>NC_140224.1:18071938-19559438 GCF_951802725.1 Rutilus rutilus
CCTAAGAGGTTAAAGGTCCATCATCTGTAGTCATAATGTATCATAAATGTAAAGGCTAGGCTAGAATAGAATAGAATAGAGTTTCTTTTCCCATTCATATAATAAAATGAATTTATTGGGTAATGTGTTGAAGATCTAAAATAAATTAAAGTTCTTACTGTGACAATTGCCTCTGGAAGGTCAATTAGGATGTGCAGGCCACTCTTCAGTTGCAGGGTCTTGAACATCAATGTCTCCAGCATGGGTAGGAGTGTGCCATGGAAACAATGATCTTCTCCCTGAAGAATGTCTAAAGCAACAGTAAGTGGCTTCATGACCGTACAGTATTCCCTGATGAACTGGTGTTCTCGTTCTGTGATGGCTGTCAATCCAAACTTGGATGAGATGGTGTTCAGCTCAACTATAGGAATCCCAGATATACGAGCCAGGGCATCATAAAATGAGTTCCATCTTGTGGTGCATGGGACTAACAGCTTCTTAGAAATGACATCATGCACAGTCTCTGCAGCCACCGTTGACCTACTAGCCTTATTCCACAACCCTGTGCATTTTGTGGTGGCACTTCTGTAAACAGGTTTTGTGCCGGGTGTTGACAGTAACCACTTCTCAATATCAGTGCATGATACCAGGTTTAGGGTGTGTGACGCACATCTCTGATGTGGCGGCAACGTGATCGCAGTATCATCTTCATCACCACCATCATCATCAAAAACAACACGGGTCTGCAAGGCCTCACTGATGTCAGTAAACGTCACCTCATCATCCTCATCATCATCCCGCTCCATCTGATACATTTTGAAGGCCTTTACAAAATTTGAGCCATTATCTGTGACTGTTGTGGTGATTTTGAATGATATCCCATATGAGGAGTAGATATGATCAAGCTCCGTTGCAATTTTGTCGTATGTATGGCGTCCCTTGAACCTCCTGCATGCCAGGGCTGCCTTACCTCGCTCCATGCTTTGCGGATTTATCCAATGCGCCGTTACGCCTAGATAGCTCTTGTTACATGCAGTCCATATGTCTGCTGTGGTAGACACATATTCTAACTTCTCAAACGTTTGTTTGAGCTCCGCATTCATTTGAGAATATTGGGCGTCTATATAGTTTGAAAACGTCTTTCTACACGGTAGGGATACCCCTCCTCTGACCGGTATTTTGGCAACTAGTGCCCTGAATGAGTCCGACTCAACCGTAGATAATGGCAGCATATCCTCCACTACATACCTGGCTACCAGTTTGTTCAGTTCGGTCTGAGACAAAATGTTTGGTGGGGCCTTAAAATCAAGCTTCAGTTGCTTAGGTTTTGTGGCACTGTCTCCTTCTCCTTCGGTGGTCATGGCCACTAATTTCGTGGAAGCATGCAACGTTGAAAGATGTTTGAGTAAGTTTGAATTACTTGACACTGACGTGGATAGGCACTTTTGCCCAGGGCATAATGTGCATTTCACGATTACATTCGTTCCTTTAATTTCTTGAAGGAAAAAGTAATGTCTATACTTCCATTTAGAGAAGGCTACTTTGTGATTATTTGGGCTCGTCGCCATACCTGTCTCTCGTTGACTGACTGGCTTGTGTTGTTCCTTGACCTTGTGTGTCCTGTCCTGTCCTGTCCGACTATGCGTTTTGATGGGTCGTTCGCAGTTCATGAGAGTTAGTGATGATGGGTCGTTCGCGAATGACCGTTAGTGATGATGGATCGACTCGTTCGCGAATGAGCTTTTTGATTGGTCGTACGCGATTCGCGAATGAGCCGACTCTAAGAGCCGGCTCTTTTAGGTGAACGTCGGGAGCTGGCTCGCATATGAAGAGCCGACTCTATTTTTACAAATTTAGCCTATAGAAATTAAATAATTATGTAATAAAAATTGAAATAGTATAGTCAAAGTCATTTAAAGAGCCGTTTGTGAGCCAAAAGAGCCGGCTCTTTTCAGTGAGCTGAGTCAAAAGAGCCGAATGCCCATCACTACTATGCGTGCTTTCGAACACCCGCCCAACTCTACCTCTGATTGGCTTACAATGAAATTTTACTCTACCTCAGCCAATCGTCAGCATTTATGCGCTTGTCTCGTGCTCTGCCCACTAACCAAGGGAGAACAGTAAAAAAAGTATTTGCCTCTCGCTCAGAGATCTAGTTGGTCTGATGAAAAAAAAAACAGCTTCATCAGTTTAGTTATAGTAACGCGCCGCATTTTTTGGCAGTAACGGTAACGGCGTTATTAAGATGAGAAGAGTAATCAATTAGATTACTCGTTACTGGAAAAAGTAATGCCGTTAGTAACGGCGTTATTTATAACGCCGTTATTCCCATCACTGCAGGTATCTGACCCAGAGATAATGGGTTCGAGCCCCAGGTGGCATGATTTAAAAAAATTGTGTGTAATGTTGTGTTATGTCGATTCCTTTATTATTCAACGTTGTACTAATCTTTCTTCCTCTTGTATTAATGTATGTCTTGTTCATTCTATGTTCATTCTCATCTGAACTTCTGTTCATTTTGAGTTCATTTTCACCTATACTTCTAAACCAGCTCTTTTTTCTTCAATTTCTGCTGTTTTTACTATTCCTGCTCTTGCTGCTGCTTCAGGGGCTTGGCCCCGTATCGCTGCTTGCAGCTATATTTCCACTTGTTCCTTAACCTGTAACCAAGAATACTAACACACACAGACACAGTTTCTTCAAGATTGGATTTGGTGAGGAGGAGAGTCTTCTCAAAACATTAAGATAACATGTTCTTTCTCTCAAGGAGAGGATACTTTAAATCTAACTGTAAAGTAAAGACTTTAACTAAGAAATTGTCTCTCAACTATAGGTTTCAATGACTCCTGAGACCATTGCTATCAGGGTAGCCTAGAAAAGCAGATGGATGTAGTGACACCTGTTAAAGAAGTCCATATTTCATCTCTGGAAGCCAGGCTAAATGAGCAAGCACTGTTACTGCATTCCTGGCATGGGTCAGACCCTTACGTTACACCTCAGATATCAAATACAGACATTTAAAGGATACATGAAATAACATTTTCGATAATCACACTGGTAATTTCTATAACAACGTAAAATCTCATAAGCCTAGAGAAGTCATTCAACTCATTTGATATATAGAAAGAAAACTATTGATTAATACCTTGATTATAATCACTCATTAGATATACATTGAAGCAGCAGTGCGTTCCAGAATCCACTTCTTCAGGACTTCATAACAAAAACTTAACTTGAATAATTACAATAAGGGTGTTGCTTATTTATAACGTTGAAAATATGATTAACCTAAAATATCTGCATTTTTTTAATCAATGAAAGAATTGTGTTGTACAAGGAACAGCAGTTCTAATACATACTTTTACCTAATACATTTATCAAAGTTAATTGAGTAGAGTGATCACTAGGAACATACTATAACCATTGGAACATGAAAAAAGGAGAAATTACAGTATTTTTTTAATAATAATATGTTTGTACTATACTTACAGTAAGGGAGGTATTGTCAAAATTCCACCTGTAGTAAGTCAGTCTGGTCACTAGGAAAGCACTACAGCTTTTGCAACAGGAAAAAATACTTTAGGTGAATTACACTAATTTTTTCTTAAACTTATTTGTTTATTGTACGTACAGTAAAGGAGGTATTGTCAAAATTTCACCTGTAGTAAGTCAGTCTGGTCACTAGGAAAGCACTACACCCTTTGGAACATGAAAAAATACTTTAGGTGAATTACAGTAATTTTTTTTTAAACTTATTTGTTTATTGTACGTACAGTAAAGGAGGTATTGTCAAAATTCCACCTGTAGTAAGTCAGTCTGGTCACTAGGAAAGCACTACAGCTTTTGCAACAGGAAAAAATACTTTAGGTGAATTACAGTAATTTTTTCTTAAACTTATTTGTTTATTGTATGTACAGTAAAGGAGGTATTGTCAAAATTTCACCTGTAGTTAGTCAGTCTGGTCAATAGAAAAGCACAACCTTTGGAACATGAAAAAAATCCCTTTGGTGAATTACTGTAACTTTTACATAAAACATATTTACATACTGTATGTACAGTAGCCTACACAAAAGTACACTAAAGCAGTCTAGGTGAATACGCAGCAAATATCAAACCTGAAACTACTTTTTTTTTTTTTTTTACTTGACTATGTTCATGGTGCTGTCCACGTATGTGGTACTGAGGTCCTACATGATCAAGTCTGCAACTTGGGTAAAGTTGGTTTTATATTTGCATATTTGCGGAGTTCCGTGTTCAATATCTCGTGAGCTGAATATTGTTACTACACAAATAACATTGTTTTAATATTTAAATCTTCCTCAAAATGAGCTTTCCTTCGGTTTTGCACTTTGCAGATGGTCCCTTCTTAGCAGCCTGCGCATAGAGATCAATGTATTTTGTCCAGTGCGAAGGAAAGATCGTTTTGAGGAAAGTTTTGTTGTAGCTTCTGGTGTTTTATCTGTAGTTATATGTGCTAGGTGTTTTCTGTAGCAACAACGTTTAGTTCACGAGTTATTGAACGCGGAAGTCCGCGAATGTGCGAATATGCGAATATAAAACCAACTTTACCTAAGTGCAAAACACCATATTAGGGGGATAATCCACGGATAGCTGTGCATTTAATGCACGACGTGGAGGCAAAGCACCGCCCGACGTTAAGTGGAGTTTAGTTTACTTGTTTAATTAAAAGGCACCAGAATGAAATGGTATTTACTCCAGTAACATTTTTCTGGGGGAGGACCCACCCACTTTTTTTTTTCTTCCGACGCCAATGCCGACAGCCCACCACTTTGGAGCACGTTTGGACACCCACTTTCGACTGGATTCAGCACTGAAGAGCACTTTGAGCACCAGCCACCACGTATTGGCTTACCTCCTTTCACCAGTTTTAGTTTAATGTAAATAAATCCACCCTCCGGGGCCTTGTGTTCACGAAGCCTACCTTGTTGAGTGATTCTTCACCCCGTGACTATATATACACACACGTACACGTACATCATATATACACATACCCAGACTTACATCATATATACACCCATATATTCATATATACATGCATACATACATACATCCCTATATACATGTTTACATACAGACATACAAATTTCCATATGGCTGCATCATATGTCACAGAGATTACATCCATGCCTCATCTAATTACACAGGTTCAAATCCATGCTTGGTTTTTGTTTTTCAATGCATTTGGTTAGCATATGTGAACCATCTCATCTTAAATAACTTCATTTTGCCTCTCATCTTATGCATTATTTCATTTTCATACAAGTTTTCTACAGCCTCAATCCATTTATCCAACCTGGGTGGATCATTTTTTTTCCAACCTTGAGTTATTTGTTTAATAGCAGTAATTCTCAACACCCAGAAAATATAATCACTTTCTTTGTTTAAACCTTTCGGCTGTATGCCAAGCATGACATGTAGTTGTTCGAAATTAGTATTTTGACCACAGATTTGCTTTACTAATTCCAACACCTTAACCCAATATGGCTGGATTTTTGAGCATGTATAGAGGACATGAGCCAAGTCAACATTACATTCACCACACTCTCTCCAACAGTATTGTGTTTGGTTTGTATATTTACTAATTTTCAGTGATGTTCTAAAAAATCTAACCAATAGTTTCCACGCATATCCCTGCCAATAGGGGGACTTTACATAACAGAAAACATTTTTACATGCCTGACTCCACTCCTCTTCAGTCACTGTTATTCCAATGTCTTTCTCCCAAGAGTTTAAAATATTATTAATTTGGTTATCATTGTTATTATTTAAAAATATTATAAATTTGTCCCGTTACATTTTTAAAGCTCGACTTTTCATAGACTTTCAAGATATGCTCCACGATAGGACTGAGGTCTTGAAAAGACTGTATATTTGTTATTATATAGCTCCTTACTTGGAGGTATCTAAAAAATGGTTACTTGGGAGGTTATAATCCTTAGATAGATTTTCGAATGTATCAACTGCATGATCTTTGAACATTTTATGGAATCTTGTAAGTCCTTTAGTTTCCCATATCCTGAAAGTCTCATCCATATGATTTGGAGTGAAGTCTGGGTCCTGACTAATTCCCTTCAGGCAAACCGTATCAGTTGATTTTATTTTCATAATTTTACCTAATCTTTTCCAGCTCTTCCATGTATGGTAAATAGAGTGATTCAAATGTTTGACCCTTTCTGCAGTTTGCCCTGAGAAAATTAGAGAGGTGGGTGAGTCTACCAATTTGTTCTCAATAGATTTCCATTTAGGATTCATTTTATTATTCATCAAAACTAAAATGCTTTTGACTTGGGCTGCATGGTAATAAAGGCTCAAATTTGGTAGACCCAACTGTTCCCTATTTTGTTGTAAAACTGTGAGTTTTACCCTTGGTTTCTTTTCATCCCATATTCAGTAAACTTTCCTAGCATTCTTTCCCACTCCTTAAAGTATGAGCTTGTTAGATACAAAGGAAGGTTCTGGAAAAAAGAAAGAAAGCGTGGCAATACATTCATTTTTATAATTCCTATTTTTTCAAATATTGTAAGTGGCAGGGTTTTCCAACGCTTAAGATCCTGCCTTAAGGAGTTTTCCAGAACTTTATAGTTACATGAGTACAATTTATCAATTTCTCTGGGAATTGTAATGCCTAAATATTTTATTTTGTTCTGATCCCATTTCAACTTAAACCTTTTCTTAAATTCTGTTTGGAGATTGCATCCTATTTCCATGGCTTCAGTTTTAGCTGAGTTTAATTTATAACCTATAATTTTCCAATTTCCTCCAGAAGCGCCGGTAATGATTTATATATATCAGTTAAGAATACTATAACATCGTCCGCATATAACGCAAGTTTATGTTCTTCATCTTGTATCTTAACGCCCTTTATACACATACTTGTCTTTATGCATTCAGCCAATGGCTCAATGCACAAGGCAAAAATCTGTGGAGAGAGCGGATCGCCCTGTTTTACCCCTCTTTTTATCTGAAAGAGTTTCGATAGCGAACCAATGGCTTTCACTCTAGCTGCAGAATCATTATACATTCCCATCATTAAATTAATAAATTTCTTGTGAAAGCCAAATTTATTCAAAACTGCAAACAGAAAAGGCCAAGATACTCGGTCGAATGCTTTTTCCGCATCCAATGTAAGCACTATCATTTGTTGTTTTGTTTTTCTAGCAAAATCAATAACATTAAGGGTTCGACGTACATTGTCACTAAGAAATCTATTTTTGACAAATCCTGTTTGGTCCAAATTTATAATAAAAGGTAAGATATCCGAGAGCCTATTTGCCATGATGGACGTAAATATTTTCTGATCAACATTCAGGAGTGAAATTGGCCTATACGATGAACATTGTTTTGGGTATTTCCCTTCTTTAGCTATGACTGTTATAATTGCATTTTTCCAAGTATCTGGCCATTTTCCTGTTTGTAACACCTCATTAAACACTCTATGTAAAACTGGTGCGATTAGATATTTACAGGGCCGGAGTGGGGCAACTTTTCAGCCCGGGAGATTCAGGCCCAAGACCGGCCCTCTTTTTCCATGGTGGAATTCCAAATTAGCACTTTTTCCAAATTGGATAAATGAAGCAACAGTTCAGCTCTTACTATTGTGTAGTTTTTATTAATTAAAAATTAAAGTAAAGTCGGCAACACCTAAGCTCCAAAATTATCAAAAATATTTATTGTAAAGACAACTATCGCATCGCGGTAACGTTTCGAGCACGCAGGCTCTTCATCAGACTTAGTTTATAGTTTTTATTAATACCATGGTTCAACAAATAATGTAAAGGTTAAATAATAATTCACTTAAGCTGAGAAGTTAACAAAAAATATTCCACAAGGATAGGTTAATAAATTAACAAAAGCAGAAAGAAAGAAAGAAAGAAAGAAAGAAAGAAAGAAAGAAAGAAAGAAAGAAAGAAAGAAAGAAAGAAAGAAAGAAAGAAAGAAATGTATCCCACTCTTCCACAAAGAGGCATATTGAACTAATGTTTACAGTTTTATTTGTATTCAAAAATATTCAAAATGCCTTTTTAATCAAAAAACGTGATACCTACTCTCAGATAAATAAGGCCTATGATTAATCAGATGCAAATAGAAATATAAAACCAGTCCTAATTGAAAGAAAACAAGTTGACAAAAAGATTGAATCCAATATTGGGTGATAATATATTATAATGAGAGATTTATAAGCTATTTTTTGTAGGCTGGTCACAAGTGTGACTATGTGTCATTTTGTACAAAATAAAAGTTTTTCAAAACAAATTTTTGGTCAGAAGCTACAAAAATAATAATTAAGAGGTCATTTTACTGCATACACAGATCAAGCTTGAGGTTTGTTATCAATATTAAATTTCATAATATTTGCAAAGTCTATGAATCGCCATGTATTGGGTGATACAAAAAGGCTAATATTTTAATAACATTTTATATTTTGCTTGTAAATAGGTTGACAACGCTACAACAGTATTAGCCGAATAATTACGTTGCAGCGTTGCTAATGCTAATCATTACTAGACCTATCTCTCTTTACCTGTTGCCACTTATGTTGTCCTCTTGAAAATAAATCTGTAAGCTTGGCACATTTGGCAGCATCCTCCTCCAATGCCTTTCTTTTTTTCAACCTGGCTTTTTCAGCCCCTCCTGGCCTCTTCCTCCCATCCATCCTCCCTGACGCGTACCGTGACGGTAGGGCCGACCCAGCTATCGGTAGGCGGCGGCGGTGCTGCGGTAGCCTACCTGAGAAAACGTTTTGGAATAGACGGGCTATGGACCCAACCAACTCTATGGGAGGGGAGGGGAGAACTGCCTCTCATGGTACAACCCATGCAGAGGCTGCGCGCTGCGGTGTCAGAATGCGGAACGTGTGTAGCATAATGTAACTAACGTGACAAATGTGATTTTTTTTTTTTTTTTTAAATCCTCAACCGGCCCAAAAGTGAAGCGGCCCACCGGGAATTCTCCCGATTCTCCCGATTACCCACCCCGGGCCTGGATATTTATAATCTTTGTAAAATTCATAAGTATAACCATCTTCTATGGCATTTGCCCAATTTTCCCTTTTCAATAGTTTTTATTATAGTTTATTTCGTTTTGGGTTATGGTTTTTACTAAGCATTCTGAGTTTCAGTCACAGATGCTAGGCTTAATTCATCTAAATAACTTGCAATTGTCTGCTTGTCCAGATTATTTACTTCTGAATTATAAAGGTTTTCATAGTAGTTCCTGAAACAAGAGTAGTATTAACATATACTTTGTGTCACTTTTGGTTGATTTATGACCCCCCGTTTGATTGATTTATGACCCTTGTCACTAGTGATTGACAGGGAATCCATGTGTCACTCAAACTGACTGGTCAGTGGGTGTCAATTGTTTTTACAGGGGGAATGTCTGTATGAGGGAAACTGTTGCTGATTGTATTTTCCTTTGATTGTTGGGGGTGAAATTCACCCATGATGGTATGTTGACACCCTGAGTGTCAAAATCGTTGTTGTTTGATCAATAGAGTAGCCTATATGTTAACTGAGTCAAAGTATTTGAGTCAAGACATTCAGGAAAACCATTACCCCTACACCACACTGGCTATATTCATTAAAATAACATGTCTGGGGATGTTCTTTTAAGTCAAGTCAAGTCATCTTCATTTATATAGCGCTTTTAACAATGTTGACTGTTTCAAAGCCGCTTTACAGAGATAAACGTATAATTTAAGGTAACAGAGATGGTTTTGGCTTTATAGCGGTTCTTTAATAAAGTTATTTTCCGGCTAAAGTTAGTTTTGATTGATTCGCTTCTGTCGCAACAATCATTTGTTATTAAATTAGGGGCTGCTAAGACGACACCATTCTCTCTACACAAACTTTAAACGCGATCCTGTGAGAAACGCTGATGGCGTTCACATGCGCATTAAGAATTGTTTTCTGTAGTTATGTGCGTTTGAATATATGTGCGCAGGTTTGTAATTCCCTACAAACCAAGCCTAAACAAAGTACTGGTCTTTCCTTATAAATTTTGATACAGAATTTTATTTTATTTTGTCACTTCAGGGTAGGTACACGAAACGAATTTTCCCGACAATGCCTTATCTGTAGAGTGGTAAATGTTCTTTTAAGAACAACTGTGTGTGTGTGTGTGTGTGTGTTCACCTCAGTAGGATCAGTAGTACCTGAACCATAGGTTTATGTTAATGCCTAAGACAAAGAATCAGACACGTTCATCAAGCCAAAGAGTCCTAATTACCCACACACCCCCCATACTATATTCTTCTCAACAAGAAAAGGTGTCTTTTTTTCTAGAACATCTGTATCTGTTTCCCGACGCCAATAGGATCAGTGTTAAAAAGACAAAGAATCAAAACATTTATCTAACTCACAGTGAAGGTGTTTGCGAGTGGAACTGGCGGGGGAAGAATGCATCCTAAATGGGTTTGATAATGGTTTTAGGACAGTTGCTTAGGCTAGCCTAGATGTTTAAAGAATGACACTTCATCAAAAGCTTTCTGGTGATGGGTTCGCACACAAAAACATCTTTTGGTCATGCATTAACATAAACTTTTGGTCATTACTTTTGTTATTTTAGTATTTTTTAAAGAAAATGTTTTAGTTTTTACCCCAACCCATAGTGTGTGTGTGTGTGTGTGTGTGTGTGTGTGTGTGTGTGTTGCAAACCAACAAATATACATATTTTACTACAAAATTCTGAGTAAAATAAGACACACAGGGATTTTAAACGTTCAAACATTTTATACATTTGTTTGCCATACAAAAAGCAAGAAAAGTTGTCTATTTCCTTTAAATAAAACTTTTACTTTATTGTATTCTTTAAAACAGACTGATGACCAGCATCTTTTATTAGTACTGTAGCCGAGAAGTTTCCTCACATGAGTAAAACACAATTTTCACTTAGAAAACTTTAAATGTGTGACTGAACCTTTTTTTCTTTTAACAAACCTACATTTCAAATTATATTTGTGTGTGTGTGTGTGTGTGTGTGTGTAACAACCACAAGAGATACATGTTGACACCTAAGTTTCGGGTACAGTGCAAACATGCAATACTCAAGAAATCTCATCTTAGTGTAATCTTCATGTGGTCAGAACACAAAACTTTCTGTTGAGTGATCCAGACAAAGCTTCATGCTAGAAAATATCATGGAAGTCACTAGCCCTTCAACATCCAGCACAAAATTAAAGAGATGCGCTTAGGATGTTTCGACTATTAACATCTTCTATGACCCCCAAAAACGGGTGATATCAAGGTTCTATCAAAGCGACACAATATATAGTTAGATATTTGTGTGTGTGTGTGTGTGTGTGTGTGTGTGTGTGTGTGTGTGTGTGTGTGAATAGTTGTGCTAAACTCTCTGTGTGTATTTTTACATGCCAACATATTCTGTCAGGGGTGTGTCACACTGCTGTGGTGCAAAGTTTTCACACTCTTGAATAACTTTCAAACATAATATTTATACAGGAGTTACTGTATGTGTGTCCAAAACACCTGTAAAATTCAAAAGACCAAATCAGTAAGAATACATTGATTCTCAATAGAATACATTGATTTCAATAGCATACATTGAAAAGTAACATTTATAATAAATACACAAAATCCATTCGTGAGCAATTGTGAAAGTTTGTTAATTTGGTCTTGTAAGTGTTGTTTTATCACTCCACTAGTGTCCATCTTATTCAGATAGCACTATTTTGTTTGTTGGACTCTCCTTTCAGAACTGTCAACATTCGGTGTTTTATAGGAATAAATGCAAATTAAGAATTTGAGTGATAGTCTTTCTGCTTGAGAGTGTTTGACTAAGTTGATATTTTTTAGTGCAACTTTACAGCTATCTATGATGTGGGGTCACATGAAGCATCAGCACGAAAAGTAAGTTATTCTGTTTTACACTTAATCTGTTACAACTGAATCACATCTGACTATTGCACTGAGAGCTGCACATTCATTAACGTTTGAGGCTGGTAAACAAAGTGCCACACTCTGGTAAAACCTGCAGATAAAAAAAAAAGAAAAAAAAAAAGACTTGTGCATAAATCACCATGTAAAATTAAGACCCCAAATCACTAAGAAAATAAGTTAGGCCATACAAAAATGGTTTATGATGCATACAAAATATAGAAAACTCAAATGATGAGCAATTTGTAAGTTTGTTACACGTTTGTAACTATGGTTTTGCAAATGACTTTTTTATTACACCACTAGATTAGTCATCTTGTTGAGATGACACAGTTCACATTTCTTTGTTTTTTGGTCTGTGTTTTGTTTTAGGCGAAGACAAACCGATGTAAGTTCATGCTATTCCGCACATGGGAAAACGTGTGTGATAAACGCAGGCCTTTCATTTAAGAGACTTTTTAAATATATGACTGAACTTTCTCTTTTTGACAAACCAGTATTTTATATTATATAACATTATACTTAATATTAAATTAAGTTGTTTAACGTCCGCAGAATTGTTTATTTCAACGTCCCGCTTAACATTAAAGATTATAGTTTGTTTTCAATTGTTATCACCATCTTCTTTGACTCAAATAAAGTTACTATATGTGCTAAAAATCTTTATACATTTTTTGCTCTTCTGTCAGATTTGTTAGAGGAACTATGCCACACTGTTGTAATACAAACTCATTAAGAACTATAAAGTTGCATGTCCTTGTATACAGGATTTATGTGTGTACAAAAGTAATTTCAAGAGGTCAGTTTATTACGAAAGAGTGTAAGGGATATAAGAAAAGAGAAAATTAGCCATAAAGAATACAGAAATCCTCTCTCCTGGTCTATTGTGAAAGTTTATGTCGATACAGTATGTAAAATTATATTTTTCCACTAATCGATGACCCGCTTTACATTTAGTTTCTTTGTTTTGTACAGTTTGTACAAAGACTACTCTCTGAGCTTGGTCAAACATGTTCATAGGAATAATGAAAAAATGAACAAAAATTTCATTTTGAGAATTAAATGTCAGTCCTTCTACATGACACTGCTTGAGACTAAACAAATGAAATTTATTTTAGGACATCTTTCTGGTCTATCTACGCTGTGGGATCGCAAGACACAATGAACCAACATGAAAAGTGAGTTATGCCGTTTATTCTGTTACCTATTCAACCGTTACACTTCAAACTTTTCAAACTATTACACTTAAAACTCTGCATTTCACCGCACAGTCACAGATACACAGTTCTTTTTTGTTTGTCTCTAAACAACTGTTAAGTAAATTAACTACAGTTGATAACTAGTAATTTTAAGTGAAAGGTGCAATGTTTCTGTCCATGCCAATACTTTGACACCAGTGTTTTAGGCGTCTGTCTTTTAAGTTTGATCCAGAAAACAGGCGTTGTGTTTTATGTCTTAATACTTTGTTCTCCTTTTTTTTTTTCTTTTTTTTATGAAACATGCAGTTTTTGTTCACATCAGCAGAGTACCTAAATGTTTTAGTATATCGTAACTTTCAATAGTTAGCTAGCAAATGCAAGTGAACTGTTTATTACTGTGATAATTTACAGTTATATGTGAAACAAGCTCAGTCACATCAGAGTTGAATTGGAACAGTTATTGTCACGCATGTTTAACAGTGCTAGTGATCTTGGCCTCATCAAAGTTCACACAAGGCATGTTTTCACTGTGGTGCGTTTCATTCTTCCAAAGTTCCATTGCTTCAAAGTTTAAGTGTTGCATGTAACAGTTTGGAGACATAAAAAAAAAAAAAAAAATTATGCTACTTTTGATTTTGTGTGCACTTTTCCTGAAACAAACTGTTTTAGAAACTGTTAACCGTGCGTGTGTGTGTGTGTGTGTGTGTGTGTGTGTGTGTGTGTGTGTGTGTGTGTGTGTGTGTGTGTGTGTGTCTGTCTTCCTTACACTTTGAAAAACAACTGTTTCCTCTAATCTGCTGTAATTTTAGTGAGCTCTAGGCATTCTCGGCTTCTCTTTGTTCAAATAAGACAATGCTCCCATGAATTTTGGGGTGGTATGTGGATATAGAATGCAGCACAAGGAACTCTTAAATATTTAATCTAATAAAACATCTATGTAGTGTTTTTAAAAACACTGTAAAACAAAGGTATGAAGACATCTTTCTATCAGAGACCTTCACAATCTATTTGTAAAACAAAATACAGTGCATCAGAGTACAACCATTTACCAGCAAATTACTGTAATCACTTTTGTTTGAAGAAAAAAACTGGTTAATCTCACTAAGTGTGATGTTTTTTGACTGCTGAAGGTGTCACATCCTTAGAGCATTACAACCCTGGATGTTTCTCACCTACAGCCCAGCCTCCTGAATTTGGTATTGAAATAAGATTTAGGATAGTAAGTAAAACTCTAGTGTTAAAATGGCTACTCCAAAAACTCCTGAAAACATCTAGAGTGATGTGTGTAACACCGACAAGAACAGCAACAGATGAACAGTTAACAAGCTTAAACAGATGAAGACCTTCACTATCCACTCCAGAAAATTAGTTTGACAAAGTTTCTACGTGAAGATGAAGATTTTGTGAAACAGGACTTTCTGATGTCTGATGATCGTGTAGGAAGATTTGTGTTTGACAAGGGATCACACACACAGTCAAACTCTACGCTATGGAACCTTACGAAGATTATACATCGAATGTGGTTATCTGCTTTTGACTGCCATAGACTTGCCATTTTACTACACCAAAAAAAAAGGAGAAGATTTTATTGGTATAAGTGAAAAATAAAAATAAAATTGCTACTTTTTTCAACTGGGGTGGCACCCGATGTGTGGTACGTGTCAAAGCAGCGTTAAGTCTGACTCTGGTCACGTTCATACACACCAGAATGCTGCAAAATAAGTCTATATTTTCAGTGGAACGACAGTTTTCTCAACAATAGACAACGCTGTTAAAGTTGAGTTTCATTTATTTTGAGCATTGCTAAATGATAGATTAGTATTTAATCATGGTGATGGGTGTGAATATGTATTGAATAGGGCCATGTTACAGCAAACCTGAAGATTTGTTCATTGTACTCTATGATATTGTAATGTATTGAGTTGCTTCTGTTTCTATTACTTGTCCCCATCTCTGTGTTCATTGCTATATGTTTGTGGAATACTGTTTAAAAGTGTTTGTATATTTTGAAAAAACATTTCAATTATTATCGATATGTGCTGTTATATACAACATTGGGGTTTGATTTTACTCAAGACAATTTAATATGACAATGTCGCCTAAAAGTCTTTAACTTAACATAGCATCTTAACATTATCATTGGTATAGAAGTTAACAAAGTCTCCACAGAATGAAATTCCATCCCATATACTTTATAAATGCATGTCATGGATCTTTTTGCGAACAATTCACCAGTGCATATGGTAATTTGTGTTGTTTTTTTCACCTCCTAAAGAATCAGGGTCGCAAGTTGTGCAATAGCTACGGTTTTTTTTTTTTTTTTTTTTTTTTTTTTTTTTTGAGCTCAGACATGGTCACAAAAGAATAACAAGTTAAGTGACTCAACCTTTTATTTCATGCACATACAATATTTAATATATATTCATACATTGAAGTAGTAAAGAAAATTATTTTTTAAAAATGGCATTACATACAAACAATAAAATAATAATACTAGTGCTACGCATAGATCTGTAGAGACTAGATGGTTTGCTTGATGCACGACATTATTGATGGTGCATGTGATTAGAATAACGGTTGTGCGGACTGCGGAGGAAACCAAACGTGTAACAAATCTCAAAAATGAAATGGATGCGGTCAGAAGCCTGACAAGTTCATGGCCTGATGTGACAAGCATGTGTTTTTACAGCAAACAACCTATCTGTGTAAGCCTCAGAAATGTTCTGGATGTGACGCGTGAATGTAGTGACAAGTTAGACGTTGTTGATATCCTCTATGTACATTTGTAACAGATCTATGCGTAGCACTAGTATTATTATTTTATTGTTTGTATGTAATGCCATTTTTTAAAAATAATTTTCTTTACTACTTCAATGTATGAATATATATTAAATATTGTATGTGCATGAAATAAATGGTTGAGTCACTTAACTTGTTATTCTTTTGTGACCATGTCTGAGCTCAAAAAAAAAAAAAAAAAAAAAAAAACCGTAGCTATTGCACAACTTGCGACCCTGAGTCTTTAGGAGGTGAAAAAAACAACACAAATTACCATATGCACTGGTGAATTGTTCGCAAAAAGATCCATGACATGCATTTATAAAGTATATGGGATGGAATTTCATTCTGTGGAGACTTTGTTAACTTCTATACCAATGATAATGTTAAGATGCTATGTTAAGTTAAAGACTTTTAGGCGACATTGTCATATTAAATTGTCTTGAGTAAAATCAAACCCCAATGTTGTATATAACAGCACATATCGATAATAATTTAAATGTTTTTTCAAAATATACAAACACTTTTAAACAGTATTCCACAAACATATAGCAATGAACACAGAGATGGGGACAAGTAATAGAAACAGAAGCAACTCAATACATTACAATATCATAGAGTACAATGAACAAATCTTCAGGTTTGCTGTAACATGGCCCTATTCAATACATATTCACACCCATCACCATGATTAAATACTAATCTATCATTTAGCAATGCTCAAAATAAATGAAACTCAACTTTAACAGCGTTGTCTATTGTTGAGAAAACTGTCGTTCCACTGAAAATATAGACTTATTTTGCAGCATTCTGGTGTAACGTGACCAGAGTCAGACTTAACGCTGCTTTGACACGTACCACACATCGGGTGCCACCCCAGTTGAAAAAAGTAGCAATTTTATTTTTATTTTTCACTTATACCAATAAAATCTTCTCCTTTTTTTTTGGTGTAGTAAAATGGCAAGTCTATGGCAGTCAAAAGCAGATAACCACATTCAATGTATAATCTTCGTAAGGTTCCATAGCGTAGAGTTTGACTGTGTGTGTGATCCCTTGTCAAACACAAATCTTCCTACACGATCATCAGACATCAGAAAGTCCTGTTTCACAAAATCTTCATCTTCACGTAGAAACTTTGTCAAACTAATTTTCTGGAGTGGATAGTGAAGGTCTTCATCTGTTTAAGCTTGTTAACTGTTCATCTGTTGCTGTTCTTGTCGGTGTTACACACATCACTCTAGATGTTTTCAGGAGTTTTTGGAGTAGCCATTTTAACACTAGAGTTTTACTTACTATCCTAAATCTTATTTCAATACCAAATTCAGGAGGCTGGGCTGTAGGTGAGAAACATCCAGGGTTGTAATGCTCTAAGGATGTGACACCTTCAGCAGTCAAAAAACATCACACTTAGTGAGATTAACCAGTTTTTTTCTTCAAACAAAAGTGATTACAGTAATTTGCTGGTAAATGGTTGTACTCTGATGCACTGTATTTTGTTTTACAAATAGATTGTGAAGGTCTCTGATAGAAAGATGTCTTCATACCTTTGTTTTACAGTGTTTTTAAAAACACTACATAGATGTTTTATTAGATTAAATATTTAAGAGTTCCTTGTGCTGCATTCTATATCCACATACCACCCCAAAATTCATGGGAGCATTGTCTTATTTGAACAAAGAGAAGCCGAGAATGCCTAGAGCTCACTAAAATTACAGCAGATTAGAGGAAACAGTTGTTTTTCAAAGTGTAAGGAAGACAGACACACACACACACACACACACACACACACACACACACACACACACACACACACACACACACACACGCACGGTTAACAGTTTCTAAAACAGTTTGTTTCAGGAAAAGTGCACACAAAATCAAAAGTAGCATAATTTATTTTATTTTTTTTTATGTCTCCAAACTGTTACATGCAACACTTAAACTTTGAAGCAATGGAACTTTGGAAGAATGAAACGCACCACAGTGAAAACATGCCTTGTGTGAACTTTGATGAGGCCAAGATCACTAGCACTGTTAAACATGCGTGACAATAACTGTTCCAATTCAACTCTGATGTGACTGAGCTTGTTTCACATATAACTGTAAATTATCACAGTAATAAACAGTTCACTTGCATTTGCTAGCTAACTATTGAAAGTTACGATATACTAAAACATTTAGGTACTCTGCTGATGTGAACAAAAACTGCATGTTTCATAAAAAAAAAAAAAAAAAAAGGAGAACAAAGTATTAAGACATAAAACACAACGCCTGTTTTCTGGATCAAACTTAAAAGACAGACGCCTAAAACACTGGTGTCAAAGTATTGGCATGGACAGAAACATTGCACCTTTCACTTAAAATTACTAGTTATCAACTGTAGTTAATTTACTTAACAGTTGTTTAGAGACAAACAAAAAAGAACTGTGTATCTGTGACTGTGCGGTGAAATGCAGAGTTTTAAGTGTAATAGTTTGAAAAGTTTGAAGTGTAACGGTTGAATAGGTAACAGAATAAACGGCATAACTCACTTTTCATGTTGGTTCATTGTGTCTTGCGATCCCACAGCGTAGATAGACCAGAAAGATGTCCTAAAATAAATTTCATTTGTTTAGTCTCAAGCAGTGTCATGTAGAAGGACTGACATTTAATTCTCAAAATGAAATTTTTGTTCATTTTTTCATTATTCCTATGAACATGTTTGACCAAGCTCAGAGAGTAGTCTTTGTACAAACTGTACAAAACAAAGAAACTAAATGTAAAGCGGGTCATCGATTAGTGGAAAAATATAATTTTACATACTGTATCGACATAAACTTTCACAATAGACCAGGAGAGAGGATTTCTGTATTCTTTATGGCTAATTTTCTCTTTTCTTATATCCCTTACACTCTTTCGTAATAAACTGACCTCTTGAAATTACTTTTGTACACACATAAATCCTGTATACAAGGACATGCAACTTTATAGTTCTTAATGAGTTTGTACTACAACAGTGTGGCATAGTTCCTCTAACAAATCTGACAGAAGAGCAAAAAATGTATAAAGATTTTTAGCACATATAGTAACTTTATTTGAGTCAAAGAAGATGGTGATAACAATTGAAAACAAACTATAATCTTTAATGTTAAGCGGGACGTTGAAATAAACAATTCTGCGGACGTTAAACAACTTAATTTAATATTAAGTATAATGTTATATAATATAAAATACTGGTTTGTCAAAAAGAGAAAGTTCAGTCATATATTTAAAAAGTCTCTTAAATGAAAGGCCTGCGTTTATCACACACGTTTTCCCATGTGCGGAATAGCATGAACTTACATCGGTTTGTCTTCGCCTAAAACAAAACACAGACCAAAAAACAAAGAAATGTGAACTGTGTCATCTCAACAAGATGACTAATCTAGTGGTGTAATAAAAAAGTCATTTGCAAAACCATAGTTACAAACGTGTAACAAACTTACAAATTGCTCATCATTTGAGTTTTCTATATTTTGTATGCATCATAAACCATTTTTGTATGGCCTAACTTATTTTCTTAGTGATTTGGGGTCTTAATTTTACATGGTGATTTATGCACAAGTCTTTTTTTTTTTCTTTTTTTTTTATCTGCAGGTTTTACCAGAGTGTGGCACTTTGTTTACCAGCCTCAAACGTTAATGAATGTGCAGCTCTCAGTGCAATAGTCAGATGTGATTCAGTTGTAACAGATTAAGTGTAAAACAGAATAACTTACTTTTCGTGCTGATGCTTCATGTGACCCCACATCATAGATAGCTGTAAAGTTGCACTAAAAAATATCAACTTAGTCAAACACTCTCAAGCAGAAAGACTATCACTCAAATTCTTAATTTGCATTTATTCCTATAAAACACCGAATGTTGACAGTTCTGAAAGGAGAGTCCAACAAACAAAATAGTGCTATCTGAATAAGATGGACACTAGTGGAGTGATAAAACAACACTTACAAGACCAAATTAACAAACTTTCACAATTGCTCACGAATGGATTTTGTGTATTTATTATAAATGTTACTTTTCAATGTATGCTATTGAAATCAATGTATTCTATTGAGAATCAATGTATTCTTACTGATTTGGTCTTTTGAATTTTACAGGTGTTTTGGACACACATACAGTAACTCCTGTATAAATATTATGTTTGAAAGTTATTCAAGAGTGTGAAAACTTTGCACCACAGCAGTGTGACACACCCCTGACAGAATATGTTGGCATGTAAAAATACACACAGAGAGTTTAGCACAACTATTCACACACACACACACACACACACACACACACACACACACACACAATATATCTAACTATATATTGTGTCGCTTTGATAGAACCTTGATATCACCCGTTTTTGGGGGTCATAGAAGATGTTAATAGTCGAAACATCCTAAGCGCATCTCTTTAATTTTGTGCTGGATGTTGAAGGGCTAGTGACTTCCATGATATTTTCTAGCATGAAGCTTTGTCTGGATCACTCAACAGAAAGTTTTGTGTTCTGACCACATGAAGATTACACTAAGATGAGATTTCTTGAGTATTGCATGTTTGCACTGTACCCGAAACTTAGGTGTCAACATGTATCTCTTGTGGTTGTTACACACACACACACACACACACACACAAATATAATTTGAAATGTAGGTTTGTTAAAAGAAAAAAAGGTTCAGTCACACATTTAAAGTTTTCTAAGTGAAAATTGTGTTTTACTCATGTGAGGAAACTTCTCGGCTACAGTACTAATAAAAGATGCTGGTCATCAGTCTGTTTTAAAGAATACAATAAAGTAAAAGTTTTATTTAAAGGAAATAGACAACTTTTCTTGCTTTTTGTATGGCAAACAAATGTATAAAATGTTTGAACGTTTAAAATCCCTGTGTGTCTTATTTTACTCAGAATTTTGTAGTAAAATATGTATATTTGTTGGTTTGCAACACACACACACACACACACACACACACACACACACACACACACACACACACACACACACTATGGGTTGGGGTAAAAACTAAAACATTTTCTTTAAAAAATACTAAAATAACAAAAGTAATGACCAAAAGTTAATGTTAATGCATGACCAAAAGATGTTTTTGTGTGCGAACCCATCACCAGAAAGCTTTTGATGAAGTGTCATTCTTTAAACATCTAGGCTAGCCTAAGCAACTGTCCTAAAACCATTATCAAACCCATTTAGGATGCATTCTTCCCCCGCCAGTTCCACTCGCAAACACCTTCACTGTGAGTTAGATAAATGTTTTGATTCTTTGTCTTTTTAACACTGATCCTATTGGCGTCGGGAAACAGATACAGATGTTCTAGAAAAAAAGACACCTTTTTGAGAAGAATATAGTATGGGGGGTGTGTGGGTAATTAGGACTCTTTGGCTTGATGAACGTGTCTGATTCTTTGTCTTAGGCATTAACATAAACCTATGGTTCAGGTACTACTGATCCTACTGAGGTGAACACACACACACACACACACACAGTTGTTCTTAAAAGAACATTTACCACTCTACAGATAAGGCATTGTCGGGAAAATTCGTTTCGTGTACCTACCCTGAAGTGACAAAATAAAATAAAATTCTGTATCAAAATTTATAAGGAAAGACCAGTACTTTGTTTAGGCTTGGTTTGTAGGGAATTACAAACCTGCGCACATATATTCAAACGCACATAACTACAGAAAACAATTCTTAATGCGCATGTGAACGCCATCAGCGTTTCTCACAGGATCGCGTTTAAAGTTTGTGTAGAGAGAATGGTGTCGTCTTAGCAGCCCCTAATTTAATAACAAATGATTGTTGCGACAGAAGCGAATCAATCAAAACTAACTTTAGCCGGAAAATAACTTTATTAAAGAACCGCTATAAAGCCAAAACCATCTCTGTTACCTTAAATTATACGTTTATCTCTGTAAAGCGGCTTTGAAACAGTCAACATTGTTAAAAGCGCTATATAAATGAAGATGACTTGACTTGACTTAAAAGAACATCCCCAGACATGTTATTTTAATGAATATAGCCAGTGTGGTGTAGGGGTAATGGTTTTCCTGAATGTCTTGACTCAAATACTTTGACTCAGTTAACATATAGGCTACTCTATTGATCAAACAACAACGATTTTGACACTCAGGGTGTCAACATACCATCATGGGTGAATTTCACCCCCAACAATCAAAGGAAAATACAATCAGCAACAGTTTCCCTCATACAGACATTCCCCCTGTAAAAACAATTGACACCCACTGACCAGTCAGTTTGAGTGACACATGGATTCCCTGTCAATCACTAGTGACAAGGGTCATAAATCAATCAAACAGGGGGTCATAAATCAACCAAAAGTGACACAAAGTATATGTTAATACTACTAACAAGATAAAATTTCTTGTCCCCCTCTCCTTGGCGTTGTATTATCCATAATTGTATTGATTACCGCTTTTTCTTTGTTCTTTTTTATTTTGGAGGCTAAAATTCGTTGAGCTTTGGAGCTATTGTCATAAAATAATTGTTTAGCAAAAGTAAAATATTTCACCAAGTTCTCCGAATTAATACTCTCTAATTCTTTTTTTGCATCATTCAGTTATTTTTCTATTATTTTATCCCTCACTTTTAATTCTTGTAACTTTTGTATTTTGTTCTCTATTAACCTTTATTTATTCTCTCTCAGTTTTTTCCTCCAAGATGAGTATGCTATTATCTCTCCCCTTAGAGTTGCTTTAGCTGTTTCCCATAATAATACCAGATTTATTTCACTGTTGTCATTTATATCAAGGAATGTTTTAATAACCTCTGTCATTTTTTCTTTAAACATTTGATCCATGAGTAATGAGTTGTTAAATCTCCAGACGCTTGTTTTTAATGCCCTATACAAATTTAGTTCAATGACGACTGAGGAATGGTCTGCCAATAGAAAAGGAACAATCTCACAAGTAATCACCTTAGAGAGGTCATGCTTTAACATAAAAAAATAATCCAGTCTTGAGGATACTTTATGTGCATCAGAATAAAAGGTGAAGGTTCTGTCCTTTGGGTGGAGATAACGCCAAACATCCAACAGTCCCAATTCAAATTTTGCTTCCCTTAATAATTTAGCTGTTGGTTCTGATTTGTGTTTTATTCTACTTATAGTGTCTATCTTTTGGTTCATCACTAAATTAAAGTCCCCTCCCATTATAGTTAATCCTTTAGCCTCAGACATTAACAGATGGAGGATTCTTTTCATGAGGGCAACGCCCTCTCCTGGTGGGTTGTATACGTTAAACAATGTTACTGGTTGACCATCTATTTCTCCACGTAAAAAGACGAATCTCCCTTGTTTTTCCCTGATGCATTTATCTTTAGTAAATCTTAAACTATTATTAAGGAGCTACTACTCCTCTTTCAGCTGATCGATTTCAGGATCGATTGCTCCTGTCTGCCTCGCTGCCTGCTGTGAGTGTGTTTGCTTCGGTGCTGTAAGCTCCGTCTTAGCCGCGTATTTCTTTGTTTTGAACCATCATTTACTACAATTTGTAGTTGTTTATACTAAATACAGCTTACCCAACATCTCAGATTGACATCGCTAGCTTCCATTACTACTAGCACAACACGCTAATTCGCTACTGCTAGCCTGTTAACGCGCCACCCGTGCGCTCAGCTGTTTTATTTATTTATTTTTCTCTCGCGCGCTCGCGCCTTTGAGTTAATAAAAGCTCAAGTAATAATCAGTCAACAAACACGGTGAGTAATGTCTTGTCCTGTTATTGTCACCTGCACTTCATGTCACATGTTTAGCATAGACTTCTCTGTTGGCAATGTAGGATTTATATGTGATAAATGTAAGGAGACAGTTAGGCTGACAGAGAAGATTTCAGAATTAGAGACACGCATCCAAACTTTAATTGAGGATAGTAAGAGTGCTAGAGCTTTAGATACTATTTTGGATGCGCATAGCATAGTGAACTCTTTACATGATTCGGTTCCAGCTGAAGTAGAGCCTGTGCAGCCGGGCAAATGGGTGACAGTGAGGGATCGCTCTAGTCGCGGATCAAAAAACCACTCTTCCGTTCCGATTACCACAACAAATCGATTTGCCCCGCTCAGTGAAACACCCACTGAGAATTCTGTTGATTGTGCCCTAGTAATTGGTGATTCGATCACACGGAACGTGAAAATAGAGACACCAGCGAACATAGTCACATGTTTGCCGGGAGCCAGAGCGCCTGACATCAAAGCAAATTTAAAAGTGCTGGCTAATGCTAATCGTAAATTCTCTAAGATCATTATTCATGTCGGCACTAATGATGTTCGACTCCGCCAGTCGGAGATCACCAAAATTAATATTAAAGAGGTGTGTGAACTTGCAAGTACGATGTCAGGCACTGTAATCTGCTCTGGCCCCCTTCCTGTTCGCAGGAGTGATGAGATAGTTAGTAGATTGTGTTCACTGAATCGCTGGCTGTCTGAGTGGTGTCCGTGTAATAATATAGAATTCATAGACAATTGGAAAAGTTTTTGGGGCAAACCTGACCTGTTGAAAAGAGATGGTATTCATCCCTCCTGGGATGGTGCTGCTCTTCTATCTAGTAATATGGCTCATAGTCTTAGAGCTCAAACATGACAAATTGGGCACCAGGTCAGGAAGCAGACAGACTGGCTAAACCAACCGTCTGCTAGCGGCCTCGCGTCACCCAGGTCAGATAAATCCTATCACATAGAGCCTCTTTCACCTAGCGATCATCCCATACAGAAATGTAATATATGTCAATATATGTAAATTACATATATAATGTTAGTGCCCATGTATGTCTGCTGCATATATGAGAATATATGCAAAATTCATATATGTAAAATACATATACATATATGAAACATATATTTCAAAATATATCAAAAATGGCCGTTTTCATGTAAGTGCCATATATTTTCCCGTATATGCACATATATGTAAAATATATGTAAGACGCATATATGTATACATGCATATATGACGCATATATGTATACATGCATATATGACGCATATATGTATACATGCATATATGACGCATATATGTATACATGCATATATGACGCATATATGTATACATGCATATATGACGCATATATGTATACATGCATATATGTACTTATTTCTATAGTACATACTTTCACATATATTAGGGATACAAATCTTATATCTGAATGCCTTGAAATTAAATGCCTATAGTTGGAGATTTTGTCTATTGTGTGAATACCAAATATAGTATTTTAATACAATAATGCAGTGTTTTGTCATTTTTGACAAATACATCCACAAAGTACCATAACCATATGCCACAGCTTTAAAAATGCATCAGTATCACATGCATGTACACTGTAAAACGTTTCACTGTAAATTTAGTTAAATACTGGCAGCTGGGTTGCTATCCACATACTGTATTTTTACAGCACTACTACAGTAAACAGCATTTACAGTACTCCACTGTAATTACCAAATACAGTATATACCACATTTTACATTATTAAACTTGTCGACAGCAATAAATTGTATTTTTACAGGGAATACTGCTTTTATTATTACATAATTAAAATATTATACTTTAAGGTTTCATAAGAGTAGTCACACTAGGAAAAAGAAAACAACATTTTCTGGGTTTTAAAACATTTATTTAGTTAAATTGCCTTCTGTGAACATGTTGGCTGAATTACTTTTTAAACATAAAATGCAATTTTAACACTTAACAACAAACAGGTAACAGTTAGCACTTAAAGGAATAGTTCACCCAAAAATTTAAATTAGCACATGATTTACTCACCCTCAAGTCATCCTAGGTCTACATGGCATTCTTCTTTCAGATGAACACAATCAGAGTTCTATTAAAAAATGTCCTAACTCTTCCAAGCTTTATAACGACAGTGAAATGCTGATTCTTTTTTGAAGTCCATAAAAGTGCAAACGAAATCCCATTCAAAGTCTGCAAGGTTTCGCAGAAGTGAGGACACCTGTAGGCTTACAGTGGTGTTCTTGTTTTGCACAACTTGGCCAGTTTTCTTTGAAGTTACTTGTCCTTACTTTGTTTTTGATCTACGTTCAGGATTGATGTCAAGAAACCGTCTAAAAGGCAGAAAAAAACAACAATTAAATATTATTAACTGAAGGTATATATTTTGACAAAGAGAGACAGCACAAAAGCTGTCTAAAACTGAACATAAAAAAATAAATAAAAAAAATGCAATGTAGGATGTTGTGAAAAAAAAAAATGCAATGTTGGATGTTGTGATCAATAACTGATATTTTTTCTGCCCTGGTAAAATACATCAACTCAATGTGTCTGTTTACATGCGCACTGTCAACTAACTAAATTTTTGGAAGTGGGGTTGCCAGATTTAAAGTTTTATTCTACAACTTTTGTCTACTCATCACCCAGCTCATTAACAATATCATCCCCTCATCCGGTGCCATCAGAGTATCAGTGGAAAGGCAGTCTTTAGACTCTCCGTTTATATAGAGCACACACTGCCAGAATCCAGCCCAAACCTTTGTGACAGAAATAATTTAACTTAATTGCAAGCCTTGCAATGTTTATTGCATATATGACAACATGATTTACCAGACTAAAATGCATGTTTGCACCCAAAAATTTAAATTCTGTCATTATTACTCACCCTCAAGACTTTTGTTCATCTTCGGGACACAAATGAAGATATTTTTGATGAAATCTGATAGTTTTGTCCTTCCATTGATATCAATATCATTGCAACTGTCAAAGCCCAGAAAAGTGGTAAAAACATTGGTAAATATATAGCTACAGTGGTTCAACCTAAATATTATGAAGCAGGGTTTCTGCACATTTTTTAAAGTCAAATTTAAGGCTTTTTAAGACCCGAAGAAATCAAAATTAATACCATGCATTAGGGGTGTGCAATATTGACAAAATGTCTCGATCGATATTTTCAAAGTTTTCTTGATAATAATTAGATAACATTTTACTGATTGTGTTTCTGTGCTTGGTGCCATGGCTTGTTTAGGCCTGTTGACAGCTGACTGACAAAGATATTCATATTTTTCCTATTCTATGCAGTGGTCAGTTTACAGCAGTGACAGAAATTAACATTTTTTATTAAGGGGTAATATTTGCCACCTTAAATTGATTTCAAGGGGCATTTTCACCTATATACGGACATTTGTAGATGTTTCAACAAGATATCTTTCACATCTACTGCAGTCAGATTCACCCGTGTTCACTCTGAAGGAATCACTCACATGGCTGGGCACTTGTATGACACATCAAGGATGTTACGAGGCTAAAAGCAGGTTTAAAACTTGAAGTCAACAGGGTGCAAATTTTAAAAAGAGGATAACACGGTGTAGGCAACACCGATTTTTGTCGTTGTTCTCTGTACTGACAGCACTCCAAATTTACAAAAAAATGAGCTCAATGTTAAAATTGACCGGAGTTCTCCTTTAAGGTTGCACTAGTTACATGGATTATTTAAACCAGCGGTCCCCAACCTTTTTTGCGCCACGGACCGGTTTAATATCAGACAATATTTCCACGGACTGGCCTTTAAGGTGCGGCGGATAAATACAACAAAATATAAAAAATATATAAAAAACAATTAAATATAGGATAAACGTGAATCCAATGTGTAGGCTTACTTGCAATTTTATTAGCAGGGTACTCGTAATATCGCGTCTAAAGACAACTGAGAAAGCCTGAACACAAACAAAAAGCCCCCCAAAAGAAAAAAATCTCCATGTTTACGGTGCTGATGCGATGTAAGGTGGCGCTGCCAATAAAGCACCTAAAAGCTGTCACAAAGAACCGATTTTAAGAACCAAAATGAATGATTATGAATATGTAAAATATAGCAGGAGACATTTTAATTGTTTAAACAAGTGTTTTCTGTGCAAAGATGAAGTTGACAATGCTGACTCGATCTTCGCAGTATGCCTGAACGCGCCCGAGAGAAATGCACATATACGAATTACATAAGCAGAGAACAGTCAGTTTTCTTTTGTTTTGAATTGTTCTGTTTAAAATTAGACATTTCAAGCTTTCTATGTCTCAGGTCTGTGAGGCAAGTAGGCTACCTTATACGCTGAATTTCGGTTAATTTATGAGATCAGCTCCAGTTCACGCGCCCGCGCCTCCGTGTCCTGATTAAATATTTTCTATTATATTTAGGCCTACTTCTTATTAAATCCTGGCAATTGGGTGATGAAACATTGATTAAAATTAAGATACAATTAATACAAAACGAAATACAATTTAAAGACAGGCTTTTTGCTTTCTGTCTGACTCTGAGGTCTCTGTGAAAGTTTTAAAGCAGTCTTTTTGTGCCGCTTTCAGAGCGCTGCACGTCCGTAAGGGTGAACAGTCCCATCCGAACAATTATTATTATTCTTTTTTTTATATATATATTTTTTTTTGTGAAATAGGCTACATTTCTAAATTAATGCGACTTATAGTCCAGTGCGACTTAGGCTATATTATGTTTTTTCTTCTTCATGACGCATTTTTTTACTGATGCGACATATACTCCAGAACGATTTATAGTCCGGAAAATACGTTAAGTTATATAGCCTATTCTTTCTGTGAGGCCCGGTACCAAATGTCCCACGGACCGGTACCGGTCCGCGGCCCGGGGGTTGGGGACCTCTGATTTAAACAATGTTTTTACAAGCTTTCTGGGCCTTAAAAGTTGCAAAGACGTTGCTGTCTATGGGTGGTTCAGAAACCTCTCAGATTTCATCAAAAATATCTTAATTTGTGTTCTGAAGATGAACGAGTAGTCGATTGTCGAGTTCACGCGCGTGATCATAGGTACTAAACCTATTCGCGTGAACTCGACAATCGATTACTATGGCCTTCCACCGAAAACAGGATGTAAACAAAGGTATGAGCGCTGGCTGAATTAACTTCATTTTTATTAATATCTCTAACATCTACTGCAGTCAGATCCACCCGTGTTCACTCGGAAGGAATCACTCACATTTTCTGTGCACTTGTAATGACACTTAAAGGATGTTAAGAGGCTAAAAAGCAGGCTTACTACTTGCCCCATTGAAGTCAATAGGGTGCAAATTTTAAAAATAGAATAACTCGGTGTAGGCAACACCGATTTTTGTCGTTGTTCTCTGTATTGACAGCACTCCAAATGTACAAAAAAATTAGCTCAATGTTAAAATTGACCGGAGTTCTCCTTTAAGCTAAGCCCTGTATGGAAACCAGGGCCATATTGTTCATACCAGTAGTCAACATAATAAATACTGTCAAGTCAAGGTTAGTGACACAATTCAGTCTAATTATATATATATATATATATATATATATATATATATATATATGAATGGCAAATATGCCAATGACTAACCTCTGAACAAACTCAAGGTGCTGCCTCTTCCTGGTACTGCAAGCTGAAGTTATAGGAGGAGGAAAACAGTGCTGCCAGGCCAGTGATGAAGAGGCTGTGATCCTTCACACACACCTTGACCTTCCAAACTTAATATCCAGCACTGGTTGCTTAGAGATTGACCTGTAATGGAATAAAAAAAAAAAAAAAAAAGAATAAATAAATAATATTAATAATTAAAATAACTACTGTGGATTCCACTGTGGTTCAATGTAGTTGTCTATTCATAGTTCTATGAATTACATTTTTCAACTAAAAATTAAAATTGGTTAGAATGCTAAAATGCACTGGCATATAATTTTGTTTGTTTTAAGCATAAACTCACTTAATTTTGACTTATTCTTTAAGAAAACAAGACAATTTTTACGTGTCTATTAAATGCTTCTTCATGTAAGAATTGTAGATATCTGGACTGGGAACAAAATAAAAACACTAATTAAGAAAAACATATTTTGCAGTGGGGTGAGTAAATGATGGCTTTTCATTTTAGGTTTCATCTACCCCTTTAATGTTTACATACCAGGAAATAAGTCGTGGACTTTCTGGCAAATGTAGATTGCTGGACATCAGCGATGCAAATTCCTGAAACAATTTTTAAAAAGGACAGCACAACCTTGATCAACAGAACCAAAACATAAAACATATTACAAATTAATGAGATTTGCTGAATAATCTCTACTTATCTGCTTGAAGGATAACACCGTCTAACTTCTTTGAATTAGGGAGTAGTTGTAGGACCATGGGATGGCAATCAGGAATAGGCCTACTACATTTGAAAACAGCATTAGGAACATGGATTTTCATGTGCTAGCAAAATTCTGACAACGATTCAAAAGCACGATCACAGAACTGACAGAATTTGACAGCATTTTTTTTTTTTTACCACATAGGCTAGACTATAACTGTAACACTACTTAAAAGCACTTACATTAACAATGGCCATCAGATTACAAAGCCTAAAACGAAAAAAATATATATCAAATGCACGTCATGCAAATAGCATGGTAAAGGTTGCCTATTATATGAAATGTCGAAGTTAACGTTACTTGGTAAACAGGTGGAACAGAGTCAGTGAATTGCTTGCGCGGCCACGTTAAACCGCGTTCGCAAAATCAAACCAAATACGTGAAAACAATGTAGAAACTCAAAAAAAAAAAAAAAAAAAAAAAAAAAAAAACTTATATAGCTGCTATTGGCTTACCGTATCACTCAGTTGAACAATTCTCCATCTTCTCAAACTCTAAATCCCACTTATCGTCACGCGCAGGTTAGATTATTCAATGACAAATTCTTCCATCCGTCTTCAGGTAGCTGCTACCGTTAACGTCGTCCATTTTCTGCTGCGTCACAGGCAACTAATGTTTGAAACACGAACCGAACCTCAAAAAAGCTTTAAAATTGCTCACAGATTCGCAGACATTGTTTATCTTGATAACAGGAATGATTATTTTGTTCAGTTGAATCCCGCTGACAAAACGAGTTTGCCTGTTGTAGCTGCCTAACGTTACTGTCTGCTGCTGCTGCTCGCATGACGCGTCACATTTGAACTGAATTGAGCGCGAAAGAAATCAATCCCACAATGCAATGCCTTTTCAGTCAGTATGATGGTGGTAACGAATTTATCAGGACGAAAACAGAAATGTGCTGTATATTTACAGCTGTTCTGTAAAAGATACATCTTAATACTGTATTATGGAAATACAGTACAATTCTGTAAGAAATTCGTTATAAATTTACAGTAAAGGGTTACAGTGTATGTTTACATACATTTATTAAATATGTTGAAAACAAATATGTATGTCACATATTTATAATTAATGTTGTCCATATATGCGAGAAACCAATACTATACTGTAATATATGCAGATATATGGTATCATATATGGATGAACTCAAATATTTTCTTCACATGTTTGGACACATAAATGTTCATATATGTTGCAGGCATATATTGTGTTCTCAGATAAGTCAAATATATGTATAGATATATGTTGCAGTCATATATTGTGTTCTCAGATAAGTCAAATATATGTATAGATATATGTTGCAGTCATATATTGTGTTCTCAGATAAGTCAAATATATGTATAGATATATGTTGCAGTCATATATTGTGTTCTCAGATAAGTCAAATATATGTATAGATATATGTTGCAGGCATATATTGTGTTCTCAGATAAGTCAAATATATGTATAGATATATGTTGCAGGCATATATTGTGTTCTCAGATAAGTCAAATATATGTATAGATATATGTTGCAGGCATATATTGTGTTCTCAGATAAGTCAAATATATGTATAGATATATGTTGCAGGCATATATTGTGTTCTCAGATAAGTCAAATATATGTAGATATATGTTGCAGTCATATATTGTGTTCTCAGATAAGTCAAATATATGTATAGATATATGTTGCAGGCATATATTGTGTTCTCAGATAAGTCAAATATATCTATAGATATATGTTGCAGGCATATATTGTGTTCTCATATAAGTCAAATATATGTATAGATATATGTCATGCTATTTAAAATATAAGTACATATATGGCCATATATTACATTTTTGTATGGGATCATATAGAGACTGTGTCTGTTCCCCGAATTTGGAAATCCAAAAAATGTTTTAACCCATCTAAGGTTAAAAATTTAATTGATGTTCAACAAATAAAAAACAGCTATAATACAGATGAGCAAATGCTAAAGCTTGGGTTGCTGAATATTCGATCGCTTACTTCAAAAGCACTCATTGTTAATGATATGATTTCAGATAATAACCTAGATGTGCTGTGTTTGACAGAAACCTGGCTAAAACCAAGCGATTACATTACTTTAAATGAGTCCACCCCCCAAGACTACTGTTATAAACATGAACCTCGTCTTAAACGCAAAGGGGGTGGTGTTGCTGTAATTTATAGTAATATTTTCAAAACCACTAAGAAATCAAGTTTCGAATATAATTCTTTTGAAGTGTTAGTGCTTAATGTAAAAATATATAGTATAAATGATAAATCACGTTTGAGATTTGTGCTGGCTACTGTATACAGGCCACCAGGGCACCATACAGACTTTATCAAAGAATTTGCGGACTTTCTATCAGAGTTAGTATTGGCTGCAGATAAAGTACTAATTGTTGGTGATTTTAATATACACATCGATAATGAAAAAGATGCATTGGGTTTGGCATTTAAAGACATTGTAAACTCAATTGGAGTTAGACAACACGTGTCAGGACCTACTCATCGTCGTAATCATACTCTAGATCTAATATTATCACATGGAATAGATGTTGATGCCGTTGAAATTCTGCAGCAGAGTGATGACATCTCAGATCATTATCTAGTCTCGTGTAAATTACATTTAGCCAAGGCTGCAAAGGCGACTCCGTGTTACAAATATGTTAGACCTATCACTTCTGCTACTAAAGATTGCTTTATTAATAATCTTCCTGATCAGTTTCATCATTTTAGCATCCCGGATAGCTTAGAAAAACTTGATATTGCAACAGAAACTTTTAACTCTCTCTTTTCCAGCACTTTAGACACAGTTGCTCCTTTGCGCTTAAAGAAGATTAAAGAACATAATCCAACGCCGTGGTACAACGAGCACACTCGGGCCCTTAAGAGAGCAGCCAGAAAAATGGAGCGCAACTGGAAGAAAACAAAATTAGAGGTATTTCGCATTTCATGGAAAGAGAGCTCAATTGCTTACAGAGAGGCTTTAAAAGCTGCTAGATCTGCTTATTTTTCAAACCTATTAGAAGAAAATAAACATAATCCTAGGTATTTATTTGAAACAGTGGCTAAACTAACGAAAAAGAAAGCTTCAAACACAGAAGGTTCCAAGCAGCACAGCAGTAATGACTTTATGAACTTCTTCACTTATAAGATTGATAATATCAGGGATAAAATTATAACTATGCAACCATCTACTACAGTATCGCATCAGACAGTGCATTGTAGTCTCCCTGAGGAAATATTTGATTCATTCATTGCTATAGGAGAGGAAGAATTTACTAAACTCGTTAAATCATCTAAATCTACAACATGTATGTTAGACCCTATACCGACTAAGCTAATGAAAGAGATGCTTCCAGAGGTCATAGATCCTCTTCTTAATATCATTAATTCATCTTTGTCTCTAGGATACGTACCAAAAAACTTTAAGCTGGCTATGATTAAACCGCTTGTTAAAAAAATGCAACTTGATCCTTCAGAATTAGTCAATTACAGGCCAATCTCGAATCTACCTTTTCTGTCAAAGATACTAGAAAAGGCAGTATCTTCACAACTATGTTCCTTTCTAGAAAGAAATGATATCTGCGAGGATTTTCAGTCCGGATTTAGACCATACCATAGTACTGAGACTGCTCTCGTTAGAGTAACAAATGATTTGCTCTTATCATCCGATCGTGGTTGTGTCTCTCTATTAGTGTTACTCGATCTTAGTGCTGCGTTTGACACCATTAGCCGCGTTTCCACTGTCGGGCCAGGGCCGGGCCGTGCTAGTGCGTGCCAGGGCCAGTCGCGTTTCCACTGTCACTTCCGGGGCTTGATCGGGGCTTACTCGGGGCCAACGGCCAGGATTTCTGGCCCGTCGAATACCTTGGGCCAAAGCGGGCCAGCTCGGGCTAGAGGAGTGGTTACCAACAGAGGAGGAGTTTGGGAGACGGCAGCGCCGGATGATTCTGTCAGCATATAAGACTTAAAAATAAAATAATTTAAATCGCGTTCATGTTTGAATGCCTTCTGTTTGTGATGCAAAAGACTATGCGCGCTAGCCGTTACCATAGTAAACATAGTAAACGCTTGAAGATACGCATAGTAAAAAAAAAAAAAAACATAGCGAACGCTTGAAGAAATCAGACCAATCTTAAAGGCTATCACAGTCATGTTTTTATTTTATCTGTCATAGCCTACGTCTCGTCTCTTTAAACCGGACTATCAAAAAATAAAGTAACTTTTTTTCGGGACCTTCCTCTGTTTCTCTGACTGAAAATATCTGTATGGGAGTCGAGAGAGTGCTAAAGCTCCTCAGGTCGTATGGCATATATTTGTAGAAATTATATTTTTTTCTAAATGTGATGCAAATATGTCCTGTAACTAAGTTACCAGATAAAGAAACAGACGCGACTGAAAAAGTAAGTGTGTCCTCTTTCTTTTGTGAAATAGACCTAACGGTAATTTATTTCTGCGTGACTAATGTGCAATTTTTACATAATTTTTACATAAATTAATTCATTATGATCAATGTATCACTTTTTATTGTAAACCTGTGGTAAAACATCGATGCTTGGGTTTTAAATATTCAAGTAGCTGCTAAACAAACAAACAAAAAAGCTAGCAAATGGCCGCTTTTATCGTGTTTGTTTTCAACGCTGTTTCCAGTGATTTCTGATTAGTTTTCTGATAAAACTTCCATTTGTTGGTGAAATGATGGGTTAGTGTGACGTTGTCCCAGAGAGGCGTGTTACGGGCGTGTTTTAGTGAAGCGCTGGGGAGCTCCTGGCCCGACAGTGGAAACGCATGCCCGGTGCTATTGGCCCGAGGCTATTAGCCCGGCACGGCCCGTTTAAAGCCCTGGCCCGGTCCTGGCCCGACAGTGGAAACGCGGCTAATGACCACAACATTCTTTTAAATAGACTAGAAAACTATGTTGGCATTAGTGGAATTGCACTAGCATGGTTTAAATCATACTTATCTGACCGTTATCAGTTTGTAGCAGTAAATGAAGAGATGTCTTATCAATCACAAGTTCAGTATGGCGTACCACAGGGCTCAGTACTAGGACCGCTGCTGTTCACTCTGTACATGCTACCATTAGGAGATATCATTAGGAAACATGGAATTAGCTTCCACTGTTATGCCGACGATACTCAGCTCTATATTTCTTCAAAACCTAACGAAACTTACCAATTCACTAAATTAACAGAATGCATAGCTGATATAAAAAATTGGATGACTCGTAATTTCCTACTTCTAAATTCTGAAAAAACAGAGATTCTAATTATTGGACAAAAAACTTCCTCACGTAATAACCTAGAATACTGTCTAACACTTGATGGCTGCTCTGTTAAGTCTTCGTCGTCGGTTAGGAACCTGGGTGTGCTCTTTGATACCAATCTTTCATTTGAAAGTCACGTGTCTAGTATCTGTAAAACCGCATTTTTCCATCTTAAAAATATATCTAAATTACGTCATATGCTCTCATTGACAAATGCGGAACAATTAGTCCATGCGTTCATGACCTCAAGGCTAGATTATTGTAATGCTCTACTGGGTGGTTGCCCTGCACGCTTAATAAACAAACTACAGCTAGTTCAAAACGCAGCAGCTCGAGTTCTTACCAGAACCAGGAAGTATGACCATATTAGCCCGGTTCTGTCAAAACTGCACTGGCTCCCTATTAAACATCGCATCAATTTTAAAATATTGCTGATTACTTACAAAGCACTAAATGGTTTAGCTCCGCAGTACTTGAGCGAGCTCTTAACGCATTATACTCCTTCACGTCTATTGCGATCTCAAAATTCCGGCCAGTTGATAATACCTAGAATATCTAAATCGACTGCTGGCGGTAGATCCTTTTCCTATTTAGCACCAAAACTTTGGAACAGCCTTCCTACCATTGTCCGGGAAGCAGACACACTCTGTCAGTTCAAATCTAGATTAAAGACACATCTCTTTGACATAGCGTTCACATAATACATTATAGACTTCTACAATTCAATATTAGGCTGCATAGATTAGGTCAGCTGGAACCGGGAACACTTCCCATAAATCCTGATGTACTTGTTACATCATGAGAAGAATGGCATCTACGCTAATTTTAGTGTCTTTGTTTATCCCAAGGTTTTCTTGCAGCCTGCCGGATCCTGGCCGTTTCCAGATCTGATGAAGGACCTTCGCCTGGACCCGATGTCAACGCAGTGCTGAAGTGCCAACTAGTCTCTCCCTATGGAGGATCCCTTTCCCACTCTACAGATAACGCGTCGTCGGGAAAACTCAATTTGCGTATCTACCCCGAATTGATAAAATAAAATAAAATTCTGAATCAAAACTATACGGAAACACCAGTAATTTGTTTAGGTTTGGTTTGTAGGGAATTCCAAACCTGCACACATATATTCAAACGCACATAACTATAGAACCCGTTCTTAATGCGCATCTGAACGCCATCAGCGTTTCTCACAGGTTCGCGTTTAAAGTCTGTGTAGAGAGAATGGTGTCGTCTTGGCGGCCCTAATTTAAAAACAAATGATCGTTGCGACGGAAGCGAATCAATCAAAACTAACTTTAGCTGGAAAATAACTTTATTAAAGAACCGCTATAAAGCCAAAACAATCTTACGTTAAATTATACATTTATCTCTGTAAAGCTGCTTTGAGACAATCTACATTGTTAAAAGCGCTATATAAATGAAAATGACTTGACTTGACTTGACTTGATGTGTATGATGATGAATAAATTTGTGTTCCAGCTAATTTCCTAATTTCTCATGTTCCCCTTGACTCAGGTGTGTTTCTTGTAAAAAAATAATGTCCCCTAATTTTTTAAGTCTCTGCATTGCATTCCTTCTTTTTATTGGGTTATTAATACCATTTACATTAACTGTGACTATAGCCGCTTTCCGACCGGAGGAACCTTTTCACAGTTCCTAGAACTATTGGCTAATTAAAGTACCCGTATGTTCCTGCGGTGCGAACACGCCGACTAGGAACGACTTTAGTTCTAGGAACTCCATTTGGAGGAACTAATTTAGCTCCTACTTCAGAGTAGGGTCTAACCCAGCACTATAGGAATACCCGTGACGTTAGTGTACGCTGATGACCGAACGCACGCAAAACACCAGCACATCTGCCATTTTTAAAACAGCTATATGTAAACACACAGATTATAGCCTATATATTTACTCCAGAAACTAGATACAAACATGGAAAACAGTGATAGATGGGCCTCTAAACCCTTATGCTGAAGAGAAAATCCAACGCAACTTTAAGGGGACCAAGTCAAACATGATTATGTATTTCTGCTCAGCTAGCAACACTAGACATCAACCACACGGCATAGGCTAATAACTTTTAGTTATACTTGTAGACTTGTATACTTGTGTACTTTCTATAACAATTCTATCTAAAAACATGTTAAACAGTACTGTTAGACAGATCGCTAACTAATGAACACAGAGAATGCGAGCATTGTTTGCTCTGGCGTTCTCAGCGCTGTCAAAATAAAGGTCCTTCGCTCCGTCAAAATAAAAGTTGCCGTGCTTGCGTCACTCCCTTACCCCTCCTACCAGTTCATATGGCCACTTGGCCAGTGTGAACGCAAACAGCAAAACGTCTCCGGTTACTATCGTAACCTCGGTTCCCTGAGAGGCGGGAACGAGACATTACGTCGTCTATGACGTATATGGGAACTCCTCCCCTCCTCCACTTCTGCTGAAATCTTATGGGCTAACGCCAGCTGAAACAGCTGGCCAATTGACGCAAATATGCAAATACTGACAAGCCCGCTGGCAGTATAAAATGCATGTGCGCGACAATTGCGTCAGAATCACGACTGAACGCTAGCACAGCTGATCAAACAGCAAGCACGGCGGCTAACGTAATGTCTCGTTCCCGCCTCTCAGGGAACCGAGGTTACGATAGTAACCGGAGACGTTCCTTTCAAGGCGGTAACTCAACATTACGTCGTCTATGATGTATATGGGAACTGTATAAAATCACGCTGTGAGAGCAGAGAAGATAAGCCCTGAACGGGGTCAATCACACCCACACAAGCAAGACAGTTCTAGCCAATAGCTGCGTCGCTAAGAGTACTCGCATCTGATAGGCGGAACTAGACAAGAGACATCTGTTCCTACCCTAACAACATTTGCATATCTTAATGCAATGAATGCGAAAGCTGCACTGAATAGGGCAGACACAACACAATAAGCACTCGAGCACGAGAGTTAAACACAGAGTCGACGGCGTTTGCGTTGACAACTGCATAAACCTTATAAACCATAACACAGAGTTAGCAGCCCTGGTAACTACTGCATAGCTGGTTATAACAGTTCACAATACAAGAATAAAACTAAACTCACCGGAAGTACATGTGACGCTACAGAGGGTACATCCAGCTTGTAAAAACTGGCGAATGTGTTCTGGGAGACCAGCCAGCAGCAGACATAATCTTGGATAGACATACCTCTAGACCAAGCCCATGAGGAAGCAATTGCCCTCGTAGAATGAGCTCTGATGTTGAGGGGACAGTTTTCCCCCTGGCATTCGTAAGCCAACACAATAGCGTCCACAATCCAGCGAGAAAGTCTCTGTTTTGAAACAGCACGTTCCTTATTACATCCACCAAAGCACACGAACAGCTGGTCCGACTAACGAAAGGCGACCGAGCAATCCACATAACTTACATCCGCAAAGCCTTAACAGCAACAGCGCTCTGAGCATCAGCGTCACGCGAGGCTGACGGCTCAGCAGATAAGGCGGGCAGGGAAACAACGTGTTTAAAATGGTGTATTGAGTGACTTAGGAACGTAACCTGGTCTCGGCCGGAGAGTGACATTACAGTCACCAGGTCTGAAACAGATGCATTATCATTCACTGAAAACGCGTGTTTGAACGTCTCCAGTACGCTTCGCCGAGGCGAGAGCAGAAGTAAGGCTGCCTCAGGGAAAGCTCCTTAACCACAATCGAAGCTAAGGCTCGAACGGTGGTAGAGATAGAGCCCTCAGAACTAGAGCTAGATCCCACGGCGGCACGGAGGACACAATCTCCTCGCTCCCCTGAGAAAACTGATTACCAGAGCGTGCTTACTGATCGATTGCCCGTCAGCCGGGAAACGAAAAGCCGCAATACACACCTGTGCGGCTACACACACCTTCAGCGTGGATGGCAAACTCCCGCAATCCATTCTGTGCTGTAGAAGCGCAAAACGGTCAAAAAGATTAAGCGCTGCCGAGATTCAAACTCGGGTCTCTGGCGTCGAAAATCTCAGATTATACCACTGAGCCACAGAAGGGGTTTTTGGAAGGCGTGCGCGCGCCTCCGTAAGTGTGCTCAGCACTTGTGAGTGCAGAGCGTCCCGCTCATTTAGGGTCCCCGCAACGGCCACACATGAAGGTTCCACTGCTCGGGGCTGGGGTGCTATATCGTGCTGTTCGCCTGGGGTTCCATGCCTTGGCCACTGCTTGTTTCGGCCGAAACGAGTGTCCGGTTCGGGGTGGGGCGCCACGGCGGGCTGCCTAGCCGCTCCTTGAGCCTGGCGAGGTGCAGAAGAAGAGCGGGACCGCGCAGATGATGATTGGAGTGAGCGATGGGGCTCATCGCATTGGCGCGCTTCTGCGTCTCGGAGAAACGCTAAGTGAGCGACTCCACGGCGTCACCAAAGAGGCCGGAGGGAGTGACTGGAGCGTTTAAGAGCATCTTGCGGTCCGCGTCCTTCATGTCAGCTAAGGTAAGCCGGTGCCTGTTAAGGACGACCATGAGCCCCGTGGAACGGCCGATGGCTTGAGCAGAGCGCTGGGTAGCCATCAGCGCGAGGTCAGTTGCCGCGCGCGGATCCTTGATGACGTCCGCGTGAGCTGCGCCGTCATCGAAGAATTGAAGCAGTTTTACCTGGAACACCTGGGGTATTGCCATGGCGTCCGAACCCAATTGTTTTCAGAGGAACACGGGCACAGGTGCGCGGCAACAGTCTCCTCGACGGGGGGCATGCGCACATACCCGTGGGCTTCCGCCCCGTCCAAAGTTGACAACGTCAACTCGTCTTCGGGCGGGGGAGGGCCCACCAGCTGCTCGCTGGCGGCAGTGGGCGTCATCCCCGCTGTTGCCCGAGCCAATCTCCTCTGGCTCTGAGGGCGCGCACTGGCAGCTCGGCGCGGTGGGTGCACGTGTCCAGGTTTTTGAAGGTCGGGCGGGTCAAAGGAACCCTTTGGAACTTTTTTTTCAAAAGCGAAGACCGATTTAGGATCCTCTCCACAAGTAAACATCTTCATCAGTTTTTAAGTTTTTTGTATCTCCATACCTTAAGTGTCTTACACTGTCTCCGCTTCTGCTCCTAGTGCACTCCCACGGTACCTACTCCGGGTCGGTGTATGTTCTGCGCACGGTGGCACGGCGCGACTGGGGCTCAGTCTCGTCTCCTCTTTGCAGTATACCCTTGCTCCGTAGATCCGAATCTGCTTCTTCGAGTGTGCTGTAGGTCACTGCGTTTCCATCGATAAAGACTCTCAGTTTTGACAGATATGTTATGTGGGATTTAACATAATTTAACAATTAACAACTTGTAGTCCATTATAACATCTACAAAGACAGCATCCATGCTTTCAATATGGAACTAGGCAAAGCTAGACAGACTTTCTTCTCAAATTTTATAAACAGCAATTTAAACAACACACACACTCTTTTAGCTACTGTAGAGAGACTGACAAACCCCCCAAGCCAGTTTCCCAGTGAAATGCTCTCAGACAGCAAGTGCAGTGAGTTTTCTTCTTTCTTCTCTGTGAAAATCAATAATATCAGAAAGGTGATCAGCACATCCTTGAGTTGCGCTGGGGTCAGACACATCAGACCACCTGAGAAAGTAGTAACTTTGTCTGATTTCAAAGAAATTGATGGCAAAATTTTGGAAGAAACCGTACAGCACCTTAACACATCAACCTGCGCTCTTGACACACTTCCCACATCTTTTTTCAAAAGTGTGTTAAACAGTTTAGAAGCAGATCTTCTAGAAGTGGTAAATGCCTCACTTCTCTCTTGGAGTTTTCCAAACTCCCTGAAAACTGCAGTTGTCAAGCCCCTCCTGAAAAAGAGCAATCTGGATAAGACCATATTAAGCAACTATAGACCGATCTCAAATCTTCCTTTCATAGGCAAGATCATTGAAAAAGTTGTTTTCAATCAGCTGAACAAATTCTTATGCTTGAATGGATACTTTGACAATTTTCAATCTGGTTTCAGACCGCACCACAGCACAGAGACAGCGCTCATAAAGATAATAAACGATATTCGCTTAAATACTGATACAGGCAAATTATCAGTGCTGGTACTACTCGACCTCAGTGCTGCATTTGACTCTGTCGATGACAACATACCTCTTGACAGGCTGGGAAACTGGGTGGGGCTTTCTGGGATAGTCCTAAAATGGTTCAGGTCATACTTAGATGGGAGAGGTTATTATGTGAGTATAGGAGACCATAAGTCTGAGTGGACATCCATGACATGCCTGAGGGAGACTGAGGGAGAAGTCTCAAGGCTCAATTCTTGCGCCACTCCTGTTCAACCTGTGTATGCTCCCAATGAGCCAAATAATGAAAAAGAACCAAATTGCTTACCACAGCTATGAAGACGACACACAGCTCTACTTAGCCCTATCGCCTAACGATTACAGCCCCAATGACTCCCTATGCCAATGCATTGATGAAGTCAACAGTTGGATGTGTCAAAACCTTCTTCAGTTAAACAAAGACAAAACTGAAGTCATTGCCTTTGGAAACAAAGATGAAGTTCTCAAGGTGAACGCATACCTTCACTCTAGGGGTCAAACAACTAAAAATCAAGTCAGGAATCTTGGTGTGTCACTAGAGTCAGACCTTAGTTTCAGTAGTCATGTCAAAGCAATAACTAAATCAGCATACTATCATCTGAAAAATATTGCAAGACTTAGATGCTTTGTTTCCAGACAAGACTTAGAGAAACTTGTTCATGCTTTCATCACCAGCAGGGTGGATTATTGTAATGGACTCCTCACTGGCCTTCCCAAAAAGACCATAAGACAGTTGCAGCTCATACAGAACGCTGCTGCCAGGATTCTGAGCAGAACCAGAAAATATGAACATATCCCACCAGTCCTCGGGTCTTTACACTGGCTCCCAGTTAGATTTAGGATTGATTTTAAAGTATTATTACTGGTATATAAATCATTCAATGGCCTAGGACCTCAATACATTGCAGATATGCTCACTGAATATAAACCCAACAGATCACTCAGATCATTAGGATTATATCAGCTAGAAATACCAAGGGTTCACTCTAAGCATGGTGAGTCCGCTTTTAGCTATTATGCCAGCCACAGCTGGAACCAGCTTCCAGAAGAGATCAGATGTGCTCCTACAGTAGTCACTTTCAAATCCAGACTCAAAACACTTTGAGACAGCTCTCATTAGAGTCACAAATGATTTGCTCTTATCATCCGATCGTGGTTGTATCTCTCTATTGGTGTTACTCGATCTTAGTGCTGCATTTGACACTATTGACCACAACATTCTTTTAAATAGACTCGAACATTATGTTGGCATTAGTGGAATTGCACTAGCATGGTTTAAATCATACTTATCTGACCGTTATCAGTTTGTAGCAGTAAATGAAGAGATGTCTTATCGATCACAAGTTCAGTATGGAGTACCACAAGGCTCATTACTAGGACCGCTACTGTTCAATCTGTACATGCTACCATTAGGAGATATCATTAGGAAACATGGAATTAGCTTTCACTGTTATGCCGACGATACTCAGCTCTATATTTCTTCAAAACCTAACGAAACCTACCAATTCACAAAATTAACGGAATGCATAGCTGATATAAAAAAACTGGATGACTAGTAATTTCCTACTACTAAATTCTGAAAAAAAACCAGAGATTCTAATTATTGGACAAAAAACGTCCACACGTAATAACCTAGAATACTGTCTAACACTTGATGGCTGCTCTGTTAAGTCTTCGTCGTCAGTTAGGAACCTGGGTGTGCTCTTTGATACCAATCTTTCATTTGAAAGTCACGTGTCTAGTATCTGTAAAACCGCATTTTTCCATCTTAAAAATATATCTAAATTATGCCATATGCTCTCATTGACAAATTCGGAACAATTAGTTCATGCGTTCATGACCTCATGGCTAGATTATTGTAATGCTCTACTGGTGGTTGCCCTGCACGCTTAATAAACAAACTACAGCTAATTCAAAATGCAGCAGCTCGAGTTCTTACCAGAACCAGGAAGTATGACCATATTAGCCCCGTTCTGTCAACACTGCATTGGCTCCCTATTAAACATTGTATACATTTTTAAATATTGCTGATTACTTACAAAGCACTAAATGGTTTAGCTCTGCAGTACTTGAGCGAGCTCTTAACGCATTATAGTCCTTCACGTCTATTGCGATCTCAAAATTCCGGCCAGTTAATAATACCTAGAATATCAAAATCGACTGCTGGCGGTAGATCCTTCTCCTATTTTTTTCCAGTCTTCCTACCATTGTCCGGGAAGCAGACACACTCTGTCAGTTCAAAGCTAGATTAAAGACATCTCTTTGACCTAGCATTCACATAATACATTATAGACTTCTATAATCCAATGTTAGGCTGCTTAGATTAGGTCAGCCGGAACTAGGAACACTTCCCATAAATCCTGATGTACTCGTTACATCATAAGAAGAATGGCATCTACGCTCATTTTAGTGTCTTTGTTTATCCCGAGGTTTTCCCGCAGCCTGCCGGATCCAGGCCGTATCCAGATCTGACAAAGGACCTTCGCCTGGACCCGATGACAACGCAGTGCTGAAGTGCCTACTAGTCTCTCCCTGTGAAGGATCCCTTTCCCACTCTACAGATAAAGCGTTGTCGGGATAATTTCGGTTTCGCGTATCTACCCCGAAGTGATAAAATTCTGTATCAAAATTTTAAGGCCAGACAAGTAGTTTAAACGGTTAGTTCACCCAAAAATGAAAATTATGTCATTAATGACTCACCCTCACGTCGTTCCAAGCCCGTAAGACCTCCGTTCATCTTCGGAACACAGTTTAAGATATTTTAGATTTAGTCCGAGAGCTTTCTGTCCCTCCATTGAAAATGTATGTACGGTATACTGTCCATGTCCAGAAAGGTAATAAAGACATCATCAAAGTAGTCCATGTGACATCAGTGAGTTAGTTAGAATTTTTTGAAGCATCGAAAATACATTTTGGTCCAAAAATAACAAAAAGTACGACTTTATTCAGCATTGTATTCTCTTCCGGGTCTGTTGTCAATACGCGTTCAGCATTGATGCTGCTGACGTAAGACGCTGCTGACGTGTTATCTGATGCGCCCGAGCTTCGTTTACAGTCTGAGGGAGACGCACGCTGTATTCAAGCTATTCTACATTGTTTGTATTTTGGTATTGCTATATTTTTAAAATGGTGCGTAAGTGTGCATGTCAGCAGCTTAGAGCTCAAACATGTATTGGGGATCAGGTCAGGAAGCAGACAGACAGGCTAAACCGACCGTCTGCTAGCTGTCTCATGTCACCAAGGTCAGATAAATCCCATCACATAGAGACTCTTTCACCTAGATATCATCATATAGAGACCTTGTCTGTTCCCCGAATTAGGACATACAAAAAACTTCCAAACCCATCTAAGGGTAAAAATGTAATTGATGTTCAACAAATAAAAAACCGATATAATACAAATGAGCAAATGATAAAGCTTGGGTTGCTGAATATTCGATCCCTTACTTCAGAAGCACTTATTGTTAATGATATGATTACAGACTATAACCTAGATGTGCTGTGTTTGACAGAAACCTGCCTGGCTAAAACCAAACGATTACATGACTTTAAATGAGTCCACCCCCCAAGATTACTGTAATAAACATGAACCTCGTCTGAAAGGCAAAGGGGGAGGTGTTGCTGTAATGTATAGTAATATTTTCAGAATTACTAAGAAGTCTACAGTAGTTTCAAATAGAATTATTTTGAAGTGTTGGTGCTTAATGTAACAATATATAGTGTAAATGATAAATCACGTTTGAGATTTGTGCTGGCTACTGTATAAAGGCCAACAGGGCACCATACAGACTTTATCAAAGAATTTGCTAAATTTCTATCAGAGTTAGTACTGGCTGCAGATAAAGTCCTAATTGTTGGTGATTTTAATATACATGTAGATAACGAAAAAGATGCATTGGGATTGGCATTTAAAGACATTCTTAACTCTATTGGAGTTAGACAACATGTGTCAGGACCTACTCATTGTCGTAATCATACTCTAGATCTAATATTATCACACAGAATCAATGTTGATGATGTTGAAATTCTGCAGCAGAGCGATGACATCTCAGATCATTATCTAGTGTAACCGCTAAGCATAAACTTAACAGCTGAGGGCTACGCAGAGGTTTGAAGTAGGCTAGTTGACGCGCTTGCCGTGGCGGCTTTGTTTGGTTCCGAAATAATGTAACAGGAGTTCAAGTTCTGATTTCCTCTCTGTCGTGAGAGATATGATTTATTGTTACACAAGGTCTTCGTTATCCATAACAAACAATATTCCGGGCCCTATCTTGCACCCAGCGCAATTGACTTTGTACACCGACGCATGTATCATTCCTATTTTGCACCCGCGCAAAGCGGACTTTTCCCTCCACAGACGCACGTCGGTTAACTAAGAAATACACTTGCGCTCCCCGGGGCGGTTCAGCGCAAAGAGGAGGCGTGTTCCGGAGCAAACGTTCCCTCATGCTATTTTACAGGTTTAGAAAACAATTGCGCCACTGACCGAAAAAAAACAGTTTAAAGTCAGTGGCGCATTGCGCATGTTATTCATATGCTATTTTAAGGGCGCATGCTTGGCCTTAATCAATGTAGCGTGTGCACAACGCGCATACACTTTGATTCTCTCATCTACACACAGACGCAGCAGTTATCATTTTTGCAAATCCTACATTATTACGATAGATAGATAGATAGATAGATAGATAGACATTTTATTATAAAAGCATACATCTAGATCTAGCTTACACATTTACCCAAATTATCATACGCCTGTTTAACCGAAGTTAATTTGGGTGTGTTTCTCCATCCCCAACGTCCCTGACGAGAACGTCGGTCTCCTCGGCTGTGAACCGCTCCTCGCGTGCGCCTGGCAAATCCGCCGTTATAATAGGAATCCGCTTTAGAACAAGCGCGCCTGCTCTTAAAGGGAATGTGAGATGTCGCTCTGATTGGTTTATTTCACGTTACGCCCAAACCACACCTATGAATAATGAAGCTACTTCAGACCAACCCCTTTTAGATTTGCGCAAGAGTCATTTATCCCGCCGGGAAAATAGCAACAGCGCCCAAGACCCGCCCACAAAGTTACTTGCGCTTTGACACTTGCGTTTCAGATCGTTAAAATAGGGCCCTACATCTTCATCGACACTGTCACATTATCAAACATACACCCACCGCATCCGTGGCGGTCAAAAACTAGTTGGCCATTTCCCCTCTGGCAACACCTGTGTCTGATTACACCTACCCTCCTAAGTAGATGAGCCCCATTTAGCTATGCCATGACCATAGTACCACCTACTGGCCAAACCTGGACATAAACACTGAAATGGCTCTTACACAACCGGCCCCTAATTGGAATGGTTAACAAACATTACAATTCAAAACAAAACAAATAAAGGAGCCATTACCAACCTGACATAACATTTTATCCAAACATTTTAGGCACAGTGATTTCACACACATTAACACTAAAATTGCCCATTTAACCTGCAGCCTCAAGCAACAGGCAGAGCTTTGTTACAGGACGTTGAATGACACTTGACTTTGTTTGCAGACGCACTGAACGCACAAATCCCTTTTTATCCCGGAAAGCTTCCAACACTCTTCCCAGGCCAAGAGCCTCGTGGTGCAGTAGGATCCATCATGACAACAATATCTCCAGACATCTCCAGATTTCTCCTGATTTCATTCCATTTTTGCCTCTCTTGCAGCAAGGGTAGATATTCCCGTACCCAACGTTTCCAAAAAAGTTCAGCAATATACTGAACTTGCTTCCATCTGCGTTTTAAGTACAAGTCATGTGGCTCAAACAATCCTGGCGGCAATGATGGATTTCCTTTCATTAGAAGAATGTGGTTGGGAGTAAGTGGCTCCAAATCATTTGGATCGTCAGAGAGTTTGGTGATATGCCGATCATTTAGGATGGCTTTAGCTTCACACATAACTGTATGAAGCCCATCATCGTTCAGGGTCTGCTGTTGAAGAACTGAACTTAGAATCCTTCTCACCAATACGGATAACCCGCTCCCAAACCCCACCATGACGTGAACCTGCTGGAGGATTAAAACTCCAGTTAACTCCCCTTTGCCGCAGAGCTCCCTGAATTCTTCCATGATCCAAAGCTGCGAGAGCCTTTCTTAGTTCTCTCTCTGCTCCTATAAAGTTAGTTCCATTGTCAGATAAAATACGAACAACTTGACCTCTTCTACAGATGAAACGCCGCAGAGCATTTATACATGCATCAGTGTCCAAAGAGTCAGCCAATTCGAGGTGGACTGCTCTGCTTGCCAGGCAGGTTAGTATCACGCCATAGCGTTTGACTGTACCACGTCTTTTCTTCACTGTAATTGGGCCAAAATAATCAGCGCCAACGTTGGTAAATGGTGGCTTGTCAGGAAGAATCCTTTCCTCTGGCAAATCCGCCATCTTTTGCTCCTGCATTTGTCCATTATACTTCTTGCAACAGAAACATTCTGTAATGACTTTTCTTACAGCGGAGTTGGCGCTAGTGACCCAATACTTCTTCCGCAGTGTTGATAGCGTGTGATTCCGACCACTATGGCCCTGCTGCTGATGAATGTGCCTGAGGATGAGAGTGGCCACATTTTGATCCTTGGAGAGGATTAGCGGATGCTTAATCGACTCTGGCAAGGAACTTCTAGTCACCCGCCCTCCAACTCTGAGAAGCCCATCATCCAAGCGCGGATCCAACCTGTGAATTGTACTACGCCTGCTCACTGTAGAGTTCCCAGCTGACAACATGGCAATTTCCTCTCCAAATCTCTGTTGCTGACAATATCTAATGATAGCCAGCTCCGCTCCCAAAAGGTCATCTATGGACAAAATTTGCCCTCCAGGCTTGTCCTTGAACCCTTGTCTCCTCTGTGGCACATTATTGTCTGTGCTCTGCTTGCCAGTAACAGCAGCTTTCTCCTCCCTCCTCCTGCGGCTCTTTTCCAACAGAATGGTTTTCCATTTAAGTAACCAGGCTACTGCCACCTTAAGCTTACTCCAACTTGAGAAGTAGGTCAGTAACCGGCTTGTGGCAACATGTGAGCCCTCCACAGACACAACATTCACTGTGACTTCCTTCTTGACCTCCTGATCATCTGGTTCTATGATAGTTTCTACCACATTTGTTGTCCAGTTAGCTTCTGGTTTACACAAAAATCTTGGACCCTCTATCCACCTCCTGCCATGAATTAAGTCTCCAACCCTCACTCCTCTGGATGCCTCATCCGCTGGATTTTCCTTGGAGCTGATGTATCGCCATTGTGAAGTTTCAGTGGCCCCTCTTATAGTCGAAACCCTGTTCGCCACAAATGTATGGAAATGTTTATCCTCATTTTTTATATACTTCAACACAGAAGTGCTGTCGGTCCAAAAAATGGACTGCTGCAACTGGAATCTCAGCTCAGCTTTCAGCATCAGATCAACACGAACTGCAAGCACAGCAGCAGTCAGCTCCAGGCGAGGAATAGTAACGGTCTTTAAAGGTGTAACTCTAGCTCTGCCCATCAGGAATGCAACATGAATATCATTTCCATCATTCAGCATCCGGAGATAAGTGACTGCTCCATATCCTGTTTCATTAGCATCTGCAAATTGATGAAGCTGAGCATGTCTTGGTTGTCCAAAGCCCTTGAGCTTAATGCACCAATCAACCTTAAATTCAGACAGCATATCCAAGTCCTCCAACCACCTGAGCCACTGTTGCAAAATGTCTTGTGGCACAGTCTCATCCCATCCATATTTTCTTCTGCAAAGTTCTTGCAGCAGGATTTTGGCAGACAACAACACAGGCGCGACAAAACCTAGAGGATCGTACACAGAACTAGCCACTGACAACATTCCACGCCTGGTGACTGGCTTCTGCTGGATATCCATCTTGAACTTGAATGAATCACTCTCAACACACCATTGCAAGCCAAGAGCTCTCTCAAGAGGAAGTTTGTCTCTATCCAGATTCAGTTCAGTCAGGTCCTTGTTCCTAGCTCTGTGTTCCTCTGAAATATTCTGCAGTGTGGTACGACTGTTACTAATCCATTTCATCAGAGTGAATCCTCCTGCCTGACAGAGAGTACTTACATTTTTTACCATGAAGGCAGCTTCTTCTTCAGAGGGCATGCTCTTCAGACAATCATCCACATAAAAGTTCTCCTTGACTGTTTGAAGAACTTCAGCCGGAAATTCACACTGGTTGTCATCTGCTGCTTTTCTCAGAGCGAAGCTAGCACAACTCCGGGAGGACACAGTGCTGAACAGATGGACAGTCATACGAAACTCAGCTACTTCCTTGGTGAGATCTCCCTCTGGCCACCATACAAAGTGCAGGAAGTCTCTATCCTCCTTCGCAACTCTGACCTGATGGAACATTGCTTGTATGTCGCCCATAACTGCTACAGGTTCCAGCCTAAACCTGAGCAGGACACCAAGCAATGTACTGGTCAAATTGGGGCCTTGCAAGAGCTGCTGGTTCAAAGATGTTCCCTTGAAAGTCGCACCACAGTCGAACACCACCCGCAGACTCCTCTTCCTGGGGTGATATACCATGGTGCGGGATATACCACACCCTACCACTGCTGTGATCCAACTGCTGTTCTGGAACTTGCGCTGCATAGCCCATACTGATCACCCTGTTGAGGTTCATTTTGTATTCCTCATAAAACTGTTTGCTATTAAGGAACCTCCTTTTCAGCCCGAGCAACCTTTGCTTTACCACAGAGAAATTGTTGGGCAGAGTGACATTGTTCCTTTTAAAAGGCAGCTTCAAACTGTAATGACCATCTTCAAGCGTTGCAGAATTTTCCATAATCTCCATGAACTTGATGTCTTCCATTGAAGGGCCTTTCTCCTCTGTAGCTCTTTCGCTGAAATCATGGTTGTACTGGCTGTTTAGCATTTCTTCTAATCGGCTCACGGAAATCCTGTTGACAACTACTGAAGGAACTTCTGTTTCCAAGCTGCTGTCATTAGCCTGAAAAGGGCCATTAACCCTTTAAAACCGGATGTGTCGTCGACAACACAGCCAACCAAGCTGTATTCATGTCACTGTAACTCTTCAACCGTTTGCACTATCAAGATAATTCAAATAGTTCCTGAAAGTAGACATTGTGCGCTTTTCGCCAATATATGGCTTATTATGGTAATGTCATGCTTTCCATCTACAAATGACAGCCGCGCGGGATGGAAGGATTTGAACAGAGAGATACGACGCGCGGCAGGTTAGAGTGTTTTGGATTGCATAAAATAGTAAAAGAAACGAACAAATACATGGCGAAAGAAGTGTTAGACAGCAGAAGAGGGGATTGGGATGATTTTTAATGTAATTTGGGAGGCGGAGGGCCGTTACTCTTTCACGTATCTAAGCATGTAGCATGTGTATGTGTGTGTGCCTATGAATGCGTGCATTTGTATGTGTGCGTGTATGAAAAAAAGTGTCCTGAATGAAAACTGTGCAACCCAATGTAACAAAAAGACTTGTATATATGTATTATAGTTAATTTTTCAACTTTAAAGTGTTAGTTTCTTTCGTTCATGATTACAGCATGAGCGCAGAAAAAGTGAGTAGGCCTGCAGGGCATTGATATCTTCTGCTCTTATAGGCGGCCACGCCAAAACCTTTTCCATATATGCAGAGGCAACTTCATACTCGTTGCCGAAGTGTTGTTTAAGCAGCTGCTTTGCTTTAACATAACCTAGATCAGGTGTCATATGCTGGCAACTTAGTACCAGTTCCCTTGGCTGTCCTCTCGTGAATTGTTCCAGGTAATATAAACAATCACCTTGACTGACCTTATCCTCCACTGCCTGCTCAAACGCTCGCGTAAATGAAATATATTGAAGAGGATCCCCATCAAATAAGGGAATCTCTCTTGCAGGCAATAACATGAAGCGTTGCTGTTGGACCAATGCTGTAGTTATTTCGTTTTGCCTTTCCATTATGGAGATGTTGGAACGGGTGGGGTCTCAAAAGTTGTGGTGGTACAATATGGTGATCGTCCATTTGAGAACCCATCCTCTGGTTTAGCCCAGCCTGGCCTTGTTGACTAGCCTGCTGAGTTAGCAGTTGTGGATTGCCTGTTGGCAGTGACCAATCCTGGCCCTGCTGTATTCCTTTGCCATAGAATTGAGCTCATTAACAGTTGCCATTCTTTTGCTTTTACTCATATAAGAATTCATTCCATTAGATTCGGTATTAATGTCAGAGGCAGAGACCAGCACTTCCAACTTAGCATTGGAGGCAGCTATCATAGCTTCCAGCTCAAGTTGTTCTCTTCTCCTTTTTAGTTGTTGCTCCTGTTCTTCCAATGCATGCACTAACCTTCAGAGTTAGTGAATTTTCCACTGCGAGAACTCCTCCTGCTTGATTGCTTGCTAGGGACATCTGAGACACTGTCCTCTGGCCGGATATCATCACCACATTCATCATCTTTTTTACCTTTCATTGAGGGAATAACATATAACCAGCGGTTCACCTCAGACCGAAATTCATCATTACAAATCATTTTTGCTTTGAACCAAATATCATGTTTTTCCTTTTCACCCTCAGGTAATATGACCAGCAAGGAATCATGAACACATTTTGCATCATCACACAAATCAACAAGAGCACTCAGAGCACATTGTACACCTTCTTTATCACTTATTTGCATAAGCTCTTTGATACGTTCCCTTAGCTTATGCTGGGTACACACCAAAAGATTTTTTACATCTTATAAGATTTTCAAAATGTGACAGACCACAAACATGAGGACAAAAAATCCTAGATTTAAGCGTTTTGCTCCTTTAGTGTGTGGTGTGCCATGATGTGACAAAGACAGCACACCACACACAAACAGATTTTCAACCTGAGTCTCGACTGTGAACACAGGAAATCTCGCAAAATCTCGCGAGACTTCAGAAAAAGCATGACGGACAACATGCAGGAAGAAATTGCGATAGTGTTTGGAATGATTTTCACAGAAAATCCACGTGAAAAAAACATTGTACCTACCATTATATATAACCTTTTATACAGAAATATATTCATTCTTTATTGTCTTTATTTATTCTTTATTGGATTTATTGTCTCTTTAGAAAAAAATATTTAATCCCTCTATAGAACCTCACTGAACCCTTAACACTCAGCTTCTTCTTTTTTTTTTTTTTATCTTTTTTTTTTATTGATTTTAAGAATGACAATTACAGTCAGGGGGTACAAAGAGTAAAGCCGATAAACAAACATAAAAAGACATATACATAAACAGTGACAAACTTAAAAGTTAAACAAAAATTTGAAAATGTTTACAGATTGAAACGCACTTTGCAGCTTTCTTATTTTTCAAACTCAATATTGTGTTTAGGTATTGTAAAATTTCTGCACTTAAAATGAAAAACAAAGGCTTGTTTCCTCGAAATTTACACTTATGAATAGGCCTACTTAATCTCAACATTAAGCTTCCTGCAAGTGTGTGTGTGTGTGTGAGAGAGAATGACCGTGTCTTCCATCATCTCGCTTTCTGATTGGATATTGTTTTGTTTCACGTGATAATCTCCAGAACGTGCGCGCGTTTGTCCTCGGGGTTCCCCCCACACATCAGGATTTCTGATTCGCGATCGGAGTGGCTCCGACGTTCTTCCGAGCAGGTTCGGACACTCTTAACACACCTCACACCAAGGGAAAATCTCATAAAATAATCTGTTAAACCATCAAGATAATCGGGACATAGCTAGGATTGTCGGAAGGGGGGAAATCGGCCCAAAATCAGCCCGATTATCTTTTGGTGTGTACCCAGCATTAGAAGCCTTATTTAATTTAGCCTTCCTATCATTTTGCAGCCTTTCCAGCTTTTGTTCAAATGCCTTTGCAGTTAATGTTACAACACGTTTTTCTTTCCCCTTTAACACACTAGAACCATTTGCTTTATTGTTCCATTCAGCTGATTGTGCAACTGCCTCAGCAGCTGACGCGTCTTTTTCAAGTAAACTCATGGTGTACTTGAACGTCACAAAGCTAATAATCAGTAGTCAATGTCATTTGCTTTCCACTACAAAAAGTTCAGTTCTTTCTTCACCAATGCATTGGATTTTTACGCCCGGGTAAGTCTGAGTAGTGTGCACACAACTTTATGAATGGCCATTCAAAAACTTTGTAGCGCAACAACATACCTTATGTGTGACGCCTTGTAAATGAATAAGAACCAGCTCACGATGTCCTCACACTGGTGGATGATGAAAAAAGTTTCGCATTGTCCTCGAACAGCTGAGCAGACCTTGGCTTGGCTCCGGGCCGGATGGGTCAGCACCGCCGCGTCCTCTCACCGATGCTGCTTTCTCTCGCCGGGTTCCGGTGTGTAACACAGCCGGGCAAATACACAATGAGCAGCTTAGATGTCCGGTTTCCAGCGGCCACTCCGCATGGCTTTAACGGTGAACATCTAAATCGATCTTCCAGCTTCATAAAGCCTAGTTTTTGACTTGTGTAACCATTAAGCATAAACTTAGCAGCTGAGGGCTATGCAGTGGTTTGAAGTAGGCTAGTTGACGCGCTTGCCGTGGCGGCTTTGTTTGGTTCAGAAATAATGTAACAGGAGTTCAAGTTCTGATTTCCTCTCTGTCGTGAGAGATATGATTTATTGGTACACAAGGTCTTCGTTAGCCATAACGAACAATATTCCATCTTTATCGTCACATTATCAAACAGACACCCACCGCATCCGTGGCGGTCAAAAACTAGTTGGCCATTTCCCCTCTGGCAACACCTGTGTCTGAACTACCCTCCTAAGTAGATTAGCCCCATTTAGCTATGCCATGACCATAGTACCACCTACTGGCCAAACCTGGACATAAACACTGAAATGGCTCTTACATCTAGTCTTGTGTAAACTTAATTTAGCCAAGGCTGCAAAGCCGACTCCTTGTTACAAATATGTTAGACCTATCACTTCTGCCACTAAAGATTGCTTTATTAATAATATTCCTGATCAGTTTCATCATCTCAGCATCCCAGATAGCTTAGAACAGGGGTGCCCAATCCTGCTCCTGCCGATTGACTGTCCTGCACAGTTCATCTCCAACCCTAATCAAACACACCTGAAGCAACCAATTAAGGTCTTCAGGATCACTTGAAAATTAAAGGCAGGTGTGTTTGATTAGGGTTGGAGATTAACTGTGCAGGACAGTCGATCGGCAGGAGCAGGATTGGGCACCCCTGAATTAGAAGAACTCGATATTGTGACAGAAACTTTTAACTCTCTGTTTTCCAGCACTTTAGACACGGTTGCTCCATTGTGCTTAAAGAAGATTAAAGAAAACAGTCTTTTTGAGCACACTCAGGCTCTTAAAGGCACACTATGCAAGATTTGTACCTTAATATAACAGCTTCGAAATCATTTTGATGGTAAACGAACTCGTAGTAGGGTGAATCATCCTGATAGCAAGGCAGGGAGGGGGGACGCCGCTGGCAAAACCAGCAATGCAAGTTTGAGAGGTGGCGCCCCAACAAATCTCGCGAGAATCTCAACTTGCTTTACGGCACGACGTCACATACATCAACAACATATGAAGCAGCCTCTATGGAAGACACTAGCATGCATTTCAGACGTTAATCATGGCAGAGTCGACGAAGAAAACGAAGAAAGCGCGGTCGGAAGAGTGCAGACATGGCTCTGCGTGAGTGGTATTTACGACACGTTAAATACAAGTACTCCACAGCGACTCTAGAGGTCGCTGTTTGAGAAAAACGGAAACTGCATAGTGTGCCTTTAAGAGAGCAGCCAGAAAAATGGAGTGCAACAGGAAGAAAACAAAACTAGAAGTATTTCGCATTTCATGGAAAGAGAGCTCGATTGCATACAGAGAGGCCTTAAAAGCTGCTAGATCTGCTTATTTTTCAACCCTATTAGAAGAAAATTAACAAAACCCTAGGTATTCATTTGAAACGGTGGCTAAACTAACGAAAAATAAAGCTTCAAGCCCAGAAGTTTCCAAGCAGCACAGCAGTAATGACTTTATGAACTTCTTAACTTATAAGATTGATAATATCAGGGAGAAAATTATAACTATGCAACCGTCTACTACAGTATAGCATCAGGGAGTGCATTGTAGTCTCCCTAAGGAAAAATTCGATTCATTCATCACTATAGGAGAGGAATAATTTTCTAAACTCATTAAATCATCTAAAACGACAACATGTATGTTAGACCCTATACCGACTAAGCTACTGAAAGAGATGCTTCCAGAGGTCATAGATCCTCTTCTTAACATCATTAATTCATCTTTGTCATTAGGATACGTACCAAAAACGTTTAAGCTGGCTATAATTAAACCGCTTGTTAAAAAACCACAACTTGATCCTACAGAATTAGTCAATTACAGGCCGATCTCGAATCTACCTTTTCTGTCAAAGATACCAGAAAAGGCAGTATCTTCACAACTATGTTCCTTTTTAGAAAGTAATGATATCTGCGAGGATTTTCAATCAGGATTTAGACCGTACCAAATTAATGAGACCGCTCTCATTAGAGTCACAAATGATTTGCTCTTATCATCCGATCGTGGTTGTATCTCTCTATTAGTGTTACTCGATGTTAGTGCTGCATTTGACACTATCGACCACAACATTCTTTTAAATAGACTCGAAAATTATGTTGGCATTAGTGGAATTGCATTAGCATGGTTTAAATCAGGGGTGTCAAACTCATTTTCACAGAGGGCCACTTCAGCATTATGGCTGCCCTCAAAGGGCCGGTTGTAACTGTAAGACTTTTAAAATGTTAATATATTGTCTCTTTATTTGATTACTTAAGTTACAAATATTGTATGCATTTGCAGGGGTGTTTCTAGGTTTTAAAAACATCAGGGGATGAGCCCGAAACATCAGGGGCTGGGTAATAATGATTTGATACAGAGAATAATGTATATTGTATATAAGCAGGGGCAAACTGGCTCAAAAATTCAGCCTAGGCACTGTAGCCACACCAGCACACAGTCATGCGTATTCAAATGTGAGGTAGTTAGGGGGTTCGGGGACATGCTCCCCGATAAAATTTGGATTTCTCGGACCTACATATGTGCATTTTAAGGTGTTTAAAGGCCAAACAATTTGGATAACAATAGCTTTAAAAGCATGTCAGTGGGCAGCAGCATAAATTATTTGTCAAGATAACAGATTCTTAAAAATGAAAATGAGGATAAATGTTGCAATGAATGATCCACACTACAAAATCGAAATGCAGAATGTTTCTGCTTATTGTTGACAATACACAATCACATATTCCAAACAGGAATGGCCTTAAATGAGAAATCTTTCAAGGATTATTTTGCATAGATGTTACATTTCAATCAAAAACCAGTGCAATCTTTGTGTGTCCAGAGGCAAATGAGCAATTTATATTAGCATTAAAGATTGGTTTCAGCAACTTGTTTCTTTCCTGAGTTAATCAATGTTTTTGGCACTAATCAGTTTAAAGTTCAATTGTTCACTCAAGACAGTCACTTGTCGCCACCTACTGGCTTAATGATGCAAGTGGCGCAAACACAGACAAGCGGAGTGATACAAATGGTGAAAAGGCTAATACTGGTACCTATATTAAAATAATATAAAATATCAATATTATTCTTCAATCAGTTCTATGCAGCAGAATCAGATTTAACAGATTTTTTTTTTTTGACCAATTGTCAAAATAAAGTAGGCTATAGTCCTACAAAGCTATTTTTATCAGTGTATGAGCAGAGCAGGGAGAGGACCAGTGAACGAGAGGATCGTGATTCGTGTAATTTTACCAGTGTTGCCCAGCACGGCTATACACACCATGTTACAGCACAGTAGTGCTATTGCAAAAAGAAACAAGTCCAGAGAAATTTCATGTCGGCACGTTTTTTTTTTTAGCGGACTTTGCCTTTCCGGTGAGCGTGAGCAGAGCTCGCAACACAAACACACACACACACACGGAGGTTGCTTGCGGAACATTGAGCAGAACGCGCTGTGAACACGGAGCGGAGAGCACAGCGCACACACACAGCGGAACGCGCTTCGAAGTTATATGCATCTTCGGAAGCGGACTCGCACGCAAAGTCATAAAACATGCTGAGCCAGAGTCAAACCATCGCCGAATACGGAGGGGCGCGGCGGCTTTTTAGTATCTTTCGGCCAAAAACCGAAAATTTTCGCCAGCCTAAATTTCGTTGCATCCCTAATTTTAAGACACCCATATGCTCTCGCGGGCCATATAAAATAATGTGGCGGGCCGGAATAGGCCCGCGGGCCTTGAGTTTGACACATGTGGTTTAAATCATACTTATCTGACCATTATCAGTTTATAGCAGTAAATGAAGAGATGTCTTATCGAAGTTCAGTATGGTGTACCACAAGGCTCAGTACTAGGAATGTTGCTGTTCACTCTGTACATGCAGATATCATTAGGAAGCATGGCATTAATTTTCACTGTTATGCTGATGATACGCAGCTCTATATTTCTTCACACCCTGACGAAACTTACCAATTCACAAAATTAAAGGAATGCATAGCTGATATAAAAAAATAAAAAAAACTGGATGACTAGCAACTTCCTACTTCTTAATTCTGAAAAAAACAGAGATTCTAATTATTGGACAAAAAACTTCCTCACGTAATAACCTAGAATACTGTCTAACACTTCATGGCTGCTCTGTCAAGTCTTCGTCATCAGTTAGGAACCTGGGTGTGCTCTTTGATACCACTCTTTCATTTGAAAGTCATGTGTATAGTATCTGTAAAACTGCATTTTTTCATCTTAAAAATATATCTAAATTAAGCCATATGCTCTCAATGAAAAATGCAGAACAATTAGTTCATGGGTTCATGACATCAAGGCTAGATTATTGTAATGCTATTATGGGTGGTTGCACTGCACGCTTAATAAACAAACTACAGCAGGTCCAAATGCAGCAGCTTGAGTTCTTACCAGAACCAGGAAGTATGACCATATTAGCCCGGTTCTGTCAACACTGCATTGGCTCCCTATGAAACATTGTATACATTTTAAAATATTGCTGATCACTTACAAAGCACTAAATGGTTTAGCTCCCCAGAACTTGAGCGAGCTCTAAACGCATTATAGTCCTTCACGTCTATTGCGATCTCAAAATTCCGGCCAGTTGATAATACCTAGAATATCAAAATCAACTGCTGGCAGTAGATCCTTTTCCTATTTAGCACCAAAACTTTGGAACAATCTTCCTAATATTGTCCGGGAAGCAGACACACTCTGTCAGTTCAAAGCTAGACTAAAAACACATCTCTTTGGCCTAGCATTCAAATAACACATTATAGACTTCTATAATTCAATGTTAGGCTGCATAGTTTAGGTCAGCCAGAACCAGGAACACTCCCCATAAATCCTGATGTACTTGTTACATCATAAGAAGGATGGCGCCTACGCTAATATTATTCTCTCTGTTTATCCGAGGTTTACCGCAGTCCGCCGGATCCAGGCCGTATCGAGATCTGATGCAGGACCTGCGCCTGGACACGATGACAACGCAGTCCTGAAGTGTCAACCAGTCCCTTCCCTGTTTACTGAAGTCAGCTGGATCCCGGCCGGATCCAGATCAGATGGTGGACCTGCACCTGGACCCATACATGACGCATCCTGAAGTACCAGCCTCATCAGCCCTGTGAAGGCCTCATCGACACGACAGTCATCGGCACTGATCCTCAACAAACTCATCTCCATACCGGCGTGATGACTCCGACTTCCAACCAGATGGAACTGGATAAATGTTTCTGAATGTTCTGATCCAATCTGGCTTCTGACCTGTAATGCTGCCTGGATCATAATCATACACTGTTCGCTCGTTGGCCAGAGGAGAACTGGCCCCAGACTGAGTCTGGGTTCTCCCAAGGTTTTTTATCTCCATTCTGTCACCTGATGGAGTTTTGGTTCCTTGCCACTGTTTGCCTTGGCTTTTGGCTAGCTTAGTTGGGGACATTTAATATTCAACAATATTATTGATCTGCCTTACTTAAGGTGGACGATGACGCAATTTTCTTCTAGAAACAAACTTTGTTGTATTATTTTCATGTTATCACTGTGAAGCTGCTTTGATACAATCTGTATTGTATAAAGCGCTACATAAATAAAGGTGACTTGACTTGACTCGACTAATATTTACCTTTTTTTAGCACAACAGGGTGACTAGGAATATGAAAATGTCTAGCTATGACTTATTGTTTCACAGGAGTTTAAATTTGAGGAAACACAAAGGCCAAATTCCCTTAATCATCCATCACAATGAATGGGTAAAACCGAAGAATATAGTTCTGATGTGCATCAAAAGATTGTTGAGCATCACAAAATAGAAAGTGGCTGTAAAAAAATAGCTAAAGAATTGAAAATCCCCATTTTGACCATCAGGGCAATAATTAAGAAGTTCCAATCAACTAAAGATGTTACGAATCTGCCAGGAAGAGGACATGTGTCTATATTATCTTAATGCACAGAGGTTAAGTGGCCAAAGACTCTTCAAGGATCACAGATGGAGAATTGCAGAGATTAGTTGAAAAAAATTCAAACAACCCCTACATCCCCACATGTTGTTTGGGAGGGTTTCAAGAAAAATCCTCCTCGCTCATCCAAAAACAAACTCCAGTGAATTCAGTTGTCAGACACGACTGGAACTTCAAACGGCACAGGGTTCTGTGGTCAGATGAAACAAAACAAAAAAAAAGAGCTTTTTGGCACAAACACGCTAGATGGGTTTGGTGTACACAAGGATAAAAAAGTACCCCATATGTACAATTTAATATACCATTGGATCTTTAATGTTGTGGGCATATTTTTCAGCTGGAGGTCCTGGACATCTTGTTCAGATATATGGCATCGTGGATTCTATCAAATATCAACAGATAAAAAATCTAAACCTGACGGCTTCTGCTATAAATCTTATAATGGGCCGTGGTTGGATCTTCCATCAGGACAACGATCCAAAACAAACATCAAAATCAACACAAAAATGTGTTACGGACACTTATCTATATAGAATGATTGGATAGCTCATGACGTCATAAACAGTGAAGCCACCGCACCGCCATATTGGTATTCCCTAGTGAGCTCACACGTTCTATTGAATCAATAGGACATTTTATGATTTGACTGATAAAACATTGCCTAACGAGACACCGTTTTTAAATCTAAAGTCTCCCTGTACATTCTTACACCGCAAACATCCTAAGCATTTAAATGGGTAGGCTATTTCTGAAAAAGTCAGAAATTTTTCCTGCTTATTAAAAAATAAAAAAACCCGTCAATTTCTTTGCAAAAGGAATAAAAAGCTGTACGAGAAGAATACTAGTGGGCCTTCACTGAAGAGCTATCTTCACTGGTAAGAAAAACAGTTTGATACTATTAATTAAATAGTGAATGCTTAAGACCTATATTTTTGTGAATTGGTGAATATTCAGGTGAATATTGTTTCGTGGCCACGAATTAATAATACCTCAGCACAGGGCCGGAGTGGGGCAACTTTTCAGCCCGGGAGATTCAGGCCCAAGACCGGCCCTCTTTTTCCATGGTGGAATTCCAAATTAGCACTTTTTCCAAATTGGATAAATGAAGCAACAGTTCAGCTCTTACTATTCTGTAGTTTTTATTAATACCATGGTTCAACATAATGTAAAGGTTAAATAATAATTCACTTAAGCTGAGAAGTTAACAAAAAATATTCCACAAGGATAGGTTAATAAATTAACAAAAGCAGAAAGAAAGAAAGAAAGAAAGAAAGAAAGAAAGAAATGTATCCCACTCTTCCACAAAGAGGCATATTGAACTAATGTTTACAGTTTTATTTGTATTCAAAAATATTCAAAATGCCTTTTTAATCAAAAAACGTGATACCTACTCTCAGATAAATAAGGCCTATGATTAATCAGATGCAAATAGAAATATAAAACCAGCCCTAATTGAAAGAAAATAAGTTGACAAAAAGATTGAATCCAATATTGGGTGATAATATATTATAATGAGAGATTTATAAGCTATTTTTTGTAGGCTGGTCACAAGTGTGACTATGTGCCATTTTGTACAAAATAAAAGTTTTTCAAAACAAATTTTTGCTCAGAAGCTACAAAAATAATAATTAAGAGGTCATTTTACTGCATACACAGATCAAGCTTGAGGTTTGTTATCAATATTAAATTTCATAATATTTGCAAAGTCTATGAATTGCCATGTATTGGGTGATACAAAAAGGCTAATATTTTAATAACATTTTATATCTTGCTTGTAAATAGGTTGACAACGCTACAACAGTATTAGCCGAATAATTACGTTGCAGCGTTGCTAATGCTAATCATTACTAGACCTATCTCTCTTTACCTGTTGCCACTTATGTTGTCCTCTTGAAAATAAATCTGTAAGCTTGGCACATTTGGCAGTATCCTCCTCCAATGCCTTTCTTTTTTTCAACCTGGCTTTTTCAGCCCCTCCTGGCCTCTTCCTCCCATCCATCCTCCCTGACGCGTACCGTGACGGTAGGGCCGACCCAGCTATCGGTAGGCGGCGGCGGTGCCGCGGTAGCCTACCTGAGAAAACGTTTTGGAATAGACGGGCTATGGACCCAACCAACTCTATGGGAGGGGAGGGGAGAACTGCCTCTCATGGTACAACCCATGCAGAGGCTGCGCGCTGCGGTGTCAGAATGCGGAACGTGTGTAGCATAATGTAACTAACGTGACAAATGTGATTTTTTTTTTTTTTAAATCCTCAACCGGCCCAAAAGTGAAGCGGCCCACCGGGAATTCTCCCGATTCTCCCGATTACCCACCCCGGGCCTGCCTCAGCATGTTTTACTAATTTGTTCCCTCGTTTTACTATATTGTGGCCACGTTGTAATTTGTTAAATCAAAATGAGGGATGGAATTAGTTAAACGTGTCCACAATTTATTAAAACTAGGGAACAAATAAGTCATCGTAAGTACAAATTATTTAGATCAGTGGACATATAAGAAAGAGAGAGAGCCCCGGATGCACTACCATCTTCAAACAACACGAGCGCTGTATTGCTCTCTCTCCCTTACGCATATCAAAATCAATTGACACGATAGTAAAAGGTTGGAAGACCGATTGTGTTTTATAGATCGGTAGTTTGTTCAAATAAAGTGTTTGATTAGTTAGCAAGTACATGTTCAGGAAATGCATAATACAAATCGTATGGGTTAATGTAAGTAACGGTAAACGAACTCTGCACAAAGCTCTTTTGAAGCTGTCAAATGGTGTCGCTATTGGACACTTAATTGTGATTAATTGCTGCTCTGAGGTTTCTTATAGGCTACTGTTGTTTTATGTTTTTGTTTTGTTTTTGTTTTTTTGAATAAGCATTACTCCTTCCTCAGAGAAAACAACACGGGAATAGCGACAATTGTGCATATAAATTACTACTTACAGGGCTTGAATTACAAGCGGGGGTAGTTCTCTTACGAGAGGTTCTCTCGTATTGCGTAAGTTGCTTACGCTTCGGGAAAGTCTCCTTTCTCGAGATACTGAAGCCAAAAAATTATCCTTAATTTTTAAAAATCTTGTCAACGCAGTGCGGCAGCCTGCAGACCTAGGGCAGGCGACTCGCGTGCCCATTGGCTGCTCTGCGGCAACTGCAGCAGCCTATCGCTGAGCCCTAGGCGTGACGTCACGTCCAACGAGCGCGCTTGGCAGCGCTTAATGCGTCACAGCCCGTCATTAGGGGTGTGGCTTAGCGTATATAAGCAGGGCTCAGAGGCTGCTTCACTGATTTCTGTCTCTTCAGCGAAGCTCTTCGCATCGCTGATCTCTGAGGAAGCCGCCGTCGAAGCAAGCGACCAGCACGCCGAGGATCTCAGCCTGAGGACGCCGGCCTCTTTCGCCGCCTTCAGCCTTCCCTGCCTGCTGTGCTATCCGGCACTATATCCTTTTCCGCTCTGTGTTTGTGTGTTTGTGTGTTCGCCCCGCGACACACTTGCATCTAAAAGAGCGCGAGGCGTTGTTGCAAATGCCTCGCTCATCCTGTGGCTCGTGCAGAGCCGCGCTCAGCGACGGAGACCGCCACGTGGTGTGCGCTCTCTGCCTGGGCTTTGACCACGCAGCCCGCGCTCTCTCCGAGGGCGGCTGCGAACAGTGTGAGGAGTTACCGTTGTCGACCCTACGGGCTCGACTCGCTAAATTTGAAGAACCTCCACCTTCTCCGGCCACTTCTTCCGGGCCACTTAAGAAGAAACGTCGCTCTCAAAGGCCGCCTGAACCAGACGCTACAGCTGAGTGCTCGCCGGAACCTCTCCCGCGAGCCTCGCTTTCTCCTTCTCCCCCGCCATTCACCGACGCGCAGCGGCCGGCTTCTGCCCGCACTGCCGTCGTCCTGGGAGATGATGCAGATGACGCCGCTGACAGCTGCTCTCTGCTTGCGTCTGACAGCGAGGATTGGTCGGGCTCTCACCGCTCTGCCTCCTCGACTTTAGAGTCTAGCAGATCCCGCGCCAGTGTCGACGCGGAGCTTCTCCGCCTCCTCACTCAAGCGGTCGAAAGGATGGGACTGGATTGGTCCCCACCTAAGGAGCCGGCGCCCAATCGTCTCGACGGGTGCTTTCTACCTAGCCGCCGCCCAGCGCCTGCCTCTAGGTCAGCACCCTTCCTGCCTGAGCTCCACGCTGAGCTCTCTAAATTCTGGAATGCGCCATTCTCCGCCAGATTCCGCTCGCCAGTTTCCTCGGCTCTCTCCCAAGTGGACGGGGCCGGCGAAAACGGCTATACTGGTATCCCCGCCGTTGAGGAAGCTGTGGCAACGCACCTTTGCCCGCCGTCTGCTAGATGGCGCTCAAAGTCTGCCCTGCCGTCCAAAGCCTGCAGGACTACTTCAGCTCTCGCCGGCCGCGCTTTCGTCGCCTCCGGCCAGGGTGCTTCCGCCCTGCACTCAAATGGCTATACTTCTGATCCTACAAGCCGACCTCCTCCGTGAGCTGGACGAGAAGGGCTCGGATCAGTCAGCTTTAACGGATCTGCGCAGCGCTACGGACCTTGCGCTCCGTGCTACCAAGACCGCTGCACAAGCCATCGGCAGATCTATGGCCGCGCTCACCGTCATCGACAGGCATCTTTGGTTGACGCTTGCGGATATGAGTCAGAGCGCTCTGTGTTTCTCAATGCCCCACTCTCGCCCACCGGCCTCTTCGGCCCTGCGGTCAGCGGGATAGTGGATCGCTTCTCAGAAGTACAGAAGGCGTCGCAGGCTATGAACCTCTTCCTGCCCCGCCGCTCGAGCCCAGCCACAGGCCGCTCTCAGACTCAGCCTCCTGTGCGCAGCTCTACACAGCGCTCTTCCCGGCCTCCCAGCACTTCGCAGCGACGCCAGGGCGGCCGCCCTAGGTCGCGCTCGACCAGCCGTCACAGACCGCTGACCGCGCGCGCCGCCCCATCCTCTCTGATACAGGTTCCCCATCCCGCGCAGTGTGGCGATCTGAACCCAGAGACCATTCGACCCCTAGCTATGCGTGCAAAAGCATGGGAAGCTATTCAGGGCGCGTCAGAATGGGTGCTGAACACTATAAGACATGGCTATTCGCTTCAATTCGCTTGTCGCCCTCCGCGCTTTCGAGCGCAGACGGAGACGAAAGTGAGTTTGGAAGAAGCGCACCTGCTTCAAGCAGAAATAGCAAAGCTGCTGCGCAAAGGGGCCATAGAACAGGTTCATCCTTCCCTGAGCGAGTCAGGCTTTTACAGCCGTTATTTCCTCGTTCCCAAGAAGGACGGAGCATTAAGACCTATTTTAGATCTGAGACATCTGAACAAGGCTCTCATGAGACGGCCGTTCAAGATGATTACAACCAGACAGATCCTTGCGCAGATCCGCCCAGGAGACTGGTTTATCTCTCTCGATCTGAAAGACGCGTATTTCCAGATCCAGATAACTCCCCGTCACAGGCCATTCTTGAGATTCGCCTTCGACGGTCGAGCTTATCAATACACAGTCCTGCCGTTCGGCCTGTCTTTAGCACCCCGTACATTTACGAAATGCATGGACACGGCTCTCGCTCCCCTGAGAAGTCAGGGAATGCGAATTCTGAACTATCTGGACGACTGGCTTGTTCTAGCGCAGTCAGAGACAGAACTTGTGTCTCACAGAACAGCGCTTCTCAGCCATCTGGAAGGTCTGGGTCTATCGGTCAATTGGACCAAGAGCTCGCTCTCGCCCCGTCAGTCAATTTCCTTTCTTGGAATAGAACTGGACTCGGTGGCTATGACGGCCAGATTGTCGGAGCAGCGCGCGCGCCGCATCCGTCTCCTCGCCGCATCATTCAAAAAAGGCAGCCGGGTTCCGCTGAAAGCATTCCAGCGCATCCTGGGGCATATGGCCTCAGCTGCGGCAGTGCTTCAGCTGGGCTTACTGCGCATGCGCCCGCTTCAACGCTGGCTGAGAATGCACGTACCCCATCGAGCCTGGGCGGCCGGCGGCTCGCTAATCAGAGTGACTCAGGGCTGCGTCTCAGCCCTGCAGCCCTGGCTAGCAGCCGAATGGTATCACACTGGAGTAACTATGGGAGTGATCTCACACCGGAAAGTTGTCTCGACAGACGCATCCAACCTAGGTTGGGGAGCGCTCTTCGAAGGCAGACCGGTCTGTGGCCGCTGGTCAGACCAGGAGAATCTCCTACACATAAACTGTCTAGAGATGCTCGCGGTCGAGAAAGCGCTCAAATACTTCCTCCCATTCCTCCATGGTCACCATGTTCTAGTCCGCACGGACAATACATCAGTAGTGGCCTATGTGAATCGCCAGGGCGGTGTCAGATCAAAGACGCTCTGCGCCCTGGCGGAACGCCTCCTCGTATGGGCTCAGCACTATCTGCGCTCTCTGAGAGCATCGCATGTGCCTGGCCATCTGAACGAGGGCCCCGACAGACTGTCCAGGGACAACGTTCCCCCTGGGGAGTGGTCTCTACACCCCCAAACAGTCCAGTCACTGTGGCGCCGCTTCGGCAGAGCGAAGGTCGACCTCTTTGCGTCAAAAGACAACGCTCACTGCCCAGAATTCTTCTCAAAGAGCGAGGACGCGCTGGCCCAGACATGGCCCAGCGGCCCGCTATATGCTTTTCCCCCGGTCTCTCTGCTGCCTCAGGTCATCAAGAGAGTCAGGGAAGCGCGCCACACAGTGCTCCTCATAGCCCCGTTCTGGGAGAACCAAGCTTGGTTCCCGGAACTCATACAACTGGCAGATTCAGCCCCTTGGCCGATTCCAGTGCGGAGAGACCTTCTCTCTCAAGCCCGCGGCTCGATCTGGCATCCCCACCCAGAGCGCTGGTCTCTGCATGCGTGGAGCCTCAACAATTACACGCTGATCTACCAGAAGGGGTGATGAACACGATCATACAGTCTAGAGCTCCCTCCACGAGGCGGCTCTACACGTCTAAATGGTCGGTGTTTAACAAATGGTGCACTGCCAAAGGGCTCGATCCACAGACATGTGGGGTTTCGCAAGTTTTATGCTTCCTTCAAGAGCTGCTGGACGCGGGCAGGTCCCCCTCCACGCTCAAAGTTTATGTCGCGGCCATTTCAGCGCTCTCTGTCTCAGAGCCGGGCCGCACATTAGGAAGGAACGAGTTCGTCATCCGCTTCCTTAGAGGAGCGAGGAGGATGAACCCCCCGCGACCCCCTTCGGTTCCTATGTGGGATCTTTCACTGGTCTTAGAAACCCTGAAAGCACATCCCTTTGAACCCGTGGAAACTGTGGATATGAAATACCTCACGCTCAAAACCGTTTTTCTGATAGCACTGTCTTCAGTCAAACGTGTAGGAGACCTTCACGCGTTATCCATTAACGCCGCGTGCCTCGAGTTCGGACCCAATGACTCTAATGTTATTCTCAGGCCGAGGCATGGGTACGTTCCCAAAATATTGGGCACTCCCTTCAGAGCGCAGGTCATTTCTCTCTCAGCCCTGCCGATTTCTGGCAGCGAGGCAGATAGTAATCTCCTCTGCCCGGTTAGGGCGTTGAGAAACTATATTTCTCGCTCTGCCGCCTCCAGGCGCTCAGAGCAGCTCTTTGTTTCGTTTGGTGGGCGCACCAAGGGTCTCGCCGCCTCGAAACACACCCTGTCCAGATGGATAGTGGACGCTATCGCGGTTGCTTATGCGTCTAAAAACCTGCAGTGCCCACTGGGCATTCGAGCGCACTCCACCAGAGGCATGGCCTCATCGTGGGCGTGGTCCAGCGGGATTCCCATTCATGACATTTGTGCAGCGGCAGGCTGGGCCTCCCCCTCCACATTTGTTAGGTTTTACAACCTGGAAGTTCCCGCCTTGTAGGCTAAAGTATTATCAGTCTAAGTCTCGCGTAGCCAGCCCACTGTCTGTGCGCGGGTTACGTTGTATGATTTAGCTCTACTGGTTGAGCTGCACTACGTGGGAAGTGTCAGTTTGGACCGGCTGTGCCGCTCCATGCCCCCATAGTATGTGCTTGTTTACTGTGCTATTTTGGCCGCCCAGCTCCGCTATCGCGTTCCCCGGGCTTTCCCTGGGACTCATTCAGAGGATGCTGGGCGCGCGCACGGCGTTGACAAGGGAGTTCCCGAAGCGTAAGCAACTTACGCAATACGAGAGAACCTCTCGTAAGAGAACGTACTCGGTTACTGACGTAACCTCTGTTCTCTCTAGAGAGGGAACGAGTATTGCGTAACCCGCCGTGCTCACGCCACGAGCTCATTTCGCTTCATGCGACAGAAACCAGTGAAGCAGCCTCTGAGCCCTCCTTATATACGCTAAGCCACACCCCTAATGACGGGCTGTGACGCATTAAGTGCGCCAAGCGCGCTCATTGGACGTGACGTCACGCCTAGGGCTCAGCGATAGGCTGCTGCAGTTGCCGCAGAGCAGCCAATGGGCACGCGAGTCGCCTGCCCTAGGTCTGCAGGCTGCCGCACTGCGTTGACAAGATTTTTAAAAATTAAGGATAATTATTTGGCTTCAGTATCTCGAGAAAGGAGACTTTCCCGAAGCGTAAGCAACTTACGCAATACTCGTTCCCTCTCTAGAGAGAACAGAGGTTACGTCAGTAACCGAGTACGTTTTTCTACATCCTTTTGTGAACGTTGTTTTACACTTGTATGCTGCACAGCGGGTCATCTTAAAAGTGTCATCGGAGCTACCAATCTCTGTATAACGGCTGTTGGAGCCCTCTGCTGGTAGGTAATCGTAAGATGGCCGCTCGAACACTTCCGGTGGCTTCACTGCCTGCTGGCAGTTTAGAACGTCATGAGCTATCCAGTCATTATATGTGACCCGATCTGGCGAAATGAGTCGAAAGTCGCAACGTTCCATTTTAAGATATGGGCCGTTTATGTGGAAAAACAATGAAATAATATTTTTTATTTTATTTATTTTAAGTTTAAGTTTACAAAGTTAAACTTAGTTTTTTACAAAGTTTTACTAAATTAGCTGGAAATGAATATTGCTTTTCTCAACTCCTCTCGTCACCTCTGAGCATTTCCCGGGTATCCCCTGAAACGTCTCTGCTCTCCAAATATGGTGTTACACGTTGTATAATAGAACCAATCAAAAAGCTTAGAAATGTACACAAACGCTGATCATTTGTCAATGGGAAGCCCCATTTCGACTGACCGGCACGCGATTGGTCCAGCCATCCTCCTGTCAGACTCGCGGCGCTCTGTGTAAACAAGCTAGCAGGGGCCTGTACCATGAAGGTAGCTGAACAAACTCGGGATTACAGGATTAGTTTTGAGTTGACAAAACCAAACCGATGCAATCAGGCTTTATTGGTACCATGATGCAGCTCATCGACTTTCTCTGTCAACTCAGGCTTTGATCCTCAAGCTGTGATTACTCCACGCGCGCGTGCACATAAAAGAGTGACGTCGACACTGAACAACCAATCGCGGGTAGAGCAAGAGCGATATATATTTCCGCGGAGGAGCAAGAGATAATCATTCATAATTACGATGAATTTAAATATGTATTTCAAGCTCGAAACAATACGGTCTTTGCTGCCAAAGCAAGAGAAGACTGTTGGAGAAAGATTGCTGATTGTTAATGTGTAAGTTAAACAAATACGTTCTATATTTATGTAAAATTATGTATGTAGCCTATATATGTATGTGTAGCCTATATGTGTAATATAGCCTATTTTTATAATATATAAAAAATGTGCATACATGTACTAAGAAAGATTAATATTCATTGATTTTTAGATTTTTAGATGCAACCCCAACTCCAAATGTTCTTGGCAGCAGATAAAGACAAAATATAAAAATATAATTCAAAGTGGTGAGTATTTACCACAACCTTTTATTACTTTTGTGAACATTTTATCACAAACACTTGTTTGCAGCAAACAGAAATAAAGAGTTAAATTCAGAAAACCAGAATACACTGTGGCGGAGGAGTTGGTTCTGAGTAGGCAATAAGGGACGGCCGATTATGGATGGGATTACAGGTGCTGTACAATCTGACCCTGGTGCTGGCTCCTCTAAGCAAGTAACACTGGGTACGTGTGCAATACATTACTACTTTTTTAAGTTTTAAATATGGCTGACTGTATGTTCTGCAGTAGAGGGAAATACAGTGTCCCTGTTGAAGCCAGCACACACACACACAGTCTCCCACACAGAGGTCAGTATGCAGCAGACAGAACACCAAACATAACCTGCTTTACAACAGTTATGCTTTACATTGGCCTATTTTTATTTATTAGGGTGGAGGAAATGAAGACACTCTGTCTGTGTGTTCTCAGACAGTTGCTGATGTGAATGCACTGGGCTTTTTATTATGGCAAACATTTGAATGTGTGGCATAAAAAAGGGACTGGCCCTTACACATCTCTTTTATTGTAGGATTTTTCACAACCTGCCCCAGAAACTGAGGCCTCAATGCACTGTAAAAAAAAAAATCGTAAAATAACGGTAAAAAGTCTGGCAGCAAAGTTGCCAACCACTTACCGTAAAATTAAAGTAAAATATCTTAATTCCAATAAAGTGCAAAAACTATAATTTTACAGAATTTTTCATTAAAAGTTTTAGAAAAAAATACTGTTATTTTACAGATTTTTCCTTGTTTGAATTAAGGTATTTTACCTTAATTTTACGGTAAGTGGTTGGCAACTTTGCTGCCAGACTTTTTACCGTTATTTTACGATTATTTTTTTACAGTGTAAAACTTTTATTTTATGGATTTTTCCAATATTATAATGACCAAACACCTTTAATAAAGTTATGGCACTAAAAGTTCTACTTAGAAACACTGTTATTTTACAGGTATTTCCTAAATTATTACAATTAAACACCTTTAATAAAGTGACGGCACTAAAAGTTCTACTGAGAAACACTGTTATTTTACAGGTATTTCCTAAATTATTACAATCAAACTCCTTTAATTAAATGACGGCACTAAAAGTTCTACTGAGAAACACTGTTATTTTACAGGTATTTCCTAAATTATTACAATTAAACACCTTTAATAAAGTGTCAGCACTAAAAGTTCTACTGAGAAACACTGTTATTTAACAGACCTTTCCTAAATTATAACGATCAAACACATTCAATAAATTGTCAAGACGTGCTCAAGAATGTAATAAAACAGTTTTATTTTAGAAGACAAAATAAGTCTGTAAAAAAACTGTATAAAACTGATTAAAATCATCTCAAACTTTAATTTGCAGCACTTGTGTTTACATATAATTTATTAGTATTTAAACAATGTAAACTTGTAATCTAAATAAAATGGAATTATTCAGACCCCTGGGGGTCACATAGTTCTGCATAGTTCTGATATTAAATATTATATGGTCTTTACATTCAGAATCCTTACTATACAAGTTTATTAATAAGTTAAATCAAAACAACAAAAGTGTACCAGAAGTGACAGATACAGCAAATAAACAGCAATCCAGCAAACGGCCAGTAATCAGCTTGGTGCATCTGGGAATAAGAAAAAAAGGACACACTATGATTCTCTCAAAATGATTTCAATTATTTTTGTTTCCTTTAAACAAGCTTAATACATTTTTATTTAAATTGTCTGTTTGTCTTCTGATTTGTCTGGTATCTAAAACTTATGTCCGATTGAAAAATGTGCATCACCAAAAGAAGGAACACGTAGATTCACAACAATGGACATTCTTTTTCATTGCAAGGTAAACGTGTAAAAATGCCAATTTGTATTACAAAATAAAACCAACAATATTTGTATTAAATGGAGGTGTTTTCAGACTGCTGTGATATGGGTAATGAGGGTCTTTCTCTCATTCTTCAGGGAATTAAATATATGATATGTGTTTAAAAAAAAAGAAGGTATATTCTCATTGTGTGAGATTATTAAAGTACTTGAGATAGTTCACCCAAAAATGAAAATTCTGTCATCATTTACTCACCATCATGTCTTTTCAAACCTGAAATGTCTCTCTTTTGTCAAGCATTAAAATTATATATTTTTGAAGAATGTTGGCAACCAAAAAATGCATAAAGGTTTGGAACAACATGAGGGTGAGTAAATTATTTGGGAGAATTTTCTTGTTTGCCTGACTGTGAACTATCCCTTCAGGTCATGTGTGCCAAACTCCTGGAGGCCAGTGTCCTGCAGAGTGTAGCTCCAAACTGTTTCTGGTTATCCTGAGGATCTTTATTAGCTGGTTCAGGTCAGTTTAATTAGGGTTTGAGCTAAAATCTGCATGACAGTGGGCAAATTCCAATCAAAAGTGAGCATCCCTTTGCCCTGGGTTTTTTAATATATGCTTAGTAAGGGGCCGTTTACACGACTCGGTTTCCAACTAAAATCGTCTCGGTCTAAACTACTGAAATGTGAATATGTGAAAACGGTAAAGGCATGCATATGCGTATTATGTGTTTGGTCTATAGGCATGCTCAAAAATTCAAAACTCAAATTATTCTGTTAAATTGAACTCTTCCACAATATCTAGTCTTAAAATGAACCACTGGGACTTGCCATCCTAGGTCACATTACCATAAATATAAAATAAAATTACTATAAGATAAAATTACTTCAGTTAAAGGGATAGTTCACTTTAAAATTAAATTTAAATTAATGGTAAATATATTTGGTAAAATACCAAAATTTAATTTCAAAGTGAACTATCCCTTTAATTTACCATCGCATGTACCCTTTGCTAACACATTTAGACTACTCTCCCTTATGCTGTCCGAAAGGTATATGATTTTCTTTCTTCAGATGAACACAAATTTTTGAAAAAATAAACTAGATTTTTAGAAAAATTATCCATCTCTTGTGTTCGTGTGTCGAATAATGCAAGTGAATAGACAACAAAATGCTTAAGGTCAAAAAAGTCCAAACACACATCCTGACAATAATCCAAGAGCATTGTAAAGCTCATATGATAAGTGCATAAAACTTCCTGTGTGAACAACACAGCAGGCTATTTGTAGGCTGCATGTAGTCTCTGGAGCATGCACTTGCATTATATTGGCTTACAATAAATGGATCATTTTTCAAAAAATCTCTGTGGAAAGAAAGTCAGATATACATCTGGGATGGCACGAGGGAGAAAAAAAGAGAGAACTTTTTTTGTTTTATATACTGCAGTGGATACTTACTACTGAATGATGGGCTTGTTTCTCTGTTGGTGCTTGGTCTGCTCCGTAAACATTGTTCCAATGCTTGATCTAAAAAATATAACAAAAATATAAATAAAAAAATTTTTTTTTTTTAAAGTGTGTTAATTATTACATGTGTGTTAACAGACTATTGATCAGGGTGACATAGGACCATTTTTTTATGTGTTCCTTAAGTGTTATATAAATCTGGAGAACCCTTACTAACATTAACCAGAGTTTTGCTATACTAACCAAATGGTAATAAAGTACTGTAATCAATCCACCATAAAACCATGGTTTCTAAACTTTTACTATGATAAAAACCAAGGTTAATTTAACAAAGGACCCTGGGAACATGTCATTAAAAGAACAGCTCATCCAAAAAATAGAGTTCTCTCTTTATTTAGGCCTACTCCATGTTGTTCCAAAACTGTATGAATCTCTTTTGTAGAACCTTAATTAAGATATCTTGAGAAATGCCTTCATTGTTTTGTTTTCCCATACAATGGGTTCCAATGTTGTTTTATTCCCAACATTCTTGTGTTTCACATAAGTCATTCAGGTTTGAAAATACTTTCATTTTGAAAGAACAAATTTTTGGGTCAGCTAGGCCTGTGAACTCAAGAAGATAGATAAAATATTGTCTGGAGGGTTTGAACCAGTGTGCCTTTGAGCAGAGTTTACATGTTCTGCCTCTATTTCACGTGTATTTTAATATAACAATACTCACCGCATCTGAAGATCACGTGGCTGGATCATATTTATTCCCAAAATTCCTGGATCATGAGGGAAACACACACATACACAGCAATATTAGCTATTTGTATATTAGCATTTTACTAACAGAGACATTTGTGAAAGCTTGCAAAATTGTACTCACCAACTTCAAAACATATTATGATGACTGATCGGTAACGTTAGGCCTAACGTTATAACGTATCCCGCGATCAACAACTATTCAAAAGCCTAGTTTGCATATTCTTCTAGAGTCAAAGAGTGTGGTTCAAGTCCCTCTCCGTCTAAAGAGACAATGTTCTCAGTCATTGCAGTCAAAAACTATGCCGAGTTTTTTTTTTTTTTTTTTTTAACTAACGTTAAGTTAACGTTAGCTGACAATATTTACACATGCTAGCAACACATAACATTAGCCTAAACATGTAAGTATATCGATATAGCTCTAATCGCGTTTAGATTCTCAATTTAACACACTATATTTTGATGTAGCAGACTTGTTTTTATAAAATATAAAGTTATTTAACATTACCTTCCGCAGATTGCAATATGTCCGTTACACGTTGTTAAAATGCGTTGTCCATATTCCTTGTTTGTTCTTCATTTACATCCCGCAGCTCGCTCAAAATAGAAATGTAGCAGTCCGATGTAAAATAATCCATGTTTTAAACAATATTTGCCACAGAACCGACGTATGCTAGTACTGAAGAAGATCCAGAGCAGCAGCACATGCACACACACACACACACACACACACACACACACACTCCAACAGACATATTCAAACTTGACCAGTAAAAGGCGCGCATAGTTGTCATTGGCCAGATTCCTGGATGACAGTCTGAACAACCAATCATGCTCAAAATAACTCGGAGAGACAGCCAATAGTGTGGTAACATTGCAATTACAGGAAAAGATGACATGTTTTAAAAGAAAGAATATGAAAAAATATACACGTGCTATTTATTTAGCTGTATTTGTAGGCTGGCTGTTATATTTATTCAATTGGTTAAATGGCGTTTTCATTGCAGTGTATGATTAAAAATTAAACTTAAAATAACTTATATAACAACATATATTTACCACTGCTCTGCTAAACAGCAATTTAACAGAGCAAACAGATTATTAAACAGAGCAAACTGCCTATGTATTCATATAAAATTCTGTATACCTACATGAAAAACTAATGGATTGGTATCTGGGTGACATTATTACATCCATGTGACCCATAATGACCCTTTTGCACTTTAACAAATGATTGACCTTTCCTTTAGAAACACTCTAATAATGTCTTGCTTTTCACCCTGTGTGGCACTGTTACCGTACACAACCTGTTGGTTTAGGGTTAATCCTCTGTCCAACACAACACTTTGCTAACATTGGCATAATTTGCAACATAAAGTTGCAACATATACCCCGGGTTTCACAGGCAAGGCTTAAGCCTGTAGTCCCAGACTAAAATGCACATTTCAGCTGTTTTACCTGAAAGCAACTTGCACTGACTTATCTTAAAATATGTCAGTGCCATTGTTTTGTCTCAAGATGGTGTGTCAGTGAGAAACATTGAGGAATACCACAATACCTATACTGTAGCAGTGACATTGTCAGGCTTTTCTATTTACAATGAAGTAAGCTAATACCTGCACAAAATATGAGCATTATAATATAACAATATAATATGTAATGATACAGTGGCTTCATAAATTAATTTAAAACATAAAAAAAAAAAAATTGTAAAACCTCATGAATACAAACTTCCCAGGAGGACCTAAACGCACCATATGTTCCACCATGAACCCTGTTGGCCTGCTGTCTGACCAGCAAGGTCAATTTAACATGAATTGTGCAGTTTGCTTGTATCCAGAATTACAGAGTTTAAATGTAAAAATACACTTAAATCTAAAACTAATAACATTTACTTAAAAATGACAACACAAGGATATATGTTAAATTGTTAGTATGGATATAAACCTTTAATATAATGAGCTACATATTTAATTACACAATTTGATTGTAATTTTACACAACTTTGTATGTAATAAAAAAAAAAAAACAGAAAAACACTGTATAAGTAATACAGTAATTGTCCTGTGAAAAAAATAAGAATCACTGTAATTTGTAATTAATGATATAATCCTTAAATTAACAGTCAATTAATTAATTTACAGATATTGTTTGTAATTTTACAGAGTTTTGAATATAATTTTTAAAAAAACAGAAAAATTCTGTATAAATAATACAGTAATTGTCCTGTGAAAAAAATAAGAATCACTGTAATTTGTAATTAATGATATAATCCTTAAATTAACAGTCAATTAATTAATTTACAGATATTGTTTGTAATTTTACAGAGTTTTGAATATAATTAAAAAAAACTGAAAAATACTGTATAAATAATACAGTAATTGTCCTGTGAAAAAAATAAGAATCACTGTAATTTGTAATTAATGATATAATCCTTAAATTAACAGTCAATTAATTAATTTACAGATATTGTTTGTAATTTTACAGAGTTTTGAATATAATTTAAAAAAACAGAAAAATACTGTATAAATAATACAGTAATTGTCCTGTGAAAAAAATAAGAATCACTGTAATTTGTAATTAATGGTAGAATCCTTAAATTAACAGTCAATTAATTAATTTACAGATATTGTTTGTAATTTTACAGAGTTTTGAATATAATTTACAATAACAGAAAAATACTCTAAAAAAATACAAAAATTTAGAGTTATTCTCTGTAAAATTAGGAATTTTTTTTACAGTGTGGGCTTCAGAAGAAATGTGAACAAGGTAAGGATTTAAAACCCTTGACATAAATTACAGTCAGTCCTGTGTTTGTAGGAAGTCAAGGAACTTTTTGTGATTTGATGAGCCTCCAGAAAACTTGTAATGATCATGTTTGTGGTGGAATTATGTTCCAGGTGGAAACAGACACAGTCAGGGCCCTGTACAAAAGGAGTCTTGAACTAGACTGTTCACTAAAGGAGACTTGAACTAGACTGTTCACTAAAGGAGCTGGACTGTGAGCTGAGGAGGCTCCAAAAAAAAAAAAAAAAAAATGGAGATCAAACAGCTGGATAAAACTGATCTCAGTATGTGAACTTATTTAACCAAGTAACACTTTAGTATGAATATTTATTAATGCAACTTTCTCTTGCTCTCTTTCTCCCTCTCATCCCACAAAACCAATAAAACAGTTTGAGACCTATCTGCAGTTTCAATGTGCTTTTATTAAGTGTAATATTGTATGGTGATTGCATCTACATCTGCACCAACTGGGTGGTCAAGTGTGATCAGGTCAGTTTCATCGGGGAGAAGCTGGTTTTGTGGTGTTTCTCGCTCCTTTCTACTGGTGGCTATATTGTGCAGAATGGCACATGCAGCCACTATCTGTGATGCCCGCTCTGGTGACTCTTAAGCGCCGAACAGAGTTGAAATGTGCCTTTAGGAGGCCAAAGGTCATCTCTATCTTCACTCTGGTTTTACTGAGGGTCACATTGAAGCGGTGCTGTGGCCCTGTCTGAGGGTCATGATAGGGGGTTATTGTGTAGGCTTTTCTATCTCAGTTCAAATTAACAGTGTTTTGTGCTGACACAACACAGACTCACGGAAAATTTGTGAGTCATGCACTGGACCCATAAGATTAACAGAATAATAATAAAGATTTAAAATAATTCTTAACATGTATTATATTGTATAGTACATTTGTGAAATTTGCTTAAAAAAAAAAAAAAAAAAGTTTTCATGTGATGTCAGTCACCCTATCAATATATCTATTTTATATTATATAATATATATTTTATAAAAGCCCTCTTTTATAGACATGGTCGATAAATGTCCGGGGAACACTAATGAAGCTATTCATGTACTCCTGCAGAGCGAGGACCACCTTGCGAATGGTTCGACAAACCGTGTTTTCCCCTAGCTTCTGTGCGTCACCGTGCAAGTATGTACCACTTGCAAAAAAAATAAAAAAAAACGCAACGCAATACCATTTGCGGTACTTTAAGTGCATGAATTCGACGTGTTAAATTCTTTATGTGCGGCTCAAGAAGTTCGCAAAGATAAGACATTCCAAGTAACTATCAGGAAATGCAAGGGGATTTTGTCTGGCTAAAAACTCTTTCTCTACGAAGTGCTCGTCAAACAATTTGCGCTGAGATGTCCACCAGATTTGGAAGAAAAGGTAAAGTCATTAACAGACACTGGGAATAAGTTACGTCACCTATATGTTTCTTTGCTCTCAGCTGATTGGTCAAACTTCAGTCTGAGATCTCGAATCCAGAACATAACCTGCCCCGGAGCAGATTAGCCGTGCAGCGTAAGATACCATGGCGACGAACACCGATTAAAGCCAAGCTACTTTCATGGTACCTAAAACCCAGGGTTGGCGGAAACTAATCTGAAACATAGCTGGCTAGCCACCTAAACCGGCTTCATGGTATAGGCCCCTGATCTCCTCAGAAAGATTAAATATTATTAATTTGAGAAATGTCGCTGTCAAAAGAGAGCAAAGTCGCCAAAAAGTCGCCAAAAGCGTTGAACTCACTGGAGGCTTCTAACCTAAGCTCTGCTGCTGGTCATCAAGAGTGGCTAAGGCTAGTCAGTGATTGTTTTGAATCTGGAGACGTGTCATCCTCTGATGACAGCGACAGCGAAAGTGACAGCCCTGTGGTATTTATCGTGTATGGATGTGAGTGAGTGCAATTATTCTGTGAGTGTATTTATCTGCAAGGAGAATCCATTACAATGTGTTTGATTTATTTTAACCCAATATTTAACTGTTGGTATATCCGTTATGAATATGTTACACTGTTATTGTCAACTAGCCTACACAAAGATATGATTGCATAGGCTAACATTATTTGTTCTCTGTTTCCTTGTCTCTCTGCCTCTCTCACTCTCTCTCTCTCTCTCTCTCTCTCTCTCACACACACACACACACACAGACACACACACACACACACACACACACACACACACACACACACACACACACACACACACAGACACACACACAGACACACACACACATACACACAGACACACACACACACACACACACACACACACACACACACACAGAGAGAGAGAGAGACACACACACACAGACACACACACACACACACACACACACACACACACACACACACACACACACCTCTCTCAAGCAAAACTGTAGCACCTCTGTTCAATCTTTCTGATTTTAGTAAATGTTTGTAAAAGTGCCTTTTAAATTATTTATTCAAATAAAAACTTTAAAATAATTTGAGCTTCAGCCTGGCATAATAGCATATATTAATGTCTTTGGTCAAATTAAGCTGTACAATAAATAGTTCATCCCTTTAAATGTAATGGATTTTGAAAGATATCAACAAAAAACGGGCAAAAAACTTTAAAAGCGATTTTCTCAGGTTTTCAATTGGAAAAAGAGGGCAGACGACCATAATTCAAATGTGTATATATTTACAACCATTCAAGGTATGACTTTGACTAGGATATCATTTGAAAGGTTATGGTCTCCTCTTTCCATTAATACCAAAATATCAGTTTTGAAATTTGTGTCACTGTGACTCATTTTGCTGGATCAGGTCACATATGGATCAGTGGTTACGGAGCACAAAATTAAGCTTCTGACATTAACGTCCCAGTTCCCTTTCAGTCGCTCACATCCGGCATAGTCGACGTGTCGACTGATTGGGATCACGCTTAGGGAGCCTGTCATCTTCGAGTACTGTTAAAATGAGCCAATGCACATTGGCACGTGTGAATTGCATCACACACTCCAACCCGCAGCGCGGGTATAAATATGGAAGTGGATGCATGCACCAGTTGTCTTTCGCTTCGGAGCCGATTGTGTCGATGTCTCTGAAGAGTGTTGTTGTGTTACAACAAACGAGTGTGTCAGTGTTCTTCTGGAAGACTCTCCCAGTGCTGGTGTTTCTACAGCGAGTTGCAGCGGTGATCGTGAGCTACTGAAGCTCTCAACTGCTGTTTTAACAGCATTTCATTTCTAAGAGTGTTTGTTGATGGCCAGTTGAGGGCGGAAGTAGTGAGTGCTTCACTGTACAGTGTTGCCACGGTTATTCCCCTGTGTGCTCCGGCACTGGTGACTGGTCCCACTTCCTGAAAGAGAAACACGGGTGTGTTTGTGTCTTTGTCAAGATGCCATTCCATCCATGCGTTTCTGGGTGCGGTAGGGCTCTGTCCCCCTCTGACGGTCACAATAGCTGTATCACGTGTTTGGGCTTAAAGCACGCTGAAGCAGCTTTTGTGGATGAGTCATGTTCTCACTGCAGGAATATGACAATCGCGGTGCTGAGATCGAGACTCACCTTCTTCCGCGAAGGTGGAGACCCCATTCCCATGCCCCACTCTAGTGTTTCTTCTGGGCCAACTTCCCAGAAGAAGGCTGGAGTGCCACGCGAGTTGGGTGATCTGAGGATCACAGTGAGGGGTTCCCCACCCGGCAAAGCCACGTGGGTCCCTCACTCCTCCTTCGCACCGCAGCCGGTGGAGCTCCCTGATGAGCGCACTGGTCCCTCTGTAGTGGACCGACCAGCCGTTTCGTTCGGGGGCCCTCCAGAGGACAGGATGTCCATCGCAGCATCAGAGGGAGAGCTGGGCTCTGGAGATGACGACTCTGCTCCACTGCCTCCCTCTGGGAGACCAGTGCTGCCCGAGCCAGATCCAGGGATGGCAGCTATGCTGAATAGGGCCACCGAGGCGGTAGGGCTTGTCTGGAATCCTCCACCGTGTCCCGAACCGTCTTGGTTGGATGATTAGTTTCTCGGGGTGGGCCAGCCTGGTTCTCCGACCTCGCCCTCTGGGACACGGGATGAGGGATGCAGACAAGGTTCGATTCCTGGACTCCGTCATATCACAGGTTGGGCTATTCAGCGACGTGGTGGAGAACTTTGCTCAACAGTTCTCTGCTGCCCAGAGGCAGACGGAGGCCATCCAGCACATCCTGCTGCCTCCACCCGTCTGCCTGGGGCAGATCCTCTGCCTGCTCATCGCAGAGGGCGGTGTCCGCCCATGTTCAGCGCAATTCGTTACACTTCGGTGTTCAGCGAATGTGCGTCTGTAATGTGCGCGGTCATCACACTCCAACTGTCGAAGGATGTGATTGAGCCGGTCCCTCCAGCCGATATGAAGACCGGTTTCTACAGCCCGTACTTCATTGTACTCAAGAAAGGTGGTGAGTTACGGCCAATCTTGGACCTGTGTTTTTGAGTCGGGCCCTTTACAAGTTGCAAACGCAGAAACGCATTTTTGAATGCTCCGTCCCCGAGATTGGTCTGCAGCGTTCAACCTGGAGGACGCACTGCAGATCTCTGCCCTTCCACAACGCAGGCCATGCCTGTGTTCTTGCCTTCAAGGGGTCCGAAGTCTCAGTACAAAGTCCAACCCTTTGAGTGCTACATAGCCAGTTGGGTCTTCAGGTCAACTGGGAAAAGAGTAAACTCGTCCACGGACTGAGGATCTCTGTTTCCGGTATGGAGGTGGATTCGGTCCAACACGTCTCCTGAGAAGAGCATGTTTTGTCGGTGCTGTTAAGTGAGAAAGGGTCCCACTGAAACTTTTCAGAGGCTCCTGGGGCATATGGCAGACGCAGATGCAATAGAACGGCTTCCTCCATATGAAGACCGCTTCAACACTGGCTTCATGACAGAGTCCCGAGGTGGTCATGGCCAAGCGGCACGCTCCGTGTGACAATCACCCTGGCCTGCCGCCAAACCCTCTGCCTGTGATCAGACCTTTTGTTCTCCGGCGACAAGGCCTCACGACAGCCTGTGGCCTAGGGAGAGTGGAGACTCAATCCCCAGGCGGTCCAGCTGTTCTGGGATCACTTTGGGGCCACACAGTTACATCTCTTTGCCTCTCCGAACTCATCCCATTGCCAGCTGTTTACTCCCAGACCGAGCGGAAAACCCTTGGCACGGACACACTGGCACACAGCTGGCCCCGGGGCCTACGCAAAGATGCGTTTCCCCAGTGAGCCTTCTTGTACAGCACTGTGCTAAGTCAGAAAGGAGAAGGAGCAGGTCTTCCTAGTTGCCCCTTAATGGCCCAACCGGACCTAGTTCCCCCAAATTTATGCTCCTCTCGACAGCCCCTTCCTGACCCATTCCTCTGAGACATCTCAGGGATAGGGCACAGTTAGCACCCGCACCAGACCTCTGGAAACTCCGTGTCTGGTTCCGAAGAGGAGGTTCTAGGTGATCTACCTCAAAATGATTGTAGATACCATCACTTCTGCGAGAGCACCCTCTAAAGAAATGAGGCTTGCTTACGCCTGAAGTGGAATCTGTTTGTTGAGTGGTGTTCTCACCGAGAAGACCCCCGAAGGTGTTCGATCACTTCTGTGCTTTCTTTCCTGCAAGATGGGTCGGAGCGAGGGCTGTCTTCCTCTGCCCTCAAAATGTGTGTTGCCTTTATATTAATGCATATTATGATGCAGTGGATCCAAATCCGCGGGGGAAGCACGACTTGATCGTCAAGTTTCCTGAGGGGAGCAAGGAGACTAAATCCGCCTTGTGCCCCCTCTATACCTTCTTGGGACTTATCTCTGGTGCTACTCAGAGACCTCCCATTGAGCCACTGCAGGCAGCTGAGTTAAAAATCCTGTTTTTAAAGAAACAGGTCTCCTGCTTGCTTGCCTCTATCAAGAAGGTCTCTCTACCTGCACGCATTTTCGGTCGACGAATCGAGGACGTCAGACCAGCTCTTGTCTGTTACGGAGACCAGCAGAAGGAAAGGCGGAAACAGCCTTTCCTTCTGCTGGTCTCCGTAACAGACAAGAGCTGGTTTGACGTCCTCGATTCGTCGACCGAAAATGCGTTGGGGTTGGCCCACTGGATAAGTGGTTGCCATCATCTTGGTGTGTATTTCCAAGGTGCACCATGCCACCTGGGTGGTGAGCCTCTCCAAAGAGAGAGTGTAGCTCCTTCCTGGGCGTTGACACAGTACAAGGAGGTGCCTCGCTGACAGATGTTTTTAGAGCTGCAGGCTGGGCGACACCAACACATTCGCTAGAAAAATAGCCTTTGTGTCAAGCCGGTTGCTTCCCGTGGGCTCCCTTCACATGAAGCCAGTTCATTGTAAGCCCGGTTTGAAGTGTCAGTTTGAAGTGTCACCCTCCTATGGACTGGATACATGCGCCATTCTAGCTCCAGTAGAGTTCCTGTAACTGCCCGCTTGGAGTTATATTAAAAGGTCTTGATTTAATGAGTGTAAATGCTTATTTTGTGTATTTATAAAGGACGTTTTTATTGGGATTGTGGTGTAGATATGAACACTTCACTCGGCGCGGGCATCAGTGACTTCCACCAGTGGGCAGTATAGTTTCTCCCACTAGGCTAAATTAACCCCTGTATAACCCTAAATAAACCCGTGCTTACGAGTTACAGCTGTTGCAAACTCATAAACAAAGTAAGAGCGAACAGAAGGGAGCACACAGTAAAGACGCCAAACTTAGGAACGATAAGGAACAAAGGAAATTGCCAGGTTTGGTTTAACGCCCTTGGGAAGCGGAACGAGGTACGTGTAGTTGTTTATATGTGGGTGCTGCGGGAGTGAGGTGTTCATGTTTATTGTTGTAAGTTATTTAAGCTATGTATTGACAAAGAGCCATTTCGCTTTGATATGTTAATCCGTGTGTAATTTAAAGGTTATGGTGTAGTGAATATAGATTTTGGTGGAAAATGATGGTTGTTTAGTGGTGTATTTATGTAGGTTTATTGCTTGAGTATGTTTGATTTAGCTAAGGAAATGTGTATAAAAGTATTTATGTTTGTATTTATCCGTATATTTTTATAGTTTTCACGGTGCATTACGGAAAATGGAAAAGGAAATAAAGAAACCGTAAGGACATCAGTCGAGACTCTCCACATCTTGCTTATACCCACCGGGGGCAGTTACAGTTCCTCTTTAGCCGAACCCTGTTGAGTTCCTCCACACCCTTCAGCAACGGACGTGGCGGAGTGTCCGATGCCAGGCCTAACACTCGTATGCACTGGTGGAACCTGTGTCAGGCTGGGTCCATATGTTGTGATCCCTTCGGCAATCCCATATGTGTATTCTTCCACGATATGGCTCCCTGCGGCGAGCCCGTGTCTTCCCTTGGCAGAGCCTGCTCTGGCGTCACTGACTGCACTCTAAAAACTCCTGGGTCAAAAATAACCCATAATGGGTTATTTTTGACCCAACTCCTGGGTTAAAAAGGGACCAACTAATTTATGGGTTATCTCAACTCAGAAAATTGGGTTATGCTTTTTGACCCAAATTCTGGGTTAAATACCTGACCCAAATGTTGGGTTTAAAAAAACCCAACATCTGGGTAGAAATAACCCAAAAATTAGTTGATCCTTTTTTAACCCAGGAGTTGGGTCAAAAATAACCTAACTTAACCTCACTATCCCAGTATGCCTTATTTCAGAAAATAAAACTTTGTTTTACATTATATTACACACTTCAAGCACTTTTACATTTTTATTGCATTAAATTAAAATCTATATGAAAAAACACACACTTGGACATGTTTATTTTCCTATTTATTTTAGGTCACACTGTAATAACAATATTAGAAATAAAAAATTGAAAAATAAACAACAATTCTCAGAAGAGCCTCAGGAATTTAAGCCTGGGGCCAACTTTGGGGACAAGATTTTTGATAGTGTCCTCATCAAAGAGAAGAAATGCCTCCTCATCTATGTCTTCATCTGAAAGACAGAAAACAAGACAACATGAGTTTTGTTAATAAGTTGAGACAATTGTGAACCACTCACCAGACACTCTTTCATTATCAAGCTAACAAATAATCACTTTTAAGGGAATGCAGTGGGTTTTTTTTTTTTTTTTTTTTTGGCCCAAATTGCTAGTTAACTAATGTGGTTCTTTTGCAGCATTAACGTTACCCATTTTGTGTAAATGACATCTTTTCTTTCATTAAAAAGTGTAATGATATTAATGCAAAGGTGAATATCTTGCCCATTCGTATGCATAACAGCTTAAAGACAAGGCACAATAATCTTTTAGGGTTGTGTATACCCCACTGGCGAAGAATTTGTGACTTTCACAAAATCTTGCACTGACACATTTAAGTCTTATTAAAAAAAAATCTAGGTATAGAGAGATGATATAAGGGCAATAAGAGTAAAATGCTCACCTCTAAAATTCTCTGTCAGCTCAGACAGCTGCCACTCAGATAGCTTATCAGCGACAAAACTGTCCATTCAAAATGACCTGGAGAAAACATAGCAATATAGAGGTTAGCAACAATTTGAAGACTTGACCCGCTTCTTTAACTCACTACTTCAGCCAGTAGGGCACTATATAATATGATAAGCACAGCGCAGCTGGAACACATAACTCAACTATTGTGTTGCCTCATCGCTCTGTAGCCGCGGCTATGGGGCTCGCACACCGGACGAGAAGCGCAGTGCCGCGTCTTTAAAATTCGAACACATTATTCTCTATGAGTGTACACACACCGGCGGCGCCATCCGGCGTCTGTCCGCGACACCCAGCAAAGGCTCAGGACCTAGTTCAAAATCGCGTCCGGTGTGATAACGTTACCTCGAGTTGTCCTAGATGTTGTCGTGATAGCCGCGGCTACATGCCAACCACAGAATTACCACGGCTAACGCTAGTCTCAACGTATTTTTTTTTTTTGTGCAAATGGTGATAAACTAGCAACAGGGACATGGACACAGAAAAGTTTACATTACATCAACACTGAAAATACTCTCTTACCTTGAATATATGAAGTTATATATGATATATGAAGCCAACCCTATAACCCAGAACATGGGTTACTCTTTGAAAAATAACCCAGAAACCCAAACAACCCATGAATTGGGTCAAAATATTAGCCCTATAACCCAGAAAATGGTTACTCTCTGAAAAAATAACCCATAATTTTAACCCAACACAAATAACCCAGAAAATGGGTTGAAGAAATAACCCAGGAGTTTTTAGAGTGTGGTTGCGTCTCCCCCCTGTTATAGGCTGGAGCCACCTCAGTGACATTTCATATGTTGTACTGCCCGGTAAATCGTCCAGTCCATATGTGTTATTCCCCACATGTTACCTCCCTACGGGCAGGATGAGTGGAATACTTGCGTGTCTAAAAATTTTGCACAGTACTGTATAAATTCTTAAAATTCTTAAATCTGAAAAGGGTGAAGCAAAATTAAGAATTTTGGAACACCCCCAACCCCTATCTTCCTTACACACGCCTATAAAAGAAATGATAGCTGTAGCGTAAAGTCCTGCCAGGGAGACTCAATGTTACGTCACTCATTACTTCTGTTCTATCCAATCACTATCTAATACTTGGAGTATCAAAGATTGTTACTTACACTTGTTTGAGCTCGCAGATGATGACGCAAACATTCACCTCCATCCTCCCCACCACCACCAGGATAGTCCCTGTTCATACCTCCCCGGGGATCGGCTGCACCCCTGCCTTCATCTTCAGACAGGATATGCAGAGTCCGCTACCCTCCGAATGTGAACTACGGACATTCCTGTGCCAAAGAACTTTAACATCCAGTATTTTTGTTTTCACTTTCTGGTCTATTAATTAATAAATTTCACTGTGATATCATCTGGCCTTCCAAGTCTTTCTGGTAGAAATGTAAGTGTTGTATTAAGTTGGCTGCTACAGTCATAGATTCAGTGTGTGTTTGTGTGTATGTTCTGCAGCTGTTATTTCCGCTGGTATTGTGTTCAGATAAAAGGGTGCTCAGGCGTCAGATTGGCTGTGGTCATTGCGGTCGCTCTGGGGGCTCTGCCTGATGAAGTGTGACAGTTAAAGCTGTCAACAGGATAAAGATACAGTAGCCAAGCCAAGAGATTTACCTGACTGTCAGCCACTTACACTCAACAGATTTGATCCTATCAAACCAGAGATGTGTTCAATTCTCCGCACCCTGACTGAGAACGAGAAACTGGTGACATCATTCATTAACCAATGTTTCAACTGAAGACGTGTATGTGGCCAAATTTCTTAACCTTTTGATACCTGATAAGTTTTCACACAATAGGCCCCATCATACACTCGGCGCAAAGCGCGACGCAAGTGTTTTTTGCTAGTTTCAGACCGACGCAGTTATCATTTTGATGTCTTGCGCCACGTTGTTTAAATAGCAAATGCATTTGCGCCCATGGGCTTGCTGGTCTGAAAACGAGGTGTGTTCAGGTGCATTGTTGGCGTGTTTCTATTTTGAGGAAACTGAAATAGACTGCTACTAATGCGCTCTTTAAATAACAAAAAAAAAACTATAGCGTTTTTTTGTTATTTAAAGAGCGCGTTAATAATATACGCCTATAGGCGGGCCACAACGCGCGTAAACTTTGTCCCGTAGATGGTCTACTTGCATGCTTTAACCTCGCGCACAAGCAGATCCGTTTCAAATAAATAAAAAATAAAGTTTTGCCATTATATTTTTCTCTACTGATGTCTTAACTTGCACCTACAATCTTAAAAGGGATAGATTACCCCAAAATGAAACCTATATGACTTACTTTCTTCTGTGGAACACAAATGAAGATCATTTGAAACATGTAGCTCACTAGATTTTGACGGAGTGCACAACATTCATTACGAGCTGAGTGTGTGTGTGTGTTGTATCTTTTATGGGCTCCACAGTGGCTTTGTGATGCCTCACACCATAATAGCTAACTGAGTTTCCCAACTGAAGTGCTAACCAACTCCGCTAATCTTCCGGGACCAATAGATAATTAAGTCAAACGCTCCACTCAATTATAAATTCTCTAGTGTTTTCAGACTCTCACACACATACCCTTAAATTATTTCAGTGGAAACTGTTCAGTGTTCCACTTTTTCTCCCCTTAAGACAAAAACATAATTAGGCAGCATTGTTTATCGCTCTTGCACTGCAGAAAATAGCTGCTATCTGATTACGCTTCACTTCAAAGTGGGATCAAAAAAAAAAAAAATCCTCCATATAATTTTTTTAACAGGGCTTAATATAGTGAGTGGTTGGCATGCACCTCATTGTCTTCCAAATCTAAACTGAACCTGTGAAATGAACTTGGTAAATGAAACCTGTGGCTGATGACTGTTGCGCTGTGGGCACTGACAGCACACGTCTGTGGACAACTGTAGTGAGTGCTCAATAATAAGTACAATGCGTTGGTGGAGGCTGCAATTTAATACCTGTGTCCAAAACACAATGAGTTTGATCCATCACATTGAGAGATAGATGATGGAGGCTGGAAGGGGAGAATTAGTTAGGTGGGGGGTGAAAAGCACTGCATGAACCCCTCGCTGTGTTTACTCCACAGGAATAATGAACACACTGTTTCCAGAATGCTCTCAGTGGTTCGTAAAGTGTTGTTGATTATTTCTCCCGCTGATAGTGTGAGTGTTTTCCATCCTTACCTGGCCCCTCTGACCTGTCTCTTCTGTCCTCCCTCATCACTCATCCACTCTGTCTCTCCACAGCTAAATAGCAGATGGATGATAGAATGCAAGAGGGCTTGTAATAGGTGTAGGAAAGCTAGGTGAGGTTGTTGCAATTTACTCCTATTATTATCATCTTTAATAGAGCTATTCCGTTTAAAGGTGCACTGTGTAATATTTAGTGCCGTCTAGTGGTGAGGTTGCGAATTGCAACCAACAAAAGTTACGGTGGCCGACAGGAAAATATGTCATCGTCTGAGATAGCAGAGAGCAGCCAGTTCAGCAATGAGGTTTCTTTACAAAGCTAAATTAAGAAATTAGGTTTACTTAATTATTCAGTAAAACAATATGATATTACGAATATTATTGTTATTTGTTCATCATTGTGTCAGTGTTTTATTCGCTGACTTTAGCACATACCTGTCAACACTCCCGTTTTTCCCGGGTTTCTCCCGTTTTTTAGCCCTATCTCCCGGACCCCTCCCGGTTTGCTATTTCTCTTAGTACTTAATGCACCTTTAAGTACTAAAACTAGAGAATCTGCGTTTTAAAAAAATAGGGGTTTTAACATTTAGCGTGTTGTAAAGAAAAGAAATATATATAAAAAAAGGGGGTTAGATTAAGTAGAAATAGATCCTTGGCATTCTTATTCTACAGTAATTGTGTCAATTGTTCAATGCAGTTACAAATATATGTTTAAAAATAAAGGTTCAAAAGGGGGTTTTTCACTGTGATGCCATAGCAAAACCATTTTTGTGTGTGTGTGTGAAAAATATTTTAATAATTTAATAAACATATTTTCACTATAAAGAGCAACGGAAAGGTTCCATGGATATTAAATGTTCTTCGATGCAAATAAAGAGCCTTATGTATTATACTAACTGATAAAAAGTCAATCAAACCTTTATTTTTCACTTTGTGTAGCTGTTATAGTGCAAATAATTCACCTATTCTTGCTTGAACGAGAACAGATGTTTTACGGTGTTAATTTCGAGCATATGCTCAAATTCAGCTTTCATCAAGCACAGCTCAGATTGTATTACTCGCGCATCAGGCATGAGCCTTGGGCTCCAGCGGGGAGTAAACAAAGACAAATCAAAAAAGAGAAATGCCTCAAAGCATGAAATCCATCAACAGCAATGTAAAGGGCTGTGCTTCCCCTGAAATTTGCACTGTTCTCTATCGATCTCGCGATGCTCCATGAGTGATGGCGTGTTTACAAATTCATTAGAGTTTGTGGTATGCACTGAAGGGCCTCCATGGCCACTTGTTTGAGAGTCCTGAACACAAGCAAAACAAACAAATATACACAGTCAGACACTCAGTAGTACAAGGATGTTATTCTGTCTAACACAGTCTTCCTCCAGTCTTCTCATGGGGTTAGTTTGAAAATCGAGGCTGACGGTTCAGGAGCTCAGTAGGACCACACAGGTTCAACAGGTGCATTGCACTAGGTGGGAGACTGGTGACTAAATTCATTTTCCGCTGCTTGCCAGCGTCATACAAGGTGCCCTTGAAAAGCAAATAACCTCACTGTAATTTCTTTTATATGTTGAGTTGCGTACAACTCTTTAATTTAACTATTCATGTGTATTCAATCCAAAAATTCACACACACAGAAAGACCCAAGGAGAAAGGTGTTGACCAGACACTCAATCTGACAAATCAGTGTGCTAATCCCATGAGGCTGGACCACTGTGTTTTCACCCCTCAGTATCATATCATTAGAGCGCAGGGCCGGAGTGGGGCAACTTTTCAGCCCGGGAGATTCAGGCCCAAGACCGGCCCTCTTTTTCCATGGTGGAATTCCAAATTAGCACTTTTTCCAAATTGGATAAATGAAGCAACAGTTCAGCTCTTACTATTGTGTAGTTTTTATTAATACCATGGTTCAACAAATAATGTAAAGGTTAAATAATAATTCACTTAAGCTGAGAAGTTAACAAAAAATATTCCACAAGGATAGGTTAATAAATTAACAAAAGCAGAAAGAAAGAAAGAAAGAAAGAAAGAAAGAAAGAAAGAAAGAAAGAAAGAAATGTATCCCACTCTTCCACAAAGAGGCATATTGAACTAATGTTTACAGTTTTATTTGTATTCAAAAATATTCAAAATGCCTTTTTAATCAAAAAACGTGATACCTACTCTCAGATAAATAAGGCCTATGATTAATCAGATGCAAATAGAAATATAAAACCAGTCCTAATTGAAAGAAAACAAGTTGACAAAAAGATTGAATCCAATATTGGGTGATAATATATTATAATGAGAGATTTATAAGCTATTTTTTGTAGGCTGGTCACAAGTGTGACTATGTGCCATTTTGTACAAAATAAAAGTTTTTCAAAACAAATTTTTGCTCAGAAGCTACAAAAATAATAATTAAGAGGTAATTTTACTGCATACACAGATCAAGCTTGAGGTTTGTTATCAATATTAAATTTCATAATATTTGCAAAGTCTATGAATCGCCATGTATTGGGTGATACAAAAAGGCTAATATTTTAATAACATTTTATATTTTGCTTGTAAATAGGTTAACAACGCTACAACAGTATTAGCCGAATAATTACGTTGCAGCGTTGCTAATGCTAATCATTACTAGACCTATCTCTCTTTACCTGTTGCCACTTATGTTGTCCTCTTGAAAATAAATCTGTAAGCTTGGCACATTTGGCAGCATCCTCCTCCGATGCCTTTCTTTTTTTCAACCTGGCTTTTTCAGCCCCTCCTGGCCTCTTCCTCCCATCCATCCTCCCTGACGCGTACCGTGACGGTAGGGCCGACCCAGCTATCGGTAGGCGGCGGCGGTGCCGCGGTAGCCTACCTGAGAAAACGTTTTGGAATAGACGGGCTATGGACCCAACCAACTCTATGGGAGGGGAGGGGAGAACTGCCTCTCATGGTACAACCCATGCAGAGGCTGCGCGCTGCGGTGTCAGAATGCGGAACGTGTGTAGCATAATGTAACTAACGTGACAAATGTGATTTTATTTTTTTTTAAATCCTCAACCGGCCCAAAAGTGAAGCGGCCCACCGGGAATTCTCCCGATTCTCCCGATTACCCACCCCGGGCCTGTTAGAGCGCAATGGCAACCCAGAATGTCCTGCAACCTACCACTATTAAGTTGTATGTTGGAGATTTGTGTAGTGGGCAGAGAGAGGAAGTCAGCTGATTTATTTCACTGAGAGTCATTAGCTTAACTGTAGCCTAATGCCATGCTGTTCAGTACGTTAGAAGGGCTGTTTTGCCAAAACCGTGTGGGTGACAAGTACATGCAGTGTCTAGATAGCTAATGATGATACATTTATCTAATGATGATACATTTATCTGGAGAGGTGCCAGTCTGCTCTTTTGTGTGTGTGTGTGTGTGTGTGTGTGTGTGTGTACGGCTCATAATGTGTTTATGGGTGTGCTGCTGTTTGTTAGAGTCCTAAGTGGGTGATTCTTCAATTAGGGGTACTTTTAATTAAATAAAAACATCAGTTTTAAGGCTGGATAGAGCAGAAACCTATAGATTTTGACAAAACTGGCATTTCAAACAATGTTTAAATCATCCTAGGAGATAGAAAGCTTCCCCTATTAGAAGTATCACCCCTGTGTTTTTCAATCATAAGGACCTACTGCATGTATGCGTCATGTATGTGAGAGATCCTTCTCAGTCTTCCTTCTCATTTTAGATGGAGTCTATGAGTGTGTTCTCTTGAGACTGAGCGTTATGTGATCATAATCATCGGAGGATGGAGAGATCACCATGGCTCCCCGGACACCTCAGTGTGTGTGTGTTATCTGTGACTTACTCTCTAGTTTCTCAGTCAACACTTTCAGCTGATTAATCCGGGTGATGTTTTATTGGAGGAGGATGTGAGGGAAGAAGGAAATGATGTGTATTCCCTTAACCCTTGTCTGCCTTATTTTCTTTCCATTTTTGCACAGGTTTACCTTCAGGCAACATACATAAAAAGCCCAATTCCGAACCAAAATAAATACTTTCATCAAAAAGTAATGTTAAATTTTATGCTTTTTTTTTTTTTTTTTACATTTTAACAGAGGATTTAGCACACTGAGGAGAAATGTACATACTCTTGATGTGAATGGTTCCCTTGAGATTTCCTTGACTAATTTATTTGATTGTAGGTTCATTCGGAAGGCCTATAAATGAAAGATTCAAAAAGAAAAGATTCACTTATTCAGCCTCTACTTATTTTATTCATTCAGAAATCAAAAATATATATTTTTTGCTTTAGTTGCTTTAGTGTAGATAGCTACTTTTTGTTAGTAGCTGGCAGTGCTGCTAACTGCTTAGACAGTATATGCAAAACAGACCTTGTGTTATTCAGGGTCACATTCAAGGTTTTGTTGCTCTGGTTTGTAGTTTATGTCCTGAAAAAAAGAGCAGACTCAAACCTGCTACTCCAGCACTCTCCTAGTAAATAAATCATTCATACAAGCATATAGTGAAGTTCTTTGCTTGACTGAATGAACAGATACAATCCCATGTTAATAGGTTGCTCTAGAGAATAATGCATGAATGTGTAGTAGATGTGTACATCTTGTTGTAAACTATTTAGGTCTAATGTTAACTGTGTTGACCAAAATTCTGTGTATACTGTATTTGTACATTTTGCCTCTTCACATGCTACTATGCCCATTCTAATGGCCATTTTGCACAAAAAAATCAATAATTAAAAATATAAAATAAAAGTCAGGTGAATGGCAGTCTGTTTGCATGCTTAAATTTACTGCTAGATTAACAAGTTTTTTACACTTATTTAGAGAGCCATTGATATAGGTAAGTGTCTTTGAATCAGGCACCAAGTGAGCAAAGACCATCATTGGTGCCCCCTCAAAAAACTGGCACATAAGGCCAATGCTAATGACTATCATCTATTCTTCCCGTTTTTTATTCTAATATTCTAATGTTCTATTTAAAGGTCAGACACGTTTGTAAGTTAAATGTGTTGAATGGTAGAGCAAATCAATGTGTTGGAGTGAGATTTTTGAGGCGCATCTTACCTGCAGATGCGGCTCATTGGCTGGCAGTCATATTTGGCCAGTTGGTCAGAAAAGCAGCCTGCTCATGTAACCCAATAGAGGCCTGTCTGCTTATGTAATGTCAATATTAGCTTTTCTCATTAACAGCACACATGGAGTTCTCTGAAACAAATCTTCACATTTTCAAAGCCAAGCTCTTTGGTCGTTCATTTCCTCTGCAATCATTCAAGGTCAGTCCTTTTTTGTTCCAGTCTACGTACTATAAAACATGTGTACAAAAGGATTTGATTTGATACATTAACATCACTATTAAGATGTGTTAAGTCTGCTGTCACACATGACTATTTTGGGTTATAACTGCTTTTTCAAATGCCAAAAGTAAAGAACAAACATAATTCTAACTTTTGTCTCCATACCAAAATATCAGGTGAGCAGACAGCGATTCAACTTTTCTGAATCGTTAAAACATTGGGGACTGGGATTACGTGAGCCCGGATACTGTATAGTGTACAACGTGAGTTTTTAAAATCTTAGCTTAAATCTTGCTATAAATGAATAGTGCTCATAAACAGCTGTTGCATTGGAATTCTCACTTGAAACCGAGTAGAGGCTTGGACCTGGAAACATTATTTGTAAAATTACAAATTAAGCAGATAGCACTACCATTCACTAATACTGAATGTAACTACTGTTGTTTTTTTGTTTTTGTTTTTTCTGTAGTCAATAATTGTATCCCTTAAAACTCAACTTTGATCACCAAAATTACAAAGTTCTTACAATTTTTTTTTAATTTAGTATGCGGAACCATGAATATGCAAATGAGCATAGTTAATGATATGCTAAAGCCCGCCGGCACATTGACGTGATTGATTACAAGGTACGATTTTTCAAACCCCGTTTTTGATCTTTGGTTAACTGCAGTTTTAAAGAGAAAATACTCAGCAATGGTGTTGACTTATGAATTTGCACATAGTTTGTCTTAAAGCGTATTAAAAACACCACATAGACATATAAACAACATTAAAAACTTGAACCCTCCCACAGGGGGTCTTTAAAAAAAAGTCTCTTATGCACATCAAGACTGCGTAAAATACAGTAAAAACGGCTAGTTCATTTGCGTGATCACTAAAGCTGATGTCTCATTTTTTTATCTTAAAATATTATTGCCTATATCCCAATTTAATGTGACAACTAAGTAAGCATTTCATGTTTTGACATCCTGAAATGTAAACACAGTGTGTTATTTCAGTTAGGTGCCTATTGGTGCAACAATTACACACTTTACCTTTAAATTGTTAGATGGGATGTGGTATATCATTTATATGGAGTAGCTTTGCTTGTTTGATTTGAAATTATTTGCCTAAAAGGAGTATTTGGAAGTGGAGTAACTGATGATCAGAGCTGCATACGGCTCCTTGTCTTCTGCTGATGGATGTAACATGAAAGTCCATCAGGCAATTTTTGGGTGATCTAATTTGTCAAGCAATTTTTTTTTTTTATTCTAAAAACTTTGACACATGTGAAGTGAAACCTTACTGCTAGATTTATCAACACCCCAGTGGCAAATTTAATTTATGATGGTGAGCGATTTTATGCCCAAGCTCTGGGGCTTGGTAGATTGCTGCTCAGCCAGACGTAAAAAAAATAATTTATATATTTATAAAATGTGAGAATTATGTTGTTACCAGTTCAATGAGCATTTGTATGCTGGTCAAAGCAGCTTTTTGAGTGTGTAGAAAAATAAGCATTTTTTTTTTAAATCTGCCACACTCAGCTGTTCTTTCAGATCACTCTCATGGGCTGTATTGGTTAGTGTTACACAGAGGGTGTTGTGTTGTGCAGATTGGAGCCTATGGAAGGACATATAAAAACTGTACAAACAGATATGTAATATTGATTGGGATTCAGGCATTATTTTGGCAGACTCTTTAGTGACTCGTCTGTGATAAGCTGTGATGTCTGATTGAGGTTATCTTCTTTCTTTTAGTCTGTATGCCATGTTTCTGTGTTTGTCTGAGATCAATGGAAATATCGATGGATCATCTGTGTTTACTGTGCAGATACATCTTTGATTGAGCTATTACTTTTTGTTCCCTTTACTGAAATGTCTGTTTTAGAGGTTTTGGAGAGAGGTGATTAAACTCCTGCTCATTGCAGAAAATGAATACAATGCTGGTCAGTGTAATTATTTGTCATTGTTATTAGATATTTTTGCTCTCTCTCTCTTTTATCTGGCACAGGTTCTGGCGCTGGTACTAGAAGAAGCTCTGTGTCACGGTGTGACAAATGAGGGCGGAACTAAAGTTCGCCGCAATTGTGTCCCCTCCGGTACAATAATAAGGAAACACTACCCCCCCGTGTAAGTGTATATCTGTTGCCCTGCCAACCGGGATGAGGAAATTGACACCAGGTGTGAGCAATTAATTTGGAGCCATGACAAAGCCATGTGGGCATTGAGAAGGATATAAAAAGCCAGTGAAGAGAGACTGTGGGGTGGTTCTCTCCCGTGAGAAGTCGTTCTATTTGAGTGTTGCAGAGAGGAATTGCGGGGTGCAAAGGGAAGTGCTGCTGGAGGGGACTTGAGGAGTGTGGAAGAGTTGTGAAAACACACCGTTTGCCTGGAAGGGAGAGAGATAAGTAATCGACCATCGTATCTCGTACCTGCATGTTTCAACACTGAATTTGAGGTGGATTGGAGTGCTTTGATTGTGCTACCTAAACGTCACTGAGTGAATTATACTGATTCATGTTCGATCTCTTGCCCTCTTCCCCCGTGTTGGAACGGTGATGTGAATCCGTCTATGTTTGTGGAGGAAAACCCTGAAACATCTTTTCCCCAACATTGGAGCTCGTTGCTTGTGGCACGGAGACCCCTGGGTGAGTGCTGGCCTTATCTGCACTTATTGAAGTGGATTGCAGTGCTTAAATTGACGTTTCCCCCCTCACGTTGCATGTTTGGAGTGAAATTGCCGTGTGTGTGTGGAAGATTTATTTTCTCTTGCCGTGCACTCCCCACGTGCCATGCTGGTCTACTGTCAGTAATTGGAGCTTAATAATTCGATCGGTCCCATCTGTTGAGGACTAGAAGGAATAGCATCTGTGAGTCAAACTAACCTCTCTGTTTTGAAGTAGTGATTCTGACTGTCTTAGAAGAAGCTCTGTCCAGCCTGTTGACTTAAGTTCGCTACTTGCATGTCAACCCACCTGTATGGTGAGAAGGTTTGCCCCCCTTGCAACACACGTGAGACTACACACTCTATCTGCAATCGTGATTTTGTCTGTCTTAGCAGGAGCTCCGCTCAGCCTGTTGACTTTGAGTCTGCTGCAGCCCTAAGCCCACCTGTACGGTGTGAAGTTATCTGTCCCCGGCAACCCACGTGAGAACTGTATACTGCTGTTGAAGTTGATTCTGTCTGTCCTAGAGAAGCTCACCTCAGCCTGCGACTGGAGTCTGCTACAACCCCAAGTCCATTCTGCATGGTGCGAAGTCATCTGTCCCCTGCAACACATGTGAGAATTGTATACTGCTGTTGAAGTTGATTCTGTCTGTTCTAGAGAAGCTCCACTCAGCCCGCGACTTGAACCTGCTACAACCCCAAGTCCATCTGCATGGTGTGAAGTTATCTGTCCCCTGCAACACACGTGAGAACTGTATGCTGCTGTTGAAGTTGATTCTGTCTGTCCTAGAGAAGTTCACCTCAGCCTGCGACTTGAGTCTGCTACAACCCCAAGTCCATCTGCATGGTGTGAAGTTATCTGTCCCCTGCAACACACGTGAGAACTGTATACTGCTGTTGAAGTTGATTCTGTCTGTCCTAGAGAAGTTCACCTCAGCCTGCGACTTGAGTCTGCTACAACCCCAAGTCCATTCTGCATGGTGTGGAGTCATCTGTCCCCTGCAACACACGTGAGAATTGTATACCGCTGTTGAAGTTGATTCTGTCTGTTCTAGAGAAGCTCCACTCAGCCTGTGACTTGAATCTGCTATAGCCCCCGGTCCATCTGCATGGTGTGAAGTTATCTGTCCCCTGCAACACACGTGAGCACTGTATACTGTGGTGAAGTTGATTTTGTCTGTCTTAGAGCAGCCCTGCTCAGCTGCGACTTTGAGTCTGTTACAATCCCAAGTCCATCTGCATGGTGCGAAGTTAGCGGTCCCCCGCAACACACGTGAGAGTGGTATATTGCTGTTGAAGTTGATTCTGTCTGTCCAGGAGAAGCTCCGCTCGGCCTGCACTTTGAGTCTGCTATAGCCCCCGGCCCATCTGCATGGTGTGGAGTCACCTGTCCCCGGCAACACACGTGAGGCCTATATACTGCTGTTGAAGCTGACTCTGTCTGTTCTAACTGTCTGCCCTAGGGAAGCTCCGTTCAGCCTGTTGACTCGAGTCTGCTGTAGCCCTAGAGTTCCAACTGTCTACTCACCTGTGGAAACTCACCTGTCTGTCGTCGGTCCCTGTGAACCCTGCATCAGTGTGGGAAGAGGAACAGCCCGACCGTCTACTCACCTGTGGAAACTCACCTGTCTGTCGTCGGTCCCTGTGAACCCTGCATCAGTGTGGGAAGAGGAACAGCCCGACCGTCTGCTCACCTGTGGAAACTCACCTGTCTGTCGTAGGTCCCTGCGGACCCCGCATCAGTGCGGGAAGAGGAACAGCCCCGACCGCATACACACCCGTGGAAATCCATCGATCCATCTCAGGCCATTGCGAACCTTGTATCGGCGTGGGAGTGGGCCCCGGAGACTGCTGCATTGCCTCGATTCCGGGGGAGAAGAGGAAAGGAAGATTTTAGCTTAGGTTATTCAAATTACTTTTAACTTTAATAAAAAGAACTGTGATTCCCTTGAATTCTGTTTCCGTCTCGTCTCTGACACGCTCCTCAGGGTGGTCCTGGTTCAGGGGTGGGCGCAGTCCGGCTTGGCCCATCCCGACCTGTGACAGATTTGGCGTAAGTCGGCAGGATACCACCTTGAGTTGAGCGATCAGAGTGAGATGGCTGAAGAAGAAGAGCCAGTAGTGCGGCAACCGGCAATGCCGATTTTTATGGGAGCCCCGTGGGCCCAGAAGTACGGAGGCCCTGGATCAGAAGTGAGTTTGTCATGTTGGAAAGCGCAGGTCGAGTACTTAGCCGGACTTCAAGGTCTGAGTGCCCCCCAGAAAGTACAGTTTGTTTTAAATTCCCTGGAAGGAGAAGCAAGAAGAGAGGTACAGGCAGCGCCGGAAGCAAATCGAACGACGGTCCAAGCAATCTTTGAATTTCTCACGGGGCAATATGGAGACACCACCCCGGTAGCTGTCCTGCGAACGCAGTTTTTCAATTGTAGACAAGGGCCTCGACAAAATGTCCGTGCATTCACACTACAGATGAGGGAACAGTTCTCCCGTTTGAAAGGAAGACAGGATCACGGTCTGGGTGATGAGGAAGTCCTGTTGAGAGATCAGTTTCTATTAGGATTACGAGAAGGCCCTGTGCGTCAGAGTCTGCGGGTCCAACTACGACGAGAACCCGACCTCACTTTTGAAGAGCTGCGTGGAGAAGCTTTAGCCCTTGAACGTGACCATGCTGCGAGCGTAGACCCTCCCAGTTGTCTGGCTACCAACGCCACTAGTGTTCCACCGCCCCCTGCTACATCGGATTGGAAACAGGCCCTTCGGGAGGAGCTGAAGAAGGACGTACGTGAGCAACTGTCCGAACTGTCTAAGTCCCTCGTGGCAGAACTTCGCCGGGAACATCCCCGTTCATTGCCTCCGCCACGGGAGCGGGCGTACTCCGATGGGGGCCATCTCCCAGAACGCCGTCCACTTCGGCCTTTGGGGCCTCGATTCCAGTGGGATGAACAGGGTCGTCCTCTCTGCAATAACTGTGGAGAACCGGGTCATTATTTCCGTCAGTGCTCCTCCAGACGGGCATCGCAGGGGGGTTTTTAGAGCGTCCGGCCACTGTGGGTCAAGTGGTCGGGACCCCCTTGTTAGACCCTCAGCTTCCCACACTCCCCAACGAACACCTGGTGGGCCGTTGCCCGGTTGTGGCGATTCAGGTCAACGGCCAGGAAGTACAATGCCTCCTGGACACCGGGTCGCAAGTAACCTTGTTTGCGGAGAGCCTGACTCATGAGTTATTTGGTGCCCAGGGTCGGTCGACGGCCGAAGCCCCCTGGTTGACCCTGCGTGGGGCAAATGGACTTGACATACCATACGTTGGATATTTGGTGATGGATCTGGAGATACACGGGGTTGTGGTACCCCAGAAGGGAGTAGTGGTGGTGCGAGATGGCTGTCTGGGGTCTCATCGGGCCCTACTGGGCATGAACGTGATCTCTGAGTGTTGGGAGGAACTGTTCCGGGGCAGACCAGTGCGAGCTGCCTCGTCATCGGATGGCCAGGAGTGGGATCGGGTGAGAGCCGACTGTCGCCGGGTTTGCCTGGCCGAGCAGCAGGGCGAACGGGAGAGTACTGGGAGAGTGGCCTGCCGTTATGCCTTGTCCGTTCCCGCTCGAAGTGAAGCCGTGGTCTGGGCCAGGGTGCCCTCTCGGCTTTATAGCCCCCAGGAGTGGGTTTTGGTGGAGCCCTACCCGGATGGCCCCAAGGTGGAAGTTGCTCGGGGGCTGGCGTCCGCAAGGAGAGGCCGAGTCTCAGTTAGAGTCCGAAACACAAATTCTTTCCCGATCCATCTATACCGCCACCAACGCCTGGCCCGAGTTACCTCGGTGAAGCCCCATCAAATTCGAGAACAGGGAGAAGTGGAATTCTGTCGAGTAAGTCCAACAGTGGTAGAGGTGGCCCTGGCACAAACGGGTCGACACGTGGAAGAGGTTGGAGGAAGACTGCCGACACACCTGGAAGGAGAGTCGTTACGTGGAGAGGGATTGAAAGAGGACCAAGTCCAACAACTTCAATGTTTCTTGACGAAATGGCAACATTTGTTCTCTACCCACGACGAGGACTACGGCCGTACGGATGCAGTTAAGCACCAGATCCCGACCGGAGAGGCCACACCCAGCAGGGAGCGTTATCGACCCGTGCCGCCGACCCTGTATTCAGAGGTTCGCACCCTCCTGAGGGGGATGTTGGATAAGGGAATTATCCGGGAGAGCAGCAGTCCTTGGGCCGCGCCGATAGTACTGGTACGGAAGAAAAATGGTTCTTGGAGGTTCTGTGTGGACTACCGGCGGCTCAACCAGGTGACCAAAAGGGATGCTTTCCCATTGCCCCGAGTAGAGGATTCTCTCACCAGCCTTACCCAAGCAGCTTGGTATTCGACACTCGATCTGGCCAGCGGATACTGGCAAGTCCAGGTGGATGAGCGGGACAGGGAGAAGACTGCGTTCACTACCCCCTTTGGGTTATATGAGTGGGACCGGATGCCCTTTGGCCTCTGCAACGCCCCAGCCACCTTCCAACGGCTCATGCAGCGTTGCCTGGGCGGCCAACTAATGGAGACCACGCTTGTCTACCTCGACGACGTGATCGTCTATTCTCCGGATTTCGGGTCCCATCTCCAACACCTGGAACAGGTCTTCCTCTCCCTGGAGAAGTATGGGCTGAAACTCCAGCCGGGGAAATGTCAGCTTTTCCGAAAGGAGGTAAAATTCTTGGGCCACATTGTGAGTGCTGGAGGGATTTCTGTCGATCCGGAGAAGGTGGCGGCTGTGCAGGGGTGGGCCACCCCTAAGACGGTACGGCAGGTTAGATCCTTCCTGGGCTTCGTCGGATATTATAGGCGGTTCATTAAAGACTTCTCCAGAATCGCCAAGCCGATCAACCAGCTGCTGGGAGGTACGGGACGAGTTCGGGGTCGAGGGTCGCCGTCGATCCAGTGGGATCCGGCGTGTGAGGAGGCCTTTCAGAGGCTCAAACAGGAGTTATTACAGGCCCCGATTTTGGCTTATGCCGACTTCACACAACCTTTCATCCTGTACACAGATGCCAGTAACCTGGGGTTAGGAGCTGTTCTGGCTCAGAAGCAACAAGGAAAGGAGAGGGTAATCGCTTATGCGAGCCGAAGCCTGCACCCCACCGAGAGAAACGACGCCAATTACAGTTCCTTTAAACTCGAGCTGCTGGCAATGAAGTGGGCGGTGAGTGAAAAATTTAAAGATTACCTGTGGGGAGCCAGGGTGCAAGTGGTTACGGACAATAATCCGCTCGTACATCTGCAGACCGCCAAGCTGGGGGCGGTAGAACAGAGATGGGTGGCACAACTGGCGAACTTCGATTACCAGCTCCAGTACCGGCCAGGGAGGGAACACACCAACGCCGATGTCCTATCTAGGCTGCCAGAGGAAGGATCCTCGGGCCCGGTATTGGCTCAGGAAGCAGGACATGACGAAGGACTAATGGTGGGGATTGTGGAGGCACCCGGCCAGCCCTTGGAAGAACCCCCGGATAGTTGGGGATGGGACCCGCAGCGCTGGAGGGTATGGCAGGGCGAGGACGAGGATCTGCTGGTGGTCCGGACTTGGCTGAGGCGGAAGGCATGGCCCGACGGTGCGGAATGCCGAGCTCAGACCCGGACAGTGCGAGGACTGTTGGGCCAGAGAGAGAGACTCTACTTGAAGGAAGGGGTGATCTGCAGGGCCCTTCAAGATCCCAAGAGGGGTGACAGGGTCTGTCAGGTGGTGGTCCCAGAGGGCCGCTGGCCAGCGTTGTTGGAAGCCTATCACACCAGGATGGGGCATCAAGGGCAGGAGAGGACGACGGCCTTACTACGGCGACACTTCTATTGGCCCGGGATGGAGGGCACGACGAGAGCCTATTTACAGAAGTGCCCACGCTGTATACTGTTTAAGACCAGGAAAGAGGTACGGGCTCCGCTGGTTCCAATTCAGGCCAAGGCACCCTTGCACATTGTCGCTATGGACTATCTGACCCTGGGTCGGCCGGTGGACCGGATCCAGTATATCCTTGTGGTTACGGACCTGTTCACGAAGTACGCTTGGGCCGTTCCGACCCTAGATCAGACTGCCATTACCACCGCCAACGCCCTGTGGAAGTACGTGATCCAGCCGTTCGGGTGTCCCGAAGTACTCCATTCTGATCAGGGGCCTAACTTTGAGTCCAGGGTGATCCACGAGCTGTGCCAGCTGTATGGAGGGAAGAAGACCCATACGACCCCTTATCACCCCCAAGGGAACGGGGGTTGTGAGAGATTTAACCAGACGCTGCTGAGCCTGCTGGGGACCCTGGAGGAGGACCAGCAGGGCCATTGGGCCGATAGACTTCCGGCATTAGTTCAGGCATACAACAATAGCGTACACAGTACTACGGGCTACGCCCCAACTTACCTGATGTTTGGAAGGCATGTGAGGCTTCCAACTGATTTGCTCTTGGGGACCATGGCGGCGGAAGAAGGGAGCAGTCTGACCGATTGGGTGACCAGGCACCACCAGCGCCTTCAGTCGGCTTATGAGCAGGTCTCGGATCAGATCAATCGGGCTGCAGCGACGAACAAAAGGCTATACGACCGGACGGCTCGGGAAGCACCGCTACTACCAGGGGAGAGAGTATTGGTAAGGGACAACCGTCGCCAGGGGAAGGGCAAACTAAGCGACCGGTGGGAGTCACAGCCCTATGTAGTCCAGCGGCAACCACACCCAGACCAGCCGGTTTATGCCATCCGTCCCGAAGGGAGAGCCGGTCCAGAGCGGGTGTTGCATCGCAACCTGATTCGCCCCTGTCCGAACTATCCGACTCCTGCTGCCGAAAAGCCCCCCGGTGAAACAGCATGGATGCCCCAGTTGGTAGGATGGGCGGTGGTCCCGAGGGGACTAGGCATAGAGCCACGGCCCGAAGAGCCTATTTCTCCACCCAGGCGGCCCCAGCGGGAGAACCGAGGTCGGCCCCCAGCTAGATATGGAGAATGGGTGTCTGGCTCCCGTTCTCGGGACTAGAACGGTTTGGCGGGGGAGTATGTCACGGTGTGACAAATGAGGGCGGAACTAAAGTTCGCCGCAATTGTGTCCCCTCCGGTACAATAATAAGGAAACACTACCCCCCCGTGTAAGTGTATATCTGTTGCCCTGCCAACCGGGATGAGGAAATTGACACCAGGTGTGAGCAATTAATTTGGAGCCATGACAAAGCCATGTGGGCATTGAGAAGGATATAAAAAGCCAGTGAAGAGAGACTGTGGGGTGGTTCTCTCCCGTGAGAAGTCGTTCTATTTGAGTGTTGCAGAGAGGAATTGCGGGGTGCAAAGGGAAGTGCTGCTGGAGGGGACTTGAGGAGTGTGGAAGAGTTGTGAAAACACACCGTTTGCCTGGAAGGGAGAGAGATAAGTAATCGACCATCGTATCTCGTACCTGCATGTTTCAACACTGAATTTGAGGTGGATTGGAGTGCTTTGATTGTGCTACCTAAACGTCACTGAGTGAATTATACTGATTCATGTTCGATCTCTTGCCCTCTTCCCCCGTGTTGGAACGGTGATGTGAATCCGTCTATGTTTGTGGAGGAAAACCCTGAAACATCTTTTCCCCAACATTGGAGCTCGTTGCTTGTGGCACGGAGACCCCTGGGTGAGTGCTGGCCTTATCTGCACTTATTGAAGTGGATTGCAGTGCTTAAATTGACGTTTCCCCCCTCACGTTGCATGTTTGGAGTGAAATTGCCGTGTGTGTGTGGAAGATTTATTTTCTCTTGCCGTGCACTCCCCACGTGCCATGCTGGTCTACTGTCAGTAATTGGAGCTTAATAATTCGATCGGTCCCATCTGTTGAGGACTAGAAGGAATAGCATCTGTGAGTCAAACTAACCTCTCTGTTTTGAAGTAGTGATTCTGACTGTCTTAGAAGAAGCTCTGTCCAGCCTGTTGACTTAAGTTCGCTACTTGCATGTCAACCCACCTGTATGGTGAGAAGGTTTGCCCCCCTTGCAACACACGTGAGACTACACACTCTATCTGCAATCGTGATTTTGTCTGTCTTAGCAGGAGCTCCGCTCAGCCTGTTGACTTTGAGTCTGCTGCAGCCCTAAGCCCACCTGTACGGTGTGAAGTTATCTGTCCCCGGCAACCCACGTGAGAACTGTATACTGCTGTTGAAGTTGATTCTGTCTGTCCTAGAGAAGCTCACCTCAGCCTGCGACTGGAGTCTGCTACAACCCCAAGTCCATTCTGCATGGTGCGAAGTCATCTGTCCCCTGCAACACATGTGAGAATTGTATACTGCTGTTGAAGTTGATTCTGTCTGTTCTAGAGAAGCTCCACTCAGCCCGCGACTTGAACCTGCTACAACCCCAAGTCCATCTGCATGGTGTGAAGTTATCTGTCCCCTGCAACACACGTGAGAACTGTATGCTGCTGTTGAAGTTGATTCTGTCTGTCCTAGAGAAGTTCACCTCAGCCTGCGACTTGAGTCTGCTACAACCCCAAGTCCATCTGCATGGTGTGAAGTTATCTGTCCCCTGCAACACACGTGAGAACTGTATACTGCTGTTGAAGTTGATTCTGTCTGTCCTAGAGAAGTTCACCTCAGCCTGCGACTTGAGTCTGCTACAACCCCAAGTCCATTCTGCATGGTGTGGAGTCATCTGTCCCCTGCAACACACGTGAGAATTGTATACCGCTGTTGAAGTTGATTCTGTCTGTTCTAGAGAAGCTCCACTCAGCCTGTGACTTGAATCTGCTATAGCCCCCGGTCCATCTGCATGGTGTGAAGTTATCTGTCCCCTGCAACACACGTGAGCACTGTATACTGTGGTGAAGTTGATTTTGTCTGTCTTAGAGCAGCCCTGCTCAGCTGCGACTTTGAGTCTGTTACAATCCCAAGTCCATCTGCATGGTGCGAAGTTAGCGGTCCCCCGCAACACACGTGAGAGTGGTATATTGCTGTTGAAGTTGATTCTGTCTGTCCAGGAGAAGCTCCGCTCGGCCTGCACTTTGAGTCTGCTATAGCCCCCGGCCCATCTGCATGGTGTGGAGTCACCTGTCCCCGGCAACACACGTGAGGCCTATATACTGCTGTTGAAGCTGACTCTGTCTGTTCTAACTGTCTGCCCTAGGGAAGCTCCGTTCAGCCTGTTGACTCGAGTCTGCTGTAGCCCTAGAGTTCCAACTGTCTACTCACCTGTGGAAACTCACCTGTCTGTCGTCGGTCCCTGTGAACCCTGCATCAGTGTGGGAAGAGGAACAGCCCGACCGTCTACTCACCTGTGGAAACTCACCTGTCTGTCGTCGGTCCCTGTGAACCCTGCATCAGTGTGGGAAGAGGAACAGCCCGACCGTCTGCTCACCTGTGGAAACTCACCTGTCTGTCGTAGGTCCCTGCGGACCCCGCATCAGTGCGGGAAGAGGAACAGCCCCGACCGCATACACACCCGTGGAAATCCATCGATCCATCTCAGGCCATTGCGAACCTTGTATCGGCGTGGGAGTGGGCCCCGGAGACTGCTGCATTGCCTCGATTCCGGGGGAGAAGAGGAAAGGAAGATTTTAGCTTAGGTTATTCAAATTACTTTTAACTTTAATAAAAAGAACTGTGATTCCCTTGAATTCTGTTTCCGTCTCGTCTCTGACACGCTCCTCAGGGTGGTCCTGGTTCAGGGGTGGGCGCAGTCCGGCTTGGCCCATCCCGACCTGTGACATCTGCATTATTGCATGTATTTTTAAACGGATCATGCATTATTAAACTGTCCATTCTGGTGCTCTCCTCCAGGGTTCGTTATTATTTTAGTTAATTTAAATTAGACCATCGCAAAACTATTCTTTAAAGAAAATGAAAGATCATGATGCATCCTTTACCCCTCTCTTACAGTATTCATTCAGTGCAGATGAAACAGGGTTGTGAATGTTAGAATTCATCTTGTAATATTGGCTATGTTCATACTGTCAATGGTTAGAATTGACAAACATATTTATTCTCATATTAATTTATCCAAAAATGTAGTCACTCACCCTCATGTCATTCCATTGAGGTCTGTTCTCGTGTGTCAAAGCAAGTATGGTTAAGCTTCAGTTTACCTTAACTAATGAGCTCTGCATGTGTGTTGATGATTGTTTTGATACAATTAAATGTCTAAAAATTAAATCTGTTCATCATCAACTGTGTCTCCTTAAAAGGCTTAGATTATACTGCACGATTCATATGGATTAATTTTATTATGTCTTTATGCATGAAAGTTTTGATTGTGTGGACTTTCAATGGATAGACAAAAATTATGAGAATATTGTAAATATCTTAATTTGTGTTCAGACGATAAATGAAAGTTTTATGGGTTTGGAAGGACATATGGGTGAGTAAATGATGACATCATTTTTATTTATGGGTGATCTTTTTAAGTTGCAGCTCATTGTCCAGTGTATTGTTAGGCTATATGTTCCCTGTGACATTTTTGGAATATTGTGTTATTTCCTGTCTCGTGTGCCAAGTTTGTAGTTATTTGTAGTTTTCTTGCTGATTTCCCCTTGATTGTCTCCCAGGTGTTCCTTGTTACCTTGCTAAGCTTGTAACTCTCTGTGTATATATAGGCCCTGTCCCAAATGGTACCCTAAGCACTCATGCTCTTCCTACAAGTCTGCACTTTCGTGACATAACGCTGCTTTGACTGACGGGAGGAAGTCTGCTGCGGAGCTCGGATCAGTGCAGGCTCGGCAAAAATGTGCATCGAGGGCGCATATCGACCGCAAAGGCTTGCGAGCATTCTTCTGAAACCTAAAATGACAAATGGGACATCCTACGGTCTCATAGACTTAACGGACACTCGCACGCGGCAGCCATTGTAAGTCCACAAGACCGAAAAGTGCATATGAAGTATGCCATTTGGGACAGGGCCATAGGTGCGTTCATGCTATGTCATAATTACACTAACTGTTCTGATGTGTAAAAAGCATTCACGTCATCGTAGAACTCTTCATTACAACTTTAGACTCGTAATTTTTGGAGAGCTACAACTTGTATCACATGATCGCTGTACCACACGACCACTGCAGATTTATTTTTGAGATAATAGTGCAAGATAAATATATAAGTCTGAATCTGAGGAGGTTAACGGCTGCGATTACAGCCTCGCGTGTTGTCATCTCTTATTTACGGTAATTACGATATGGTGTGAACGCAGCATATACCCCAGTGTTTCCAATGTTGTTTTTTGTCCTTATATCTGGGTGTTGTGCTATCAAATTCAGATTGCGTTCACCCTGTGTTCCTCCGTTTCCTTAGTTTATCTTGTTTGTATGTTTCTTTGTTTTTTTCATGTTTTAATAAATGTATACCTTGTGCATATATCCTGCTCTCCTGAATTTCTGTGCTCACAGCACATTACATGCTTACAGCAGCAAACAGTGGATCCAAATAATATCCGTATGAACAGATATCCGAAGTCAGCCCCCTTTTTCAAACCCGTTATACCTTGAGTAATGGTTGAATCCATAGTGACAGTAAATATCAAGACTTTATGTTGCATTTCAGCTCCAGTTCTTTCTCTTCTACCAGGAGTTTCTTCTCTCTCTCTTCAACTACATGAAACCCTATTTCCTGAAACCTGAAATTCAGTTATGAATCTCCCTTGTGAATGCAATAAATTCCAGTTATAAAATCTCTGGAATTGCTTGTGAGCACTCTAAAAAGGACTGACATCCGCTGTGTGAATGTATCCCTTATGCTCCATAGACCTTGAAGTTTCATTGATGTGCCTCTTTTTACTCCGAGCCATATTGTTTCACCCATTGATCATTGGTATATTTAGAGGCATTGCTCAACGCAAACACTCTCTCAAGTACGACTCAGATTACTTTAGATTGTTCCATTGACTGTGAATATAATAATGTGATGCTTAATTCTTTCGAGCTCACAGCATTAGGCTGTGGTTTTGCCACGAGTCATGGTTTTCCAGTTTCTCTGTAGTTTAGCACTGGTACTGAACTGGAGTACTGTAATTGATTTGGCAGTATTCCCCATCTTTTTGTAATCTTTACTTATTGCATTACTTATTGCATTTACTTATTTGCATTATTGAAGCACTGATCTATGGCACCCCAAGTTTATCTAACTGTGACTGAAAAAGCTAACATCCTTGACTTTGCAGCAAGGTTATTTGCTTGTGCCAAAGGTGAATCTACAAGGATTTTCACTTTCTCTTAAAGATTAAGTCATTTGTGCTCTCACATATCAAGAGCAATCTGGAGTGAATTTAATACCACTCACTGCTTGCATCAAGTCAAGGCATTGACGCTTGCGTACAGATCTACCAAAGGCTCAGCTCCTACTTTCACTCGCTCCTACGAGTCTTCATCCCTACCAGAAGCCTACGATCAGTCAATGAGTGATGGCTCGTGGTACCATCACAGAGAACCACAAAATCACTCTCCAGAACATTCTCATTCACGGTTCCATGCTGGTGGAATGATCTCCCCACCCTCATCCGGAATGCAGAATCCCTGACAACATTCAAAAGACAACTGAAAACTCATCTCTTCCGTGAGCACTTAAACAAAAAACATTAATTCTCCCTTGTCTCGCTTATGCTCTAACTTTGTATTTTGAGCACTTGCATTGTATTTGCCTCTTCACGGTGACTCGCTTAATTTAGTCCTCATTTGTAAGTCGCATTGGACAAAGGCGTCTGCTAAATGTAAATGTAATGCAGCAGAAATTCTTTCATCAGCTTTTTATTTATTTATTTATTTATTTATTTTATTTCTGTTGATTCAGTCACATTTGAGACATGCACTATGAGTCAACAATGGCTGTAAATACATAACTTGGAGCACAGTATGTCATATTCCAGTGCTGAATGGAAGCATCGGCTGTTCAGTGTTTTGTGATTGACAAAAAAATGGTGTAAATTCCTGAAGTGTCATGATTCTGCCTTCTTGTCCTTGATTTTCTCTAGTCTTGAGGCAGGATCATGACAGACCCATGTTTTGTGTGCAAGCACATGGCCTTTTGTTTGGGCCATGTGCTTGTGTTGTCTCGTTACTTAACCTCACCCCCTTGTTCTCCTCATTAGTCATTATTGTTTCATCTGTGTCACCTGCTGTCATTATCAGTTTCTCCCTATTTAATCCCCTTGTGTTTGCTGTCCTGTGCCGGTTCATTATCATACTTAGTGAAACCGTGTGAGTATCCTGTCAAGAGTGTTCTCTAGAGAAAGTTCTGATTCTGTATTTGCTGTTTGTTTATCGTCTAGTTATCTGTCAAGTCATAGTCTAGTTTAGTCACTCCTTGTCTTGTCCATGTTTTGCCCCCTTGTGGGTTTTGTTTTCCCTTTTTGTCTACAATAAACTTTGCTCAATTGCATACGGTCTGCTTATGGATTCATCTCTTCCACACTTCATAACATGACGTCCAAAGCCATCAGTGTTTTTGTATCATATATGTGTGAAGTGCTGAAACCCTATTGTAATTGTACTGATTTTTATTAGGGGTTCAAGCACGAAGTGCTGAACACCTATTGTAATTGTACTGATTTTTATTAGGGGTTCAAGCATGAAATGCTGAAACCCTATTGTAATTGTAAGGATTCGTAAAACGCATCGTGCAGGCCAAACCGTAAGGCCTAGAGACGTGAAACCTGGCCAGATGGTAGGCCTCAATTTGGGGACAACCTATCAGAGTATGACCCCGATTGGCCCATAGGTGGCACTACAGCAACCAAAAGTACTCCTAGACTCAAGTGCCTTACACCACTGTGATCCCTGGCTCAAGACGGACAAAATGGCTATCTCCAAATTCGATTTAGGCAGGAAATATTTTCTGCTATGTCGAGTTTTGTCCAAAACCTACTTTTGCGAACTAGTCCCTGGTTTTTGGCCCGATCGGAACCAGACCAGTCTAGGACAATTCTCTGGACTCTCTAGATCAATAATTATCGAAAAAAAGTTGAACTTTTGCATTTGGGTGGCTGTAACGGTTATTTAGAAAAGGGGCGTGGCAAAATACACTAAAAAGCCTATAAATCCCAAATGAAAACTCAGAACTTCACCAAAATTGAGGAGCATATGCTAAAACAGTTAATGTGTCCATTGTGTGTGGATATTAATTTGAAACGGACAATGTGCAATAATCCATTTTCATGGGTATGATGTTATACATTTGTATTTTGATATATTGACATATTTATTCTTTGTATGTAAATTGTTTTTTTTTTTTTTTTTTTTTTTTTGGATGAATATGTTTATGTATACACGGGCATGGTGCAAAATTGGATGTAAATGTATATATTTTTTTATTTATTTTTTAAAAAAAATTAATTTGATAATGTGGTGATGTAAACACATGACACGGAGACTAGAAAAGGGCAACTGTTTTGTATTTCCTGTTAGTCTGAGGAAGGGCCGTAAAGGCCCGAAACGTTACACTTAAAATAAATTTGTGAATGGGAGCTCTCCGGTGTGCGGATCTTTACTTTGTAACTGAGCATATGTGTCATAACATGATGAGGAAGCATGCCGAGTTTCATGCAGATCGGACCAAAGGTGGTGCTATAAATGGCAAAAAGCTTCCATTCTTATTAGGGGTTCAAGCATGAAATGCTGAAACCCTATTGTGATTGTAAGGATTTGTAAAACGCATTGTGCAGGCCAAACCGTAAGGCCTAGAGACGTGAAACCTGGCCAGATGGTAGGCCTCAATTTGGGGACAACCTATCAGAGTATGACTGTTAAAAAGTTTTATAACCATATATTTCCTATGGTAAATTGCCTGTATTGACTGTAAATGGTCTTTTCCATCTATGATCATATAATTTTCATATCATAATGTTCGAAACTAGTACAGTACAATTCTCTGGACTCTCTAGATCAATAATTATCAGAAAAAGTTGAACTACTTCATTTGGATGGCTATAATAGAGTCACTTCAAAATGTGGCCTTGACCAAGTGTCCCTGAAAGCCTATATCTCTTCAATGATGCTCAGATCTTCTTAAAAACAAGTCAGAACATGTGACATAAGACTCTAAACAATCATGACAATTTTCAGACAGATCGGACAAAATTTGCCTCTATAACAGTTAAAAATGTGAACATGATATGAATATAATGGCATGTTAAGCCAATAAGTGGTATTTTACTGCCCCCTGCTGTTTAAAATAGTTATTTTGTCATGCTATTTAATATTGTTCTATCATTCATATTTAGACTTTATAAAATCACTCTTTTAACATTTACAATCACATTTAGTGAAAATTCATCTATTGAAGTATTACTACTGACAATTGTGTCACATTGAGGAATGTGAATCCTGAAGGAGACTTGCAAAAAACAGTTTGATCACATCATATAGTTCAAATGTCTGTATCTACAATAGAATGTGTGTGTGTAGTCTTAGGTTTCTGAATACATTCTGAATCATCTGATTAATAGTTTACAAAGACTTCGTGAAATGTTTATAGACCATTCAAATATATTTTCATAATGACATACCCTAATAGCATTGAAAAAACAACAACATTTGTCTTTGTGTGTGTGTGTGTGTGTGTGTTCATGGTAAACTATGCTAGAACAGGGTAAATCATGGTAAACCATGGTAAATCATGTTAAACTATGGTAAATCAGGTTAGAATGTGGTATATCATGGTAAATCATCCTAGAACATGGTAAATCAAGGTAAACTAAGATAAAATCATGGTAAACGATGCTAGAACAGGGTAAATCATGGTAAACCATGATAAACTATGGTAAACCATGCTAGAATGTGGTATATCATGGTAAATCATGCTAGAACATGGTCTTTTCCATCTGTGATGTCAGTGGTTACATGCTTGCTAAATAAAACTTACTCACTTTTGATACTTTTGTGCTTAAAGGCCTTAACTGCTTGAACCCCGATAAATGCTGCTTGCAGCTTTAATTAGGGGTTCAAGCACGAAGTGCTGAAACCCTATTGTAATTGTAAGGATTTTTATTATTATTTTTCTTCTGCCGTAAAACGCATCGTGCAGCCCAAACCGTAAGTGCTGGAGACTTGAAACTTTGCCAGATGGTAGTACAAAAATCGAGGAGAGGTTCAGAGAGTATGGCCCATAGGTGGCGCTATAGCGACCAAAAGCGCAAAACTGCTCATAACTCCTAGACCGTATATCATAGACTCAAGTGTCTTATATCATTGGAAAGATGGAAGCCTGACGAACAAAACGTATATCTCCTATTTCATTTCTGCCATGATAGATTTTCCGCCATTTTGAATTTTGTCAAAAACCTACTTTTGCGAACTAGTCCTAGGTTTTTCGTCCGATCGGAACCAAACCAGTACAGAAATGTTCTCTGGAGTCTGAATATCAATAATTATCAAAAAGAGCTATAACCACCTGACCGTTAGTCCGATTGACTTGAAAATTGGTATGCAGTGTCTTGGTCCAAGGCCCCATGTATACCTATGAGGACATTGGTGTATCTCAAAAAACATGGCCGCCATCGGCCAATGAAGTTGAGCACCTATTAGACAAGGTTAACGGAGGCCGATCGGAACGAAACTCGATGGGCATGTTCAACTCATGGCCTTAGAGGTCTGTAAGAATTTTGAAAGAAATCGGCCACTAGTTGGCGCTGACGAGTTTTATGGCTCTGTAATCACGTGGTGTTACACTTATCGTCACAAAATGCATTTCATTTGATAGACCTGCTCATGCTGAACAACTTTGCCTCAAGAACCATTGCTGTCAATCAAACAGTTCATTAAATATTCATGAATATGTTAAAAACCTACTTTTGCGAACTAGTCCTAGGTTTTTCGCCCGATCGGAACTAAACCAGTCTAGGACAATTTTATGGACTCTCTAGATCAATAATTATCAAAAAAAAAGTTGAACTTTTGCATTTTTCGCATGGCTGTAATAGGGTCATTTTGAAAATGGGAGTGGTAAAATGCACTCAAAAGCCTATAAATCCTAAATGAAAACTCAGAACTTCACAAAAATTTATGAGCATATGTGTCATAACATGCTAAAGAAGCATGGAAAATTGTATGGAGATCGGACCATAGTTGGCGCTATAACTGTTAAAACGCTTTAAAAACATATATGTCCTATGGTAAATTGCCTGTATTTGCTGTAAATGGTGTTTTCCATCTATGATCATAATGTTCATATCATAATGTTCAAAACCAGCACAATTCTCTGGACTCTCTAGATCAATAATTATCAGAAAAAGTTTAACTTCTTCATTTGGATGGCTGTAATAGGGTCACTTCAATATGTAGCCTTGACCAAGTGTCCCCAAAAGCCTATATCTTTTAAATGAAAGTTCACATCTTCTTGAAAAACAAGTCAGAACATGTGACTCTTAACAATCATGAACAATTTCAGACAGATCGGACAAAATTTGCCTCTATAACAGTTAAAAAAGGTGAAAATTATATGAATAACATAGCATATTAAGCCAATAAGTGGTATTTTACTGGCCCCTGCTGTCATTTCATCATACTACTCCCTAATATTGTTATATAATTAATGTTTAGACTTTATAAAATCATTATTTTAACAATTACAATCACATTTTGTTAAAACTCATCTATTGGAGTATTACATTGAGAAATGGAATCCTGAAAACGAAAGTAAAACGGCATTTAAGCCACGCCCCCGAATACAAATTCATTCATAACTCGAAAACGGAAAGTCGTTGGGCGCTCAAATTTTGATGGTAAGGACCTCTCCGGGCTCTTGATCGAAACGTGTCGTCGCGGGCCTCGGGAGCGCGCCGCGCCCCCCGCGGATCGCTAGTCTGCGGGACCCCCGATTTTGAACGGCCGTAACTCCCGACCCAGACCACCCCGAACCTTGTGTGAGAGCTCGTTGGAAAGGGCCCGTCCTTGGCTAGCTTCGATTCAAATGTGGTGTAATTTGCCCTGGGCATTCCAGAGATAAAAGCCCCAAAATATATGCCTTTGAACGTAACTCCCGGCCCCAATCGCCCCAAAACAACTTGATGGTCTCATTCAACAGGGCTCCTCAAGCACTATCTATGCTCTGATTTTCAGAATTTTTCGCCTTCTGGTTCCCGAGATATAAGTGATAAACCAAATTCCCATTCATTAATTCAATCACTTCAACTGTAAGATGGAAGCTGTAATACCACTGTCCACTAGAGGGAGCAGCAGGATTACACATGACCTTTTCATTAGTTTTCAGTATTGGGAAATAAACAAATGCTTTAAAAAGCAATCTTTTTTTCTTTTTTTTTCTTTTCTTTTTTATATTATTAGATCACAAAGGAATTCCTGTAGACCAATAAATATATTTTCTCAATAACATATCCCAAAACATATTTGTATTTGTGTGTGTGTGTGTGTGTGTGTGTGTGTGTGTGTGTGTGTGTGTGTGTGTGTGTGTGTGTGTGTGTGTAAGCATGCATTATTGAGTTAACATGGAAAAACTGTTTTGCTTTAGTGCAGAAAACTGGTGAAAATCATGAAGTTTAAAGTGAAAATGAGCCAATAAGTGGCCTTATAGTGCCCTCTCCTGGCCATTATACTTATTAATGAAGTCTTTTCACATGTGCTTTTCACATGTGCTTTTTTAGACTCTAAAAATCACTTATATAACAATAACTATTATAACACAATCAGATTTTGTCAGTGTTTATCACTTCATTTGCACTGACACTTCACATAATTGCTAGTAATGTGGTAAATCATGGTAAATCATGCTAGAAACATGGTAAATCATAGTAAATAATACTAAAATGTGGTGTATCAAGGTAAATCATGCTAGAATCCTGGCAAATCATTCTAGAACGTGGTATATCATAGTAAATCATGCTAGAACATGGTAAATCATGGCAAACTATGCTAGAACAGGGTAAATCATGGTAAACCATGATAAATCATGATAAACTATGGTAAATCATGTTAGAATGTGGTATATCATGGTAAATCATGCTAGAACATGGTAAATCATGGTAAACTATGATAAATCATGATAAACTATGGTAAACCATGCTAGAATCACAGTAAACAATGGTAAATCATACTAGAATGTACTATATCATGGTAAATCATGCTAGAATATGGTAAATCAAGGTAAACTAAGATAAAATCATGGTAAACTATGTAAATCATGCTAGAATCATAGTAAATAATACTAGAATGTGGTAAATTGTTGAGGGAGGAGCCTATTTTACTAAAATGGCTATAACTCAAGAAGTAAATGAGATATCTTCACCAAACTCAGTACACATGTGTATGGGTTAAATTTGAGGTCACAGTAAACAATTTTATGGAGATCGGACCATAGGTGGCGCTTTAACTGTTAAAAAGCTTTAAAACTATATATTTCCCATGGTAAACTGCCTGTATTGGCTGTAAATGGTCTTTTCCATCTATTATGTCAGTGGTTACATGCTTGCTAAATAAAACTTCATAACTTTTGATGCTTTTGTGCTTAAAGGCCTTAAAAGCCTTAACTGCTTGAACCCCGATAAATGCTGCTTGCAGCTTTAATTATTAAGTTGGCTTGAGAGAGCCAACTTACTGAAATCCTATTTAAACTTATTAAGTTGGCTTGAGAAAGCCAACTTACTGATATTGTACTTAAACTTATTATTAAGTTGGCTTGAGAGAGCCAACTTACTGATATTGTATTTAAACTTAATATTATTATTCTTCTTCTGAGACTAAAATTTATAAATTTAATGCAGCCTAGAGCTTTAACTCTACATACTCCAAACTCGGCTCAGACATTCAGACTATTCTGACTCGGTATGCTATCTCTTTTCTAACTGATCGGACTTACGGTTTTCCTAAAAATGACGATCAAAACTCGGAAAAACTCCCATTGACTTAACATTGCGGAATGCAGAGTTTTTTAAACTCTCCAACCGGCAAAAATTTAAATCGAAACACCTTGAAGACTAAACCAAACTGCCGTTCTATTATATTAGCCAATGAGACTCATTTAAACTAATAAACTCATCTATCTATCTCCCTGAAACTACTTTAAACTTCAAACTAAATTAAACTTCAAACTAATTTAAACTTTAAACTTCAAACTAATTTAAATTTTAAACTAATTTAAACTTCAAACTACTAAATTTACTTCATTTAACTTAGAAACTCTAACCTCATACTCTTATGAACTAATTAACTTATAAACTCATGTTCATAGACTTATGAACTCTTAAACTCATAAATTAATAAGCTCTGAACTCTTAAACCCATTTAAACTTAGAAACTCTAAACTCAAAAACTCGTACTTATAAACTCATCAATTTATACACTTATAAACTCTAAATTCATAAACTCTGAGTAAACTTCAAACTACTTTAAACTTCAAACCACTTTAAACTTCTTAAGTTTAAAGCTTCCAGCTCCCAAGCAACTCCATAGCAACCAAACTTGAGTACCCTAGCAACCGTTTAGCAAGACCTATATCTCTGTATCAGAACATCGTATAGAGATGAGGTTTGGCTATTTTGATTCATGCTAGCAAACAGCACTTCCAACATGCTACACATGCTAGCAGTGAATAGCTACATGCTAATAGCGATTAGTTAAGTGCTAAATCATGCCAAGATCATGCTAAGAACTCTATAAAAATTCCATAGTAACCATCTGTGACAACTACCAACCGCTGGAACACCACACCACAAGAGTAACAATGTGCCATTTTGTACAAAATAAAAGTTTTTCAAAACAAAATTCCTGGTGAAATATTAAAGTAGACTAGTGTGATCAACAGTGCCAATTTTCTTCAGATTTTATTTTATTTTTCCAAAATTATTCAAAAATAATGTTTTTTTTACTCAAAAATTAAGATGCCTACTCTCAAATAAATGAGGCCTACAATTAATCAGATGCAAATAGAAATATAAAACCAGTCCTAATTGAAAGAGAACAAGTGGCCAAAAAGATTGAATCCAATATTGGGTGATAATATTGCATAATGATTGATTTATAAGCTATTTTTTGTAGTCCGGTCATTTTTGACCGGGAACACCACAAGAGTGACAAGGTGACAAAACCCTCCCTAAAAAATTAAGAAAATTGTCACAAAACATTTCAGAAGTATAAATAACATTTGTGAAAAAAGTCACTAAGTTTCAGTCCAAAGCTAAATTTTCGGGAAAAAGAAAATCTTCTCCGGGTCAAAATGACCCGAACACCACATGAGGGTTAAGTTGGCTTGAGAAAGCCAACTTACTGATATTGTACTTAAACTTATTATTATTATTATTAAGTTGGCTTGAGAGAGCCAACATATTGAAATCCTATTTAAACTTATTAACTTGGCTTGAGAGAGCCAACATATTGAAATCCTATTTAAACTTATTATTATTAAGTTGGCTTGAGAGAGCCAACATATTGAAATCCTATTTAAACTTGATAATAATAATAATAATAATAATAATAATAAGTTGGCTTGAGAGAGCCAACATATTGAAATCCTATTTAAACTTATTATTATTATTATTATTATTATTATTATTAAGTTGGCTTGAGAAAGCCAACTTACTGATATTGTACTTAAACTTATTATTAAGTTGGCTTGAGAGAGCCAACTTACTGAAATCCTATTTAAACTTATTATTAAGTTGGCTTGAGAGAGCCAACTTACTGAAATCCTATTTAAACTTATTAAGTTGGCTTGAGAGAGCCAACTTACTGAAATCCTATTTAAACTTATTATTATTAAGTTGGCTTGAGAGAGCCAACATATTGAAATCCTATTTAAACTTATTATTATTATTAAGTTGGCTTGAGAAAGCCAACTTACTGAAATCCTATTTAAACTTATTATTATTATTCTTCTTACCAAAAAATTACACTCAATCTCCTCCTAGAGCTTTAACTCTACATACTCCAAACTCGGCTCAGACCTTCAAACTGTTCTGACTCGAGTTGCTATATCTTTTCAGACTGATCGGACTTACGGTTTTCCTAAAAATGACGATCAAAACTCGGAAAAACTCCCATTGACTTAACATTGGGCATTCTAAAAATATTCATATCCAAACCGCCGTTTTCACACACACAGACTCCAAAAGGGCCTGACAGCCCTGCGTCTCTCCCTCTCTCTCTCCCTCAGAGGATTTATATTATTGAGCAGCCAATAAGTAATGGCCTAAAATCTCCATAGCAACCACCCAGGACACCCTAGCAACCGCCTAGCAACCACCCAGAACACCTAGCAACCACCTAAAATACCCTAGCAACCGCCTAGCAACCACCCAAAAGACCCTAGCAACCACCAAAAATATCCTAGCAACCGCCTAGCAACCACCCAGACCATCCTAGCAACCACCCAGAACACCCTAGCAACCGCCTAGCAACCACCCAGAATACCTTAGCAACCGCCTAGCAACACCATAGCAACCACCCAGAACACCCTAGCAACTGCCTAGCAACCACCCAGAACACCCTAGCAACCACCCAAAATACCCTAGCAACTGCCTAGCAACCACCCAAAAGACCCTAGCAACCACCTAAAATATCCTAGCAACCGCCTAGCAACCACCCAAAATATCCTAGCAACCGCCTAGCAACCACCCAGAACACCCTAGTAACCACCCAAAATATCCTAGCAACACCCTAGCAACCACCCAAAACATCCTAGTAACCACTCATAATACCCTAGCAACCGCCTAGCAACCACCCTAGCAACCACCCAAAATACCCTAGCAACTGCCTAGCAACCACCCAAAAGACCCTAGCGACCACCCAAAATATCCTAGCAACCGCCTAGCAACCACCCAGAATACCCTAGCAACCACCCAAAACATCCTAGCAACCACTCAGAACACCCTAGAAACCACCCAAAATACCCTAGCAACCACCTAGCAACCACCCAAAAGACCCTAGCAACCACCCAAAAGACCCTAGCAACCACCCAAAATATCCTAGCAACCGCCTAGCAACCACCCAGAATACCCTAGCAACCACCCAAAACAGCCTAGCAACCACCCAAAATATCCTAGCAACCGCCTAGCAACCACCCAGAACACCCTAGCAACCACCCAAAAGACCCTAGCAACCGCCTAGCAACCACCCAAAAGACCCTAGCAACCACCCAAAATATCCTAGCAACCGCCTAGAAACCTTCCAGAACACCCTAGCAACCACCCAAAAGACTCTAGCAACCGCCTAGCAACCACCCAAAAGACCCTAGCAACCACCCAAAATATCCTAGCAACCGCCTAGCAACCACCCAGAACACCCTAGCAACCGCCTAGCAACCACCCAGAATACCCTAGCAACACCATAGCGACCACCCATAACATCCTAGCAACCGCCTAGCAAAAAACGTTCTGGTCCAAACTTTCTCGAGAAAGCCAACTTACTGAAATCCTATTTAAACTTATTATTATTATTATTCTTACCAAAAAATTACACTCAATCTCCTCCTAGAGCTTTAACTCTACATACTCCAAACTCGGCTCAGACCTTCAAACTGTTCTGACTCGAGTTGCTTTATCTTTTCAGACTGATCGGACTTACGGTTTTCCTAAAAATGACGATCAAAACTCGGAAAAACTCCCATTGACTTAACATTGGGCATTCTAAAAATATTCAAATCCAAACCGCCGTTTTCACACACACAGACTCCAAAAGGGCCTGACACCCCTGCGTCTCTCCCTCTCTCTCTCCCTCAGAGGATTTATATTATTGAGCAGCCAATAAGTAATGGCCTAAAATCTCCATAGCAACCACCCAGGACACCCTAGCAACCGCCTAGCAACCACCCAGAACACCCTAGCAACCACCTAAAAATACCCTAGCAACCGCCTAGCAACCACCCAGAACACCCTAGTAACCACCCAGGACACCCTAGCAAACACCTAGCAACCACCCAGAACACCCTAGCAACCCCCAAAGACCCTAGCAACCACCAAATTATCCTAGCAACCGCCTAGCAACCACCCATAATACCCTAGCAACACCATAGCGACCACCCATAACATCCTAGCAACCGCCTAGCAAAAAACGTTCTGGTCCAAACTTTCTCAAGCCAACTTAAAGTTTGTCTCGACGAACTTTCGCATCTAGTTAAGTTGGCTTGAGAGAGCCAACATATTGAAATCCTATTTAAACTTATTATTATTATTAAGTTGGCTTGAGAGAGCCAACATATTGAAATCCTATTTAAACTTATTATTAAGTTGGCTTGAGAGAGCCAACATATTGAAATCCTATTTAAACTTATTATTATTATTATTAAGTTGGCTTGAGAAAGCCAACTTACTGATATTGTACTTAAACTTATTATTCTTCTGAGACTAAAAATTTCTATATGTAACTCCTCCTAGAGCTTTAACTCTACATACTCCAAACTCGGCTCAGACACTCAAACTTTTCTGACTAAGTGTGCTATCTATTTTCAGACTGATCGGACTTACGGTTTTCCTAAAAATGACGATCAAAACTCGAAAAAACTCATTCAAAAACTCCCATTGACTTACATTGGGGAGTTCTAAAAAATTCAAACCGACAAAAATTTAAATCTAAACACCTTGAAGACTAAACCAAACTGCCGTTCTATATACTATATGAGCCATTGAGACTCATTTAAACTAATAAACTCATCCATCTATCTACTTCAAACTACTTTAAACTTTAAACTATCTATCTATCTCTTTTTAACTAATCCATCTTTCTTTCTAACTTATCCATCTTTCTTTCTAATTAATCTATCTTTCTTTCTAACTAATCCATCTTTCTTTCTTTCTTTCTTTCTTTCTTTCTTTCTAATCTATCTATCTTTCTTTCTAACTTATTCATCTTTCTTTCTCTCTAATTAATCTATCTTTCTCTCTAACTAATCCATCTTTCTTTCTTTCTTTCTTTCTTTCTTTCTTTCTTTCTTTCTTTCTTTCTTTCTTTCTAACTAACTAATATTTCCTTCATTCTTTCTAACTAATCTATCTTTCTTTCTTTCTTTCTTTCTTTCTTTCTTTCTTTCTTTCTTTCTTTCTAACTACTCTCTTTCTTTCTTTCTTTCTTTCTTTCTTTCTAACTAATCTTTCTTTCTAACCTTTTTATCTTTCTAACCTATCTTTCTTTCTTTCTTTCTAACTAATCTTTCCTTCATTCTTTTCTAACTGATCTTTCTTTCTTTCTTTCTTTCTTACTACTCTTTTTCTTTCTCTTTCTTTCTTTCTTTCTTTCTTTCTTTCTTTCTAACTTATCCATCTTTCTTTCTTTCTAATTAATCTATCTTTCTTTCTAACTAATCCATCTTTCTTTCTTTTGTTCTTTCTTTCTTTCTTTCTTTCTTTCTTTCTTTCTTTCTAACCTTTTTATCTTTCTAACCTATCTTTCTTTCTTTCTTACTAATCTTTCCTTCATTCTTTCTAACTAATCTTTCTCTTTCTTTCTTTCTTTTTCTTTCTTTCTTTCTTTCTTTCTTTCTTTCTTTCTAACTACTCTTTTTCTTTCTTTCTTTCTCTTTCTTTCTTTCTTTCTTTCTTTCTTTCTTTCTAACTTTCTTTCTAACTAACTAATCTTTCCTTCATTCTTTCTAACTAATCTTTCTCTCTTTCTTTCTTTCTAACTACTCTTTTTCTTTCTTTCTTTCTTTCTTTCTTTCTTTCTTTCTTTCTTTCTAACTAATCTTTCTTTCTAACCTTTTTATCTTTCTAACCTATCTTTCTTTCTTTCTAACTAACTAATCTTTCCTTCATTCTTTCTAACTAATCTTTTTCTTTCTTTCTTTCTTTCTTTCTTTCTTTCTTTCTTTCTTTCTTTCTTTCTTTCTTTCTTTCTTTCTAACTACTCTTTTTCTTTCTTTCTTTCTTTCTTTCTTTCTTTCTTTCTTTCTTTCTTTCTTTCTTTCTTTCTTTCTTTCGAACTAATCTTTCTTTCTAACCTTTTTATCTTTCTAACCTATCTTTCTTTCTTTCTTTGTGTTAAATAATGCCAAGATCATGCTAAGAACTCTATAAAAACTCCATAGTAACCATCTGTGACAACTAACCAACCACTCAAAATACTTTAAACTACTTTTAAATACTTTAAACTTCAAACTACTTTAAACTTCAAACTACTTTAAACTTCAAACTACTTCAAACTAATTTAAACTTCAAACTAATTTAAACTTCAAACTTCTTCAAACTTTCTGGTCCGACTTTATCAAGCCAACTTAAAGTTTGTCTCGACGAACTTTCGCATCTAGTTATTATTATTATTCTTACTAAAAAATCTGACTCAAACTCCTCCTAGAGCTTTAACTCTACATACTCCAAAATCGGCTCAGACACTCAAACAGATCTGACTCGGTGTGCTCTATCTTTTCAGACTGATCGGACTTACGGTTTTCCTACAAATGACGATCAAAACTCGGAAAAACTCCCATTGACTTACATTGGGGAGTTCTAAAAAATTCTAATCCAGATTCAAACTCACCAACCGACAAAAATTCAAATCTAAACACCTTGAAGACTAAACCAAACTGCCGTTCTATATATATTAGCCAATGAAACTCATTTAAACTAATAAACTCTAATCTCATACACTTATAAACTAATTAACTTAAATTTAATAACTAATTAACTAATAAACTCATGAATTCATAGACTTATGAACTCTTAAACTCATAAATTAATAAACTCTGAACTCTAAACTCATTTAAACTTATAAACTCTAAACTCAAAAACTCGTACACTTATAAACTCTAAACTCATAAACTCTGAGTGTGTGTGTGTGTGTGTGTGTGAGAGTGAGTGTGTGTGTGTGTGTGTGTGTGTGTGTGTGTGTGTGTGTGAGTGAGTGTGTGAGCGAGGTAGTCTGAGTGTGTGTGTGTGTGTGTGTGTGTGTGTGTTTGTGTGTATCTATCTAACTTATTTATATATCTATCATAAACTTCAAACTACTTTAAACTACTTTAAACTTCAAACCACTTTAAACTTCTTAAGTTTAATGCTTCCAGCTCCCAAGCAACTCCATAGCAACCAAACTTGAGTACCCTAGCAACTGTTTTGCAAGACCTATATCTCTGTATCAGAACATCGTATAGAGATGAGTTTTGGCTCTTTTGACTCATGCTAGCAAACAGCACTTCCAACATGCTACACATGCTAGCAGTGAATAGCTACATGCTAATAGCAATTAGTTAAGTGTTAAATCATGCCAAGATCATGCTAAGAACTCTATAAAAACTCCATAGTAACCATCTGTGACAACTACCAACCACCTAGTAAAACCATATCAACTGCCCTGAATACCATAGCAACCACCCAGAACACCCAAGCAACCGCCTAGCAACCACCCAGAACACCCTAGCAACCACCCAAAAGACCCTAGCAACCACCCAAAATATCCTAGCAACCACCCAAAACACCCTAGCAACCGCCTAGCAACCACCCAAAAGACCCTAGCAACCACCTAGCAACCACCCAAAATATCCTAGCAACCACCCAAAACACCCTAGCAACCGCCTAGCAACCACCCAAAAGACCCTAGCAACCACCCAGAACACCCTAGCAACCACCCAAATTACCCTAGCAACCACCCAAAACACCCTAGCAACCACCCAAAAGACCCTAGCAACCACCCAAAACACCCTAGCAACCACCCAAAAGACCCTAGCAACCACCCAAAATATCCTAGCAACCACCCAAAACACCCTAGCAACCGCCTAGCAACCACCCAAAAGACCCTAGCAACCACCCAGAACACCCTAGCAACCACCCAAATTACCCTAGCAACCACCCAAAACACCCTAGCAACCACCCAAAAGACCCTAGCAACCAACCAAAACACCCTAGCAACCACCCAAAAGACCCTAGCAACCACCCAAAATATCCTAGCAACCACCCAAAACACCCTAGCAACCGCCTAGCAACCACCCAAAAGACCCTAGCAACCACCGAAAATATCCTAGCAACCGCCTAGCAACCACCCAAAAGACCCTAGCAACCACCCAGGACACCCTAGAAACCACCTAGCAACCACCCAGAACACCAAAGCAACCACCCATAACATCTTAGCAACCGCCTAGCAAAAAACTTTCTGCTCCAAACTTTCTCAAGCCAACTTAAAGTTTGTCTCAACGAACTTTCGCATCTAGTTATTATTATTATTCTGACCCTAAAAATTTACAACTCAAACTCCTCTAAGAGCTTTAACTCTACATACTCCAAACTCGGCTCAGACACTCAAACTGATCTGACTCGGTGTGCTCTATCTTTTCAGACTGATCGTACTTACGGTTTTCCTACAAATGACGATCAAAACTCGAAAAAACTCATTCAAAAACTCCCATTGACTTACATTGGGGAGTTCTAAAAAATTCAAACCGACAAAAATTTTAATCTAAACACCTTGAAGACTAAACCAAACTGCCGTTCTATATACTATATGAGCCATTGAGACTCATTTAAACTAATAAACTATAAACTATAAACACTTATAAGCTAATTAACTTATAAACTCATGAATTCATAGACTTATGAACTCTTAAACTCATAAATGAATAAACTCTGAACTCTTAAACTCATTTAAACTTATAAACTCTGAACTCTTAAACTCATTTAAACTTATAAACTCTAAACTCAAAAACTCTTACACTTATAAACTCATCAATTTATACACTTATAAACTCTAAACTCATAAACTCTTGAGTGTGTGTGTCTGAGTGAGTGTGTGAGCGAGTTAGTGTGTGTGTATGTGTGTGTGTGTGTGTGTGTGTGTGTGTGTGTGTGTGTGTGTGTGTGTGTGTGTCTGTCTATCTATCCAACTTATTTATCTATCTGTCATAAACTTAAAACTACTTTAAACTTCAAACCACTTTAAACTTCTTAAGTTTAAAGCTTCCAGCTCCCAAGCAACTCCATAGCAACCAAACTCGAGTACCCTAGCAACCGTTTTGTAAGACCTATATCTCTGTATCAGAACATCGTATAGAGATGAGGTTTGGCTCTTTTGACTCATGCTAGCAAACAGCACTTCCAACATGCTACACATGCTAGCAGTGAATAGCTACATGCTAATAGTGATTAGTTAAGTGTTAAATCATGCCAAGATCATGCTAAGAACTCTATAAAAAATCCATAGCAACCATCTGTGACAACTACCAGCCACCTAGTAACACCATATCAACCGCCCTGAATACCTTAACAACCGCCTAGCAACCACCAGAACACCCTAGCAAACGCCTAGCAACCCCCTAGCAACACCATAGCAACCACCCAGAATACCCTAGCAACACCATAGCAACAACCCAGAATACCCTAGCAACCGCCTTGCAACACCATAGCAACCACCCAGAACACCCTAGCAACCGCCTAGCAACCACCCAGCAAACACCCAGAACACCCTAGCAACCACCCAGAATACCTTAGCAACCGCCTAGCAACACCCTAGCAACCACTCAGAACACCCTAGCAACCGCCTAGCAACCACCCAGAATACTCTAGCAACCACCCAGAATACTCTAGCAACCACCTAGCAACCACCCAAAAGACCCTAGCAACCACCCAAAATACCCTAGCAACCACCTAGCAACCACCCAAAAGACCCTAGCAACCACCGAAAATATCCTAGCAACCGCCTAGCAACCACCCAAAAGACCCTAGCAACTACCCAAAATACCCTAGCAACCGCCTAGCAACTACCCAAAAGACCCTAGCAACCACCCAGAACACCCTAGCAACCACCCAAAATATCCTAGCAACCACCCAAAACACCCTAGTAACTGCCTAGCAACCACCAAAAATATCCTAGCAACCACCCAAAATACCCTAGCAACCACCCAAAAGACCCTAGCAACCACCCAGGACACCCTAGCAACCACCTAGCAACCACCCAGAACACCCTAGCAACTGCCCATAATACCCTAGCAACACCATAGCAATAGCAAAAAACTTTCTGGTTCAAACTTTCTCAAGCCAACTTAAAGTTTGTCTCGACGAACTTTCGCATCTAGTTAAGTTGGCTTGAGAAAGCCAACATATTGAAATCCTATTTAAACTTATTATTATTATTCTTCTGACCCTAAAAAAATCTATATCAAACTCCTCCTAGAGCTTTAACTCTACATACTCCAAACTCGGCTCAGACACTCAAACTGATCTGACTTGGTATGCTATATCTTTTCAGACTGATCGGACTTACGGTTTTCCTAAAAATGACGATCAAAACTTGAAAAAACTCATTCAAAAACTCCCATTGACTTACATTGGGGAGTTCTAAAAAATTCAAACCGACAAAAATTTAAATCTAAACACCTTGAAGACTAAACCAAACTGCCGTTCTATATACTATATGAGCCATTGAGACTCATTTAAACTAATAAACTCTAAACTATAAACACTTATAAACAAATTAACTTATAAACTTATGAATTCATAAACTTATGAACTCTTAAACTCATAAATTAATCAACTCTGAACTCTTAATCTCATTTAAATTTATAAACTCTAAACTGATTTAAACTTATAAACTCAAAACTCAAGAACTCATACACTTATAAACTCATCAATGTATACACTTATAAACTCTAAACTCAGACACACACACACACTCAGAGTTTATGAGTGAGTGTGTGAGCGAGTTTGTGTGTGTGTGTGTGTGTGTGTGTGTGTGTGTGTGTGTGTGTGTGTGTCTATCTAACTTATTTATCTATCTGTCATAAACTTCAAACTACTGTAAACTACTGTAAACTTCAAACCACTATAAACTTGTTAAGTTTAAATCTTCCAGCTCCCAAGCAACTCCATAGCAACCAAACTCGAGTACCCTAGCAACCGTTTTGTAAGACCTATATCTCTGTATCAGAACATCGTATAGAGATGAGGTTTGGCTCTTTTGACTCATGCTAGCAAACATCACTTCCAACATACTACACATGCTAGCAGTGAATAGCTACATGCTAATAGTGATTAAGTGTTAAATCATGCCAAGATCATGCTAAGAACTCTATAAAAACTCCATAGTAACCATCTGTGACAACTACCAGCCACCTAGTAACACCATATCAACCACCCTGAATACCTTAGCAACTGCCTAGCAACACCTAGCAACCACCCATAACACCCTAGCAACCACCTAGCAACCACCCAAAAGACCCTAGCAACCACCTAGCAACCACCCAAAATATCCTAGCAACCACCCAAAACACCCTAGCAACCGCCTAGCAACCACCCAAAAGACCCTAGCAACCACCCAAAATATCCTAGCAACCACCCAAAATACCCTAGCAACCGCCTAGCAACCACCCAAAAGACCCCTAGCAACCACCGAAAATATCCTAGCAACCACCCAAAAGACCCTAGCAACTACCCAAAATATCCTAGCAACCACCTAGCAACTACCCAAAAGACCCTAGCAACCACCCAGAACACCCTACCAACCGCCTAGCAACCACCCAGAACACCCTAGCAACCACCCTAAATACCCTGGCAACCACCCAAAAGACCCTAGCAACCACCCAAAATATCCTAGCAACCACCCAAAAGACCTAGCAACCGCCTAGCAACCACCCAAAAGACCCTAGCAACCACCCAAAACACCCTAGCAACCGCCTAGCAACCACCCAAAAGACCCAAGCAACCACCCAAAAGATCCTAGCAACCACCCAAAACACCCTAGCAACCACCTAGCAACCACCCAAAAGACCCTAGCAACCACCCAAAATATCCTAGCAACCACCCAAAACACCCTAGCAACCGCCTAGCAACAACCCAAAAGACCCTAGCAACCACCAAAAACACCCTAGCAACCGCCTAGCAACCACCCAAAAGACCCTAGCAACCGCCTAGCAACCACCCAATAGACCCTAGCAACCACCTAAAATATCCTAGCAACCGCCTAGCAACCACCCAAAATACCCTAGCAACCGCCTAGCAACCACCTAAAATATCCTAGCAACCACCCAAAAGACCCTAGCAACCGCCTAGCAACCACCCAAAAGACCCTAGCAACCACCTAAAATATCCTAGCAACCGCCCAGCAACCACCCAAAAGACCCTAGCAACCACCCAAAATATCCTAGCAACCGCCTAGCAACCACCCAAAAGACCCTAGCAACCATCAGAAATATCCTAGCAACCGCCTAGCAACCACCCAAAACAGCCTAGCAACCACCCAGAAAACCCTAGCAACCACCCAAAAGACCTTAGCAACCACCCAGGACACCCTAGCAACCACCTAGCAACCACCCAGAACACCCTAGCAACCGCCCAAAATACCCTAGCAACACCATAGCAACCACCCATAACATCCTAGCAACCGCCTAGCAAAAAACGTTCTGCTCCAAACTTTCTCAAGCCAACTTAAAGTTTGTCTCGACGAACTTTCGCATCTAGTTAAGTTGGCTTGAGAGAGCCAACATATTGAAATCCTATTTAAACTTATTATTAGTGGTGCTTTTTTAAAAGCATCACTATTGTTATTGCTCATACTTATTAGTGGTGCTTGCTGAAAGCAAGGCATCACTATTGTTATTGCTCATACTTATTATTCTTATTATTAGTGGTGCTTGCTGAAAGCAAGGCATCACTATTGTTATTGCTCATACTTATTATTAGTGGTGCTTGCTGAAAGCAAGGCATCACTATTGTTATTGCTCATACTTATTATTCTTATTAGTGGTGCTTGCTGAAAGCAAGGCATCACTATTGTTATTGCTCATACTTATTATTCTTATTATTAGTGGTGCTTGCTGAAAGCAAGGCATCACTATTGTTATTGCTCATACTTATTATTCTTATTATTATTATTATTATTCTGGACAAAGTTTGGCGCGTAACTCGCCCCGCACCGTTTGTCTCAGAGCCATGAATGAGGTGTCAAATCGACCGGCTCATTAAGGAGAGGTGTGCTATGACTTTTATAAGCAATCGGGGGTGCGGTGTTCGCCCCAGGGGCAAAAAAGCGGCCAAAAAAGTCCCATTGACTTAACATTGCGACGAACTTTGACCACACGTAGCTCTGAGCGAGGATTTCGCAGAAATGTGTGATTTGCCACATTTGAAGAGGCTGACAGGCTCTGTAAGAACATACCTCACAATGGGGTAAAAGTTGCACCCCTGGGGGGCAGGAGATGCCCAAAGTTGCCCCATTGACTTACTATGGGGAAGGAACGTCCCGTGAAACACACATGCTTTTCCTACTATGGTAAATTGCATAGGGACTTTGTATTGAACGTAGCTCTGGATCACAGTGTCATAGAGACAAGGGGGAGGGCTCATTTTACTCAGACGACCAATCAGTCTCTCAGGATCATTGTGAAGCTATCAAGCCACGCCCTAGCAACCATTTAGAGCCCCTTAGCAACAAGTTCCATAGACTTCCATTGAAAGAGTTCAAAGAGATATCTCCAGACTGAATTGTCATAGAAACATGGGGGTGGTCTCATTTGACTCGGGGCAGTAAACAGCCAATCATGAATCACCTCAACACTTCCAAGCCCCTCCCTAGCAACCATTGTCGAGCACCTTAGCAACCAAAATCCAAAGAGGGATATCTTCCATTCTGAATGTCACAGAGGCATGGGAGTTGGTTTATATCATTCATACTGACAAGAAGCCTTTGGAATTTCATCATTGGCAGCTGCCAAGTAACTCCATAGCAACCAAAGAGAGTATCCTAGCAACCGTTTAGCAAAACGTATATCTCTGCATCAAAACATAGTATAGAGATGGGACTTGGCTCTTTTGACTAAATCATGGTAAACTATGGTAAATCAACCTTGAATCATAGTAAATCATACTAAAACATGGTAAATCATGGTATACTATAGTAAATCATAGTACACTATGGTAAATCGTGGTAAATCATGGTAAACTATGGTAAATCATGCTAGAATCATAGTAAATCATACTTGAACATGGTAAATCATGGTATACTATAGTAAATCATGGTAAACTATGGTAAATCATGGTAAACTATGGTAAATCATGGTAAACTATGATAAATCATGCTAGAATCAGTAAATCATAATTGAACATGGTATATCATGGTATACTATAGTAAATCATGGTATACTATAGTAAATCATGGTAAACTATGGTAAATCGTGGTAAACTATGGTAAATCATGGTAAACTATGGTAAATCATGCTAGAATCAGTAAATCATACTTGAACATGGTAAATCATGGTATACTATAGTAAATCATGGTAAACTATAGTAAATCGTGGTAAATCATGGTAAACTATGGTAAATCATGCTAGAATCATAGTAAATCATACTTGAACATGGTAAATCATGGTATACTATAGTAAATCATGGTAAACTATGGTAAATCATGCTAAAATCAGTAAATCAGACTTGAACATGGTAAATCATGGTATACTATAGTAAATCATGGTAAACTATGCTAAATCGTGGTAAATCATGGTAAACTATAGTAAATCATGGTAAACTATGGTAAATTATGCTAGAATCAGTAAATCATACTTGAACATGGTAAATCATAGTATACTATAGTAAATCATGGTAAACTATGGTAAATGATCCTAGAATCATAGTAAATCATACTAAAACATGGTAAATCATGGTATACTATAGTAAATCATAGTAAACTATGGTAAATCGTGGTAAATCATGGTATACTATAGTAAATCATGGTAAACTATGGTAAATCATGGTAAACTATGATAAATCATGCTAGAATCAGTAAATCATACTGGAACATGGTAAATCATGGTATACTATAGTAAATCATGGTAAAGTATGGTAAATCGTGGTAAATCATGGTAAACTATGGTAAATCATGCTAGAATCAGTAAATCATACTTGAACATGGTAAATCATGGTATACTATAGTAAATCATGGTAAAGTATGGTAAATCGTGGTAAATCATGGTAAACTATGGTAAATCATGGTAGAATCAGTAAATCATATTTGAACATGGTAAATCATGGTAAACTATGGTAAATCGTGGTGAACTATGGTAAATCATGGTAAACTATGGTAAATCATGGTAAACTATGATAAATCATGCTAGAATCATAGTAAATCATACTTGAACATGGTAAATCATGGTATACTATAGTAAATCATGGTAAACTATGGTAAATCATGGTAAATCATGCTAGAATCAGTAAATTATAATTGAACATGGTAAATCGTGGTATACTATAGTAAATCATGGTAAACTATAGTAAATCGTGGTAAATTGTGGTAAACTATGGTAAATCATGCCTGAATCAGTAAATCATACTTGCACATGGTAAATCATGGTATACTATAGTAAATCATGGTAAACTATGGTAATTAGTGGTAAATCGTTGTAAATCATGGTAAACTATGGTAAATCATGCTAGAATCAGTAAATCATACTTGAACATGGTAAATCATGGTATACTATAGTAAATCATGGTAAACTATGGTAAATCATGGTAAATCATGGTAACTATGATAAATCATGCTAGAATCAGTAATTTATACTAGAACATGGTAAATTGTGGTATACTATAGTAAATCATGGTAAACTATGGTAAATCATGCTAGAATCAGTAAATCATACTTGAACATGGTAAATCATGGTATACTATAATAAATCATGGTAAACTATGGTAAATCGTGGTAAATCATGGTAAACTATGATAAATCATGCTAGAATCAGTAAATCATACTTGAACATGGTAAATCCTGGTATACTATAGTAAATTATGGTAAACTATGGTAAATTGTGGTAAATCATGGTAAACTATGGTAAATCATGCTTGAATCAGTAAATCATTCTTGAACATGGTAAATCATGGCATACTATAGTAAATCATGGTAAACTATAGTAAATCGTGGTAAATCATGGTAAACTATGGTAAACACCTTAGCAACTGCCTAGCAACCACATTGAATATCCTAGCAACCACTTAGCAACGCCCTAGCAACCACCCAGAATACCTTGGAAACCTCCCAGAACACCATAGCAACCACCTAGTAAAACCCTAGCAACCGTGCCGAATTTTGCCACTGCAAGCACCACTTCACATTTTCTTCAGGAAATGTACATTCTAGTGTTGTGATTACTATTCACCTAGACAAAACTTCGGCGCGTAACTCGCCCCACACCGTTTGTCACAGACCCCTGAATGAGGTGTCAAATCGACCGGTTTATTGAGGAAAGGTGTGCTATGACTTTTATAAATGATCGGGTGTAAGATGTTCGTCTGTCGGGCGGAGAATTAGCCGAAAAATTTCCCATAGACTTAACATAGCCACAAAATTTGCAAAATCATATCTTTGGCTCAGAAGGTCATAGAGCCTTGGGGTTGGGCTCTTTTGATTCGTCCTATCAAGCAGCCAATACGTAGTGGCATAACAACTTCATAGCCACGCCCTAGTAACCAGTTACAGGCCCCTAGCAACCATTGAACAACATTTACAAGCCATATCTCAGCAACAAAACATTGTAAAAACACAGAGTTGGCCATTTTTTGACCCAGACCTGCAAATACTCTTTAAATATTACCCCATAAACTGTATAAACAAACCTTAGCAACCATTTGGAGTACCCTAGCAACCGTACAAACACATGAATGAGCTATATCTCAGCACCAGAACATCGTATAGACATGGGGGTGTGCTTGTTTGTTTCGGTTGGGAAACCAATCTGTAAATATCATCATGGTAACTGTGTATTCACACCCTAGCAACCGTTTAGAGCCACCTAGCAACCATATTGAAACATATAGAAACCATATTTCAGCTCCACAACATCGTACAGACATGGTTGTTGGCTCGTATGCAATCATGTACAACACCCTAGCAACCGGGTGGCGAATTTTGCCACTGCAAGCACCACTTCACATTTTCTTCAGGAAATGTACATTCTAGTTATTATTATTATTCTGGACAAAGTTTGGCGCGTAACTCGCCCCGCACCGTTTGTCTCAGAGCCATGAATGAGGTGTCAAATCGACCGGCTCATTAAGGAGAGGTGTGCTATGACTTTTATAAGCGATCGGGGGTGCGGTGTTCGCCCCAGGGGCGAAAAAGCGGCCAAAAAAGTCCCATTGACTTAACATTGCGACGAACTTTGACCACACGTAGCTCTGAGCGAGGATTTCGCAGAAATGTGTGATTTGCCACATTTGAAGAGGCTGACAGGCTCTGTAAGAACATACCTCACAATGGGGTAAAAGTTGCACCCCTGGGGGGCAGGAGATGCCCAAAGTTGCCCCATTGTCTTACTATGGGGAAGGAACGTCCCGTGAAACACACATGCTTTTCCTACTATGGTAAATTGCATAGGGACTTTGTATTGAACGTAGCTCTGGATCACAGTGTCATAGAGACAAGGGGGAGGGCTCATTTTACTCAGACGACCAATCAGTCTCTCAGGATCATTGTGAAGCTATCAAGCCACGCCCTAGCAACCATTTAGAGCCCCTTAGCAACAAGTTCCATAGACTTCCATTGAAAGAGTTCAAAGAGATATCTCCAGACTGAATTGTCATAGAAACATGGGGGTGGTCTCATTTGACTCGGGGCAGTAAACAGCCAATCATGAATCACCTCAACACTTCCAAGCCCCTCCCTAGCAACCATTGTCGAGCACCTTAGCAACCAAAATCCAAAGAGGGATATCTTCCATTCTGAATGTCACAGAGGCATGGGAGTTGGTTTATATCATTCATACTGACAAGAAGCCTTTGGAATTTCATCATTGGCAGCTGCCAAGTAACTCCATAGCAACCAAAGAGAGTATCCTAGCAACCGTTTAGCAAAACGTATATCTCTGCATCAAAACATAGTATAGAGATGGGACTTGGCTCTTTTGACTAAATCATGGTAAACTATGGTAAATCAACCTTGAATCATAGTAAATCATACTAAAACATGGTAAATCATGGTATACTATAGTAAATCATAGTACACTATGGTAAATCGTGGTAAATCATGGTAAACTATGGTAAATCATGCTACAATCATAGTAAATCATACTTGAACATGGTAAATCATGGTATACTATAGTAAATCATGGTAAACTATGGTAAATCATGGTAAACTATGGTAAATCATGGTAAACTATGATAAATCATGCTAGAATCAGTAAATCATAATTGAACATGGTATATCATGGTATACTATAGTAAATCATGGTATACTATAGTAAATCATGGTAAACTATGGTAAATCGTGGTAAATCGTGGTAAACTATGGTAAATCATGGTAAACTATGGTAAATCATGCTAGAATCAGTAAATCATACTTGAACATGGTAAATCATGGTATACTATAGTAAATCATGGTAAACTATAGTAAATCGTGGTAAATCATGGTAAACTATGGTAAATCATGCTAGAATCATAGTAAATCATACTTGAACATGGTAAATCATGGTATACTATAGTAAATCATGGTAAACTATGGTAAATCATGCTAAAATCAGTAAATCAGACTTGAACATGGTAAATCATGATATACTATAGTAAATCATGGTAAACTATGCTAAATCGTGGTAAATCATGGTAAACTATAGTAAATCATGGTAAACTATGGTAAATTATGCTAGAATCAGTAAATCATACTTGAACATGGTAAATCATAGTATACTATAGTAAATCATGGTAAACTATGGTAAATGATCCTAGAATCATAGTAAATCATACTAAAACATGGTAAATCATGGTATACTATAGTAAATCATAGTAAACTATGGTAAATCGTGGTAAATCATGGTATACTATAGTAAATCATGGTAAACTATGGTAAATCATGGTAAACTATGATAAATCATGCTAGAATCAGTAAATCATACTGGAACATGGTAAATCATGGTATACTATAGTAAATCATGGTAAATCGTGGTAAATCATGGTAAACTATGGTAAATCATGCTAGAATCAGTAAATCATACTTGAACATGGTAAATCATGGTATACTATAGTAAATCATGGTAAAGTATGGTAAATCGTGGTAAATCATGGTAAACTATGGTAAATCATGCTAGAATCAGTAAATCATATTTGAACATGGTAAATCATGGTATACTATAGTAAATCATGGTAAACTATGGTAAATCGTGGTAAATAATGGTAAACTATGGTAAATCATGGTAAACTATGGTAAATCATGCTAGAATCAATAAATCATACTTGAACATGGTAAATCATGGTAAACTATGGTAAATCGTGGTGAACTATGGTAAATCATGGTAAACTATGGTAAATCATGGTAAACTATGATAAATCATGCTAGAATCATAGTAAATCATACTTGAACATGGTAAATCATGGTATACTATAGTAAATCATGGTAAACTATGGTAAATCATGGTAAATCATGCTAGAATCAGTAAATTATAATTGAACATGGTAAATCGTGGTATACTATTGTAAATCATGGTAAACTATAGTAAATCGTGGTAAATTGTGGTAAATTGTGGTAAACTATGGTAAATCATGCCTGAATCAGTAAATCATACTTGCACATGGTAAATCATGGTATACTATAGTAAATCATGGTAAACTATGGTAATTAGTGGTAAATCGTTGTAAATCATGGTAAACTATGGTAAATCATGCTAGAATCAGTAAATCATACTTGAACATGGTAAATCATGGTATACTATAGTAAATCATGGTAAACTATAGTAAATCGTGGTAAATCATGGTAAACTATGGTAAACACCTTAGCAACTGCCTAGCAACCACACTGAATACCCTAGCAACCACTTAGCAACGCCCTAGCAACCACCCAGAATACCTTGGAAACCTCCCAGAACACCATAGCAACCACCTAGTAAAACCCTAGCAACCGTGCCAAATTTTGCCACTGCAAGCACCACTTCACATTTTCTTCAGGAAATGTACATTCTAGTTATTATTATTATTCTGGACAAAGTTTGGCGCGTAACTCGCCCCGCACCGTTTGTCTCAGAGCCATGAATGAGGTGTCAAATCGACCGGCTCATTAAGGAGAGGTGTGCTATGACTTTTATAAGCAATCGGGGGTGCGGTGTTCGCCCCAGGGGCAAAAAAGCGGCCAAAAAAGTCCCATTGACTTAACATTGCGACGAACTTTGACCACACGTAGCTCTGAGCGAGGATTTCGCAGAAATGTGTGATTTGCCACATTTGAAGAGGCTGACAGGCTCTGTAAGAACATACCTCACAATGGGGTAAAAGTTGCACCCCTGGGGGGCAGGAGATGCCCAAAGTTGCCCCATTGACTTACTATGGGGAAGGAACGTCCCGTGAAACACACATGCTTTTCCTACTATGGTAAATTGCATAGGGACTTTGTATTGAACGTAGCTCTGGATCACAGTGTCATAGAGACAAGGGGGAGGGCTCATTTTACTCAGACGACCAATCAGTCTCTCAGGATCATTGTGAAGCTATCAAGCCACGCCCTAGCAACCATTTAGAGCCCCTTAGCAACAAGTTCCATAGACTTCCATTGAAAGAGTTCAAAGAGATATCTCCAGACTGAATTGTCATAGAAACATGGGGGTGGTCTCATTTGACTCGGGGCAGTAAACAGCCAATCATGAATCACCTCAACACTTCCAAGCCCCTCCCTAGCAACCATTGTCGAGCACCTTAGCAACCAAAATCCAAAGAGGGATATCTTCCATTCTGAATGTCACAGAGGCATGGGAGTTGGTTTATATCATTCATACTGACAAGAAGCCTTTGGAATTTCATCATTGGCAGCTGCCAAGTAACTCCATAGCAACCAAAGAGAGTATCCTAGCAACCGTTTAGCAAAACGTATATCTCTGCATCAAAACATAGTATAGAGATGGGACTTGGCTCTTTTGACTAAATCATGGTAAACTATGGTAAATCAACCTTGAATCATAGTAAATCATACTAAAACATGGTAAATCATGGTATACTATAGTAAATCATAGTACACTATGGTAAATCGTGGTAAATCATGGTAAACTATGGTAAATCATGCTAGAATCATAGTAAATCATACTTGAACATGGTAAATCATGGTATACTATAGTAAATCATGGTAAACTATGGTAAATCATGGTAAACTATGGTAAATCATGGTAAACTATGATAAATCATGCTAGAATCAGTAAATCATAATTGAACATGGTATATCATGGTATACTATAGTAAATCATGGTATACTATAGTAAATCATGGTAAACTATGGTAAATCGTGGTAAACTATGGTAAATCATGGTAAACTATGGTAAATCATGCTAGAATCAGTAAATCATACTTGAACATGGTAAATCATGGTATACTATAGTAAATCATGGTAAACTATAGTAAATCGTGGTAAATCATGGTAAACTATGGTAAATCATGCTAGAATCATAGTAAATCATACTTGAACATGGTAAATCATGGTATACTATAGTAAATCATGGTAAACTATGGTAAATCATGCTAAAATCAGTAAATCAGACTTGAACATGGTAAATCATGGTATACTATAGTAAATCATGGTAAACTATGCTAAATCGTGGTAAATCATGGTAAACTATAGTAAATCATGGTAAACTATGGTAAATTATGCTAGAATCAGTAAATCATACTTGAACATGGTAAATCATAGTATACTATAGTAAATCATGGTAAACTATGGTAAATGATCCTAGAATCATAGTAAATCATACTAAAACATGGTAAATCATGGTATACTATAGTAAATCATAGTAAACTATGGTAAATCGTGGTAAATCATGGTATACTATAGTAAATCATGGTAAACTATGGTAAATCATGGTAAACTATGATAAATCATGCTAGAATCAGTAAATCATACTGGAACATGGTAAATCATGGTATACTATAGTAAATCATGGTAAAGTATGGTAAATCGTGGTAAATCATGGTAAACTATGGTAAATCATGCTAGAATCAGTAAATCATACTTGAACATGGTAAATCATGGTATACTATAGTAAATCATGGTAAAGTATGGTAAATCGTGGTAAATCATGGTAAACTATGGTAAATCATGGTAGAATCAGTAAATCATATTTGAACATGGTAAATCATGGTAAACTATGGTAAATCGTGGTGAACTATGGTAAATCATGGTAAACTATGGTAAATCATGGTAAACTATGATAAATCATGCTAGAATCATAGTAAATCATACTTGAACATGGTAAATCATGGTATACTATAGTAAATCATGGTAAACTATGGTAAATCATGGTAAATCATGCTAGAATCAGTAAATTATAATTGAACATGGTAAATCGTGGTATACTATAGTAAATCATGGTAAACTATAGTAAATCGTGGTAAATTGTGGTAAACTATGGTAAATCATGCCTGAATCAGTAAATCATACTTGCACATGGTAAATCATGGTATACTATAGTAAATCATGGTAAACTATGGTAATTAGTGGTAAATCGTTGTAAATCATGGTAAACTATGGTAAATCATGCTAGAATCAGTAAATCATACTTGAACATGGTAAATCATGGTATACTATAGTAAATCATGGTAAACTATGGTAAATCATGGTAAATCATGGTAACTATGATAAATCATGCTAGAATCAGTAATTTATACTAGAACATGGTAAATTGTGGTATACTATAGTAAATCATGGTAAACTATGGTAAATCATGCTAGAATCAGTAAATCATACTTGAACATGGTAAATCATGGTATACTATAATAAATCATGGTAAACTATGGTAAATCGTGGTAAATCATGGTAAACTATGATAAATCATGCTAGAATCAGTAAATCATACTTGAACATGGTAAATCCTGGTATACTATAGTAAATTATGGTAAACTATGGTAAATTGTGGTAAATCATGGTAAACTATGGTAAATCATGCTTGAATCAGTAAATCATTCTTGAACATGGTAAATCATGGCATACTATAGTAAATCATGGTAAACTATAGTAAATCGTGGTAAATCATGGTAAACTATGGTAAACACCTTAGCAACTGCCTAGCAACCACATTGAATATCCTAGCAACCACTTAGCAACGCCCTAGCAACCACCCAGAATACCTTGGAAACCTCCCAGAACACCATAGCAACCACCTAGTAAAACCCTAGCAACCGTGCCGAATTTTGCCACTGCAAGCACCACTTCACATTTTCTTCAGGAAATGTACATTCTAGTGTTGTGATTACTATTCACCTAGACAAAACTTCGGCGCGTAACTCGCCCCACACCGTTTGTCACAGACCCCTGAATGAGGTGTCAAATCGACCGGTTTATTGAGGAAAGGTGTGCTATGACTTTTATAAATGATCGGGTGTAAGATGTTCGTCTGTCGGGCGGAGAATTAGCCGAAAAATTTCCCATAGACTTAACATAGCCACAAAATTTGCAAAATCATATCTTTGGCTCAGAAGGTCATAGAGCCTTGGGGTTGGGCTCTTTTGATTCGTCCTATCAAGCAGCCAATACGTAGTGGCATAACAACTTCATAGCCACGCCCTAGTAACCAGTTACAGGCCCCTAGCAACCATTGAACAACATTTACAAGCCATATCTCAGCAACAAAACATTGTAAAAACACAGAGTTGGCCATTTTTTGACCCAGACCTGCAAATACTCTTTAAATATTACCCCATAAACTGTATAAACAAACCTTAGCAACCATTTGGAGTACCCTAGCAACCGTACAAACACATGAATGAGCTATATCTCAGCACCAGAACATCGTATAGACATGGGGGTGTGCTTGTTTGTTTCGGTTGGGAAACCAATCTGTAAATATCATCATGGTAACTGTGTATTCACACCCTAGCAACCGTTTAGAGCCACCTAGCAACCATATTGAAACATATAGAAACCATATTTCAGCTCCACAACATCGTACAGACATGGTTGTTGGCTCGTATGCAATCATGTACAACACCCTAGCAACCGGGTGGCGAATTTTGCCACTGCAAGCACCACTTCACATTTTCTTCAGGAAATGTACATTCTAGTTATTATTATTATTCTGGACAAAGTTTGGCGCGTAACTCGCCCCGCACCGTTTGTCTCAGAGCCATGAATGAGGTGTCAAATCGACCGGCTCATTAAGGAGAGGTGTGCTATGACTTTTATAAGCGATCGGGGGTGCGGTGTTCGCCCCAGGGGCGAAAAAGCGGCCAAAAAAGTCCCATTGACTTAACATTGCGACGAACTTTGACCACACGTAGCTCTGAGCGAGGATTTCGCAGAAATGTGTGATTTGCCACATTTGAAGAGGCTGACAGGCTCTGTAAGAACATACCTCACAATGGGGTAAAAGTTGCACCCCTGGGGGGCAGGAGATGCCCAAAGTTGCCCCATTGTCTTACTATGGGGAAGGAACGTCCCGTGAAACACACATGCTTTTCCTACTATGGTAAATTGCATAGGGACTTTGTATTGAACGTAGCTCTGGATCACAGTGTCATAGAGACAAGGGGGAGGGCTCATTTTACTCAGACGACCAATCAGTCTCTCAGGATCATTGTGAAGCTATCAAGCCACGCCCTAGCAACCATTTAGAGCCCCTTAGCAACAAGTTCCATAGACTTCCATTGAAAGAGTTCAAAGAGATATCTCCAGACTGAATTGTCATAGAAACATGGGGGTGGTCTCATTTGACTCGGGGCAGTAAACAGCCAATCATGAATCACCTCAACACTTCCAAGCCCCTCCCTAGCAACCATTGTCGAGCACCTTAGCAACCAAAATCCAAAGAGGGATATCTTCCATTCTGAATGTCACAGAGGCATGGGAGTTGGTTTATATCATTCATACTGACAAGAAGCCTTTGGAATTTCATCATTGGCAGCTGCCAAGTAACTCCATAGCAACCAAAGAGAGTATCCTAGCAACCGTTTAGCAAAACGTATATCTCTGCATCAAAACATAGTATAGAGATGGGACTTGGCTCTTTTGACTAAATCATGGTAAACTATGGTAAATCAACCTTGAATCATAGTAAATCATACTAAAACATGGTAAATCATGGTATACTATAGTAAATCATAGTACACTATGGTAAATCGTGGTAAATCATGGTAAACTATGGTAAATCATGCTACAATCATAGTAAATCATACTTGAACATGGTAAATCATGGTATACTATAGTAAATCATGGTAAACTATGGTAAATCATGGTAAACTATGGTAAATCATGGTAAACTATGATAAATCATGCTAGAATCAGTAAATCATAATTGAACATGGTATATCATGGTATACTATAGTAAATCATGGTATACTATAGTAAATCATGGTAAACTATGGTAAATCGTGGTAAATCGTGGTAAACTATGGTAAATCATGGTAAACTATGGTAAATCATGCTAGAATCAGTAAATCATACTTGAACATGGTAAATCATGGTATACTATAGTAAATCATGGTAAACTATAGTAAATCGTGGTAAATCATGGTAAACTATGGTAAATCATGCTAGAATCATAGTAAATCATACTTGAACATGGTAAATCATGGTATACTATAGTAAATCATGGTAAACTATGGTAAATCATGCTAAAATCAGTAAATCAGACTTGAACATGGTAAATCATGATATACTATAGTAAATCATGGTAAACTATGCTAAATCGTGGTAAATCATGGTAAACTATAGTAAATCATGGTAAACTATGGTAAATTATGCTAGAATCAGTAAATCATACTTGAACATGGTAAATCATAGTATACTATAGTAAATCATGGTAAACTATGGTAAATGATCCTAGAATCATAGTAAATCATACTAAAACATGGTAAATCATGGTATACTATAGTAAATCATAGTAAACTATGGTAAATCGTGGTAAATCATGGTATACTATAGTAAATCATGGTAAACTATGGTAAATCATGGTAAACTATGATAAATCATGCTAGAATCAGTAAATCATACTGGAACATGGTAAATCATGGTATACTATAGTAAATCATGGTAAATCGTGGTAAATCATGGTAAACTATGGTAAATCATGCTAGAATCAGTAAATCATACTTGAACATGGTAAATCATGGTATACTATAGTAAATCATGGTAAAGTATGGTAAATCGTGGTAAATCATGGTAAACTATGGTAAATCATGCTAGAATCAGTAAATCATATTTGAACATGGTAAATCATGGTATACTATAGTAAATCATGGTAAACTATGGTAAATCGTGGTAAATAATGGTAAACTATGGTAAATCATGGTAAACTATGGTAAATCATGCTAGAATCAATAAATCATACTTGAACATGGTAAATCATGGTAAACTATGGTAAATCGTGGTGAACTATGGTAAATCATGGTAAACTATGGTAAATCATGGTAAACTATGATAAATCATGCTAGAATCATAGTAAATCATACTTGAACATGGTAAATCATGGTATACTATAGTAAATCATGGTAAACTATGGTAAATCATGGTAAATCATGCTAGAATCAGTAAATTATAATTGAACATGGTAAATCGTGGTATACTATTGTAAATCATGGTAAACTATAGTAAATCGTGGTAAATTGTGGTAAATTGTGGTAAACTATGGTAAATCATGCCTGAATCAGTAAATCATACTTGCACATGGTAAATCATGGTATACTATAGTAAATCATGGTAAACTATGGTAATTAGTGGTAAATCGTTGTAAATCATGGTAAACTATGGTAAATCATGCTAGAATCAGTAAATCATACTTGAACATGGTAAATCATGGTATACTATAGTAAATCATGGTAAACTATAGTAAATCGTGGTAAATCATGGTAAACTATGGTAAACACCTTAGCAACTGCCTAGCAACCACACTGAATACCCTAGCAACCACTTAGCAACGCCCTAGCAACCACCCAGAATACCTTGGAAACCTCCCAGAACACCATAGCAACCACCTAGTAAAACCCTAGCAACCGTGCCAAATTTTGCCACTGCAAGCACCACTTCACATTTTCTTCAGGAAATGTACATTCTAGTTATTATTATTATTTTTCTTCTTATTATTCCGGACAAAAGTTTGGCGCGTAACTCGTCCCGCAGCTTTTGTCACAAACACACGAATGAGGCGTCAAATCGTGCGGATTATTCGGGAATGGTGTGCTATGACTTTTATAAGTGATCGGGGGTACGGTGTTCGCCCCAGGGGCGAAAAAGCGGCCAAAAAAGTCCCATTGACTTAACATTGCGACAAACTTTGACCACACGTAGCTCTGAGCAAGGATTTCGCAGAAACGTGTGATTTGCCACATTTGAAGAGGCTGACAGGCTCTGTAAGAACATACCTCACAATGGGGTAAAAGTTGCACCCCTGGGGGGCAGGAGATGCCCAAAGTTGCCCCATTGACTTACTATAGGGAAGGAACATCCCGTGAAACACACATGCTTTTCCTACTATGGTAAATTGCATAGGGACTTTGTATTGAACGTAGCTCTGGATCACAGTGTCATAGAGACAAAGGGGAGGGCTCATTTTACTCAGATGACCAGTCAGTCTCTCTGGATCATTGTGAAGCTATCAAGCCACGCCTTAGCAACCATTTAGAGCCCCTTAGCAACAAGATCCATAGACTTCCATTGAAAGAGTTCAAAGAGATATCTCCGGACTGAATTGTCATAGAAACATGGGGGTGGTCTCATTTGACTCGGGGCAGCAAACAGCCAATCATGAATCACCTCAACACTTCCAAGCCCCTCCCTAGCAACCATTGTCGAGCACCTTAGCAACCAAAATGTTGCTAAGGCATCTGCCCAGTGGTGAATTTTGCCACTGCAAGCACCACTTCACATTTTCTTCAGGAAATGTACATTCTAGTTATTAGTGGTGCTTGCTGAAAGCAAGGCATCACTATTGTTATTGCTCATACTTATTAGTGGTGCTTTTTTAAAAGCATCACTATTGTTATTGCTCATACTTATTATTATTATTATTTTTCTTCTTATTATTCCGGACAAAAGTTTGGCGCGAAACTCGCCCCGCACGGTTTGTCACAGACCCCTGAGTGAGGTGTCAAATCGACCGGCTCATTGAGGAGAGGTGTGCTATGACTTTTATAAGCGATCGGGGGGGCGGTGTTCACCCCAGGGGCGAAAAAGCAGCCCAAAAAGTCCCATTGACTTAACATTGCGACGAACTTTGAGCACTCGTAGCTCTGAGTGAGGATTTCGCAGAAACGTGTGATTTGCCACATTGGAAGAGGCTGACAGGCTGTGTAAGAACATACCTCATAATGGGGTAAAAGTTACACCCCTGGGGGGCAGGAGCGTCCCAAAGATGCCCCATTGACTTACTATGGGGAAGGAATGTCCCGTGAAACACGCATGCTTTTCCTACTATGGTAAATTGCATAGGGATATTGTATTGAACGTAGCTCTGGATCACAGTGTCATAGAGACAAGGGGGCGGACTCATTTTACTCAGACGACCAATCAGTCTCTCAGGATCATTGTGAAGCTATCAAGTCACGCCCTAGCAACCATTTAGAGCACCTTAGCAACAAGTCCCATAGACTTCCATTGAAAGAGATCAAAGGGATATCTCCGGACTGAATTGTCATAGAAACACGAGGGTGGTCTCGTTTGACTCGGGGCAGCAAACGGCCAATCATGAATCACCTCAACACTTCCTAGCCCCTCCCTAGCAACCATTGTCGAGCACCTTAGCAACCAAAACCATAGAGGGATATCTTCCATTCTGATTGTCACAGAGGCATGGGAGTTGGTTTATATCATTCATACTGACAAGCAGCCTCTGGAGTTTTATGATTGGCAGCTGCCAAGACACTCCCTAGCAACCAAACAGAGTACCCTAGCAACCATTTTGCAAGACCTATATCTCTGCATCAGAACATCATAAAGAGATGGGGTTAAGACAAGTTTGACTCAGGGCAGCAAACAGCCATTCATGAGACACCACAACACTTGCTAGCCCCACCCTAGCAACCATTGTCAAGCACCTTAGCAACCAAAATCCATAGAGGGATATCTTTCATTCTGAATGTCACAGAGGAATGGGAGTTGGTTTATATCATTCATACTGACAAGCAGCCTTTAGAGTTTCATGATTGGCAGCTGCCAAGCCACTCCCTAGCAACCAAACAAAGTACCTTAGCAACCATTTTGCAAGACCTATTTCTCTGCATCAGAACATCGTATAGAGATGGGGGTTGGCTCTTTTGACTCATGCTAGCAAAGAGGAATTCCAACATGCTACACATGCTAGCTGTGAATAGCTACATGCTAATAGCGATTAGGTAAGTGCTAATCATGCCAAGAAAATGCTAAGAACTCCAATAGTAATCATCTGTGACAACTACCAACCACTTAGCAACACCATAGTAACCACCCAAAATACCTTAGCAACCACCCTGAACACCCTAGCAACTGCCTAGCAACTCCCTGGCAACCACCCAAAATACCCTACCAACCATCTAGCAACACCATAGCAACCACCCAGAACACCCTAGCAACGCCCTAGCAACCACCCAGAATACCCTAGCAACTGCCTAGCAACGCCCTAGCAACCACCAAGAATACCCTAGCAACCGCCTAGCAACCACCCAGAACACCCTAGCAACCGCCTAGCAACAACATAGCAACCACCCAGAATACCCTAGCAACTGCCTAGCAACACCCTAGTAACCACCCAGAATACCCTAGCAACCGCCTAGCAACACCATAACAACCACCCAAACCACCCTAGCAACTGCCTAGCAAAGTCCTAGCAACCACCCAGAATACCCTAGCAACCGCCTAGCAACACCATAGCAACCACCCAGAATACCCTAGCAACTGCCTAGCAACGCCCTAGCAACCACCAAGAATACCCTAGCAACCGCCTAGCAACACCATAGCAACCACCCAGAACACCCTAGCAACTGCCTAGCAACGCCCTAGCAACCACCAAGAATACCCTAGCAACCGCCTAGCAACGCCATAGCAACCACTCAGAACACCCTAGCAACTGCCTAGCAACACCCTAGCAACCACCCAGAATACCCTAGCAACTGCCTAGCAACGCCCTAGCAACCACCCAGAACACCCTAGCAACTGCCTAGCAATGCCCTAGCAACCACCAAGAATACCCTAGCAACCGCCTAACAACCACTCAGAATACCCTAGCAACCGCCTAGCAACGCCATAGCAACCACCTAGCAAAGCCCTAGCAACCACACAGAACACCCTAGCAACCACCTGAACAACATGAATAAGCCATATCTCAGCACCAGAACATCGTACAGAAATGTTTGTTGGCTCGTATGCAATCATGTACCACACTCTAGCAACCGAGTGGCGAGTTTTGCCACTGCAAGCACCACTTCACATTTTCTTAAGGAAATGTACATTCTAGTTATTATTATTATTCTGGACAAAGTTTGGCGCGTAACTCGCCCCGCACCGTTTGTCTCAGAGCCATGAATGAGGTGTCAAATCGACCGGCTCATTAAGGAGAGGTGTGCTATGACTTTTATAAGCGATCGGGGGTGCGGTGTTCGCCCCAGGGGCGAAAAAGCGGCCAAAAACGTCCCATTGACTTAACATTGCGACGAACTTTGACCACACGTAGCTCTGAGCGAGGATTTCGCAGAAATGTGTGATTTGCCACATTTGAAGAGGCTGACAGGCTCTGTAAGAACATACCTCACAATGGGGTAAAAGTTGCACCCCTGGGGGGCAGGAGATGCCCAAAGTTGCCCCATTGACTTACTATGGGGAAGGAACGTCCCGTGAAACACACATGCTTTTCCTACTATGGTAAATTGCATAGGGACTTTGTATTGAACGTAGCTCTGGATCACAGTGTCATAGAGACAAGGGGGAGGGCTCATTTTACTCAGACGACCAATCAGTCTCTCAGGATCATTGTGAAGCTATCAAGCCACGCCCTAGCAACCATTTAGAGCCCCTTAGCAACAAGTTCCATAGACTTCCATTGAAAGAGTTCAAAGAGATATCTCCAGACTGAATTGTCATAGAAACATGGGGGTGGTCTCATTTGACTCGGGGCAGTAAACAGCCAATCATGAATCACCTCAACACTTCATGGCCCCTCCCTAGCAACCATTGTCGAGCACCTTAGCAACCAAAATCCAAAGAGGGATATCTTCCATTCTGAATGTCACAGAGGCATGGGAGTTGGTTTATATCATTCATATTGACAAGCAGCATTTGAGTTTCATGATTGACAGCTGCCAAGACACTCCCTAGCAACCAAACAGAGTACCCTAGCAACCAAAATCCAAAAGAGGGATATCTTCCATTCTGAATGTCACAGAGGCATGGGAGTTGGTTTATATCATTCATAGTGACAAGAAGCCTTTGGAATTGCATCATTGGCAGCTGCCAAGTAACTCCATAGCAACCAAACAGAGTACCCTAGCAACCAAAATCCAAAGAGGGATATCTTCCATTCTGAATGTCACAGAGGCATGGGAGTTGGATTATATAATTCATACTGACAAGAAGCCTTTGGAATTTCATCATTGACAGCTGACAAGCCACTCCCTAGCAACCAAACAGAGTACCCTAGCAACCAAAATCCAAAGAGGCATATCTTCCATTCTGAATGTCGCAGAGGCATGGGAGTTGGTTTATATCATTCATAGTGACAAGAAGCCTTTGGAGTTTCATGATTGGCAGCTGACAAGCCACTCGCTAGCAACCAAATAGAGTACCCTAGCAACCGTTTAGCAAAACGTATATCTCTGCATCAGAACATCGTATGGAGATGGGAGTTGGTTTATATCATTCATACTGACAAGAAGCCTTTGCAGTTTCATCATTAGCAGCTGACAAGCATCTCCATAGCAACCAAACAGAGTACCATAGCAACCATTTTACAAGACCTACATCTCTGCATCAGAATATTGTATAGAGATGGGGGTTGGCTCATTAGTTTCAGTTGGAAAACAGTCTGTAAATATCACCATGGTAACTGTGTATTCACACCCTAACAACCATTTAGAGCCACCTAGCAACCATATTGCAACATATAGAAGCCATATTTCAGCTCCACAACATCGTACAGGCATGGTTGTTGGCTCGTATGCAATCATGTACAACACCCCAGCAACCGAGTGGCGAGTTTTGCCACTGCAAGCACCACTTCACATTTTCTTCAGGAAATGTACATTCTAGTTATTATTATTATTCTTCTTATTATTCTGGACAAAGTTTGGCGCGTAACTTGCCCCGCACCGTTTGTCTCAGACCCCTGAGTGAGGTGTCAAATCGACCGGCTCATTGAGGAGAGGTGTGGTATGACTTTTCTAAGCGATTGGGTGTACGATGTTCGCACAGCGGACGAAAAAGCAGCCAAAAAAGTCCCATTGACTTAACATGGGGCATTCTAAAAAAATTCAAATCCAAACCGACGTTTTCACACACACAGACTCCAAAGGGTCTGACACCCCTGCGTCTCTCCCTCTCTCTCTCCCTCAGAGGATTTATATTATCAAGCAGCCAATAAGTAATGGCCTAAAATCTTCATAGCCACACCCTAGCAACCAGTTACAGCACCCTAGCAACCACTAAGAACTCCCTAGCAACCACCCTAAACCAAAAAATATAAATTTTTACAATTTTTTGTATTTTTTAAAGCAATATTACACTCGTGGCCTTGCGATATTGCTCCATGCTTGTGCCTAATCGGCCACAGGCACGAGGCCGCAGGCCGAGTGTCGTACTGAAGGCACTTAAAGATTTTAATAACTCTATAAAAACTCCATAGTAACCACATCTTTGACAATTACCAACCACCTAGTACCACCATAGCAACTACCAAAAATACCTTAGCAACCATCCTGAACACCCTAACAACGTCTAGAAACGCTCTAGTAGATCATAGAAACACAAAGGTGGTCTCGTTTCATTCAGGGCATCAAATGGCCAATCATGAATCACCTCAACACTTCCTAGCCCCTCCCTAGCAACCATTGTCGAGCACCTTAGCAACCAAAATCCTACAGGGATATCTTCTATTCTGAATATCACAGAGGCATGGGAGTTGGTTTATATCATTTATAGTAACAAAAAGCCTTTGCAGTTTCATCAATGGCAGCTGTCAAGCAACTCCATAGCAAAAAAACAGATTACCCTAGCAACCAAAATTCAAAGAGGGATATCTTCCATTCTGAATGTCACAGAGGCATGGGAGTTGGTTTATATCATTCATACTGAAAAGCAGCCTTTGGAGTTTCATCATTAGCAGCTGCCAAGCCACTCCATAGCAACCAAACAGAGTACCCTAGCAACTATTTAGCAAGACCTATATCTCTGTATCAGAGCATCCTATAGAGATGGGGGTTGGTTTATATAATTCATAGTGACAAGAAGCCTTTGGAGTTTTAGGATTGGCAGCTGCCAAACCACTCCCTAGCAACCAATCAGAGTACCCTAGCAACCAAAATCCAAAGAGAGATATCTTCCATTCTGAATGTCACAGAGGCATGGGAGTTGGTTTATTTCATTCATAGTGAAAATAAGCCATTGTAGTTTCATCATTGGCAGCTGCCAAGCAACTCCATAGCAACCAAACAGAGTACCCTAGCAACCAAAATCCAAAGAGGGATATCTTCCATTCTGAATGTCACATAGGCATGGGAGTTGGTTTATATCATTCATAGTGACAAGAAGCCTTTGCAGTTTCATCATTGGCAGCTGTCAAGCAACTTCATAGCAACCAAACAGAGTACCCTAGCAACCAAAATCCAAAGAGGGATATCTTCCATTCTGAATGTCACAGAGGCATGGGAGTTGGTTTATATCATTCACAGTGACAAGAAGCCTTTGCAGTTTCATCAGTGGCAGCTATCAAGCAACTCCATAGCAACCAAACAGAGTACCCTAGCAACCAAAATTCAAAGAGGGATATCTTCCATTCTGAATGTCACATAGGCATGGGAGTTGGTTTATATCATTCATAGTGAGAAGAAGCCTTCGCAGTTTCATCAGTGGCAGCTGCCAAGCGACTCCATAGCAACCAAATAGAGTACCCTAGCAACCAAAATCCAAAGAGGGATATCTTCCATTCTGAATGTCAAAGAGGCATGAGAGTTGGTTTATATCATTCACACTGACAAGCAGCCTTTGGAGTTTCATGATTGGCAGCTGCCAAGCCACTCCCTAGCAACCAAACAGAGTACCCTAGTAACCAAATCCAAAGAGGGATATCTTCCATTCTGAATGTCACAGAGGCATGGGAGTTGGTTTATATCATTCATACTGACAAGAAGCCTTTGGAATTTCATCATTGGCAGCTGCCAAGTAACTCCATAGCAACCAAAGAGAGTATCCTAGCAACCGTTTAGCAAAACGTATATCTCTGCATCAAAACATAGTATAGAGATGGGACTTGGCTCTTTTGACTAAATCATGGTAAACTATGGTAAATCAACCTTGAATCATAGTAAATCATACTAAAACATGGTAAATCATGGTATACTATAGTAAATCATAGTACACTATGGTAAATCGTGGTAAATCATGGTAAACTATGGTAAATCATGCTAGAATCATAGTAAATCATGCTTGAACATGGTAAATCATGGTATACTATAGTAAATCATGGTAAACTATGGTAAATCATGGTAAACTATGGTAAATCATGGTAAACTATGATAAATCATGCTAGAATCAGTAAATCATAATTGAACATGGTATATCATGGTATACTATAGTAAATCATGGTATACTATAGTAAATCATGGTAAACTATGGTAAATCGTGGTAAATCGTGGTAAACTATGGTAAATCATGGTAAACTATGGTAAATCATGCTAGAATCAGTAAATCATACTTGAACATGGTAAATCATGGTATACTATAGTAAATCATGGTAAACTATAGTAAATCGTGGTAAATCATGGTAAACTATGGTAAATCATGCTAGAATCATAGTAAATCATACTTGAACATGGTAAATCATGGTATACTATAGTAAATCATGGTAAACTATGGTAAATCATGCTAAAATCAGTAAATCAGACTTGAACATGGTAAATCATGGTATACTATAGTAAATCATGGTAAACTATGCTAAATCGTGGTAAATCATGGTAAACTATAGTAAATCATGGTAAACTATGGTAAATTATGCTAGAATCAGTAAATCATACTTGAACATGGTAAATCATAGTATACTATAGTAAATCATGGTAAACTATGGTAAATGATCCTAGAATCATAGTAAATCATACTAAAACATGGTAAATCATGGTATACTATAGTAAATCATAGTAAACTATGGTAAATCGTGGTAAATCATGGTATACTATAGTAAATCATGGTAAACTATGGTAAATCATGGTAAACTATGATAAATCATGCTAGAACCAGTAAATCATACTGGAACATGGTAAATCATGGTATACTATAGTAAATCATGGTAAAGTATGGTAAATCGTGGTAAATCATGGTAAACTATGGTAAATCATGCTAGAATCAGTAAATCATACTTGAACATGGTAAATCATGGTATACTATAGTAAATCATGGTAAAGTATGGTAAATCGTGGTAAATCATGGTAAACTATGGTAAATCATGCTAGAATCAGTAAATCATATTTGAACATGGTAAATCATGGTATACTATAGTAAATCATGGTAAACTATGGTAAATCGTGGTAAATAATGGTAAACTATGGTAAATCATGGTAAACTATGGTAAATCATGCTAGAATCAGTAAATCATACTTGAACATGGTAAATCATGGTAAACTATGGTAAATCGTGGTGAACTATGGTAAATCATGGTAAACTATGGTAAATCATGGTAAACTATGATAAATCATGCTAGAATCATAGTAAATCATACTTGAACATGGTAAATCATGGTATACTATAGTAAATCATGGTAAACTATGGTAAATCATGGTAAATCATGCTAGAATCAGTAAATTATAATTGAACATGGTAAATCATGGTATACTATAGTAAATCATGGTAAAGTATGGTAAATCGTGGTAAATCATGGTAAACTATGGTAAACACCTTAGCAACTGCCTAGCAACCACACTGAATACCCTAGCAACCACTTAGCAACGCCCTAGCAACCACCCAGAATACCTTGGAAACCTCCCAGAACACCATAGCAACCACCTAGTAAAACCCTAGCAACCGTGCCGAATTTTGCCACTGCAAGCACCACTTCACATTTTCTTCAGGAAATGTACATTCTAGTTAAGTTGGCTTGAGAGAGCCAACATATTGAAATCCTATTTAAACTTATTATTATTATTATTATTAAGTTGGCTTGAGAGAGCCAACATATTGAAATCCTATTTAAACTTATTATTATTATTATTATTATTCCGAGACTAAAATTTCTATATGAAACTCGTCCTAGAGCTTTAACTCTACATACTCCAAACTCGGCTCAGACACTCAAACTGTTCTGACTCGCGTTGCTTTATCTTTTCAGACTGATCGGACTTACGGTTTTCCTACAAATGATGATCAAAACTCGGAAAAACTCCCATTGACTTGCATTGGGGAGTTCTAAAAAATTCAAATCCAGATTCAAACTGACCAACCGACAAAAATTCAAATCTAAATACCTTGAAGACTAAACCAAACTGCCGTTCTATATATATTAGCCAATGAAACTCATTTAAACTAATAAACTCTAATCTCATACATTTATAAACTAATTAACTTAAATTTAATAACTAATTAACTAATAAACTCATGAATTCATAGACTTATGAACTCTTAAACTCATAAATTAATAAACTCTGAACTCTAAACTCATTTAAACTTATAAACTCTAAACTCAAAAACTCATACACTTATAAACTCATCAGTTTATACACTTATAAACTCTAAACTCATAAACTCTGAGTGTGTGTGTGTGTGTGTGTGTGTCTGAGTGAGTGTGTGAGCGAGGTAGTCTGTGTGAGTGTGTGTGTGTGTGTGTGTGTGTGTGTGTGTATCTATCTAACTTATTTATCTATCTATCTCTCTGTCATAAACTTCAAACTACTTTAAACTTTAAACCAATTTAAACTTCTTAAGTTTAAAGCTCCCAGCTCCCAAGCAACTCCATAGCAACCAAACTTGAGTACCCTAGCAACCGTTTTGCAAGACCTATATCTCTGTATCAGAACATCGTATAGAGATGAGTTTTGGCTCTTTTGACTCATGCTAGCAAACAGCACTTCCAACATGCTACATATGCTAGCAGTGAATAGCTACATGCTAATAGCGATTAGTTAAGTGTTAAATCATGCCAAGATCATGCTAAGAACTCTATAAAAACTCCATAGTAACCATCTGTGACAACTACCAACCACCTAGTAACACCATATCAACCGCCCTGAATACCATAGCAACCCCCCAGAACACCCTAGCAACCGCCTAGCAACCACCCAAAAGACCCTAGCAACCACCCAGAACACCGTAGCAACCACCCAAAAGACCCTAGCAACCACCCAGAAACCCTAGCAACCGCCTAGCAACCACCCAAAAAACCCTAGCAACCACCCAAAACACCCTAGCAACCGCCTAGCAACCACCCAAAAGACCCTAGCAACCACTAATAATACCCTAGCAACCACCCAGAACACCCTAGCAACCACCCAAAATACCCTAGCAACTGCCTAGCAACCACCCAGAACACCCTAGCAACCACCAAAAAGACCCTAGCAACCGCCTAGCAACCACCCAAAAGACCCTAGCAACCACCTAAAATATCCTAGCAACCACCCAAAAGACCCTAGCAACCACCCAAAAGACCCTAGCAACCGCCTAGCAACCACCCAGAACACCCTAGCAACCACCCAAAATACCCTAGCAACCGCCTAGCAACCACCCAAAACACCCTAGCAACCGCCCAAAATATCCTGGCAACTGCCTAGCAACCACCCAGAATACCCTAGCAACCACCCAAAAGACCCTAGCAACCACCCAAAAGACCCTAGCAACGCCTAGCAACCACCTAAAATACCCTAGCAACCACCTAGCAACCACCCAAAAGACCCTAGCAACCACCCAAAATATCCTAGCAACCGCCTAGCAACCACCCAGAACCCCCTAGCAACCACCCAGAATACCCTAGCAACCACCCAAAATACCTTATCAACCGCCTAGCAACCACCCATAATACCTTAGCAACCGCCTAGCAACACCATAGCAACCACCCAGAACACCCTAGCAACCACCTAGCAACCACCCAAAATACCTTAGCAACCGCCTAGCAACACCATAGCAACCACCCAGAATACCCTAGCAACCGCCTAGCAACACCATAGCGACCACCCATAACATCCTAGCAACTGCCTAGCAAAAAACTTTCTGGTCCAAACTTCAAGCCAACTTAAAGTTTGTCTCGACGAACTTTCGCATCTAGTTATTATTATTATTCCGAGACTAAAATTTCTATATGAAACTCGTCCTAGAGCTTTAACTCTACATACTCCAAACTCGGCTCAGACACTCAAACTGTTCTGACTCGCGTTGCTTTATCTTTTCAGACTGATCGGACTTACGGTTTTCCTACAAATGACGATCAAAACTCGGAAAAACTCCCATTGACTTACAATGGGGAGTTCTAAAAAATTCAAATCCAGATTCAAACTCACCAACCGACAAAAATTTAAATCTAAACACCTTGAAGACTAAACCAAACTGCCGTTCTATATATATTAGCCAATGAAACTCATTTAAACTAATAAACTCTAATCTCATACATTTATAAACTAATTAACTTAAATTTAATAGCTAATTAACTAATAAACTCATGAATTCATAGACTTATGAACTCTTAAACTCATAAATTAATAAACTCTGAACTCTAAACTCATTTAAACTTATAAACTCTAAACTCAAAAACTCGTACACTTATAAACTCTAAACTCATAAACTCTGAGTGTGTGTGTGTGTCTGAATGAGTGTGTGAGCGAGGTAGTCTGAGTGTGTGTGTGTGTGTGTGTGTGTGTGTGTGTGTGTGTGTGTGTGTGTGTGTGTGTGTGTGTGTGTTGTGTGTATCTATCTAACTTATTTATATATCTATCATAAACTTCAAACTACTTTAAACTACTTTAAACTTCAAACCACTTTAAACTTCTTTAGTTTAATGCTTCCAGCTCCCAAGCAACTCCATAGCAACCAAACTTGAGAACCCTAGCAACCGTTTTGCAAGACCTATATCTCTGTATCAGAACATCGTATAGAGATGAGTTTTGGCTCTTTTGACTCATGCTAGCAAACAGCACTTCCAACATGCTACACATGCTAGCAGTGAATAGCTACATGCTAATAGCAATTAGTTAAGTGTTGAATCATGCCAAGATCATGCTAAGAACTCTATAAAAACTCCATAGTAACCATCTGTGACAACTACCAACCACCTAGTAACACCATATCAACCGCCCTGAATACCATAGCAACCACCCAGAACACCCTAGCAACCGCCTAGCAACCACCCAGAACACCCTAGCAACCACCCAAAATACCTTAGAACACCCTAGCAACACCCTAGCAACCACTCAGAACACCCTAGCAACCACCCAAAATACCTTAGAACACCCTAGCAACACCATAGCAACCACTCAGAACACCCTAGCAACTGTCTAACAACCACCCAGAACACCCTAGCAACCACCCAAAATACCTTAGAACACCCTAGCAACACCATAGCAACCACCCAGAACACCCTAGCAACCACCCAAAATACCTTAGAACACCATAGCAACACCATAGCAACCACTCAGAACACCCTAGCAACCACCCAAAATACCTTAGGACACCCTAGCAACACCATAGCAACCACTCAGAACACCCTAGCAACTGCCTAACAACCACCCAGAACACCCTAGCAACCACCCAAAATACCTTAGAACACCCTAGCAACACCATAGCAACCACTCAGAACACCGTAGCAACTGCCTAACAACCACCCAGAACACCCTAGCAACCACCCAAAATACCTTAGGACACCCTAGCAACACCATAGCAACCACTCAGAACACCGTAGCAACTGCCTAACAACCACCCAGAACACTCTAGCAACCACCCAAAATACCCTAGCAACCGCCTAGGAACCACCCAGACCACCCTAGCAACCACCCAGAACACCCTAGCAACCACCCAAAATACCCTAGCAACCGCCTAGCAACCACCCAAAAGACCCTAGCAACCACCCAAAATATCTTAGCAACCACCCAAAACACCCTAGCAACCACCCATAACACCCTAGCAACTGCCTAGCAACCACCCAGCACACCCTAGTAACCACCCAAAATACCCTAGCAACCGCCTAGCAACCACCCAAAAGACCCTAGCAACCACCCAAAACACCCTAGCAACCGCCTAGCAACCACCCAAAAGACCCTAGCAACCACCCAAAAGACCCTAGCAACCGCCTAGCAACCACCCAAAAGACCCTAGCAACCACCAAAAATATCCTAGCAACCACCCAGAACACCCTAGCAACCGCCTAGCAACCACACAAAAGACCCTAGCAACCACCTAGCAATCACCCAAAACACCCTAGCAACCGCCTAGCAACCACCCAGAATACCTTAGCAACCACCTAGCAACACCATAGTGACCACCCATAACATCCTAACAACCGCCTAGCAAAAAACTTTCCGGTCCAAACTTTCTCAAGCCAACTTAAAGTTTGTCTCGACGAACTTTCGCATCTAGTTATTATTATTATTCTTCTTACTAAAAAATCTGACTCAAACTCCTCCTAGAGCTTTAACTCTACATACTCCAAAATCGGCTCAGACACTCAAACAGATCTGACTCGGTGTGCTCTATCTTTTCAGACTGATCGGACTTACGGTTTTCCTAAAAATGACGATCAAAACTCGGAAAAACTCCCATTGACTTAACATTGGGCATTCTAAAAAAATTCAAATCCAAACCGTCGTTTTCACACACACAGACACAAAGGGCCTGACACCCCTGCGTTTCTCTCCCTCTCTCTCTCCCTCAGAGGATTTATATTATCGAGCAGCCAATAAGTAATGGCCTAAAATCTCCATAGCAACCACCCAGGACACCCTAGCAACCACCTAGCAACCACCCAGAACACCCTAGCAACCACCTAAAATACCCTAGCAACCGCCTAGCAACCACCCAAAAAGACCCTAGCAACCACCCAAAATATCCTAGCAACCGCCTAGCAACCACCCAGACCATCCTAGCAACCACCCAGAACACCCTAGCAACCACCCAGAATACCTTAGCAACCGCCTAGCAACACCATAGCAACCACCCAGAACACCCTAGCAACTGCCTAGCAACCACCCAGAACACCCTAGCAACCACCCAAAATACCCTAGCAACTGCCTAGCAACCACCCAAAAGCCCCTAGCAACCACCGAAAATACCCTAGCAACCGCCTAGCAACCACCCAAAAGACCCTAGCAACCATCAGAAATATCCTAGCAACCGCCTAGCAACTACCCAGAATATCCTAGCAACCACCCAAAAGACCCTAGCAACGCCTAGCAACCACCCAGAACACCCTAGCAACCACCCAAAAGACCCTAGCAACCGCCCAAAAGACCCTAGCAACCGCCTAGCAACCACCCAAAACACCCTAGCAACCGCCTAGCAACCACCCAAAAGACCCTAGCAACCACCCAAAATATCCTAGCAACCGCCTAGCAACCACCCAAAAGACCCTAGCAACCACCCAAAAGAACCTAGCAACCGCCTAGCAACCACCCAAAAGACCCTAGCAACCGCCTAGCAACCACCCAAAACACCCTAGCAACCACCAAAAATATCCTAGCAACCACCCAGAACACCCTAGCAACCACCTAGCAACCACACAAAAGACCCTAGCAACCGCCTAGCAACCACCCAAAACACCCTAGCAACCACCCAAAACACCCTAGCAACCACCCAAAATACCCTAGCAACCGCCTAGCAACCACCCAGAATACCTTAGCAACCGCCTAGCAACACCATAGTGACCACCCATAACATCCTAACAACCGCCTAGCAAAAAAACGTTCCGGTCCAAACTTTCTCAAGCCAACTTAAAGTTTGTCTCGACGAACTTTCGCATCTAGTTAAGTTGGCTTGAGAGAGCCAACTTACTGAAATCCTATTTAAACTTATTAGTGGTGCTTGCTGAAAGCAAGGCATCACTATTGTTATTGCTCATACTTATTATTCTTATTAGTGGTGCTTGCTGAAAGCAAGGCATCACTATTGTTATTGCTCATACTTATTATTCTTATTATTATTATTATTCTGGACAAAGTTTGGCGCGTAACTCGCCCCGCACCGTTTGTCTCAGAGCCATGAATGAGGTGTCAAATCGACCGGCTCATTAAGGAGAGGTGTGCTATGACTTTTATAAGCGATCGGGGGTGCGGTGTTCGCCCCAGGGGCGAAAAAGCGGCCAAAAAAGTCCCATTGACTTAACATTGCGACGAACTTTGACCACACGTAGCTCTGAGCGAGGATTTCGCAGAAATGTGTGATTTGCCACATTTGAAGAGGCTGACAGGCTCTGTAAGAACATACCTCACAATGGGGTAAAAGTTGCACCCCTGGGGGGCAGGAGATGCCCAAAGTTGCCCCATTGTCTTACTATGGGGAAGGAACGTCCCGTGAAACACACATGCTTTTCCTACTATGGTAAATTGCATAGGGACTTTGTATTGAACGTAGCTCTGGATCACAGTGTCATAGAGACAAGGGGGAGGGCTCATTTTACTCAGACGACCAATCAGTCTCTCAGGATCATTGTGAAGCTATCAAGCCACGCCCTAGCAACCATTTAGAGCCCCTTAGCAACAAGTTCCATAGACTTCCATTGAAAGAGTTCAAAGAGATATCTCCAGACTGAATTGTCATAGAAACATGGGGGTGGTCTCATTTGACTCGGGGCAGTAAACAGCCAATCATGAATCACCTCAACACTTCCAAGCCCCTCCCTAGCAACCATTGTCGAGCACCTTAGCAACCAAAATCCAAAGAGGGATATCTTCCATTCTGAATGTCACAGAGGCATGGGAGTTGGTTTATATCATTCATACTGACAAGAAGCCTTTGGAATTTCATCATTGGCAGCTGCCAAGTAACTCCATAGCAACCAAAGAGAGTATCCTAGCAACCGTTTAGCAAAACGTATATCTCTGCATCAAAACATAGTATAGAGATGGGACTTGGCTCTTTTGACTAAATCATGGTAAACTATGGTAAATCAACCTTGAATCATAGTAAATCATACTAAAACATGGTAAATCATGGTATACTATAGTAAATCATAGTACACTATGGTAAATCGTGGTAAATCATGGTAAACTATGGTAAATCATGCTACAATCATAGTAAATCATACTTGAACATGGTAAATCATGGTATACTATAGTAAATCATGGTAAACTATGGTAAATCATGGTAAACTATGGTAAATCATGGTAAACTATGATAAATCATGCTAGAATCAGTAAATCATAATTGAACATGGTATATCATGGTATACTATAGTAAATCATGGTATACTATAGTAAATCATGGTAAACTATGGTAAATCGTGGTAAATCGTGGTAAACTATGGTAAATCATGGTAAACTATGGTAAATCATGCTAGAATCAGTAAATCATACTTGAACATGGTAAATCATGGTATACTATAGTAAATCATGGTAAACTATAGTAAATCGTGGTAAATCATGGTAAACTATGGTAAATCATGCTAGAATCATAGTAAATCATACTTGAACATGGTAAATCATGGTATACTATAGTAAATCATGGTAAACTATGGTAAATCATGCTAAAATCAGTAAATCAGACTTGAACATGGTAAATCATGATATACTATAGTAAATCATGGTAAACTATGCTAAATCGTGGTAAATCATGGTAAACTATAGTAAATCATGGTAAACTATGGTAAATTATGCTAGAATCAGTAAATCATACTTGAACATGGTAAATCATAGTATACTATAGTAAATCATGGTAAACTATGGTAAATGATCCTAGAATCATAGTAAATCATACTAAAACATGGTAAATCATGGTATACTATAGTAAATCATAGTAAACTATGGTAAATCGTGGTAAATCATGGTATACTATAGTAAATCATGGTAAACTATGGTAAATCATGGTAAACTATGATAAATCATGCTAGAATCAGTAAATCATACTGGAACATGGTAAATCATGGTATACTATAGTAAATCATGGTAAATCGTGGTAAATCATGGTAAACTATGGTAAATCATGCTAGAATCAGTAAATCATACTTGAACATGGTAAATCATGGTATACTATAGTAAATCATGGTAAAGTATGGTAAATCGTGGTAAATCATGGTAAACTATGGTAAATCATGCTAGAATCAGTAAATCATATTTGAACATGGTAAATCATGGTATACTATAGTAAATCATGGTAAACTATGGTAAATCGTGGTAAATAATGGTAAACTATGGTAAATCATGGTAAACTATGGTAAATCATGCTAGAATCAATAAATCATACTTGAACATGGTAAATCATGGTAAACTATGGTAAATCGTGGTGAACTATGGTAAATCATGGTAAACTATGGTAAATCATGGTAAACTATGATAAATCATGCTAGAATCATAGTAAATCATACTTGAACATGGTAAATCATGGTATACTATAGTAAATCATGGTAAACTATGGTAAATCATGGTAAATCATGCTAGAATCAGTAAATTATAATTGAACATGGTAAATCGTGGTATACTATTGTAAATCATGGTAAACTATAGTAAATCGTGGTAAATTGTGGTAAATTGTGGTAAACTATGGTAAATCATGCCTGAATCAGTAAATCATACTTGCACATGGTAAATCATGGTATACTATAGTAAATCATGGTAAACTATGGTAATTAGTGGTAAATCGTTGTAAATCATGGTAAACTATGGTAAATCATGCTAGAATCAGTAAATCATACTTGAACATGGTAAATCATGGTATACTATAGTAAATCATGGTAAACTATAGTAAATCGTGGTAAATCATGGTAAACTATGGTAAACACCTTAGCAACTGCCTAGCAACCACACTGAATACCCTAGCAACCACTTAGCAACGCCCTAGCAACCACCCAGAATACCTTGGAAACCTCCCAGAACACCATAGCAACCACCTAGTAAAACCCTAGCAACCGTGCCAAATTTTGCCACTGCAAGCACCACTTCACATTTTCTTCAGGAAATGTACATTCTAGTTATTATTATTATTCTGGACAAAGTTTGGCGCGTAACTCGCCCCGCACCGTTTGTCTCAGAGCCATGAATGAGGTGTCAAATCGACCGGCTCATTAAGGAGAGGTGTGCTATGACTTTTATAAGCGATCGGGGGTGCGGTGTTCGCCCCAGGGGCGAAAAAGCGGCCAAAAAAGTCCCATTGACTTAACATTGCGACGAACTTTGACCACACGTAGCTCTGAGCGAGGATTTCGCAGAAATGTGTGATTTGCCACATTTGAAGAGGCTGACAGGCTCTGTAAGAACATACCTCACAATGGGGTAAAAGTTGCACCCCTGGGGGGCAGGAGATGCCCAAAGTTGCCCCATTGTCTTACTATGGGGAAGGAACGTCCCGTGAAACACACATGCTTTTCCTACTATGGTAAATTGCATAGGGACTTTGTATTGAACGTAGCTCTGGATCACAGTGTCATAGAGACAAGGGGGAGGGCTCATTTTACTCAGACGACCAATCAGTCTCTCAGGATCATTGTGAAGCTATCAAGCCACGCCCTAGCAACCATTTAGAGCCCCTTAGCAACAAGTTCCATAGACTTCCATTGAAAGAGTTCAAAGAGATATCTCCAGACTGAATTGTCATAGAAACATGGGGGTGGTCTCATTTGACTCGGGGCAGTAAACAGCCAATCATGAATCACCTCAACACTTCCAAGCCCCTCCCTAGCAACCATTGTCGAGCACCTTAGCAACCAAAATCCAAAGAGGGATATCTTCCATTCTGAATGTCACAGAGGCATGGGAGTTGGTTTATATCATTCATACTGACAAGAAGCCTTTGGAATTTCATCATTGGCAGCTGCCAAGTAACTCCATAGCAACCAAAGAGAGTATCCTAGCAACCGTTTAGCAAAACGTATATCTCTGCATCAAAACATAGTATAGAGATGGGACTTGGCTCTTTTGACTAAATCATGGTAAACTATGGTAAATCAACCTTGAATCATAGTAAATCATACTAAAACATGGTAAATCATGGTATACTATAGTAAATCATAGTACACTATGGTAAATCGTGGTAAATCATGGTAAACTATGGTAAATCATGCTACAATCATAGTAAATCATACTTGAACATGGTAAATCATGGTATACTATAGTAAATCATGGTAAACTATGGTAAATCATGGTAAACTATGGTAAATCATGGTAAACTATGATAAATCATGCTAGAATCAGTAAATCATAATTGAACATGGTATATCATGGTATACTATAGTAAATCATGGTATACTATAGTAAATCATGGTAAACTATGGTAAATCGTGGTAAATCGTGGTAAACTATGGTAAATCATGGTAAACTATGGTAAATCATGCTAGAATCAGTAAATCATACTTGAACATGGTAAATCATGGTATACTATAGTAAATCATGGTAAACTATAGTAAATCGTGGTAAATCATGGTAAACTATGGTAAATCATGCTAGAATCATAGTAAATCATACTTGAACATGGTAAATCATGGTATACTATAGTAAATCATGGTAAACTATGGTAAATCATGCTAAAATCAGTAAATCAGACTTGAACATGGTAAATCATGATATACTATAGTAAATCATGGTAAACTATGCTAAATCGTGGTAAATCATGGTAAACTATAGTAAATCATGGTAAACTATGGTAAATTATGCTAGAATCAGTAAATCATACTTGAACATGGTAAATCATAGTATACTATAGTAAATCATGGTAAACTATGGTAAATGATCCTAGAATCATAGTAAATCATACTAAAACATGGTAAATCATGGTATACGATAGTAAATCATAGTAAACTATGGTAAATCGTGGTAAATCATGGTATACTATAGTAAATCATGGTAAACTATGGTAAATCATGGTAAACTATGATAAATCATGCTAGAATCAGTAAATCATACTGGAACATGGTAAATCATGGTATACTATAGTAAATCATGGTAAATCGTGGTAAATCATGGTAAACTATGGTAAATCATGCTAGAATCAGTAAATCATACTTGAACATGGTAAATCATGGTATACTATAGTAAATCATGGTAAAGTATGGTAAATCGTGGTAAATCATGGTAAACTATGGTAAATCATGCTAGAATCAGTAAATCATATTTGAACATGGTAAATCATGGTATACTATAGTAAATCATGGTAAACTATGGTAAATCGTGGTAAATAATGGTAAACTATGGTAAATCATGGTAAACTATGGTAAATCATGCTAGAATCAATAAATCATACTTGAACATGGTAAATCATGGTAAACTATGGTAAATCGTGGTGAACTATGGTAAATCATGGTAAACTATGGTAAATCATGGTAAACTATGATAAATCATGCTAGAATCATAGTAAATCATACTTGAACATGGTAAATCATGGTATACTATAGTAAATCATGGTAAACTATGGTAAATCATGGTAAATCATGCTAGAATCAGTAAATTATAATTGAACATGGTAAATCGTGGTATACTATTGTAAATCATGGTAAACTATAGTAAATCGTGGTAAATTGTGGTAAATTGTGGTAAACTATGGTAAATCATGCCTGAATCAGTAAATCATACTTGCACATGGTAAATCATGGTATACTATAGTAAATCATGGTAAACTATGGTAATTAGTGGTAAATCGTTGTAAATCATGGTAAACTATGGTAAATCATGCTAGAATCAGTAAATCATACTTGAACATGGTAAATCATGGTATACTATAGTAAATCATGGTAAACTATAGTAAATCGTGGTAAATCATGGTAAACTATGGTAAACACCTTAGCAACTGCCTAGCAACCACACTGAATACCCTAGCAACCACTTAGCAACGCCCTAGCAACCACCCAGAATACCTTGGAAACCTCCCAGAACACCATAGCAACCACCTAGTAAAACCCTAGCAACCGTGCCAAATTTTGCCACTGCAAGCACCACTTCACATTTTCTTCAGGAAATGTACATTCTAGTTATTATTATTATTTTTCTTCTTATTATTCCGGACAAAAGTTTGGCGCGTAACTCGTCCCGCAGCTTTTGTCACAAACACACGAATGAGGCGTCAAATCGTGCGGATTATTCGGGAATGGTGTGCTATGACTTTTATAAGTGATCGGGGGTACGGTGTTCGCCCCAGGGGCGAAAAAGCGGCCAAAAAAGTCCCATTGACTTAACATTGCGACAAACTTTGACCACACGTAGCTCTGAGCAAGGATTTCGCAGAAACGTGTGATTTGCCACATTTGAAGAGGCTGACAGGCTCTGTAAGAACATACCTCACAATGGGGTAAAAGTTGCACCCCTGGGGGGCAGGAGATGCCCAAAGTTGCCCCATTGACTTACTATAGGGAAGGAACATCCCGTGAAACACACATGCTTTTCCTACTATGGTAAATTGCATAGGGACTTTGTATTGAACGTAGCTCTGGATCACAGTGTCATAGAGACAAAGGGGAGGGCTCATTTTACTCAGATGACCAGTCAGTCTCTCTGGATCATTGTGAAGCTATCAAGCCACGCCTTAGCAACCATTTAGAGCCCCTTAGCAACAAGATCCATAGACTTCCATTGAAAGAGTTCAAAGAGATATCTCCGGACTGAATTGTCATAGAAACATGGGGGTGGTCTCATTTGACTCGGGGCAGCAAACAGCCAATCATGAATCACCTCAACACTTCCAAGCCCCTCCCTAGCAACCATTGTCGAGCACCTTAGCAACCAAAATGTTGCTAAGGCATCTGCCCAGTGGTGAATTTTGCCACTGCAAGCACCACTTCACATTTTCTTCAGGAAATGTACATTCTAGTTATTATTATTCTTCTTACTAAAAAATCTGACTCAAACTCCTCCTAGAGCTTTAACTCTACATACTCCAAAATCGGCTCAGACACTCAAACAGATCTGACTCGGTGTGCTATATCTTTTCAGACTGATCGGACTTACGGTTTTCCTACAAATGACGATCAAAACTCGGAAAAACTCCCATTGACTTAACATTGGGCATTCTAAAAAATTCAAATCCAGATTCAAACTCACCAACCGACAAAAATTCAAATCTAAACACCTTGAAGACTAAACCAAACTGCCGTTCTATTTATATTAGCCAATGAAACTCATTTAAACTAATAAACTCTAATCTCATACACTTATAAACTAATTAACTTAAATTTAATAACTAATAAACTCATGAATTCATAGACTTATGAACTCTTAAACTCATAAATTAATAAACTCTGAACTCTTAAACTCATTTAAACTTATAAACTCTAAACTCAAAAACTTGTACACTTATAAACTCATCAATTTATACACTTATAAACTCTAAACTCATAAACTCTGAGAGTGTGTGTGTGTGTGTCTGAGTGAGTGTGTGAGCGAGGTAGTCTCAGTGAGTGTGTGTGTGTGTGTGTGTGTGTGTGTGTGTATCTATATAACTTATTTATCTATCTATCTCTGTCATAAACTTCAAACTACTGTAAACTTCAAACCACTATAAACTTCTTAAGTTTAAATCTTCCAGCTCCCAAGCAACTCCATAGCAACCAAACTCGAGTACCCTAGCAACCGTTTTGTAAGACCTATATCTCTGTATCAGAACATCGTATAGAGATGAGGTTTGGCTCTTTTGACTCATGCTAGCAAACAGCACTTCCAACATACTACACATGCTAGCAGTGAATAGCTACATGCTAATAGTGATTAGTTAAGTGTTAAATCATGCCAAGATCATGCTAAGAACTCTCTAAAAACTCCATAGTAACCATCTGTGACAACTACCAGCCACCTAGTAACACCATATCAACCGCCCTGAATACCTTAGCAACCGCCTAGCAACACCATAGCAACCACCCATAACACCCTAGCAACTGCCTAGCAACCACGCTAGCAACCACCCAAAAGACCCTAGCAACCACCCAAAAGACGCTAGCAACCGCCTAGCAACCACCCAAAAGACCCTAGCAACCACCAAAAATATCCTAGCAACCACCCAAAATACCCTAGCAACCACCCAAAAGACCCTAGCAACCACCGAAAATATCCTAGCAACCGCCTAGCAACCACCCAAAAGACCCTAGCAACTACCCAAAATATCCTAGCAACCGCCTAGCAACTACCCAAAAGACCCTAGCAACCACCCAGAACACCCTAGCAACCGCCTAGCAACCACCCAAAAGACCCTAGCAACTACCCAAAACACCCTAGCAACCGCCTAGCAACCACCCAGAACACCCTAGCAACCACCCAAAAGACCCTAGCAACCACCCAAAATATCCCTAGCAACCACCCAAAACACCCTAGCAACCGCCTAGCAACCACCCAAAACACCCTAGCAACCACCCAGAACACCCTAGCAACCACCTAGCAACCACCCAAAAGACCCTAGCAACCACCCAAAATATCCTAGCAACCACCCAAAACACCCTAGCAACCGCCTAGCAACCACCCAAAAGACCCTAGCAACCACCCAAAACATCCTAGCAACCACCCAAAACACCCTAGCAACCGCCTAGCAACCACCCAAAAGACCCTAGCAACAGCCTAGCAACCACCCAAAAGACCCTAGCAACCACCCAAAATATCCTAGCAACCGCCTAGCAACCACCCAAAAGACCCTAGCAAACACCCAAAATATCCTAGCAACCACCCAAAACACCCTAGCAACCGCCTAGCAACCACCCAAAAGACCCTAGCAACCACCCAAAACACCCTAGCAACCGCCTAGCAACCACCCAAAAGACCCTAGCAACCACCCAAAAGACCCTAGCAACCGCCTAGCAACCACCCAAAATATCCTAGCAACCGCCTAGCAACCGCCTAGCAACCACCCAAAAGACCCTAGCAACCACCCAAAACAGCCTAGCAACCACCCAGAAAACCCTAGCAACCGCCTAGCAACCACCCAGAATACCCTAGCAACCACCCAAAATACCCTAGCAACCACCCAAAAGACCTTAGCAACCACCCAGGACACCCTAGCAACCACCTAGCAACCACCCAGAACACCTAGCAACCGCCCAAAATACCCTAGCAACCACCCATAACATCCTAGCAACCGCCTAGCAAAAAACGTTCTGCTCCAAACTTTCTCAAGCCAACTTAAAGTTTGTCTCGACGAACTTTCGCATCTAGTTATTATTATTATTCTTCTTACTAAAAAATCTGACTCAAACTCCTCCTAGAGCTTTAACTCTACATACTCCAAAATCGGCTCAGACACTCAAACAGATCTGACTCGGTGTGCTCTATCTTTTCAGACTGATCGGACTTACGGTTTTCCTAAAAATGACGATCAAAACTCGGAAAAACTCCCATTGACTTACATTGGGGAGTTCTAAAAAATTCAAATCCAGATTCAAACTCACCAACCGACAAAAATTCAAATCTAAACACCTTGAAGACTAAACCAAACTGCCGTTCTATATATATGTAGCAACAATGACATCTGCTTTTCGCATTAAGTAGATCATGTGATGGCGAACACATCGTCTTTGCCCTCGGGAAGACAGCGCTGGTTAATAATTGCCCCACGAGGACCAATTTACCAGCACCCATGTGACTCGTATCCCCCAACCTTACAGCCTCATGACATTCCGCACACACACACAAACACCCTTTTGTGTATAACTGAGAATACGAGAAATATCTTTTCTTTTATTTTCATAATGTGTGTACATTCCTATATGCACGTGTAATAGAGGTGTGGGTTGCTAAGAGTAAAATCTTGAATTCTAAATGTTCACTGAAAGAAGGTTCCTCAATAGTGTCTTGTAAACCGACCCCGACATGGTCGTAAACTTTATGACTCCAAAGCTGCATCTTATCCAGTTCCTATGCAAGCCAACATTCCAACACATGGAACTTTTCAGGGAACTTTTCAGAGAAAACCCTTCAAATGTTTGATACGTATTCCTTTGTTTCCCAGGTGCCTTCACTTACCATAACGGAAACACTGACAATTTTATTGTGTGTTTAATCAAACTTTATTTGTGTGTAATCATGCATATAAATGTAACGTTATGTTTCCTTTATATTTACCTGTCATAATTGGTATCTGTCTGACCGTCCTGTTTTAATTCAACCAGTCACATATAGGAGATTACAGTAAAATGTATTGTTCTGTGTGTACAGTCGTAAGAGGAAATATGAATTATTTCTCTCATAAGACATATGGTAAAGGTAGGCGGGTCTTCTCCACACAAAGAGAATCTTTCCCGCCTCAGATAAGAAGTTCTGATTCGCTGTCGTTCCAGAGAGAAGGCGTAAACAGAGGTCTGTTAAAAGGCAGAAACCCCCTCATCTCGCTCTCTGATCCCTCTCTTCTCTCATCGATCCCACCTCTTCTCTTCTCTCTTCGATCGCTCTGACCTCCTCCTCTTCTCCCCGGCTTCAAGAAACATCTGAAAGGCTCAGGCCTTCTCCTCGGACCAACACATGTTCGAGTCGTAGCTGCCGTTCTTTGCAACTAAGTTCCTATCGCCTTTCCCCTCAAAAAGGGAAATGATCTAACTTTCTCGGTAACTTAAATTCAAGTAAGCCTTTACATCGTCTTGCGAAACGACCCAGAAGACGAAGCCAGACGCAAACCAGCCGGACACGCGCGCCTCTGTTACAGCATCGCACTGAAAGAGCACAGAATTCTGCAAGTATATTGAGTTGATAAAAGTTGATTTCCTGGTGTCTCTGAGGTCTGTGAATTAAGTTACCCTTCTTCCTCTTCTCTTTTCTTTTTTTTCTTTCTTTCATTTCATACTGATCACTCATGTTATTGTTTGTGTAACCAGGTCTTAAAACGAAGTCTTGGCATAATAATCCCTTTCTTAAAGTTAGTCAAATCTTGAGATAAATGTTTTAAGTTAATTAATCAAAGTACATTTTCTATGTATTAAAAGAAAAAAACAGTTAAGTGATGACAATGAATCAATAAGTGTTTGTTTAAAAAGGTTGAAAAAAAACGCCATCTACAATAAGTGATCAAATGCATAAAAAGATAGAAAAAGAGCGATTTCCCCCTTGAAAAGCTGTTCACACTACAATTCCCATGCTCCTTTTTGTGAGGAGTTGACCAATCACTGAGCTCCAAAACTTCAGGCAATCGAGCTCCGCCTTCACTTCCTGTTAGCTACTTCCTGACTGAAAGACTGCATGGCTGTTTTGTTTGCCTAGCTGAATCCCGAATCAATTACCATCCATAGGGTAAGAAACATAAATATCCCCTCCAACGGGATTTCATTAATTAATGAGGATGTTAAACATATGATGACGGCTATGTTGTCATGTTTACACTTTATAGAGAAGCGCGATCGGCAGACGGCTGCCGCTGATCAGACAGCCAATTTAGAGAGACCCACTCATTGACTCAACGGTGAGTGAGAAAAACACTCTGAGACCTGTTAGGTTACCTGTAAAGGAACTAATTATGCTGGAAACGGTAACAGTTGATAAGCTGCCGTTTAGAAAGGCTGTTAATGGCTGTAATAGCTACTCAATGCTGTGTCACGATGTTAATGCTGCTAATGTGAGCCTATCTATCCTGCTAGTTTGGTTGTTCAGTGCTACATGCGCTCTTATCCTTGCAAAAAAAATGGATTTATTTCCAGTTGGGTTTGCAAAAGATGCTGTTTCCTATATCAATATGTTTACTATGTGTGTAAAAGGAAAAAAGGTGTTAAAGCACATGTATGTGAATTTCTTGTCAGTGATTTAAGAGGTCAATTTTTTAGTGCATTCCCTCAATGTTACCGGTGCAGGGAGGGATGATAAGCACGCTTAGCCTTACTAGTACCTCCTAAATCTCTATTAATGTTCTTGCATTATTTGTTTTGCACAAATTGTAGTTAAATTCGTATTGTATTTGTATTGTGAGTTTGTTACTACCTTGTGTAGCAATAACCATTAATACTTGAAACTGGTTTTGTTTAAAATGAATGAATATGGATGTAAAAGCGCTTTAGGATATATTTATAGTTCACTACTATAAACACTTGAATCTGATACTTGATATATTATTGTCGTGCGACTGAACCTTCTTGAGAACATGATTTGAACCAATTGATATAAAGTGGAATGTTATTGATTGGTGATAATTCATGAGATAGACAGAATATGAATGTAATGCTGATTGTAATGATATGAATGCTTTTGGATTTCCTCTGGCCAACCCATAGGTCAGGTTTTTTTGCCAGATTCATTCCAGTGACGCACATGGATCGGAAGTCACGCCCGACTTGGAGTTGAAGCCTTCCGGTTGGATTGGGATTGGATGTTCACACCCTGAAACCCCGAAAGATTCCCAGCGTACGTTGGGTGGCGAGCCACGGACCCACGAGCATAAGTCTATGCGCAGTCTCACTTTCTCTCCTTCACGGATTGTGTGGTAGGATCCACGATCACTGGCATACTGATACTGTCACGACACTGATTCAACAACAAGAAAAAAAAGGGCCCCAACGAGCAATAAGACTATTTTTGGAACTGGGTTTTATTTCTTTTGTTTTAAGGGAAACTTATGCCGGCTTTATTATTTTCTTATTTCTTCAGATACATTCTCTGAACTAAATTGTTACACTGTTTGTTATTGTTCCTGATGTTAAACAAAGAGTGATCACAATGACGCAAATTATTGTTTTCTGTCTTTATTGAGGTCAAACCACTGGCTCTTAAGGATTTAGCATCTTCTGTTACTGGTCCAAATACTGTTAAAGATAACTAATTACCTGTTACTCTGTTATTATATCGTAAAAAGGGTTACATTTGGTTATATGTTGTTTGTTTATTGTTTGCATTTTTACGTACGTTTATATTCGTAGCTCATATAATCTCTAGTTTTGCATTTATTAAAATTCATAAATACTTTTCACTGCCTCTGTGTTTGAAGAATCCACTTTTTATGAAGTCAATGAAATCAAAGATCTTATTTAAGCTACAAGCTCGATATTAGACTACATTCAGTAGTTTTAATTTATAAACTCAGAAAGTTGGGTGTCCGTGGCCAGGACATGAAACTCTCTTGAAGTTTGTGAATACCTCTTCTTGACTCTAATGACTTTACATTTGTTTCGCTGGACGAATTAAATGTTGGTCAGATAGTTATAGAACAAGGTAATCTCGATAATTGATAAAATAAATGTACATGCGACTTATGAATTATGACCATGAGTCATAAATATTAATATTCCCAAGATTCCCCATATTCTTGAGCTAATTCATATTTACCCAGAGTCGTATCCGCTACAGTTTGGTGGAGTTATTTTAGGCAGTTTCAAACTTCATATGGTGGTGGAACAAATTCAGTTTCAGTGAATGTGTATTATTGGTATTAATAATTGTAACGTTACACGCGCGTTTTGAATTGTGAGGTAAGTCGCTAAGGCGAACTCACCCAGCTGAAGGCAGGCACAAAGCCAGCTCAGCTCTGCTAAAACTGCAGTTCATGACATTACATTGTGTCTCTGTAAAGACGAAGCAAAACTCTTTACAGTTAGTACATGTAATATGATTTAAACCGACTAAATGAAGACGAAGGATCTCTTTTAGGACGAAGACGTAAATCTGACCTGAGCAGTGACTCAGTTGTTTCAGTCGTAATAGGCCTTATTATATACAATACGTTAACGATGAGCTCCTGGTCAGAAATTGGCCTCGCGATCCAATTTCGTAAACCTACGCATTATCATAAAGTGCTATTTTGATTATTGCTTATGGGAGATGAGCAGATGGTATAGTTCCTGCTCACAGCTGTTCTGATGCCTGTCGTGCTCACAGCTTAAGTAAATAGATGTTTTGATGCCTGTCGTGCTCACAGTTTCTAGTGATTAAAACAAGAAGTTTTAATACCTGTTTTTATGTAAACCGTTTTATATCTAATGTGTAATTGGAGACCAGTTTTATGAATTAAGAAAAGATGATAATCCTTGTTCTTATTCTAAAACCGTCTCAATGTGTAATGCATAATGTGTAATCCCTGTAGTCACATGTTGTAAAACTCGCTCATTTTCCGCATGCAACAGAGCGCAAAATACTCGTGATTCCACAGATAAAAAATCTGCTGTCTTAACTGCTGAATCACGTCACCGACCCTAGAGGGCAGCCTCTAGAGGTGTGGCAGTGCTCAAATTACGCGCCCCCCACCGACGTCATCCTGCGTGAGCGTCGCCTCCCACTGACGTCAGCCTGCGCGAGCGCAACTACGCCATCTCGTGGCGTTCTAAGATAATACCTGCTTTCAATTTCTTTTTCTCTCTGCATTCATTTTCTCTCTCAAATACTTAACTGCATTCAAAGCTTAGCTTATGCTGATATTATTTGGAGTTAGACATTTTTATTTATTTTTTATTTTTTTTCCTGTTTTTGATTGTCACACTTTAAGTTAAGTTCGGAAAAAAAAGAAAACTTTTCGAATTAAAAACTTAGGTTATTCTGATAAATCACCATCAGTTATCATAATTTCTTTTTTTTTTGTATCACTAGTTTAGTAAAGCCTTTACCTCGGACTCCTGCATACATATTTACTCAATTTGATGACACCAGAAAGCCTTAATTTACATTAAGTCTAACATCTTAATCCCTTATTGTGTATCTATTGGCAGGACTCAGTCAGTGTTTAGGCTTAGGCCTCTTTATTTCTATTTTATAACACTCCCCGTGTTATTGTTTGTGACATTTCATTGCAGACCAATTCACTTCCTTGTGTTGTGTTCCCCTTTTGATCTTCCCTACCTTCAACTTTGTTTTATTTAAATTTTTCTCCATTTCTGTTGTGATTTGTTTCTCTCATTTCACTTACAGACAGAACCTAAGAGAGACCCCAGGAAAGCGAATAGAGTAACGATCAAAGCCAGCGTCTTTAGACGACTCCCAGGCTACCGCCTGTCAAAATCTCTATTGTGGGTTTAGCCATACCCACGAAATTGGCTCCGCTAACTGTCGGCATCAGTTAGCCCGAAATTCTCATAAACGGCCTAGCCCGTATGAGTATAGCTCATTTGACCCTAAAACAAACTTGCATTTTGTCTCTTTTTTGTGTGTGCTGTGCTTCTCTCGCCAACAGTAAGCCGAGATGTCGAGCTCACCCTGTCCTGCAGTCCGCTGGGACGACCTTGAGGCATGGCTGAGGGACATAACAAAGACCGTGCTGCCCCAGGACCCACATCGCTCGCGCCAAGAGCAACGGGACACAGACCTGAGCCAGTTCGAGTCCCATGATCCAGCCCAGACATACAGCCACGAGCAGCTGTCCAAAATCTTCGGAAACCTCGCACTCAAACTCGTCGCCAGGGCCCGGGACAGCGAAAGGAGCAACGCCGACCTGCAGCAAAAGACAGCCGCACTACAGCTCCAGGCCACAGAGGCCCTGGAGGACCGAGCACACACACAGAGCCGTCTAGACCAGCTACTCTCCCTGACCGAGGAAGAGGACGAGACGGACACAACGCTACAACAGGAAGTTGAAAGACTTCAAAATGCCCTAGACGATCTTCATCGGCACACAGACCAAAGACAACAGTCGGAGGAACTCACCCGGAAGGAACTCAACGAACGGCTCCAACGGGCTGAAGCTCTCCTTGAGAGAGCAGAGACTAAAATCCATCAGCTCACTCAGCAGAGACACGAGCTCCAAGATGAACTTGACACTGTTCATGCAGAACTAAAACATGCTTACAGATTGCAGAGTGTCTGGAACGGAGAAACACACATCACAGAGTTTCTCCCGGTCAGCCAAACACCAAAAGCTGAAGGGGGCGTAGCTGTAAAGGGTCAGAATCCTTTCCAGACGGATTGGGCCCCCAGCAACAGCTCTCCTCCCCGAGAACTTGACAAGCTAGCTCGAAACATTCCTATGTTCGATCCAGATTCTGCAGGAGACTGCAGTGTTCATGCGTACCTTCAAGACATTGATTTTCACCTGCAAACTGTCGCTAACGTGACAGCTTGGGACAAGTTGTACTTGTTACGAATCACTGCAAATAGAGAAGTGCGTAGCTTCCTGGATCGCCAACCAGAGGCGGTCAAAGCAGATTACAAGCAACTGCGACAAGCTTTGATCCGTGAATTCTCTGATCCAGAATCAGACCAAGGGTTTATCACGGCCTTTGACGTCAAACAGGCCCGACTTGAACACCCACACTCCTACTATGGCCGACTCCGACAAACGTACTTCGGAGCAACCAACACCCCACATATGGAAGAAGATGTAACCTTTAGAACTTTGTTTCTGCGAAATCTACATAGCACTGTGAGTAAACATCTCGGTGTGCTCGTCTGCCCACGAACCATGTCTACTCGAAAACTCAGAGACTTAGCCCACAAGGCTTACACCAAGCAAAGGGCTATGGATGAAATGACTGTCAAAACACACACAATTTACTCCGTCTCTGAGAACTGCTCAGAGCCAGACAGCAGGTGGCAGCACGACTGTGACGGTGCTCATCCAGAGCGTCGGACCGAACGCTCAGAAAGATTCTGGAACCAGCATCATCCGCCGTCCAGAACTCCAAGCCCAGACCGTCGAACCTGCAACCTCTCTCCCCAGAACACTGGTGAGCCCGAGTCTTCTTACACAACAGATGAAGACAGTGCAGCCACGTCTGACACCGACACAGAAAACGAACACTGACACCTGCTGCTTCAAGGTCATCTCTGACCTGCAGCTGTGCAACCAGACCAATGTCTGCGCCACATACCTACCACCATCACGATTGCAGTGACTACACAGCACAATCAAACTTTACCAACTACACTGCACGCCTCAGAGCCGCTTACGCCACCTCCGCTGTGTACAAAGAAAGGTCATGCGGGCCTCTGATGAACAGACCTTTCCTATACCAACCTCAGCGAAGCAAAAGAGACAACCAAGGACATCCATCGCTGGAAATTTTTGTCCCTTTCTCTCTCTCTTTCTCTCTCTCTCACCCTTTTGCCTCTAACAGGATGCTGTGGTGGTTCGCTAGAAAGCAGCCGCAATCGGACATCACCAGATCCGGCATCCGGCATCGCATGGAGAGAGAGCAGCCCGACTCCTGATCACCAAGGCAAGACTCACACCCAGGAAGTCTAACACTGTGATGGGCATCACCACGGTCACCGACCACGCCCTGACACTCGTCTTGGCTTTCATCCTGTACCAGACTCAACGAGACGTGAGCATCCACAGCCAAGCTCACAAAGCCGTGTCTGGTAATTTCCTACGAACCCTGGAAAAGGGGTGGTCCCACACCATCGACGACCTCAACCTCATTTGAGCTGAGTCATCAGCCTAAGAACCACCTGCTATTTGACCATCATGATCAACCTGCCATTCATTGTGCCTATTTGTTGTTCGATAAAGTCCATCCCGGATTTCATCTAACAAAAAGGGGGAAATGTAGCAACAATGACATCTGCTTTTCGCATTAAGTAGATCATGTGATGGCGAACACATCGTCTTTGCCCTCGGGAAGACAGCGCTGGTTAATAATTGCCCCACGAGGACCAATTTACCAGCACCCATGTGACTCGTATCCCCCAACCTTACAGCCTCATGACATTCCGCACACACACACAAACACCCTTTTGTGTATAACTGAGAATACGAGAAATATCTTTTCTTTTATTTTCATAATGTGTGTACATTCCTATATGCACGTGTAATAGAGGTGTGGGTTGCTAAGAGTAAAATCTTGAATTCTAAATGTTCACTGAAAGAAGGTTCCTCAATAGTGTCTTGTAAACCGACCCCGACATGGTCGTAAACTTTATGACTCCAAAGCTGCATCTTATCCAGTTCCTATGCAAGCCAACATTCCAACACATGGAACTTTTCAGGGAACTTTTCAGAGAAAACCCTTCAAATGTTTGATACGTATTCCTTTGTTTCCCAGGTGCCTTCACTTACCATAACGGAAACACTGACAATTTTATTGTGTGTTTAATCAAACTTTATTTGTGTGTAATCATGCATATAAATGTAACGTTATGTTTCCTTTATATTTACCTGTCATAATTGGTATCTGTCTGACCGTCCTGTTTTAATTCAACCAGTCACATATAGGAGATTACAGTAAAATGTATTGTTCTGTGTGTACAGTCGTAAGAGGAAATATGAATTATTTCTCTCATAAGACATATGGTAAAGGTAGGCGGGTCTTCTCCACACAAAGAGAATCTTTCCCGCCTCAGATAAGAAGTTCTGATTCGCTGTCGTTCCAGAGAGAAGGCGTAAACAGAGGTCTGTTAAAAGGCAGAAACCCCCTCATCTCGCTCTCTGATCCCTCTCTTCTCTCATCGATCCCACCTCTTCTCTTCTCTCTTCGATCGCTCTGACCTCCTCCTCTTCTCCCCGGCTTCAAGAAACATCTGAAAGGCTCAGGCCTTCTCCTCGGACCAACACATGTTCGAGTCGTAGCTGCCGTTCTTTGCAACTAAGTTCCTATCGCCTTTCCCCTCAAAAAGGGAAATGATCTAACTTTCTCGGTAACTTAAATTCAAGTAAGCCTTTACATCGTCTTGCGAAACGACCCAGAAGACGAAGCCAGACGCAAACCAGCCGGACACGCGCGCCTCTGTTACAGCATCACACTGAAAGAGCACAGAATTCTGCAAGTATATTGAGTTGATAAAAGTTGATTTCCTGGTGTCTCTGAGGTCTGTGAATTAAGTTACCCTTCTTCCTCTTCTCTTTTCTTTTTTTTCTTTCTTTCATTTCATACTGATCACTCATGTTATTGTTTGGTTATATGTTGTTTGTTTATTGTTTGCATTTTTACGTACGTTTATATTCGTAGCTCATATAATCTCTAGTTTTGCATTTATTAAAATTCATAAATACTTTTCACTGCCTCTGTGTTTGAAGAATCCACTTTTTATGAAGTCAATGAAATCAAAGATCTTATTTAAGCTACAAGCTCGATATTAGACTACATTCAGTAGTTTTAATTTATAAACTCAGAAAGTTGGGTGTCCGTGGCCAGGACATGAAACTCTCTTGAAGTTTGTGAATACCTCTTCTTGACTGTAATGACTTTACATTTGTTTCGCTGGACGAATTAAATGTTGGTCAGATAGTTATAGAACAAGGTAATCTCGATAATTGATAAAATAAATGTACATGCGACTTATGAATTATGACCATGAGTCATAAATATTAATATTCCCAAGATTCCCCATATTCTTGAGCTAATTCATATTTTCCCAGAGTCGTATTCGCTACATATATTAGCCAATGAAACTCATTTAAACTAATAAACTCTAATCTCATACACTTATAAACTAATTAACTTAAATTTAATAACTAATTAACTAATAAACTCATGAATTCATAGACTTATGAACTCTTAAAGGTGCCATGTGTAAAAATAAATAAATTCATACTCCACATTCCATACCAGATGGGGGCAGTATACCTCCAGAAAGTGAGTTGGTCTACTCTAGAGTATGAATATCTTCAAGCTACTCCCCTTCACCTTTACCAGTGAATATGTTCATATTCGTTTTGTTCATATTACATTTTTATTGTTAGTTTGAATTACATTAATTTGACAGACAGCATTCGCTGATGTTGACCAAGCTAGCGCCAACGTAACCAGAGCTTCCAACTCTCACGCATTAACCGTGAGACACGCAAACACTTTTCACACGCTCTCACCCCACACATCAATTTTCTCACGCACAGAAAAATCGCGAAGCAAAGAGGACACGGATACCGACAGACTAGACAGAGCAGGTTAGTTATGATATAAAAAAAATCTCAGCTCTCAGATTCTGTCAATTTTATCACGCAATTCAAACAATAAATACCGTTTTGGCGCTTGTAAATGTTACACGACAGATCCCTAGCGCACGTAAACCGAACATCTCTACTAGCTAATAATAGTAAAAAAACACGAACACTGAAAGATACAGTAACGTTAGGCTACAACTTACCAAAATGTATTCCTCATACATAATATCGACCAATCAGTGTTTTTTATCAGCGTGAAGAGGTCAATAACACAGCTGGAGAACAATTATGTCAGATTTACCTCAGGAAAGCCATTTAATATACATAATATAGGTCACGTAGTTGGCAAGAAAAAAAGGGCAATAGAGATTGTGCTATGTGTACTATATTACAATACTGTATTTATGAACGTTATATACGTTTATCGAACAGCCTTCGATACATTTCTATGTTATAACTTCCCGAAAATCTACACAAACATATAATACAAACTTCTAACGAAATACTAACAGCATCTTACTTACCAATCCAAAAGAAATGTTGCAAGTTCGGAGTCAAACCTCATTTTTTTCATGTCCATTAGTTGTCTCCAGCGATGGAAAGCAGTGCCAATGTTTACTCTGGTTCTGTTCCTTTTTTATCAGATTTTATTTGAATGTAGTAGTGGGGCTGTAAGCTACTTTCCACACGATTGACATCAGGTTCAAGTAAGCCCACAAGCCGTGCGAGTTATTCGTGTATTGCATGTTTGGCTGGTGGTTATGTTGCCCGCATACCGCCTCCCATGGCCGAAACTGGTATTACGACACCTGTCGGGCCGTGGCTAGTAATGCTAATGCTAATTTAGGTTGATATCTCTGCAGCACTATAACTTGACATTTTTTTAATGACATCATCGCCCTTATTTCTTTTCATTCTTTTGATGCGTGTAGCTCATTTTTTGGATATTTTTACCTCAATTTTTACACATGGCACCTTTAAACTCATAAATTAATAAACTCTGAACTCTTAAACTCATTTAAACTTTTATAAACTCTAAACTCGAAAACTCATACACTTATAAACTCATCAATTTATACACTTATAAACTCTAAACTCATAAACTCTGAGAGTGTGTGTGTGTGTCTGAGTGAGTGTGTGAGCGAGGTAGTCTGAGTGTGTGTGTGTGTGTGTGTGTGTGTGTGTGTGTGTATCTATATAACTTATTTATCTATCTATCTCTCTCATAAACTTCAAACTACTTTAAACTTTAAACCAATTTAAACTTCTTAAGTTTAAAGCTCCCAGCTCCCAAGCAACTCCATAGCAACCAAACTTGAGTACCCTAGCAACCGTTTTGCAAGACCTATATCTCTGTATCAGAACATCGTACAGAGATGAGGTTTGGCTCTTTTGACTCATGCTAGCAAACAGCACTTCCAACATGCTACACATGCTAGCACTGAATAGCTACATGCTAATAGCGATTAGTTAAGTGTTAAATCATGCCAAGATCATGCTAAGAACTCTATAAAAACTCCATAGTAACCATCTGTGACAACTACCAACCACCTAGTAACACCATATCAACCGCCCTGAATACCATAGCAACCACCCAGAACACCCTAGCAACCACCTAGCAACCACCCAAAATACCCTAGCAACCGCCTAGCAACCACCCAAAACACCCTAACAACCGCCTAGCAACCACCCAAAAGACCCTAGCAACCACCCAAAATATTCCAGCAACCGCCTAGCAACCACCCAGAATACCCTAGCAACCACCCAGAAACCCTAGCAACCGCCTAGCAACCACCCAAAAGACCCTAGCAACCGCCTAGCAACCACCCAGAACACCCTAGCAACCACCCAAAATACCCTAGCAACCACCCAGAAACCCTAGCAACCGCCTAGCAACCACCCAAAAGACCCTAGCAACCACCCATAACACCCTAGCAACCGCCTAGCAACCACACAAAAGACCCTAGCAACCACCTAGCAACCACCCAAAACACCCTAGCAACCACCCAAAATAACCTAGCAACCGCCTAGCAACCACCCAGAATATCCTAGCAACCACCCAAAACAGCCTAGCAACCACCCAGAACACCCTAGCAACCGCCTAGCAACCACCCAAAAGACCCTAGCAACCACCCAGAACACCCTAGCAACCACCCAAAAGACCCTACCCAGATAGCAAATGACATCTGGCCCAGTTGTGGCCCACATCTTCCAAATTCTTCTGGCCCACATACCGCATGGAATGACGGCGATGACTCAACCTGAGTGTGGCAGCTAGAAGTCAGCCATAACCGGGCCAGATGTGGGCCACATCTCAGAAATGGCATGGGCCACAACCGGGCCAGACATGGGCCAGATCTCAGAAATGGCATGGGCCACAACCGGGCCAGATCTCAGAAATGACATGGGCCACACCTGGGCCAAATCTCAAATGACATGGGCCACACCTGGGCCAAATCTCAAATGACATGGGCCACACCTGGGCCAAATCTCAAAAATGGCATGGGCCACATCTGGCCCAGATCTAATCATAATATAATAAAGAAAATACTCAAATAATCAGTCAAAAGTGATTTAATAAATATAAATATTTCATGAATACATTTAAATTTATAAATAGTAATCAAAAACAGGAAACAATACATATAATAAATACATTATATAAATATATACAATAAAACAGGCAGGGTCCAGAAGGGGGTACTGCAAGAAACCAGAAGGTAGTCCAAAGAAAACAAATATTTATAAATAAAAATCAAAAACAGGAAATAATAAATATAATAAATACATTATATAAATATATACAATTAAACAGGCAGGGTCCAGAAGGGGGTACTGCCAGAAACCAGAAGGTAGTCCAAAGAAAACAAATATTTATAAATAAACATCAAAAACAGGAAACAATAAATATAATAAATACATTTTATAAATATATACAATTAAACAGGCAGAGGTCCAGAAGGGGAGGACTGTCCAAAGAAAACATTAGACCAAGGTCTACATATTAGGAACAAGTTCTACATATTATGAACAAGGTCAAGCAAGTGTCACTCAGAACCAGGAGAATTTAATAAAGCAAGTGGAGAATCAGATCTATAGTTAAAAAACAGAGCAAGGCAAAAGGGCAGCCCGTTGAGCAGGCAGAACAGGCAATTGTCAGAACCAAGAAACAGTCAATTTTTTTGTCTTGCCCGACGGCCTCCATCCCTGTCTGCGGAAAGCTGCAGCCATCTCTTTATCCAGTTTTCTACTTCCTGGTCTGTTGCAGTGGAAGTCAAACGGTTTCTTCTGACTGCAGCTAAAATGACACATATGACCAACAGTAAATAAGCAAATTATTATTATTTATCATAAAATCTATCATTTATAGGGAATTGTTTTTTAGCTGACACCAAACACAAATAAAACACAGTAGTTAACCCTCTAGCCGCCACAGTCGAGTTTACTCGACAAGATGCGGCACTGAATAAAACGGCCGATTTTGTCAAACAGGGTGTCAAATTTCGTTCGACCTCCCCTCCACTAGTTAGCATACATGTCATACTTCATCCCCGACTCAAAAAAATGTCATGTTTCTATACAAAATCTTCGAGCTAGAGCGTGTTGAATCAGTGCGAGCAAAAGCGGAGCTAGTGTGCGAGTGAGCCATTTTATCAGATCAATATTGTCAACGTCAGCGAGTATTTGCATTAGATTATTATTATTATTATCATCTAATGGCATCAATAAAGCTTACCCGCAATGAAGTGTTGGGTGTTCTATTCGCGGACCCTGATTCTGAAGGGGAATAACGTTATCTGCCTTCAGAAAATGACGGTGATTCTGAAAGTGAAAGTATAGCCCTACACCAAGCACAAACGGTGAATCCTTTGCCCAATATATATGGTCCTTTGCCCAATGTCAGTGGTGGGAACAATGTTTCCCGGGGTCGGAGTGTTCATTGCGAAGTTAGCAGGCGTGTTAGTGTTGTGGGGAGGCGGGAGATGTTTACCGCGCTCGCCATGGTGACCGCGTGCCTCTCCGCAATCGCGGCGACAGTATTGTGGTGGAGGCTTTGTCTAATGCCACTGGGTATGTTAGACGAGGTCGAAGTATTCATAGGACAGTTAGGGGGCAACGTGGAGGCAGGGTGGGGAGTCGCAATGACAAAGACAGTAGTCCGAGCTGTGCACACTCGGCGCGCGCGCGCGAGACAGATCTGGCCGCGCCCGCGCTGCTCGTAGCAAGAGCAGAGGCGGTGTGACACGGAGCAGAGGGGCTATTAGTCTATCGCAAGACCACACCATGAAACACTACAAGAAATGTCACCTGGATGGATAGGGAGTCATTATCTCTACAGCAAAAGCTCTGCAACAAATTCTTTTTTTTTTTTTGTCTGCCATTTATTAGTAATGATTTACACTGTTGATTTACTATCTATTTCCCTGACCATTTTAGTGTACAATATGTGTTCTTTTTTGTGTGTTCATGTCCTTATGATGTGTGCGTCTACGTCAGCTAAAAAAACAACCAAAAAAAAAAAAAAAACACACACACAAAAAAAAACTAACACTGTCTCTCGTCTTGTCTCGTCATCTCACTCATGATCTGTGGCATGCCATGGCGAGTGAGCTTTTGAACTAAACAGGTTTTGTCTACTTGTGTTTGTGTGTCATATGAATAATATGTGCACCATAATCAGAGTGCCTACTGTTTGTAGTAAATGGAAAATCTCTACAGCAAAAGGCCAACCGCTACATGCATTCAGTTTGTTTCTATTATTAGTAATGATTTACACAGTTTGTTCACTACTTACTATTTACCTGAGCATTCAGTATTGTGCAATATAGCATACAGAAGGTGAGGGACATTTTTGGGGGAAAGAAGTGCTGCATTTTATCTTTTAAACATGTGACTTTTCATGAATATTCTATAATCCAAGATGGCCGCCACTATATGACGTCATAATATGCAAATTAGATGGGAAAATGTAATTCCTACATAAACTTTGGGTCATCCTTAATATTTCTCTAATTTACAGAAAGTCTCTATCTTTTATCACTTTTAATATATAGCCTTTTGAAATTAAGATGTCAAAATCGAACGTTTTAAGAAAAAACCTCTGGCGCCTAAAGGGTTAAGTTCAGAAAGCCATACCATTAATTACAGTTTTCAGCGAGGTGTCTTTGAATGCCGCTTTTCCATTGATTCCCCTCCAGTTCATTTGCCGGGCCATGTCATTTGATAAAAGGAAGTTCAGAATCCGCCATACACTTTCCTTTACTGTTGTGCCTCCCCTCAAGGCTAACGTGTTTATCTGTAAAAATAAATATATGGACAAATAAAGGAACAAGCAAACATCATACTCGATTAGAATGTTCAAAAATGGGTTTGGCTTTTACCGGTTAATATAACAGTTCATTTGAAATTATTTAGCCTATAAAAGGATAGTAGAATAGCCGAATAGCCGTTTCTGTTTTGAAGTGCATAAAAGTGTGTCCATCCATCATAAAAGTGCTCCACACAGCTCTGGGGAGGTTAATAAAGGCTCTTTGAAGCGAAGCGATGCGTTCGTATAAGAAAAATAAATAGCTTCCAGCAGACAGGCCTTGGAAAATATACAGCCATTCACTGCCATTATAAAGCTTGGAAGAGCCAGGACATTTTTTTAATATAACATTGTATTGGTCTGAAAGAATAATGTCATATACACCTAGGATGACTTGAGGATGAGAAAATCATTAGCTAATTTACATTCATTTCAGTTCCTTCAGCAGTAGGGGGAACTTATTCGCAACCATCAATCTCATTGGTTAGTGCTAACTATGACCATCCACATTTTGACTTCAGCAAATCAGTTAGAGTGAGTACAATTGCCGCTTCTTCACCAAGCCAAACCATTCTTGTTGCTTAACCATTCCATGTCGAACCGGCCCAGCCAGTACAGATATGATTTTAACACGTGGTTGACTACATTTTTTACCATGTACAATGAACAAAAGATGAAAACACTGACACAGTTAATTGATGAGTTAAATTGTTCTATTGAAATATGAAATCTTACCACAGCTGTCTTGTAGTCTTCCTGCTGCAGCTGCCCCTCAATGACTTGAAGTTGTTGAAAACTTGACAGTGGAAAACAGTCTGTGTTTAAAGTTGGGTTGTCTTCTGTAGTTGATAATTTTTTGAGATCGTAGACCAATTTAACCAACGTTCCCATCTGTTCTTTGATCATTTCTTGGTTTGCAAGAATTTTGCGTATCCAAGCTATAAAAAAGAAAAAGCTATGAAAAAAAGCATATTACTGTGTTAAAAACAAAAAAAAGCATTAAAAAAAAAATGTCAGTACTAACCTTCACTGAAACCAGTGTGGGATGATGCTAAAGAGAGGAACACCACAACAATATATTAGTTTGAACATGTAAAATAACAGTACAAGGAAGTAAAACTCTTTTTTTACTCTATAGCTCTGCAGATTTGGTTGTACATAATTTGGTTTAATAGGTTAATGAGTTAAACACGGTCAGTTTTAGAACTTAAATTGTTGTGAAAGAATGCATGTTGTGTAACAGTATTTTGGAAATATGGGTAAACCTGTAAGATTTGAATGCAGTGTTAGTGAACTGACACAGTATTACTTACAACTTAACCTGTTAAGCTGCAACCCCACTTTTGAAAAATCCCAAGAAATGACATACCCAAACTGAAACAGATACAGTTCATGAACCCTTTGTACTAAAAGCACAAGTATGATCTCATTTGAAAGCTGACACCTGGCAGTTTATTGTAAATGTAGAATTAATTATTGTCATAATGACAAAAATTGTTATAAATAGCTTCAAAGTTTTGTAAAGTTATTAGAAATTATTTTTTATGAAATATCCTCATGAAAATAAAATTGAAGTTGGCACTGGAGCAATCTAGAAATGCACTACAGCTAATGCCACATGTCTAAACATTTTATGTTTAAAATCTTAAGATAATAAGTCCAAAACTCTGTATTTAGTGAAATGTTTTTCAAGACCATGTCATGTGACTATTTTGATTTGATGCTAAAATGCTACTGATGTTTATTGCCATCTTCTAACCATCTATCCAGTATATTTTCTTTATTGTTTTGTGGTGCAAACGAGCCCCATTCAGTCTCAGTCTCCCCCTGCACACATTCACACCTCTCCAGCCTGGTTATGGCTGTAAATATGCATTTCTTTTGTCTGCATTATAGTTACTAACGACTGGCTATTCACAGGCTATTCATATGGTTTCAGTCACTAATTTCTTTTCTCAAAGTTCACCCTTACATTTTAAACTGTATCTAATGCATTTCTTGAATAAAGAAACATTTCAGTAAGCATTAAAAAAATAATAAAAATATAACTTCTAGACGTGGCAGGTGCACCTAGGGCTAGCTAGCATGTTAGCTTAGCACACCATCAATACACGACAATTTATGAGATTAAAACCATGTTTGTGCTTATAAACTTACTTTATAAAGCAAATCGAGTATTTTAAATAATTTTCTGTGATCTAATTTGGCTTCAGATAAAAAATCAGACAGAAAATATACTATTGGATAGTGTTCTGCACAACGATTCTATATAGATTAGCATTACATTATAAATATAATCTATTATTATAGAAATACCTGGCATGGATTGAAAAACACAGGTAACTCAAATATCATAGCAAACATGTTTATTGTCTTCAAAACATCTGTATCTGCATGTTACAGCCATAGTTACAGCGCGATCTGTTGTTAGCTGTGTGTGTGTTCGAGGCTTCCTGGATTGTCACATGATTATGGCACTTCTTCATGTTCTAATACTGTGCACAGGGCGGCGAGGGCGCCCTCAGGCTATTGGTATGAATTGAAAACACATTAACAGAGTATGCAAACGCTCATAATGATTACATCGACGCATTTGGGTATAAATTCAATAAATATTATTCCTGTCTATAGAAATCTGATGTAAATCTATGAGAATCTATCAATATTTCTCCAAATCTGCACATTTTTGAGCTAAAGCCCTGAGGGACGTTGTTTTGTGTATCGCTGTCATGACGACAGCACGGAGTTTTTTATGAATGAAAGCGGCTGACGCGCATAATTCATATTAAAGGTATCGACTCATTTTTTCATTTCATAACTCCTGACACAAATTAAGACATAACTGTCACTATGAGTTTCTCAGAATACAATAGTGGTCAAATACTGAAACTTGAGTATTATATCTTTTTAATTATGTATAGTTTGTCAAGGTATAACATTAAATCTGATAGTAATTTTGAATTAAATAAATAAATAACGCTTCAGTGCGCGGGCGCACTGGCAACGGTTAACAGGTTAAGACTTCTGCCTCTCCATGTCTAAAGTGTGAGGTGCGATTCCTTGCTGTCAAGGCTAATTAGTGGGAAAGGCCAAAGTTTAGCAGTAGATTTTAGCACACGTTACAGTCAGGTCCATAAATATTGGGACACAGGCACAATTTTTATTTTTTCAGGTATTTACCAAAACATATTCAAGCTATAGTTATTTAATGGATATGGGCTGAAAGTGCACACTCTCAGGTTTAATTTGAGGGTATTTACATCCAAATTGGAGGACGGGTTTAGGAATTACAGCTCTTGAGAGAGCCACCCCCCCTTTTTCATGGGACCAAAAGTAATTGGACAATTGAATCAAAAACGATTTCATGGACAGATGTGGGCTATTTCTTTGTTATTTCTTAATCAATTAAGCAGGTAAAAGGTCTGGAGTTGATTCGAAGTGTAGTATTTGCATTTGGAATCTATTGCTGTGAACCTACATCATGCGTTCAAAGGAGCACTCCATGCAAGTCAAACAGACCATCATTAGGCTTCAAAAACAAAATAAATCCATCCGAGAGATAGCATTAATATTAGGAGTGGCCAAATCAACAGTTTGGTACATTCTGAGAAAAAAGAATGCACTGGTGAGCTCAGCAACATAAAAAGGCCTGGAGGTCCACGGAAGACAACAGTGGTAGATGATCGCAGGATCCTCTCCATGGTAAAGAAAAACCCATTCACAACATCCAGCCAAGTGAAGGACACTCTCCAGGAGCTAGGCGTGTCATTGTCAAAGTCTACAATCTCACAAGAGCAAATACAGAGGGTTCACCACAAGGTGCAAACCATTCATAAGCATCAAGAACAGAAAGGCCAGATTAGACTTTGCCAAAAAGCATCTAAAAAAGCCTGACCAGTTCTGGAAAAGCATTCTTTGGACGGATGAAACTAAGATAAACTTGTACCAGAGTGATGGGAAGAGAAGAGTATGGAGAAGGAAAGAAACTGCTCATAATCCAAAGCATACCACCTCATCAGTGAAGCATGGTGGTGGTAGTAGTGTCATGGCATGGGCATGTATGGCTGCCAATGGAACTGGTTCTCTTGTATTTATTGATGTGACTGCTGACAAAAGCAGCAGGATGAATTCTGAAGTGTTTCGGTCAATATTATCTGTTCATATTCAGCCAAATGCTTCAGAACTCATTGGACGGCGCTTCACGGTGCAGATGGACAATGACCCGAGGCATACTGCGAAAGCAACCAAAGAGTTTTTTAAGGGGAAGAAGTGGAATGTTATGCAATGGCCAAGTCAATCACCTGACCTGAATCCGATTGAGCATGCATTTCACTTGCTGAAGACAAAACTGAAGGGAAAATGCCCCAAGAACAAGCAGGAACTGAAGACAGTTGCAGTAGAGGCCTGGCAGAGCATCACCAGGGATGAAACCCAGCATCTGGTGATGTCTATGCGTTCCAGACTTCAGGCTGTAATTGACTGCAAAGTTTGATTTATGATAGTTAATCTCTCCCATTACTTTTGGTCCCTTAAAAAGTGGGAGGCACATATACAAACTGTTGTAATTCCTACACCGTTCACCTGATTTGGATGTAAATACCCTCAAATTAAAGCTGAAAGTCTGCAGTTAAAGCACATCTTGTTCATTTCATTTCAAATCCATTGTGGTGGTGTTTAGAGCCAAAAAGATTAGAATTGTGTCGATGTCCCAATATTTATGGACCTGACTGTATATGGGTAAATTATGGGTTAAATGGGAAGAAAAGGTTTTATCGTAAATTTACGGGTTACTGATGTCTGTTTCAATGGTGTTGATGTCCTCCTTTGGTTGCTGTGGATTTGTTTTTGGCACCCTGATGGCATCAAAACAAGCCATAAATAAATGTCACCCCTGAATTTGGCTAACATTAGATATTAAATGGAGAACTCCGGTCAATTTTAACATTGAGCTAATTTTTTTTTGTAAATTTGTAGCCAGCGCACATACCTGTATTTACTTCCTTTTTTCGGTCGAAGCCCACAGTAGTCGATTGTCGAGAGTCGACAATCAACTACTGTGGACTTCGACCGAAAACAGGAAGTAAATACAGGTATGTGCGCTGGCTGAATTAACATCACTTTTATTCATATCTTTCACATCTACTGCAGTCAGATTCACCCGTGATCACTCTAAAGGAATCACTCACATGGCTGAGCACTTGTAATGACACATCAAGGATGTTAAAGGGATACTCCACTTTTTTCGGAAATATGCTCATTTTACATCTCCCCCAGAGTTAAACAGTTGAGTTTTACCGTTTTAGAATCCATTCAGCCGATCTCCGGGTCTGACGGTACCACTTTTAGCATAGCTTAGCACAGATCATTGATTCTGATGAGTCCAGTAGCATTTCTTTCAAAATGACCAAAGAGTTTCAATATTTTTCCTATTTAAAACTTGACTCTTCTGTAGTTAAACCGTGTACTAAGATCGACGGAAAATGAAAAGTTGCGATTTTCTAAGCCTATATGACTAGGAACTACTCTCATTCCGGCGTAATAATCAAGGAACTGTGCGGCTGTACCATGAGTGCAGCAGGCGTAGTGATATGACGCAGCGCCTGAAAATAGGTCTAATAGGTTAGACAAACTTAGTCCCGGTCACGTTGGAAGAAGTTACCGAGCTGGGGACTATTTTCAGGCGCTGCGTCATATCATTACGCCTGCTGCACCCATGGTACAGCCGCACAGTTCCTTGATTATTACGCTGGAATGAGAGTAGTTCCTAGCCATATAGGCTTAGAAAATCGCAACTTTTCATTTTCCGTCGATCTTAGTACACGGTTTAACTACAGAAGAGTCAAGTTTTAAATAGGAAAAATATTGAAACTCTTTGGTCATTTTGAAAGAAATGCTACTGGACTCATCAGAGTCAATGATCTGTGCTAAGCTATGCTAAAAGTGGTACCGTCAGACCCGGAGTTCGGCTGAATGGATTCTAAAACGGTAAAACTCAACTGTTTAACTCTGGGGGAGATGTAAAATGAGCATATTTCCGAAAAAAGTGGAGTATCCCTTTAAGAGGCTAAAAGCAGGTTTAAAACGTGCCCCATTTAAGTCAACAGGGTGGAAATTTAAAAAAAAGAGTATAACACGGTGTAAGCAACACCGATTTTTGTCGTTCTCTGTACTGACAGCACTCCAAATTTACAAAAAAAAAAAAAGAGCTCAATGTTAAAATTGACCGGAGTTCTCCTTTAACACAAAACACAAAGATATAAGCTGTGTCTGAAATCACTCCCTATCCACTATTTAGGGTGTCGGCCATTTTGTAGTGGTGTCCGAATTCTGAGTGAACGACATCATTCCCTACATTTGTTCACTACTTTTACCCACAATCCTCTCTGAACTAGAGCGTACATCCGATGTACACTTGCTGAAGCACAATTTCCCACAATCCAATGCGTAGAGGACTGAGCTTGCATGAAAGTCCGGGAGCGAGTGAGTTTAAACCAGAGATTACTTTACAACTTATCTTATTTTTGCTTTAACATTGATTTAATCCTTATCCTGTCATCTGTGAGCGTGAGTTTAACAATTTCAATCGATGAAACTACAAAGCTGGCACAGAGGTATTACAAAATATTCAATATGATTGTTGTTAATTTTATTTTATAAAGCAAGTAACATGTAAGATAAAAGGAGTTTTATCACGTGTGACAAAGCCTTTACTGCGACAGCTCCAGCTCTCCGACGCGCAGTGTAAACGTCAGCGTCCGAATTCACTCACTTACTTTCGTTCACTCCTTGCAGATATAGTGCACTCAAACGCCATACACTATTATATAGGGATTAGTAAATGAGTGAACGGTTTCAGACACAGCTATAAACATTCTAAGATAAAAAAAAACATTATAATCCAGTCATTCTAAGCCAAAATGGGGGTCAACCTAGGACGAATTGCAACAGAAGCAAACTAAACTAATTTTGTATCCTCAATATATCCTGAGTAAAAAAAAAAAAAAAAAAAAAAAAAAAAGCCCTGAAGAATCCCATTTGGGATTATACATAAAGGAAGTAGTACTTTAAACCATTATTATTGCAGAGATGGGGTTTGGGGCTGGGTCCCGGGGACTGTTACTGAGGGTTCACTTTTTTATTTTACCTTCCTTTGTCTTCTGCATTTTCCTTACCCCTTCTCTCCTGTTCCCTCAGACTCATCTCCCAGAAACAGTCCCACAGACCCATCCCCAAACCCCATCTCTGCAATATTAAGTAATAAAGGCTGGTTTAAAGTACTTCCATCTATGTATTAATGCTCATGGGTAGCCTAAACAGGTTCCATTCAGACCTTAACATCAAGTCTTTTACTGTTATATGCCAACAAGACATTTTCACTTGGCTATACCCAATGTTTAGATCTGTTGTGGTATTTATGCAAATTAGCACATACATAATTAGATTATGCACCGTTTGCCCATGTTAACAACATTTAAAAAATCAACTCAGTAATTCTCATGGTGATATACAGGTTAAAAATGTTACCCTAATCATGAGAAAAATAATGAATAGGCTATATTTGGGTCTTTCTAAACTTTCCCCTAAAGGGATTCTTCTGGGCTTTTTTCCCCTTACTCAGGACATATTCAGGATACAAAAATCTGTTGAATTTGCTTCTGTTGCAATTTCAGGGTATCTGCACAATTTTTAAAGTCAAATTTAAGGCTTTTTAAGACCTTTTTAAGACCTGAAGAAATCAAAATTAATACCGTACATTAGGGGTGCGCAATATTGACAAAAATATGTCTATATATTTTCAAAGTTTTGTTGATAATAATTAGATGATATTTTTCTGATTGTGTTTTTGTACTGGTATCCCGGCTGGTTTAGGCCTGTTGTTGAAAGCAGACTCACGAAGATATTCATAATTTTTATATTCTATAGTGGTCAGTTCACAGCATTGACAGAAATGAACATTTTTATTAAGGGGCAATATTTGCCACCTTAAATTGATTTCCAGGGGCATTTTCACCTATATATGGACATTGTTTCTAAACGTATTTAGAGGTATGCATCACCTTTTATGTCAAATTCTAACATTCAAATTAAATTAATTATTTAATTTGACATTGGTACTGTGTTATTCTAATTTAAATTAAAATCCATCCTTGCAGTGCAGAGGTGACACAGAAGCGGCATCTAAACTGGCATTACTATATTTACACTTCATTTACAATTGCATAAATAAAGCTATTCAATATTTAAATATGAAATGATTTATAATTTTAACATTTTAATTAAAGGATACTTTAAATATGAAACTGAAACCACCAGTAGGTGGCGGCAAGTCACTGTCTTATGAAACGAGTTGTTGGAGTCAACTGATTTGTTCAAAAGGCTGATTCATTCAGAAATTGATTGTTCATTGAATCGTTGAAAGGATTCGTTCAAAACGCGGATTTCAGTAAAAAAATAAATAAATAAAAAACATCGCTGTCTGTTGGACTACGGCTTCATTATGAAATTCTCGTCTGCGATATAAAGTGAAAATTGACAATATTGTGTCCAAAAAGTAACTCACAATGTTAACTTTATTTTTAATTGAACTGTTGTATAAAATAAATAGCACATTTGCAGTTGTGCAAAGGAAAACGGCACTCTTGCTCATGTGATATTCTAATATAACAACATAATATGATATAAATATAAGACAAAAACTCATTTAGGGACATCTATAACTGCACTGACACATCACGCAGTGAAAGCGAGTGAAAGCAAGCATGAGAGAATCGCGATGTCAGCTCGCACTTGCAGTGCCTCGTACATAGTTAAAACAATGATTAGCCTACAATATCATCATAGTTCACAGACAACATCGCACACTCCTAAGCACATAAAGAATGAACTTAAATCGAACTGACATTTACTCGTTTTCTTTCCTCTCGCGTGCAGGAGACAGACGTAGGCTAATACTGCCTTAAGTGACGCGAATTGTCACGTGAACAAGCAAATCCACCAAGATAGATTTAAAAAAATAATACGTAGGCCTACGCTAATTAGATTTCAATTTCGAAAGCATTTAGATAAGTCAAAGTGTCATCTAAAATTTAAGACCTTTCATAAGTAAAAATAAGACATTTCTTTTAAAAACATGATTTTTAAGACTTTTTATGGCCTTGAATTTGAAAAATCTAATTTACGACCTTTTAAGACTTTTTAAGGATCCGCGGAGACCCTGAATTTGTCCTACCTTTTTTCATAAAACGACTGGACTAGTACATCTCCTGTGTTTTCTTCAAATACTCACAATTCATAGTCTCTGCGTCCTCTCTGGCCAGTGGTTGAGAGTAATTCCCTGCTCTGCTGGTACCTGTACAGGAAAACAAGAGGGAGGAATTGGAGAGGTCAGTGTTCAGGAGCTTTGAGGCAAGTTCAAGTCTAACTATTATAAAAAAAAAGCACATCTACTCTGTAACTCACATGCCCAGTGTTTTCAAATACTCACAATTCATAGTCTCTGCGTCCTCTCTGGCCAGTGGTTGAGAGTAATTCCCTGCTCTGCTGGTACCTGTACAGGAAAACAAGAGGGAGGATTTGGAGAGGTCAGTGTTCAGGAGCTTTGAGGCAAGTTTAAGTCTAACTATTATCAAATTGAAGCACATCTACTCTGTAACTCACATGCCCAGTGTTTTCAAATACTCACAATTCATAGTCTCTGCGTCCTCTCTGGCCAGTGGTTGAGAGTAATTCCCTGCTCTGCTGGTACCTGTACAGGAAAACAAGAGGGAGGATTTGGAGAGGTCAGTGTTCAGGAGCTTTGAGGCAAGTTTAAGTCTAACTATTATCAAATTGAAACACATCTACTCTGTAACTCACATGCCCAGTGTTTTCAAATACTCACAATTCATAGTCTCTGCGTCCTCTCTGGCCAGTGGTTGAGAGTAATTCCCTGCTCTGCTGGTACCTGTACAGGAAAACAAGAGGGAGGATTTGGAGAGGTCAGTGTTCAGGAGCTTTGAGGCAAGTTTAAGTCTAACTATTATCAAATTGAAGCACATCTACTCTGTAACTCACATGCCCAGTGTTTTCAAATACTCACAATTCATAGTCTCTGCATCCTCTCTGGCCAGTGGTAGAGAGTTATTCCCTGCTCTGCTGGTACCTGTACAGGAAAACAAGAGGGAGGATTTGGAGAGGTCAGTGTTCAGGAGCTTTGAGGCAAGTTTAAGTCTAACTATTATCAAATTGAAGCACATCTACTCTGTAACTCACATGCCCGGTGTTTTCAAATACTCACAATTCATAGTCTCTGCATCCTCTCTGGCCAGTGGTAGAGAGTTATTCCCTGCTCTGCTGGTACCTGTACAGGAAAACAAGAGGGAGGATTTGGAGAGGTCAGTGTTCAGGAGCTTTGAGGCAAGTTTAAGTCTAACTATTATCAAATTGAAGCACATCTACTCTGTAACTCACATGCCCAGTGTTTTCAAATACTCACAATTCATAGTCTCTGCGTCCTCTCTGGCCAGTGGTTGAGAGTAATTCCCTGCTCTGCTGGTACCTTTACAGGAAAACAAGAGGGAGGATTTGGAGAGGTCAGTGTTCAGGAGCTTTGAGGCAAGTTTAAGTCTAACTATTATCAAATTGAAGCACATCTACTCTGTAACTCACATGCCCAGTGTTTTCAAATACTCACAATTCATAGTCTCTGCGTCCTCTCTGGCCAGTGGTTGAGAGTAATTCCCTGCTCTGCTGGTACCTGTACAGGAAAACAAGAGGGAGGAATTGGAGAGGTCAGTGTTCAGGAGCTTTGAGGCAAGTTTAAGTCTAACTATTATCAAATTGAAGCACATCTACTCTGTAACTCACATGCCCGGTGTTTTCAAATACTCACAATTCTTAGTCTCTGCATCCTCTCTGGCCAGTGGTAGAGAGTAATTCCCTGCTCTGCTGGTACCTGTACAGGAAAACAAGAGGGAGGATTTGGAGAGGTCAGTGTTCAGGAGCTTTGAGGCAAGTTTAAGTCTAACTATTATCAAATTGAAGCACATCTACTCTGTAACTCACATGCCCAGTGTTTTCAAATACTCACAATTCATAGTCTCTGCATCCTCTCTGGCCAGTGGTTGAGAGTAATTCCCTGCTCTGCTGGTACCTGTACAGGAAAACAAGAGGGAGGATTTGGAGAGGTCAGTGTTCAGGAGCTTTGAGGCAAGTTTAAGTCTAACTATTATCAAATTGAAGCACATCTACTCTGTAACTCACATGCCCGGTGTTTTCAAATACTCACAATTCATAGTCTCTGCATCCTCTCTGGCCAGTGGTAGAGAGTAATTCCCTGCTCTGCTGGTACCTGTACAGGAAAACAAGAGGGAGGATTTGGAGAGGTCAGTGTTCAGGAGCTTTGAGGCAAGTTTAAGTCTAACTATTATCAAATTGAAGCACATCTACTCTGTAACTCACATGCCCAGTGTTTTCAAATACTCACAATTCATAGTCTCTGCATCCTCTCTGGCCAGTGGTTGAGAGTAATTCCCTGCTCTGCTGGTACCTGTACAGGAAAACAAGAGGGAGGATTTGGAGAGGTCAGTGTTCAGGAGCTTTGAGGCAAGTTTAAGTCTAACTATTATCAAATTGAAGCACATCTACTCTGTAACTCACATGCCCGGTGTTTTCAAATACTCACAATTCATAGTCTCTGCATCCTCTCTGGCCAGTGGTAGAGAGTTATTCCCTGCTCTGCTGGTACCTGTACAGGAAAACAAGAGGGAGGAATTGGAGAGGTCAGTGTTCAGGAGCTTTGAGGCAAGTTTAAGTCTAACTATTATCAAATTGAAGCACATCTACTCTGTAACTCACATGCCCAGTGTTTTCAAATACTCACAATTCATAGTCTCTGCATCCTCTCTGGCCAGTGGTTGAGAGTAATTCCCTGCTCTGCTGGTACCTGTACAGGAAAACAAGAGGGAAAATGATTCTACAATAATTTAATGTGTGTGGCGATCGAAAGTGAATGATAATAATGTACGGTCAGCAAGGTTTTCACTGTTGTGGCTTGCTTAACCTCTCGAGAAATCAAACCTATTGAGTGCAGCACACATTGAAACTCAGTAAACATACTGCGATAATTTATAAAATCCCTATAGTGTCTCATTATTCAAAAAGTAATTGTTCAAATGTAAGAATTTAAAATGAACGATGGAGCAGACATTTAATACGATTAGGGGAAAAATGCCTTTTAAATGAGTCATATAATGGTACATGCACTTTTACAAGTTGATTGTACTGAAATGTGTGTTGGCAGTGCCTGTACACAACCATCATAAAATGATAAAAATCCATCCAGTGTTTTTTTTTTAATCTTCATATGTTTTCCCCTCTCTCAAATCAAGCCGTTCGACCATGTGACGTCACAAAAATCGACGCCCCTCCCACGATTGTTGATTGACAGCAGCGTTTCAACACAGACCCACCCTCGCTCGTGAGCGAGCTGTCAATCATAGCCCGTGCGGACCGACGCGGTCACTGTTGATATGCTGGACTGGAGCACTGTCTATGAGCAGAATGGCGTCTAAGCGATTGTGGTGTTCTGTTCTTGGGTGTAATAAGGAACACAGCATCATTTTGATGTTCCTAAATCCGAACCACTGAAGATGCAGTGGCTGAGTTTGTTTTCGAAGGGAATATTCCCCAAGATCAACGTCAATGCTTTCATGTTTGCGCGAATCATTTCACACACCAGACTGCTTTACAAACGAGGGTCAGTAAAGCTGGTTTTGCTAAGAAGCTGCTCTTGCTAAGAAGCTGCTCCTGAAAAAAGGATCGGTACCAACTATTCGTGTTCCTTCTGCACCTCCAGAAGAAGTGAGTGTAATGTTTTATTAACCTTTATATTAATATTTATATTAATCTTTGCAAATCATTAGCACGCTTCACGATGAATGCGGCTGTTTACATTACGGCATGTTTTCTATGTACGGCGTTCTCAATATAATTCATAATCCCACGTTTATAATGAACAGCGCGTTATGGTTATTGTGTTATTTCAAAAGGTGTACGCACATAACAGAGGGGCGGGGTCAGCACAGCTCATTATCATTTAAAGACACATGCACTTAAACGGCGTGCTGAAAACAGAGCTGTTTTTGACCAGGTAAAATTAGTTCTTACAATACTAATGAGAATTTAATTAAAGTATATTACAAACTTTTAATTTAGACCCTAAAGAATCATATTAGCTTGTACAAAAATGGCATTATATGACCCCTTTAAATGTAAAAATATGCAGATTTAGATTCGTCAAAGCTGATTTAACATTGATGAGAATATTGCTTCAAAATAAATTATATTTACAACACAAAAAAATCCAAGTGAATGACCGATTTACTTGTCCGAAGGACAAGCACATGACAAGGCTTAATGTCGAGCCCTGCTTTATTTAAACCAATTGTATGCCTCATTGTTTTTACATAATATGTATTAAGTAGGGATGCAACGAAATTAAAATTCTGGGCCGAAACCGAAACTTCTGGATGCACTTGGCAAAAATAATCAATCATTTTCCTGAATTAAAAAAAATAAGTCAAACAAAAATAGCCACAATTATTTTGAAAGTAACACAAAAATTGGACAGAAAATAGGTCCATAATAAAATAAATATATATATATTCAAATGAATATATTATTCTTTATTCAGTTCTATGCAACAGAATCAGATTTCATAGATTGTCCTAGAAAGATATTATCAGAGCATGCAAGCAGAGCATAATAAACGGATTACAAAAAAAGAATCGTTTGTGACAGCCCTACTAAATTCAAAGACAAAAGTGTATTCCCAGAACTGATGATAGCATTCCTCAAACGAATTCACAAAAAAACAAATGTGTTAATAAAACAAATTAATAGAACTATAACTGTGGCACAAATTGGCCAATCTTACATTTCCTGATGGGGTTGATTTGCACTTCTGGCGCTGCTGGAAGTGGAAAGTTTGCTTCATCCTCAGTTTCACTATCATCGAAATAACGTGCCCTTTTACTGAAGAAAAAAATCAATTATTCAATTGATTGTCCTCATTCAGCAGCCATACTCTGCTCTGTATGTGCTGTATTTACATGTGTCTTTTTCTTCTCACGGGGGGCGAGTCCACGTCTGTAAGGTCTGTGTTTATTTCTGCCTCTGGTAGTTTTTGGCGAGCTTCTTCATATGTTTCTGTATAGATAAACAACAAGGTTTCTGTGAAGCAAACTAAAAAAAACATTAAAGAGAAATTATGAATAAATAATAGGAGAAAATGAAGAAATTTTATATATATATATATATATATATATATATATATATATATATATATATATATAGGCCAGATTTACTAAATAGGCACAATCTCTTTTTTGGGGGGAGGTAAACAATGGTGCAAATACCAGGAAATTAACTAGCACAAACCTTAGTTAATCACCTTGCATGATTCATTTAAATTAATCTGAATGATTCAGCATGAGTTTGAAAGGGAAACTCTTAAAACCGCATATGCAACAAGGTCAGCCGCAAAAACAACTGTTCACACCTTTAGTGTCTTTAATAAATCCCGACACCAAAAGACGGTTTATGCTGGTGCAACCTGTTAGTAAATCTGACCCATGGAAGCTAAGGATATGTACCTCTAGTAAAAATAATCCGGGTTTTGAAGGGAGTCCAGGATGGTCCTGGCTTTACCATTGATTTTATGGCTTTAACTCTATCTTCATATTTGTATGGAGGCCACATACAAACATTGTCCCTTACCCAATTATGGGGGACAACCTCGACTTCATTTGTGGTTACAAAGATTACGATATGATACATTGGCTGAAAAAAACAAGAGTTGTAATTAATTTTAGACTTCATTTAGATTCATTTAAAAAACGAATTCATATAAATGCCACTTACAAAAGCATGTCCCACAATATAATCCAGAAATGGTGTTGCTGCTTCTCAAGAACTATGTACATTAATTGGTGATATTATTAAGATGTGTGAGTCAGAGGGAAGACTGCAAATTTGTCTCCCAGAGGCAACCTCACACACTTCTGCCAGGGCTTTGTGAGCTCAGTAAAGTGCATCACTGTTGACAAATTGGACACGATGAATACTCCCATGTTTCTGGAGTCAAGAGGGTAAGTGTATAAGGCCTCTTTCTCTCTATACTCTTGAAACATAACATACTCTTTACCCCCATAAGCAATGATGTTTTTTACTGAAATCACTTTGCCATGAATAGAAATGCAATCATCTTTGCTCGATATTCGCAGCATGACACCATCAACAGTAAGCTGTCTGAACTGATGTACTGCTTCTGTCAGTGTTTGTGGTACAGGTCCATTTTTATGGGGGCACATCAGTGATATTTCATCAGTGGAATAACAGTTCCTTTCCTCATGTTCTGACAGCCTGCGGATTATCTGTGCAAGTGGATTGTGAGGTTTCCTTACCAATCTCTTAAGCTCACCAAGATAATTTTCATAGGGGAAGCCAGATATGCCATCTAAAGGACCATGCACTTTAACATCACTAGCAAGATGTACCAAGCCATGAATGTTGTATACCACCATCTCTTTGCCATACAACAAGCCATAATGCTCAACAAATGATACCAAAAAGGAGTGAGCCAAATCATTCATTTCGATACAATATTTTGAATTTGCCAAGATGTAGATGGCAACAGACAACAGCATAAAGTTATCATAAACCTGGCGAGGCAACACACTCTTTAAAACAACAGGGCCTGTGTACAGCAACAGTTGACGGAATTCAGTTGCCTTCCAACGAAGTCTCTCACTGAGAGCCCTAGGCTTTCTGGCAAACTCTGCTGGAATGAACTCCTTCAATGCTACCAGTCTCTCAGAGATACCCAAGACTTGAATGCTCGAAAGTCTTGTACGCAGGGGGCCCACTGCACCACACCACAGATCCGTTAGACGTCTCACTACACCCAAACACACAAGGTGCATGTAATCATGAGGAAAACTCGTTACCATGTCAATGTCAGTTTCTAGAAGAGGACAGTGTGTTAGATGGTGTTCCTCATCTAATCCCAGTCGAAAAGCTTCATCTGTTCTACAGGAGGCATCGTTCTCAGGAAATGTCATGCGGTGTTTCACATAGGAACCTTTCTGCTGACATTTGTCACAGCCATAGTATCCTGTGTGAGATTTTATACCTTTGATAAAGGCTTGTGCTGGAGCGTCACACATGATAGACGTTACCTTGACAAAGAAAGTCTTGCCACCAAAAACAAAACCTCTTCTTAAACTCTGCAACTCACAAACTAAGTGACTGAGATAGTCAGAAAGATTTTTTGGCTTAGTGGTCCCACAAAACAACCCTACGACAACAGGTTTCTTAGATAGACCTTTGAACATGCCAAGAATAGGCCAAAGTTGAACTGAAGAACTTTTGAAAAGTGGGATGCCGTCAAAATTTAGCTGCATGTTAAATGTGTGCCCGTCTGTAAAATAAGAACATACACTTCTCAACGTGTTTCTGAAAGCATTGACAATACCAAAATAGTGGAAAGATCCACCGGCAATCATCTCCACATTGTACTCTGTTTTCGTTTTTAACAGTGACCTTCCATCTTTTGGCAGGAATGGTAAATGCACTTTAAGAATTGCCAATAAAGCAGAAAGTGCAATGAGAGATACACCAAAACGAAGTGCCCAGTCAGTAATGCTGCTTCTGAGATCACTTTCATCGTTTGTTTCGCCAGTACTGCTACAATCATAGCTACTGTTTGTATTCTCACTAACAGAGATGCAAGTAGGATTCAGATCTGAAGGTCTGCAGTCAGAGGGAATGCCACCAGGAGGAATGGTAACAGGAGAGTTGTTAAGATTATCAGTATGGTCATACACCTCATGATTCACTGATTTAAGAAAAGTGTCAACTCTTTTGAGGGCCCTTTTCCTAAGATTGCTGCGTTCATTGTAATTCATCACTAGTGAACACAATACAGAGTCACAAATAAAATATGCATGGAATATCCCTAATGAGTTCAAGCTCAGGATGTTCACTACCCTATAATGAGAGAGAAACAGCAGATTAGGAGAGCAAGTTAAATTAAAGGGATAGTTCACAGTAAAATTCTGTCATCCTTTACAATCAACAAATAAACATTAAATGACAGTGATTAAACAATATACAAGTCAAGAGTATTATTCTGTATTACAGGTATTTACAGACAGGTCAAAAGAGACAAGAGTTTGGTAGAACAGTATAAATCCATACATTTAAAATAAAAACAAATTTTTTTTTTGCAAAAACAATATCTGATCATGTGTCATCATACTAACGCTACAGTGGATTGAATCTAGTTGGTTTTGTTTTTCTTTTTTTCTCCTTTTTCCTGCATTGATTCTTTACACATCTATCAAATCATGTGCATCATACTAGATTTTTTTTAGCTGGCTTTCCGTGTAGTGTAGCTATCACGACTTTGCGAGATGAGTGTAATAAGATACGAGTTATAAGATATGTGCAAACAAGGTGAATAAATTTGTATTCATAAACTTTATCACACTTGAATTGTGATACTAAACTAAATCTTGTTGAATCTTATTCCTAAATAATGAATTTGCAGTTTTTTCCAAGCTGCATTCATAACCAAAGAGTAAAATTGCGTTCTAGGGTCTTTAATGTCGGTATTTTTTTTTAAATATAATATTTTGGCATTCTAGTGTTAATTTTGAATCTTAAAGTGTTTTATTCATTTGAAAAAAAAAAAAAAGAAAAAATAATTGTGAAAGACAGGAGGTGCTGACTGGAAGCGTGGACCTCTTTTGAGTCCCGCCTATATTAGGTGAGTTAATTTTAATTCATTACGGTTTAATAATTATGATACTAAAAGTAATCTTTTGGTTTAGATTTTTAATCATGAATAATGGATTTGTTGCAGTTTTTGCACGATAATAGCCGTTTAATGGCGTCAAGTGATTATAGTATTTTAAATGTATTAAACTTTTTCTGCTCTAGGACTAATATTAAATGTAAAGTTTGCTTCATTAAAGGGATATTTCAGCTCTGGAAAGATGAATGTGTATTTAAAATGGGTAATTTATGTAGTAGAAATGTGAAATTATTTTTGAATTTGGAGCCTTCTAGACTGAGAAAAGCCAGAAAATTTATTTTTAGCTTTTGGGGATGAAAAACTACAACTCCCAGAATGCACTTGCTTCACTGCCCTAGGAAGCCACGCCTACCGGTGAGAGAGTGCAGTTAAACACAAGGCTAGCTACTATTGAGTCTCCGTGACGAGTCTGACAGGGATTTCGAGATCGCCCAAAATTTCCTGGATTCGGCTTTTGCGTTCTACATCCTCCATTGATTAGGTTTACTGTGGCGAGCAGGACGAGTGAGAGCGACACAAGGCTGGTGGCTTGTTTACTGATGATGAGCAACAATGGTGAGATGCACCCAAGGTTATAATCGTTGACGAAAACGAACGAAAAAACGAAAACTAGGTGGGAAAAAACATTGTCGTTAACTGAAATAAAAATAAAAACGAGGCATTACAAAAAAACGATAACTAACTAAAACTGTTATGTGTGTTTGGCAAAACTAACTAAAATAAAATAAAATTATAGAGTAAATGTCCTTAGTTTTCGTCTTTGTCAAGGTCTTTCATTTTTTAACGCTATTTAAAACACGCAGCATATTCATTCAGCTGCATTTCCTTTCCCCATGCGTCTCTCACATGCGCGCGCACACACACACACACACACACAGCCCCTCCCCTCCGTGCACACCGCGTCTCCATGAGAACGAGTGTTCGTTCGACGTTGAAAGCAAGTTCGCGAAAGGTTGGTATATCTATCTCGTGAACACCTTTACACAATCACACATTAAAAAGTGGTAAAAAAATATTTTACATTCTGAATATAATTTTGTCAGTGTGTTAATGTCGACCCGAGAAGCGATTGCGCCTTCTTTAGAAAGTTAACTAGTCGCAAGTTTGAGGTAAAATGCACTTTTTGGTTGTGGTTGTCGATGTCAAAACACTATATAAGCTATGATTCAAATATTAAATAATGTTATGTCATTTTTTTACTTTTACACTGAATGTTTGCTGCTTCAATCCAGATGACTAGGCTATTGGCTGTATAGGGTAAATTTAGTATAGGGTGTGAAAATTGTACAGCTGTGGTATTGGTATAGGGTGTGAATTCTGTATAGAAGATGTGTAGATTTTTGGTATGGCGTGTGGATTTTGTAGCCTGGTAATACCAAACTCTGCTACTTCGCTTTGCTTCGTAGACAGAGTCTGGCATGGCATAACTGAAAAGCGTTTTCTTTCTCGCAGGGAGGCGCTTGTCTGAAGTTTAAAATCATTGGTTCCCGTAAGCCAATCACATAACGTTTGGTTATGGCGTGTGTTATGCGCATGCTCAGCTGCATCTAACTTCCACTGTAAACACATGTATGATGCGAAAACAAAACCATCGAGCGAAATACCGGAGTGAACATGGCTGTGAATGACTTTTGCAGATTATGTGAAGTAAATCTACGCATCCACGGTACAATCAGTGTCTACGTCACGGCTATCAGCCCGCCCTCTGTTCGTTGATTGGCCGGCTGTTTTCAGGCCGGAGGAAAACGGAAAGCTATTACGCTGTCTCAGACTGAGTACAGAAGCGAAATGAAATTGAGCGGAAGTAAGAAGTCTGACGTAGTCAGGCTATGGATTTTGTAAGAGGTTAAAGAATTTCAATGGGGTGTGAATTTTTTTCTAAAATTGTATGATATTTTTGTTGAGTTATTATTACACAATACTTTTTCCGACCTTTTTGAATCTTGCCCCTGACAAATAACCCAAATTACAAAAAAAGACTAAAACTAACACTAAAACTAATAAAAACTAAACTAAAACTAAGCATTTTCCAAAAATAAAAACTAAACTAAACTAGCAAACCCACTTTAAAAACTAATTAAAACTAAACTGAATTTGAAAACAAAAAGTCAAAACGAAATAAAAATAAAAACTAATGAAAAATGCAAAACTATAATAACCCTGGATGCACCGTTCTCGTATCTCACAGAGGAGCGGGAATTTCCTTATCAATCAATCCACAGCAACGATCACTTGTTTAGCGTTCATGTAAACACTACATTCAGATTCACCAATCGGAGTGAATTCAGTTAGATTGAAACAAAAGGTGTGCATGTAAACAATGAATGGATGACTGCAGAAAGCAAAAGCCGAATCCCGGACATTTTGGACGATCTCGACGGCCGGACATGTCCGGGAAAAAGAGGATGGTAACCCCTAATACTTTCTCCCACTACTCAGCTTTCTCCACAGAACAAGAGTCTGTTAGCTTAGCTTCCAAATAAAAGATAGCTGACACTATCTGTGTTCATGCTGTGAGTGAGATCGCATCCTCATATGGGCGGGTTGAAAACATGCGGAACAGCGCCTTCTACTGGCTGTAGTCTTTAGCCTTTGGACAAAAAATCCTCAGATGACGCAAAATTATGATTTTTGCGTCAGAGGATTTTTTCCAGACCAAAAAAAAACAAAAAACAAACATACAAATCTCTCGTCTCAGGGGGATATGAGGGGGGAAAGCATGGTAATTTGAAAATACTACAGGTTTTCTACTGATACAAAACTTAATGCTAAATCCTGAAGTATCCCTTTAATGTTAGATATACGGTAAGCAAATTTAGCATTGTACATCTTTATTGATGAGTTGTTTTCATTAAAAATAATAATAACCACGAATTAAGCATTCATTTTAGAAGTAAGTGGAAATCCAAAGACCTTTTGTGTTAAAACGCAGGTATACCTGTCATCAGTCTAATTCACCTTGTTAAAAGTTCTGTTTAATATAATAAATTCATTTATGCTTCCATGACAAGCACATATACACTAAAGAGAAAATAACTATACAACTGTAAACACCTTTAAGTGATGCTTAAAAAAAAAAGACAACTTACCTTGGTTGAAATAAGGGATGGTTAGAGAAAAGAAAAAAAACAGTGGAGGATGATGCAAAATCTAAAAAAGGAAACAATAAAAAGAATATATTACAGGTAACCACTACAGTAGTCCAAAATGTTGAATGAGGTGTATGCTGCAAATTAATCTAATATGAATATATAAAATAAATCTAAAGTGAAACTAAGAATGTGCTTAAAAACATCTTATAGCAAAGGATGACTGTGGCGAGCAGGCCGAGGCTGAGGGCTTTGAGAGAACAGCTGGAGGCCAGTGTGATTACTGATGAGTGACACCTGTACGTTGCTCATTATCAATCACTCACCAGCCTCCGTTCTCTCACTCTCAGCCACACCCTGCTCACCACAGTCACAATGATCTGTTTGCAGACAAGAAAAATGGGTAAAATAAGACTGAGTAACTACTGTAATATCAACTATTACCTAGGTCTGTATAGACGTGCAGTAGTCAAAGAAATGAATTGATTAATCAAATTGTGGTAAAAAAAATCATGGATTTTAATTTATTGACTAGCAAAATATTATGGTAACACGAGAAACTGCATTAATTATGCCCATGTTTCTCATCTTTTCAGATAATTTTCAATTAGTCACAATTTTGAACTGGTAAAGGCAGATAAATAAACATTAACATGGACAGCTAAGATAAAGTGCAAATAAGGGAAACATCTCAAGCTGTTAAAACATGGCTGATGATGTAGCTTTAAAGAATATAGGCTAAGCCCAAATACTAACTTAAGTGTCTCAAAAATATACTTACATGGATAAAGATGCTTAATGGTTGAAAGAGCTCTTAAAAGAGCTTTTGGGGGTCATTTAGCTGCTGTTGACACAAAAGCAAAATGGAGAAAAATAAGAAACATGACTGAACAGAATTAATTTTATCAATATATATATACACACATTCAGTAAACTTTGAGTTATTATTACTTAATCAAAACAACCCAGCTGCTGATTGATATTACTTGGAATAAAAAAAAAAAAAAAATAAAAAAAAAAGGGTGTGTGTTTCTCTCCCTCCATTGTGTCCACTGTCTCCCCTCCTGTCCCATTTCTCATAGGTTGTTCTACCCTAACTGGTCAGCGGTGTCCGTCTTTTAACAGCGGAAATGAAAGGGTGAAAGGGAAGCTGTTGGAATTGTGTTTATTTATTTTGATTGGGAATTCTGTGAAGTCATTGATAATGTTGTTTTTCTCCCTTGTTTTTCTTACTTTTAGTGGTGTGTTGGCCACAATTAACCTAAGAACAAACTGCCTGAGTTATGAACGCTGTTGGGGCTTTTTTGCGTATTGAAGGAGAAATTCTTGTTATGCTAGGCTGTATAACAGTTCATAAGAATACCGTGTTTACTTTGGTTGTTTAATTGACGTTAATGACAGACAGCACCACGTTTCTAAGGTTGCTGTAATTGTAAGACCTAATCCAATATCCTCCCTGAGACCCATAAGGGAAAACAAGTTTTGTTAATGTTTATATATATATATATATATATATATATATATATATATATATATATATATATATATATATATATACATTATTTGTAAACATGGCCAAAAATTTGGTTTTCCATTATATGCGATATGTATATTTTCATTGTCTCTAATTTGAATAGTAATGTGTTTTTAGGAAACATGTAATGGAAAAAAAAGTAGCTATAACGAGTAATAAATAGACAACATTTTTATAATAGCTCATATTTCATATAAATATTTAGCATTTCTTTCCTATTCACTTGTCTCCTAAAATGCCTGACAAGCATGTCCCGGTGTCCTCTACAGTGGACATGAATAAAACAGATGCATGTCTCATAACAGAACGTCATATTCTTATTTAAAACCCCAAAGATGTGAATTTATTACAAAAAAAAAATGTAATTGATCAAATCATATTTCTATAAGAGTGCTGAATTTAATCATCCAGTCAGTGTCAGTCAGGATAGGGGGGTTGTCATGATGCAAACTCCAAACATTTGGTATCTCTGAAAAGCCCTGAATTTTTAACGTTACAGGACAAAATGGTCTCAAAATAATGTCATCTAAGCTACAAAGGAAAACTTCTCAGGCAGATATAATGATAACATGGGCACATATATTTATGTATGGGCACATATATTTATGTTTTCGGCCATACACGCGCCGAGAACCGCTGTGAGGTTAAAAGAGAATATCGTATTTTCCCGTGTCGTTCGGCCATTTCTGTGGGTGCTTGAGCAGTGTTCACGCGCTGTCTGAGAAGAGGCCGCGCTTCAGGAGTAACTTATGTTTAACGAATTCAGTTCCCTTTCGCATCTGTGATTCATAGTTTTTTAAAATACTTTATTGTAATTATCATTAATAAGTAGGGCCAAACGTTAACATGACAGACATGCGCACGCACAAGTGACGTAACAGATTTAACAGCAACAGGTTGTTTGCCTCTGTTAATAGATTGTATAATTTACTTAGTTCATGTTTTTAAACGTCATTGATAATTGTAGTTATAATTTGTGAAGTATATCGAATAATTAAAGTACTTACCTCCAGAAAACTCAAGTTATTCCTCTCAGCAGGGAGTAGACAGTCAGGATGTGTGCACGCGCTGGCTCTGACTGGCCAAACTTCCGTTTTCGCTACCTATTGTTTTCGCGGGCTTTGCACGCGAGTCTGGCACCAAAGTTTATATATTTTAATATTTATACATATATAAAATGTATATCATCACACAGCATACCTTGTTAAATTATCCTGGCATTCAATTATTAATAATAATAAAACTGCTGTGATTGGTTAATAGAGCTTCGCGGCTCTAGCGCCGCGGTGGTTGATGGGTAAAATTGCCATTTTGTGATGCTCCGAAGAGGGAATTTTTTTTTTTTTTTTTTTTTATGCTTACAAAAATATACATAATAACAGACAACAACAGAACTAAAACAAATAAAAATAAAATAAAAATCACAAAGGGGGGAATCATGTAAATTAAACATATTGATAAATCATATATGAGAATTACATGACACTGAAAAAAGGAAAAGAATTAACAGACAAGGGTGTAGATTTGATTTGAACATTGGGGGGGTTGAAGTTTGGGTTCTGCATATTTTTCATGTTTCATGTATAAATATTGGGGGGGGTTGTAATGCATAGATTTAAATATTGGGGGGGTTATCTCCCCCCCAACCTCCACAAACTACACCCCTGCAAACAGATAATGTTTTTAAGGCCTTTTTGTTCTCAGACAACTTAATTGAAAAGAGGTATTTTTCAAGTTATTTAAAAAATGTAAGAAAAAGAGGTTTCATATTTAAATATTTAGATTTATGAATATGAAACTTTGCTAATCAGATTAATTACATAAAAATGACCTTTTTTTAGATTGATTATAATCTACAAAGCCTAGGACCACATCCTTCCAATACAACACACATTCATTATAGATTTCAGGCTTATAAATCCTAAGACATCTTGCCAAAACATTTTGGTAAATGGACAATACCAAAAAAAAAAAAAAGATGAACTACAGTTTCGTCAGAGTTGTCACAGAAAGAACAACTGGAGGAAATATCCTTTTTGAACTTTTTGAGGTAGTGACTTGCAGGGTAGTATTTATGAATTATTTTAAAAGAAATCTCTTTTACTTTATTGGTTAAAAAAAAGAAAAAGATGTGGAACTGCATTATTCCAGTAAGCGGTCACAGACGGTAAAGTAACAATGTTTTGCTGAAAAAGTGAACGGACTGATCGATTGTTTTTACAGGGAGAAGCAAAGCACAATTTGCCAACAGGAGTATTGACCAAACTCATAGAGACTGTAGAGGTTGAGTTCCTCTCAATAAAGCAAGAGCACCTGATGGGATTGAACACCATAAATAATGAAAATTCTTTGGGAGAAACAGGAAATTGAAAGTGATATAAAAACTCCTTATATGAAAACAACAAACCTTGAGGATTGATTAACTGACTAACTAACAAGATATTTTTATCAAACCAATTATGAAAAAATATAGACAGTTACATATTACAGTTTGATACGGAACTTTTCACCTCATAAATATTTTATTTGGAATAACTGTAATATTTAATATATTTAATATATTTAATATATATATATATATATATATATATATATATATATATACACACACACACACATATATACGCACACACATGTATAAGATATTACAGTTATTCCAAATAAAATATTTATGAGGTGAAAAGTTGTGCTTGAATATCAAAGACTCAAAGAATATCATGCCAAGAGGGATTGCCTGTGAAAATCAGATAATATTGCTGGTAATTTTTCAATTTTGTAGTTACATAACAGAAGAAAGTCATGGGATTTATGGGAAGAACATGTTGTGTTGTTGGATGTAATGTTCACACGATCGATTTTTACATTCAACCTATTTGTATTTAACTTTGTTTTTGTTTGTCAATAAGTCCATCTCACAATTTTTAATTTTATTCTGTGCTTTCAGACTCTTTTACACAGTAAATTGTTATTTGTTAAGCTCCCTCAAAAAATCATGCAAAGTGATTGCCTTTAACTTAGTAAAATGAAAGAATATAATGCTGTAACAAATGCTTATTTAGTGGTGTAAATTGAGCTAAATAATGGAATATTTCCTGCAACTTGGAATTTCAGTTGTATTTAATTGTTAAAACAATGCAAACTGATTTCCTTAAAATATGTTTTACTCCACTTAAGCACTTCACACATACATTATAAATCGATAAAAAAAGGTTCCATTCATCACATTTACAAATTAGTGACAGTGCAAACTATTTTAAAATTGTTCAACAACAGGGGTTGGGCAATCTTTTTGTCATAAAGTGCCATTTTAAAGTTCTCCGACATGGAAAATCAGCACTGGTGGCATCAGCACTGATAAGAAGTGTTCCTACTTTTAATGAAGACAACTGTGTGTTAAAGCCAGATTAGTGCATTGCTGCCTTTAACTGGTATACAAACGTCATAAAGGGCTTTCGCACTGGAGGAACCTTTTCATAATTCATAAAGCTATTGGCGGAAGTTCCCAGTTTAGGTCCAACCGTATCAAGCCGCTGACTTTGTGCTCACCAAAAAAATGCTGGCGGACCCCCAGGTCATTGTAAGGGTATGACCAAGAAGAGCATATAATAACATGGATAAATCAACTCATAAACTTATAAGTAAGTCTCCTCGGCTTCCATTGTCAATTGCGCTCGTTCCTGTTGCGTGACCTTAAACTGGCAACCTGCATGAGGGTCGAGTCTGAAGAGGAGGGGACGGGGTAAACAACAATCTCCCATAACTTGAATTTGGACTGCAGTACCTATTTCCACCACTAGCTCACAGACATTCTTACAGACTGCAGATTTAAAGATGTCTATTGAGAGTGCCCACAAAGATAACAGATAATCTGTGTGCATGTGCAAACTACATTAGTCCAAAAAAATTATTGATTGAATATTCAGATGTTGCAGGTGACTGAAATTTTTTTTCTGATTACTTTTGATCTAATTGATTGCTGCTTTTCATAAGGCTGTATACATTAATTGCAAATGTCAGTATCCTAGTTTATTTCCATCATTGTCCAATATATAAATTAACAAATAAACAACATGCCCTTGGCAATCTAGAATAAGCTATTCATATCTAGGTTACTGATTACTAATGAATGACCAGAATGACTGCTATTACAGAATTCCTCAAGTTCAGTGTCAAAGTTAAAGAACAGAATAGTATCTTAATTATACAGACAAATCTGTCGGATTATGAAAAAGAAAGGATGACTTAATCCAATGATTCTTTATCAGATCTAAGACAAACAAAGGGAAAAGAACAAAAGTCAGCCTTCTTCTTTTACATTTTAAAACTTAATAACTATGAATTAATATCATACTAAATATCATATCTGGCCCACACACAACAATCCAGGTTTGTTGCACAAAGGCCAGATCTGGCCCACACACAGCAAGCCACGACTCAAACTAAAGCCGGTTTGTTGCACAAAGGCCAGATCTGGCCCACACACAGCAAGCCACGACTCAAACTAAAGCCGGTTTGTTGCACACGGGCCAGATCTGGCCCACACACAGCAAGCCACGACTCAAACTAAAGCCGGTTTGTTGCACAAAGGCCAGATCTGGCCCACACACAGCAAGCCACGACTCAAACTAAAGCCGGTTTGTTGCACACGGGCCAGATCTGGCCCACACACAGCAAGCCACGACTCAAACTAAAGCCGGTTTGTTGCACAAAGGCCAGATCTGGCCCACACACAGCAAGCCACGACTCAAACTAAAGCCGGTTTGTTGCACACGGGCCAGATCTGGCCCACACACAGCAAGCCACGACTCAAACTAAAGCCGGTTTGTTGCACACGGGCCAGATCTGGCCCACACACAGCAAGCCACGACTCAAACTAAAGCCGGTTTGTTGCACACGGGCCAGATCTGGCCCATGAACAGCATGCCACGACTCACACTAAAACCGGCTTGATGTGTGTGGGCCAGAGACGGCCCATATAACCTTTGCCGTTGCCAGAACTGAGCCACATGTGCCATAGTTGGCCCAGATGAGGCCCGGATATGTATGCTATCTGGGTAGCAACCACCCAAAAGACCCTAGCAACCTCCTAGCAACCACCCAAAAGACCCTAGCAACCACCCAGAATACCCTAGCAACCACCCAAAACAGCCTAGCAACCACCCAGAACACCCTGGCCACCACCTAGCAATCACCCAGAATACCTTAGCAACGCCTAGCAACACCATAGCAACCACCCAGAACACCCTAGCAACTGCCTAGCAACCACCCAGAACACCCTAGCAACCACCCAAAATACCTTAGCAACCGCCTAGCAACACCATAGCAACCACCCATAACACCCTAGCAACTGCCTAGCAACCACCCAGAACACCCTAGCAACCACCCAAAATACCCTAGCAACCGCCTAGCAACCACCCAAAACACCCTAGCAACCACCCAAAACACCCTAGCAACCACCTAGCAACCACCCAAAACACCCTAGCAACCACCCAAAATATCCTAGCAACCACCCAGAACACCCTAGCAACCACCTAGCAACCGCCTAGCAACCACACAAAAGACCCTAGCAACCACCTAGCAACCACCCAAAACACCCTAGCAACCACCCAAAATACCCTAGCAACCGCCTAGCAACCACCCAGAATACCTTAGCAACCGCCTAGCAACACCATAGCGAGCACCCATAACATCCTAACAACCGCCTAGCAAAAAACTTTCCGGTCTAAACTTTCTCAAGCCAACTTAAAGTTTGTCTCGACGAACTTTCGCATCTAGTTATTATTATTATTCTGACCCAAAATTTTCTGACACTAACTCCTCCTAGAGCTTTAACTCTACAAAGTCCAAACTCGGGTCAGACTTTCAGACTGTTCTGTCTTGGTGTGCTATATCTTTTCAGACTAATTTGACTTTCAGTTTTCTTAAAAATGAATATTAAAAACCATAAAAATCCCATAGACTTACATTGCAGAGTGCTCAAAATGAGCCAAGACTACGGTGGCCCATTAGTGTACAAGCCAAAAACTCAAATCTAAACTCCCTGAAGCCTTATGGCGCTTTTCCACTACACAGTACCAGCTCGCCTCGGCTCGCCTCGGCTCGGCTCGGCTCGGCTCGACTCGACTCGGCTCTGTTAACTAACTAATCTATATTTCTTTCTTTCTAACTAATCTATCTATCTTTCTAACTATCTTATCTATCATTCTTCTTTCTTTCTTTCTTTCTTTCTTTCTTTCTAACTAATACTTCTTTCTTTCTTTCTTTCTAATCCTTCTTTCTAACTAATCTTTCTTTCTATCTTTTTCTTTCTAACTAATCCTTCTTTCTATCTAATCTGTCTTTCTAACTAATCCTTTCTTTCTTTCTTTCTTTCTTTCTTTCTTTCTTTCTTTCTAACTAATCCTTTTTTCTTCCTTTCTTTCTAACTAATCTTTCTTTCTTTCTAACTAATCTTTCTTTCTTCCTTTCTAACGAATCTTACTTTCTAACTATTCTTTCTTTCTTTCTTTCTTTCTTTCTTTCTTTCTTTCTTTCTTTCTTTCTTTCTTTCTTTCTTTCTTTCTAACTAATCAATCTTTCTTGTTCTTTCTTTCTTTCTTTCTTTCTTTCTTTCTTTCTTTCTTTCTTTCTTTCTAATCAATCTTTCTTTTTCTTTCTTTCTTTCTTTCTTTCTTTCTTTCTTTCTTTCTTTCTTTCTTTCTTTCTTTCTTTCTTTCTTTCTTTCTTTCTTTCTTTCTTTCTAACTAATCAATCTTTCTTTCTTTCTTTCTTTCTTTCTTTCATTCTAACTAATCAATCTTTCTTTCTCTCTTTCTTTCTCTCTTTCTTTCTCTCTCTCTCTCTTTCTTTCTTTCTTTCTTTCTTTCTTTCTTTCTTTCTTTCTCTTTCTTTCTCTTTCTTTCTGTCTTTCTAATGTCTATCTAATCTATCAATCTAACTTTAAACTACTTTAAACTTCAAACTACTTTAAACTTCTAACTTCTTTAAACTTCTTCAAACTCTCTGGTCAGGCTTTCTCAAGCCAACTTAAAGTTTGTCTCAACAAACTTTTTTTTCTAGTTAAGTTGGCTTGAGAGAGCCAACTTACTGAAATCCTATTTAAACTTATTAAGTTGGCTTGAGAAAGCCAACTTACTGATATTGTACTTAAACTTATTATTCTTCTTCTTCTTCTTCTGACCCCTAAAATTTACAACTTTAATGCAGCCTATAGCTTTAACTCTACATACTCCAAACTCGGCTCAGACACTCAGACTGTTCTGACTCGGTATGCTATATCTTTTCTAACTGATCGGACTTACGGTTTTCCTAAAAATGACGATCAAAACTCGGAAAAAACCATTTGAATTAAAATTGCGGAATGTTCAGGTTTTTTAAACTGCCAAACTGCCAAAAATTCAAATTTAAATCCCTTGAAACCCTAAACTAAATCAAACTGCCAAAAATTCAAATCTAAACTCCTTGAAACCAAACTGCCATTCTATATAATATATAAAAGCCATTGAGACTAATTTAAACTAATAAACTCATCTATCTATCTACTTCAAACTATTTTAAACTTCAAACTACTTTAAACTTCAAACTAAATTAAACTTTAAACTAATTTAAACTTTTTAAACGTCAAACTTATATAAACTTTAAGATAATTTAAACTTCAAACTACTGAATTTACTTCATTTTAACTTATAAACTCTAAACGCATATAAACTCTGAGTGTGTAAGTGTTATCGAGATAAAGTGTTTGTGTGTGTGTGTGTGTGTGTGTGTGAGAGTGTATGTGAGCTAATGTATGTATGTGTGTGTGTGTGTGTGTGTGTGTGTGTGTGTGTGTATGTGTGTGTAACCGCCTAGAACACCATAGCAACCACTGAGAACACCCTAGCAACCACCCAGAACACCCTAGCAACCACCCAAAATACCTTTGCAACCACCTAGCAACCACCCAGAACACCCTAGCAACTGCCTAACAACCACCCAGAAAACCTTAACAACCACCCAAAATACCTTAGAACACCCTAGCAACACCATAGCAACCACTCAGAACACGCTAGCAACTGCCTAACAACCACCCAGAACACCCTAGCAACCACCCAAAATACCTTAGAACACCATAGCAACACCATAGCAACCACTCAGAACACCCTAGCAACCACCCAAAATACCTTAGGACACCCTAGCAACACCATAGCAACCACTCAGAACACCCTAGCAACTGCCTAGCAACCACCCAAAATACCTTAGAACACCCTAACAACACCATAGCAACCACTCAGAACACCGTAGCAACTGCCTAACAACCACCCAGAAGAACCTAGCAACCACCCAAAATACCTTAGAACACCCTAGCAACACCATAGCAACCACTCAGAACACCCTAGCAACCACCCAAAATACCTTAGGACACACTAGCAACACCATAGCAACCACTCAGAACACCCTATCAACTGCCTAACAACCACTCAGAACACCCTAGCAACCACCCAAAATACCTTAGGACACCCTAGCAACACCATAGCAACCACCCAGAACACCCTAGCAACCACCCAAAATACCTTAGGACACCATAGCAACACCATAGCAACCACACAGAACACCCTAGCAACCACCCAAAATACCTTAGAACACCATAGCAACACCATAGCAACCACCCAGAACACCATAGCAACCACCCAAATACTTTAGAACACCCTAGCAACACCATAGCAACCACCCAGAACACCCTAGCAACCACCCAAAATACCTTAGAAAACCCTAGTAACACCATAGCAACCACTCAGAACACCCTAGCAACCACCCAAAATACCTTAGGACACCCTAGCAACACCATAGCAACCAATCAGAACAGCCTATCAACTGCCTAACAACCACCCAGAACACCCTAGCAACCACCCAAAATACCTTAGAACACCCTAGCAACACCATAGCAACCACTCAGAACACCGTAGCAACTGCCTAACAACCACCCAGAACACCCTAGAAACCACCCAAAATACCCTAGAACACCCTAGCAACACCATAACAACCACTCAGAACACCCTAGCAACCACCCAAAATACCTTAGGACACCCTAGCAACACTATAACAACCACCCAGAACACCCTAGCGACCAGCCAAAACACCTTAGAACACCCTAGCAACACCATAGAAACCACATAGAACACCCTAGCAACTGCCTAACAACCACACAGAACACCTTAGCAACCACCAAAAATAACTTAGAACACCCTAGCAACACCATAGCAGCCACCCAAAATACTTTAGGACACCCTAGCAACACCATAGCAACCACTCAGAACACCTTAACAACCACCCAAAATACCTTAGAACACCCTAGCAACACCATAGCAACCACTCAGAACACGCTAGCAACTGCCTAACAACCACCCAGAACACCCTAGCAACCACCCAAAATAACTTAGAACACCCTAGCAACACCATAGCAACCACTCAGAACACCCTGGCAACTGCCTAACAACCACCCAGAACACCCTAGCAACCACCCAAAAAACCTTAGAACACCCTAGCAACACCATAGAAACCACTCAGAACACCCTAGCAACCACCCAAAATAACTTGGGACACCCTAGCAACACAATAGCAGCCACTCAGAACACCCTAGCAACCACCAAAAATACCTTAGGAACCACCCAGAACATCCTAGCAACCTTTGCGGTCCAAACTTTCTCAAGCCAACTTAAAGTTTGTCTCGACTTTTTTTTTTATTATTCTTTTTCTGAGCGGAAAAATTTACAAGACAAACTCCTCCTAGAGCTTTAACTCTACATACTCCAAACTCGAACACGAACTTTCGCATCTAGTTAAGTTGGCTTGAGAGAGCCAACTTACTGATATTGTACTTAAACTTATTATTAAGTTGGCTTGAGAAAGCCAACATATTGAAATCCTATTTAAACTTATTATTATTATTCTTCTTACCAAAAAATTACACTCAATCTCCTCCTAGAGCTTTAACTCTACATACTCCAAACTCGGCTCAGACCTTCAAACTGTTCTGACTCGAGTTGCTTTATCTTTTCAGACTGATCGGACTTACGGTTTTCCTACAAATGACGATCAAAACTCGGAAAAACTCCCATTGACTTAACATTGGGCATTCTAAAAAAATTCAAACTCACCAACCGACAAAAATTTAAATCTAAATCCCTTGAAAACTAATTCAAACTGCCATTCTATATATATTAGCCAATGAAACTCATTTAAACTAATAAACTCTAATCTCATACACTTATAAACTAATTAACTTAAATTTAATAACTAATTAACTAATAAACTCATGAATTCATAGACTTATGAACTCTTAAACTCATAAATTAATAAATTCTGAACTCTAAACTCATTTAAACTTATAAACTCTAAACTCAAAAACTTGTACACTTATAAACTCTAAACTCATAAACTCTGAGTGTGTGTGTGTGTGTGTGTGTGTGTGTGTGTGTGTCTGAGTGAGTGTGTGAGCGAGGTAGTCTGTGTGTGTGTGTGTGTGTGTGTGTGTGTGTTTGTTTGTTTGTATCTATCTAACTTATTTATATATCTATCATAAACTTCAAACTACTTTAAACTACTTTAAACTTCAAACCAATTTAAACTTCTTAAGTTTAAAGCTCCCAGCTCCCAAGCAACTCCATAGCAACCAAACTTGAGTACCCTAGCAACCGTTTTGCAAGACCTATATCTCTGTATCAGAACATCGTATAGAGATGAGGTTTGGCTCTTTTGACTCATGCTAGCAAACAGCACTTCCAACATGCTACATATGCTAGCAGTGAATAGCTACATGCTAATAGCGATTAGTTAAGTGTTAAATCATGCCAAGATCATGCTAAGAACTCTATAAAAACTCCATAGTAACCATCTGTGATAACTACCAACCACCTAGTAACACCATATCAACCGCCCTGAATACCATAGCAACCCCCCAGAACACCCTAGCAACCGCCTAGCAACCACCCAAAAGACCCTAGCAACCACCCAGAACACCGTAGCAACCACCCAAAAGACCCTAGCAACCACCCAAAAGACCCTAGCAACCGCCTAGCAACCACCCAAAAGACCCTAGCAACCACCCAGAACACCGTAGCAACCACCCAAAAGACCCTAGCAACCACCCAAAAGACCCTAGCAACCGCCTAGCAACCACCCAGAATATCCTAGCAACCACCCAGAATACCCTAGCAACCACCCAAAACAGCCTAGCAACCACCCAGAACACCCTGGCCACCACCTAGCAACCACCCAGAATACCTTAGCAACGCCTAGCAACACCATAGCAACCACCCATAACACCCTAGCAACTGCCTAGCAACCACCCAGAACACCCTAGCAACCACCCAAAATACCCTAGCAACCGCCTAGCAACCACCCAAAACCGCCTAGCAACCACCCAAAACACCCTAGCAACCGCCTAGCAACCACCCAAAATACCCTAGCAACCACCCAAAAGACCCTAGCAACCACCCAAAATATCCTAGCAACCACCCAGAACACCCTAGCAACCGCCTAGCAACCACACAAAAGACCCTGGCAACCGCCTAGCAACCACCCAAAACACCCTAGCAACCACCCAAAACACCCTAGCAACCACCCAAAATACCCTAGCAACCGCCTAGCAACCACCCAGAATACCTTAGCAACCGCCTAGCAACACCATAGCGACCACCCATAACATCCTAACAACCGCCTAGCAAAAAACTTTCCGGTCCAAACTTTCTCAAGCCAACTTAAAGTTTGTCTCGACGAACTTTCGCATCTAGTTATTATTATTATTCTTCTGTTAAAAACTGTTGACTCAAACTCGTCCTAGAGCTTTAACTCTACATACTCCAAACTCGGCTCAGACACTCAAACTGATCTGAAGTTAGTTGCTATATCTTTTCAGACTGATCGGACTTACGGTTTTCCTAAAAATGCCGATCAAAACTAGGAAAAACTCCCATTGACTTACAATGGGGAGTTCTAAAAAATTCAAATCCAGATTCAAACTCACCAACCGACAAAAATTTAAATCTAAACACCTTGAAGACTAAACCAAACTGCCGTTCTATATACTATATGAGTCATTGAGGCTCATTTAAACTAATAAACTCTAAACTCATACACTTATAAACTAATTAACTTATAAACTCATGAATTCATAGACTTATGAACTCTTAAACTCATAAATTAATAAACTCTGAACTCTTAAACTCATTTAAACTTATAAACTCTAAACTCATTAAAACTTATACACTCTAAACTCATTTAAAACTTATAAACTCTAAACTCAAAAACTCTTACACTTATAAACTCATCAATTTATACACTTATAAACTCTAAACTCATAAACTCTGAGTGTGTGTGTGTGTGTACGTGTGAACACACACACACACACTCACACTCTAAACTCATTTAAACTTAAACTCTAAACTCATTTAAACTTGTAAACTCAAAACTCGTAAACTACTTTAAACTTCAAACCACTTTAAACTTCTTAAGTTTAAAGCTTCCAGCTCCCAAGCAACTCCATAGCAACCAAACTTGAGTACCCTAGCAACCGTTTTGCAAGACCTATATCTCTGTATCAGAACATCGTATAGAGATGAGGTTTGGCTCTTTTGACTCATGCTAGCAAACAGCACTTCCAACATGCTACACATGCTAGCAGTGAATAGCTACATGCTAATAGCGATTAGTTAAGTGCTATATCATGCCAAGATCATGCTAAGAACTCTATAAAGACTCCATAGTAACCATCTGTGACAACTACCAGCCACCTAGTAACACCATAGCAACCACCCAGAACACCCTAGCAACCGCCTAGCAACCACCCAGAATACCCTAGCAACCGCCTAGCAACAGCATAGCAACCATCCAGAACACCCTAGCAACCGCCTAGCAACCACCCAGAATACCCTAGCAACCGCCTAGTAACACCATAGCAACCAACCAGAACACCCTAGCAACCGCCTAGCAACCACCCAGAATACCCTAGCAACCACCTAGCAACACCATAGCAACCACCCAGAACACCCAAGCAACCGCCTAGCAACACCATAGCAACCACCCAGAACATCCTAGCAACCGCCTAGCAACCACCCAGAATACCCTAGCAACCGCCTAGCAACACCATAGCAACCACCCAGAACACCCTAGCAACCCACTAGAAAACCCCCAACAACTTTTGAACTGTAAAATACTTTATACTTTAAACTACTTTAAACTTCAAACTGATTTAAACTTTAAACTAATTTAAACTTTAAACTAATTTAAACTTTAGACTAATTTAAACTTTAAACTACTTTAAACTTTAAACTAATTTAAACTTTAGACTAATTTAAACTTTAAACTAATTTAAACTTCAAACTAATTTAAACTTTAAACTAACCCTAACTTCAAACTACTTTAAACTCCAAACTATTTTAAACTTCTTCAAACTTTCTGGTCCAGCTTTCTCAAGCCAATTTAAAGTTTGTCTCGACGAACTTTATAATCTAGTTATTATTATTATTCTTTTTCTGAGCGGAAAAATTTACAACTCAAACTCCTCCTAGAGCTTTAACTCTACATACTCCAAACTCGGCTCAGACCTTCGAACTGTTCTGACTCGAGTTGCTTTATCTTTTCAGACTGATCGGACTTACGGTTTTCCTAAAAATGACGATCAAAACTCGAAAAAACTCATTCAAAAACTCCCATTGACTTACATTGGGGAGTTCTAAAAAATTCAAACCGACAAAAATTTAAATCTAAACACCTTGAAGACTAAACCAAACTGCCGTTATATATACTATATGAGCCATTGAGACTCATTTAAACTAATGAACTCTAAACTATACACACTTATACACTAATTAACTTATAAACTCATGAATTCATAAACTTATGAACTCTTAAACTCATAAATTAATAAACTCTGAACTCTTAATCTCATTTAAACTTATAAACTCTAAACTGATTTAAACTTATAAACTCAAAACTCAAGAACTCATACACTTATAAACTCATCAATTTATACACTTATAAACTCTAAACTCAGACACACACACACACACACTCAGAGTTTATGAGTGAGTGTGTGAGCGAGTTTGTGTGTGTGTGTGTGTGTGTGTGTGTGTGTGTGTGTCTATCTAACTTATTTATCTATCTGTCATAAACTTCAAACTACTGTAAACTACTTTAAACTTCAAACCACTATAAACTTCTTAAGTTTAAATCTTCCAGCTCCCAAGCAACTCCATAGCAACCAAACTTGAGTACCCTAGCAACCGTTTTGCAAGACCTAGATCTCTGTATCAGAACATCATATAGAAATGAGTTTTGGCTCTTTTGACTCATGCTAGCAAACAGCACTTCCAACATGCTACACATGCTAGCAGTGAATAGCTACATGCTAATAGCAATTAGTTAAGTGTTAAATCATGCCAAGATCATGCAAAGAACTCTATAAAAACTCCATAGTAACCATCTGTGACAACTACCAACCACCTAGTAACACCATATCAACCGCCCTGAATACCATAGCAACCACCCAGAACACCCTAGCAACCGCCTAGCAACCACCCAAAATACCCTAGCAACCACCCAAAATATCCTAGCAACCACCCAAAATATCCTAGCAACCACCCAAAAGACCCTAGCAACCACCTAGTAACCACCCAAAATATCCTAGCAACCACCCAAAACACCCTAGCAACCGCCTAGCAACCACCCAAAAGACCCTAGCAACCACCAAAAATATCCTAGCAACCACCCAAAATACCCTAGCAACCACCCAAAAGACCCTAGCAACCACCCAGAACACCCTAGCAACCACCCAAAATACCCTAGCAACCACCCAAAACACCCTAGCAACCACCTAGCAACCACCCAAAACACCCTAGCAACCGCCTAGCAACCACCAAAAATATCCTAGCAACCACCCAAAATACCCTAGCAACCGCCTAGCAACCACCCAAAAGACCCTAGCAACCACCAAAAATATCCTAGCAACCGCCTAGCAACCACCCAAGATATCCTAGCAACCACCCAAAACACCCTAGCAACCGCCTAGCAACCACCCAAAAGACCCTAGCAACCGCCTAGCAACCACCCAAAAGACCCTAGCAACTACCTAGCAACCACCCAGAACACCCTAGCAACCACCCAGAATACCGTAGCAACCACTCAAAACACCCTAGCAACTGCCTAACAACCACCCAGAAAACCTTAACAACAACCCAAAATACCTTAGAACACCCTAGCAACACCATAGCAATCACTCAGAACACCCTAGCAACTGCCTAACAACCACCCAGAACACCCTAGCAACCACCCAAAATACCTTAGAATACCCTAGCAACACCATAGCAACCACCCAGAACACCCTAGCAACCACCCAAAATACCTTAGAACACCATAGCAACACCATAGCAACCACCCAAAATACCTTAGGACACCCTAGCAACACCATAGCAACCACTCAGAACACCCTAGCAACTGCCTAACAACCACCCAGAACACCCTAGCAACCACCCAAAATACCTTAGAACACCCTAGCAACACCATAGCAACCACCCAGAACACCCTAGCAACCACCCAAAATACCTTAGAAAACCCTAGTAACACCATAGCAACCACTCAGAACACCCTAGCAACCACCCAAAATACCTTAGAAAACCCTAGTAACACCATAGCAACCACTCAGAACACCCTAGCAACCACCCAAAATACCTTAGGACACCCTAACAACACCATAGCAACCACTCAGAACACCATAGCAACCACTCAGAACACCCTAGCAACCACCCAAAATACCTTAGGACACCCTAGCAACACCATAGCAACCACTCAGAACACCCTAGTAACCACCCAAAATACCTTAGAAAACCCTAGTAACACCCTAGCAACCACCCAAAATACCTTAGGACACCCTAGCAACTGCCTAACAACCACCCAGAACACCCTAGCAACCGCCCAAAATACCCTAGCAACCGCCTAGCAACCACCCAGAATACCCTAGCAACCACCTAGAAAACCTTTGCAACCACCCAAAATACCCTAGCAACCACCCAGAACACCCTAGCAACCGCCCAAAATACACTAGCAACACCATAGCAACCACCCATAACATCTTAGCAACCGCCTAGCAAAAAACTGTCTGCTCCAAACAGCACACGTCCAAATGATCTGACGGCGCGGGCGGGTATAGATATATAAATAGATATATACACTAGATGTCGCCTTCGCCTTCGCTACTGCAGTTCATTGGAACGAAACCGTAGCCAAGGCGACATCTATTTATATATCTATACCCGCCCGCGCCGTCAGATCATTTGGACGTGTGCTGTGTTCAAGAGATAACAACGATATAAATACTGTTCGTTTTCTCACACAAACCGCTCGTTTCGTGTCTTAGGCCATCAATGTGTACTTACGATGGGGAATTGTTTAATTTGGACGATGGGGAATTGTTTTAATTTGGACTCTGTGCTTGGGTTTTGAGACAGTGACCATCGACCTGCATTATATGACTGACAGACAAGAACGGTTTGACCTAAAAATATAAAAATTGAAACTACTGCGGAAACAAAGACACCTACATCTTGGATGCCCTTGAGGTAAGCTAAAACATATCAAAAATTAATTTCAAAGTGAATTATCCCTTTAAACTTAAACTCTAAACTCATTTAAACTTATAAACTTATAAACTCAAAACTCTAAAACTCATAAACTACTTTAAACTTCAAACCACTTTAAACTTCTTAAGTTTAAAGCTTCCAGCTCCCAAGCAACTCCATAGCAACCAAACTTGAGTACCCTAGCAACCGTTTTGCAAGACCTATATCTCTGTATCAGAACATCGTATAGAGATGAGTTTTGGCTCTTTTGACTCATGCTAGCAAACAACACTTCCAACATGCTACACATGCTAGCAGTGAATAGCTACATGCTAATAGCAATTAGTTAAGTGTTAAATCATGCCAAGATCATGCTAAGAACTCTATAAAAACTCCATAGTAACCATCTGTGACAACTCAAACTCCTCCTAGAGCTTTAACTCTACATACTCCAAACTCGGCTCAGACCTTCAAACTGTTCTGACTCGAGTTGCTTTATCTTTTCAGACTGATCAGACTTACGGTTTTCCTACAAATTACGATCAAAACCCGGAAAAACTCCCATTGACTTAACATTGGGCATTCTAAAAAAATTCAAATCCAAACCGACGTTTTCACACACACAGATGCAAAGGGCCTGACACCCCTGCGTTTCTCTCCCTCTCTCTCTCCCTCAGAGGATTTATATTATCAAGCAGCCAATAAGTAATGGCCTAAAATCTTCATAGCAACCACCCAGGACACCCTAGCAACCGCCTAGCAACCACCCAGAACACCCTAGCAACCACCCAAAATACCCTAGCAACCGCCTAGCAACCACCCAAAATATCTTAGCAACCACCCAAAATACCCTAGCAACCGCCTAGCAACCACCTAGCAACCACCCAAAAGACCCCAGCAACCACCCAAAATATCCTAGCAACCGCCTAGCAACCACCCAAAAGACCCTAGCAACCACCAAAAATATCCTAGCAACTGCCTAGCAACCACCCAAAAGACCCTAGCAACCACCCAAAACAGCCTAGCAACCACCCAGAACACCCTAGCAACCACCCAACATACCCTAGCAACCACCCAAAATATCTTAGCAACCACCCAAAACAACCTAGCAACCACCCAAAATACCCTAGCAACCGCCTAGCAACCACCCAAAAGACCCTAGCAACCACCAAAAATATCCTAGCAACCGCCTAGTAACCACCCAAAACAGCCTAGCAACCACCCAGAACACCCTAGCAACCACCCAGAACACCCTAGCAACCACCCAACATACCCTAGCAACCACCCAAAAGACCCTAGCAACCACCCAAAATACCATAGCAACCGCCTAGCAACCACCCAAAAGACCATTACAACCACCAAAAATATCCTAGCAACCGCCTAGCAACCACCCAGAATACCCTAGCAACCACCCAAAACAGCCTAGCAACCGCCTAGCAACCACCCAAAAGACCCTAGCAACCACCCAGGACACCCTAGCAACCGCCCAAAATACCCTAGCAACACCATAGCAACCACCCATAACATCCTAGCAACCGCCTAGCAACACCATAGCAACCGCCTAGCAACCACCCAGAACAGCCTAGCAACTGCCTAGCAACACCCTAGCAACCACCCAGAATACCTTAGCAACTGCCTAGCAACCACTCAGAACACCCTAGCAACCGCCTAGCAACCACCCAGAATACTCTAGCAACAACATAGCAACCACCTAGAACACCCTAGCAACACCCTAGCAACCACCCAGAATACCCTAGCAACCGCGTAGCAACACCATAGCAACCGCCTAGCAACCACCCAGAACAGCCTAGCAACTGCCTAGCAACACCCTAGCAACCACCAAAAATATCCTAGCAACCGCCTAGCAACCACCCAGAACACCCTAGCAACCACCCAACATACCCTAGCAACCACCCAAAAGACCCTAGCAACCACCCAAAATACCATAGCAACCGCCTAGCAACCACCCAAAAGACCATAGCAACCACCAAAAATATCCTAGCAACCGCCTAGCAACCACCCAGAATACCCTAGCAACCACCCAAAACAGCCTAGCAACCGCCTAGCAACCACCCAAAAGACCCTAGCAACCACCCAGGACACCCTAGCAACCGCCCAAAATACCCTAGCAACACCATAGCAACCACCCATAACATCCTAGCAACCGCCTAGCAACACCATAGCAACCGCCTAGCAACCACCCAGAACAGCCTAGCAACTGCCTAGCAACACCCTAGCAACCACCCAGAATACCTTAGCAACTGCCTAGCAACCACTCAGAACACCCTAGCAACCGCCTAGCAACCACCCAGAATACTCTAGCAACAACATAGCAACCACCTAGAACACCCTAGCAACACCCTAGCAACCACCCAGAATACCCTAGCAACCGCGTAGCAACACCATAGCAACCGCCTAGCAACCACCCAGAACAGCAACAGCCTAGCAACTGCCTAGCAACACCCTAGCAACCACCCAGAATACCTTAGCAACCACCTAGCATCTGCCTAGCAACCACTCAGAACACCCTAGCAACCGCCAAGCAACCACCCAGAATATTCTAGCAACCACCTAGCAACAACATAGCAACCACCTAGAACACCCTAGCAACCGCCTAGCAACACCATAGCAACCACCCAGAACACCCTAGCAACCACCCAGAACACCCTAGTAACCACCCAAAATACCCTAGCAACCACCCAGAACACCCTAGTAACCACCCAAAATACCCTAGCAACCACCCAGAATACCCTAGCAACCACCCAAAACAGCCTAGCAACCACCCAAAAGACCCTAGCAACCGGCCAAAATATCCTAGCAACCACCTAGCAACCACCCAGAATACCCTAGCAACCTCCCAAAATACCTTAGAACACCATAGCAACCACCCAGAACACCCTAGCAACCACCCAAAATACCTTAGGACACCCTAGCAACACCATAGCAACCACTCAGAACACCCTAGCAACTGCCTAACAACCAGCCAGAACACCCTAGCAACACCATAGCAACCACTCAGAACACCCTAGCAACTGCCTAACAACCACCCAGAACACCCTAGCAACCGCCTAACACCACCCAGAACACCCTAGCAACCACCCAAAATATCCTAGCAACCGCCTAGCAACCACCCAGAATACCCTAGCAACCACCCAAAACAGCCTAACAACCACCCAGAACACCCTAGCAACCACCTAAAATACCCTAGCAACCGCCTAGCAACCACCCAAAAGACCCTAGCAACCGCCTAGCAACCGCCTAGCAACCACCCAGAACACCCTAGTAACCACCCAAAATACCCTAGCAACCGCCTAGCAACCACCCAAAAGACCCTAGCAACCGCCGAAAATATCCTAGCAACCGCCTAGCAACCACCCAAAATATCCTAGCAACCGCCTAGCAACCACCCAAAAGACCCTAGCAACCATCAGAAATATCCTAGCAACCGCCTAGCAACCACCCAGAATACCCTAGCAACCACCCAAAACAGCCTAGCAACCACCCAGAAAACCCTAGCAACCGCCTAGCAACCACCCAGAATACCCTAGAAACCACCTAGAACACCCTAGCAACCACCCAAAATACCCTAGCAACCACCCAAAAGACCTTAGCAACCACCCAGGACACCCTAGCAACCACCTAGCAACCACCCAGAACACCCTAGCAACCGCCCAAAATACCCTAGCAACACCATAGCAACCACCCATAACATCCTAGCAACCGCCTAGCAAAAAACGTTCTGGTCCAAACTTTCTCAAGCCAACTTAAAGTTTGTCTCGACGAACTTTCGTATCTAGTTAATATTATTATTCTTCTGTGAAAAACTGTTGACTCAAACTCGTCCTAGAGCTTTAACTCTACATACTCCAAACTCGGCTCAGACACTCAAACTGATCTGAAGTTAGTTGCTATGGTGTTCTAGGCGGTTACACACACACACACACACACACACACACACACACACACACACTAACTCACATACACTTACACACTCAGAGTTTATATGCGTTTAGAGTTTATAAGTTGAAATTAATATAATTGATAGATAAACACACACACACTAACTCGCTCACACACTCACTCACTCAGACACATGCACACTCAGAGTTTAGAGTTTATAAGTTTAAACACACACACAAGCAGACACGCTCACTAACTCACACACACTCTCTCACACACACATTCTCTCACACACACACACACACACACACACACACACACACACACACACACACACACACACATTAACTCTCTCACACACAGACACGCTCACTAACTCACACACACACAATCTCACACACACAGATGCGCTCACTAACTCACACACACTATCTCACACACACACGCACATACACTCACACAAGCCCACACGCACTCACACAAACTTTCACACACACACACACACACACACACACACACACAGACACGTTCACTAACTCACTCAGACACACACACACACACACACTCAGAGTTTATGAATTTAGAGTTTATAAGTGTATAAATTGATGAGTTTATAAGTGTACAAGTTTTTGAGTTTAGAGTTTATAAGTTTAAATGAGTTTAGAGATAAAGACATAATGAGACAGACATCAGGGGCACGTTCAAGTTCAAAACGGTGCGCAACGTTTTGCTACGGTTTCCGGGTTGAACGTCATGTTTCCTGGAAACGGCGTGCACCGGTGTGCAACGGGGTTTGAGACATAGATATCATATAAAGGCTAGATGTCTCGTCCGCGCTGCTGGCCAATGGAGCTCGACATCCGCACACGGCGGCCATCTTAAGACAGGATGCTCGTTCACTCATAACATGGTGCATGTACTTTTAAATAACCATAACTTGCTCAATTTTATACCGATTTTCAAACGGTTTGGTTTGTTATAAACGTCAGAGATGTAGCTATTATACTGCATACATATGAATAATTATGTTCAAAATGTTTAAGCATTCAGAATTATAGCCACGTTAATAACGTTTGTAAGAAACCAAACCGTTTGTAAATCCGTCCAGATTTCAGCGAGATAAGAGGATTTGTGTGCGTGCTGCTCACTCACCTTAATTCACAGAGTCCTGTCCTAAGATGGCCGCCGGTGATGCCGGAAGTGACTCCGCCTTAAGACATCTAGCCTTTATATGATATCTATGGTTTGAGATACGTTTTCTCTTGTTTGGTGGGTGTGTCAGAACTGCAGTCCAGTCAGCAGCAACATGTATATAAAGCACGCCGTTTAAAGTGAACTCGCACAATGGGTTCAAGGAAAGTAATTTACAAATGTGTTCGATGCAGCAAGGTATAAGCAACAACTGAGGATATTAGAAGACATGTTTGTCGTTTTATTGTAAAACTATAGGATATCAACATAATGATGTAGTTGTTTATATTTTTAGCTTCATTGCAAGTGTATGACATTTGGTATATAAATAAACATTCCTAAAAATGAGAAAGAAAATACAGGGTATTAAAACAGTATGAACTACAAATAAAGTCAGTATGTGAGGCTAAATAGATGTGTTTTAGTCTGAATTAGGTAAGATGTGTGCTTCCATTTCAGTTTCAGCAATCCCTTCACTCGATTGGGATGTTCTCTTTTGTTGCAGTAACTGTAACATCGGGCATATTTTGTAGTATTAAACACATATTTATACCGACTTCATCAGGCTCCGAAAATTCTTCACAAAGAACACAAAGAATGGCCTTCTCAGCTGCCATAGTTGCAACTCTTGCGTCATCAGAACAGTGTGTTCAACGCATCACCGTTTCTGTTTAAAAAACGTTGTGCAATGTTTTGTTGGGGCTGAACGCAACCCAGTTCTGTTTTGAATAATAATTCATTATAATGTAGACTTTAATCGGTGCGGCACATGTTAGAGATAGAAATTAATTTAAGAATTACTACAATAAACCAATCATGGCATTATGCTGAACACTACATAAAAACTACAAAATAAAACACAGAGGTGGGCCATTTGTTGTCATTTCACATTCAGTAGTTTTACGTCAGTTTTTCCAACGGTCATATTTTCCAGGCCAAATTAATTACTTTATGCATTTGTCCTCTATGTCCCATTGAATTTCCTGCATGACATTTCTGTCTCGTCAGAGTTCCCTCTCTGCTCCGACTGGTCTAATGCCACTTGAGCAGAAAGAGTCATTAGCACTGATTTGATCATTCATGCTCCCTAGTGCCATTTTGTCCAGAGGCTAACAGGAGGAGAATGGGAACAATCGGGAGCAAACGGTTGTAGAATAATGATTCAGCATTGAGACGGTTCTCAGAGCTTAAGATTCTATCACAGTCCAATTTCAGATTGCAGTGGATCACAGTTGGCCTTATTTTGTACTGTTCCAAAATATAATCTTACATGCATACTGATGAAGACAATTAAAAAACAACAACAACTTACTTATGCATTCAATTATCTCTATGTTTGTATATATATATATATATATATACATATACAAATACACTGATGGCTTTGGACTTCAGGGGCCCGTTCTTCGTACGTCGCTAACTCAGTTAGCTGGATTTGATTGTTGACGATTTGGCATGATCTTGGATTGTTTGGTTCTTCGAAGCTCATCCTAGACTTGTTGTCATAGCAACAGGTGCGTAAGCTTAAACCTGCTCGGGAGCAGGCTTATTTCATGTAAACAGGATTAGACTGCGGCTCATAAGCGGAGCTGATACGGGAAGTCCAGCGCAGCGCGATAGTGCACTTTCTGAGATATATATTTTTTCTCGTGACTTGTGAGATAATCGTTTACATTATTAATTTGTTGGAAACGCACATTTATTTTCGACTTGTCGGAGTCGGGCTTTAACTACTGCACAAACTGTTTGCATTGCCCTATGATTATTTGCGAGTGGCTCTTTCCTTTACACTATTGGAGATGCGGAGAACTTGATGGAAAGTGCTGTCTGTCGTGTCATTCGGAGGTTACCTGGCGCTTTTAGGTTTAAAATACAGTTTTAGTTTTTTTTTTTTGTGTGGCATTTCCAAGCCACTTAAGACCCAATGTTGTAAAGCAGTTTTTTTTAGGCTATCATAATTTTTTATGAAGATCATGCAATCATGACCATGCCGATTACAGTATATGTCACTCAGGCTTCACTAACGTGATTGGTAGACTATAGGCTAAACCATAGACTGCCATCAAGGCCTCAGTGAAGGGGATTATGTGAACAGAAAGGGGGTTCACAATGTAAATGTGCTGCCCAGTTATTCTTGATTCTTAATATTCCAGATTAGTAATATTATATCAAATAAGAAAAGGCAGTTGACTAAAATCTTCCATATCACAAAAGTGAAAGGAAAATGGCCAGGATCTGTGCATGACTTAAGCATTTTCAGAGATTCACATTTATGCACATTATTTGAAAGTGGTAAGGAAAGTTCCACAATTAAATATCAAGCTCACTGTATTACATACACTTATGCTGATCCTAACAGAACTGCATTTTTTCATAGGTGATTATGACATGTTCCTGCCTGCAGACAGGTGTTTTATGGCCCCATTCCCTGACCCAAACCAGTAAAAATGCAGCTCTAGCCAGGACAAGGGCACACAATGAAATTAACTTTGGCTAACTAAAGGGAAGATTTCAGTGTCTGAAAAGTCTGAGGGTTGCACACCTGACAGGGCCTGGGACATTGTTGCATGTGCCATATTACACAACATTGCCAAAATGTTTAATAAAAGACAAATATGCTTAGTTCCTTGAGTTTTATTTCAGTTGTTCTTTGTAAAGAAAAGCCAGTGGTCAAGTGCCTGCAACAAGAGATATAGACACATGCCTCATGCAACAAATAAAAAGGAAAAGTTGGCTATACACTGCCCACCTGTAGGCCTATGTCTCCTCTGTCTGTGCAGACTCTTCTGTAGGCCTTTCTGTAGATGTGGAATCCTGCAACTTATATTGCAGCCATAAAGCATACAAGTATAAATTAAGTAAAGTTATTTATGCACTTGCAGGTAGGCTAGTTCCTCCATATGACAGTTATCTGAGAGGGTTTATTCACTGTCCAGTGCAATGGAAACAAATGGACATTACAAAGTCTTGTACTTTCTTTCCTTTGGAAAGTTAGAAAATTTCCACTTACTGCACATATTTCAGCCACCACTTTCTTGGGAACAGATACAAGTGTTGGTGTATTATGTAAAAGTGCACAAAAGAGGAAAACACAATGTCATTACAATGAACTACACTCGGGAAAAATTAGATCAATAACTCATGGCAAAATATTTTTACAATTAACATAAGTTTATCAGTTTTCACTTTCACAAGTCAAAGCAATTCATCATTACTTAAGATTTAACAGTTGAAATGACTATACGGCCTTAATTTAATGCAGAAAAATTATTTTACGGTGTAGGCTACTAAGATCTTTTCTATTTTTTTCTCAGCCTTTTTCTTGGTTGCTTTTATAAACAGACAACCATTTATTTAACAGTGCCTTTTATAAAAGAGACTATAATATAACTAAAAATTACCATTATGTAGAATATTTTTGTACTTCACTTTTATTAGTTCCCATGTTCTAGTATAGTGACTCTGACATTACAATGAACAAAGTAATTATGCAATTATAAAAATACAAATATATAGGCTAATAAGTGATAAAAACATCTAACATGGCCACTTCTAACGGATTTAAATTGTCTGCTACTTTTTGCCAGCCCTCTCTCCTGGCTTTTGCAGACTTTGAGGTGTTCCCTGGCGTTTTGATTAAACATTAAAATTCCGAATAAACTTTATAATAAACGACTATTATTAGTTCTTGCTCTGCTGAGGAGAAAAACTGAGCCCGCCCTTTGGCCACGCTGAACAGCCAATAGCAGTGTTGCTGATCAATGTTTCTACTATCGATACATATCCCCTTTTAACCAACGCATGAACGCGCAATTATCTCAGATAACTCAATCCAGCTATACTAATCATATCCGGCAAGTGTGTTCGAAGAACCTAATTAGCCGGATCATGATTAGCACGATGATATCATCTTGGATGTCTCATTTGATCTCGGATGTTTTAAGCAACGTACGAAGAACGAGCCCCAGGAATTTACACAATGTTTTTGTCAATCACATATTTTTATATATTTATATATATATATTTATTTTACCAGTGTCTCTGGCACTATCAAAACTGCTCAGTATTCTGAACAGTTGCAAATTACACGTCAGATTTAAAAGTGTGTTTTTTTTTTGTTTTTTTTTTTTTTCTTTCGAGATGTCTTTTAACAATACCAGGAGTGTGTTGAGCTGAGTGGAATATATAACACTGCTATTTATTGAATACTAATAGGAAACAACAACAAAAAAGACTGAACTGACATCCTGTTTTGAAATGGCTTATATGAGTTGCTAATGTTCTGTATGATCTTTATTCATTTAGGCTGACCCTGAGCAGATGGTGTTTGCCTTTGTCACCAGTTGCTATGCTTGCTTTTCATTAGAGAACGTCTCGGTTACGTATGTAACCCTCGTTCCCCGAGTAGGGAACGGAGACGTTACATCGTGACGACGAATGGGGTTTCGCTTAGAAAGCCTCTCACCTTCGAGAATACCAAACGAGCCAATGGCAAGAAAATGCCATGGGTCTGCGGAATTTGCATAGCGTAACTCCGCCCCACCTCGTGAGTATATAAGAAAGTACGCTGGCAACATGCAGTTATGTTTTCTCGCTGAGGAGCCGAGACTGAACTCAGGCGTTCCAGCGGAAGTGGCAGGGAGAAGTGGCAGTGACATACGTAACCGAGACGTTCCCTTTCGTGGTCACAACGAGTTACGTCATGACGACGAATGGGGTTCCCAGTCTAATCACGCCACCTCGGCTGTCTTCCAGTGCCCTGCGTAAGTCTGAGCTCCCTGTCGTGAGACTAGCACGGATGAAGGACTCCTACTTAACACAGTAATACCAATGTACACTGGGAAGCATATCTCAGTGGAAATATGCAACACAATGCCTGCCCGAAGGGAGGACTTACAGAATACACATATGACCCGCGAGCGGGCTGCATATTGAAGACCACTGGGGTATCTAGCCCGCAGGGTGGAATCTTTCACATGGTCGACCTTGCTGCTGGTATGCCAAAGCAATGGCATCCACTATCCAGTGAGACAATCTTTGCCATATGCCCCAGGAGCCTCTGAAATAACTTCAGTGGAACCGCACTCTTGCCCTCGAACTGTCTCAGGCAAGTCAGCAGTGACTGCGCGTGCTCGCAAGCTGCGTGCACAAGGCAACCGAGTCGATTTCCATACCGATAAAATAGATCCTTTGCACGGGGGAGAGTTTTTTTTTTTCCCAGTTAACCCGAAGGCCCAGACGGGCTAGGTGCCGGAGCACTAGGTCCCTGTGTTCGCAAAGGTCTAACCAAGCTCCCAAGAACTGTACCAGCGGGGTCATGCGAACTACAGACATACCCTCGATGGGGCAGCGAGGCGGAATGACTGGCCCAGACGTGAGAGGCGTAATGTCCCGGTGTGGGGGCACGGTCATTTGCCGCGTCCTGACAGAGAAGGCCAGGGAAGGACCAGCGTTCCACGGGGGCCTGCTCTGCCAGGGGTCTGGCGACAGAGGGGGATGAGAGTGACGAAGCTTGTGAGTGGCGCGCATTGTCATCCGAGACCTCTGGTGGCTCAGAGATGGGTGTGTCTGTTCTTTCTTTAACCACATTAAGGTGCTGCAGCGCGGGAGGGGCGAGCAGCAGGGGGGTGGAGAACAAAAGATTCTCCCCCGGCCCTCCACCGGGGGAAGGAGTGGCCCTGCTACCATCTCCTGTGAAGAACTGATCGTCATATCTGAGCAGCCCGTCTCAGGGGCGCCGCTTAGCCTGGTGTTTAGCGGGGCGCAGGGCCGGAGCGGGCTGGGGCACCTTCCTGCGACCACCTCCCAGCGCGGCTCGGGTGAAGGCTGGTGCTGGGGCTGGGCGGGAGGGGCGGGAGGGGCGGGAGGGGCAGTAGGGCGCCCTCGGCAGCAAGCAGGTTGAGGATTCTGTGCCGACGACTGGGTGGTGGCAGCAGCAGGCCGTCGGGGCAGAATGTGTTTAATAGCCTCAGTCTGCTTCTGGGCGGTCGAGAACTGTTGGGCGAAGTCCTCGACCGCGCCGCTGAAGAGGCCAGCCTAGGATATCGGAGTGTCAAGGAAACGAGTTCGCTCGGCATCTCTCATATCGGCCAGGTTGAGCCACAGGTGTCTCTCTTGGACCATGTTAGTGGACATCACCTGACCCAGGGAGCGTGCGGTCACCTTCGTCGCTCGGAGAGCGAGGTCGGTGGTGTCACACAGCTCATCAAAGAGCCCTGGGTCAGTCCTGCCCTCGTGCATTTCCATGAGCATCTGTGCCTGATAAACCTGCAGGATGGCCATGGCATGCAAAGAGGAAGTATCGTCGGCGCTTTGTTCCACACCGTCACCCTCAGGTCACCCTGTCCACCAGCCAAAGTACCACCTTTAAGGGTAGATCGGGGTGTGGATGAGGGGACTCTCGCTCTAGTGAGGTCATTGAGTCTCGACCGCAATGAGAACATGAATCATCCACCCGCAGTGAGAACATGAGTCATCCACAAAGACTGCCTTAGCGTGATCTAAGCCCAAACACGCAAGGCAGCGATTGTGCCCATCAAACTGAGAAACAGTCCAACCGCAACTAGAAGTGCACGGTCGAGACATCTTTAAAAAGACGTGCCACGCGCAAGCTCTTTTGTGAGAGGGGAAAACAGAGTGTTGAAGCGACCAGGAAGAACACACGACTGGCAGATCACTGCACAGATCAGCAGGCAACGTGAACTCACTGGAGATCGCCGTCACACCAACACCTGGAGAGTAGCTCGTCTCGAAGAGTGAAGAGAAAAGATATCAGAATGGCTTGTGGAGTGAAGAATGCTCTTGGCTCCGAAGCGAAAACATAACTGCATGTTGCCAGCGTACTTCCTTATATATCCATGAGGTGGGGTGGAGTTACGCAATGCAAATTCCGCAGACCCATGGCATTTTCTTGCCATTGGCTCGTTTTGTATTCTCGAAGATGAGAGGCTTTCTAAGCGAAACCCCATTCGTCGTCACGACGTAACTCGTAGTGACCACGAACAGGAACAAGAGTTCTGTGCTCTTTCATTTGAGCCTCATAAAAACGTTGATGGAGTGAAAGACAACCCAGGTCAGGGCTTCTTAATTAGGACTGGGTCAGAGATGAGCACTCACAGAGGTTGAGATTTGAGTTTAGTTTCTCTCAGAGTTAGAATGTTGGGCATGACACAGTTTAAATTATAAATGCTTTTTATCAAAAGAATGCTACAACTAAAGCAAAGTCTATTTTTTTCTGATATTGTAGAGCCCCAATCTGCAGGACTGAGGATTTTTTTTGCTACAAATACAGTCCATGTTCTAGAATGTAGAATCTATATAATGTAATGGCATTATCAGCATACTGTATTGTAAATAGCAGAAAAAAAAGTGCTTGATGTAGATTGTAGATAAGATAAATGTAGATGTAGATAAAAAATATAGATTTAATTTGAAACCTTCCTGTCTGCTCTTAATTTACTAACATCCCAGATAGCAAAATTGGTGTGGCCCAGATCTGGCCCACACTTGACACTTTCATCTGGCCCACATACCGCGTGGAATGATGGCACTTGGGCGGTCCGCTCCTGTTTGCCAGATTTGGGCCACAATTAAGCCATAACAATGCAGCATGTCAGCCGTAAACAAAACAAATGAAGCAGAACTGGCCCATATGCTTAGATGCATGAACACATGATCACATGGGACTACATGATAAATGGCCATTTAGCTGATTCATAACAGCTCTAAAAAACAGTTCACTTTCATTAACCTCCTCCCACTCAGTATTAGATAAAATGTTCTGAAAACATGTATTATTAGTTCACTGAGATGGACCACCAGCTTGTGCCTCTATGAGGTCTCGCAAGGTTTCTCATGTAACTGATTGGTTTTAAGATTTCATACACTACTGGCCAAAAGGATCATGGCTAAATGATCATCAGAAAACGATTCAATATTCAAATCAGTGTTTGTTTTTTTACTCACAGTTCTCATTAATGAATCTGTAATGAGCACAGTTTATGACATGTCATATCTATTGTGAAGACATTTCAATGCTAGGATGCTAATCAGCAGTTTAAGTCAGGTCATGCATATTCAGTTGACAATCACAAGCTAAATGCTAATGTAATTAACAATTATAATTATAACAGTTACATTCCTTTCATTTTATTTTCAGTCTGTATATTAGTGGAAGGGATTTTACAGCCACTCTTTCTGCAGGCTACATCATAACGCCAGTAGGTGACGACAAGTGGCAGGTTTTTATGAGCAAGTAATTAAATCGTTCATTCAACTACTTCTTTTAGGCAAGGCAAGGCAAGTTTATTTATATAGCACATTTCATACACAGTGGCAATTCAAAGTGCTTTACAGAAGAAATTAAAATAATAAAAAGAATAAGAATAATTAAAACAGTTTATACAGATAAAAATAAAATACAGTACAGTTCAAACAGTCGGACGAACATTGGCACAGTGGTCATTCATTAAATGCATAGCTAAACAGATGTGTTTTGAGTCTGGATTTGAATGTGATTACTGTAGGAGCACATCTGATCTCTTCCGGAAGCTGGTTCCAGCTGCGGCTGGCATAATAGCTAAAAGCGGACTCGCCATGCTTAGAGTGAACCCTTGGTATTTCTAGCTGATATGATCCTAATGATCTGAGTGATCTGTTGGGTTTATATTCAGTGAGAATATCTGCAATGTATTGAGGTCCTAGGCCATTGAATGATTTATATACCAGTAATAATACTTTAAAATCAATCCTAAATCTAACTGGGAGCCAGTGTAAAGACCTGAGGACTGGTGTGATATGTTCATATTTTCTGGTTCTGCTCAGAATCCTGGCGGCAGCGTTCTGTATGAGCTGCAACTGTCTTATGGTCTTTTTGGGAAGGCCAGTGAGGAGTCCATTACAGTAATCCACCCTGCTGGTGATGAAAGCATGAACAAGTTTCTCTAAGTCTTGTCTGGAAACAAAGCATCTAATTCTTGCAATATTTTTTAGATGATAGTATGCTGATTTTGTTATCGCTTTGATATGACTACTGAAACTAAGGTCTGACTCTAGTGTCACACCAAGATTCCTGACTTGATGTTTAGTTGTTTGACCCCTAGAGTGAAGGTATGCATTCACCTTGAGAACTTCATCTTTGTTTCCAAACGCAATGACTTCAGTTTTGTCTTTGTTTAACTGAAGAAAGTTTTGACACATCCAACTGTTGACTTCATCAATGCATTGGCACAGGGAGTCAATGGGGCTGTAATCGTTAGGCGATAGGGCTAAGTAGAGCTGTGTGTCGTCTGCATAGCTGTGGTAGGAGATTTGGTTCTTTCTCATTATTTGGCTCATTGGGAGCATATACAGGTTGAACAGGAGTGGTGCAAGAATTGAGCCTTGAGGGACTCCGCATGTCATGGATGTCCACTCAGACTTATGGTCTCCTATACTCACATAATAACCTCTCCCATCTAAGTATGACCTGAACCATTTTAGAACTATCCCAGAAATCCCCACCCAGTTTTCCAGTCTGTCAAGAAGTATGTTATGATCGACAGTGTCAAATGCAGCACTGAGGTCGAGTAGCACCAGCACTGATAATTTGCCTGAATCCGTATTTAAGCGAATATCGTTTATTATCTTTATGAGCGCTGTCTCTGTGCTGTGGTGTGGTCGGAAACCAGATTGAAAATGGTCAAAGGATCCATTCAAGCTCAAGAATTTGTTCAGCTGATTGAAGACAACTTTTTCAATGATCTTGCCTATGAAAGGAAGATTTGAGATCGGTCTATAGTTGCTTAATATGGTCTTATCTAGATTGCTCTTTTTCAGGAGGGGCTTGACAACTGCAGTTTTCAGGGAGTTTGGAAAACTCCCAGAGAGAAGTGAGGCATTTACCACTTCTAGAAGATCTGCTTCTAAACTGTTTAACACACTTTTGAAAAACGATGTGGGAAGTGTGTCGAGAGCGCAGGTTGATGTTTTAAGGTGCTGTACGGTTTCTTCCAAAATGTTGCCATTAATTTCTTTGAAGTCAGACATAGTAACTACTTTCTCAGGTGGTTTGATCTGTCTGACCCCAGGGCAACTCAAGGATGTGCTGATCACCTTTCTGATATTATTGATTTTCTCAGAGAAGAAAGAAGCAAACTCACTGCACTTGTTGTCTGAGAGCATTTCACTGGGAATCTGGCTTGGGGGGTTTGTCAGTCTCTCTACAGTAGCAAAAAGAGTGCGTGTTTTAGAACACTGATTTGTTCAGGAAGTGCTTTGCAAAACAATTTTGTTGCTATTGAGGAGGGATATGGTTTAAGGTTAGGGAAAGATTTTGTGGTATGGTTTGTCTAAAGGCTGGATTAAGGGGTAGGAACAACAGAGAATGAATTACAGAATTACATTGTGTAAATACAAAAATTAGATCACATTATAGATATGATTGTATCTGTAAAATTCAACTAAAAATACAATGTAAAACATGTATGTACACAATAAGTGCACAATAAGTGCATTGTATCAAATTATTAATCTGCCACAGAGTGGCTGTGATGAAGCACACAATGAGGGAGGATTCAATACTTAGTCTTTAATAACAAATTTAACAGGCGGAAAAATTCAGGACATATATAACACAACCACATTTAACATTGACAGAACGGAACAATGAACAGGGAAGCAGAACAGGGAACAGAATGAAATGAAACCAAAACAGAACAAGACAGTTACAGTAGCTCCCCCTCCTAAACTATAGGAGATGATAGAAAACCAGGGCAGTGATGATGGTGGGAACAGCCAGGAAGGAGATGAGCACTGGAGGAGTCAGGTGGGGACCCAGAAAACAGCCAGGACCAGGACAAAGGCCTAAGGTGGAGTAGAGAGATGGAGAAGCCATGGTGGCGACTTGGTGGGTAGACCCAGGGGGACGACAGACTTAGATGGATTCAATGGAGGTGGAGACCCCCGGTGGTGCTGAAAAGTCAATGAGCTCAATTGACACTGATGGATCTGGAGACTGAGGCGGAGCCGGTGGGACTGAGGACCAAGGCAGAGCTGGAGGGATGGTGGACTCTAATAAAGTCCGAAGTGGTGGAGGGACGAAGCGCAGGTTAAGGCCCGGAAGTTCATGGCGCAGGCAGAGCAACGTCTGACCAAGGCAGAGCTGGAGGGACGAGGGAGCCTGTCTGAGCCATAAGGACTCAGGTGGAGCTGAGGGAGGGAGGAGCCAAGGTTTGGCTGACTTGTCGATGAGCCGAGGTGGAGTGAATTGTTCAGCAGCAGGAGGCAGAGCCAGGGGATCCCCTTGCCAAGCTGGAGACCAGAAAACCCGAGGCAGATTCAAGTAATTGGTTGGAGCCAACTGTGGAGGAGCCAAGGGACTGAACCAGCGGAGGTGGGGCTGGAGGGCTGGCTTGCTTTTGTAGTTGAGGTGGGAGAGGGAGGTTGGGTGGGATCAAAGGAGACGCAGGAGAATTGGAGCTGGGCGGAACCAGCAGATACACAGGAGATTTGGAGCTGGTTGGGACCAGCGGAGACCAAATCCTAGTTTGCAGAGGCCAGCTGCAGCTCACCCTCATTGACGGGAGTGTGGGCGGGGCTCCATTCCATCCCCTCAAACTCCGCAAGCACACTCACTGGCACGGTATTGTTACGTCCACCTGGCTCAAGGTGAAGCAACATAATAATGGGGAGGCCACACATGGAACTCAATTTAACAATGTTACGTCCAAAGACGTATATTTTTGTGAGCTACATGGTACTGTGGTATGTGTCTTTTTTGTTGTTGTTGTTTTTGTGTCTCTTGCTATCCTTTGGCTCCTCCCACTCTTTCCCTCTGGCAGGTAGCTGATCCCCCAGCTGAACCTGCTTACCATCCAGGAGGGAAGCAGCATAAAATCCAGCAGAACTCTCAATCGTTGAAAACTCTTCTCCAGAGCATGGTCTGTGCCCTGCCCGGTCCTGTTGTTTGGAGTTGTTGTGGATCTGTGCTGTAGCTTGCTCATTGTTGAATGCTGTTGCTGAAGGGTCTGCTGCTTCATTGTGAGATGCTCTAGACCCTTTAAATTGTAAAGCCACCTTGTGATTTGCTTTTCCTTTTAAAGTTGTTATTCTCCTGATTGTTCGTTGTTACCTTTTTTTGTTTTGTTACTTGGGAACTGTAGGGAGGTGGGCGCCATTTTATTTCTCCTGTTTTGTGGCTAGGTAGGGAATGAGCGTAGATTTCTGTTATTTATTTGTTATATTCTTTGTGAGGCTTATTAAGAATTTAACTACCAGAGGGTTGTTCCATAAAAGACGCTTAGAAAAGCAGGGATTAAACTCCAAAACCGGACTTGAATGAGCCTAACAAATAAGTTGGGGCTAAAGTGGTTCCATAAAAGGTAATTGAAGGTCACGCAATCTCACTAATTTGATCCAGGTTTATCTAGTCTAGATAATTGCGTGTGCACGAGTTTCTGAAGCAGCCCTAGAGGTCGATCGTGGATCAAATCGATCCACCATCAAACAGCGTATATTTTGTGCTGTTTTATGCGTTTGTGACGTTTTTTTTTTTTTTACTCTCAGTGCAAAACTTACATTTTACAGTTATATTCTCCATCTGTAAATGTTAGAAAGTCATGCAAATATATCCATTTTGCTGCTAATCTTCATATTGAACGAGCGCTGCTGCGCGCATGCGCGCCATATAGGAGCGCAATAATTCGGACTAAAATATACATTTTGCTTGGAAAATTAATATGCGATATTTTATAACACCAGAAATATCTTCTAATTATAATAATTTATCTTTAGGATGTTGGATAAGTTGCGGTGAACTTCTAGCTCATTACACTCATATATTTTATACTTGAACAGAAGTAGCCTAATTCAGGGAAGATTTTTTTTTTAAGAAACTAAATATATAAAGATACAAAATATAGTTTTGGGTATAAGACCTATGACATAGAATGCTGAGAATTACAGCTTTTAATGCAATAATTTTTTGGAGAAAGCAAGAATCCCCAGTTTTAAATGAGTGGTTAGATTTAGTTTCTAAAGTACACTATGGAGAGGATAACATGAAATTAAGAGCAAATGTATACATTTTGAACAGATATGTGCAACTCTAAAATCAAAGAATATTCCATAAAATAAAGGAATATATATTAGCCTACATTAACTACATTTTTATATAACCCTCCCTCCCTTTTATTTCTAGTTATTTGTTATTTTATTTATTGACTTATTTAATATTGGATATTTGATATTTAAATAATATTACTTGAATAATTAGGAATTATGTGTCATTATAAGAGTTTGATATAAATATGTGAATTTTACATTTTTATTAATATTTATTTATTGTTTTTTGTCTTTTTCCCCTTAAATCATATGTAAAAGTGTCTAACTATGTACTTTTTGGTTATTGTTCTAATTATGTGTTTTTTAAGGCTATGTGTTGGTGGGCATTATCACAAAAGAAAAAAAGTAGAAGGAAAAATAAGGAATATTTATTGGGAGAAAATATGATGTATTGATGAACTGTCCATTTGTATAATTGTGTTAAATGTGTTTGAATTGAAAGACATAATAAAGTACATAATATATATATGCTAAAATATTTGGACATTAGATGTGCCTTATTTAGAATTGTAAACCTACAAGTGTATTTTTATGATAGCAATAACTGTAAAGGGACTATTGTAATGGGGTAAATCAAATGTAGGCTAATATACTGTCAATTACTAGGCTCAGATTCATCTTACCAGTTAAAATTTATACTGTGCTTTTGTAATTATTTATTTTTTAATTTTGTGATTTTTAACTTCTGCTTTAAAAAGCTTTTTTTTAGATTGTGTTCTAATGTTCTTCTAATAATCATAAACATGTACTACAGCTGCCAAACAAAACCAGAGAGAAATGTATTCATAAATCTTTAAAACAATCTATTTAAATCTTGGGCACAAAACATTCAGCCAGTAAAAAAAGAAAACCTGTAGTATATATATTGTACTTATCTATCTATATATCTATCTATCTATATCTATATACAGTGTATATATATATATATATATATATATATATATATATATAGTCTAATTTATCATTGTAGCCTTATTTAAGTTGATTTTCTGTATACTGTGTATTTATTTTTGGACTAATAGTGGTTAATAAAGTCCAATAATGGTATGAGAGTGTCAGTGGTAATATCATAGTGTTCTTGTCGGTCAGTGTTAGAGGATCTGTGTAACAGCTGAGGCTTAGCCTGACAGTTAGCCTGCCCTGGACCAGGCTAGTTTCCCAGCATAAGTTGCCAGGGTAACTGAGTTTGAACTATTTTAAGTTTGCTTTATTATGGTGCGTTCACACCAAACGCGAATATGCGTCTGGCGCGAGTGATTTCAATGTTAAGTCAATGGTAAGACGCGTTTACGCGCGTCTGGAGGTCTTGCGGCGCGAATGAGGCGTTTAGCGCGGCGCGGTAGACGCGAATTCGCCTCATTCGCGCGAATTGAGCGTCTGGCGCGTTTCGCGCGTTAAGCGCGAATTGTGCTTTTTGTGCATCACGCGTTTGACGCGAATTCGCGTCTGCCGCCCGAGTTGAAAAATCTGAACTTCTGCGTCAATTCGCGCCGCGTTAACCAATCAGGAGCTTGCCTGCTTGCTGCTGTCACGTGGTGAACTGACAGTTTAATGTTAGTTTATGTTTGGCCTCAATAAATTATTTTGTAATATGACTAAAATGCACAACAAAGCAAATCTTTCACATAAAAACTTGATTTCAATATGAGAGATAGCCTACTCATTTGTATTGAATGCTATTTATTCCATATCTATTCTAGATTAGCCTATATGAAACTTTATTAATCTAATGTAAAGACACCAAACACAATTAAGTGTATAAAAACTTTTCAAAAAAATAACAGGACAGGTTTCACTTTTGGAGGCTGCCTCCATTTATTATCAAAACAAAAATAAATGACAGATTAGGTGCGGGAGAGGGTGAACCTCGCGCCGGGCTTTACAGCGCGGGCTCGTCAGGCAGCGACCACTCGAGGCCGAGGCTTTATACGGCCTATGCTGTCCTCGTCAGCGTCCTCACCGTTAGGTCCACCAAACCTACCTCCTGGAGCAAATTGTGAAACTCCTGAAACCCTCCGGAGGTTTTGGTGGACCCGAGTACAGCGACGATGTCCCCTACGCAGCTGTTTCTGCTCTTCAGATCATATAAGAGCGGTGACTCTCTCGATTAATGCTATTGCTAATGCTCGATAAACATCTAAAAAAGATGGCCGCCAACAGCTTAGAAACTTTCGCCCCCTGACTTCGCCTTTGACGCGCGTAAATTTCACTCTTGACGCGCGAATGCACACAAAGTGGTCACGCGTATAACTAGACGCGGCAGGCGCGAATTTTGACGCAGATTCGCGTTTGGTGTGAACGCAGCATTAAACAGAATCCACCGACAATAAGTCTGACTTACCAAAATAAGCCTGGCTTGTATTATAATCTTGTTTTATGGAACAACCCTCAGGTAGATCTGACTTTTGTTTATTATTTTGGCATTGCCCCCTTCCGAAGCCTTTGTTTCCTCCCTAAGCTTTACTTTCTGAGTAAATTGTTATATGTTAAGAGCCTTCGAATAAAAGAGTTACAAAGAATCTTGTTATGGTGCTGTGGCAGGGCCCAGACAAATGCTCTTTAAAATCTTAAAATATGTTACGTTCTGTTAAAAGAACCCTAGTGTAACGATGAGGCAGGAACGAAGCAGAGAGAGAATCCACATGCAAGAACTACTTTAATAAAACAAACATGTAATACAGGGCAAACAACAGAACTCAGAGGGTTGTTCCATAAAAGATGCTAAGAAAAGCGGGGATTAAACTCCAAAACCCGACTTGAATAAACCTAACAAATAAGTTGGGGCTAAAGCGGTTTCATAAAAGGTCATTCAAGTCCACGCAATCCCACTAATTTGATCCAGGTTTATCTAGTCTAGATAACTGCGTGTGCACGCGTTTCTTAAGCAGCCCTAGACGTCGATCATAGATGAAATCGATCCACCATCAAACAGCGTATACTTTGTGCTGTTTTATGCGTTTGAGACATGGTGTTTACAAAACTTACATTTCACAGTAATATTCTCCATCTTTAAATCTTAGAAAGTCGTGCAAATATTTCCATTTTGCTGCTAAACTTCACATTGAACGAGCGCTGCTGCGCGCATGCGCGCCAAATAGGAGCGCAATAATTCTGACCAATATATACATTTTGCTTGGAAAATTAATAGGCTATGCGACATTTTATAACACCAGAAATATCTTCTAATTATAATAATTTATCTTTAGGATGTTGGATAAGTTGCAGTGAACTTATAGCTCATTACACTCATATATTTTATACTTAAAATAATAATAAAAATTGAACAGAAGTAATTCAGGGAATATTTTTTTAAGAAACCAAATATAATAAAGATACAAAATATAGTTTTGGGTTTAGGACCTAAGCTACTTAACAAAGATGACTTATGCTTATTTAGAATGCTGAGAATTACAGCTTTTAAAGCAATAATTGTTTTTTTGGAGAAAGCAAGAATGTTTGGTTAGATTTAGTTTATACAGTACATTATGGAGAGGATAACGTGAAATTCAGAGCAAAAGTATAAATTTTAAAAAAGATATGTGCAACTCTTAAATTAAAGAATATTCCATAAAGGATACATATTAGCCTACATTAATAACTATTTGTATAATTGTGTTAAATGTGTTTGAATTGAAAGACATAATAAAGTACAATATATATATATATATATATATATATATATATATATATATATATATATATATATATATATATATGCTAAAATATTTGTTGTTGGACATTAGATGTGCCTTATTTAGAATTTTAAACCTACAAATGTATTTTTATGATAGAAATAACTGTAAAGGGACTATTGTAATGGGGTAAATCAAGTGTAGGCTAATATAGCCAATTACTAAGCTCAGATTCATCTTACCAGTTAAAATGTAGTCTGTGCTTTTGTAATTATTTTTTGTAAATTTTGTGATTTTAACTTCTGTTTTAATAAGCTTTTTTTTTTTTTTTTTTTTTTTTGATTGTAATGTTCTAATGTTCTTCTAATAACCATAAAAATGTACTACAGCTGCCAAATAAAACCAGTGAGAAATGTATTCATAAATCTTTAAAACTATCTAATTAAATCTTGGGCACAAAACATTCAGCCAGTAAATAAAACCTGGATAATATATATTGTATGTAAATATATATAGGCTACAATGATAAATGAGACACTATAGACCTACAAACGTGTTCAATTATATTATATACTATCAATTGTTTATGTAAAAAAAAAAATATATAATAAATAATAATAATAATAATAATAATAATAATAATAAATATATATATATATATATATATATAAAACAACGTTAACAAACATTTCATATACAATTTAACACGTTTGTAGGTCTATATTGTCTCATTTATCATTGTAGCCTTATTTAAGTTGATTTTCTTTACTGTATATTTATTTTTGGACTGATAATGGTTAATAAAGTCAAATAATGGTATGAGAGAGTGTCAGTCATTGTGGTCCTATTGGTCAGTGTTAGAGGATCTGTGTAACAGCTGAGGCTTAGCCTGACAGTTAGCCTGCCCTGGACCAAGCTAGTTTCCCAGCATAAGTTGCCAGAGTAACTGAGTTTGAACTATTTTAAGTTTGCTTTATGAAACAGAATCAACCGACAATAAGTCTGACTAACCAAAATAAGCCTGGCTTGTATTCTAATCTTGTTTTATGGAACAACCCTCAGGACAGGAACATGAAATAGGAAACAGCTACAACGACAGACAAACAACAACTGAAGCACAGAGGTTTAAATACACAGGCAAACAAGCTAAACAAGATAACAAGGGGGTGTGGTTAATCAGAAACACCTGGGGAGACTAATAAACAAGAAAAACTACAAAGGACTACAAATCATTTTGACAAACTGTGGCTTATTATTATTATTACTCTTATATATTTACAAGCAACTCTTTCTATGTTCGTTTTCTTTATTCTTTGTCTTAAGCTTAAATATTTTAATTGTACATCACTTCGTATTATGTATATTTTTATTTATTTATTTTTATGTACCATGCACCTTATGCAGAAGCTCTGCAATTTCGTTGTATCTTGTGAACAATGACAATAAAGGAATTCTAATTCTAATTCTAATTCTAAAACATGGCACAGAACAGGAAATAACAAAAGTGCACACAAGACAAGGGGAACACAAGACAGGAATCATGACACCTAGACACTCATAGGACGTAACAACAAATAAACATTTAATAGCAAAATAAGTCAAATCAATAATACAACAACTCAAGAAATAAAGAAAAAAGAAGGGAAAACAATCTGGAACTGAAGAGGAAAAATGAACGGCCTCAGTCCAACTCCGTCATTCTTTTTGTACTCACTGTCTCTTGACACAAGCGCAATCACCGGTAACTCACCACACCTCTTTCCTGAAACTCATTCTAGAACACAGAACAACGCCACCTGGTGTAAAAACATTGTAAGCCGTAACAATATCCATATATCCATTTACTTTTTGGTTCCAAAAAAGGGGGGGGGGGGGGACGCTGCGGAAGCCCAGCCTGCCTGAGGAAGGCCTGGAATACACATATGTACTAACCCATTGGGGTAGTAAAACATATGGCAGTCCCTGAGGTAGTCCCAAACCGAGGGAAGTGGGAGCGTACTCAACAGGGACGACAGAACGAGTCTGTCAAGGGGAAGACACGGCTGAACTGCACGTGGCATCATGGGTCACCGTAGAGACCACTGGAAAAAACACCCAGTCTACTAGCAACTCCTACAAGAGGTAGCAGACCTGGCGCCAGGCGGTCCGCCACGCCTGGCACCGGAGGGGTGATGGAGGAACTCACGAGGCTCACCGACGTAGGGCGCCAACGGAGCAAAAGACGCATGTATCCGGCCGAGGCGCGGAGTGGCGTAGCAAGCCGACACAACCTATTCCCTCGCACCACTGGCCGTAGTGAGTACTCGGGAGGAAACGGGTTCTACACGTAGGCTATAAAACCTAGCGAACGTGTTAGGTGTCGCCCAGCCCGCAGCTCTACAGATGTCTGTCAGCGAGGCGCCTTGAGCCAAAGTCCAGGAAGCGGCAACACCTCTAGTAGAGTGAGCGCGCAACCTGGGAGGACAAGGCTCACCCAGAGACTCATACGTTCGGGTGATAGCATCCACTAACCAGTGGGCTAACCTCTACTTGGAGATAGCCTTCCCCTTCTGCTGGCCTCCAAAACAGACAAAGAGCTGATCTGAGGTTCTGAAGCTTTGCGTTCTGTCAATATAAACCCGCAGGGCGCGGACGGGACAGAGAAAAGCTAGGGCTGGGTCTGTCTCCTCCTGGGGCAGCACTTGCAGGTTCACTACCTGATCCGCGAAGGGAGTGGTAGGAACCTTGGGCACATATCCAAGCCGGGGTCTCAATACAGCATTAGAAAGGCCCGGCCCGAACTCTAGGCACGATTCGTCGACCGAAAAAGCCTGCAGATCCCCGACCCTCTTGAAAGAAGCCAATGCCAACAGGAGCGCTGTCTTAATGGACAGGATATTCAACTCAACTGTTGACAAGGGCTCAAAGGGGAAGAGCTCTAAGAACCAGAGCTAGGTCCCAAGAGGGTACAGAGTGCAAAGCACAAGGTGAATTTAACCTCCTAGCACCCTTAAGGAATCTGATGATCAGGTCGTGCTTCCTCAAAGACTTATCTTCTACTGCATCGTGATGCGCTGCTATTGCAGCGACATACACTTTGAGGGTGGAGGGAGACAGCCTTCGCTCCAACCCACCTTGCAGAAAGGAAAGCACGACTCTGATCGGGCAAGTTCGGGGGCCCTCCTGACGGGAGGAACACCATTCGACGAACAGGTTCCACTTCAACGCATAGAGGCGCCTTGTAGAGGTGGCTCTAACGGAAGTGATGGTGTCTACCACTGCCTGTGGCAGGCCATCTAGAACCTCCGCGTCCCGTCCAGGGACCAGACATGGAGTTTCCAGAGGTCTGGACGCGGGTGCCATAGAGTGCCCCGTCTCTGAGAAAGGAGATCCTTCCTCAGAGGAATCGGCCAAGGAGGGGCTGTCGCGAGGAGCATGAGTTCCGTGAACCAAGTCCTGGTGGCACTACTAGAAGGACCTGCTCCTCGTCCTCCCTGACCTTGCACAGGGTCTGTGCAAGAAGGCTCACTGGGGGAAACGCATACTTGCGTAGGTCCCGAGGCCAGCTGTGAGCCAGGGCGTCCGTGCCGAGGGTCCCCTCGGTCAGGGAGTAAAACCACTGGCAATTCGTGTCTGGAGAGGCAAACAGGTTTACCTGTGCGACTCCGAAGACACTCCAAATCAGCTGGACCGTCTGGGGATGGAGTCGCCATTCTCCTGGCAGGGGAGGCAACTGTGAGAGCTCGTCTGCCACACGGTTGAGCTCCCCCTGGAACATGAACGGCACAAAGCGACCTCAGATGCTTCCGACTCCATAGGAGGAGGTGGGAGGCGAGTCGCGACATGCGACGGGAGCGTAGACCACCTTGATGGTTGATGTACGCAACGGTCGCAGTGTTGTCCGTACGGACCAGTACGTGCTTGTATCTGAGAAACCCCTTGAGGCGACACAAAGCTAGACGTACTGCTTGCAACTCTAGGCAGTTGATGTGCCAATGCAGCTGGGGCCCCGTCCACAGACCCGAGACTGCATGCCCGTTGTACGTGGCCCCCCAACCCATGGCAGAGGCATCCGTGAAAACCACAGCATGCCTGGAAACCTGGACTAAGGGCACTCCGGCCCGTAGAAACACAGGATCCGACCATGGGAAGAAGGTTTGGCGACAGCGCGGGGTAACTTTGACCCGGAGCGTGCCGCTCTGCCACGCCCACCTCGGGACTCGATCGTGAAGCTAGCGCTGAAGCGGTCTCATATGTAACAGGCCGAGCGGCGTCACTGTGGCTGCGGCTGCCATATGCCCCAGGAGCCTCTGAAATTGTTTCAGTGGAACCGCTGTCCTGCCTCGAAAGGACCTGAGGCAGGTGAGCACTGACTGGATGCGCTCCTCCTTGAGGCGCGCAGTCCAGGCGACCAAGTCCAGTTCCATACCGAGATAAGAGATCCTCTGCACGGGGCAGAGTTTGCTCTTATCCCAGCTGACCTGAAGCCCCAACCGGCTGAGGTGCCGAAGCACCATGTCCCTGTGATCGCACAACACCTCGCGACGAGATAGTTGAGAATGCGAACGCCTTGTTCTCTCATGGGAACAATGGCCGCCTCCGTGACTTTCGTGAAGACACGGGGCGACAGGGCCAGCCGGAAGGGTAGGACTTTGTACTGACATGCTCGACCCTCGAACGCAAACCGTAGAAACGGTCTGTGTCGAGGAAAAATCGAGACGTGAAAGTATGCGTCCTTCAGGTCAATCGCTGCAAACCAATCCTGGAGACGGATGCATTCGAAAATGCGCTTCTGCGTGAGCATTTTGAACGGGAGTTTGTGCAGGGCCCGATTCAAAACTCGCAGGTCCAGGATTGGCTGTAACCCACCGCCTTTCTTGGGTACAATGAAGTAGGGGCTGTAAAACCCAAACCTCATCTCGGCAGAAGGGACCGGCTCGATCGTGTCCTTCGCCAGCAGGACATCGATCTCTTCCCACAAGACAGGGGCCCCCACTGACCGCACACGGGTGAAGTGGACGCCCCTGAACTTGGGAGGCCGGCGTGCAAACTGAATTGCATAGCCGAACCGGATGGTGCGGATGAGCCATCGGGACGGACCCGGAAGCGCTAGCCAGGCTTCCAGATACCGTCTCAACAAACCCACCCGAACCACCGCGTACCCGCGGAGGGGCAGCGAGGTGGAAGACAGGGACCCGGCTCTGGTGGCATTGTAGCGACCGAGAGCGGGGTCTGGGCGTTTTAACTTGACACCAACCTGCTTCCACCTGTGGGCAGACGGCAGAGAAGGCCCGTGGGCATTCTGCTGCGGGCTGCCCGGTGGCGAGGGGAGGGGGAGAGACGAGGAACGAGGCCCTGACTCCTCGTGACCTGGTCTCTGCGCCTCCGGGCCCAGCTGCAGACAGGAGCAACGCAGCCGAGGCTGCGTCACTGCTATCCGCGAGCTGGGGAGAGGGGAACGGGAGTGGCGCCGTTCAGGGGCGGCGCGCACTGCCATTCTGACCCTCTCGGACGGAGGAGACTGGTCTTACTGGTCTGCCAGACTCGACCGTGAGGGGAAACGAGGAGCGAGGCCCGGGGGCGTCGAGTCCTGGTTTCCGCCTCCTCACCCAGTGAGAGACGAGAGTGACAAGGCCGTAGCCCTCACTGTCATCTGAGCACTGGGGCCCGTGAGTGACTCAGAGGAAGTGGACTGCTCAAATTTTGGGTACCACTGACTGGATGACCAGCGGCGGAACAGAAATGAAATTCTCCACCCGGCCCTCCCCCGGGGGAAGGAGTGGTGATGACACGCACTCCTGAAGAGCAGACATCACATACTCCGGGTCGCTCCTCTCAGGGTCGTTTCCCTTCCGTTTGCTGGGGGGAAACGAACTCCGAGCGGGCTGGTTTTGAGGCGCTTCTGGACCACTAGTGTGGACATCGTCTGACCGAGGGCCAGCGCTGTGACTAATCACGGTCAGTCACTAAGCGCAGCTCCACCCCGAATCAGAACTACCCACGTGCACTGAATGTGCAGGGGTAGTGAGAGAGGAAAAACTTCTGCAGATTTAGGCATGTTTGGCTTGCCATATTGGCACCAAAATGCTTCCATACTGCCAAAAATTTTCACACGCATCCAGGCACTTTAGACCCAGGAAGTGTGGCTGTCAAGTCTGAATCTTCAGCACGAGAACCCACCATTACAGTAGGAACTCAGCATCATTTTCAGAGTATAACAGCCCTCTCTCCGATGGACCAAAATCCCATTCAAAGCCTCGACGGCACGCAGCACGCTGAGCGGCTCAAGCCTTTACGAGAAAGGGGAGACGAACAACGTGCCGACGTGGTCATGCACTCATGAGAGAACATGAACCACCCATGAACGCAGTCTCAACACACTGATTAAGCATGTGAAACAGCGATCATGGCCGTCAACCAGGCATGCAAGACAGTGAACGTGGCCATCGCCTCGATGACACACGGCACGCTGAGCGTTCAAGCCCTCAGGCAGGACGAACAACGTGCCGACGTGGTCATGCTTTCATGTAGAGAGCACAAACCACCCACGAACACAGTCTCAGCATGTTTGCGATGTGCTAGAGGAGTGAGTGGTTTGTGCTCACTATAACCCTCAGATCACCAATGTTATTTGCCAAAGTAGCCCTCTTCCGGTGCACCAGAAGAGAAACTAGATCGGGAAATAAGCAAAGGGACTCACCTCATAGAGGCACGCGAGTCTTGATCTTGACCGCGCATCTTGAGCGCCGAATGACGCGCGCCGGGTTGCCGTGACAACCCGCGCTGTCAACCGGCGCTCGACGGCACACGGCACGCTGAGCGGCTCGAGCCTTTAAAAAGGGGAGACGAACAACGTGCCGACGTGGTCATACTCCTGAGAGAACATGAACCACCCACGAACGTAGTCTCACACACTGATTAGGCATGTGAAACAATGAACGTGGCCGTCAAATGAGGACAGGAAACGATCGCATCCAGAAACACACGAGTGAAACGTCATCCTGAAAAGGACGCGATCTTCACTCGTGTTGCTCTTTCAGGAAGAAAGTACTCTCTTTATTGTGCTGAAGCACACAGGGACCCAACGCGGCAACACAGCGGGGAAACTGCAAGCCCGCTTTGCGCACTCAACCGTTTACCAGCTGTGAAAACAGCTTTTGAATTAACAGTGTGTAGACGCAGCCGGCAGACAGGAAATCGCGCGGTCGCTGAAACGCCGTCACGCCAACACAGAGAGATCCCTTCCCGAAACAGCAGACTCGTAGAGCGTAAGATAGATACAATCTTAAAGCTCATTCACTCAGAGAGGACACAATCGGTCGGCTCCGAAGCTAAAAGCACGCATGCGTTGCTTCCGCCTTTATACCCGCGCTGGTAGGCGGGCTGCGGAATGCAAGTCCTGCATGCCAATTTTCATTGGCTCGTTTTAATTCACTCGTAGGCAATTGGTCTCCCTAGCGTGATCCCAATTCGTCAGGGAACTCCCCCGACGACAGGTCGGAGTTCCCAGGACGAAAGGGAACTATTGGCTAACAAATGTATAGGCTAAACAATAATTATCTTTGATTGTGAAAAACAGTATGAAAGGCTCCGGTGCAGAGCGGCACAAAAGTGATCATGCACATTCTGGGCACATGATGATGTGCTTTAAAGCAACATATATTTTTGAGTGACCTAGTCACTGAAATTATTCAATGGTTTACTGAGTTTTCATCATCAGGTTTTTAAATTCTAGTTATTATGCATGTGAATGACGAGATTAATTCAATGCCACTCCGGTGATCTCATAATGCTGCCCATAAAATACCATACAAATTTCAAAGTTGTTGGAATGCTGTTCTTTTCACGAACTGTCAGTTGTTGACGTTGTCAGTTCCAGTCAAAACACATTTCACACTACAGGACTTGGATTGCAGACAGGTCTAGATATTTTAACCTGTTGAATATCTCTCGCGATGCATCAGAATTTCGCTCAGCTTGCGTCCTTGAGAATTCAAACACAGTGATTGTCACTCATGTGAATGAGCACTCATTTGCCTCAGATTTTGGGCTTTTGCAATGGTCTCCATTAACTGCCTGTGAGTGTAAAGTCAGGGCTAAAATCATGTAGTGTGTGGGTGGCATAACAGACTCCCGATAGCGAGTAACACACCATTCAGAATCACCAATAAACTCCAACAAAATACAATCAAAAGTACATAACTTAATGTTCATATTATGCATACTAATGGTAACATTGGAACATCTTGAAGACAGTTTTACCATGTAACCAAATGTGAAATGCTCTTCGAATGCTGAATGGAGAATGAAATGACTGTAGAGGAGGGAAGATATTCTGTGAACTTTAACAACCTAATATACTGTCTGTTCCTCAAATAAAGCTATCAAATGACATGGAACATAGTTATGGTGCTTTTATAATAGCCTAGTTTTATACACATTTTTTTTAGATTAACAGTAACAACCATAATGCACAGTACCAATACCTGATCCTAAAAAGGTCTGTAACATAGACAGTATAAGAAGTCTGTAATGGTCTGGATACTGATTATCGGTTCCCTATCAGTCGAGAACGTCAGACGTAGTTGACGTCGACTGAATGGGGATCACGCTTAGGGAGCCTGTCTTCTTCGTACTACTATTTTAATCAAGCCAATTCAACATTGGCGTGCGTGATTACACGTACGGAAAACACGGAAGTGGACGCACGCACCAGTTGCCTTTCGCTTCGGAGCTGATCGGAGGGTTGTTCCATAAAACAAGATTAGAATACAAGCCAGGCTTATTTTGGTTAGTCAGACTTATTGTCGGTGGATTCTGTTTCATAAAGCAAACTTAAAATAGTTCAAACTCAGTTACCCTGGCAACTTACGCTGGGAAACTAGCCTGGTCCAGGACAGGCTAACTGTCAGGCTAAGCCTCAGCTGTTACACAGATCCTCTAACACTGACTGACAAGAACACAATGATATTACCACTGACACTCTCTCATACCATTATTGGACTTTATTAACCACTATTAGTCCAAAAATAAATATACAGTATACAGAAAATCAACTTAAATAAGGCTACAATGATACATTAGACTATACACACACACACACACACACATATATATACAGTGCAATGCATAAGTTAATACACCCATGCTAAAGTTGACTAAAAAGAGGAATAAAAAATCATATTTTGGAAATTGAACTTAATGCCTTAATTTAAAAAAATTAGGAAAAATCCAACCTTTAAGGACACCAATTTTCTTTGTGAATGAATAATGTATCGTAAATAAATAAATGTTCTTCCTTAAAATACATGGTGCATAAGTTAGTACACCCCTATGTTAAATTCCCATAGAGGCAGGCAGATTTTTATTTTTAAAGGCCAGTTACTTCATGGATCCAGGATACTATGCATCCTGATAAAGTTCCCTTGGCCTTTGGAATTAAAATAGCCCCACATCATCACATAGCATTCACCATACCTAGAGATTGGCATGGTTTTATTTCAGTTAGCCTAAAAGCTAGTTTGATTTGCATTGCTCTCAATGTATTTTAAGGAAGAACATTTATTTATTTACGATACATTATTCATTCACAAAGAAAATTGGTGTCCTTAAAGGTTGGATTTTTCCTAATTTTTTAAATTAAGGCATTAAGTTCAATTTCCAAAATATGATTTTTTATTCCTCTTTTTAGTCAACTTTAGCATGGGTGTATTAACTTATGCATTGCACTGTATATATATATACACTGTATATACTGTATATATACTGTGTATATATATAGATATAGATATATAGATAGATAAATACAATACAATATAATACTACAGGTTTTCTTTTTTTACTGGCTGAATGTTTTGTGCCCAAGATTTAATTAGATTGTTTTAAAGATTTATGAATACATTTGTTTGGCAGCTGTAGTACATGTTTATGATTATTAGAAGATTAGAACACAATCTAAAAAAAAGCTTATTAAAGCAGAAGTTAAAATCACAAAATTAAAAATAAATAATTACAAAAGCACAGACTACATTTTAACTGGTAAGATGAATCTGAGCTTAGTCATTGACAGTATATTAGCCTACATTTGATTTACCCCATTACAATAGTCCCTTTACAGTTATTGCTATCATACAAATACACTTGTAGGTTTAAAATTCTAAATAAGGCACCTCTAATGTCCAAATAACAAATAAATATATATTATGTACTTATGTCTTTCAATTCAAACACATTTAACACAATTATACAAATGGACAGTTCCTTTAAAGACATCATATTTTCCCCCAATAAATATTCCTTATTTTTCCTTCTACTTTTTTTCTTTTGTGATAATACCCACCAACACATAGCCTAAAAAACACATGATTAGAACAATAACCAAAGAGTACATAGTTAGACACTTTTACATATGATTTAAGGGGAAAAAGACAAAAACCAATAAATAAATATTAATAAAAATGTAACATTCACATATTTATATACAAGTAATATTATTTAAATATCAAATATTCAATAAAGTCAAAAGTCAATAAATAAAATAACAAATAACTAGAAATAAAAGGGAGGGAGGGTTATATAAAAATGTAGTTAATGTAGGCTAATATAATATATATTCCTTTATTTTATGGAATATTCTTTGATTTTAGAGTTGCACATATCTTTTCAAAATGTATACATTTGCTCTTAATTTCTTGTTATCCTCTCCATAGTGTACTTTAGAAACTAAATCTAACCACTCATTTAAAACGGGGGATTCTTGCTTTGTCCAAAAAATTATTGCATTAAAAGCTGTAATTCTCAGCATTCTAAATAAGTATATGCCATCTTTATTAAGTAGCTTAGGTCCTATACCCAAAACTATATTTTGTATCTTTATATATTTAGTTTCTTAAAAGAATCTTCCCTGAATTAGGCTACTTCTGTTCAATTTTTTTTATTAGAGGTATAAAATATATGAGTGTAATGAGCTAGAAGTTCACCGCAACTTATCCAACATCCTAAAGATAAATTATTATAATTAGAAGATATTTCTGGTGTTATAAAATATCGCATATTAATTTTCCAAGCAAAATGTATATTTTAGTCCGAATTATTGCGCTCCTATATGGCGCGCATGCGCGCATCAGCGCTCGTTCAATATGAAGATTAGCAGCAAAATGGATATATTTGCATGACTTTCTAACATTTACAGATGGAGAATATAACTGTAAAATGTAAGTTTTGCACTAAAAAAAAAAAAAAAAAACATGTCACAAACGCATAAAACAGCACAAAATATACGCTGTTTGATGGTGGATCGATTTGATCCACGATCGACCTCTAGGGCTGCTTCAGAAACGCGTGCACACGCAATTATCTAGACTAGATAAACCTGGATCAAATTAGTGAGATTGCATGAACTTCAATTACCTTTTATGGAACCACTTTAGCCCCAACTTATTTGTTAGGCTCATTCAAGTCCGGTTTTGGAGTTTAATCCCCGCTTTTCTAAGAGTCTTTTATGGAACAACCCTCCGATGTCTCTGAAGAGTACTATTGTTTACACAACAAGCGAGTGTGTCAGTGTTCTTGCGGGAAGACCTCCCAGTGTTGGTGTTTTTACAGCGTGAGTGCAGCGGTGATCGCAAGCTTCTCATTTCTCAAGCTCTCAACTGCTGTTTTAACAGCATCAAATTTCTATTTGTTTGTGTGTTTGACGGTTGGTTAGAGAGCTTCACTATTTCAGTTCGCTGATTCAGTGTTGCCGCGGTGTGGTGAATTATCCGGTCACTTCGGTGTGAATAGTCCGGGCGTAGGACCCAAGCAATTCGATTGGTTCAAAGCACGTTTTATGGGTAATCGCTTTAGTGCCTGGTTACAAATCATACAAAATCACTTTATTATACAAGACGTTTGTACTACGCATAGATATATACACTAGATGTCGCCTGGGGGTTCTAAGCATGCGTCAAAACCGCCGCCATCTTGGGACAGGGGTCTTGTCATAGGAAGTAGCTAGGTAACGGTGCTTTCTCCGCCTGTACTTCGAATTCATGGATGATGCCGGACTTTTGTGCTGCGTATGGATGTTCACACGAACGAAATCTAAACCAGACAGCAAGGGATTACATTTACTCTGTGGATGGTAGTAGTCAAGTTGTTTTTTTATAAGTTAAGTGTACATTCTCTGCTTGGAGGAAGAAAATGAACTGTGATTCTCGCACAGAAAATGTATTGTGAATGTGCTGTAGGCTACACTTTAGATATTATTTGAAATAACCCTTGTATTTAAAATGTACAATATGCAGGAGTTGATCCTCAATACCCACTTTTGGCTGTGTTGTGCTGTGTTTTTCCTAACTTTTGATTTTTTTTTTACCGATTGTACTCAAGCCTTTAATGGAAAAAAAAAACAGTGTTGCGCTTGTAACCTGTAAGTACAGTCCTAATAGTATGCTTGTCCTCTTCCTGTCAATCTTCAAACAGTACATCCATTCTTATACATAGAATTCCACAAATCCTATGTATGTGTACGTTTTGCACAAGGATACAGTGGGCTCAAGGGCTTGTTTCTTCCTGGGGATGGAGGTGTGGAAGGACACTGGAATTTGTGAAAATGTCAACTGTTTAAAGCCTTTCTTTAAAGTGAATTTAGTTTTGTATAAATTGTATCTTGATTTTAATAATTTTTTCATCAAACAATTGCCTGGATTTAGGCCTAATTAATACGAAGCAAATATAACGAACAGACAATATAATCATGGAGGCGCCCGCGCGGTCACTTACATTGCACGTGAACTGGAGCGCATCTCGTCCTAACTTAACGAAACTCAGTGTATGCCTCACACAGACATGAGAAATACATCAAATACACAAAGCTTGAAATGTCTTTAAACGAAATAATTCAAAACGAAAAGAAAAAGGCTACTCTCTGATTATGTAATCCATTATGTGCATTTCTCTCTATAGGCGCGTTCACTATATGGCTATCGTAAACTTCATCTTTGCAGCCGAGTCGACACTGTAGAAAACACTAATAATAAAACTTTTAATAAAAAATCAATGCACGCGTGTCACCGGATTTACAAATGCACATCTTGCTTGTTGCACGCACCCATATTATGTCGAAATATAGAGAAATTATGTTGAAATAACATTATTATTAATAATACATCTTTTAGAATATTTGGTTGAATGCTAAATGTTGCGCTTGTTCAATTTAATAAAATTAAAACTTTAATTGTGATCATTAAAATAATTGAATATTAAATATTTAGTGGCCAGGCAAAGTTTTGCTAATTTATATATATATATATAAGTAGCGATAGTTCATTCTAAGTTTACTCAAGTGAAAGAATGTGACTAATAAACTTAGGCCTATAGCACTATGCATTATATTTTGAAAAAGAAGTAGATTATCTTAATATCAAAACCTTCAATTTTCTCTGGACTCGATGATAAATACATGTCTGACCGTTGGAACGAACCAAAAAAAATAGAAAATCGCATTCATAACGATTTATGGTGATTTTATTTCCTTTAGACCTTTGCCTACATTGACCCTGATGCATTAAAGAGGAGGGGCTCCCCTGTTCCAAGATTGCGGCTCTATTGACGCATTCGTTCCAATGAAGTGCCGTATACAAGGCGACATCTAGTGTATATATCTATGTGTACTACGTTATAACGAGTCATTAATGTATTTAATGTATTTTAAATTATACGTTTCATATACTAGTATTTAACCGAAGCTATAGATTGTGAAATTAAACATTTCTCGTTGTTAGTGTGTTTTTTAGTTAGCTTAGATAGTAGCATAGCATACAGCTAACGTTATCCGATAATCGTGCTATGAGCTTTACCTGAGCTTATACTGCACTGATACTGCCTTACCGTATTCACAGCAATTCGTAGTGCAATTATAATTATGTCATTATTTTTTAGCGCAATATGTTACAAGTACAATTTTATTTATTAAAATAGCCATAACATAATGTTTGTGTATATTACTATTTTTCATTTAAATAAATTACAGAATGCTAGCTATGTTTTGTGGGTATATATATTAATTGGTTGTCAAGCCTTGACTAAAGAACAGTATAATAAAATGATAGAATCACAAATCTTAATGTAATCAAACTACTTAATTCATATAATAATCTTTTATTTTAAAGAAATAGGCTACCATTTTTAAGTATGTATAGGGCATAATATGCTTTTTTTATTACAAGCATGTCATATGTGTACTAATGCATATGATTTATGGCATAATTAATTCTTGATACAGAACATCATACAACACAATAACATTTAATGTAATAAAATTAGTGAACCAAAACTTGTATAAAAATTTAATTAAATTACACAATACAATACATAATGAATTCAACTGAATTATGAGATGTAATATATTACATTTTTATTAACACAAAACTACAAGCAAAATGCACATCGTTTTAGGACATTTATAGAGCTTTTAAAAATGCACAACAATACAAAGCAACTTTAAACAGACATACTTTTGTATGTCTTTACTTTCCTAAATACTTTTGTGATAGTTCTCTGGCTATACACTGTGAAGATTTAAAAACAATTAATGTTGAGTTAGCTGTGTTAAAATATTTAATGAACTATAAGGTTAAAGTTTTTTTGAGAACTAATGAGACACAAATAGATGCAGTGTCTTTTGCTGTATGAAAAGTCAAATCTTTAGTTTGAAGTAAATTCATGTTGTATATGCAGTCAATTCTTTGTGGAACCATCCTAAGGCCTAGATGATGCAGACAGTCAATTTCCCCTTTAGATGGTGGGGTCGTGACCTGTAGGCGAGGAGGCTGGACTAGGTGTCATGGACTGGCTTGAGGGAACTCTGTAAAAACACACAAGCATGCTGCAACACGTCATGTGCAACTGTACATTTGCACAGTCTTTAGTGCTGTGGAACGTCACTCACTTTTTTTACTTTGATATGCAAGCCCAAAGGTGCAACGCAGCAGAACGTAGTTAGCTCGTTGAACCTGGGTGTCATGGACTGGCTTGAGGGAACTCTGTAAAAACACTCAAACATGCTGCAACACGTCATGTGCAACTGTACATTTGCAGTCTTTGGTGCTATGGAACGTCACTCACTGTTTTTACTTTGATATGCAAGCCCAAAGGTGACCTTGATAGGGTGCAACACTGGAGCCACTGTTTTAATAGTATCATTACGCTGACACTGTGGACATTGGGCAATCTATAAAAAAATTGTAGGTGTTTGTAACATTACAAACAACAGAAACACATTACTTTGTACAACTACATGCAGGGGTCTCAAACTCAACATAGGATCTTGAGGACACGACTTAACACCATTAAGTATTTAATATAATATGATCTTGTGACCTCAATATAATATGTCGTGGCCTCTACATAACATACCAATGAGTTAATTATTTACACTTGAGGGGCTGTATGAAACCATCTTGTGGTTCGGGAATTTGAGTCTACAATTATCTTACCCACTTCGTGACGTCTGAAAAGATGCCTTGCCAATAGTATGCGCTTGCAATCTTATTGCAAGTCCTTGTTCTCCCCTGATGCCCACCTGTAGCTGGGCTGTCATGGCAGTCCCGAAGGACTCGTTCCTTCTGTTTCTCATCCATGACAACTAGACGGTTTGATCCGTCTGCAGTCTTGTAATAAAGATGTCCACCTGTGTTAGAGACATAAAGAGGTAATGTGAGGGATGCAACACACATCATGTTATTTATTGAAGAAAATATTATGTAAAATTAGTTGTTTTATCATAAGCAAACGTAGCGGATACTGTAAATCACAGAATACATAACACATTAAAAGGCAATGATATTTTTTCTACTTCCCCTGCACAATGAACTTCTGAGCAGAGCGCCTGACAATTCTCTTCCGTCCGGTGTCGGCGTTCCCTTGGTAAACTCCACGCTCCAGGTACTCCTTCACCTCAGCATGCAACGCAAACTGTAACATAACTTTAATGCAAATGTAACCCATGTTAAATGTGGTGCTTAAGAATAAATATATAATAATATAATTGTATATTCTAATAGTTATAGTTTTCATTAAAAAGTTGAAACGATCTATTTATAAACATTGTGAATTAATTATCCATAAATAAAAATAATAAGTATGATAATTCAGCACAGAACATGTGACGTATTACACGTACACGAGTTGCGTGTGACGTAAGCTTATGACTCACGGAAGTGCGAGAGACGCGCTGAACACGAGATGAGAGTGATACAGACGGGATTAAAAAGGTTTATATTGTTAAAATTCATTTAAAATTGTAATAATCAACTTTATAATACTTTATAGTTAATGATGATTAATCATTTTAGAATGATGTTTGCTGATTTAATCGCGGATGTTGGCCGATTGTGATGCTCTGAATCTGAAGTGAATGTTTAACAAAACTGTTAAACTCGGGATTTGGTGAGTTTATCTGAATTTGATTTGCTTTGAAAGATGTATTTTATGTTACTATGCATTTTATGTATGTTGTAAAGATTCGTTGCATATTTTCTGAATGTTTATATGATTTATTTTGAAATGTTAAGTGATATATTCTGCTTAGCCATGGATGAATATTAATTTGCATATCCTCAATATGTCAAGATAATATATGTTGGTCATGAAAGTTGAGATGGATGTTTAAACACTCAGTTTAAAGAGTAAGAAGTTATAAAGAAATAATGTTGAATGTTAATGACACTGTTTTGGTAAAACAGGTCAGGTTTATTGCTTGAGTTGGAAATTTCTCTCATGGATTTGAGATGGCGAGCCACCCAAAATCTGAATGCTGACATCTGAACCTGGGAAAAGACACTTTTGCTGTACCACAAGGTTTTCGTTGCGCTAGAGACATCAACTTCTTCATTTAGGAGGACATTCTTTTCTGTTTGGATCATTTCTTCGAACTGGTAGGATTGAACTGATTGTGCATTTTCCCACTGGACCTCTTAAGGAACTGTCTGGACAATATTCAAGAGACATTTCAGACAAAGAGTTCAAAACAAGGGTTTTGTTCATTGAATGTTATCGAATGTGAGTCACATGTAAATATTGAATTTCCTTTTACACTTTCAGTTTGATATAAGTTTCAGTTGGGTTAATTGTGGTTACATGACATTGTACCTTGTTTAAGAAATTATTCGGTTGTCTAAACATAACTAAACACTAATTTTAGGGTATACTAAAAGCTAAATAAAATAAAAACCCTAAACTCTAAATTGAAGATCAGTGAACTTTAAGAGCTGTCCAAAATACAGCTAAATCAAATAAGAGTTGTGCTATAATCCATATCTAAACAGAGATAAAGTAGATAATATAGATTAAATTGTAAAAGGAGAAGGAAAATAAAATCTTAAGGGAATAAGACAAGAAACCCAAAGACAACACAGAGAACTCATTTTATTTTGTATACATTTTATTGTTTTTATATTGTTTTATTTTCAAACCTGATTCATGTTGTTTACGTGACTGTTCAATCACAAAATATATTTTTCCGAGTATCTTACCTGGTTGTGTGACTTATTTACTGCCAGTATTTATTCTGTTCTCCACTGACCTAGAAACTGGTCCATTGCTCCAACCTACGTTGAGGGCACTTCCAAGATGGCGGCGCGAGTACATCGCGAGGCTCGCGGTCTCTCCAGATTCTGTAATTTAGCAGTATTTTTCTTGCTCATTTCGGGTCTGTTCGTCCAGAACAGTTGTGCCTTAACATCGTACACCCAAGGTGAGCTTTTGGATATTGGTTTGCGAATTTCCGACAGTTTTATGGACAACCTTCGACTCCTTCCTGAGATCGCCAGATCACCCGAGGCTATGCACTCTGCCCGGCCGGGCGGAAGTGCTCGCAGGCGCCGGCGAGATCGTAAACAAAGGCGGGGGAAGCGCGGAGGACTAAGAGCTAAGCTAAAGCTAACACCACACCGGCTCTCTTTACCCAGCATTTTCCTTGCCAATGTACGGTCGCTGTTGAACAAAATGGAGGAGATTCGACTCAACATCACATACAGCAAGAGACTTTTGAACTGTAATGTTCTAATTTTCACGGAAACATGGTTAAACAGCGGAATACCGGACAACGCTATTGAGCTAGCGGGACGCCATACATTCCGGGCGGATAGAACATTAGATGGCTCCGGTAAGACCAGAGGTGGTGGATTGTGCATTTACATTAACAAAGCTTGGTGCACAAACTCTGCTATTGTTGGGAGACATTGTTCAGCTAACCTTGAGTTTCTCATGGTTAAATGTAGACCGTTTTATCTACCGCGGGAGTTCACTTCCACTATTATAACTGCAGCCTATATTCCCCCGGATGCTGATGCCAAGTTTGCTATGAAAGAACTTCACGCAGCCATCAGTAAACAACAGACCGTTCACCCGGAAGCTGCGTTTATTGTTGCGGGTGATTTTAATCATTCAAACTTAAAGTCAGTGCTACCGAAATTTCACCAGCATGTTTCCTGTCACACCAGAGGAAACAAAACCTTAGACCATGTTTACACAAACATGGCTGAAGCTTACGTCGCGACACCCCTCCCCCACTTGGGACAGTCAGATCACCTTTCTTTGTTCCTCACCCCCAAATATGCACCTCTGATCAATCGCGTGAAGCCATCATTGAAGACCATCAAGGTGTGGCCTGCGGGGGCAAATTTCTCACTCCAGGAAAGGTTTCTACACACAGACTGGAGTATGTTTGCTTCTCAAGCCACCAGTGGCTCTCACACGGACATTGACTGCTACACCTCCTCTGTACTGGATTATATTAATACCACCATTGACAGTGTTACAACCCAGAAGCAGATCACCACATACCCAAATCAGAAGCCATGGATGAACAGGGAAGTGCGACTCCTATTGAAGACACGCAATACTGCCTTCAGATCAGGAGATGCACAAGCCTATAGCACATCCAGAGCAAATCTGAAAAGGGGCATCAAAGAGGCCAAGCACTGCTACAAGCTTAAGATAGAGGGACACTTTTCCAACGCTGACCCTCGGCGCATGTGGCAGGGCATTCAGGCCATCAGTGACTACAAACCCTCTCACTCCACCCCCGCAGCCACTGATGTCAACTTCCTGAACGAGCTAAATGACTTTTATGCTCGCTTTGAAAGAGACAACAGAGAAACTGCCACCAAGCTCAAATCCTCAGCTGACCACCCACCGATCACACTCTCCTCCACAGATGTCTGCAATGCACTGAGCAGGATCAGCGCGCACAAGGCTGCTGGACCAGACAACATCCCTGGACGCGTACTCAGGGCATGTGCGGAGCAGCTCGCTGGGGTTTTTACAGACATTTTCAACCTGTCTCTTGCCCAAGCAGCTGTACCAACATGCTTTAAATGCACTTCCATTGTGCCAGTGCCAAAACACTCCAGCCCGAAGTGCCTTAATGACTACCGCCCTGTAGCACTCACACCCATCGTAATGAAGTGCTTTGAGCGGCTGGTCCTGGCACACCTAAAAGACTCTCTACCATCCACATTGGACTCACACCAGTTTGCCTACCGTAGCAATAGGAGCACAGAGGATGCAGTCTCCATGGCACTGCACTCTGTGCTCACACATCTGGACAATAAGAACACTTATGCACGCATGCTGTTTGTTGACTTCAGCTCAGCATTCAACACTGTCATCCCAACTAAGTTAATAGCCAAACTTGGAGACCTGGGCTTCAACACCTCCATGTGCAACTGGATTTTGGACTTCTTGACCAACAGACCCCAGAATGTTCGATCAGGCTCCAACTGCTCCACATCCATCACACTCAACACTGGTGTACCACAGGGCTGTGTGCTAAGCCCGTTCCTCTACTCCCTCTTCACCTCCGACTGCAAGCCTGTGTACGGATCTAATTCCATCGTCAAGTTTGCGGACGACACTACGGTGATTGGTCTCATCAGCAACAACGATGAGACTGCCTATAGGGAGGAGATCAAGCACCTGGCCACATGGTGCACCGAAAATAACCAGCTCCTCAACACCACCAAAACGAAGGAGCTCATCGTGGACTTCAGGAAAGTGTCAAGAGGCACACACGACACCATCCACATCAATGGAATGGCTGTTGAGCGTGTCTCCAGTTTCAAGTTCCTGGGGATCCACATCTCGGCGGACATGACCTGGACAACCAACACCTCCAGCCTGGTCAAGAAGGCTCACCAGCGCCTTTTCTTCCTGAGGACACTGAGGAAGAATCAGCTTTCCTCCACTATCCTGGTGAACTTCTATCGCTGTGCAATAGAAAGCATCCTGACCAACTGTGCTACAGTGTGGTATGGGAGCTGTTCTGTTGCAGAGCGCAAGGCACTGCAGCGGGTGGTGAAAACCGCCCAGCGCATCACTGGGACTCCACTACCTGCCATCGAGCACATCCAGAGGAAACGCTGTCTGCATCGAGCTCGCAGCATCCTTAAGGACTCCTCTCACCCAGCCCACAGACTGTTTTCTCTCCTGCCCTCCGGCAGGCGTTTCAGGTGCCTCCGGACCAGGACCAGCAGACTAAAGAACAGTTTTTTCCCCAGAGCTGTCTCTTTATTAAACTCTAACCCTCATTGATCCCACTCCCCTCATATACTGATTGACTCTCCTCTCCCTCCTCACACCTGCCTCCATTTTGTTATTTGCAATACTATAATGTTCATTAGCACTGCTGACTGTTATTACAGTAACAACTGTTTACATATGCATCTTGCACTACTACCTTGACTGGAATATGCTCAATTTGCACTGCCGACTGTTTATTTACAGTACCGACTGTTATATATACATTGCAATATCGTACCTTAACTGTAATATGCAATTACTTCCACTGCACTTTCACTCGGATAGCTTCTGTCCAAACTTTATTTGCACTACTTTAAATCCATTGTTATACTGCTCATTAGCCTAACTTATACATATATCTATTTGTTAAATTCTGTTTATAGTAATAGCCATCTGTATATTATGCTCACATTCTGTTTATAGTAACAGCCATCTGTATATATATTCATAGTACATATCTATCTGTAAAATTCTGTTTATAGTAACAGCCATCTGTATATTATGTTCAGTACATATCTATCTGTAAACATTCTGTTTATAGTAATAGCCATCTGTATATTATTATATTCAGTACATATCTAGCTGTAAACTCTGTTCACAGTAATAGTTATCTGTATATTATATTCATAGGACAATCTATCTGTAAATTTTTGTTTATAATAGTATTCAACTCTATATTTATTCAGTACATATCCATGTTCTGCACTTATGGAACCACTGTATATCCTGCACTTGCTGCTATTGCACTTCTGGTTAGACCTAAACTGCATTTCGTTGCCTTGTACCTGTACTTGTGTAATGACAATAAAGTTGAATCTAATCTAATCTAATCTAACTTGTTACATAAATCTTGGCGAGCCAGCCAGGAGAACAGTGGTAGTAAATATCTTCTGAACAGGTCCCTTAAAATACAAAATACAAATATTCAAATTGTACAAAACATGAGACTACAGGATTTACACCTTATGAACTTATGTTCGGACGACAACCAAGGTTGCCAGTAGACTTGATTTATAACACCTCAGTGAATCGTGACAGTCCCAAGTTTCATTCAGAGTATGTGCAATCATTGAAAACTCACCTTCAGGAAAGCTACAAGCTAGCTCAGAAGAATGCAGCAAAAACGGCAGAAAGAAACAAAGTCCGTTTCGACCGTAGAGTGACTGAGTCATCTCTTGAGGAAGGTGATCGTGTGCTGGTCAGGAATGTGAGGTTACGTGGGAAACATAAACTGGCCGACAGGTGGGATCCTGTGGTACACGTTGTAGTGGGACGTGCTGGCGAACTACCTGTATACACAGTGAGACCTGAGAGGCAAGACGGTCCCTTACGAACACTTCATAGAGATTTATTGCTACCTTGTGGGTTTTTGTCTTCACTGGCTGAGGATGAGGTGGTTGTGGCAAAACCTCAGAAAAAACGAGCAACTAGACAAAGCAGAGATGAGGAAGCTGAGGAATGTCCTGAGAACTACCAAAGTTCTGATGAGGGTGACTATGTACCCCAGATCTCTGAAGTGCCAGCTATTACCTCAGAAAAGTTCATCCGGGAATATAATATCATAAGGAAGCCTGTAGAAGTTCCTCTCAACTCTAATCCTGCAAACAAAATCTCACCTGACATGCCATCAGTCGCAAATGATGATTCAGAGATAATGATTCCGTCTGAAGCAGAATACTTACCGGGTACCGAAAACTCAACTGATACACCGTACTTACCTGAAGCTGAATCTTCATCCTGTCCTGCAGAATCTGTAAAGGAAATCCTGAATGAAAGAAACCACTCACCTCAAGTAGAACAGCAGACACTGGATGTAGCTGGTGGGAACAGAAAGGGTAAAGACAATGAAATGCATGCAGTGCAAATTGAGGAAACTGTACCTGATGTTCCAATGCAGAGAAGCAGGCTGGAATCAGCTGAAACTGATGAATCTGAGGAAGAAACAGATCACATTGAAAGTGAGGGTGAAAGTCATCTTAGGAAGTCCAAAAGAGTGAAGCAGAGGTCAAAAAGATTGACTTACCCTGAGTTGGGAAACCCAATGATATCCATAATTCAATCTTTGCTTCAGGGTTTGAACACAGCTTTTACTGAAACATTAGCAGAGCAACCCAGATCGGTTAAACGCCCTAAGATGTAGGCCCTAACACTGATTAGCAGGCATAATCACAATGCAAAGGGACTTGCATTGATTTAAAGAGGGGAGGGTGTAACCCATGTTAAATGTGGTGCTTAAGAATAAATATATAATAATATAATTGTATATTCTAATAGTTATAGTTTTCATTAAAAAGTTGAAACGATCTATTAATAAACATTGTGAATTAATTATCCATAAATAAAAATAATAAGTATGATAATTCAGCACAGAACATGTGACGTATTACACGTACACGAGTTGCGTGTGACGTAAGCTTATGACTCACGGAAGTGCGAGAGACGCGCTGAACACGAGATGAGAGTGATACAGACGGGATTAAAAAGGTTTATATTGTTAAAATTCATTTAAAATTGTAATAATCAACTTTATAATACTTTATAGTTAATGATGATTAATCATTTTAGAATGATGTTTGCTGATTTAATCGCGGATGTTGGCCGATTGTGATGCTCTGAATCTGAAGTGAATGTTTAACAAAACTGTTAAACTCGGGATTTGGTGAGTTTATCTGAATTTGATTTGCTTTGAAAGATGTATTTTATGTTACTATGCATTTTATGTATGTTGTAAAGATTCGTTGCATATTTTCTGAATGTTTATATGATTTATTTTGAAATGTTAAGTGATATATTCTGCTTAGCCATGGATGAATATTAATTTGCATATCCTCAATATGTCAAGATAATATATGTTGGTCATGAAAGTTGAGATGGATGTTTAAACACTCAGTTTAAAGAGTAAGAAGTTATAAAGAAATAATGTTGAATGTTAATGACACTGTTTTGGTAAAACAGGTCAGGTTTATTGCTTGAGTTGGAAATTTCTCTCATGGATTTGAGATGGCGAGCCACCCAAAATCTGAATGCTGACATCTGAACCTGGGAAAAGACACTTTTGCTGTACCACAAGGTTTTCGTTGCGCTAGAGACATCAACTTCTTCAATTAGGAGGACATTCTTTTCTGTTTGGATCATTTCTTCGATTGTGAACTGATTGTGCATTTTCCCACTGGACCTCTTAAGGAACTGTCTGGACGATATTCAAGAGACATTTCAGACAAAGAGTTCAAAACAAGGGTTTTGTTCATTGAATGTTATCGAATGTGAGTCACATGTAAATATTGAATTTCCTTTTACACTTTCAGTTTGATATAAGTTTCAGTTGGGTTAATTGTGGTTACATGACATTGTACCTTGTTTAAGAAATTATTCGGTTGTCTAAACATAACTAAACACTAATTTTAGGGTATACTAAACACTAAAAGCTAAATAAAATAAAAACCCTAAACTCTAAATTGAAGATCAGTGAACTTTAAGAGCTGTCCAAAATACAGCTAAATCAAATAAGAGTTGTGCTATAATCCATATCTAATCAGAGATAAAGTAGATAATATAGATTAAATTGTAAAAGGAGAAGGAAAGTAAAATCTTAAGAGAATAAGACAAGAAACCCAAAGACAACACAGAGAACTCATTTTATTTTGTATACATTTTATTGTTTTTATATTGTTTTATTTTCAAACCTGATTCATGTTGTTTACGTGACTGTTCAATCACAAAATATATTTTTCCGAGTATCTTACCTACCTGGTTGTGTGACTTATTTACTGCCAGTATTTATTCTGTTCTCCACTGACCTAGAAACTGGTCCATTGCTCCAACCTACGTTGAGGGCACTTGTTACACAAAACAAAAGTAATTAAAGCTGCAAGAAGTGATGAAAGGGCCCTCGCACCCATGCCATCAACACTCGGTGGTTTTAGGAAGACAGAGCATGGTTGGGCAATGTACATTTAAGGAGGTATATATAGTAAGAGTATGTCAAAGTCAGTTACAAAATGTTTTGTATAATGGTGATAATAGCATGCTTCATGACTCAGCTAAGTGTTGCTTGCATGTTTAGTATGTTTCTAGCATGCTTAGTACACAATAATTATGTGGTTAGTACTGCATTACTGTGTTAACCATGTCAGTTTCTGTTGCCAGTAGGTGGGGCTATGTCTATATCTGAATATCGCTATGTAGATGTGTTCAGTGCAGGACTTTTATCAAACATGTGAAGTTTGGGGCAGATTGGACATTGTATGCTTGAGTTACAACAACTTCCTTTAGCATTTCTAGCATGTTTTATGATGTTTCTAGCATTTTACATATTAATTTTGGGGTAGATTGGACATTGCATGCCTGAGTTACAGCAAATTCATATTTAATTGCAGTAATATCATGCTTTAGCACTTAGCTAAGTGTTTGCTAGTATGTTTTAGCATTTCTCTAGTATGTTGGTAGGATGTTTAACACCTACTGGCATTTTTATATATGTTATTTGGAGTCCAGAACAGTGTTAAACGTCACTTCCTGTTGCCAGCAGACGGCGCTATGACTATAACTGAATATGAGCATGGACATGTGTTCAAGAGATAACTCTTATCAAACGTGTGAAGTTTGGGGTAGATTGGACATTTTATGGTTAAGTTACAACAACTTCCTTGAGCTTTTATAGCATGCTTTAGAACTTAGCTAAGTGTTGCTAGCATGTTTCTTGCATGTTACATATTAAGTTTGGGGCAGATTGAACATCCCATGCCTGTGTTACAACAAATTCCCATTTAATTGCAGTAATAGCATGATTTAGCACTTAGCTAAGTGATTAATAGCATGTTTTAGCATGTTTTTAGTATGTTGCTAGCCTGTTTAGCACCTGCTGGCACTTTTTTATATGTTATTAGGAGACCACAACAGTGTTAAACGTCACTTCCTGTTGCCAGCAGGTGGCGTTATGACTATAACTGAATATGAGCATGGATGTGTGTTCATGACAGAACTCTTATCAAACGTGTGAAGTTTGGCGCAAATTGGACATTGCCTTCTTGAGTAACAACAACGTCATGTTTCATTGAATTAGCATGCTTTAGCACTTAGCTTAGTATTGCTAGCATGTTTTAACATGTTTCTAGCATGTTTAGAAGTCAACGGCATTTTTAACATGTTGCTAGAACGGCATCAACGTGTTAAACATGACACTTCCTGTTACCGGTAGGTGGCGCTATTACTATAACTGAATATTCTCATGTAGATGTGTTCAGGCCATGACTCTTATCAAACGTGTGAAGTTTGGGGCAGATTGGACATTCCGTGCCTGAGTTACAGCAAATTCCTATTTAATTGCAGTAATAGCATGTTTTAGCATGTGTCTAGTATGTTGTTTGCATGTTTAGCACTTGCTGGCACTTTTTTATATGTTATCAGGAGTTCACAACAGTGTTAAACATGTCACTTCCTGTTGCCAGCAGGTGGCGCTATGACTGTAACTGAATATGAGCATGGTCATGTGTCCAGGACAGAACGCTTATCAAACGTGTGAAGTTTGGGGCAGATTGGACATTCCATGCCTGAGTTACAGCAACTTCCTGTTTCATGGCGAAACATCAAAATTTGTCAGGCCGCCGAGGACCCGCGCTTCGACGAAAACTCAAGATCTTCGCAATTTAACGTCGCAAAGGCCTTAAGATTACACTCACCAAATTTGAAGAGGATCAGATCAAAACTGTAGGAGGAGTTCGTTAAAGTACAACATCAGGAAATGGCAAAAACTGCCCAAAATCTGAGAGGAAGTTCAAAATAGCTGACTTCCTGTTGTGTTTAGGGCTATGCTCCAAGATACTTTTTTGTAGGTATTGGGTCATTACATGTATGTACCAAATTTCATACCTGTACGTGAAACATAGAGCCGGGGCAAAATGTAGGGGCAATTATTAAGCCATTTTGCCCCACCCAATTTTGAAAACCACATCACACGTAAATTTTCACCACTTCTGAAGCGTGTGCAATAGAGATGCACCGATTACAATTTTCTAGGCCGATTCCGATTTCCGATTTTTCATTGAGTTTGACCTGCCGATACCGATTTTAGCCGATTCCGATTTAATTTTTTTCTAACCACTTTACAGCACACACAAATATTTATTTTCGATCTTTTCTTTAACCCTTTCACGCGCAAGTTTAAAATACTCTAACTGACACCCCCACCCCCAGAGTGAGTTTTTTTCAAGGCGAACGTTCCCTTTAATGTTTCCATGGCGACACGTCACGCGATACACCGCAGCCACAATAATACTGTATGACAGATGTGTCGCTTTTATTTCGCTTTTCCTTTTTTATTCAAAATATTCACAAACTTGCTTACCATGTCATCAACTAGCCTATCTGATATTCCGATTCTCAAATACGTGTAAGTGAGTGTGTTTGGTCGTTTAAAAACCTTTATAAATAATCTTGATCTAACTGTTATAACATGAGATGGGCGCCGCAATGTTGTCCTGTCAATTGGATTTACAGCACGTGAATTCATCAGTTTCTCCCGAAATAAATGCAAGAAAGTGGCCGGTGAACTGAGAAGAATAGAGTAACGTTAAACTTTATAGTTACTTCCACTAACGTTATGTTTGTCTGATATGAATAACACATGTCGGCAAATTATATTTTAATAGATTGTTATTGCTGCTTCCACAGACATCAGTGTGTATTTTACAAACTCCAAATGTATTGTTTTACTCGTGCTTATGTGTATTTAAATACCTGAAACCTAAAATAAACATTATGAGGTTGAAAACACTGCTTAGTTGTGATCTATGACAGCGCTGAACGCGTCCGACTCTGGCTCAGCGCCAGCCAACGCGCGAAAGCACAGTTTGAATCTGGCAGTTATGCGACGACACTGAACATTATAAATGTGGCGCCGTTACGCCGTAACGTTACTCTCAGGGGCACAGAAATAAAAAATCCCATATATGAGACCGTACCGCTCAAAAGGTTAATCATGCGGCGCCCGAGTGCATTTGACCGGCATAAAATCGGCATATGTCAGACTGACCGGCCGGTCGCCGGTCATGGCCGATCACGTGAAAATCGGCCAATTCCGGTCACCAGCCGATCAATCGGTGCATCTCTAGTGTGCAAAGTTTCATGATTTTTCGAGCACATTTTGTATTTAGCACAATTCAAAATGGCGGCCGGGAGGAGCATCAGCCAACTTTGGGGATGCTCCAGAAAATGTTTGGTGATAAATTAACAGAATTTATGTTATTTGCTTATTTGTAAAGTAAAGGAGAGAGAAAAAGCGGTAACAATAAAAACAAATATGGAGAAAGTAAAAAGAGAGTTGGAGGAAATCAAGGCTACGCTGAAAGAAACACTAATGAACCTGACCAGCGAGATCAACGAGTTGAAGGAGGAAATTAAGGCGAAAAATAACACTCTGGAAGAAATTATCAAAGCGAAAGACAATAGAATCAATGAATTAGAAAGAAGAGTGGAGGATTTGGAACAATACACTCGCGTGGAGGATGTAATTATTACTGGACTGGCAACGAAACACAGGAGTTATGCACGAGCTGTGGCCCAGGAGGGAGGAAGAGGTGGCAGAAAGGTGTCTGGAAGCGTCGGAGGCCAGCTGGACCCTCCGGAGGAACTGCAAACATTGGAACGGCAAGTGGTGGAGTTTTTTGAGAGTCGGGGAATGTCTATTCGTAGCGATAGCATAGCGGCTTGTCATGTAATTTCAAGAAAGGCTATCTCAAAGAAACTTCCCAAACCGGCCACACCAGTAATTGTAATGAGATTTGCAAATCGCAAATATAAGATGGAGTTAATGAAACAGGGATATTTACTAAAAGGCACTGGAGTGTATATTAATGACCATCTAACAAAAAAGAACGCAGACATCGCTTGGCAAGCTCGCATGCTGAAAAAAGCCCAAAAGATACAAGCAACTTGGATAAGGAACTGTAAAATAATGATAAAGCTTAACGGAACACCGGAAGAATCCAAAGTAATGGAAATTAAAGATATTAAAGAACTGGACAAGTATAGAGAATGACTTTTATCTCGAGAGATCACATGGAATATGCTGGCGTGAATATGAACAGTGGTCAAGGGATGTTTATAGACTGGATCAAGGTTCAATCGGCTGGACGTGGTTTCTATGCTCTTATGGATAAGGTGGGCTTTTTAGTAAACTGGATGGATAATGGATCAACGTGTGTAAAAATATACTGCTACAAGATTAAGATAATGACTCCTGAGGACCTGGATGCTATGTTAATAGGCCTGTGCTGTGATGGGCTGAAGGTCCATATAAGGAATGTACGAAGAGTCGACAAAAAAGGTTTGATGAACTTTTTTATGAAAGATCAAAAGGTACTCAAAAGTAAAAGGAGACAGGAATTGTGTATGAAAAATGTCAGAATCAAAAGATGAATTTTTACTTTTAAGTGATCATAAAGTGCATGATTTTGAATGTGACGTTGACCCAGGAAGACATGTGTTTAATTCTAGCAATTCCACTTGTCGTTATTATTCTGAAGAACAATTTGCCGAACAAATAGTTATTGATTCCACGTTTTCGTTAATTCATTTCAACTGCAGGAGCCTCTATAAAAACTTTGATAAGATAAATGATTATTTGCATACTCTCAAGGGACGATTTATGCTGATAGCTTTATCAGAAACATGGATGCAAGAAGAACGAGGTGTTGTATTTCATATTGATGGATATGAATTGTATCACATTAATAGAACAAATAAGAGATCAGGAGGTGTTGCTTTGTTTGTGAATGAAGATTTAAAATGTAAACAAATTCAGTGTATGACGATGGCAATTGATGATATAATGGAATGCATATCGGTGGAAATTGAGTTGAAAAAGATGAGTAATATAATTGTTACGTGTATATACAGACGACCTGGGTCTCTGATGGAAACATTTATAGAAAAGATGGATGAGTTATTGAGTAAGATAAACGAAAACAAAACTTTTTTAGTTTGTGGAGATTTCAATATTGATTTATTAAAGGTTACCAAGCAGAAGTCATCCGCTGACTTTCTTGAGTTAATGTATGGAAGAGGGTTATATCCGTTGATTGATAAACCCAGTAGAATTACAGAGCAATCAGCAACCTTAATCGATAATATCTTTATAAATTGCTTTAAAGAAAACATTAAATGTGGATTAGTTATAAATGATGTAAGTGATCACTTGCCAATTTTTGTTACTTTTACTTGGCAATTAAAAAGAAGTAAAGAGAAGATAGGGTGTAGACTTGTAAGAGTAAGAAATGATGATGCTATAAATAGGCTTCGGAATGATCTCCTAAATGAAGAATGGGAAGGGGTGTATGTGGAGGATGTTGATGCTGCCTACAGTGCTTTTTTGAAAATGTATATAACATATTATGATAAACATTGTCCAATAGTGGTACACAAACAAAAAGTAAATGAAAATAGAAAGCCATGGGTATCAAAAGGATTGATGAAGGCATGCAAAAAGAAAAATAAACTTTATAGAAATTTTATAAAATATAGAACAAATACTGCTGAAATGAAATATAAGGTGTATAAAAATAAACTAGTATTAATTATGAGACAGGCTAAGAAGGATTATTATAATAAACTGTTGGATGATAATAAAAATAACATAAAAGGTACATGGAACATTCTGAATAAAGTAATGGGTAACAAAACAGCACACACAGCCCTCCCTGATCATTTTATTTATAATAATAAGACACTGCATGATTTGAATGAGGTGGCTAATGAATTTAATTCTTTTTTTGTAAATGTGGGGCCAAATCTGGCAGATAGTATCAAGATACATGACACGTCATTGCAAAGAGGGTGGAGAGGAGATAGTAGAGTACTGCAGTCAATGTTTTTAGGGGATGTCAGTGAATCAGAAATTATATCTATTGTTTCTAAGTCAAAGAGTAAGACTTCCATTGACTGTGATGGAATAGATATGGTTATATTAAAAAAGACAATTGACTGTGTTGTCAAACCCCTTTGTTATATTTGTAATCTTTCCTTTGGAAGGGGTATTTTTCCAGATAGAATGAAGAGGGCAAAAGTTATTCCACTATTTAAAGCAGGAAATAAGCAAAGCTTCAATAACTATAGACCGGTTTCATTACTTTCACAATTTTCAAAAGTACTGGAAAAACTTTTTGTTTATAAGTTGGACAGTTTTTTAGAAAAGCATCACCTGCTGAGTGAAAGCCAGTATGGCTTTAGGCAAAAAAGGTCCACAGCGACTGCCTTAATGAATATTGTTGAAGAAATAACAACTGCAACAGATGAAAAGAAATTTACAGTAGGAGTGTTTATTGATTTGAAAAAGGCATTTGATACTTTGAATCATGATATTTTACTTTCTAAATTAAGTTCGTATGGAATGAGAGGAATGGCCCTTAATTGGTTGAGAAGTTATCTGCATAACAGGAAACAATATGTACAGTTAACTGATGTCAAATCTGATCTTATGGAAATTAAATGTGGGGTACCACAGGGTTCTATTTTGGGACCTAAACTTTTTCTTTTATATATTAATGACATTTGTGATGTTTCCAAATTATTACAGTTTGTTTTATTTGCAGATGATACTAATTTCTTCAGCTCTGGAAATAATATACAGAAACTAGCAGAATCGATTGAATATGAAATGACAAAACTGAAGAAATGGTTTGATGTAAATAAGTTGTCATTGAATTTAAAAAAGACAACATTTATGGTCTTTGGAAATAGGAAAATAAATGAATCTGTTGCCTTATCCATCGATGGAGTTGCTATTGAGAGAGTGTTTGAGTTTCGTTTTCTTGGTGTAATTATGGATGATAAGCTATCATGGAAACCTCATATAGCACACATTAAAAGAAAAATCTCCCAAAATATTTTTGTTTTAAACAAAGTGAAGGAGGTATTAAATAGGGAAACAATGAAAATACTTTATAGTTCACTCATCGTACCATATTTTATTTATTGCATAGAAGTCTGGGGGAACACATATCAGACAAATATAAAACCTTTATCTATTCTACAGAAGAGAGCTATAAGAATTATTCATAAAGTTAACTATCGAGAACATACAAGTAAATTATTTGCTAAATCCAGAATATTAAAGTTAGAAGATTTGGTTAAGTTTCAAACACTAATAATTTTGTTTAAAGCAAAACATAAAATCTTACCAGAGAAAATACAACTCCTTTATCAGTTAGAAAAAGAGTTCAGTAGGAGAAGGTATAATTTTAAACATCAATTTGCACGTACAACAATAAAACAAATGTGCCCCTCAGTTATGGGAGTAAAATTGTGGAACTCACTGCATGATAATCTTAAAAGTTGTAGTAATATTGGTCAGTTTAAGTATAAGTATAAACAGAGTATATTCAGTCAGTATTAATATGGTGAGGTCTATGTTGTTTTGTTTTGTTTGGTTTTGTTTTGTTTTTTTTTGTGTTTTTTTATTTATTTTTTATATATATTGGGTTTAGTAATATTGGTCAGTATAAGTATAGATATAAACAGAGTAAATTCGGTTAGTATTAATATGGTGAGGTCCATGTTGTTTTGTTTTGTTTTCCTTTATATGTATTGGATTACCTGTTGTTTTGTTGTCTGGGCATTGCCTGATTTATTATACTGCATGAATGCTGATATTTAAATCAACATTGTTTGTTGTCAATGTAATTTTGGATGTAAGCTGCTTAAGAAAGGTTATTTTGTTTGTTGGAATAGGGGACAGATATTATAAGATTTTATCTTCTTTCTGTTCCCTTTTGCACATGGGAATTTAATTATCTAAAGAAGAAAATGAAATGTTTTGTGTTTTACCATGGAGCAATAAAAATAAGAAATGAAATGAAAATTTGCCACACTTCCTGCTACCAGCAGGTGGCGCTATTGCTATAACCATAATGAGCATGGTCATGTGTACAGGACAGGACTCTTATCAAACATGTGAAGTTTGGGGCAGATTAGAAATTGTATGCCTGAGTTACTGCACGCTGTCTGTGGTTGCCTAGCAACATCGGAACTGCAAGCAACATTAATATTGAAATTATCTGATCATGCATATATCACCAAAAGGCCGAAATTGGGTGAACATTTGTCAGGCCGCCGAGGGCACACCCTTCGACGAAAACTCTAGATCTTCACAATTTAACGTCGCAAAGGCCTTAAGATTACACTCACCAAATTTGAAGAGGATCAGATCAAAACTGTAGGAGGAGTTCGTTAAAGTACAACATCAGGAAATTACGAAAAATGCACAAAATCTAGGAGGAAGTTCAAAATGGCTGACTTCCTGTTGTGTTTAGGGCTATGCTCCAAGATACTTTTTTGTAGGTATTGGGTCATTACATGTATGTACCAAATTTCATACCTGTACGTGAAACGTAGAGCCGGGGCAAAATGTGGGGGCAATAATTTACCGAATTTGCCCCACCCAATTTTGAAAACCATATCACACGTAAATTTTCACCACTTCTAAAGCGTGTGCAAAGTTTCATGAGTTTTCGAGCATGTTTAGACCCTCTAAAAAGCGATTCACTTTGGAGAAGAAGAAGAAGAAGAATTAAAGCTGCAAGCAGCGATGAAAGGGCCCTCGCACCCGTGCCATCAACACTCGGTGGCTTTAGGAAGACAGAGCATGGTTGGGAAATGTACATTTAAGGAGGTATATATAGTAAGAGTATGTCAAAGTCAGTTACAAAATGTTTTGTATAATGGTGATAATAGCATGCTTCATGACTCAGCTAAGTGTTGCTAGCATGTTTAGTCTGTTTCTAGCATGCTTAGTACACAATAATTATGTGGTTAGTACTTCATTACTGTGTTAACCATGTCAGTTTCTGTTGCCAGTAGGTGGCGTTATGACTATAACTGAATATGAGCATGGATGTGTGTTCAGGACAGAACTCTTATCAAACGTGTGAAGTTTGGTGCAAATTGGAAATTGCCTTCTTGAGTAACAACAAAGTCATGTTTCATTGAATTAGCATTCTTTAGCACTTAGCTAAGCATTGTTAGCATGTTTTAACATGTTTCTAGCATGTTTAGAACTCAATGGCATTTTTAACCATTGAACGTCTAGAAAGGCATCAACGTGTTAAACATGTCACTTCCTGTTGCCAGCAGGTGGCGCTATTACTATAACTGAATATTCTCATGTAGATGTGTTCAGGCCATGACTCTTATCAAACGTGTGAAGTTTGGGGCAGATTGGACATTCCATTCCTGTGTTACAGCAAATTCCAATTTAATTGCAGCAATAGCATGCTTTAGCACTTAGCTAAGTGTTTGCTAGCATGTTTTAGCATGTTTCTAGTATGTTGTTAGCATGTTTAGCACTTGCTGGCACTTTTTTTTATATGTTTTTATATGTCCACAACAGTTTTTAACATGTCACTTCCTGTTGCCAGCAGGTGGCACTATGACTGTAACTGAATATGAGCATGGTCATGTGTTCAGGACAGAACGCTTATCAAAAGTGTGAAGTTTGGCGCAGATTGGACATTGCCTTCTTGAGTAACAACAACATCCTGTTTCATTGAATTAGCATTCTTTAGCACTTAGCTAAGCATTGTTAGCATGTTTTAACATGTTTCTAGCATGTTTAGAACTCAATGGGATTTTTAACATGTTGCTAAAACGGCATCAACGTGTTAAACATGTCACTTCCTGTTGCCAGTAGGTGGCGCTATTACTATAAATGAACATTCTCATGTAGATGTATTCAGGCCATGACTCTTATCAAAAGTGTGAAGTTTGGGGCAGATTGGACATTCCATGCCTGGGTTACAGCAAATTCCTATTTAATTGCAATAATAGCATGCTTTAGCACTTAGCTAATAGTTTGCTAGCATGTTTTAGCATGTCTCTAGTATGTTGGTAGGATGTTTAGCACCTACTGGCATTTTTTCATATGTTATTAGGAGTCAAGAACAGTGTTAAACGTCACTTCCTGTTGCCAGCAGGTGGCGCTATGACTGTAACTGAATATGAGCATGGTCATGTGTTCAGGACAGAACTCTTATCAAACGTGTGAAGTTTGGGGCAGATTGGACATTCCATGCCTGAGTTACAGCAACTTCCTGTTTCATGGCGAAACATCGAAATTTGTCAGGCCGCCGAGGACCCGCCCTTTGACGAAAACTCAAGATCTTCGCAATTTAACGTCACAAAGGCCTTAAGATTACACTCACCAAATTTGAAGATGATCAAATTAAAACTGTAGGAGGAGTTTGTTAAAGTACGAGGCCTGAAAATGGCAAAAACTGCACAAAAATCTGAGAGGAAGTTCAAAATGGCTGGCTGGGCTATGCTCCAAGAGACTTTTTTGTAGGTATTAGGTCATTACATGTATGTACCGAATTTCGTGCACGTACGTGGAACGTTGCGGGAGGCGCACTCCGTTGAACTTTTATAGGTGGTGCTATCGAGCCATTTTGCCCCGCCCAATTCTGAAACCTATATCAGATGTAAATTTTCGCCAGTTCTGACGCGTGTGCAAAGTTTCGTGAGTTTTCGAGCATGTTTAGGCCCTCAAACATGCAATTCAATGCGGAGAATAATAATAATAATAATAAATATAGCTGCGAGCAGCGATTACGGGCCCAAGCCGGTGGCACCGCAACCCCGGTGCCTTTAGTTACCTAAAGGCACCGGGGTGGCGGTACCGCCGGCTTTGGCCCTCCATCGCTGCTCGCAGCTATATTTATATATATATATATATATATATATATATATATACATACATACATACATACATACATACATACATACACACACATACATATATATGTATATATATATATATATATATTAATGTTCAAAAGTTTGGGGTCAGTAAGATTTTTAATGTTTTTAGGAGAAGTCTCTTCTGCTCACCAAGGCTGCATTTATTGATTAAAAATACAAACAAAAACAGTAATATTGTGAATTATTATTCCAATTTAAAACAGCTGTTATCAATTTTAAAATATTTTACATAGTAATTCATTTCTGTGATCAAAGTTGAGTTTTCAGCATCATTACTCCAGTCTTCAGTGTCACATGATCCTTCAGAAATCATACTAATATGATGATTGATGCTCAATAAATATTCATTATTATTTTCAATGTTGAAAACAGTTGTGTACAGATTTTTTTTTTTCAAAATGCTTTGATGAATGTAAAGTTCAAAAGAACAGCATATATTTCAAATATATATATTTTTAACATTATAAATGTCTTTACTGTAACTGTTGATCAGTTTAACTCATCCTTCATAAATAAAAGTACTGATTTATTTTATTTCTTTCCCCCAAAAATAAAATTTTAATTATTACTAACCACAAACTTTTGAGCGGTAGTGTTTAACGTTACAAAAGCTTTAGATTTCAGATAAATGCTGTTCTTTTGAACTTTCTATTCATCAAAGACTGTACACAACTGTTTTCGACATTTAAAATAATAATGAATGTTTCTTGAGTATCAATCATCATATTAGAATAATTTCTAAAGGATCATGTGACAGTGACGACTGGAGTAATGATGCTGAAAACTCAGCTTTGATCACAGGAATAAATAACAGTTTAAAATATATTAAAATAGAAAGCAGCTGTTTTAAATTGGAATACTATTTTACAATATTACTGTTTTTGTTTGTATTTTTAATCAAATAAATGCAGCCTTGGTGAGCAGAAGAAACTTCTCTGTTATGTGCGCGCCACAGACTGCACGCACGTCCGCTTAGAGTTCCGCCTTTTGCCTTCCGTCAATATTACGTTATTAGAAAAATATTTTTTTAGAGAATCGATTTTTTGACATTTGTGAATCGATTCAGAATCGTCCACGTCCGCATCGCGATGCATCTAAGAATAAATTTTTTCTCCCACCCCTAGATTTCATACAACAGGTTACTAAACAGTTACAATTAAGTCACTTACATTTTAGATGCAATGTTGACTGTTTTTGTTCTGTTTCAGCAGCGAAAATAGTTAAACAAAGATCACGGCAGAACCATCACACATCACGTGTTTTCTCATAACTGAACGATTCAGCATTTTTAACGAATCGGTTGACTCAAAGATTGAATGATCAATCCATAAACATCTGTCTTAATCATGATCGACTCATTCGAACGAATCATTTGAACGAATAAATCAATGACTCGCTTATTAAGATGGATGCCTGGCGACACCTAATGGCGGTTTAGTGTTGTTTAAAAGCATCATTCTTTCCCACATGTGTGTGATTTGTGTGTGCAACATTATCATTATTTTTCTTTCACTATTATATTAGCGATTTAAAAGCACCCACTCGTGTCACACGTCGATTAACCGGTGGGAAAATATCCTCAGACACATACCTAATAAATGTATATTTAAATACAATATTGGCCTACCTGGTAAAAAGTTTTATATACTATTTTGATGTCCTTTTGGACACAAGAGGGCAGTATAGCCCTATGTTTGCTTTTTTGTTGAACCAAATAGCACTAAATAGCCTGTTTTTAACTTTTTCATTCTTCTTGAATTGCAAAAACAGAATAAAATGGGTTTAGTTGTGATATTTGTATACTTTTATATAGAAATAAATGGTATATAATTACATTTTTAGAAGATTTTTACTTTAATCCCTCGCCATAGCAAAACCGTTTGAGATATTTATTATCCATTCACAATTTAGCATATTTAATGTAGTTTCATCATGTTGAAAAAGTTTGGTACGAATAAAATAAATAGTTTAAGAGGAGTGGCTAAAAATTCAGAGGCTGATTTTGCAAAAAAATTCACATTCAGACCAAAATATCTGACTTCCTGATGGCCAGAGCTATTGAATGTAAATTAGAAAGTTGTCCGGCTTGATGAGATCAATATAGAAACTATTTTTTCTTTACTGTAGTTAAAAGTAACCCCCCCACTTTTGTCAAAAGCATGTTGAAAGTGACACACTTCCTGCAGCCAGTTGGTGGCGCTATAACTTTGACTCACAATAGCTACATCCATCTGATCGGCCTCTTACCACGAACACACTGCTGAAGTTTCATCAAGATCAGTTAATGTATGCAGAAGTTATTCCACTTCCGTGTTTCTCATTTCTCGCCATAAATTCGATTCCTCGCCACAGCCAAACCGTTCGAGATATCAAAAATCCGTCCGCAATTTAGCATCCTCAAAGTCTTGACTACATGCACACCGAGTTTGAAGGGGACACGGTGAATTTTCTAGGAGGAGTATTTCACATTCCACCGCAAGCGTTTTCCAAACAACCCATAATAGCCGACTTCCTGTTGGGCTGGCGTAAAACTTGACCGGGGTAAAGTTGTTCGGCCCGATGAGATCTATATGTGTACCGAGTTTCATATTAATTCATGCGAGCGTGTTTGATATATGGATCAAGTTTTAGAACCCCATTCAAGGGGGCGCTGTTGAGCCCCCCAGCCACGCCCGGGTACCAGCTTCAGCCCGGCCCTGATGGCCGTGGGTTCTGACCTGTGTGCAAAGTTTCAAGAGTTTTTGAGCACGTTAAGGACCCCAAAAGCCCCTGAAACCTTGATTAACAATATAAAAGCAATAGTCAAATCCCCCCCTCCCCTCACACACACACAGACACAGAGAGAGGGAGAGAAAATTCTTCAGAAAATCCACATTCAAACCAAAATATCTCTCTTCCTGTTGGTCGGAGATGGTTCATGTAAATTAGAAAGTTGTCCGTCTTGATGAGAACAATACACATACCAAGTTTTGTGATTCTAGGAAAAACTAAACCCCCATTTTTGACTAAAGGTGGCGCTACTGAGCCATTCCACCACCCCCGTTTCTGAAACTTTGCACATGTCTACTGGCTAATAAATGTGATGTGTCTGTTGAGTTTCATGCAATTTCAAGTATGTTAAGAGTCTCAAAAGCATCAAAAAAGAATATTAAAGTTTGATGCGTTGCCACGGCAACAGTATCTAAGATATCAATAATCCTTTCACAGGTTTACATCTGCCGTGTGTCTACATTGTACACATAAAGTTTGAAGCAAATCGGGTAAAAATAAGACACTGACTTCAAAGCATTTTGAAAGTGATGTACTTCCTGCTGCCTGTTGGTGGCGCTATAACTTTGACTCACAATAGTCACATCTGTGCGATCGGCCTCTTACAACGAACACACTGCTGAAGTTTCATCAAGATCAGTTAATGTATGCAGAAGTTATAACACACTTCCTGTTTCATTTTTTCGCCATAAATTTGTTTCCTCGCCACGGCCAAACCGTTCGAGATATCAAAAATCCGTCCGCAATTTAGCATCCTCAATGTCTTGACTTCATGCACACCGAGTTTGGAGGCGAATCGATGAATTCCCTAGGAGGAGTACATTAAATTCCACAGCATGCGTTTCCAAACAACGCTAAATAGGCAACTTCCTGTTTGGCTGGCGTAAAACTTAGAGCACGAAAGTTGTTCGGCCGGATGAGATCTATATGTGTACCGAGTTTCATATTATTACATGCAAGCGTGTTTGATTTATGGACACGTGTTCGGATCCCGTTCCAGGGGGCGCTGTCGAGCCCCCCTGCCACGCCCGGGTACCAGCTTCAGTCCGGCCCTGATGGCCGCGGGTTCTGACGTGTGTGCAAAATTTCAAGAGTTTTCGAGCATGTTAAGAGCCCCAAAAGTGCCCGAAAGGTTGACAAAATAATAATAATAATAATAAATATAGCTGCGAGCAGCGATGGAGGGCCAAAGCCGGTGGCACCGCAACCCCGGTGCCTTTAGTTACCTAAAGGCACCGGGGTGGCGGTACCGCCGGCTTTGGCCCTCCATCGCTGCTCGCAGCTATATTTATATATATATATATATATATATATATACATACATACATACATACACACACATACATATATATGTATATATATATATATATATATTATTGTTCAAAAGTTTGGGGTCAGTAAGATTTTTAATGTTTTTAGGAGAAGTCTCTTCTGCTCACCAAGGCTGCATTTATTGATTAAAAATACAAACAAAAACAGTAATATTGTGAAATATTATTCCAATTTAAAACAGCTGTTTTCAATTTTAATTTTTTTTTACATAGTAATTCATTTCTGTGATCAAAGTTGAGTTTTCAGCATCATTACTCCAGTCTTCAGTGTCACATGATCCTTCAGAAATCATACTAATATGATGATTGATGCTCAATAAATATTCATTATTATTTTCAATGTTGAAAACAGTTGTGTACAGATTTTTTTTTTTCAAAATGCTTTGATGAATGTAAAGTTCAAAAGAACAGCATATATTTCAAATATATATATTTTTAACATTATAAATGTCTTTACTGTAACTGTTGATCAGTTTAACTCATCCTTCATAAATAAAAGTACTGATTTATTTTATTTCTTTCCCCCAAAAATAAAATTTTAATTATTACTAACCACAAACTTTTGAGCGGTAGTGTTTAACGTTACAAAAGATTTAGATTTCAGATAAATGCTGTTCTTTTGAACTTTCTATTCATCAAAGACTGTACACAACTGTTTTCGACATTTAAAATAATAATGAATGTTTCTTGAGTATCAATCATCATATTAGAATAATTTCTGAAGGATCATGTGACAGTGACGACTGGAGTAATGATGCTGAAAACTCAGCTTTGATCACAGGAATAAATAACAGTTTAAAATATATTAAAATAGAAAGCAGCTGTTTTAAATTGGAATACTATTTTACAATATTACTGTTTTTGTTTGTATTTTTAATCAAATAAATGCAGCCTTGGTGAGCAGAAGAAACTTCTCTGTTATGTGCGCGCCACAGACTGCACGCACGTCCGCTTAGAGTTCCGCCTTTTGCCTTCCGTCAATATTACGTTATTAGAAAAATATTTTTTTAGAGAATCGATTTTTTGACATTTGTGAATCGATTCAGAATCGTCCACGTCCGCATCGCGATGCATCTAAGAATCAATTTTTTCTCCCACCCCTAGATTTCATACAACAGGTTAATAAACAGTTACAATTAAGTCACTTACATTTTAGATGCAATGTTGACTGTTTTTGTTCTGTTTCAGCAGCGAAAATAGTTAAACAAAGATCACGGCAGAACCATCACGCATCACGTGTTTTCTCATAACTGAACGATTCAGCATTTTTAACGAATCGGTTGACTCAAAGATTGAATGATCAATCCATAAACATCTGTCTTAATCATGATCGACTCATTCGAACGAATCGTTTGAACGAATGAATCAATGACTCGCTTATTAAGATGGATGCCTGGCGACACCTAATGGCGGTTTAGTGTTGTTTAAAAGCATCATTCTTTCCCACATGTGTGTGATTTGTGTGTGCAACATTATCATTATTTTTCTTTCACTATTATATTAGCGATTTAAAAGCACCCACTCGTGTCACACATCGATTAACCGGTGGGAAAATATCCTCAGACACATACTTAATAAATGTATATTTAAATACAATATTGGCCTACCTGGTAAAAAGTTTTATATACTATTTTGATGTCCTTTTGGACACAAGAGGGCAGTATAGCCCTATGTTTGCTTTTTTGTTGAACCAAATAGCACTAAATAGCCTGTTTTTAACTTTTTCATTCTTCTTGAATTGCAAAAACAGAATAAAATGGGTTTAGTTGTGATATTTGTATACTTTTATATAGAAATAAATGGTATATAATTACATTTTTAGAAGATTTTTACTTTAATCCCTCGCCATAGCAAAACCGTTTGAGATATTTATTATCCATTCACAATTTAGCATATTTAATGTAGTTTCATCATGTTGAAAAAGTTTGGTACGAATAAAATAAATAGTTTAAGAGGAGTGGCTAAAAATTCAGAGGCTGATTTTGCAAAAAAATTCACATTCAGACCAAAATATCTGACTTCCTGATGGCCAGAGCTATTGAATGTAAATTAGAAAGTTGTCCGGCTTGATGAGAACAATATAGAAACAATTTTTTCTTTACTGTAGTTAAAAGTAACCCCCCCACTTTTGTCAAAAGCATGTTGAAAGTGACACACTTCCTGCTGCCAGTTGGTGGCGCTATAACTTTGACTCACAATAGCTACATCCATCTGATCGGCCTCTTACCACGAACACACTGCTGAAGTTTCATCAAGATCAGTTAATGTATGCAGAAGTTATTCCACTTCCGTGTTTCTCTTTTCTCGCCATAAATTCGATTCCTCGCCACAGCCAAACCGTTCGAGATATCAAAAATCCGTCCGCAATTTAGCATCCTCAAAGTCTTGACTACATGCACACCGAGTTTGAAGGGGACACGGTGAATGTTCTAGGAGGAGTATTTCACATTCCACAGCAAGCGTTTTCCAAACAACCCATAATAGCCGACTTCCTGTTGGGCTGGCGTAAAACTTGACCGGGGTAAAGTTGTTCGGCCCGATGAGATCTATATGTGTACCGAGTTTCATATTAATTCATGCGAGCGTGTTTGATATATGGATCAAGTTTTAGAACCCCGTTCAAGGGGGCGCTGTTGAGCCCCCCAGCCACGCCCGGGTACCAGCTTCAGCCCGGCCCTGATGGCCGTGGGTTCTGACCTGTGTGCAAAGTTTCAAGAGTTTTTGAGCACGTTAAGGACCCCAAAAGCCCCTGAAACCTTGATTAACAATATAAAAGCAATAGTCAAATCCCCCCTCCCCTCACACACACACAGACACAGAGAGAGGGAGAGAAAATTCTTCAGAAAATCCACATTCAAACCAAAATATCTCTCTTCCTGTTGGTCGGAGATGGTTAATGTCAATTAGAAAGTTGTCCGTCTTGATGAGAACAATACACATACCAAGTTTTGTTGCTGTTGATAAAACTAACCGCCCCATTTATGACTAAAGGTGGCGCTACTGAGCCCCTCACCACGCCCGTTTCTGAAACTTTGCACATGTCTACGGGCTAATAAATGTGATGTGTCTGTCGAGTTTCATCCAATTTCAAGTATGTTAAGAGTCTCAAAAGCATCAAAAAAGAATATTAAAGTTTGAAGCTTTGCCATGGCAACAGTATTAAAGATATCAAAAATCCTTTCACAGGTCTACATCTGCCCAGTGTTTACATTATACACATAAAGTTTGAAGCAAATCGGGTAAAAATAAGAGGGTGATTTCAAAGCATTTTGAAAGTGACACACTTCCTGCTGCCAGTTGGTGGCGCTATAACTTTGACTCACAATAGTCACATCAATGTGATCGGCCTCTGACCACGAACACACTGCTGAAGTTTTATCAAGATCAGTCAATGTATGCAGAAGTTATAATACACTTCCTGTGTCCCATTATTCGCCATAAATTCGTTTCCTCGCCTTGGCCAAACCGTTCGAGATATCAAAAATCCGTCCGCAATTTATCATCCTCAATGTCTTGACTTCATGCACACCGAGTTTTGAGGCGAATGGATGAATTTCCTAGGAGGAGTACATCAAACTCCACAGCATGCGTTTTCCAAACAACCCATAATAGCCGACTTCCTGTTGGGCTGGCGTAAAACTTAGAGCACGAAAGTTGTTCAGCCCAATAAGATCTATATGTGTACCGAGTTTCATATTAATTCATGCAAGAGTGTTTGGTATATGGACCAAGTTTTCGGACCGCACTCGGACCCCATTCAAGGGGGCGCTGTCGAGCCCCCCTGCCACGCCCAGGTACCATCTTCAGCCCGGCCCTAATGGCCGCAGCTTCTGACCTGTATGCAAAGTTTCATGAGTTTTTGAGCACGTTAAAGGCCCCAAAAGCCCCCGAACCCTTGAACAACAATAATAATAATAATAATAAATATAGCTGCGAGCAGCGATTGCGGGCCCAAGCCGGTGGCACCGCCACCCTGGTGCCTTTAGTTACACTAAAGCCACCGGGGTGGCGGTGTCACCGCCTTGGGCCCTCCATCGCTGCTCGCAGCTATATTTATTTATATATATATATATATATATATATATATGTATATGTATATATATATATGTATATGTATATATATATATATATATATATATATATATATGTATATGTATATGTATATATATATATATATATATATATATATATGGCGAGGCGAGGAACGGGCAGAGAAGAGCGAACGTTTTTGGACATTCATCATATTGCATTGGTTTTCATTTCTTGTCCTCAAACCGAGCACTAATCTGTTTATTTTTAAGTCACACATTCTCCATTGATTAAAAAAGGGGTGGTGTGGCGCAATGGATAAGACACATGCCTTTGGTGTGAGAGACCTGGGTTCGAATCCACTGTGAGACACCAATGTGTCCCTGAGCAAGACACTTAACCCCTAGTTGCTCCAGAGGCGTGCGACCTCTGACATATATAGCAATTGTAAGTCGCTTTGGATAAAAGCGTCAGCTAAAATGAATAAATGTAAATGTAAGACAATCAAATGTATTTTTTAATGGTAGTATTATTTTATACAGAAATAAATAATTTATAACTCAGATGAGAATAAAGTTAGTGTTAATTAAAATTGTAAGGAAAACAAATATATTGATCTAAAATCTACTATCATTTGCTGCAAATAGGTTGACTATTTATATTTATTATTATATTTTATTACGGCTGTAATGAACCGGCTGCGATGTCAAGATTGCAATGCTGAAATGCACAGTGTGTGTGTGTGTGTGAGGCATGGGCGCGATCGAACAGTGGAAACATAAAAACATAGGCTACTCCGTCGGTTTGTTCATACAGGACATCATTTAAACTGCACTGTGTTTACTTATATTTATGTACACTCGCAATAAAACACAACATTGTGCTTTTGTAAAAAAAACATTCAAGCAATCCCACCCCCGAAATGGCGCTATTTTTTAATGAAACTAAAATGCTCACGGCTGCATGGGCAATAACGCGTCTACAGCGAGGAACGAGCAGAACAGAGTGAATGTTTTTTAGTTCATTCCTACTGGACGTCCGTATTTCACTTTTGCTTTTAAAGGGATACTCCACTTTAAAATGAAAATTCTGTCATCATATACTCACCCTCATGTTGTTTTAATCCTTTATGAATTTCTTTCTTCTGCTGAACAGAAAGGAAGATATTTAGGAGAATGTCAGTAACCAGACAGTTTCTGATCCCATTGACTTCCATAGTAGGAAAAAAATGTATACTATGGAAGTCAATGAGACCAGAAACTGTCTGGTTACTGACATTCTTCTAAATATCTTCCTTTCTGTTCAGCAGAAGAAAGAAATTAATAAAGGATTGAAACAACATGAGGGTGAGTATTTGATGACAGAATTTTCAATTTAAAGTGGAGTATCCCTTTAAGTTAGCGATTTAAAAGCCCCCGCCGCGGTGTCACACATCGATTAACCAGTGGGAAAAAATTCTCAGTCACATCGCTATTATATTTATATATAAATACAATATACAATGGGCCTACCTGATTTTGAACACAAGAGGGCAGTATAGCCCTATGTATGACTTTTTTTTTTACTAAATAGCGCATTCTGGCTGATTTTAAACTTGTACATAATTCTTGAATTGAAAAAAACTGAATAAACCCAAAACTAGTTCTGTTTCGGTTTAGTTCTGATATTTGTATAATTTTATATAAAAATAAATGGTGTATAATTAAATTTTAAGAAGATATGAGATGTTTTCTGATTCCTTTTTTGACATTATTTTAATCCCTCGCCATGTCAAAACCGTTTGAAATATTTAATATCCGTTCACAATTTAGCATCTTTAATGTATTTTCATCGTGTTAAAAAAGTTTGGTGTGAATAAAAAAAAAAACACTTAGCAGGAGTGGGTAAAAAGCAGAGGCTGAATTTGCTAATAAATCCACATTCAAACCAAAATATCTGACTTCCTATTGGTCGAAGCTAATAACTGTATATTAGAAAGTTGTCCGGCTCGATGAGACCAATGTACGTACTGATTTTTGTAACTGTGGGTAAAACTAACCCCCCCACTTTTGTCAAAAGCATTTTGAAAGTGACACACTTCCTGCTGCCAGTTGGTGGCGCTATAACTTTGACTCACAATAGTTACATCCATCTGATCGGCCTCTTACCACGAACACACTGATGAAGTTTCATCAAGATCAGTTAATGTATGCAGAAGTTATTCCACTTCGTGTTTCTCTTTTCTCGCCATAAATTCGTTTCCTCGCCACGGCCAAACCGTTCGAGATATCAAAAATCCGTCCGCAATTTAGAATCCTCAATGTCTTGACTTCAGGCACACCGAGTTTGGTGGGGATTGGATGAATTCTCTAGGAGGAGTACTTCGCATTCCACAGCAAGCGTTTTCCAAACAACCCATAATAGCCGACTTCCTGTTGGGCTGGCGTAAAACTTGACCAGGGGAGGGTTGTTCGGCCCGATGAGATCTATATGTGTACCGAGTTTCATATTAATTCATGCAAGCGTGTTTGATCTATGGACCAAGTTTTCGGACCCAATTCAAGGGGGCGCTGTTGACCCCCCCTGCCACGCCCGGGTACCAGCTTCAGCCCGGCCCTGATGGCCGCAGGTTCTGACCTGTGTGCAAAGTTTCAAGAGTTTTTGAGCACGTTAAGGACCCCAAAAGCCCCTGAAACCTTGAAAAACTCAATAAAAGCAATAAACAAATCCCCCCCTCCCCTCACACACACAGAGACACAGAGAGAGGGAGAGAAAATTCTTCAGAAAATCCACATTCAAACCAAAATATCTCTCTTCCTGTTGGTTGGAGAAAGTTCATGTAAATTAGAAAGTTGTCCGTCTTGATGAGAACAATACACATACCAAGTTTTGTTGCTGTTGATAAAACTAACCCCCCCACTTATGACTAAAGGTGGCGCTACTGAGCCCCTCACCACGCCCGTTTCTGAAACTTTGCACATGTCTACGGGCTAATAAATGTGATGTGTCTGTCGAGTTTCATCCAATTTCAAGTATGTTAAGAGTCTCAAAAGCATCAAAAAAGAATATTAAAGTTTGAAGCGTTGCCATGGCAACAGTATTAAAGATATCAAAAATCCTTTCACAGGTCTACATCTGCCGTGTGTTTACATTATACACATAAAGTTTGAAGCAAATCGGGTAAAAATAAGAGGGTGATTTCAAAGCATTTTGAAAAGGACACACTTCCTGCTGCCAGTTGGTGGCGCTATAACTTTGACTCACAATAGTCACATCCATGTGATCGGCCTCTTACAACGAACACACTGCTGAAGTTTAATCAAGATCAGTTAATGTGTGCAGAAGTTATAACACACTTCCTGTTTCCATTATTCGCCATAAATTCGTTTCCTCGCCACGGCCAAACCGTTCGAGATATCAAAAATCCGTCCGCAATTTAGCATCCTCAATGTCTTGACTTCATGCTGACCGAGTTTGGAGCCGATTGGATGAATTCCCTAGGAGGAGTACATTAAATTCCACAGCATGCGTTTCCAAACAACCCATAATAGCCGACTTCCTGTTGGGCTGGCGTAAAACTTAGAGCACGAAAGTTGTTCGGCCCGATGACATCTATATCTGTTCCGAGTTTCATATTATTATATGCAAGTGTGTTTGATTTATGGACAAGTGTTCGGATTCCGTTCCAGGGGGCGCTGTTGAGCCCCCCTGCCACGCCCGGGTACCAGCTTCAGCCCGGCCCTAATGGCCGCAGGTTCTGACCTGTGTGCAAAGTTTCATGAGTTTTTGAGCACGTTAAAGGCCCCAAAAGCCCCCGAACCCTTGAACAACAATAATAATAATAATAATAATAATAATAATAATAATAATAATCCTAACGAAAACAATAGGGCTCTGCGCCCTTTCAGGGCTTGGGCCCTAATAATAATAATAATAATCCTAACGAAAACAATAGGGCCTTCGCCCTTTCAGGGCTTGGGCCCTAATAATAATAATAATAATAATAATAAATAATCCTACCGGAAACAATAGGGCCTTCGCCCTTTCAGGGCTTGGGCCCTAATAATAATAAACAGAGCAATTCCAAGAGGGTCCTCACACCATCGGTGCTCGGGCCCTAAATATAGCTGCGAGCAGCGATTACGGGCCCAAGCCGGTGGCACCGCCACCCTGGTCTCTTTAGTTACACTAAAGGCACCGGGGTGGCGGTGTCACCGGCTTGGGCCCTCCATCGCTGCTCGCAGCTATATTTATTTATATATATATATATATATATATATATATATATATATATATATATATATATATATATATATATATATATACATATACATATACATATACATACATCGGACAAGTAATATTCTCTGCCTTGTCACTTAAAAAAAATTGCAAGTGTCATTTTTATATGTTAGGTTGACTATTTTATTATTATATTTTATTAAGGCTATAATGAACAGGCTGTGATGTCAAGATTGCAATGCTGGAATGCACAATATGTTGTTGTTGTTGTGTGTGTGTGTGTGTGTGTGTGTGTGTGTGTGTGTGTGTGTGTGTGTGTGTGTGTGTGTGTGTGTGTGTGTGTGTGTGTGTGTGGCTCAGTCGAACAATGGAGACATAAAAACATACTCCGTCATTTTGTTCATACAGGATATCATTCAAACTGCAAAGTGTTTCCTTATATTTGAGTACACTCGCAATAAAACAACATTGTGCTTTGTCAAACTATAAACTCTTGTCAAACTGTAACCTACAACTTCCACCCAACCAAAATCTCTCTCACACACACACACACACACACACACACACACACACACACACAGTTTAAAAGAAAAAAAAATATTTATCCAACCCCATTTAAAAACAGTCTGTCGGTGCCATCTTTTGGACATTCATCATATTGCATTGGTTTTCATTTCTTGTCCTCAAACCGAGCACAAATATGTTTATTTTTAAGTCACACATTCTCCATTGATTAAAAAAGACAATCAAATGTATTTTGTAATGTTAGTATTAGGTTATGTTATAAATAATGTTACTATTATTTTAATGAAACTAAAATGCTCACGGCTGCACGGGCAATAAAGCGTCTACAGCAAGGAACGAGCAGAACAGAGTGAATGTTTTTTAGTTCATTCCTACTGGACGTCCGTATTTCACTTATGCTTTTAAAGGGATACGCCACTTTAAAATGAAAATTCTGTCATCATATACTCACCCTCATGTTGTTTTAATCCTTTATTTCTTTCTTCTGCTGAACAGAAAGGAAGATATTTAGAAGAATGTCAGTAACCAGACAGTTTCTGATCCCATTGACTTCCATAGTAGGAAAAAATGTATACAATGGAAGTCAATGAGACCAGAAACTGTCAAATTCATAAAGGATTGAAACAACATGAGGGTGAGTATATGATGACAGAATTTTCAATTTAAAGTGGAGTATCCCTTTAAGTTAGCGATTTAAAAGCCCCCGCCGCTGTGTCACACATCGATTAACCAGTGGGAAAAAAATTCTCAGTCACATCGCTAATATATTTATATATAAATACAATATACAATGGGGCTACCTGATTTTGAACACAAGAGGGCAGTATAGCCCTATGTATGACTTTTTTTTTTTTTTTACTAAATAGCGCATTCTGGCTGATTTTAAACTTGTACATAATTCTTGAATTGAAAAAACTGAATAAACCCAAAACTAGATCTGTTTCGGTTTAGTTCTGATATTTGTATAATTTTATATAAAAATAAATGGTGTATAATTAAATTTTGTTTAGAAATTTGTTTAAAAAAAAAGATGTTTTCTGATTCCTTTTTTTGACATTATTTTAATCCCATGCCATATCAAAACCGTTTGAGATATTCAAAATCCGTTCACAATTTAGTATCTTTAATGTATTTTCATCATGTTGAAAAAGTTTGGTGTGAATAAAATAAACCACTTAGCAGGAGTGGGTAAAAATGCACAGGCTGAATTTGCAAATAAATCCACTAAATAGCGCATTCTGGCTGATTTTAAACTTGTACATAATTCTTGAATTGAAAAAACTGAATAAACCCAAAACTAAAACTAAAAACCCAAAACTAGTTCTGTTTAAACCACTTAGCAGGATTGGGTAAAAATGCAGAGGCTGAATTTGCAAATAAATCCACATTCAAACCAAAATATCTGACTTCCTGTTGGTCCAAGCTAATGACTGTAAATTAGAAAGTTGTCCAGCTCGATGAGACCAATATACTTACTGATTTTTGTAATTGTGGGTAAACCTAACCCCCCCACTTTTGTCAAAAACATTTTGAAAGTGACACACTTCCTGCTGCCAGTTGGTGGCGCTATAACTTTGACTCACAATAGTTACATCCATCTGATCGGCCTCTTACCACGAACACACTGCTGAAGTTTCATCAAGATCAGTTAATGTATGCTGAAGTTATACCACTTCGTGTTTCTCTTTTCTCGCCATAAATGCGTTTCCTCACCACGACCAAACCGTTCGAGATATCAAAAATCCGTCTGCAATTTAGCATCCTCAATGTCTTGACTTCATGCACTCCGAGTTTGGTGACAATTTAATTAATTTTCTAGGAGGAGTGTTTCAAATTCCACAGCAAGCGTTCTCCAAACAACCCATAATAGCTGACTTCCTGTTGGGCTGGCGTGAAACTTGACGAGGGAAAGTTGTTCGGCCCGATGAGATCTATATGTGTACCGAGTTTCATATTAATTCATGCAAGCGTGTTTGATATATGGACCATGTTTTCAGACCCCGTTCAAGGGGGCGCTGTTGAGCCCCCCTGCCACGCCCGTTTCTGAAACTTTTCACATGTCTACTGGCTAATAAGTGTTATGTGTCTGTCGAGTTTTATCCAACTTCAAGCATGCTAAGAGTCTCAAACGCATCCGAAAAGAATATTAAAGTTTGATGCGTTGCCACGGCAACAGTATCTAAGATATCAGTAATCCTTTCACAGGTCTACATCTGCCGTCTTTCTACATTATACACATAAAGTTTGAAGCAAATCGGGTAAAAATAAGAGAGTGATTTCAAAGCATTTTGAAAGTGACACACTTCCTGCTGCCAGTTGGTGGCGCTATAACTTTGACTCACAATAGTCACATCCTTGTGTTCGGCCTCTTACAACGAACACACTGCTGAAGTTTCATCAAGATCAGATAATGTATGCTGAAGTTATAATACACTTCCTGTGTCCCTTATTCGCCATAAATTCGTTTCCTCGCCACGGCCAAACCGTTTGAGATATCAAAAATCCGTCCGCAATTTAGCATCCTCAATGTCTTGACTTCATGTTGACCGAGTTTGGTTGCGATTGGACGAATTTTCTAGTAGGAGTATTTCAAATTCCACAGCATGCGTTTCCAAACAACCCATAATAGCCGACTTCCTGTTGGGCTAGCGTAAAACTTAGAGGACGAAAGTTGTTCGGCCCGATGAGATCTATATGTGTACTGAGTTTCATATTATTATATGCAAGCATGTTTGATTTATGGACCAAGTTTTCGGACACCATTCCAGGGGGCGCTGTCGAGCCCCCCTGCCACGCCCGGGTACCAGCTTCAGTCCGGCCCTGATGGCCGCGGGTTCTGAACCGTGTGCAAATTAGTGATGTCAAAATCACTTTTGTCAAAAGCATTTTGAAAGTGACACACTTCCTGCTGCCAGTTGGTGGCGCTATAACTTTGACTCACAATAGTTACATCCATCTGATCGGCCTCTTACCACGAACACACTGATGAAGTTTCATCAAGATCAGTTAATGTATGCAGAAGTTATTCCACTTCGTGTTTCTCTTTTCTCGCCATAAATTCGTTTCCTCGCCACGGCCAAACCGTTCGAGATATCAAAAATCCGTCCGCAATTTAGAATCCTCAATGTCTTGACTTCAGGCACACCGAGTTTGGTGGGGATTGGATGAATTCTCTAGGAGGAGTACTTCGCATTCCACAGCAAGCGTTTTCCAAACAACCCATAATAGCCGACTTCCTGTTGGGCTGGCGTAAAACTTGACCAGGGGAGGGTTGTTCGGCCCGATGAGATCTATATGTGTACCGAGTTTCATATTAATTCATGCAAGCGTGTTTGATCTATGGACCAAGTTTTCGGACCCAATTCAAGGGGGCGCTGTTGACACCCCCTGCCACGCCCGGGTACCAGCTTCAGCCCGGCCCTGATGGCCGCAGGTTCTGACCTGTGTGCAAAGTTTCAAGAGTTTTTGAGCACGTTAAGGACCCCAAAAGCCCCTGAAACCTTGAAAAACTCAATAAAAGCAATAAACAAATCCCCCCCTCCCCTCACACACACAGAGACACAGAGAGAGGGAGAGAAAATTCTTCAGAAAATCCACATTCAAACCAAAATATCTCTCTTCCTGTTGGTTGGAGAAAGTTCATGTAAATTAGAAAGTTGTCCGTCTTGATGAGAACAATACACATACCAAGTTTTGTTGCTGTTGATAAAACTAACCCCCCCACTTATGACTAAAGGTGGCGCTACTGAGCCCCTCACCACGCCCGTTTCTGAAACTTTGCACATGTCTACGGGCTAATAAATGTGATGTGTCTGTCGAGTTTCATCCAATTTCAAGTATGTTAAGAGTCTCAAAAGCATCAAAAAAGAATATTAAAGTTTGAAGCGTTGCCATGGCAACAGTATTAAAGATATCAAAAATCCTTTCACAGGTCTACATCTGCCGTGTGTTTACATTATACACATAAAGTTTGAAGCAAATCGGGTAAAAATAAGAGGGTGATTTCAAAGCATTTTGAAAAGGACACACTTCCTGCTGCCAGTTGGTGGCGCTATAACTTTGACTCACAATAGTCACATCCATGTGATCGGCCTCTTACAACGAACACACTGCTGAAGTTTAATCAAGATCAGTTAATGTATGCAGAAGTTATAACACACTTCCTGTTTCCATTATTCGCCATAAATTCGTTTCCTCGCCACGGCCAAACCGTTCGAGATATCAAAAATCCGTCCGCAATTTAGCATCCTCAATGTCTTGACTTCATGCTGACCGAGTTTGGAGCCGATTGGATGAATTCCCTAGGAGGAGTACATTAAATTCCACAGCATGCGTTTCCAAACAACCCATAATAGCCGACTTCCTGTTGGGCTGGCGTAAAAAGTAAAAGTACGAAAGTTGTTTGGCCCGATGAGATCTATATGTGTACCAAGTTTCATATTATTACATGCAAGCGTGTTTGATTTATGGACCAAGTTTTCGGACCCCGTTCCAGGGGGCGCTGTCGAGCCTCCCTGCCACGCCAGTGTCCCAGCTTCAGCCCGGCCCTAATGGCCGCGGGTTCTGACCTGTGTGCAAAGTTTCAAGAGTTTTCGAGCACGTTAAGGGCCCCAAAAGTGCCCGAAAGGTTGAAAAAAAAATAATAATAAATAATCCTTAGAAGAACAATAGGGCTCTGCGCCCTTTCAGGGCTTGGGCCCTAATAATAATAATAATAATAATCCTAACGAAAACAATAGGGCTCTGCGCCCTTTCAGGGCTTGGGCCCTAATAATAATAATAATAATCCTAACGAAAACAATAGGGCCTTCGCCCTTTCAGGGCTTGGGCCCTAATAATAATAATAATAATAATAATAATAATAAATAATCCTACCGGAAACAATAGGGCCTTCGCCCTTTCAGGGCTTGGGCCCTAATAATAATAAACAGAGCAATTCCAAGAGGGTCCTCACACCATCGGTGCTCGGGCCCTAAATATAGCTGCGAGCAGCGATTACGGGCCCAAGCCGGTGGCACCGCCACCCTGGTCTCTTTAGTTACACTAAAGGCACCGGGGTGGCGGTGTCACCGGCTTGGGCCCTCCATCGCTGCTCGCAGCTATATTTATTTATATATATATATATATATATATATATATATATATATATATATATATATATATATATATATATATACATATACATATACATATACATACATCGGACAAGTAATATTCTCTGCCTTGTCACTTAAAAAAAATTGCAAGTGTCATTTTTATATGTTAGGTTGACTATTTTATTATTATATTTTATTAAGGCTATAATGAACAGGCTGTGATGTCAAGATTGCAATGCTGGAATGCACAATATGTTGTTGTTGTTGTGTGTGTGTGTGTGTGTGTGTGTGTGTGTGTGTGTGTGTGTGTGTGTGTGTGTGTGTGTGTGTGTGTGTGTGTGTGTGTGGCTCAGTCGAACAATGGAGACATAAAAACATACTCCGTCATTTTGTTCATACAGGATATCATTCAAACTGCAAAGTGTTTCCTTATATTTGAGTACACTCGCAATAAAACAACATTGTGCTTTGTCAAACTATAAACTCTTGTCAAACTGTAACCTACAACTTCCACCCAACCAAAATCTCTCTCACACACACACACACACACACACACACACACACAGTTTAAAAGAAAAAAAAATATTTATCCAACCCCATTTAAAAACAGTCTGTCGGTGCCATCTTTTGGACATTCATCATATTGCATTGGTTTTCATTTCTTGTCCTCAAACCGAGCACAAATATGTTTATTTTTAAGTCACACATTCTCCATTGATTAAAAAAGACAATCAAATGTATTTTGTAATGTTAGTATTAGGTTATGTTATAAATAATGTTACTATTATTTTAATGAAACTAAAATGCTCACGGCTGCACGGGCAATAAAGCGTCTACAGCAAGGAACGAGCAGAACAGAGTGAATGTTTTTTAGTTCATTCCTACTGGACGTCCGTATTTCACTTATGCTTTTAAAGGGATACGCCACTTTAAAATGAAAATTCTGTCATCATATACTCACCCTCATGTTGTTTTAATCCTTTATTTCTTTCTTCTGCTGAACAGAAAGGAAGATATTTAGAAGAATGTCAGTAACCAGACAGTTTCTGATCCCATTGACTTCCATAGTAGGAAAAAATGTATACAATGGAAGTCAATGAGACCAGAAACTGTCAAATTCATAAAGGATTGAAACAACATGAGGGTGAGTATATGATGACAGAATTTTCAATTTAAAGTGGAGTATCCCTTTAAGTTAGCGATTTAAAAGCCCCCGCCGCTGTGTCACACATCGATTAACCAGTGGGAAAAAAATTCTCAGTCACATCGCTAATATATTTATATATAAATACAATATACAATGGGGCTACCTGATTTTGAACACAAGAGGGCAGTATAGCCCTATGTATGACTTTTTTTTTTTTTTTACTAAATAGCGCATTCTGGCTGATTTTAAACTTGTACATAATTCTTGAATTGAAAAAACTGAATAAACCCAAAACTAGATCTGTTTCGGTTTAGTTCTGATATTTGTATAATTTTATATAAAAATAAATGGTGTATAATTAAATTTTGTTTAGAAATTTGTTTAAAAAAAAAGATGTTTTCTGATTCCTTTTTTTGACATTATTTTAATCCCATGCCATATCAAAACCGTTTGAGATATTCAAAATCCGTTCACAATTTAGTATCTTTAATGTATTTTCATCATGTTGAAAAAGTTTGGTGTGAATAAAATAAACCACTTAGCAGGAGTGGGTAAAAATGCACAGGCTGAATTTGCAAATAAATCCACTAAATAGCGCATTCTGGCTGATTTTAAACTTGTACATAATTCTTGAATTGAAAAAACTGAATAAACCCAAAACTAAAACTAAAAACCCAAAACTAGTTCTGTTTAAACCACTTAGCAGGATTGGGTAAAAATGCAGAGGCTGAATTTGCAAATAAATCCACATTCAAACCAAAATATCTGACTTCCTGTTGGTCCAAGCTAATGACTGTAAATTAGAAAGTTGTCCAGCTCGATGAGACCAATATACTTACTGATTTTTGTAATTGTGGGTAAACCTAACCCCCCCACTTTTGTCAAAAACATTTTGAAAGTGACACACTTCCTGCTGCCAGTTGGTGGCGCTATAACTTTGACTCACAATAGTTACATCCATCTGATCGGCCTCTTACCACGAACACACTGCTGAAGTTTCATCAAGATCAGTTAATGTATGCTGAAGTTATACCACTTCGTGTTTCTCTTTTCTCGCCATAAATGCGTTTCCTCACCACGACCAAACCGTTCGAGATATCAAAAATCCGTCTGCAATTTAGCATCCTCAATGTCTTGACTTCATGCACTCCGAGTTTGGTGACAATTTAATTAATTTTCTAGGAGGAGTGTTTCAAATTCCACAGCAAGCGTTCTCCAAACAACCCATAATAGCTGACTTCCTGTTGGGCTGGCGTGAAACTTGACGAGGGAAAGTTGTTCGGCCCGATGAGATCTATATGTGTACCGAGTTTCATATTAATTCATGCAAGCGTGTTTGATATATGGACCATGTTTTCAGACCCCGTTCAAGGGGGCGCTGTTGAGCCCCCCTGCCACGCCCGTTTCTGAAACTTTTCACATGTCTACTGGCTAATAAGTGTTATGTGTTTGTCGAGTTTTATCCAACTTCAAGCATGCTAAGAGTCTCAAACGCATCCGAAAAGAATATTAAAGTTTGATGCGTTGCCACGGCAACAGTATCTAAGATATCAGTAATCCTTTCACAGGTCTACATCTGCCGTCTTTCTACATTATACACATAAAGTTTGAAGCAAATCGGGTAAAAATAAGAGAGTGATTTCAAAGCATTTTGAAAGTGACACACTTCCTGCTGCCAGTTGGTGGCGCTATAACTTTGACTCACAATAGTCACATCCTTGTGTTCGGCCTCTTACAACGAACACACTGCTGAAGTTTCATCAAGATCAGATAATGTATGCTGAAGTTATAATACACTTCCTGTGTCCCTTATTCGCCATAAATTCGTTTCCTCGCCACGGCCAAACCGTTTGAGATATCAAAAATCCGTCCGCAATTTAGCATCCTCAATGTCTTGACTTCATGTTGACCGAGTTTGGTTGCGATTGGACGAATTTTCTAGTAGGAGTATTTCAAATTCCACAGCATGCGTTTCCAAACAACCCATAATAGCCGACTTCCTGTTGGGCTAGCGTAAAACTTAGAGGACGAAAGTTGTTCGGCCCGATGAGATCTATATGTGTACTGAGTTTCATATTATTATATGCAAGCATGTTTGATTTATGGACCAAGTTTTCGGACACCATTCCAGGGGGCGCTGTCGAGCCCCCCTGCCACGCCCGGGTACCAGCTTCAGTCCGGCCCTGATGGCCGCGGGTTCTGAACCGTGTGCAAAGTTTCAAGAGTTTTCGAGCATGTTAAGGGCCCCAAAAGTGCCCGAAAGGTTGACAAAATAATAATAAATATAGCTGCGAGCAGCGATTGCGGGCCCAAGCCGGTGGCACCGCCACCCTGGTGCCTTAGTGTAGGCACCGGGGTGGCGGTACCGCCGGCTTTGGCCCTCCATCGCTGCTCGCAGCTATATTTTTATATATATATATATATATATACAAACATATATATATATATATATATATATATATATATGTATGTATATATATATGTATGTATGTATGTATGTATGTATATATATATATATATATATATATATATATATATATATATATATATTATACAAACATATATATATATATATATATATATATATATATATATATATATATATATATATATATATGTATTTATATATGTGTATATATATATATATATATATATATATATACCGTTCAAAAGTTTGGGGTCAGGAAGATTTTTAATGTTTTTAGGAGAAGTCTCTTCTGCTCACCAAGGCTGCATTTATTGATTAAAAATACAAACAAAAACAGTAATATTGTGAAATATTATTCCAATTTAAAACAGCTGTTTTCTATTTTAAAATATTTTACACTGTAATTAATTTATGTGATCAAAGCTGAGTTTTCAGCATCATTACTCCCGTCTTCAGTGTCACATGATCCTTCAGAAATCATTCTAATATGATGATTGATCGTCAATAAATATTCATTATTATTTTCAATGTTGAAAACAGTTGTGTACAGATTTTTTTTTTCAAAATGCGTTGATGAATGTAAAGTTCAAAAGAACAGCATTTATTTCAAATATAATTTTTTTTAACATTATAAATGTCTGTACTGTAACTTTTGATCAGTTTAACTCATTCTCGATGAATAAAAGTATTGATTTATTTTATTTCTTTCCCCCAAAATTTAAATTTAAATTATTACTGACCCCAAACTTCTGAACGGTAGTGTTTAATGTTACAAAAGCTTTAGATTTCAGATAAATGCTGTTCTTTTGAACTTTCTATTCATCAAAGACTGTACACAACTGTTTTCGACATTTAAAATCATAATGAATGTTTCTTGAGCATCAATCATCATATTAGAATAATTTCTGAAGGATCATGTGACAGTGACGACTGGAGTAATGATGCTGAAAACTCAGCTTTGATCACAGGAATAAATAACAGTTTAAAATATATTAAAATAGAAAGCAGCTGTTTTAAATTGGAATACTATTTTACAATATTACTGTTTTTGTATTTTTAGTCAAATAAATGCAGCCTTGGTGAGCAGAAGAAACTTTGCTTAAAAATCTTACTGACGCCAAATTTTTGAACAGTAGTGTATATATATTATATAAAAATGTAAGGGATAAGACACAGATAATTTTACTTGCCTGACCTGATTAGAACAATGAAAAAACTTAAATGAAAAAATAACTTGGGAATCACTAAAACGAGGGCGCGATTGAACAGTGGACACATAAAAACATACTCTGTCATTTTGTTCAGAACATCATTCAAACTGCAAAGTGTTAACTTATATTTTTGTACAGTAGCAATAAAACACAACATTGTGCTTTTTTAAAATACATTCAAGCAATCCGCCCCGAAAATGAAACTAAAATGCTCACGGCTGCACAGGCATTCATAATGGTGCGCGTCCTCAGCGAGGAACGAGCAGAACAGAGTCAACGTTTTTTAGGTCATTCCTCCTTCCATAGGAATTTATTGAAAACGCTCGCTCTGCTCCGCACCATTATCAATGTCCGTGCGGACGAACATATTTTACTTTCGTTTTTAAGTTAGCGATTAAAAAGCCCCCAGCGGTGTCACACGTCAGTTAACCGGTGGTAAAATATTCTCACCATCACATACCTAGTATATTTTTATATAGATATAATAGGCCTACCTGATTTTGAACACAAGAGGGCAGTATAGCACTATGTTTGACTTTATTTATTTATTGTTTAGACTAAACAACCATTCTGGCAGTTTTTAAACTTAAACTTCATTCTTAAATTGAAAAAAAAGAATAAAATGACTTAAGTTCTGATGTTTGTATACTTTTATATAGTAATAAATGGTGTATAATTACATTTTTAGAATATATGAGCCTTTTAGTGTTTCCTTTTTAGACAATACTTTAATCCCTCGCCATAGCAAAACCGTTTGAGATATTTATTATCCGTTCACAATTTAGCATCATTAATATATTTTTATCATGTTGAAAAAGTTTGGTGGGAATAAAATAAACCACTTAGGAGGAGTAGCTAAAAACTCAGAGTCTGACATATCCAAAAAATCCACATTCAAACCAAAATATCTGACTTCCTGTTGCTCGGAGCTAATGACTGTAAATTAGAAAGTTGTCCGGCTCGATGAGACCAATATGCGTACTGATTTTTGTAACTGTGGGTAAAAGTAACCCCCCCACTTTTGTCAAAAGCATTTTGAAAGTGACACACTTCCTGCTACCAGTTGGTGGCGCTATAACTTTGACTCACAATAGTTACATCCATCCATTTTAAGTGTTTATATATATATATATATATATAGGGCTGTAGTACTCGAGTCCGGTCTCGGACTTGTCTCGGTCTCGGCCACTGGTCTTGCCAAATATGGCTTTTGGTCTCGACCGAGTCCAGGAGTCTTTATTATGTTCCCAGTAATCACACATACGTCGCCGCGATATTAAAACAAAATATTATTGGAGGGAAAGTGAAACACTGGCCACTTAATAACTATGGGCATTTCGGGTCTTTTTCGTGAGCCGGCTCGTTTCACTCAGCTCACTGAAAAGAGCCGGCTCTTTTTCGTGAACGGGCTCGTTTGATCAGCTCACTGAAAAGAGCCGGCTCTTTTGACTCACAAACGGCTCTTTAAAAAATAAATATTTAAATAAACTCGCTGAAAGTCCACCGCTAGTGCAACGTGAATATTCACATTTTTGATTGTCCATAACACCCCGAAAACTAGCCTGCTTGCCTTGCACATCTAATTAATGGGCAAAGGTTTCCGACTTTTTTCTTACCTTTCTTTCTTTGCCTATTCCACGAGTGGTAACGTTAGGCTCCAATGACTGGCTGTTTTAAAATATAGCTAATATCGAAACAAAATAACCCAGCTCATAACTTGCAGGTTTGCTTAGTGGCAAACTTTTTTCATTTGATTGCTTCAGCCGCCACCCGCCTGAATTTAATTAAAATATTATTTTTCGTCACGTCATCCGCCCGATCCGCGGTTTATCCGCATCTCTAGTGTGTGTGTGTGTGTGTGTGTGTGTGTGTGTCTGTGAGTTGGCTCGGCCTTCCCTCATGCAGTTTAATTGGTTGACATCGCGTGTATGATTGACAGGAACAGAATGTGAGGCTGATCAGAGTCAGACAGTCGAAACGAATGTGTGTGCTCTTTTAGGCCTATATAATTTTTTTTTTTTTTTTTTTTTTTTTAATTTGTCAATTATTTTAAATAAAATTAAAATTATTCATTATTTCATTATTACATAGTGATTTAATTTCTATAGGCTATAGCCTATATTTTTTTAGCAGACTTTTTTTTTTCCTGTCCTGGACTCGGTCTTGACTCGGACTCGAACCTCTTTGGACTCGGTCTTGACTCGGACTCGAACCTCTTTGGACTCGGTCTTGACTTGGACTCGACTAGTCCTGGTCTTGGACTTGTCTTGGACTCGACAAAGGTGGTCTTGACTACAGCCCTATATATATATATATATATATATATATATATTAGATTTTTTGGATGCTAAACATTTGTTTATTATAGGCTTTGTACTTCACTCACGTTGCACTATTGAAGGGAAAAATTATCCTCTTCACATGCGCAAATATGTGCTTGGAAACATCACAGTTTAGCGGTGATTACTGTGTTTAAATAGTCAGTACAATTCATACTATTCAGAGCAGTGTAATTTTTATATGTTAGGTTGACTATTTTATTATTATATTTCAGAGGTGGGACAAAGTCATTGTTATGCAAGTCACAAGTAAGTCTCAAGTCTTTGCCCTCGAGTCCCGAGTCAAGTCGAGTCAAAGATGAGGCAAGTCCCGAGTCGAGTCAAAAGTCAAAGCCAACAAGTCTCAAGTCGAGTCCAAAGTCCTGCCATTTTAGTTTCGAGTCATTTCAAGTCCTCTTACCACAGAAATAAAATTTATACAAATCATGTACGTCTGTAAGATTTGTATTTATTTAAACCTCTTTTTATACTTTGATTTATAATCAAATACAGTAAAAAACAGAAAATTAAATTTTCACAAAAAATGCTTGTATTTCAACAGCATATTGCACTAGAACAATCCCACTAAACATTGGACGTCGGATAGACGTGCAGATCATGTCTATATTGGGTCCGTCGGTCCATGACCAATTCTGGACATCTATTCGATGTCCAAACTAGGTCCACTATTTGGACGTCCAACCATGACCCAACTTGGACGTCATATAGATGTTCAACATTGGACCTTTGAACTGGGTAATTTTTTTCGACGTCCAAACTAGGTCCACTATTTGGACGTCCAACCATGACCCAACTTGGACGTCATATAGACGTTCAACATTGGACCTTTGAACTGGGTAATTTTTTTCGACGTCCAAACTAGGTCCACTATTTGGACGTCCAACCATGACCCAACTTGGACGTCATATTGACGTTCAACATTGGACCTTTGAACTGGGTGATTTTTTTCGACGTCCAAACTAGGTCCACTATTTGGACGTCCAACCATGACCCAACTTGGACGTCATATTTACGTTCAACATTGGACCTTTGAACTGGGTGATTTTTTTCGACGTCCAAACTAGGTCCACTATTTGGACGTCAAACCATGACCCAACTTGGACGTCATATTTACGTTCAACATTGGACCTGAACTGGGTAATTTTTGGGACGTCTATGACAGGTGCAGGAAATTTACATGATTATTATAATTTTTTTAATTTACAAATGAAGAGCTCTTTTCCAAAACGCGAGTGTGTCGTGTCATTTTGCTGTGCAATGAACCTATTCACTGCTCCATCCACGTTTCCAAATCGCTATATTTAAAATGTAATATATTTTTAAAATATTTAAAATATTATATTTAAAATATTTTAAATGTACTGCAAGATGCTCGTGATCCAAGCGCCGAACCTATTTTTAGCCTAAACGCGATAATCATAAATTATATCACTGTCTCTGTAGCTCAAACAGTAGAGCGTTGGCACGTGGAGCAGATGATCACGAGTTCGAGTCCCAGGTAAAGCAAGGTGTGTGTGTGTGTGTGTGTGTGTGTGTGTGTGTGTGTGTGTGTGTGTGTGTGTGTGTGTGTGTGTGTGTGTGTGTGTGTGTGTGTGTGTGTGTGTGTGTGTGTGTAAGAAGCCGCTGTTTTGTTTGAGAGCACTGAGCGCGATTTATTGTAAACAAACTTTTGTGGATGGACGTCGAAAAATGACGTGCGGAAGACGTCGAAAAATGACGTGCGGAAGACGTCGAAAAAAGACGTGCGGAAGACGTCGAAAAAAGACGTCGCCTGGCGTTACAAAACAACCCCTTCAATGGACCAAATTTGGACGTCCAAAAATTACATGAAAATGACGTCACTACGACGTCACATTGCGCAGTGGGATGCACAGCATGCAGCTTCAGTCCTGTATTGTATTAACCTCATATTGCAAAACAGTTTAACTTTCAAATAGACATGGGTCGTTTTAGCCTAAACCTTTTTAAACATGTCATCAATAAAATCCTCACTCCTCAAAATTATCACTTCTGAAAAACTGGACCAACCTGATAATATAATTGGAATGCGTGTTGCAGTGCGTATGCGGTGCAAGACCAGCACGCGCAATAGTGCTTTCACATATGCTGCGTTTGCAGTGCGTGATCCGCGGCTGTACCACAAATACATACTCACTATTTGTATTTCAAATCCAGAAGTTATTAGCATCTTTTATTTAAAAAAAAAATTTTGTCAGCATTGCGATTCTCTTTGTACACACGTATACACTCTTTAATAGACGTATTCACGTTTAAATACAATTTAAACAACGTATTATTTAATGCATTACTCTTATATAATTATAGCTATATTAAGTTGCTCAAACAAGTGGTAAAATATTTAACCATGTACTTATATTAAAATCGCATATAGCCTACATTTTAAATTAAAACTTAAAATTGACAAAAACAGGAGACTCATACTCTTTCTTTTGCATAATTTAAATCTTTATACAATAAATCTTGCATGTCACAAAGAACTTGTTTTTCCACCTCCACGAATGAGACGAGTGTTATGTTGCCTTGTTGAAATATGTATTTTCCCTTGTTTTAGGCTACCCCGGTCTTACGTCTCAGCATTGCGATTCTCTTTGTACACATATACACTCTTTAATAGACGTATGCACGTTTAAACACAATTTAAACAACGTAGGCCTATGTTTCAATGCATTACTTCTACTTATATTAAGTTCCTAAAGCAAGTGGTCAAATATTTAACCATGTAGGATACTTATATAAAAAAAACAGCCGACTCTCATGCCTTTTATTTTATATTTAAATTAATACAATAAATCTTGCATGTCACAAGGAACATGTTTTTCCACCTCCACGAATGAGACGAGATTTGTTCATTATGTCGCCTTGTTGAGGTAAATTGTAGTTTTCCTTGCTTTACCCTGGTCTTAAAGTGAAAATAGTATTTAATTAAATCCATTTATGGTGAGATTACTACATTTTATTTAATTAATCGCATTTATGGTGAAATTACTAAATTTTTAGGTCAATCTGTGTTCATTTTGACCACGAAACATGCGCTGTCACTTTAATTCAGCGCGTGCAGCACATGTGCAGCACAGCAGAAATAGACTCGGTGAGAAAGCTCTAACCTGTTAACATGGGTACGGAAAAAAATACGCACCCGCTGGCGCATACGCACTGCAAACGGAGTATGTGTGAAACGGGCGTTAGATGCTGTCGAATCAAAACAACGTGGGACTACAGTGATTGGATGTCGTGCAGGCAGCGCGCGCGCTCGCTGCATGCATACAGGTGGTGCACATTTTTTTCACAGATGCAGAAAAACTGAGAGCGGCGCGGCCATGTGGACATTTTTTCCCCCAGTTTTCATGGGAAGTAGCAAGTCTTCTCGAGTCAAAAGGCGCAAGTCCAAGTGAAGTCACGAGTCATTGATGTTAAAGTCCAAGTCGAGTTGCAAGTCTTTGTACATTTTGTCGAGTCGAGTCTGAAGTCATCAAATTCATGACTCGAGTCTGACTCGAGTCCAAGTCACATGACTCGAGTCCACACCTCTGTTATATTTTATAAAGGCTATAATGAACAGACTGCGATATCAAGATTGCAACAATGTCCGTGCGGACGAACATATTTTACTTTCGTTTTTAAGTTACCGATTCAAAAGCCCCCACCGGTGTCACACATCGATTAACCGGTGGGAAAATTTTCCCACAGTCACATCCCTAATATATTTATATATAAATACAATAGGCCAACCTGAAATAGAATTTTACTTGCCCGACCAGAGTAGCCTGATTAGAACGTCAATGACAAAAAAATAACTTGGGAATCACTAAAACGAGAGATTATTCTAATTTTATTACATTCATTTTAAGTTGCAATCAACAGTTGTTAATAAATGTATTACCAGTTATCAGTTGATCAATGGTAACAAGGTTGCGCTGCTGAGGCTCATGCAGCTTCTCCAGGAGAAATCTAAACAAATGAGATCAGCACACAAAAAACAAACTCAGTTAACAACTTACTGACTATAAAAATGATAAATATGGAGTTTTGATATATTTTATAACAGTTAAGCAACCTCACTTGACGAGAAGGCTGTTTCCTGAATACAATCACGATTGAAACTGTGACATTGATTTCATACAACAGGTTAAAAAACAGTTACAATCAAGTCACTTACATTTTAGATGCAATATTGACTGTTTTTGTTCTGTTTCAGCAGCGAAAATAGTTCAACAAAAAGATCACAGCAGAACCATCACGCGCATCTCTCAGCAATGTGTTTTCTCATTTCTGAATGATTCAGCATTTTGAACGAATCGGTTGACTCAAAGATTGAATGATCAATCCATAAACATATGTCTTAATCATGAATGACTCAGTCATTCAAACGAATCGTTTGAATGAATGAATCAATGACTCACTCATTAAGATGGTCGCCTGGCGACACTTAATGGCGGTTTAGTGTTATGTTTAAAAGTATCATTCTTTCCAACGTGTGTGTGATTTGTGTGTGCAACATTATCAATGACCGTGCGGACGTCCGTATTTTTCTTTCACATTTATATTAGCAATTTAAAAGCACCCGCTCGTGTCACACGTCGATTAACCGGTGGGAAAATATCCTCAGACACATACCTAATATTGTATATTTAAATACAATATTGGCCTACCTGATATAAAGTTTTATATACTATTTTGATGTCCTTTTGGACACAAGAGGGCAGAATAGCCCTATGTATGACTTGTGTTTTTTTTTTATTATTTGCTGTTTTTAATTTTAGAATAAAATTAGAATAAAATTCTTTTTAAAAACAGAAAAAAATGGGTTTAGTTGTAATATTTGTATACTTTTATATAGAAATAAATGGTATATAATTACATTTTTAGAAGATTTGAGGCTTTTAGTGTTTCCTTTTTGGACATTACTTTAATCCCTCGCCATAGCAAACCCGTTTGAGATATTTATTATCCGTTTACAATTTAGCACATTTAATGTATTTTCATCATGTTGAAAAAGTTTGGTGGGAATAAAATAAATAGTTTAAGAGGAGTGGCTAAAAATTCAGAGGCTGATTTTGCAAAAAAAAACACATTCAGACCAAAATATCTGACTTCCTGATGGCCGGAGCTAATGAATGTAAATTAGAAAGTTGTCCGGCTTGATGAGTACAATATACAAACTATTTTTTTTTTACTGTAGTTAAAACTAACCCGCCCACTTTTGTCAAAAGCATGTTGAAAGTGACACACTTCCTGCTGCCAGTTGGTGGCGCTATAACTTTGACTCACAATAGTTACATCCATCTGATCGGCCTCTTACCACGAACACACTGCTGAAGTTTCATCAAGATCAGTTAATGTATGCAGAAGTTATTCCACTTCGTGTTTCTCTTTTCTCGCCATAAATTAGTTTCCTCGCCACGGCCAAACCGTTCGAGATATCAAAAATCCGTCCGCAATTTAGCATCCTCAAAGTCTTGACTACATGCACACCGAGTTTGGAGGGGACACGGTGAATTTTCTAGGAGGAGTATTTCACATTCCACAGCAAGCGTTTTCCAAACAACCCATAATAGCCGACTTCCTGTTGGGCTGGCGTAAAACTTGACCGGGTGAAAGTTGTTCGGCCCGATGAGATCTATATGTGTACCGAGTTTCATATTAATTAATGCAAGTGTGTGTGATCTATGGACCAAGTTTTGGGACCCGTTCAAGGGGGTGCTGTTGAGCCCCCCTGCCACGCCCGGGTACCAGCTTCAGCCCGTCCCTGATGGCAGGGGGTTCTGACTTGTGTGCAAAGTTTCAAGAGTTTTTGAGCACGTTAAGGACCCCAAAAGCCCCTGAAACCTTGATTAACAATATAAATGCAATAGTCAAATCTACCCCTCCCCTCACACACACAGAGACACAGAGAGAGGGAGAGAAAATTCTTCAGAAAATCCACATTCAAACCAAAATATCTCTCTTCCTGTTTGTCGGAGATAGTTCATGTAAATTAGAAAGTTGTCCGTCTTGATGAGAACAATACACATACCAAGTTTTGTTGCTGTTGATAAAACTAATCCCCCCACTTATGACTAAAGGTGGCGCTACTGAGCCCCTCACCACGCCCGTTTCTGAAACTTTGCACATGTCTTCTGGCTAATAAGTGTTATGTGTCTGTCGAGTTTCATCCAATTTCAAGCATGCTAAGAGTCTCAAACGCATCCGAAAAGAACATTAAAGTTTGATGTGTTGCCACGGCAACAGTATCTAAGATATCAATAATCCTTTCACAGTTCTACATCTGCCGTGTGTTTACATTATACACAAAGTTTGAAGCAAATCGGGTAAAAATAAGAGACTGATTTCAAAGCATTTTGAAAGTGACACACTTCCTGCTGCCAGTTGGTGGCGCTATAAGTTTGACTCACAATAGTCACATCAATGTGATCGGCCTCTTACCACGAACACACTGTTGAAGTTTCATCAAGATCAGTTAATTTATGCTGAAGTTAAAACACACTTCCTGTTTCCATTATTCGCCATAAATTAGTTTCCTCGCCACAGCCAAACCGTTTGAGATATCAAAAATCCGTCCGCAATTTAGCATCCTCAATGTCTTGACTTCATTCCCACCGAGTTTGGTGGCGATCGGGTGAATTCCCTAGGAGAAGTGTTTCAAATACCAGACCATGCGTTTCCAAACAACCCTTAATAGCCGACTTCCTGTTGGGCTGGCATAAAACTTAGAGCACGAAAGTTGTTCGGCCCGATGAGATCTATATGTGTACCGAGTTTCATATTATTACATGCAAGCGTGTTTGATTTATGGACCAAGTTTTCGGATCCCGTTCCAGGGGGCGCTGATGAGCCCCCCTGCCACGCCCGGGTACCAGCTTCAGCCCGGCCCTGATGGCCGCGGGTTCTGACCTGTGTGCAAAGTTTCAAGAGTTTTCGAGCATGTTAAGGGCCCCAAAAGTGCCCGAGAAGTAGAAAAAATAAAAATAAATAATAAATATAGCTGCGAGCAGCGATTGCGGGCCCAAGCCGGTGGCACCGCCACCCTGGTGCCTTTAGTTACACTAAAGCCACCGGGGTGGCGGTGTCACCGGCTTGGGCCCTCCATCGCTGCTCGCAGCTATATTTATATATATATATATATATATATATATATATATATATATATAGATAGATATATAAAAATGTAACAAAAAAAAATATATATATATATATACATTATATACACTCACCTAAAGGATTATTAGGAACACCATACTAATACTGTGTTTGACCCCCTTTCGCCTTCAGAACTGCCTTAATTCTACGTGGCATTGATTCAACAAGGTGCTGAAAGCATTCTTTAGAAATGTTGGCCCATATTGATAGGATAGCATCTTGCAGTTGATGGAGATTTGTGGGATGCACATCCAGGGCACGAAGCTCCCGTTCCACCACATCCCAAAGATGCTCTATTGGGTTGAGTGACTGTGGGGGCCATTTTAGTACAGTGAACTCATTGTCATGTTCAAGAAACCAATTTGAAATGATTCGAGCTTTGTGACATGGTGCATTATCCTGCTGGAAGTAGCCATCAGAGGATGGGTACATGGTGGTCATAAAGGGATGGACATGGTCAGAAACAATGCTCAGGTAGGCCGTGGCATTTAAACGATGCCCAATTGGCACTAAGGGGCCTAAAGTGTGCCAAGAAAACATCCCCCACACCATTACACCACCACCACCAGCCTGCACAGTGGTAACAGGGCATGATGGATCCATGTTCTCATTCTGTTTACGCCAAGTTCTGACTCTACTATCTGAATGTCTCAACAGAAATCGAGACTCATCAGACCAGGCAACATTTTTCCAGTCTTCAACTGTCCAATTTTGGTGAGCTTGTGCAAATTGTAGCCTCTTTTTCCTATTTGTAGTGGAGATGAGTGGTACCCGGTGGGGTCTTCTGCTGTTGCAGCCCATCCGCCTCAAGGTTGTGCGTGTTGTGGCTTCACAAATGCTTTGCTGCATACCTCGGTTGTAACGAGTGGTTATTTCAGTCAAAGTTGCTCTTCTATCAGCTTGAATCAGTCGGCCCATTCTCCTCTGACCTCTAGCATCAACAAGGCATTTTCGCCCACAGGACTGCCGCATACTGGATGTTTTTCCCTTTTCACACCATTCTTTGTAAACCCTAGAAATGGTTGTGCGTGAAAATCCCAGTAACTGAGCAGATTGTGAAATACTCAGACCGGCCCGTCTGGCACCAACAACCATTCCATGCTCAAAATTGCTTAAATCACATTTCTTTCCCATTCTGACATTCAGTTTGGAGTTCAGGAGATTGTCTTGACCAGGACCACACCCCTAAATGCATTGAAGCAACTGCCATGTGATTGGTTGATTAGATAATTGCATTAATGAGAAATTGAACAGGTGTTCCTAATAATCCTTTAGGTGAGTGTATATGTAACAAAAAATAAATAAATAAATATATATATATATATATATATATATATATATATATATATATATATGGCGAGGCGAGGAACGGGCAGAGAAGAGCGAACGTTTTTGGACATTCATCATATTGCATTGGTTTTCATTTCTTGTCCTCAAACCGAGCACTAATCTGTTTATTTTTAAGTCACACATTCTCCATTGATTAAAAAAGACAATCAAATGTGTTTTTTAATTGTAGTATTATTTTATACAGAAATAAATTATTTATAATTCAGATGAGAATAAAGTTAGTGTTAATTAAAATTGTAAGGAAAACAAATATATTGATCTAAAATCTACTATCATTTGCTGCAAATAGGTTGACTATTTATATTTATTATTATATTTTATTACGGCTGTAATGAACCGGCTGCGATGTCAAGATTGCAATGCTGGAATGCACAGTGTGTGTGTGTGTGTGTGTGTGTGTGTGTGTGTGTGTGTGTGAGGCGTGGGCACGATCGAACAGTGGAAACATAAAAACATAGGCTACTCCGTCGGTTTGTTCATACAGGACATCATTTAAACTGCACTGTGTTTACTTATATTTATGTACACTCGCAATAAAACACAACATTGTGCTTTTGTAAAAAAAACATTCAAGCAATCCCACCCCCGAAATGGCGCTATTTTTTAAATGAAACTAAAATGCTCACGGCTGCATGGGCAATAACGCGTCTACAGCGAGGAACGAGCAGAACAGAGTGAATGTTTTTTAGTTCATTCCTACTGGACGACCGTATTTCACTTTCGCTTTTAAAGGGATACTCCACTTTAAAATGAAAATTCTGTCATCATATACTCACCCTCATGTTGTTTTAATCCTTTATGAATTTCTTTCTTCTGCTGAACAGAAAGGAAGATATTTAGGAGAATGTCAGTAAGCAGACAGTTTCTGATCCCATTGACTTCCATAGTAGGAAAAAAATGTATACTATGGAAGTCAATGAGACCAGAAACTGTCTGGTTACTGACATTCTTCTAAATATCTTCCTTTCTGTTCAGCAGAAGAAAGAAATTAATAAAGGATTGAAACAACATGAGGGTGAGTATATGATGACAGAATTTTCAATTTAAAGTGGAGTATCCCTTTAAGTTAGCGATTTAAAAGCCCCCGCCGCGGTGTCACACATCAATTAACCAGTGGGAAAAAATTCTCAGTCACATCGCTATTATATTTATATATAAATACAATATACAATGGGCCTACCTGATTTTGAACACAAGAGGGCAGTATAGCCCTATGTATGACTTTTTTTTTTTTTACTAAATAGCGCATTCTGGCTGATTTTAAACTTGTACATAATTCTTGAATTGAAAAAAACTGAATAAACCCAAAACTAGTTCTGTTTCGGTTTAGTTCTGATATTTGTATAATTTTATATAAAAATAAATGGTGTATAATTAAATTTTAAGAAGATATGAGATGTTTTCTGATTCCTTTTTTGACATTATTTTAATCCCTCGCCATGTCAAAACCGTTTGAAATATTTAATATCCGTTCACAATTTAGCATCTTTAATGTATTTTCATCGTGTTAAAAAAGTTTGGTGTGAATAAAAAAAAAAAACACTTAGCAGGAGTGGGTAAAAAGCAGAGGCTGAATTTGCAAATAAATCCACATTCAAACCAAAATATCTGACTTCCTATTGGTCGAAGCTAATAACTGTATATTAGAAAGTTGTCCGGCTCGATGAGACCAATGTACGTAGGCCTACTGATTTTTGTAACTGTGGGTAAAACTAACCCCCCCACTTTTGTCAAAAGCATTTTGAAAGTGACACACTTCCTGCTGCCAGTTGGTGGCGCTATAACTTTGACTCACAATAGTTACATCCATCTGATCGGCCTCTTACCACGAACACACTGGTGAGGTTTCATCAAGATCAGTTAATGTATGCAGAAGTTATACCACTTCGTGTTTCTCTTTTCTCGCCATAAATTCGTTTCCTCGCCACGGCCAAACCGTTCGAGATATCAAAAATCCGTCCGCAATTTAGAATCCTCAATGTCTTGACTTCATGCACACCGAGTTTGGTGGGGATTGGATGAATTCTCTAGGAGGAGTACTTCGCATTCCACAGCAAGCGTTTTCCAAACAACCCATAATAGCCGACTTCCTGTTGGGCTGGCGTAAAACTTGACCGGGGGAAAGTTGTTCGGCCCGATGAGATCTATATGTGTACCGAGTTTCATATTAATTAATGCAAGCCTGTTTGATCTATGGACCAAGTTTTGGGACCCCGTTCAAGGGGGCGCTGTTGAGCCCCCCTGCCACGCCCGGGTACCAGCTTCAGCCCGTCCCTGATGGCAGGGGGTTCTGACTTGTGTGCAAAGTTTCAAGAGTTTTTGAGCACGTTAAGGACCCCAAAAGCCCCTGAAACCTTGATTAACAATATAAAAGCAATAGTCAAATCCCCCCCCCTCCCCTCACACACACAGAGACACAGAGAGAGGGAGAGAAAATTCTTCAGAAAATCCACATTCAAACCAAAATATCTCTCTTCCTGTTGGTCAGAGATAGTTCATGTAAATTAGAAAGTTGTCCGTCTTGATGAGAACAATACACATACCAAGTTTTGTTGCTGTTGATAAAACTAACCCCCCCACTTATGACTAAAGGTGGCGCTACTGAGCCCCTCACCACGCCCGTTTCTGAAACTTTGCACATGTCTACGGGCTAATAAATGTGATGTGTCTGTCGAGTTTCATCCAATTTCAAGTATGTTAAGAGTCTCAAAAGCATCAAAAAAAAATATTAAAGTTTGAAGCGTTGCCATGGCAACAGTATTAAAGATATCAAAAATCCTTTCACAGGTCTACATCTGCCGTGTGTTTACATTATACACATAAACTTTGAAGCAAATCGGGTAAAAATAAGAGGGTGATTTCAAAGCATTTTGAAAGGGACACACTTCCTGCTGCCAGTTGGTGGCGCTATAACTTTGACTCACAATAGTCACATCCATGTGATCGGCCTCTTACAACGAACACACTGCTGAAGTTTCATCAAGATCAGTTAATGTATGCAGAAGTTATAACACACTTCCTGTTTCATTTTTTCGCCATAAATTCGTTTCCACGCCACGGCCAAACCGTTCGAGATATCAAAAATCCGTCCGCAATTTAGCATCCTCAATGTCTTGACTTCATGCACACCGAGTTTGGAGGCGAATCGATGAATTCCCTAGGAGGAGTACATTAAATTCCACAGCAAGCGTTTTCCAAACAACCCTAAATAGCTGACTTCCTGTTTGGCTGGCGTAAAACTTAGAGCACGAAAGTTGTTCGGCCCGATGAGATCTATATGTGTACCGAGTTTCATATTACATGCAAGCGTGTTTGATTTATGGACACGTGTTCGGATCCCGTTCCAGGGGGCGCTGTCGAGCCCCCCTGCCACGCCCGGGTACCAGCTTCAGCCCGGCCCTGATGGCCGCGGGTTCTGACCTGTGTGCAAAGTTTCAAGAGTTTTCGAGCACGTTAAAGGCCCCAAAAGCCCCTGAAACCTTGAAAAACAGGAATTTTAAACAAATCTCACTCAAAAGACAAATCCCCCCACCCCTCACACACACAGAGACGCAGAGGCAGAGAGAGAGAGGGAGAGAATTCTCCAAAAAATCACATTCAAACCAAAATATCTCACTTCCTGTTGGTCACAGCTTATGACTGTAAATTAGAAAGTTGTCCGGCTTGATGAGAACAATATACATAACGATTTTTGTGACTCTACTTAAAACTAAGCCCCCATTTTTGACTAAAGGTGGCGCTACTGAGCCCCTCACCACGCCCGTTTCTGAAACTTTGCACATGTCTACTGGCTAATAAATGTGATGTGTCTGTCGAGTTTCATCCAATTTCAAGCATCTTAAAAGTCTCAAAAGCATCCAAAAAGAAAATTAAAGTTTGATGCGTTGCCACGGCAACAGTATCTAAGATATCAATAATCCTTTCACAGGTCTACATCTGCCGTGTGTCTACATTATACAGATAAAGTTTGAAGCAAATCGGGTAAAAATAAGAGGGTGATTTCAAAGCATTTTGAAAGTGACACACTTCTTGCTGCCAGTAGGTGGCGCTATAACTTTGACTCACAATAGTCACATCAATGTGATCAGCCTCTGACCACGAACACACTGCTGAAGTTTTATCAAGATCAGTAAATGTATGCAGAAGTTATAATCAGTGTTTGGAATAACGCCGTTTAAAAGAACGGCGTTAGGTAACTACGTTATTTTTTCAGTAACGGGGTAATCTAACTAATTACTTTTCTCGTCATTACAACGCCGTTACCATTACTGGACGTCAAATGCGGTGCGTTACTATGCATTGATTGAATAAACTGTGTAATCCGAACGCACCCCTGGCTCGCACAGCGAGTGAGGAGGTGGGTTAATAACGAGGTAAGCGATTATGATTGGCTAAGGCAGGGTCATGTGTTTCATGGTAGCCAATCAGAGCCAGTGTTTTTACACACACGCCAGCACACGCGCCACACACACACACACACACACACACCAGCTAAACAGAGATTCGATGAAGCAGCAGAGATGGCGAGTCAGTAGCAGTCTATGGTCAGGAGCAATCCGATGAAAAGTTGGCATTTTCAAGGTGAAGATATAAGCACTACTTCAAATTCATTGAGGTCAAAGGCAAGAACTAGGAGTGGAACGGTACATGTATTCGTATTGAACCGAAAGAGAGAGAGAGAGACTCGCGGGCGCGATTGAAAAGTTGCAAAGTGGTTACATTTGTGTGTGTGTGTGTGTGTGTGTGTGTGTGTGAGAGAGAGAGAGAGAGAGAGAGAGAGAGAGAGAGAGAGAGAGGCGCGATCGAAAAGGCGCAAATTGTTTACATTTGTGTGCGTGTGTGTGTGTGAGGCGCGGACGCGATCGAACAGTGGAAACAAAAACATAATCCGTAATTTTGTTTATACAGGACATTCAAACTGCAAAGTGTTTAAGTTACTGCTAATTAAAATTTTAAGGAAAACAAATATATTAATCTTATATAATGTGCACAGTCAGTGCACTACAAATAAACTGGTTCAATGCCTTTACTTTATTAATAAAACTTTTAAATAAAAAGTTGAGAGAGGTTGATTTAATTTGCAGAGTTAAATGCACTTTATATGGTGTAACTGTTTACTTTTCTTACAAAGAATGCTTGAAGTGCAGGATAAACCTCTTGCTGTCTGTCGACATGCAATAAATATCTAAAGTTAAACACCTGTCTGTTCTACTCATTTCAACTGACTTGTGAAAACTGCTTAAAAAATCTAAATTCTTTGACATATAGCAACTTTTTTTTTTTTACAGTAACGCAAATAGTTACTTTCCCTGGTAACGAGTTACTTTTATTATAGAGTAATTCAGTTACTAACTCAGTTACTTTTTGGAACAAGTAGTGAGTAACTATAATTAATTACTTTTTTAAAGTAACGTTCCCAACACTGGTTATAATACACTTCCTGTGTCCCATTATTCGCCATACATTCGTTTCCTCGCCACAGCCAAACCGTTCGAGATATCAAAAATCCCCTGGCAATTTTTCATCCTCAATGTCTTGACTTCATGCACACCGAGTTTGGTGCTGACCGGGTGAATTCCCTAAGGGAAGTGTTTCAAATTCCTAAGCATGCGTTTCCAAACAACCCTAAATAGTCGACTTCCTGTTGGGCTGGCGTAAAACTTAGAGCATGAAAGTTGTGCGGCCCGATGAGATCTATATGTGTACCGAGTTTCATATTATTACATGCAAGCATGTTTGATTTATGGACCAAGTTTTCGGACCCCGTTCCAGGGGGCGCTGTCGAGCCCCCCTGCCACGCCCGGGTACCAGCTTCAGCCCGGCCCTGATGGCCGCGGGTTCTGACTCGTGTGCAAAGTTTCAAGAGTTTTTGAGCATGTTAAGGGCCCCAAAAATGCCTGAATAGTCGAAAGAAAAATAATAATAAATATAGCTGCGAGCAGCGATTGCGGGCCCAAGCCGGTGGCACCGCCACCCTGGTGCCTTAGTGTAGGCACCGGGGTGGCGGTACCGCCGGCTTTGACCCTCCATCGCTGCTCGCAGCTATATTTATATATATATATATATATATTATACAAACATGTACATATATATATATATATATATATATATGTATTTATATATGTGTATATATATATATATATATATATATATATATATATATATATATATATATATATATACCGTTCAAAAGTTTGGGGTCAGGAAGAGTTTTTATGTTTTTAGGAGAAGTCTCTTCTGCTCACCAAGGCTGCATTTATTTGAATAAAAATACAAACAAAAACAGTAATATTGTGAAATATTATTCCAATTTAAAACAGCTGTTTTCTATTTTAAAATATTTTACACTGTAATTAATTTATGTGATCAAAGCTGAGTTTTCAGCATCATTACTCCCGTCTTCAGTGTCACATGATCCTTCAGAAATCATTCTAATATGATGATTGATGGTCAATAAATATTAATTATTATTTTCAATGTTGAAAACAGTTGTGTACAGATTTTTTTTCAAAATGCGTTGATGAATGTAAAGTTCAGAAGAACAGCATTTATTTCAAATATAAATTTTTTTAACATTATAAATGTCTGTACTGTAACTTTTGATCAGTTTAACTCATTCTCGATGAATAAAAGTATTGATTTATTTTATTTCTTTCCCCCAAAATTAAAATTAAAATTATTACTGACCCCAAACTTCTGAACGGTAGTGTTTAATGTTACAAAAGCTTTAGATTTCAGATAAATGCTGTTCTTTTGAACTTTCTATTCATCAAAGACACAACTGTTTTCGACATTTAAAATAATAATGAATGTTTCTTGAGCATCAATCATCATATTAGAATAATTTCTGAAGGATCATGTGACAGTGACGACTGGAGTAATGATGCTGAAAACTCAGCTTTGATCACAGGAATAAATAACAGTTTAAAATATATTAAAATAGAAAGCAGCTGTTTTAAATTGGAATACTATTTTACAATATTACTGTTTTTGTTTGTATTTTTAATCAAATAAATGCAGCCTTGGTGAGCAGAAGAAACTTCGCTTAAAAATCTTACTGACCCCAAATTTTTGAACAGTAGTGTATATATATTATATAAAAATGTAAGGGATAAGACACAGATAATTTTACTTGCCTGACCTGATTAGAACAATGAAAAAACTTAAATGAAAAAATAACTTGGGAATCACTAAAACGAGGGCGCGATTGAACAGTGGACACATAAAAACATACTCTGTCATTTTGTTCAGAACATCATTCAAACTGCAAAGTGTTAACTTATATTTTTGTACAGTAGCAATAAAACACAACATTGTGCATTTTTAAAATACATTCAAGCAATCCGCCCCGAAAATGAAACTAAAATGCTCACGGCTGCACAGGCATTCATAATGGTGCGCGTCCTCAGCGAGGAACGAGCAGAACAGAGTCAACCTTTTTTAGGTCATTCCTCCTTCCATAGGAATTTATTGAAAACGCTCGCTCTGCTCCGCACCATTATCAATGTCCGTGCGGACGAACATATTTTACTTTCGTTTTTAAGTTAGCGATTAAAAAGCCCCCAGCGGTGTCACACGTCAGTTAACCGGTGGTAAAATATTCTCACCGTCACATACCTAGTATATTTTTATATAGATATAATAGGCCTACCTGATTTTGAACCCAAGAGGGCAGTATAGCACTATGTTTTACTTTATTTATTTATTGTTTAGACTAAACAACCATTCTGGCAGTTTTTAAACTTAAACTTCATTCTTAAATTGAAAAAAAAGAATAAAATGAGTTAAGTTCTGATATTTGTATACTTTTATATAGTAATAAATGGTGTATAATTACATTTTTAGAATATATGAGCCTTTTAGTGGTTCCTTTTTTGACATTACTTTAATCCCTCGCCATAGCAAAACCGTTTGAGATATTTATTATCCGTTCACAATTTAGCATCATTAATATATTTTTATCATGTTGAAAAAGTTTGGTGGGAATAAAATAAACCACTTAGATAAAGGTGGCTAAAAATTCAGAGGCTGATTTTGCAAAAAAATCCACATTCAGACCAAAATATCTGACTTCCTGATGGTCAGAGCTAATGACTTTAAATTAGAAAGTTATCCGGGTCGATGAGATCAATATATGAACTGAGTTTTTTTTACTGTAGTTAAAACTAACCCCCCCACTTTTGTCAAAAGCATGTTGAAAGTGATACACTTCCTGCTGCCAGTTGGTGGCGCTATAACTTTGATTCACAATAGTTACATCCATCTGATCGGCCTCTTACCACGAACACACTGCTGAAGTTTCATCAAGATCAGTTAATGTATGCAGAAGTTATTCCACATCGTGTTTCTCTTTTCTCGCCATAAATTCGATTCCTCGCCACGGCCAAACCGTTCGAGATATCAAAAATCCGTCCGCAATTTAGCATCCTCAAAGTCTTGACTACATGCACACCGAGTTTGGAGGGGACACGGTGAATTTTCTAGGAGGAGTACTTCGCATTCCACAGGAAGCGTTTTCCAAACAACCAATAATAGCCGACTTCCTGTTGGGCTGGCGTAAAACTTGACAGGGGGAAAGTTGTTCGGCCCGATGAGATCTATATGTGTACCGAGTTTCATATTAATTCATGCAAGCGTGTTTGATCTATGGACCAAGTTTTGGGACCCCGTTCAAGGGGGCGCTGTTGAGCCCCCCTGCCACGCCCAGGTACCAGCTTCAGCCCGGCCCGAGCACAAACCGGCCTCTGTTTATTTTTAAGTCACACATTCTCCATTGATTTAAAAAATACATTTGATTGTCTTTTTAATGGTAGTATTATTTTATACAGAAATAAATTATTTATAATTCAGATGAGAATAAGTGTTAATTAAAATTGTAAGGAAAACAAATATATTGATCTAAAATCTACTATCATTTGCTGCAAATAGGTTGACTATTTATATTTATTATTATATTTTATTACGGCTGTAATGAACCGGCTGCGATGTCAAGATTGCAATGCTGGAATGCACAGTGTGTGTGTGTGTGTGTGTGTGTGAGGCGTGGGCGCGATCGAACAGTGGAAACATAAAAACATAGGCTACTCCGTCGGTTTGTTCATACAGGACATCATTTAAACTGCACTGTGTTTACTTATATTTATGTACACTCGCAATAAAACACAACATTGTGCTTTTGTAAAAAAAACATTCAAGCAATCCCACCCCCGAAATGGCGCTATTTTTTAAATGAAACTAAAATGCTCACGGCTGCATGGGCAATAACACGTCTACAGCGAGGAATGAGCAGAACAGAGTGAATGTTTTTTAGTTCATTCCTACTGGATGTCCGTATTTCACTTTCGCTCATCATATACTCACCCTCATGTTGTTTTAATCCTTTATGAATTTCTTTCTTCTGCTGAACAGAAAGGAAGATATTTAGGAGAATGTCAGTAACCAGACAGTTTCTGATCCCATTGACTTCCATAGTAGGACAAAAATGTATACTATGGAAGTCAATGAGATCAGAAACTGTCTGGTTACTGACATTCTTCTAAATATCTTCCTTTCTGTTCAGCAGAAGAAAGAAATTAATAAAGGATTGAAACAACATGAGGGTGAGTATATGATGACAGAATTTTCAATTTAAAGTGGAGTATCCCTTTAAGTTAGCGATTTAAAAGCCCCCGCCGCGGTGTCACACATCGATTAACCAGTGGGGAAAAATTCTCAGTCACATCGCTATTATATTTATATATAAATACAATATACAATGGGCCTACCTGATTTTGAACACAAGAGGGCAGTATAGCCCTATGTATGACTTTTTTTTTACTAAATAGCGCATTCTGGCTGATTTTAAACTTGTACATAATTCTTGAATTGAAAAAAACTGAATAAACCCAAAACTAGTTCTGTTTCGGTTTAGTTCTGATATTTGTATAATTTTATATAAAAACTAGATGCGAAAGTTCGTCGAGACAAACTTTAAGTTGGCTTGAGAAAGTCGGACCAGAAAGTTTGAAGAAGTTTGAAGTTTAAATTAGTTTGAAGTTTAAATTAGTTTGAAGTAGTTTGAAGTTTAAAGTAGTTTGAAGTTTAAAGTAGTTTGAAGTTTAAAGTAGTTTGAAGTTTAAAGTATTTTAAAGTAGTTTAAAGTATTTTGAGTGGTTGGTTAGTTGTCACAGATGGTTACTATGGAGTTTTTATAGAGTTCTTAGCATGATCTTGGCATTATTTAACACAAAGAAAGAAAGAAAGATAGGTTAGAAAGATAAAAAGGTTAGAAAGAAAGATTAGTTCGAAAGAAAGAAAGAAAGAAAGAAAGAAAGAAAGAAAGAAAGAAAGAAAAAGAGTAGTTAGAAAGAAAGAAAGAAAGAAAGAAAGAAAGAAAGAGAAAGATTAGTTAGAAAGAATGAAGGAAAGATTAGTTAGTTAGAAAGAAAGTTAGAAAGAAAGAAAGAAAGAAAGAAAGAAAGAAAGAAAGAAAGAAAGAAAGAAAAAGAAAGAAAGAGAAAGAAAGAAAAAGAGTAGTTAGAAAGAAAGAAAGAAAGAAAGAAAGAAAGAAAGAAAGAAAGAAAGAAAGAAAGAAAGAAAGAAAGAAAAAGAAAGAAAGAGAAAGATTAGTTAGAAAGAATGAAGGAAAGATTAGTAAGAAAGAAAGAAAGAAAGATAGGTTAGAAAGATAAAAAGGTTAGAAAGAAAGAAAGAAAGAGAAAGAAAGAACAAAAGAAAGAAAGATGGATTAGTTAGAAAGAAAGATAGATTAATTAGAAAGAAATAAAGATGGATAAGTTAGAAAGAAAGAAAGAAAGAAAGAAAGAAAGAAAGAAAGAAAGAAAGAAAGAGAAAGAAAAAGAGTAGTAAGAAAGAAAGAAAGAAAGAAAGATCAGTTAGAAAAGAATGAAGGAAAGATTAGTTAGAAAGAAAGAAAGAAAGAAAGAAAGAAAGATAGGTTAGAAAGATAAAAAGGTTAGAAAGAAAGATTAGTTAGAAAGAAAGAAAGAAAGAAAGAAAGAAAGAAAGAGAGTAGTTAGAAAGAAAGAAAGAAAGAAAGAAAGATAGATTAGTTAGAAAGAATGAAGGAAATATTAGTTAGTTAGAAAGAAAGAAAGAAAGAAAGAAAGAAAGAAAGAAAGAAAGAAAGAAAGAAAGAAAGAAAGAAAGAAAGAAAGATGGATTAGTTAGAGAGAAAGATAGATTAATTAGAGAGAAAGAAAGATGAATAATTAGAAAGAAAGATAGATAGATTAGAAAGAGAAAGAAAGAAAGAAAGAAAGAAAGAAAGAAAGAAAGAAAGATGGATTAGTTAGAAAGAAAGATAGATTAATTAGAAAGAAAGATGGATAAGTTAGAAAGAAAGATAGATTAGTTAAAAAGAGATAGATAGATAGTTTAAAGTAATTTGAAGTAGATAGATGGATGAGTTTATTTGTTTAAATGAGTCTCAATGGCTCATATAGTATATAGAACGGCAGTTTGGTTTAGTCTTCAAGGTGTTTAGATTTAAATTTTTGTCGGTTTGAATTTTTTAGAACTCCCCAATGTAAGTCAATGGGAGTTTTTGAATGAGTTTTTTCGAGTTTTGATCGTCATTTTTAGGAAAACCGTAAGTCCGTAAGGAGTTACATATAGAAATTTTTAGTCTCAGAAGAATAATAATAACTAGATGCGAAAGTTCGTCGAGACAAACTTTAAGTTGGCTTGAGAAAGTTTGGACCGGAAAGTTTTTTGCTAGGCGGTTGTTAGGATGTTATGGGTGGTCGCTATGGTGTTGCTAGGCGGTTGCTAAGGTATTCTGGGTGGTTGCTAGGCGGTTGCTAGGGTATTTTGGGTGGTTGCTAGGCTGTTTTGGGTGGTTGCTAGGCTGTTTTGGGTGGTTGCTAGGCGGTTGCCAGGGTCTTTTGTGTGGTTGCTAGGCGGTTGCTAGGGTGTTCTGGGTGGTTGCTAGGATATTTTGGGTGGTTGCTAGGGTCTTTTGGGTGGTTGCTAGGGTATTTTGGGTGGTTGCTAGGCGGTTGCTAGGGTGTTTTGGGTGGTTGCTAGGCGGTTTTGGGTGGTTGCTAGGCGGTTGCTAGGGTATTTTGGGTGGTTGCTAGGGTGTTCTGGGTGGTTGCTAGGCAGTTGCTAGGGTGTTATGGGTGGTTGCTATGGTGTTGCTAGGCGTTGCTAAGGTATTCTGGGTGGTTGCTAGGTGGTGGCCAGGGTGTTCTGGGTGGTTGCTAGGCTGTTTTGGGTGGTTGCTAGGGTATTCTGGGTGGTTGCTAGGGTCTTTTGGGTGGTTGCTAGGGTCTTTTGGGTGGTTGCTAGGCGGTTGCTAGGGTCCTTTGGGTGGTTGCTAGGGTCTTTTGGGTGGTTGCTACGGTGTTCTGGGTGGTTGCTAGGCGGTTGCTAGGGTATTTTGGGTGGTTGCTAGGCTGTTTTGGGTGGTTGCTAGGCTGTTTTGGGTGGTTGCTAGGCGGTTGCCAGGGTCTTTTGTGTGGTTGCTAGGCGGTTGCTAGGGTGTTCTGGGTGGTTGCTAGGATATTTTGGGTGGTTGCTAGGGTCTTTTGGGTGGTTGCTAGGGTATTTTGGGTGGTTGCTAGGCGGTTGCTAGGGTGTTTTGGGTGGTTGCTAGGCGGTTTTGGGTGGTTGCTAGGCGGTTGCTAGGGTATTTTGGGTGGTTGCTAGGGTGTTCTGGGTGGTTGCTAGGCAGTTGCTAGGGTGTTATGGGTGGTTGCTATGGTGTTGCTAGGCGTTGCTAAGGTATTCTGGGTGGTTGCTAGGTGGTGGCCAGGGTGTTCTGGGTGGTTGCTAGGCTGTTTTGGGTGGTTGCTAGGGTATTCTGGGTGGTTGCTAGGGTCTTTTGGGTGGTTGCTAGGGTCTTTTGGGTGGTTGCTAGGCGGTTGCTAGGGTCCTTTGGGTGGTTGCTAGGGTCTTTTGGGTGGTTGCTACGGTGTTCTGGGTGGTTGCTAGGGTCTTTTGGGTGGTTGCTAGGCGGTTGCTAGGGTGTTCTGGGGGGTTGCTAAGGTATTCAGGGTGGTTGATATGGTGTTACTAGGTGGCTGGTAGTTGTCACAGATGGTTACTATGGAGTTTTTATAGAGTTCTTAGCATGATCTTGGCATGATTTAACACTTAACTAATCGCTATTAGCATGTAGCTATTCACTGCTAGCATGTGTAACATGTTGGAAGTGCTGTTTGCTAGCATGAGTCAAAAGAGCCAAACCTCATCTCTATACGATGTTCTGATACAGAGATATAGGTCTTGCAAAACGGTTGCTAGGGTACTCAAGTTTGGTTGCTATGGAGTTGCTTGGGAGCTGGGAGCTTTAAACTTAAGAAGTTTAAATTGGTTTGAAGTTTAAAGTAGTTTAAAGTAGTTTGAAGTTTATGATAGATATATAAATAAGTTAGATAGATACAAACAAACACACACACACACACACACACACTCACACAGACTACCTCGCTCACACACTCACTCAGACACACACACACACACACACACACACAGAGTTTATGAGTTTAGAGTTTATAAGTGTACAAGTTTTTGAGTTTAGAGTTTATAAGTTTAAATGAGTTTAGAGTTCAGAATTTATTAATTTATGAGTTTAAGAGTTCATAAGTCTATGAATTCATGAGTTTATTAGTTAATTAGTTATTAAATTTAAGTTAATTAGTTTATAAGTGTATGAGATTAGAGTTTATTAGTTTAAATGAGTTTCATTGGCTAATATATATAGAATGGCAGTTTGAATTAGTTTTCAAGGGATTTAGATTTAAATTTTTGTCGGTTGGTGAGTTTGAATTTTTTTAGAATGCCCAATGTTAAGTCAATGGGAGTTTTTCCGAGTTTTGATCGTCATTTGTAGGAAAACCGTAAGTCCGATCAGTCTGAAAAGATATAGCACACTTGGTCAGATCAGTTTGAGTGTCTGAGCCGAGTTTGGAGTATGTAGAGTTAAAGCTCTAGGACGAGTTTGATATAGAAATTTTAGTCTCGGAATAATAATAATAATAATAATAACTAGATGCGAAAGTTCGTCGAGACAAACTTTAAGTTGGCTTGAGAAAGTTTGGACCAGAACGTTTTTTGCTAGGCGGTTGCTAGGATGTTATGGGTGGTCGCTATGGTGTTGCTAGGCGGTTGCTAGGGTATTTTGGGTGGTTGCTAGGCGGTTGCTAGGGTATTCTGGGTGGTTGCTAGGGTGTTTTGGGTGGTTGCTAGGCGGTTGCTAGGGTCTTTTGGGTGGTTGCTAGGCGGTTGCTAGGGTTTTTGGGTGAATAATAGGGTGTTTTGGGTGGTTGCTAGGCGGTTGCTAGGATATTTTGGGTGGTTGCTAGGGTATTTTGGGTGGTTGCTAGGATATTTTGGGTGGTTGCTAGGGTCTTTTGGGTGGTTGCTAGGCGGTTGCTAGGGTCTTTTGGGTGGTTGCTAGGGTGTTCTGGGTGGTTGCTAGGCAGTTGCTAGGGTGTTATAGGTGGTTGCTATGGTGTTGCTAGGCAGTTGCTAGGGTATTTTGGGTGGTTGCTAGGGTGTTCTGGGTGGTTGCTAGGCGGTTGCTAGGGTATTTTGGGTGGTTGCTAGGGTGTTATGGGTGGTTGCTAGGGTATTATTGGTGGTTGCTAGGTGGTTGCTAGGATATTTTGGGTGGTTGCTAGGGTCTTTTGGGTGGTTGCTAGGCGGTTGCTAGGGTCTTTTGGGTGGTTGCTAGGTTATTTTAGGTGGTTGCTAGGGTCTTTTGGGTGGTTGCTAGGCGGTTGCTAGGGTCTTTTGGGTGGTTGCTAGGGTGTTCTGGGTGGTTGCTAGGCAGTTGCTAGGGTGTTATAGGTGGTTGCTATGGTGTTGCTAGGCGGTTGCTAAGGTATTTTGGGTGGTTGCTAGGGTGTTCTGGGTGGTTGCTAGGCAGTTGCTAGGGTGTTATGGGTGGTTGCTATGGTGTTGCTAGGCGGTTGCTAAGGTATTCTGGGTGGTTGCTAGGTGGTGGCTAGGGGGTTCTGGGTGGTTGCTAGACTGTTTTGGGTGGTTGCTAGGGTCTTTTGGGTGGTTGCTAGGCGGTTGCTAGGGTGTTTTAGGTGGTTGCTAGGGTCTTTTGTGTGGTTGCTAGGGTATTTTGGGTGGTTGCTAGGGTGTTCTGGGTGGTTGCTATGGTATTCAGGGCGGTTGATATGGTGTTACTAGCTGGTTGGTAGTTGTCACAGATGGTTACTATGGAGTTTTTATAGAGTTCTTAGCATGATCTTGGCATGATTTAACACTTAACTAATTGCTATTAGCATGTAGCTATTCACTGCTAGCATGTGTAGCATGTTGGAAGTGCTGTTTGCAAGCATGAGTCAAAAGAGCCAAACCTCATCTCTATACGATGTTCTGATACAGAGATATAGGTCTTGCAAAACGGTTGCTAGGGTACTCAAGTTTGGTTGCTATGGAGTTGCTTGGGAGCTGGAAGCATTAAACTTAAGAAGTTTAAAGTGGTTTGAAGTTTAAAGTAGTTTAAAGTAGTTTGAAGTTTATGATAGATATATAAATAAGTTAGATAGATACACACAAACACACACACACACACACACACACACACTCAAGACTACCTCACTCAGACACACACACACACACTCAGAGTTTATGAGTTTAGAGTTTATATGTGTACGAGTTTTTGAGTTTAGAGTTTATAAGTTTAAATGAGTTTAGAGTTCAGAGTTTATTAATTTATGAGTTTAAGAGTTCATAAGTCTATGAATTCATGAGTTTATTAGTTAATTAGCTATTAAATTTAAGTTAATTAGTTTATAAATGTATGAAATTAGAGTTTATTAGTTTAAATGAGTTTCATTGGCTAATATATATAGAACGGCAGTTTGGTTTAGTCTTCAAGGTGTTTAGATTTAAATTTTTGTCGGTTGGTGAGTTTGAATCTGGATTTGAATTTTTTAGAACTCCCCATTGTAAGTCAATGGGAGTTTTTCCGAGTTTTGATCGTCATTTGTAGGAAAACCGTAAGTCCGATTAGTCTGAAAAGATAAAGCAACGCGAGTCAGAACAGTTTGAGTGTCTGAGCCGAGTTTGGAGTATGTAGAGTTAAAGCTCTAGGACGAGTTTCATATAGAAATTTTAGTCTCGGAATAATAATAATAATAATAATAATAATAATAAGTTTAAATAGGATTTCAATATGTTGGCTCTCTCAAGCCAACTTAATAAGTTTAAATAGGATTTCAATATGTTGGCTCTCTCAAGCCAACTTAACTAGATGCGAAAGTTCGTCGAGACAAACTTTAAGTTGGCTTGAGAAAGTTTGAGCAGAATGTTTTTTGCTAGGCGGTTGCTAGGAAGTTATGGGTGGTTGCTATGGTGTTGCTAGGGTATTTTGGGCGGTTGCTAGGGTGTTCTGGGTGGTTGCTAGGTGGTTGCTAGGGTGTCCTGGGTGGTTGCTAAGGTCTTTTGGGTGGTTGCTAGGGTATTTTGGGTGGTTGCTAGGGTGTTCTAGGTGGTTGCTAGGGTATTCTGGGTGGTTGCTAGGCGGTTGCTAGGATATTTTAGGTGGTTGCTAGGGTCTTTTGGGTGGTTGCTAGGCGGTTGCTAGGGTCTTTTGGGTGGTTGCTAGGGTCTTTTGGGTGGTTGCTAGGCGGTTGCTAGGGTGTTTTGGGTGGTTGCTAGGATGTTTTGGGTGGTTGCTAGGGTCTTTTGGGTGGTTGCTAGGCGGTTGCTAGGGTGTTTTGGGTGGTTGCTAAGGTCTTTTGGGTGGTTGCTAGGGTATTTTGGGTGGTTGCTAGGGTGTTCTGGGTGGTTGCTAGGGTCTTTTGGGTGGTTGCTAGGCGGTTGCTAGGGTGTTTTGGGTGGTTGCTAGGATATTTTGGGTGGTTGCTAAGGTCTTTTGGGTGGTTGCTAGGGTATTTTGGGTGGTTGCTAGGGTGTTCTGGGTGGTTGCTAGGCGGTTGCTAGGGTGTTCTGGGTGGTTGCTAGGGTCTTTTGGGTAGTTGCTAGGCGGTTGCTAGGATATTTTGGGTAGTTGCTAGGGTCTTTTGGGTGGTTACTAGGCGGTTGCTAGGATATTTTCGGTGGTTGCTAGGGTCTTTTGGGTGGTTGCTAGGCGGTTGCTAGGGTATTTTGGGTGGTTGCTAGGATATTTTGGGTGGTTGCTAGGGTCTTTTGGGTGGTTGCTAGGGTATTTTGGGTGGTTGCTAGGGTGTTCTGGGTGGTTGCTATGGTATTCAGGGCGGTTGATATGGTGTTACTAGCTGGTTGGTAGTTGTCACAGATGGTTACTATGGAGTTTTTATAGAGTTCTTAGCATGATCTTGGCATGATTTAACACTTAACTAATTGCTATTAGCATGTAGCTATTCACTGCTAGCATGTGTAGCATGTTGGAAGTGCTGTTTGCAAGCATGAGTCAAAAGAGCCAAACCTCATCTCTATACGATGTTCTGATACAGAGATATAGGTCTTGCAAAACGGTTGCTAGGGTACTCAAGTTTGGTTGCTATGGAGTTGCTTGGGAGCTGGAAGCATTAAACTTAAGAAGTTTAAAGTGGTTTGAAGTTTAAAGTAGTTTAAAGTAGTTTGAAGTTTGACAGATAGATAAATAAGTTAGATAGAGACACACACACACACACACACACACACACACACACACACACACACACACACACACACACACACACACTAACTCGCTCACACACTCACTCATAAACTCAGTGTGTGTGTCTGAGTTTAGAGTTTATAAGTGTATAAATTGATGAGTTTATAAGTGTATGAGTTCTTGAGTTTTGAGTTTATAAGTTTAAATCAGTTTAGAGTTTATAAGTTTAAATGAGATTAAGAGTTCAGAGTTTATTAATTTATGAGTTTAAGAGTTCATAAGTTTATGAATTCATGAGTTTATAAGTTAATTAGTTTATAAGTGTTTAGAGTTTAGAGTTTATTAGTTTAAATGAGTCTCAATGGCTCATATAGTATATAGAACGGCAGTTTGGTTTAGTCTTCAAGGTGTTTAGATTTAAATTTTTGTCGGTTTGAATTTTTTAGAACTCCCCAATGTAAGTCAATGGAGTTTTTGAATGAGTTTTTTCGAGTTTTGATCATCATTTTTAGGAAAACCGTAAGTCCGATCAGTCTGAAAAGATAGAGCACACCGAGTCAGATCAGTCTGAGTGTCTGTGCCGAGTTTGGAGTATGTAGAGTTAAAGCTCTAGGAGGAGATACATATAGTTTTTTTTCCGGTCAGAAGAAGAATAATAATAAGTTTAAATAGGATTTCAATATGTTGGCTCTCTCAAGCCAACTTAACTAGATGCGAAAGTTCGTCGAGACAAACTTTAAGTTGGCTTGAGAAAGTTTGGACCGGAAAGTTTTTTGCTAGGCGGTTGTTAGGATGTTATTGGTGGTCGCTATGGTGTTGCTAGGTGGTTGCTAAGGTATTCTGGGTGGTTGCTAGGCGGTTGCTAGGGTGTTTTGGGTGGTTGCTAGGCGGTTGCTAGGGTCTTTTGTGTGGTTGCTAGGCGGTTGCTAGGTGGTTGCTAGGGTGTTCTGGGTGGTTGCTAGGATATTTTGGTGGTTGCTAGGGTCTTTTGGGTGGTTGCTAGGTGGTTGCCAGGGTCTTTTGGGTGGTTGCTAGGGTCTTTTGGGTGGTTGCTAGGTGGTTGCTAGGGTGTTTTGGGTGGTTGCTAGGGTCTTTTGGGTGGTTGCTAGGCGGTTGCTAGGGTATTTTGGGTGGTTACTAGGGTGTTCTGGGTGGTTGCTAGGCAGTTGCTAGGGTGTTATGGGTGGTTGCTAGGGTGTTTTGGGTGGTTGCTAAGATATTTTGGGTGGTTGCTAGGGTCTTTTGGGTGGTTGCTAGGCGGTTGCTAGGGTATTTTGGGTGGTTGCTAGGGTGTTCTGGGTGGTTGCTAGGGTGGTCTGGGTGGTTCCTAGGCGGTTGCTAGGGTATTTTGGGTGGTTGCTAGAGTGTTCTGGGTGGTTGTTAGGCAGTTGCTACGGTGTTCTGAGTGGTTGCTATGGTGTTGCTAGGGTGTCCTAAGGTATTTTGGGTGGTTGCTAGGGTGTTCTGGGTGGTTGTTGGGCAGTTGCTACGGTGTTCTGAGTGGTTGCTATGGTGTTGCTAGGGTGTTCTAAGGTATTTTGGGTGGTTGCTAGGGTGTTCTGGGTGGTTGTTAGGCAGTTGCTAGGGTGTTCTGAGTGGTTGCTATGGTGTTGCTAGGGTGTCCTAAGGTATTTTGGGTGGTTGCTAGGGTGTTCTGAGTGGTTGCTATGGTGTTGCTATGGTGTTCTAAGGTATTTTGGGTGGTTGCTAGGGTGTTCTGGGTGGTTGCTATGGTGTTGCTATGGTGTTCTAAGGTATTTTGGGTGGTTGCTAGGGTGTTCTGGGTGGTTGTTAGGCAGTTGCTAGGGTGTTCTGAGTGGTTGCTATGGTGTTGCTAGGGTGTTCTAAGGTATTTTGGGTGGTTGCTAGGGTGTTCTGAGTGGTTGCTATGGTGTTGCTAGGGTGTTCTAAGGTATTTTGGGTGGTTGCTAGGGTGTTCTGGGTGGTTGCTAGGCGGTTGCTAGGGTGTTCTGGGTGGTTGCTATGGTATTCAGGGCGGTTGATATGGTGTTACTAGGTGGTTGGTAGTTGTCACAGATGGTTACTATGGAGTTTTTATAGAGTTCTTAGCATGATCTTGGCATGATTCAACACTTAACTAATTGCTATTAGCATGTAGCTATTCACTGCTAGCATGTGTAGCATGTTGGAAGTGCTGTTTGCTAGCATGAGTCAAAAGAGCCAAAACTCATCTCTATACGATGTTCTGATACAGAGATATAGGTCTTGCAAAACGGTTGCTAGGGTACTCAAGTTTGGTTGCTATGGAGTTGCTTGGGAGCTGGAAGCATTAAACTAAAGAAGTTTAAAGTGGTTTGAAGTTTAAAGTAGTTTAAAGTAGTTTGAAGTTTATGATAGATATATAAATAAGTTAGATAGATACACACAAACACACACACACACACACACACACACACACACACACTCAGACTACCTCGCTCACACACTCACTCAGACACACACACACACTCAGAGTTTATGAGTTTAGAGTTTATAAGTGTACGAGTTTTTGAGTTTAGAGTTTATAAGTTTAAATGAGTTTAGAGTTCAGAGTTTATTAATTTATGAGTTTAAGAGTTCATAAGTATATGAATTCATGAGTTTATTAGTTAATTAGCTATTAAATTTAAGTTAATTAGTTGATAAATGTATGAGATTAGAGTTTATTAGTTTAAATGAGTTTCATTGGCTAATATATATAGAACGGCAGTTTGGTTTAGTCTTCAAGGTGTTTAGATTTAAATTTTTGTCGGTTGGTGAGTTTGAATCTGGATTTGAATTTTTTAGAACTCCCCATTGTAAGTCAATGGGAGTTTTTCCGAGTTTTGATCGTCATTTGTAGGAAAACCGTAAGTCCGATCAGTCTGAAAAGATAAAGCAACGCGAGTCAGAACAGTTTGAGTGTCTGAGCCGAGTTTGGAGTATGTAGAGTTAAAGCTCTAGGACGAGTTTCATATAGAAATTTTAGTCTCGGAATAATAATAATAACTAGATGCGAAAGTTCGTCGAGACAAACTTTAAGTTGGCTTGAGAAAGTTTGGACCGGAAAGTTTTTTGCTAGGCGGTTGTTAGGATGTTATAGGTGGTCGCTATGGTGTTGCTAGGCGGTTGCTAAGGTATTCTGGGTGGTTGCTAGGCGGTTGCTAGGGTATTTTGGGTGGTTGCTAGGGTCTTTTGTGTGGTTGCTAGGCGGTTGCTAGGTGGTTGCTAGGGTATTCTGGGTGGTTGCTAGGATATTTTTGGTGGTTGCTAGGGTCTTTTGGGTGGTTGCTAGGCGGTTGCTAGGGTGTTTTGGGTGGTTGCTAGGGTCTTTTGGGTGGTTGCTAGGCGGTTGCTAGGGTGTTTTGGGTGGTTGCTAGGGTCTTTTGGGTGGTTGCTAGGGTCTTTTGGGTGGTTGCTACGGTGTTCTGGGTGGTTGCTAGGGTCTTTTGGGTGGTTGCTAGGCGGTTGATAGGATATTTTGGGTGGTTGCTAGGGTCTTTTGGGTGGTTGCTAGGCGGTTGCTAGGGTGTTTTGGGTGGTTGCTAGGGTCTTTTGGGTGGTTGCTAGGCGGTTGCTAGGGTGTTTTGTGTGGTTGCTAGGGTCTTTTGGGTGGTTGCTACGGTGTTCTGGGTGGTTGCTAGGGTCTTTTGGGTGGTTGCTAGGCGGTTGCTAGGGTGTTCTGGGGGGTTGCTATGGTATTCAGGGCGGTTGATATGGTGTTACTAGGTGGTTGGTAGTTGTCACAGATGGTTACTATGGAGTTTTTATAGAGTTCTTAGCATGATCTTGGCATGATTTAACACTTAACTAATCGCTATTAGCATGTAGCTATTCACTGCTAGCATATGTAGCATGTTGGAAGTGCTGTTTTCTAGCATGAGTCAAAAGAGCCAAACCTCATCTCTATACGATGTTCTGATACAGAGATATAGGTCTTGCAAAACGGTTGCTAGGGTACTCAAGTTTGGTTGCTATGGAGTTGCTTGGGAGCTGGGAGCTTTAAACTTAAGAAGTTTAAATTGGTTTGAAGTTTAAAGTAGTTTGAAGTTCATGACAGAGAGATAGATAGATAAATAAGTTAGATAGATACACACACACACACACACACTCACAGACTACCTCGCTCACACACTCACTCAGACTCAGACACACACACACACACACACACACACTCAGAGTTTATGAGTTTAGAGTTTATAAGTGTATAAACTGATGAGTTTATAAGTGTATGAGTTTTTGAGTTTAGAGTTTATAAGTTTAAATGAGTTTAGAGTTCAGAGTTTATTAATTTATGAGTTTAAGAGTTCATAAGTCTATGAATTCATGAGTTTATTGGTTAATTAGTTATTAAATTTAAGTTAATTAGTTTATAAATGTATGAGATTAGAGTTTATTAGTTTAAATGAGTTTCATTGGCTAATATATATAGAACGGCAGTTTGGTTTAGTCTTCAAGGTATTTAGATTTGAATTTTTGTCGGTTGGCGAGTTTGAATCTGGATTTGAATTTTTTAGAACTCCCCAATGTAAGTCAATGGGAGTTTTTCCGAGTTTTGATCGTCATTTGTAGGAAAACCGTAAGTCCGATCAGTCTGAAAAGATAAAGCAACGCGAGTCAGAACAGTGTGAGTGTCTGAGCCGAGTTTGGAGTATGTAGAGTTAAAGCTCTAGGACGAGTTTCATATAGAAATTTTAGTCTCGGAATAATAATAATAACTAGATGCGAAAGTTCGTCGAGACAAACTTTAAGTTGGCTTGAGAAAGTTTGGAGCAGAAACTTTTTTGCTAGGTGGTTGCTAGGATGTTATGGGTGGATGCTATGGTGTTGCTAGGGTATTTTGGGCGGTTGCTAGGGTGTTCTGGGTGGTTGCTAGGCGGTTGCTAGGGTGTTATGAGTGGTTACTAGGATGTTTTGGGTGGTTGCTAGGGTGTTGCTAGGGTATTTTGGGTGGTTACTAGGGTGTTCTAGGTGGTTGCTAGGCGGTTGCTAGGATATTTTGGGTGGTTGCTAGGGTCTTTTGGGTGGTTGCTAGGCGGTTGCTAGGGTATTTTAGGTGGTTGCTAGGGTGTTCTGGGTGGTTGATAGGATATTTTGGGTGGTTGCTAGGGTCTTTTGGGTGGTTGCTAGGGTGTTCTGGGTGGTTGCTAGGCGGTTGCTAGGATATTTTGGGTGGTTGCTAGGCTGTTTTGGGTGGTTGCTAGGGTATTCTGGGTGGTTGCTATGGTGTTGCTAGGGTATTTTGGGCGGTTGCTAGGGTGTTCTGGGTGGTTGCTAGGTGGTTGCTAGGGTGTCCTGGGTGGTTGCTAAGGTCTTTTGGGTGGTTGCTAGGCAGTTGCTAGGGTTTTCTGGGTGGTTGCTAGGCTGTTTTGGGTGGTTGCTAGGCGGTTGCTAGGATATTTCTGATGGTTGCTAGGGTCTTTTGGGTGGTTGCTAGGCGGTTGCTAGGATTTTTTGGGTGGTTGCTAGGGTCTTTTGGGTGGTTGCTAGGCGGTTGCTAGGGTATTTTAGGTGGTTGCTAGGATCTTTTGGGTGGTTGCTAGGCGGTTGCTAGGGTCTTTTGGGTGGTTGCTAGGATATTTTAGGTGGTTGCTAGGCAGTTGCTAGGGTTTTCTGGGTGGTTGCTAGGCGGTTGCTAGGATATTTCTGATGGTTGCTAGGGTCTTTTGGGTGGTTGCTAGGCGGTTGCTAGGATATTTTCGGTGGTTGCTAGGGTCTTTTGGGTGGTTGCTAGGCGGTTGCTAGGGTATTTTGGGTGGTTGCTAGGCGGTTGCTAGGGTCTTTTGGGTGGTTGCTAGGATATTTTAGGTGGTTGCTAGGGTCTTTTGGGTGGTTGCTAGGCGGTTGCTAGGGTCTTTTGGGTGGTTGCTAGGCGGTTGCTAGGGTGTTTTGGGTGGTTGCTAGGATGTTTTGGGTGGTTGCTAGGGTCTTTTGGGTGGTTGCTAGGCGGTTGCTAGGGTGTTTTGGGTGGTTGCTAGGATATTTTGGGTGGTTGCTAGGGTCTTTTGGGTGGTTGCTAGGATATTTTGGGTGGTTGCTAGGGTGTTTTGGGTGGTTGCTAGGCGGTTGTTAGGGTGTTTTGGGTGGTTGCTAGGGTATTTTGGGTGGTTGCTAGGCGGTTGCTAGGTCTTTTGGGTGGTTGCTAGGATATTTTGGGTGGTTGCTAGGGTCTTTTGGGTGGTTGCTAGGGTGTTCTGGGTGGTTGCTAGGCGGTTGGTAGGGTGTTCTGGGTGGTTGCTAGGGTCTTTTGGGTAGTTGCTAGGCGGTTGCTAGGATATTTTGGGTAGTTGCTAGGGTCTTTTGGGTGGTTGCTAGGATATTTTCGGTGGTTGCTAGGGTCTTTTGGGTGGTTGCTAGGCGGTTGCTAGGGTATTTTGGGTGGTTGCTAGGATATTTTTGGTGGTTGCTAGGGTCTTTTGGGTGGTTGCTAGGATATTTTTGGTGGTTGCTAGGTGGTTGCTAGGGTCTTTTGGGTGGTTGCTAGGGTGTTATGGGTGGTTGCTAGGTGTTGCTAGGCGGTTGCTAAGGTATTCAGGGTGGTTGATAATGTGTTACTAGGTGGCTGGTAGTTGTCACAGATGGTTACTATGGAGTTTTTATAGAGTTCTTAGCATGATCTTGGCATGATTTAACACTTAACTAATCACTATTAGCATGTAGCTATTCACTGCTAGCATGTGTAGTTTGTTGGAAGTGATGTTTGCTAGCATGAGTCAAAAGAGCCAAACCTCATCTCTATACGATGTTCTGATACAGAGATATAGGTCTTACAAAACGGTTGCTAGGGTACTCGAGTTTGGTTGCTATGGAGTTGCTTGGGAGCTGGAAGATTTAAACTTAACAAGTTTATAGTGGTTTGAAGTTTACAGTAGTTTACAGTAGTTTGAAGTTTGACAGATAGATAAATAAGTTAGATAGACACACACACACACACACACACACACACACAAACACACAAACACACACACACACACACACACACCCACTAACTCGCTCACACACTCACTCATAAACTCAGTGTGTGTGTCTGAGTTTAGAGTTTATAAGTGTATAAATTGATGAGTTTATAAGTGTATGAGTTCTTGAGTTTTGAGTTTATAAGTTTAAATCAGTTTAGAGTTTATAAGTTTAAATGAGATTAAGAGTTCAGAGTTTATTAATTTATGAGTTTAAGAGTTCATAAGTTTATGAATTCATGAGTTTATAAGTTAATTAGTTTATAAGTGTTTATAGTTTAGAGTTTATTAGTTTAAATGAGTCTCAATGGCTCATATAGTATATAGAACGGCAGTTTGGTTTAGTCTTCAAGGTGTTTAGATTTAAATTTTTGTCGGTTTGAATTTTTTAGAACTCCCCAATGTAAGTCAATGGGAGTTTTTGAATGAGTTTTTTCGAGTTTTGATCGTCATTTTTAGGAAAACCGTAAGTCCGATCAGTCTGAAAAGATATAGCATACCGAGTCAGATCAGTTTGAGTGTCTGAGCCGAGTTTGGAGTATGTAGGGTTAAAGCTCTAGGACGAGTTTGATATAGATTTTTTTAGGGTCAGAAGAATAATAATAATAAGTTTAAATAGGATTTCAATATGTTGGCTTTCTCAAGCCAACTTAATAATAATAATAAGTTTAAATAGGATTTCAATATGTTGGCTCTCTCAAGCCAACTTAATAATAATAATAATAAGTTTAAATAGGATTTCAATATGTTGGCTCTCTCAAGCCAACTTAATAAGTTTAAATAGGATTTCAATATGTTGGCTCTCTCAAGCCAACTTAATAATAATAATAATAAGTTTAAATAGGATTTCAATATGTTGGCTCTCTCAAGCCAACTTAACTAGATTAAAAAGTTCGTCGAGACAAACTTTAAGTTGGCTTGAGAAAGTTTGGACCGGAAAGTTTGAAGTTTAAAGTAGTTTGAAGATTAAAGTAGTTTGAAGTTTAATTTAGTTTAAAGTTTAAAGAAGTTTGAAGTTTAATTTAGTTTAAAGTTTAAAGAAGTTTGAAGTTTAATTTAGTTTAAAGTAGTTTGAAGTTTAATTTAGTTTACAGTTTAAAGTAGTTTAAAGTTTATAGTTTAAAGTTTAAATTAGTTTGAAGTTTAAAGTAGTTTAAAGGTTGAAGTAGTTTAAAGTTAAAAAGTTGCTAGGGGGTTTCTAGTGGGTTGCTAAGGTGTTTTGGGTGGTTGCTAGGTGGTAGCTTGGGTATTCTGGATGGTTGCTAGGCGGTTGCTAGGGTGTTCTGAGTGGTTGCTATGGTGTTGCTAGGCGGTTGCTAGGGTGTTCTGGGTGGTTGCTATGCTGTTGCTAGGCGGTTGCTAGGGTATTCTGGGTGGTTGCTAGGCGGTTGCTAGGCGGTTGCTAGGGTGTTCTGGGTGGTTGCTATGATGTTGCTAGGCGGTTGCTAGGGTGTTTTGGTGGTTGCTATGGTGTTGCTAGGCGGTTGCTAGGGTATTCTGGGTGGTTGCTATGATGTTGCTAGGGTGTTTTGGTGGTTGCTAGGATGTTGCTAGGCGGTTGCTAGGGTGTTTTGGTGGTTGCTAGGATATTTTGGGTGGTTTCTAGGGTATTTTGGGTGGTTGCTAGGGTATTCTGGGTGGTTGCTAGGCGGTTGCTAGGATATTTTGGGTGGTTGCTAGGGTATTTTGGGTGGTTGCTAGGGTGTTTTGAGTGGTTACTAGGATGTTTTGGGTGGTTGCTAGGGTATTCCGGGTGGTTGCTAGGCGGTTGCTAGGATATTTCTGATGGTTGCTAGGGTCTTTTGGGTGGTTGCTAGGCGGTTGCTAGGGTGTTCTGGGTGGTTGCTATGATGTTGCTAGGCGGTTGCTAGGGTGTTTTGGTGGTTGCTATGGTGTTGCTAGGCGGTTGCTAGGGTATTCTGGGTGTTGCTAGGATGTTGCTAGGGTGTTTTGGTGATTGCTAGGATGTTGCTAGGTTGTTCTGGGTGGTTGCTATGCTGTTGCTAGGCGGTTGCTAGGGTGTTTTGGTGGTCGCTATGGTGTTGCTAGGCGGTTGCTAGGGTGTTCTGGATGGTTGCTATGATGTTGCTAGGTGGTTGCTAGGGTGTTTTGGTGGTTGCTATGGTGTTGCTAGGGTATTCTGGGTGGTTGCTAGGGTGTTCTGGGTGGTTGCTATGGTGTTACTAGGTGGTTGGTAGTTGTCACAGATGGTTACTATGGAGTCTTTAGAGTTCTTAGCATGATCTTGGCATGATATAGCACTTAACTAATCGCTATTAGCATGTAGCTATTCACTGCTAGCATGTGTAGCATGTTGGAAGTGCTCTTTGCTAGCATGAGTCAAAAGAGCCAAACCTCATCTCTATACGATGTTCTGATACAGAGATATAGGTCTTGCAAAACGGTTGCTAGGGTACTCAAGTTTGGTTGCTATGGAGTTGCTTGGGAGCTGGAAGCTTTAAACTTAAGAAGTTTAAAGTGGTTTGAAGTTTAAAGTAGTTTACGAGTTTTGAGTTTACAAGTTTAAATGAGTTTTTTTTTTGTGTGTGTGTGTGTGTGTGTGTGTGTTCACACACACACACACACACACACACACACACACACACACACACTCAGAGTTTATGAGTTTAGAGTTTATAAGTGTATAAATTGATGAGTTTAGAGTTTATAAGTTTTAAATGAGTTTAGAGTTTATAAGTTTTAAATGAGTTTAGAGTTTATAAGTTTTAATGAGTTTAGAGTTTATAAGTTTAAATGAGTTTAAGAGTTGAGTTTATTAATTTATGAGTTTAAGAGTTCATAAGTCTATGAATTCATGAGTTTATAAGTTAATTAGTTTATAAGTGTATGAGTTTAGAGTTCATTAGTTTAAATGGGTCTCAATGGCTAATATAGTATATAGAATGGCAGTTTGATTTAGTCTTCAAGGTATTTTGATTTGAATTTTCGTCGGTTGGTCAGTTTGAATCTGGATTTGAATTTTTTAGAACTCCCCAATGTAAGTCAATGGGAGTTTTTCCGAGTTTTGATCGTCATTTTTAGGGAAACCGTAAGTCCGATCAGTCTGAAAAGATATAGCACACTTGGTCAGATCAGTTTTAGATTAGATTAGATTAGATTCAACTTTATTGTCATTACACAAGTACAGGTACAAGGCAACGAAATGCAGTTTAGGTCTAACCAGAAGTGCAATAGCAGCAAGTGCAGGATATACAGTGGTTCCATAAGTGCAGAACATGGATATGTACTGAATAAATATAGAGTTGAATACTATTATAAACAAAAATTTACAGATAGATTGTCCTATGAATATAATATACAGATAACTATTACTGTGAACAGAATTTACAGCTAGATATGTACTGAATATAATATACAGATGGCTATTACTATAAACAGAATGTTTACAGATAGATGTACTGAATATAATATACAGATGGCTGTTACTATAAACAGAATTTTACAGATAGATATGTACTATGAATATATATACAGATGGCTGTTACTATAAACAGAATTTTACAGATAGATATGTACTATGAATATATATACAGATGGCTGTTACTATAAACAGAATGTGAGCATAATATACAGATGGCTATTACTATAAACAGAATTTTACAAATAGATATATGTATAAGTTAGGCTAATGAGCAGTATAACAATGGATTTAAAGTAGTGCAAATAAAGTTTGGACAGAAGCTATCCGAGTGAAAGTGCAGTGGAAAGTAATTGCATATTACAGTTAAGGTACGATATTGCAATGTATATATAAACAGTCGGTACTGTAAATAAACAGTCGGCAGTGCAAATTGAGCATATTCCAGTCAAGGTAGTAGTGCAAGATGCATATGTAAACAGTTGTTACTGTAATAACAGTCAGCAGTGCAAATGAACATTATAGTATTGCAAATAACAAATACTATAATGTTCATTTGCACTGTTTGTGGCTCAGTTTGAGTGTCTGAGCCGAGTTTGGAGTATGTAGAGTTAAAGCTCTAGGAGAAGTTTCATATAGAAATTTTAGTCTCGGAATAATAATAATAATAATAATAAGTTTAAATAGGATTTCAATATGTTGGCTCTCTCAAGCCAACTTAATAATAATAACTAGAATGTACATTTCCTGAAGAAAATGTGAAGTGGTGCTTGCAGTGGCAAAATTCACCACCCGGTTGCTAGGGTGTTTTACATGATTGCATACGAGCCAACAACCATGTCTGTACGATGTTGTGGAGCTGAAATATGGTTTCTATATGTTGCAATATGGTGGCTAGGTGGCTCTAAATGGTTGCTAGGGTGTGAATACAAAGTTACCATGGTGAAATTTACAGACTGTTTCCCAACCAAAACAAAAGAGCCAACCCCCATCTCTATATGATGTTCTGATGCAGAGACATGGGTCTTGATAAACGGTTGCTAGGGTCCTCTGTTTGGTTGCCAGGGAGTGACTTGGCAGGTGCCAATCATGAAACTCCAAAGGCTGATTGTCAGTATGAATGATTTAAACCAACTCCCATGCCTATGTGATATTCAGAATGGAAGATATCCCTCTTTGGAATTTGGTTGCTAAGGTACTCTGTTTGGTTGCTAGAGAGTGGCCTGGCAGCTGCCAATCATGAAACTCCAGAGGCTGCTTGTCATTATGAATGATATAAAACAACTTCCATGCCTGTGTGACATTCAGAATGGAAGATATCGCTCTTTGGATTTTGGTTGCTAGGGTCCTCTGATTGGTTGCTATGGAGTTACTTGGCAGCTGCCAATGATAAATCTGCAAAGGCTTCTTGTCACTATGAATGATATAAACCAACTCCCATGCCTATGTGACATTCAGAATGGAAGATATCCCTCTTTGGATTTTGGTTGGTAGGGTACTCTGTTTGGTTGCTATGGAGTTTCTTGACAGCTGCCAATGATGAAACTGCAAAGGCTTCTTGTCACTATGAATGATATAAACCAACTCCCATGCCTATGTGACATTCAGAATGGAAGATATCCCTATTTGGATTTTGGTTGCTAGGTACTCTGTTTGGTTGCTATGGAGTTGCTTGGCAGCTGCCAATGATGAAACTACAATGGCTTCTTTTCACTATGAATGAAATAAACAAACTCCCATGCCTCTGTGACATTCAGAATGGAAGATATCCCTCTTTGGATTTTGGTTGCTAGGGTACTCTATTTGGTTGCTAGGGAGTGGCTTGGCAGCTGCCAATCATGAAACTCCAAAGGCTTTTTGTTACTATGAATGATATAAACCAACTCCCATGCCTCTGTGACATTCAGAATGGAAGATATCCCTCTTTGAATTTTGGTTGCTAGGGTAATCTGTTTGGTTGCTATGGAGTTGCTTGACAGCTGCCATTGATGAAACTGCAAAGGCTTTTTGTTACTATGAATGATATAAACCAACTCCCATGCCTCTGTGACATTCAGACTGGAAGATATCCCTCTTTGGATTTTGGTTGCTAGGGTACTCTGATTGGTTGCTAGGGAGTGGCTTGGCAGCTGCCAATCATGAAACTCCAAAGGCTTCTTGTCACTATGAATTATATAAACCAACCCCCATCTCTATACGATGCTCTGATACAGAGATATATGTCTTGCTAAATAGTTGCTAAGGTACTCTGTTTGGTTGCTATGGAGTGGCTTGGCAGCTGCTAATGATGAAACTCCAAAGGCTGCTTTTTCAGTATGAATGATATAAACCAACTCCCATGCCTCTGTCATATTCAGAATAGAAGATATCCCTCTAGGATTTTGGTTGCTAAGGTGCTCGACAATGGTTGCTAGGGAGAGGCTAGGAAGTGTTGAGGTGATTCATGATTGGCCATTTGATGCCCTGAGTGAAACGAGACCACCTTCGTGTTTATGTGATCTACTAGAGCGTTTCTAGACGTTTCTAGGGTGTTCAGGATGGTTGCTAAGGTATTTTTGGTAGTTGCTATGGTGTTACTAGGTGGTTGGTAGTTGTCAAAGATGTGGTTACTATGGAGTTTTTATAGAGTTATTAAAATCTTTAATAACGAGTGCATTCAGTACGGCACTCGGCCTGCGGCCTCGTGCCTATGGCCGATTAGGCACAAGCATGGAGCGATATCGCAAGGCCACGAGTGTAATATTGCTTTAAAAAATACAAAAAAATGTACAAAATTTTTTTTTTTGGTTTAGGGTGGTTGCTAGGGAGCTCTTAGTGGTTGCTAGGGTGCTGTAACTGGTTGCTAGGGTGTGGCTATGAAGATTTTAGGCCATTACTTATTGGTTGCTTGATAATATAAATCCTCTGAGGGAGAGAGAGAGGGAGAGACGCAGGGGTGACAGGCCCTTTGGAGTCTGTGTGTGTGAAAACGTCGGTTTGGATTCAAATGTTTTTAGAACTCCCAATGTAAAGTCAATGGGACTTTTTCGGCCGCTTTTTCGTCCGCTGTGCGAACATTGTACAACCGATCGCTTAGAAAAGATATAGCACACCTCTCCTCAATGAGCCGGTCGATTTGACACCTCACTCAGGGGTCTGAGACAAACGGTGCGGGGCGCATTACGCGCCAAACTTTGTCCAGAATAATAAGAATAATAACTAGATGCGAAAGTTCGTCGAGACAAACTTTAAGTTGGCTTGAGAAAGTTTGGAGCAGAACGTTTTTTGCTAGGCGGTTGCTAGGATGTTATGGGTGGTTGCTATGGTGTTGCTAGGGTATTTTGGGCGGTTGCTAGGGTGTTCTGGGTGGTTGCTAGGTGGTTGCTAGGGTGTCCTGGGTGGTTGCTAAGGTCTTTTGGGTGGTTGCTAGGCAGTTGCTAGGGTTTTCTGGGTAGTTGCTAGGCTGTTTTGGGTGGTTGCTAGGCGGTTGCTAGGATATTTCTGATGGTTGCTAGGGTCTTTTGGGTGGTTGCTAGGCGGTTGCTAGGATATTTTGGGTGGTGGCTAGGATATTTTGGGTGGTTGCTAGGCGGTTGCTAGGATATTTTAGGTGGTTGCTAGGGTCTTTTGGGTGGTTGCTAGGCGGTTGCTAGGGTCTTTTGGGTGGTTGTTAGGATATTTTAGGTGGTTGCTAGGGTCTTTTGGGTGGTTGCTAGGCGGTTGCTAGGGTCTTTTGGGTGGTTGCTAGGCGGTTGCTAGGGTGTTTTGGGTGGTTGCTAGGATGTTTTGGGTGGTTGCTAGGGTCTTTTGGGTGGTTGCTAGGCGGTTGCTAGGGTGTTTTGGTGGTTGCTAGGATATTTTGGGTGGTTGCTAGGGTCTTTTGGGTGGTTGCTAGGCGGTTGCTAGGGTGTTTTGGGTGGTTGCTAGGATATTTTGGGTGGTTGCTAGGGTCTTTTGGGTGGTTGCTAGGCGGTTGCTAGGGTGTTTTGGGTGGTTGCTAGGGTCTTTTGGGTGGTTGCTAGGCGGTTGCTAGGGTCTTTTGGGTGGTTGCTAGGATATTTTAGGTGGTTGCTAGGGTTTTTTGGGTGGTTGCTAGGCGGTTGCTAGGGTCTTTTGGGTGGTTGCTAGGCGGTTGCTAGGGTGTTTTGGGTGGTTGCTAGGATGTTTTGGGTGGTTGCTAGAGTCTTTTGGGTGGTTGCTAGAGTCTTTTGGGTGGTTGCTAGACGGTTGCTAGGGTGTTTTGGGTGGTTGCTAGGGTCTTTTGGGTGGTTGCTAGGCGGTTGCTATGGTGTTTTGGGTGGTTGCTAGGATATTTTGGGTGGTTGCTAGGGTATTTTGGGTGGTTGCTAGGGTCTTTTGGGTGGTTGCTAGGCGGTTGCTAGGGTGTTTTGGGTGGTTGCTATGGTGTTTTGGGTGGTTGCTAGGCGGTTGCTAGGTCTTTTGGGTGGTTGCTAGGATATTTTGGGTGGTTGCTAGGGTCTTTTGGGTGGTTGCTAGGGTATTTTGGGTGGTTGCTAGGGTGTTCTGGGTGGTTGCTAGGCGGTTGGTAGGGTGTTCTGGGTGGTTGCTAGGGTCTTTTGGGTAGTTGCTAGGCGGTTGCTAGGATATTTTGGGTAGTTGCTAGGGTCTTTTGGGTGGTTGCTAGGATATTTTCGGTGGTTGCTAGGGTCTTTTGGGTGGTTGCTAGGCGGTTGCTAGGGTATTTTGAGTGGTTGCTAGGATATTTTTGGTGGTTGCTAGGGTCTTTTGGGTGGTTGCTAGGCGGTTGCTAGGGTGTTTTGGGTGGTTGCTAGGATATTTTGGGTGGTTGCTAGGTGGTTGCTAGGGTGTTATGGGTGGTTGCTAGGTGTTGCTAGGCGGTTGCTAAGGTATTCAGGGTGGTTGATATGGTGTTACTAGGTGGCTGGTAGTTGTCACAGATGGTTACTATGGAGTTTTTATAGAGTTCTTAGCATGATCTTGGCATGATTTAACACTTAACTAATCACTATTAGCATGTAGCTATTCACTGCTAGCATGTGTAGTATGTTGGAAGTGATGTTTGCTAGCATGAGTCAAAAGAGCCAAACCTCATCTCTATACGATGTTCTGATACAGAGATATAGGTCTTACAAAACGGTTGCTAGGGTACTCGAGTTTGGTTGCTATGGAGTTGCTTGGGAGCTGGAAGATTTAAACTTAAGTTTATAGTGGTTTGAAGTTTACAGTAGTTTACAGTAGTTTGAAGTTTGACAGATAGATAAATAAGTTAGATAGACACACACACACACACACACACACAAACACACACACACACACACACACACACACACACACACACACACCCACCCACTAACTCGCTCACACACTCACTCATAAACTCAGTGTGTGTGTCTGAGTTTAGAGTTTATAAGTGTATAAATTGATGAGTTTATAAGTGTATGAGTTCTTGAGTTTTAAGTTTATAATTTTAAATCAGTTTAGAGTTTATAAGTTTAAATGAGATTAAGAGTTCAGAGTTTATTAATTTATGAGTTTAAGAGTTCATAAGTTTATGAATTCATGAGTTTATAAGTTAAAGGCAGGGTAGGTAGAAATGGTCTAAAAATTTTATTTTTCAAATTTGTTTAAACTTTATGTACATATCAATACATAATTAAAATGTAAGTACTCTGAAAAAGAAAGTATCAAAATCGAGTGTCTGTAGACCTCTCACGACTGTTTTAAAGACATCTCATTATTTCCATTCACTCCACCCCCTCATTTCTGTGCTTCTTCCAAAGCCACGCCCCCAAAACACATGAACGCGCGACTCCGACCGCTGAGCTAGAGGACGCATTATTTACCTGAGACAAGCGGAGGGGAAGGGGCATTTTTTTGCCTGGTTTGCCTTCACTAACTGCATATGCCGGTACTGTAAATTTAGATTGCTCTTTCTCTGCCATTGTTTTGGTATTCCTAGGTTCAGTGCCTTCTTCTTCTTCTTCGATAGATTTTATTGGCAGCTTGCAAACATAGTGCATTACCGCCATCTACTGGACGGAGGTGTGATCAGGTTCCGTGCCTCTCGCACTCCTCAAATCAAACGGTCGCGCGCAAGTGGGCAGGTGCTGTGTGGCAAAAGGGTGGTTGCCATGGTTGCGAGAGAGTGACAGTCGCCTAAGCCAATCCTTTGATTCGTCCCGAATCGAAATAATGAGCTGTGTTTAATACAGATTAAACGGTCTAGAGTCACTTGATTTTTATACTCTTTTTTTCAGAGTTCTTACATTTTAATTATGTATTGATATATATAGAAAGTTTTAACAAATTTGGATCTTTAATTTTTAATAAATCCTACCTACCCTGCCTTTAATTAGTTTATAAGTGTTTATAGTTTAGAGTTTATTAGTTTAAATGAGTCTCAATGGCTCATATAGTATATAGAACGGCAGTTTGGTTTAGTCTTCAAGGTGTTTAGATTTAAATTTTTGTCGGTTTGAATTTTTTAGAACTCCCCAATGTAAGTCAATGGGAGTTTTTGAATGAGTTTTTTCGAGTTTTGATCGTCATTTTTAGGAAAACCGTAAGTCCGATCAGTCTGAAAAGATATAGCATACCGAGTCAGATCAGTTTGAGTGTCTGAGCCGAGTTTGGAGTATGTAGAGTTAAAGCTCTAGGATGAGTTAGAGTTGTAAATTTTTAGGGTCAGAATAATAATAATAATAATAATAACTAGATGCGAAAGTTCGTCGAGACAAACTTTAAGTTGGCTTGAGAAAGTTTGGAGCAGAACGTTTTTTGCTAGGCGGTTGCTAGGATGTTATGGGTGGTTGCTAGGGTATTTTGGGCGGTTGCTAGGGTGTTCTGGGTGGTTGCTAGGTGGTTGCTAGGGTGTCCTGGGTGGTTGCTAAGGTCTTTTGGGTGGTTGCTAGGGTATTTTGGGTGGTTGCTAGGGTGTTCTAGGTGGTTGCTAGGGTATTCTGGGTGGTTGCTAGGCGGTTGCTAGGGGTTTCTGGGTGGTTGCTAGGCTGTTTTGGGTGGTTGCTAGGGTATTCTGGGTGGTTGCTAGGCGGTTGCTAGGATATTTCTGATGGTTGCTAGGGTCTTTTGGGTGGTTGCTAGGCGGTTGCTAGGATATTTTGGGTGGTTGCTAGGGTCTTTTGGGTGGTTGCTAGGCGGTTGCTAGGGTCTTTTGGGTGGTTGCTAGGCGGTTGCTAGGATATTTTGGGTGGTTGCTAGGGTCTTTTGGGTGGTTGCTAGGCGGTTGCTAGGATATTTTAGGTGGTTGCTAGGGTCTTTTGGGTGGTTGCTAGGGTCTTTTGGGTGGTTGCTAGGCGGTTGCTAGTGTGTTTTGGGTGGTTGCTAGGATATTTTGGGTGGTTGCTAGGGTCTTTTGGGTGGTTGCTAGGCGGTTTCTAGGGTGTTTTGGGTGGTTGCTAGGGTCTTTTGGGTGGTTGCTAGGGTATTTTGGGTGGTTGCTAGGGTGTTCTGGGTGGTTGCTAGGGTCTTTTGGGTGGTTGCTAGGGTGTTTTGGGTGGTTGCTAGGATATTTTGGGTGGTTGCTAGGGTGTTCTGGGTGGTTGCTAGGCGGTTGCTAGGGTGTTCTGGGTGGTTGCTAGGATATTTTTGGTGGTTGCTAGGGTCTTTTGGGTGGTTGCTAGGCGGTTGCTAGGGTGTTTTGGGTGGTTGCTAGGATATTTTGGGTGGTTGCTAGGTGGTTGCTAGGGTCTTTTGGGTGGTTGCTAGGTGGTTGCTAGGGTGTTATGGGTGGTTGTTAGGTGTTGCTAGGCGGTTGCTAAGGTATTCAGGGTGGTTGATATGGTGTTACTAGGTGGCTGGTAGTTGTCACAGATGGTTACTATGGAGTTTTTATAGAGTTCTTAGCATGATCTTGGCATGATTTAACACTTAACTAATCACTATTAGCATGTAGCTATTTACTGCTAGCATGTGTAGTATGTTGGAAGTGCTGTTTGCTAGCATGAGTCAAAAGAGCCAAACCTCATCTCTATACGATGTTCTGATACAGAGATATAGGTCTTACAAAACGGTTGCTAGGGTACTCGAGTTTGGTTGCTATGGAGTTGCTTGGGAGCTGGAAGATTTAAACTTAAGAAAGTTTATAGTGGTTTGAAGTTTATAGTAGTTTACAGTAGTTTGAAGTTTGACAGATAGATAAATAAGTTAGATAGACACACACACACACACACTAACTCGCTCACACACTCACTCATAAACTCAGTGTGTGTGTGTCTGAGTTTAGAGTTTATAAGTGTATAAATTGATGAGTTTATAAGTGTATGAGTTCTTGAGTTTTGAGTTTATAAGTTTAAATCAGTTTAGAGTTTATAAGTTTAAATGAGATTAAGAGTTCAGAGTTTATTAATTTATGAGTTTAAGAGTTCATAAGTTTATGAATTCATGAGTTTATAAGTTAATTAGTTTATAAGTGTTTATAGTTTAGAGTTTATTAGTTTAAATGAGTCTCAATGGCTCATATAGTGTATAGAACGGCAGTTTGGTTTAGTCTTCAAGGTGTTTAGATTTAAATTTTTGTCGGTTTGAATTTTTTAGAACTCCCCAATGTAAGTCAATGGAGTTTTTGAATGAGTTTTTTCGAGTTTTGATCATCATTTTTAGGAAAACCGTAAGTCCGATCAGTCTGAAAAGATAGAGCACACCGAGTCAGATCAGTCTGAGTGTCTGTGCCGAGTTTGGAGTATGTAGAGTTAAAGCTCTAGGAGGAGATACATATAGTTTTTTTTCCGGTCAGAAGAAGAATAATAATAAGTTTAAATAGGATTTCAATATGTTGGCTCTCTCAAGCCAACTTAACTAGATGCGAAAGTTCGTCGAGACAAACTTTAAGTTGGCTTGAGAAAGTTTGGACCGGAAAGTTTTTTGCTAGGCGGTTGTTAGGATGTTATTGGTGGTCGCTATGGTGTTGCTAGGTGGTTGCTAAGGTATTCTGGGTGGTTGCTAGGGTCTTTTGGGTGGTTGCTAGGTGGTTGCCAGGGTCTTTTGGGTGGTTGCTAGGGTCTTTTGGGTGGTTGCTAGGTGGTTGCTAGGGTGTTTTGGGTGGTTGCTAGGGTCTTTTGGGTGGTTGCTAGGCGGTTGCTAGGGTATTTTGGGTGGTTACTAGGGTGTTCTGGGTGGTTGCTAGGCAGTTGCTAGGGTGTTATGGGTGGTTGCTAGGGTGTTTTGGGTGGTTGCTAAGATATTTTGGGTGGTTGCTAGGGTCTTTTGGGTGGTTGCTAGGCGGTTGCTAGGGTATTTTGGGTGGTTGCTAGGGTGTTCTGGGTGGTTGCTAGGGTGGTCTGGGTGGTTCCTAGGCGGTTGCTAGGGTATTTTGGGTGGTTGCTAGAGTGTTCTGGGTGGTTGTTAGGCAGTTGCTACGGTGTTCTGAGTGGTTGCTATGGTGTTGCTAGGGTGTCCTAAGGTATTTTGGGTGGTTGCTAGGGTGTTCTGGGTGGTTGTTAGGCAGTTGCTACGGTGTTCTGAGTGGTTGCTATGGTGTTGCTAGGGTGTTCTAAGGTATTTTGGGTGGTTGCTAGGGTGTTCTGGGTGGTTGTTAGGCAGTTGCTAGGGTGTTCTGAGTGGTTGCTATGGTGTTGCTAGGGTGTCCTAAGGTATTTTGGGTGGTTGCTAGGGTGTTCTGAGTGGTTGCTATGGTGTTGCTATGGTGTTCTAAGGTATTTTGGGTGGTTGCTAGGGTGTTCTGGGTGGTTGCTATGGTGTTGCTAGGGTGTTCTACGGTATTTTGGGTGGTTGCTAGGGTGTTCTGGGTGGTTGTTAGGCAGTTGCTAGGGTGTTCTGAGTGGTTGCTATGGTGTTGCTAGGGTGTTCTAAGGTATTTTGGGTGGTTGCTAGGGTGTTCTGAGTGGTTGCTAAGGTGTTGCTAGGGTGTTCTAAGGTATTTTGGGTGGTTGCTAGTGTGTTCTGGGTGGTTGCTAGGCGGTTGCTAGGGTGTTCTGGGTGGTTGCTATGGTATTCAGGGCGGTTGATATGGTGTTACTAGGTGGTTGGTAGTTGTCACAGATGGTTACTATGGAGTTTTTATAGAGTTCTTAGCATGATCTTGGCATGATTCAACACTTAACTAATTGCTATTAGCATGTAGCTATTCACTGCTAGCATGTGTAGCATGTTGGAAGTGCTGTTTGCTAGCATGAGTCAAAAGAGCCAAAACTCATCTCTATACGATGTTCTGATACAGAGATATAGGTCTTGCAAAACGGTTGCTAGGGTACTCAAGTTTGGTTGCTATGGAGTTGCTTGGGAGCTGGAAGCTTTAAACTTAAGAAGTTTAAAGTGGTTTGAAGTTTAAAGTAGTTTACGAGTTTTGAGTTTACAAGTTTAAATGAGTTTTTTGTGTGTGTGTGTGTGTGTGTGTGTGTGTGTGTGTTCACACACACACACACACACACACTCAGAGTTTATGAGTTTAGAGTTTATAAGTGTATAAATTGATGAGTTTATAGTTTATAAGTTTTAAATGAGTTTAGAGTTTATAAGTTTTAAATGAGTTTAGAGTTTATAAGTTTAAATGAGTTTAAGAGTTGAGTTTATTAATTTATGAGTTTATAAGTTAATTAGTTTATAAGTGTATGAGTTTAGAGTTCATTAGTTTAAATGGGTCTCAATGGCTAATATAGTATATAGAATGGCAGTTTGATTTAGTCTTCAAGGTATTTTGATTTGAATTTTCGTCGGTTGGTCAGTTTGAATCTGGATTTGAATTTTTTAGAACTCCCCAATGTAAGTCAATGGGAGTTTTTCCGAGTTTTGATCGTCATTTTTAGGGAAACCGTAAGTCCGATCAGTCTGAAAAGATATAGCACACTTGGTCAGATCAGTTTTAGATTAGATTAGATTAGATTCAACTTTATTGTCATTACACAAGTACAGGTACAAGGCAACGAAATGCAGTTTAGGTCTAACCAGAAGTGCAATAGCAGCAAGTGCAGGATATACAGTGGTTCCATAAGTGCAGAACATGGATATGTACTGAATAAATATAGAGTTGAATACTATTATAAACAAAAATTTACAGATAGATTGTCCTATGAATATAATATACAGATAACTATTACTGTGAACAGAATTTACAGCTAGATATGTACTGAATATAATATACAGATGGCTATTACTATAAACAGAATGTTTACAGATAGATGTACTGAATATAATATACAGATGGCTGTTACTATAAACAGAATTTTACAGATAGATATGTACTATGAATATATATACAGATGGCTGTTACTATAAACAGAATTTTACAGATAGATATGTACTATGAATATATATACAGATGGCTGTTACTATAAACAGAATGTGAGCATAATATACAGATGGCTATTACTATAAACAGAATTTTACAAATAGATATATGTATAAGTTAGGCTAATGAGCAGTATAACTTACTTTATACTTTATACTTTATTGTCCCATTCCTGGGAAATTTGTCTTGGACAGCATGACACGGCCAGTACACAACTTCAATCATACACAACACAATACATACAATGACATGCAATAATAACAGAACAGCAACTTTTTCAATGGATTACTTAAAAAACTAGCAGCATCCTACATCAATTTGAAAGAAAATCTCTATTTAAAATTTTTACCGCAGTTGGGACAAAAGAGTTTTTATAGCGATTGGACTTGCACATCAAGACCCTGAATCGTCTCCCCGATGGTAACAAATTAAAATACATATGTAAAACATGTGTGTCATCAGAGACAATTTTTTTCGCTTGCCTTAAAATAGATACCTCATACAGCTCTTGTATGGTTCGTTTTTCCTCCCACCCTATAATTTTTTGAGCTGTATGCACCAATCGTGCTAGTTTTGATTTTGATCGAACGGTCAGATTTCCATACCATGCAGTGATACCATATCTAATTACGCTCTCAAAAACAGACTGATAAAACAAAAACAAAATCCTCTGGTTCACTCCAAACATTTTTAACCTTCGCAGGAAGTATAACCTCTGCTGCAATCTAGAACAGAGAGTATCGATGTGAGAAGACCAGCATAGTAAGTTGTCCATATAAACTCCCAAATATTTATATGAAGAAACCTGTTCAATGATACTACCATGTATTTTTACAGGGCTATGGTCTCCCACAGATCTAGGATCAAAGATAATTTCAACAGTCTTCCTTTCATTTAAAACCAAAGAATTAGTATCGCACCAACTAACAAATCTGTCAACATCAGAGAAGTACTGCAAGAGATTTGTTGTCTTATTCAGTAAGCTCAAAATTGCTGTATCATCAGAGAATTTGATGAAGTATGTATCATCCTGACTCGAGACACACTCATTAGTGTATAGTGAAAATAAAAAGGGTGAGCTAACACAACCCTGCGGGGCCCCTATATTGGTAGTTTTCATCTCAGAATAGAAATGATTAACTCTGACTTGTTGTGTACGATTAGTTAAAAAAGAATAAAACCACTTAATACAGAATGGATTCACTTCTAGCTCTACCAACTTCTTCAGCAGTATATTGGGTTGAAGTGTATTAAATGCTGAACTAAAATCAATAAAAAGTAAACGAGCATATGCTTGAGAATCTTCTAAATGGCTATTCACCAAATGAGTGATGCAGTTAATAGCATCATCAGTGCCCCGTCCAACCTTATATGCAAACTGAAATGGATCAAGGGATGATTTAACCTGATTCTTTAAGACAGTTACAACAAGTCTCTCAAAGCATTTCATCACATTTGAGGTTAAAGCCACAGGTCTAAAATCACAATTTCCAACTGGACAAGTTTTCTTAGGAACAGGTATAATTATAGATTTCTTCCACAAAGATGGGATAATATGTGAGTCCATAGATTTCTGAAAGATAGGGCAAAATGCTGGAGTAAGTTCATTTGCACAGATCTTTAACAAAAAACCTGAAATTCCATCAGGACCCGTGGATTTTTTAGTACATATACCTCTAAATTGCGAGCTTACTCTTTTTGGTGCTATCTCTAGCCTGTGACCTGAATTACATATAATATGGTCCAGAGTACACAATTGATCCACCGGTGACTCAAACCTAAGAAAATAATCATTTAAGTCATTTGCTCTTTGTTGGTCATTGCTAGTTACAAGCCTATTTCGAGAAGGTGCCATATTAGTTACGACTTTCATAGCATCCCACAATTTTTTGGAGTTCCCTGAATTAAAGTTTTGTTCTATAGTATCTCTATGTTTTTTCCTTGCCCTCTTCAGTAACAAATTTAATTCCTTTTGGACTAATTTTAGTTCAATTTTGTCTTGATTAATAAAAGCCCATAACAATGGATTTAAAGTAGTGCAAATAAAGTTTGGACAGAAGCTATCCGAGTGAAAGTGCAGTGGAAAGTAATTGCATATTACAGTTAAGGTACGATATTGCAATGTATATATAAACAGTCGGTACTGTAAATAAACAGTCGGCAGTGCAAATTGAGCATATTCCAGTCAAGGTAGTAGTGCAAGATGCATATGTAAACAGTTGTTACTGTAATAACAGTCAGCAGTGCAAATGAACATTATAGTATTGCAAATAACAAATACTATAATGTTCATTTGCACTGTTTGTGGCTCAGTTTGAGTGTCTGAGCCGAGTTTGGAGTATGTAGAGTTAAAGCTCTAGGAGAAGTTTCATATAGAAATTTTAGTCTCGGAATAATAATAATAATAATAATAAGTTTAAATAGGATTTCAATATGTTGGCTCTCTCAAGCCAACTTAATAATAGTAACTAGAATGTACATTTCCTGAAGAAAATGTGAAGTGGTGCTTGCAGTGGCAAAATTCACCACCCGGTTGCTAGGGTGTTTTACATGATTGCATACGAGCCAACAACCATGTCTGTACGATGTTGTGGAGCTGAAATATGGTTTCTATATGTTGCAATATGGTGGCTAGGTGGCTCTAAATGGTTGCTAGGGTGTGAATACAAAGTTACCATGGTGAAATTTACAGACTGTTTCCCAACCAAAACAAAAGAGCCAACCCCCATCTCTATATGATGTTCTGATGCAGAGACATGGGTCTTGATAAACGGTTGCTAGGGTCCTCTGTTTGGTTGCCAGGTGCCAATCATGAAACTCCAAAGGCTGATTGTCAGTATGAATGATTTAAACCAACTCCCATGCCTATGTGATATTCAGAATGGAAGATATCCCTCTTTGGAATTTGGTTGCTAAGGTACTCTGTTTGGTTGCTAGAGAGTGGCCTGGCAGCTGCCAATCATGAAACTCCAGAGGCTGCTTGTCATTATGAATGATATAAAACAACTTCCATGCCTGTGTGACATTCAGAATGGAAGATATCGCTCTTTGGATTTTGGTTGCTAGGGTCCTCTGATTGGTTGCTATGGAGTTACTTGGCAGCTGCCAATGATAAATCTGCAAAGGCTTCTTGTCACTATGAATGATATAAACCAACTCCCATGCCTATGTGACATTCAGAATGGAAGATATCCCTCTTTGGATTTTGGTTGGTAGGGTACTCTGTTTGGTTGCTATGGAGTTTCTTGACAGCTGCCAATGATGAAACTGCAAAGGCTTCTTGTCACTATGAATGATATAAACCAACTCCCATGCCTATGTGACATTCAGAATGGAAGATATCCCTATTTGGATTTTGGTTGCTAGGTACTCTGTTTGGTTGCTATGGAGTTGCTTGGCAGCTGCCAATGATGAAACTACAATGGCTTCTTTTCACTATGAATGAAATAAACAAACTCCCATGCCTCTGTGACATTCAGAATGGAAGATATCCCTCTTTGGATTTTGGTTGCTAGGGTACTCTATTTGGTTGCTAGGGAGTGGCTTGGCAGCTGCCAATCATGAAACTCCAAAGGCTTTTTGTTACTATGAATGATATAAACCAACTCCCATGCCTCTGTGACATTCAGAATGGAAGATATCCCTCTTTGAATTTTGGTTGGTAGGGTACTCTGTTTGGTTGCTATGGAGTTTCTTGACAGCTGCCAATGATGAAACTGCAAAGGCTTCTTGTCACTATGAATGATATAAACCAACTCCCATGCCTATGTGACATTCAGAATGGAAGATATCCCTATTTGGATTTTGGTTGCTAGGTACTCTGTTTGGTTGCTATGGAGTTGCTTGGCAGCTGCCAATGATGAAACTACAATGGCTTCTTTTCACTATGAATGAAATAAACAAACTCCCATGCCTCTGTGACATTCAGAATGGAAGATATCCCTCTTTGGATTTTGGTTGCTAGGGTACTCTATTTGGTTGCTAGGGAGTGGCTTGGCAGCTGCCAATCATGAAACTCCAAAGGCTTTTTGTTACTATGAATGATATAAACCAACTCCCATGCCTCTGTGACATTCAGAATGGAAGATATCCCTCTTTGAATTTTGGTTGCTAGGGTAATCTGTTTGGTTGCTATGGAGTTGCTTGACAGCTGCCATTGATGAAACTGCAAAGGCTTTTTGTTACTATGAATGATATAAACCAACTCCCATGCCTCTGTGACATTCAGACTGGAAGATATCCCTCTTTGGATTTTGGTTGCTAGGGTACTCTGATTGGTTGCTAGGGAGTGGCTTGGCAGCTGCCAATCATGAAACTCCAAAGGCTTCTTGTCACTATGAATTATATAAACCAACCCCCATCTCTATACGATGCTCTGATACAGAGATATATGTCTTGCTAAATAGTTGCTAAGGTACTCTGTTTGGTTGCTATGGAGTGGCTTGGCAGCTGCTAATGATGAAACTCCAAAGGCTGCTTTTTCAGTATGAATGATATAAACCAACTCCCATGCCTCTGTCATATTCAGAATAGAAGATATCCCTCTAGGATTTTGGTTGCTAAGGTGCTCGACAATGGTTGCTAGGGAGAGGCTAGGAAGTGTTGAGGTGATTCATGATTGGCCATTTGATGCCCTGAGTGAAACGAGACCACCTTCGTGTTTATGTGATCTACTAGAGCGTTTCTAGACGTTTCTAGGGTGTTCAGGATGGTTGCTAAGGTATTTTTGGTAGTTGCTATGGTGTTACTAGGTGGTTGGTAGTTGTCAAAGATGTGGTTACTATGGAGTTATTAAAATCTTTAATAACGAGTGCATTCAGTACGGCACTCGGCCTGCGGCCTCGTGCCTATGGCCGATTAGGCACAAGCATGGAGCGATATCGCAAGGCCACGAGTGTAATATTGCTTTAAAAAATACAAAAAAATGTACAAAATTTTTTTTTTTGGTTTAGGGTGGTTGCTAGGGAGCTCTTAGTGGTTGCTAGGGTGCTGTAACTGGTTGCTAGGGTGTGGCTATGAAGATTTTAGGCCATTACTTATTGGTTGCTTGATAATATAAATCCTCTGAGGGAGAGAGAGAGGGAGAGACGCAGGGGTGACAGGCCCTTTGGAGTCTGTGTGTGTGAAAACGTCGGTTTGGATTCAAATGTTTTTAGAACTCCCAATGTAAAGTCAATGGGACTTTTTCGGCCGCTTTTTCGTCCGCTGTGCGAACATTGTACAACCGATCGCTTAGAAAAGATATAGCACACCTCTCCTCAATGAGCCGGTCGATTTGACACCTCACTCAGGGGTCTGAGACAAACGGTGCGGGGCGCATTACGCGCCAAACTTTGTCCAGAATAATAAGAATAATAACTAGATGCGAAAGTTCGTCGAGACAAACTTTAAGTTGGCTTGAGAAAGTTTGGAGCAGAAAGTTTTTTGCTAGGCGGTTGCTAGGATGTTATGGGTGGTTGCTATGGTGTTGCTAGGGTATTTTGGGCGGTTGCTAGGGTGTTCTGGGTGGTTGCTAGGTGGTTGCTAGGGTGTCCTGGGTGGTTGCTAAGGTCTTTTGGGTGGTTGCTAGGCAGTTGCTAGGGTTTTCTGGGTAGTTGCTAGGCTGTTTTGGGTGGTTGCTAGGCGGTTGCTAGGATATTTCTGATGGTTGCTAGGGTCTTTTGGGTGGTTGCTAGGCGGTTGCTAGGATATTTTGGGTGGTTGCTAGGATATTTTGGGTGGTTGCTAGGCGGTTGCTAGGATATTTTAGGTGGTTGCTAGGGTCTTTTGGGTGGTTGCTAGGCGGTTGCTAGGGTCTTTTGGGTGGTTGCTAGGATATTTTAGGTGGTTGCTAGGGTCTTTTGGGTGGTTGCTAGGCGGTTGCTAGGGTCTTTTGGGTGGTTGCTAGGCGGTTGCTAGGGTGTTTTGGGTGGTTGCTAGGATGTTTTGGGTGGTTGCTAGGGTCTTTTGGGTGGTTGCTAGGCGGTTGCTAGGGTGTTTTGGGTGGTTGCTAGGATATTTTGAGTGGTTGCTAGGGTCTTTTGGGTGGTTGCTAGGATATTTTGAGTGGTTGCTAGGGTCTTTTGGGTGGTTGCTAGGCGGTTGCTAGGGTGTTTTGGGTGGTTGCTAGGATATTTTGGGTGGTTGCTAGGCGGTTACTAGGGTGTTTTGGGTGGTTGCTAGGATATTTTGGGTGGTTGCTAGGGTCTTTTGGGTGTTTGCTAGGCGGTTGCTAGGGTGTTTTGGGTGGTTGCTAGGGTCTTTTGGGTGGTTGCTAGGCGGTTGCTAGGGTCTTTTGGGTGGTTGCTAGGATATTTTAGGTGGTTGCTAGGGTTTTTTGGGTGGTTGCTAGTCGGTTGCTAGGGTCTTTTGGGTGGTTGCTAGGCGGTTGCTAGGGTGTTTTGGGTGGTTGCTAGGATGTTTTGGGTGGTTGCTAGAGTCTTTTGGGTGGTTGCTAGAGTCTTTTGGGTGGTTGCTAGGCGGTTGCTAGGGTGTTTTGGGTGGTTGCTAGGGTCTTTTGGGTGGTTGCTAGGCGGTTGCTATGGTGTTTTGGGTGGTTGCTAGGATATTTTGGGTGGTTGCTAGGGTATTTTGGGTGGTTGCTAGGGTCTTTTGGGTGGTTGCTAGGGTCTTTTGGGTGGTTGCTAGGCGGTTGCTAGGGTGTTTTGGGTGGTTGCTAGGGTCTTTTGGGTGGTTGCTAGGCGGTTGCTAGGTCTTTTGGGTGGTTGCTAGGGTGTTCTGGGTGGTTGCTAGGCGGTTGGTAGGGTGTTCTGGGTGGTTGCTAGGGTCTTTTGGGTAGTTGCTAGGCGGTTGCTAGGATATTTTGGGTAGTTGCTAGGGTCTTTTGGGTGGTTGCTAGGATATTTTCGGTGGTTGCTAGGGTCTTTTGGGTGGTTGCTAAGCGGTTGCTAGGGTATTTTGAGTGGTTGCTAGGATATTTTTGGTGGTTGCTAGGGTCTTTTGGGTGGTTGCTAGGCAGCTGGAAGATTTAAACTTCACAAGTTTATAGTGGTTTGAAGTTTACAGTAGTTTACAGTAGTTTGAAGTTTGACAGATAGATAAATAAGTTAGATAGACACACACACACACACAAACACACACATACACACACCCACTAACTCGCTCACACACTCACTCATAAACTCAGTGTGTGTGTCTGAGTTTAGAGTTTATAAGTGTATAAATTGACGAGTTTATAAGTGTATGAGTTCTTGAGTTTTGAGTTTATAAGTTTAAATCAGTTTAGAGTTTATAAGTTTAAATGAGATTAAGAGTTCAGAGTTTATTAATTTATGAGTTTAAGAGTTCATAAGTTTATAAATTCATGAGTTTATAAGTTAATTAGTTTATAAGTGTTTATAGTTTAGAGTTTATTAGTTTAAATGAGTCTCAATGGCTCATATAGTATATAGAACGGCAGTTTGGTTTAGTCTTCAAGGTGTTTAGATTTAAATTTTTGTCGGTTTGAATTTTTTAGAACTCCCCAATGTAATTCAATGGGAGTTTTTGAATGAGTTTTTTCGAGTTTTGATCGTCATTTGTAGGAAAACCGTAAGTCCGATCAGTCTGAAAAGATAGAGCATACCGAGTCAGATCAGTTTGAGTGTCTGTGCCGAGTTTGGAGTATATAGAGTTAAAGCTCTAAGAGGAGTTTGAGTTGTAAATTTTTAGGGTCAGAATAATAATAATAATAATAACTAGATGCGAAAGTTCGTCGAGACAAACTTTAAGTTGGCTTGAGAAAGTTTGGAGCAGAACGTTTTTTGCTAGGCGGTTGCTAGGATGTTATGGGTGGTTGCTAGGGTATTTTGGGCGGTTGCTAGGGTGTTCTGGGTGGTTGCTAGGTGGTTGCTAGGGTGTCCTGGGTGGTTGCTAAGGTCTTTTGGGTGGTTGCTAGGGTATTTTGGGTGGTTGCTAGGGTGTTCTGGGTGTTTGCTAGGCGGTTGCTAGGGTTTTCTGGGTGGTTGCTAGGCTGTTTTGGGTGGTTGCTAGGGTATTCTGGGTGGTTGCTAGGCGGTTGCTAGGATATTTCTGATGGTTGCTAGGGTCTTTGGGGTGGTTGCTAGGCGGTTGCTAGGATATTTTGGGTGGTTGCTAGGCGGTTGCTAGGATATTTTAGGTGGTTGCTAGGGTCTTTTGGGTGGTTGCTAGGCAGTTGCTAGGGTCTTTTGGGTGGTTGCTAGGGTCTTTTGGGTGGTTGCTAGGCGGTTGCTAGGGTGTTTTGGGTGGTTGCTAGGGTCTTTTGGGTGGTTGCTAGGCAGTTGCTAGGATATTTTAGGTGGTTGCTAGGCGGTTGCTAGGGTCTTTTGGGTGGTTGCTAGGATCTTTTGGGTGGTTGCTAGGATCTTTTGGGTGGTTGCTAGGCGGTTGCTAGGGTGTTTTGGGTGGTTGCTAGGATGTTTTGGGTGGTTGCTAGGCGGTTGCTAGGGTGTTTTGGGTGGTTGCTAGGATATTTTGGGTGGTTGCTAGGGTCTTTTGGGTGGTTGCTAGGTGGTTGCTAGGGTGTTTTGGGTGGTTGCTAGGGTGTTTTGGGTGGTTGCTAGGGTATTTTGGGTGGTTGCTAGGGTGTTTTGGGTGGTTGCTAGGGTGTTTTGGGTGGTTGCTAGGGTGTTTTGGGTGGTTGCTAGGATGTTTTGGGTGGTTGCTAGGGTCTTTTGGGTGTTTGCTAGGCAGTTGCTAGGGTGTTTTGAGTGGTTGCTAGGATATTTTGGGTGGTTGCTAGGGTCTTTTGGGTGGTTGCTAGGCGGTTGCTAGGATATTTTAGGTGGTTGCTAGGGTCTTTTGGGTGGTTGCTAGGCGGTTGCTAGGGTCTTTTGGGTGGTTGCTAGGATCTTTTGGGTGGTTGCTAGGCGGTTGCTAGGGTGTTTTGGGTGGTTGCTAGGATATTTTGGGTGGTTGCTAGGGTCTTTTGGGTGGTTGCTAGGGTGTTTTGGGTGGTTGCTAGGGTGTTCTGGGTGGTTGCTAGGGTCTTTTGGGTGGTTGCTAGGGTCTTTTGGGTGGTTGCTAGGGTGTTCTGGGTGGTTGCTAGGCGGTTGCTAGGGTTTTCTGGGTGGTTGCTAGGCTGTTTTGGGTGGTTGCTAGGGTATTCTGGGTGGTTGCTAGGCGGTTGCTAGGATATTTCTGATGGTTGCTAGGGTCTTTGGGGTGGTTGCTAGGCGTTTGCTAGGATATTTTGGGTGGTTGCTAGGCGGTTGCTAGGATATTTTAGGTGGTTGCTAGGGTCTTTTGGGTGGTTGCTAGGCGGTTGCTAGGGTCTTTTGGGTGGTTGCTAGGATCTTTTGGGTGGTTGCTAGGCGGTTGCTAGGGTGTTTTGGGTGGTTGCTAGGATATTTTGGGTGGTTGCTAGGGTCTTTTGGGTGGTTGCTAGGGTGTTTTGGGTGGTTGCTAGGGTGTTCTGGGTGGTTGCTAGGGTCTTTTGGGTGGTTGCTAGGGTCTTTTGGGTGGTTGCTAGGGTGTTCTGGGTGGTTGCTAGGCGGTTGCTAGGGTTTTCTGGGTGGTTGCTAGGCTGTTTTGGGTGGTTGCTAGGGTATTCTCGGTGGTTGCTAGGCGGTTGCTAGGATATTTTGGGTGGTTGCTAGACGGTTGCTAGGATATTTTAGGTGGTTGCTAGGGTCTTTTGGGTGGTTGCTAGGCAGTTGCTAGGGTCTTTTGGGTGGTTGCTAGGCGGTTGCTAGGGTGTTTTGGGTGGTTGCTAGGATGTTTTGGGTGGTTGCTAGGGTCTCTTGGGTGGTTGCTAGGCAGTTGCTAGGGTGTTTTGAGTGGTTGCTAGGATGTTTTGGGTGGTTGCTAGGGTCTTTTGGGTGGTTGCTAGGCGGTTGCTAGGATATTTTAGGTGGTTGCTAGGGTCTTTTGGGTGGTTGCTAGGCGGTTGCTAGGGTCTTTTGTGTGGTTGCTAGGGTCTTTTGGGTGGTTGCTAGGTGGTTGCTAGGGTGTTTTGGGTGGTTGCTAGGGTATTTTGGGTGGTTGCTAGGGTGTTCTGGGTGGTTGCTAGGTTGTTGCTAGGGTGTTTTGGGTGGTTGCTAGGATATTTTGGGTGGTTGCTAGGGTCTTTTGGGTGGTTGCTAGGGTGTTCTGGGTGGTTGCTAGGCGGTTGCTAGGGTGTTATGGGTGGTTGCTATGGTGTTGCTAGGCGGTTGCTAAGGTATTTAGGGCGGTTGATATGGTGTTACTAGGTGGCTGGTAGTTGTCACAGATGGTTACTATGGAGTTTTTAGAGAGTTCTTAGCATGATCTTGGCATGATTTAACACTTAACTAATCACTATTAGCATGTAGCTATTCACTGCTAGCATGTGTAGTATGTTGGAAGTGCTGTTTGCTAGCATGAGTCAAAAGAGCCAAACCTCATCTCTATACGATGTTCTGATACAGAGATATAGGTCTTACAAAACGGTTGCTAGGGTACTCGAGTTTGGTTGCTATGGAGTTGCTTGGGAGCTGGAAGCTTTAAACTTAAGAAGTTTAAAGTGGTTTGAAGTTTAAAGTAGTTTGAAGTTTATGACAGATAGATAAATAAGTTGGATAGATAGACAGACACACACACACACACACACACACACACACACTAACTCGCTCACACACTCACTCAGACACACACACTCAAGAGTTTATGAGTTTAGAGTTTATAAGTGTATAAATTGATGAGTTTATAAGTGTAAGAGTTTTTGAGTTTAGAGTTTATAAGTTTAAATGAGTTTAAGAGTTCAGAGTTTATAAGTTTAAATGAGTTTAAGAGTTCAGAGTTTATTAATTTATGAGTTTAAGAGTTCATAAGTCTATGAATTCATGAGTTTATAAGTTAATTAGTTTATAAGTGTTTATAGTTTAGAGTTTATTAGTTTAAATGAGTCTCAATGGCTCATATAGTATATAGAACGGCAGTTTGGTTTAGTCTTCAAGGTGTTTAGATTTAAATTTTTGTCGGTTTGAATTTTTTAGAACTCCCCAATGTAAGTCAATGGGAGTTTTTGAATGAGTTTTTTCGAGTTTTGATCGTCATTTGTAGGAAAACCGTAAGTCCGATCAGTCTGAAAAGATAGAGCACACCGAGTCAGATCAGTTTGAGTGTCTGAGCCGAGTTTGGAGTATGTAGAGTTAAAGCTCTAAGAGGAGTTTGAGTTGTAAATTTTTAGGGTCAGAATAATAATAATAACTAGATGCGAAAGTTCGTCGAGACAAACTTTAAGTTGGCTTGAGAAAGTTTGGACCGGAAAGTTTTTTGCTAGGCGGTTGTTAGGATGTTATGGGTGGTCGCTATGGTGTTGCTACGTGGTTGCTAAGGTATTCTGGGTGGTTGCTAGGCGGTTGCTAGGGTGTTTTGGGTGGTTGCTAGGCGGTTGCTAGGGTCTTTTGTGTGGTTGCTAGGGGGTTGCTAGGTGGTTGCTAGGGTGTTCTGGGTGGTTGCTAGGATATTTTTGGTGGTTGCTAGGGTCTTTTGGGTGGTTGCTAGGCGGTTGCTTGGGTCTTTTGGGTGGTTGCTAGGGTCTTTTGGGTGGTTGCTAGGCGGTTGCTAGGGTATTTTGGGTGGTTACTAGGGTGTTCTGGGTGGTTGCTAGGCAGTTGCTAGGGTGTTATGGGTGGTTGCTAGGGTGTTTTGGGTGGTTGCTAAGATATTTTGGGTGGTTGCTAGGGTCTTTTGGGTGGTTGCTAGGTGGTTGCTAGGGTATTTTGGGTGGTTGCTAGGGTGTTCTGGGTGGTTGCTAGGCGGTTGCTAGGGTATTTTGGGTGGTTGCTAGAGTGTTCTGGGTGGTTGTTAGGCAGTTGCTACGGTGTTCTGAGTGGTTGCTATGGAGTTGCTAGGGTGTCCTAAGGTATTTTGGGTGGTTGCTAGGGTGTTCTGGGTGGTTGTTAGGCAGTTGCTACGGTGTTCTGAGTGGTTGCTATGGTGTTGCTAGGGTGTTCTAAGGTATTTTGGGTGGTTGCTAGGGTGTTCTGGGTGGTTGTTAGGCAGTTGCTAGGGTGTTCTGAGTGGTTGCTATGGTGTTGCTAGGGTGTCCTAAGGTATTTTGGGTGGTTGCTAGGGTGTTCTGAGTGGTTGCTATGGTGTTGCTATGGTGTTCTAAGGTATTTTGGGTGGTTGCTAGGGTGTTCTGGGTGGTTGCTATGGTGTTGCTAGGGTGTTCTAAGGTATTTTGGGTGGTTGCTAGGGTGTTCTGGGTGGTTGTTAGGCAGTTGCTAGGGTGTTCTGAGTGGTTGCTATGGTGTTGCTAGGGTGTTCTAAGGTATTTTGGGTGGTTGCTAGGGTGTTCTGAGTGGTTGCTATGGTGTTGCTAGGGTGTTCTAAGGTATTTTGAGTGGTTGCTAGGGTGTTCTGGGTGGTTGTTAGGCAGTTGCTACGGTGTTCTGAGTGGTTGCTATGGTGTTGCTAGGGTGTTCTAAGGTATTTTGGGTGGTTGCTAGGGTGTTCTGGGTGGTTGTTAGGCAGTTGCTAGGGTGTTCTGAGTGGTTGCTATGGTGTTGCTAGGGTGTCCTAAGGTATCTTGGGTGGTTGCTAGGGTGTTCTTAGTGGTTGCTATGGTGTTCTAAGGTATTTTGGGTGGTTGCTAGGGTGTTCTGGGTGGTTGCTATGGTGTTGCTAGGGTGTTCTAAGGTATTTTGGGTGGTTGCTAGGGTGTTCTGGGTGGTTGTTAGGCAGTTGCTAGGGTGTTCTGAGTGGTTGCTATGGTGTTGCTAGGGTGTTCTAAGGTATTTTGGGTGGTTGCTAGGGTGTTCTGAGTGGTTGCTATGGTGTTGCTAGGGTGTTCTAAGGTATTTTGGGTGGTTGCTAGGGTGTTCTGGGTGGTTGCTAGGCGGTTGCTAGGGTGTTCTGGGTGGTTGCTATGGTATTCAGGGCGGTTGATATGGTGTTACTAGCTGGTTGGTAGTTGTCACAGATGGTTACTATGGAGTTTTTATAGAGTTCTTAGCATGATCTTGGCATGATTCAACACTTAACTAATTGCTATTAGCATGTAGCTATTCACTGCTAGCATGTGTAGCATGTTGGAAGTGCTGTTTGCTAGCATGAGTCAAAAGAGCCAAAACTCATCTCTATACGATGTTCTGATACAGAGATATAGGTCTTGCAAAACGGTTGCTAGGGTACTCAAGTTTGGTTGCTATGGAGTTGCTTGGGAGCTGGAAGCATTAAACTAAAGAAGTTTAAAGTGGTTTGAAGTTTAAAGTAGTTTAAAGTAGTTTGAAGTTTATGATAGATATATAAATAAGTTAGATAGATACACACAAACACACACACACACACACACACACTCAGACTACCTCGCTCACACACTCACTCAGACACAAACACACACACACTCAGAGTTTATGAGTTTAGAGTTTATAAGTGTACGAGTTTTTGAGTTTAGAGTTTATAAGTTTAAATGAGTTTAGAGTTCAGAGTTTATTAATTTATGAGTTTAAGAGTTCATAAGTCTATGAATTCATGAGTTTATTAGTTAATTAGCTATTAAATTTAAGTTAATTAGTTTATAAGTGTATGAGATTAGAGTTTATTAGTTTAAATGAGTTTCATTGGCTAATATATATAGAATGGCAGTTTGAATTAGTTTTCAAGGGATTTAGATTTAAATTTTTGTCGGTTGGTGAGTTTGAATTTTTTTAGAACTCCCCATTGTAAGTCAATGGGAGTTTTTCCGAGTTTTGATCGTCATTTGTAGGAAAACCGTAAGTCCGATCAGTCTGAAAAGATAAAGCAATGCGAGTCAGAACAGTTTGAGTGTCTGAGCCGAGTTTGGAGTATGTAGAGTTAAAGCTCTAGGACGAGTTTCATATAGAAATTTTAGTCTCGGAATAATAATAATAACTAGATGCGAAAGTTCGTCGAGACAAACTTTAAGTTGGCTTGAGAAAGTTTGGACCGGAAAGTTTTTTGCTAGGCGGTTGTTAGGATGTTATGGGTGGTCGCTATGGTGTTGCTAGGCGGTTGCTAAGGTATTCTGGGTGGTTGCTAGGCGGTTGCTAGGGTGTTTTGGGTGGTTGCTAGGCGGTTGCTAGGGTCTTTTGTGTGGTTGCTAGGGGGTTGCTAGGTGGTTGCTAGGGTGTTCTGGGTGGTTGCTAGGATATTTTTGGTGGTTGCTAGGGTCTTTTGGGTGGTTGCTAGGCGGTTGCTAGGGTCTTTTGGGTGGTTGCTAGGCGGTTGCTAGGGTATTTTGGGTGGTTACTAGGGTGTTCTGGGTGGTTGCTAGGCAGTTGCTAGGGTGTTATGGGTGGTTGCTAGGGTGTTTTGGGTGGTTGCTAAGATATTTTGGGTGGTTGCTAGGGTCTTTTGGGTGGTTGCTAGGTGGTTGCTAGGGTATTTTGGGTGGTTGCTAGGGTGTTCTGGGTGGTTGCTAGGCGGTTGCTAGGGTATTTTGGGTGGTTGCTAGAGTGTTCTGGGTGGTTGTTAGGCAGTTGCTACGGTGTTCTGAGTGGTTGCTATGGAGTTGCTAGGGTGTCCTAAGGTATTTTGGGTGGTTGCTAGGGTGTTCTGGGTGGTTGTTAGGCAGTTGCTACGGTGTTCTGAGTGGTTGCTATGGTGTTGCTAGGGTGTTCTAAGGTATTTTGGGTGGTTGCTAGGGTGTTCTGGGTGGTTGTTAGGCAGTTGCTAGGGTGTTCTGAGTGGTTGCTATGGTGTTGCTAGGGTGTCCTAAGGTATTTTGGGTGGTTGCTAGGGTGTTCTGAGTGGTTGCTATGGTGTTGCTATGGTGTTCTAAGGTATTTTGGGTGGTTGCTAGGGTGTTCTGGGTGGTTGCTATGGTGTTGCTAGGGTGTTCTAAGGTATTTTGGGTGGTTGCTAGGGTGTTCTGGGTGGTTGTTAGGCAGTTGCTAGGGTGTTCTGAGTGGTTGCTATGGTGTTGCTAGGGTGTTCTAAGTTATTTTGGGTGGTTGCTAGGGTGTTCTGAGTGGTTGCTATGGTGTTGCTAGGGTGTTCTAAGGTATTTTGAGTGGTTGCTAGGGTGTTCTGGGTGGTTGTTAGGCAGTTGCTACGGTGTTCTGAGTGGTTGCTATGGTGTTGCTATGGTGTTCTAAGGTATTTTGGGTGGTTGCTAGGGTGTTCTGGGTGGTTGTTAGGCAGTTGCTAGGGTGTTCTGAGTGGTTGCTATGGTGTTGCTAGGGTGTCCTAAGGTATCTTGGGTGGTTGCTAGGGTGTTCTTAGTGGTTGCTATGGTGTTGCTATGGTGTTCTAAGGTATTTTGGGTGGTTGCTAGGGTGTTCTGGGTGGTTGCTATGGTGTTGCTAGGGTGTTCTAAGGTATTTTGGGTGGTTGCTAGGGTGTTCTGGGTGGTTGTTAGGCAGTTGCTAGGGTGTTCTGAGTGGTTGCTATGGTGTTGCTAGGGTGTTCTAAGGTATTTTGGGTGGTTGCTAGGGTGTTCTGAGTGGTTGCTATGGTGTTGCTAGGGTGTTCTAAGGTATTTTGGGTGGTTGCTAGGGTGTTCTGGGTGGTTGCTAGGCGGTTGCTAGGGTGTTCTGGGTGGTTGCTATGGTATTCAGGGCGGTTGATATGGTGTTACTAGCTGGTTGGTAGTTGTCACAGATGGTTACTATGGAGTTTTTATAGAGTTCTTAGCATGATCTTGGCATGATTCAACACTTAACTAATTGCTATTAGCATGTAGCTATTCACTGCTAGCATGTGTAGCATGTTGGAAGTGCTGTTTGCTAGCATGAGTCAAAAGAGCCAAAACTCATCTCTATACGATGTTCTGATACAGAGATATAGGTCTTGCAAAACGGTTGCTAGGGTACTCAAGTTTGGTTGCTATGGAGTTGCTTGGGAGCTGGAAGCATTAAACTAAAGAAGTTTAAAGTGGTTTGAAGTTTAAAGTAGTTTAAAGTAGTTTGAAGTTTATGATAGATATATAAATAAGTTAGATAGATACACACAAACACACACACACACACACACACACACACACACACTCAGACTACCTCGCTCACACACTCACTCAGACACAAACACACACACACTCAGAGTTTATGAGTTTAGAGTTTATAAGTGTACGAGTTTTTGAGTTTAGAGTTTATAAGTTTAAATGAGTTTAGAGTTCAGAGTTTATTAATTTATGAGTTTAAGAGTTCATAAGTCTATGAATTCATGAGTTTATTAGTTAATTAGCTATTAAATTTAAGTTAATTAGTTTATAAGTGTATGAGATTAGAGTTTATTAGTTTAAATGAGTTTCATTGGCTAATATATATAGAATGGCAGTTTGAATTAGTTTTCAAGGGATTTAGATTTAAATTTTTGTCGGTTGGTGAGTTTGAATTTTTTTAGAACTCCCCATTGTAAGTCAATGGGAGTTTTTCCGAGTTTTGATCGTCATTTGTAGGAAAACCGTAAGTCCGATCAGTCTGAAAAGATAAAGCAACGCGAGTCAGAACAGTTTGAGTGTCTGAGCCGAGTTTGGAGTATGTAGAGTTAAAGCTCTAGGACGAGTTTCATATAGAAATTTTAGTCTCGGAATAATAATAATAATAATAATAATAATAAGTTTAAATAGGATTTCAATATGTTGGCTCTCTCAAGCCAACTTAACTAGATGCGAAAGTTCGTCGAGACAAACTTTAAGTTGGCTTGAGAAAGTTTGGACCAGAACGTTTTTTGCTAGGCGGTTGCTAGGATGTTATGGGTGGTCGCTATGGTGTTGCTAGGCGGTTGCTAGGGTATTTTGGGTGGTTGCTAGGCGGTTGCTAGGGTATTCTGGGTGGTTGCTAGGGTGTTTTGGGTGGTTGCTAGGCGGTTGCTAGGGTCTTTTGGGTGGTTGCTAGGCGGTTGCTAGGGTTTTTGGGTGGTTGCTAGGGTGTTTTGGGTGGTTGCTAGGCGGTTGCTAGGATATTTTGGGTGGTTGCTAGGGTATTTTGGGTGGTTGCTAGGCGGTTGCTAGGGTCTTTTGGGTGGTTGCTAGGGTGTTCTGGGTGGTTGCTAGGGTGTTATAGGTGGTTGCTATGGTGTTGCTAGGCAGTTGCTAGGGTATTTTGGGTGGTTGCTAGGGTGTTCTGGGTGGTTGCTAGGCGGTTGCTAGGGTATTTTGGGTGGTTGCTAGGGTGTTCTGGGTGGTTGCTAGGGTATTATTGGTGGTTGCTAGGTGGTTGCTAGGATATTTTGGGTGGTTGCTAGGGCCTTTTGGGTGGTTGCTAGGCGGTTGCTAGGGTCTTTTGGGTGGTTGCTAGGTTATTTTAGGAAGTTGCTAGGGTCTTTTGGGTGGTTGCTAGGCGGTTGCTAGGGTCTTTTGGGTGGTTGCTAGGGTGTTCTGGGTGGTTGCTAGGCAGTTGCTAGGGTGTTATAGGTGGTTGCTATGGTGTTGCTAGGCGGTTGCTAAGGTATTTTGGGTGGTTGCTAGGGTGTTCTGGGTGGTTGCTAGGCAGTTGCTAGGGTGTTATGGGTGGTTGCTATGGTGTTGCTAGGCGGTTGCTAAGGTATTCTGGGTGGTTGCTAGGTGGTGGCTAGGGTGTTCTGGGTGGTTGCTAGACTGTTTTGGGTGGTTGCTAGGGTCTTTTGGGTGGTTGCTAGGCGGTTGCTAGGGTGTTTTAGGTGGTTGCTAGGGTCTTTTGTGTGGTTGCTAGGGTATTTTGGGTGGTTGCTAGGGTGTTCTGGGTGGTTGCTAGGCGGTTGCTAGGGTCTTTTGGGTGGTTGCTAGGCGGTTGCTAGGGTGTTCTGGGTGGTTGCTAGGCTGTTTTGGGTGGTTGCTAGGATATTCTGGGTGGTTGCTAGGCGGTTGCTAGGATATTTCTGGTGGTTGCTAGGGTCTTTTGGGTGGTTGCTAGGCGGTTGATAGGATATTTTGGGTGGTTGCTAGGGTCTTTTGGGTGGTTGCTAGGCGGTTTCTAGGGTGTTTTGGGTGGTTGCTAGGGTCTTTTGGGTGGTTGCTAGGCGGTTGCTAGGGTGTTTTGTGTGGTTGCTAGGGTCTTTTGGGTGGTTGCTAGGGTCTTTTGGGTGGTTGCTAGGCGGTTGCTAGGGTGTTTTGTGTGGTTGCTAGGGTCTTTTGGGTGGTTGCTACGGTGTTCTGGGTGGTTGCTAGGGTCTTTTGGGTGGTTGCTAGGCGGTTGCTAGGGTGTTCTGGGGGGTTGCTATGGTATTCAGGGCGGTTGATATGGTGTTACTAGGTGGTTGGTAGTTGTCACAGATGGTTACTATGGAGTTTTTCTAGAGTTCTTAGCATGATCTTGGCATGATTTAACACTTATCTAATCGCTATTAGCATGTAGCTATTCACTGCTAGCATATGTAGCATGTTGGAAGTGCTGTTTGCTAGCATGAGTCAAAAGAGCCAAACCTCATCTCTATACGATGTTCTGATACAGAGATATAGGTCTTGCAAAACGGTTGCTAGGGTACTCAAGTTTGGTTGCTATGGAGTTGCTTGGGAGCTGGGAGCTTTAAACTTAAGAAGTTTAAATTGGTTTGAAGTTTAAAGTAGTTTGAAGTTTATGACAGAGAGATAGATAGATAAATAAGTTAGATAGATACACACACACACACACACACTCACAGACTACCTCGCTCACACACTCACTCAGACACACACACACACACACACACACACACACTCAGAGTTTATGAGTTTAGAGTTTATAAGTGTATAAACTGATGAGTTTATAAGTGTATGAGTTTTTGAGTTTAGAGTTTATAAGTTTAAATGAGTTTAGAGTTCAGAGTTTATTAATTTATGAGTTTAAGAGTTCATAAGTCTATGAATTCATGAGTTTATTAGTTAATTAGTTATTAAATTTAAGTTAATTAGTTTATAAATGTATGAGATTAGAGTTTATTAGTTTAAATGAGTTTCATTGGCTAATATATATAGAACGGCAGTTTGGTTTAGTCTTCAAGGTATTTAGATTTGAATTTTTGTCGGTTGGCGAGTTTGAATCTGGATTTGAATTTTTTAGAACTCCCCAATGTAAGTCAATGGGAGTTTTTCCGAGTTTTGATCGTCATTTGTAGGAAAACCGTAAGTCCGATCAGTCTGAAAAGATAAAGCAACGCGAGTCAGAACAGTGTGAGTGTCTGAGCCGAGTTTGGAGTATGTAGAGTTAAAGCTCTAGGACGAGTTTCATATAGAAATTTTAGTCTCGGAATAATAATAATAAGTTTAAATAGGATTTCAATAAGTTGGCTCTCTCAAGCCAACTTAATAATAATAATAAGTTTAAATAGGATTTCAATATGTTGGCTCTCTCAAGCCAACTTAATAATAAGTTTAAATAGGATTTCAATATGTTGGCTCTCTCAAGCCAACTTAATAAGTTTAAATAGGATTTCAATATGTTGGCTCTCTCAAGCCAACTTAATAAGTTTAAATAGGATTTCAATATGTTGGCTCTCTCAAGCCAACTTAATAAGTATGAGCAATAACAATAGTGATGCTTTTAAAAAAGCACCACTAATAATAATAAGTTTAAATAGGATTTCAGTAAGTTGGCTCTCCAAGCCAACTTAATAAATGGTGTATAATTAAATTAAGAAGATATGAGATGTTTTCTGATTCCTTTTTTGACATTATTTTAATCCCTCGCCATGTCAAAACCGTTTGAAATATTTAATATCCGTTCACAATTTAGCATCTTTAATGTATTTTCATCATGTTGAAAAAGTTTGGTGTGAATAAAATAAACCACTTAAGAGGAGTGGGTAAAAATGCAGAGGCCGATTTTGCAAAGAAATCCACATTCAAACCAAAATATCTGACTTCCTATTGGTCGAAGCTAATAACTGTAAATTAGAAAGTTGTCCGGCTCGATGAGACCAATATACGTACTGATTTTTGTAACTGTGGGTAAAACTAACCCCCCCACTTTTGTCAAAAGCATTTTGAAAGTGACACACTTCCTGCTGCCAGTTGGTGGCGCTATAACTTTGACTCACAATAGTTACATCCATCTGATCGGCCTCTTACCACGAACACACTGCTGAAGTTTCATCAAGATCAGTTAATGTATGCAGAAGTTATACCACTTCGTGTTTCTCTTTTCTCGCCATAAATTCGTTTCCTCGCTACGGCCAAACTGTTCGAGATATCAAAAATCCGTCCGCAATTTAGCATCCTCAATGTCTTGACTTCATGCACACCGAGTTTGGTGGCGATTTAATTAATTCTCTAGGAGAAGTGTTTCAAATTCCACAGCAAGCGTTCTCCAAACAACCCATAATAGCCGACTTCCTGTTGGGCTGGCGTAAAACTTAGAGCACGAACGTTGTTCGGCCCGATGAGATCTATATGTGTACCGAGTTTCATATTAATTCATGCAAGCTAGTTTGATCTATGGACCAAGTTTTCGGACCCCATTCAAGGGGGCGCTGTTGAGCCCCCCTGCCACGCCCGGGTACCAGCTTCAGCCCGGCCCTGATGGCCGAAGGTTCTGACCTGTGTGCAAAGTTTCAAGAGTTTTTGAGCACATTAAGGGCCTCAAAAGCCCCTGAAACCTTGAAAAACAATTATAAAAGCAGATTTCTCCTAACAGACAAATCCCCCACACCCCACACACACACACAGAGACACAGATGCAGAGAGAGAGAGAGAGAGAGAGAATTCTCCAAAAAAAATCACATTCAAACCAAAATATCTGACTTCCTGTTGGTCAGAGCTTATAACTGTAAATTAGAAAGTTGTCCGGCTCGATGAGAACAATATACATACCGATTTTTGTGATTCTAGGAAAAACTAAGCCCCCATTTTTGACTAAAGGTGGCGCTACTGAGCCCCTCACCACGCCCATTTCTGAAACTTTGCACATGTCTACTGGATAATAAATGTGATGTGTCTGTCGAGTTTCATGCATTTTCAAGCATGTGAAGAGTCTCAAAAGCATCCGAAAAGAATATTGAAGTTTGATGCATTGCCACGGCAATAGTTTCTAAGATATCAATAATCCTTTCACAGGTCTACATCTGCCGTGTGTCTACATTATATACATAAAGTTTGAAGCAAATCGGGTAAAAATAAGAGAGTGATTTCAAAGCATTTTGAAAGTGACACATTTCCTGCTGCCAGTTGGTGGCGCTATAACTTTGACTCACAATAGTCACATCCATGTGATCGGCCTCTTACAACAAACACACTGCTGAAGTTTCATCAAGATCAGTTAATGTATGCAGAAGTTATAACACACTTCCTGTTTCCATTATTCGCCATAAATTCATTTCCTCGCCATGGCCAAACCGTTCGAGATATCAAAAATCCGTCCGCAATTTAGCATCCTCAATGTCTTTACTTCATGCACACCGAGTTTGGTGGCGATTTAATTAATTCTCTAGGAGGAGTGTTTCAAATTCCACAGCAAGCGTTCTCCAAACAACCCATAATAGCTGACTTCCTGTTGGGCTGGCGTATAACTTAAGAGTGCGAAAGTTGTTTGGCCCGATGAGATCTATATGTGTGCTGAGTTTCATATTAATTCATGCAAGCTAGTTTGATTGAGATCTATATGTGTGCTGAGTTTCATATTAATTCATGCAAGCTAGTTTGATCTATGGACCAAGTTTTCGGACCCTATTCAAGGGGGCGCTGTTGAGCCCCCCTGCCACGCCCGGGTACCAGCTTCAGCCCGGCCCTAATGGCCGCACGTTCTGACCTGTGTGCAAAGTTTCAAGAGTTTTCGAGCACGTTAAGGGCCAAAAGCCCCTGAAACCTTGAAAAACAATTATAAAAGCAAATTTCTCCTATCAGACAAATCCCCCACACCCCACACACACACACAGAGACACAGATACAGAGAGAGAGAGAGAGAATTCTCCAAAAAATCACATTCAAACCAAAATATCTGACTTCCTGTTGGGCGGAGCTAATAACTGTAAATTAGAAAGTTGTCCGGGTCGATGAGAACAATATACGTACTGATTTTTGTAACTGTTGGTAAAACTAACCTCCCCACTTTTGTCAAAAGCATTTTGAAAGTGACACATTTCCTGCTGCCAGTTGGTGGCGCTATAACTTTGACTCACAATAGTTACATCCATCTGATCGGCCTCTTACCACGAACACACTGCTGAAGTTTCATCAAGATCAGTTAATGTGTGCAGAAGTTATACCACTTCGTGTTTCTCTTTTCTCGCCATAAATTTGTGTCCTCGCCACGGCCAAACCGTTCCAGATATCAAAAATCCGTCCGCAATTTAGCATCCTCAATGTCTTGACTTCATGCTGACCAAGTTTGGAGGCGATTGGATGAATTCCCTAGGAGGAGTACATCAATTTCCACAGCAAGCGTTTCCAAACAACCCATAATTGCGACTTCCTGTTGGGCTGGCGTAAAACTTAGAGCACGAAAGTTGTTCGGCCCGATGAGATCTATATGTGTACCGAGTTTCATATCATTACATGCAAGTGTGTTTGATTTATGGACAAGTGTTCGGATCCCGTTCCAGGGGGCGCTGTTGAGCCCCCCTGCCACGCCCGGGTACCAGCTTCAGCCCAGCTCTGATGGCCGCGGGTTCTGATTGCGCACATGACTCAACTTTTGTCTTTGTCAACTCAACTTACTCCTGTCAGGTCCGTTTTGATAGTTTGTTTTCCTATTTGAAATGAAATAAGCAGAAACGAGAAAACGGCCCCTTTATTCATAACTTTAAGTTAAATACGTTTTTTTGGGAAAAAACGAAAAAACGAATAAAGGGGCCGTTTTCTCGTTTCTGCTTATTTCATTTCAAATAGGAAAACAAACTATCAAAACGGACCTGACAGGAGTAAGTTGAGTTGACAAAGACAAAAGTTGAGTCATGTGGGCAATCAATCACATAGACATAGACATAGACAGTTAATAGACACATAGACATGGAAGAAGACAGAGGGAAACGACGCATAGTAACGACGCATAGCATAGACATGGAAGACGACACATAGTAACGACAGAGGGAAATGGCGCATAGCAACGACACATAGCAACGACAGAATGAAAAAACACATGACACATGCAGCATTGACACGCAAGACGACACAGTCAAACGACAAGGACAGATGACAGGAGTAAGTTGAGTGGACAAAGACAAAAGTTGACTTACTCCTGTCAGGTCCGTTTTTTTCTTGCAATCAAACATGTGGGCAATCACGACAGTGAACAGACACATATACATGGAAGACGACACATAGCATAGACAGACAGACATGGACATAAACAGTGAACAGACACATAGACATGGAAGACGACACATAGCATAGACAGACAGACATGGACATAAACAGTGAACAGACACATAGACATGGAAGACGACACATAGCATAGACAGACAGACATGGACATAAACAGTGAACAGACACATAGACATGGAAGACGACACATAGCATAGACAGACAGACATAGATGTGATACAAGCAATGTAGCCCGACTATGCCACCCAATTAAAGAGCTGGGACTCTATTAAAGTAACCTTATCTTTTACTTGCAAGTTCTTTTAGTTTGGTGGGAGCAACACAACAGAATTACCCAAACAACAGTTTCAATATAAAAATATATTTATTACAATCTCTGATTACAATAAGGGGAAAAAGAGCCCGCCGTGCACTCACGCACTCTCTCGCTCAAATTTAAAAGCTGGACATCGGAAAGAAACACATTCACAAATCCACTGGAAGTCCGTAGTTAGGCACCCACAGTCCATAAGCGTTTCCTCTAACGCAAGTCCGTCTCGCACCAAGTAGCGGCGTCTACACAGCAGGCCACCTGTCAATCACTCTTGCGCATCAACACAACACTCACACAAACAGACAAGAAAGAGCCGCCAGTACCTCCACAGTAGATAAACAGCATAAACACAACACCACACTAGGAAAGCTATCAATCGTGCAATACTCAATTAGATCACTGCAATTCGTGAATAGATAGTTATGAGAGTGGTACGACTACAGTAGACAGACTGGAATTCTTCAATTTAGGTGAGACAGATCTTAACTTCAGACGAGGCAAGGCACACAACTTAACACAGGGCGTCACTCACCAATAAACTGGGAACAGACGAATCAAATTCCCAGTATTGTTAGACAATGCTCCACAACACCACCAGCCCAAGACAGACGAAGCAGAGCTCCGGGCAGCACAGCGGAGGACAACAGCGATCTGTAGCGCAGCAGAGGCGGCAGCAGTCCAGCGCAGATGAGAACGGCAGCAATCCCAGCGCAGCAGAGAACGGCAGCAATCACGGCGCAGCAGAGGAAAGACGAAGATACCAGCAGCCAACGGATTATCAGCAGGACCGTCAGTCAACAGAACTTCAGCTTCAACACGAGCAGACAATAATCCATGCAACAGTCAGGGCAGGGAAATAAAAACAATCACGACTACCGTCCAGCAATAAAAAATGTGGAGAACAGAGCTGCACAACAGAGTTCACGGGATCACAGACACCCTGTTTTCAGTTCCTTCGCCTTTTTGAACCGTCTGTGATTTGACATGGCAATTACCAACAGCTGTCCATCTGCTAATCAGCTGTGATCCAAACTCCCCGGAAAATACGGGGGCGTCACCCCACATTCCAAATCATGGTCAACAGTCACAAAATAATAACGTGAATAATAAGTAAAATCACAACAAAAACACCAAATCAAACAGAAAAGAAAAACAACAGTGCCAAATACACACAAGAAACACATGAAGTAAAATAGACCATAATCTCTCCATATGACATAGACATAGACAGTGAACAGACACATAGACATGGAAGACGACACACAGCATAGACAGACAGCATGTCGACATAATTTCGGCACAAATGGAACCCCATACAACACGGGTGCGTTTGCGTCTTTAAAAAAAAAAAAATGTGTCATTCCGCCCGTGCGTTTATGGGCGCTTGCGTTTATGGGCACATTCGTTCCCTGTTCGTTCACAATTGTTGCATCACGTGTTTGGGCTTACAGCACGCTGATGCAGCTTTTGTGGACAGTTCATGTTCCCATTGCGGGAATATGACTATCGCGGTGTTGAGGTCGAGACTCGCCGACGAGGCTCACGACAGCCTATGGCCAGGGAGAGTGAAGACTCCATCCCCAGGCGGTCCAGCTGGGCAGGGACCACTTCGGGGCCGCACAGTTGCATCTGTTTGCCTCTCCGGATTCGTTCCTCTGCCAGTTGTGTTATTTCTGTCCGAGGACACAACCCTTGGACAGACACTGGCTCTCAGCTGGCCCTGGGGCCCCGCAGAAATGCGTTCCCCAGTGAGCCTTTTAAAAAAGCAGCAATGCGATTCATTGTCGCTTGGCGCCTGCTCAAGTTCAGTGATTTTCATCACACTCAGGTGTTGAGTAGAGATGCTCCTGAAGCTCAGTGAATTTCATCACACTCAGGTGTTGAGCAGAGATGCTCGTGAAGCTCAGTGATTTTCTTTACACCTAGTGTTGAGCAGTGCTCCTGTCTTGTGCGCGCATGTTGCTTGCACGTACTGTGCTAGGTCAGGAGTGGAGCAGGTCTTGATAGTTGCCCCTTATTGGCCCAACCAGACCTACCCAGCCGGCACATGACCGACCTTCAACGTTGAAATATGGTTGAAATATGGTTGAAATAATGTCAGTTGTTGTTTCAACGTTGAAATAACGTTGAAATAACGTTTAATGCTAAATGGTTGAAAAAGGTTAACAAAAACACTTCTAAATCAACGTTGACATTTTTACAAGATCTGTACGTTGAAACAACGTAATGTTTTTGACAACATACTACAAAAATATCTGCCTTTTAACGTATTATTATGATAATTAATTAGCATTTAATGATTTATCATAACAGCTCGTATGTTAAAATACAATTATTATCATTATTAACAATAATAGTTTCACCCTCAAGAGAGCAGTGCAGCAGAAACCTTTTGCCTTATGTGATTTTGTGTGAATTTACAATTTTGTCTGCTTGCCTAACAGTTTACATTGCATTTGTATTCACACTGTCATGTCATCTGACCAATTAATTAAATATTAATACAGACTGCAAATAAAACTCAATAGCCTACACCACTATGTTAACTCGCGCAAACTATTGTTATTGGTTGTTTCGCCGTTTTACTTTGAGCATGATTGGTTACTCTGTCTGTCTTTCAGGAAACTGTCCAATGAGAGTGTGCGCGGCTCTGCGCACCTATTTTAAGTTTGAAAATACGTCCGTTACTCTCGGTCGGTGTGTGAGCAGCTGCTGCTTGCGTTGATTACTCGGTCAGACCTGGATTATTTTATATCTGCCTGTTGAATTGTTAAATTTTGAGCGAATTTGAGTTGATATGTCAATGAAGAACAAAAGCTGGAATGTGAACAGAGGAAGGGGTCGTACGTGGTCTGTAAAAATACTGGCGATATCAGGTAAGAAAACATTTTTCAGTCCTTAACAGTCTAACGTTTAGGGACACGGGTAACGGTCATAGGCTTACTGCAACCTCATAAGATAAATAAGTTATCTCTGTGTGTTTTTTTGTACTGCTTCACCATTAGCACGTATTTCAATGTAAGTTAGTACCGTTGACATTGCTGTGTTTTGTTGTTAGTCGTGGTCGTTAACGTTATGTGTTTAATGTTGTCAGCTAACGTTAGTTTAAAAACGCATAAGAGGTAAAAAAGCGTGGGATTGAGTAAAGTGATAAAACCATCATTTATTCGTTAGAAGTTTACATAACCTCTTCAAACACTGATAACGATATTGAAAAGATATTTGTTTACATTTTTTTTAGATCAAGCATTGGAATAAGATATTTATCATATAACCCACTGTTCGAAAACCTACACTGGGATTAACATATAGTATTAAGTATGATTTTCACCTTTAAAGTAAGACATTTAACATTACTGATAGAAAGTCTGAGTAACTTTTTGTCCTTTTGTCTTTCTTCTGCTGAAGTGGCGCACTGAAAGTGGATTCATGTCACCTTCATCAGTCCCTTCTTTAATCACTGGAAACCATTAAGGGAAAGACCCTCAGATGTGTCATAATAGGATAAATGCAGCTGCAGGTAAAATTATTTGATGGTTTGAGTTTGGTACCATTTGGCTTTTTTGTGTGTGCTTCCCTTGCTATGATTGTTACGGCCAGCTCGTTTCGGCCGAACATAAACGAAACAAGTACAAATGGATCGACTTGCAAGATTTTTATTATTACAAAAACTTAACAGAACAAAGTCTAGGGTTCAACAAAAAGGGGAAAATCATAATCCAAATGGGGAATAGGAAAAGGTGGATATGGGTTGTGAATAAACAAAGGCAGTAAAACAAAATGACTCCTTCAGAGGCGGTCAGTCCCCTGGATGAAGAAGCCAGGTGGAGAGGGAGAAGCCAAGGTTTTATCCCCTCCATCATTAAGAGGCAACCAGGTAGCAGGGGTGTGTAATCTCCCACGCCCTTCCTGAAAGACATTGCCCCCAGCAGGCGAACAAATGAAGTGCGGGGTCGTAACACCTCCCTCCTCAAAAAAGATTTGGCACAAATCTAAAAAGAAGGAAAAACAGTTACACACTGCCCAACAACAGATACAAAGAATATTTTAGATTTTCTAGAAGAAACGTCTTCTGCCCCTCTTCATTCTTCATCACCTCTGGGCCCTAGAGGCGGATAAGAAAAAGAAAGCGAGAACAGGCAACGCAGAAACGATGTTATATTCTAGAAAGGGCATCAGCTATAACATTATCTTTTCCTCTGATGTGCTTAATTTCGAGGTGGAAAGGTTGTAAGATAAGACTCCACCGCATAAGTCGCTGATTGTGATTCCTCATCCGATTTAAGAAGACTAAGGGATTATGGTCCGTATAGATGATAATAGGAGCAGCAATTGACCCTAGATATACCTCAAAATGTTGTACGGCCAACACTAGGGCAAGAGCTTCCTTCTCGATGGTAGAATATACCTGTTGGTGTCGATTAAATTTCTTCGAAAAGTAACTTACGGGATGTTGAACCTGATTCAAATCCTCTTGCAAGAGGACAGCGCCCGCACCGCAAGCACTGGCATCGATAGCAAGACTAAAGGACTTTTCGAAATTTGGAGCCGTCAAAACAGGAGCATATGCTAACAAAGCCTTACAATTTTCGAAAGCCTGCTGACATGGCTCGGACCATTTAAAATGCAACTTCGGACTCAACAAATCAGTGAGAGGAGACACTACGCTGGCGAAATTTTCGCAAAAACTCCGATAATATCCCACCATGCCGAGAAATCGTCGCAATTTACGACGAGTGGTGGGGACTGGAAAGGTACAAATGGCTTCTACCTTACTTTCAATGGGTTTTACGCAACCATTTCCCACTACCTTGCCCAAATAGGTAACGGTTGCCTTCGCAAACTCCGACTTAGCGAGGTTGATGGTAAGATTAGCCTTTTCCAAACGAGAGAACAATTCTTTAATTTGAGTGAGATGCTCATACCAAGAGGAACTATACAGAACGACGTCATCAAGATATGCCTCACATCCTGACATTCCATAAAGTATACGGTTCACGAGTCGCTGAAAAGTCGCGGGTGCGTTTCGAACTCCGAAAGGCATCACCGTATACTGCAGGAAGGCATCAGGTGTAACGAAGGCAGATAATTCCTTTGCACGACTAGTCAAAGGCACCTGCCAATATCCCTTTAAGAGGTCGAATTTACTGACGAAACGGGCAGAACCAACATGATCGATACAGTCATCAACTCGAGGTAAAGGGTAACAGTCCGACTTTGTCACAGAATTAAGTTTTCGATAATCTGTGCAGAATCGATATGAGCCGTCAGGTTTATTTACTAAGACGCAAGGAGAACTCCATGAACTGAAACTAGATTCAGCCAGATTGTAAGTAAGCAAATAGTTCACCTCTTGTCTTAGCAAATCTCTTTTGAAAGGATTGACTCGATAGGCGTTCTGTTTAACTGGACATGAAGTTCCTACGTCAATGTCATGTTCTATGACAGAAGTACGACCAGGAACATCAAGAAAAAGAGAGGGAAATGACATCACCAACTCAGTGACATCACTCCTCTCTTTCTCTGTCAGATAGGAAAGATGAGAGGACAGCTTAAGAAGAATCTCAGAATTTTTAAGTCGCCCGTCGACTTTCTCTTGAGAAAGAAAACTTCCATCCTCATCAGCATTCTCTAAAGAATCCTCACCCGTGTTGTAAAAGAGGGGAGACGACTCTGAAAAAGAGTCACGAGAGTTAACCACATTCACAGTAACAGAACAAACAGGAGCTATATACAATTTCAATAAGTTGCTGTGACAAACTTGTACTTTTTTTCTCCGGTCGGGAGTGTTCAACAGATAATTATTATCTGAAAGACGTTGAGCTACACTGTAGGGTCCTGTGAACTTAGCCTGAAATGGGTTGGCAGGTAGAGGCAACAAAGCCAGTACTTTATCACCGACCTGAAACTCTCTCAGCTTAGCTTTCCTGTCGAAATATTGTTGCATTTTTGTTTGAGACTTACGCAACTTCTTTTTAGCGAGAGCTCGTGCTTCATACAACCTACGCCGGAATCCACTCACATAATCTGAAATGTTTTCAGAAGGTTTAGACATTCGCCACTCATCAGCTAACACAGCCGTAGGTCCTCGCACTACATGTCCGAACACTAATTCATTTGGGCTAAACCCAAGACTTTCTTGGATTACCTCACGTATCGCTAATAACATCCATGGCAGACCTTCTTCCCAATCCGCATCGAGTTCCACACAATATGACCTCAAAAGGGACTTCAGGGTTTGATGAAACCTCTCAAGAACTCCTTGACTCTGCGGATGATAGGCACTAGAAATATTGTGGTTTACTCGAAGCTGACGCAGGGCTTTTGAGAACTGTTTTGACATGAAGTTTGAACCCTGATCGGATTGAATAACTTTGGGAATTCCGAAGGTCGACATAAAATTAGTGAGGGCCTTCAAGACAGATTTGGTAGTGATGGACCTTAACGGATAAGCAGAAGGATAACGAGTAGTCTGGCACATAACAGTTAAAAGATATTGGTGACCAGTCTTAGACCGGGGCAAAGGACCAACACAGTCAACTATCAAATGCTCGAAAGGAGTGGAGACGACAGAAATAGGCTGCAACGGAGCAACAGGCACTTTTTGATTTGGCTTACCGGTGATCTGGCATGTATGACAAGATCGAACATGTTTTGCCACATCTCGTTTTACCTTAGGCCAATAGAACTGTCGCAAGACACGATCGTACGTTTTACGAACTCCAGTATGACCAGCAAGTCCTTGATGAGCCAAATGCAACACAGAGTCTCTCACTGTGAAAGGAAGCACAATCTGAGTTTTAGGTTCCAGAGAAACATCTTTATGCAGGACCACTGTCCGACAAAGCAGACCATCTTCAAGAAAGTACGAAGAGGACAGAGGATCAGAACACTTCTTAGACTCCACTGCAGAAAATAAAGGTTTAAGAGTGTCATCGCTCTGTTGAGCTCTAATTAAATCCTCCCGAGAAATCTGTAACAAAGAAGTTAGAGAACAGTCATCAACATCAGAGAGATCAACATTGGTTTTCTCAGGAGTGGACAGAACCTCAGACGTATCAGCAGATTCACTTTGCAGTACTGTTGAATCTTTCTGATCAGAAGACAACGAAGGACAGGACTTCAGGTCTCTTTGCTCAAGACATTTAGACACATCAGATTCTGGCTTACCTGTATTAACAGTGTAAAAGAAAGTGTCATGCAGTGGAACTTCAACTTGGTTTTCAGACAGGGGTTTAGCCATTGATCGAGTAACTGCACAAGCTGGAAACAAATCAGGAAATTCTCTACAATTATCAACATCAGATTTCCTAGGTGTAGATGCTATTATGGGCGGAGCTGCCACATCACTCCGTCCCCAAACATTCCCACCAGCTAAATCATTTCCCAGAATAAATGTAATCCCAGGGACTGGAAGTGCAGAACGAACACCAACTACTACATCCCCAGATACAATGGCAGAGGAAAGATGGATTTGATGCAAAGGCACTTCAACAAACCCCATCTCAAAACCTCGCACCAATACATGAGTTCCAGTAGCGGTTTCAGAAGTCAAAGGCAAAATTCCTTCTAAAAGAAACGACTGCGCGGCTCCCGTATCTCGAAGAAGACGCACTGGCACCGTTTCGTTTGAACCAGGCAATGACACATTTCCCTCAGTGATAAAAGGTGTATAATCAACGGAAGAAGTCATACACTGATCAACAAGTTTATCACTAACACCAGATAAATAACGATCTTTCTCATCACGAGTATCAACAGTGAAAGGTGAAGTAGAAACTAAAGCAACAGGTTTCGACAATCTCTCTTTCTTCTTGAGAATTAGACAGTCAGATATTTTATGACCAGGCTTTTTACAATAAAAGCAAACCATGTCTCGTGAGAGTGCAGGTTTACTAACATGTTCAGCAACTGTCGCCTTAATATTCCTACTCATCACAGGAGACTTTGTCTTCGGTTGAAAGAAAAACTTAGATTTACTCATGTCGCTGGTTTTAAGACTGACTGAACTGAATGACCCACGATGGGTTAACACAAACTCATCAGCCATAATAGCAGCTTCCGAAAGTGTATCAACCTTGTGTTCAGTGAGATACGTAGCTACAACATGAGGAACACAATGTTTAAACTCCTCTAAGAGCACTAATTCTCTTAACTGCTCTTTAGTTGTAACTTTCATTGAAGTGCACCAACGATCAAATAAATTCTCCTTTTCTCTTGCGAATTCTACATGAGTACATTCGTCAGTTTTACTCAAACTCCTAAATTTTTGACGATATGCCTCAGGCACAAGTTCATATGCATGTAACACAGCAGATTTCACCGTATCATACTCACCACTCTGTTCCAGTGAGAGTGCAGAATAAACTTCCTGTGCTTTACCTGTGAACACACACTGTAACAATAAAGTCCAAAAGCTTTTCGGCCATTTCATGGATAAAGCAACACGTTCAAAGTGATAGAAATATTTGTCCACTTCTTTTTCAGAAAATGGCGGCACTAATCTCATATTTCTGTGAACATCAAACACAGGTTCACCTGCATTCGCATGCTGTTGTAGAACAGGAGGCACATTCGCTTGTGAAACTTCAGCTGTCTTTGCTGCTAATTCTAACTCCAACTTTTTTATCTGAAACGCTCTCTCTTCTCGTTCCCTCTCCATCTCAAGCTCCATTCTTCGCATAGCTAACTGATGATCTAATTTTCTCCCTTCAAATTCTCTTTCTACCGCTCGCTCTTTCATAGCGCGATCGTCACGTTCAGCACGAACTTTCGTGGCCTCTAAACACAATTGCTTCTCTTGAAAAGACAATTCTGGAAATTTTGTCTCACTTTCACTATAAACATCAGCAGGAGTAGACACAAACGATTCACTCTGAGTGATTAACTCAGTGCTTACCTCTATAACTCCTCTATCAACAAGTGATCGCTTCAAAGTAGTCACGATAGTTTCCTTCAGCCTCTTTTCTTGAGAAGTAAGATCGACACTGACGCGTTCGGCAATTTGTACTAACTGCTCCTTTGTACAACTCTCAAGCAAAGCTTCTGACGGACACGCAAAGAAATCTTCGACCACCGAAGACATTTTGTTCGTATAAGTATACGCAAAATAACAAACGAAACTACTACACGTGAGACGCTGTTTACCTGAAATACAACTCCCATAAGCCACTACTTCAAAAAGGAACCACGTCACCATACCACGCAACCCATGCTCATTCACAAAAATTCCGAAGACTTCCCACAAGTCAAAACACAGTGTAAGCGCGAGAATAAACCGCACTATACACACGAACTGCTTAACTTCACTTATTTTTGTTGAATGGATTTACCGTTTACAATATGAGAAAACTCCAGCTCCTAACTCAGAAAAAACACTAACTAAATCCTACCTGGTCTTCAGAGATGTACCGGGCTCGGGGCGGCATTAAACGCTGCGCTCCGCGACAATCAGTCAGACTGAAAGTCCGGAAGCGTACCCCCAACAGAGAGTGAATCTCCACCCAGGATAACCTCCAAAAACAAGAAAGGCAAAATAACAAAACAAAACAACAAATAGTGCTCCGTTGGAAGGAATGTTTTCACAATCCAGCTGGAAACACACTAACTAACCAGAGTTCTCATTTATAAAAGGTAATCATTCACAAAAACATACACACATACAACCCATACTTACCAACGTTTCCCACCCCGATAGGATCGCGGACGAGACACCCAATTTATGTTACGGCCAGCTCGTTTCGGCCGAACATAAACGAAACAAGTACAAATGGATCGACTTGCAAGATTTTTATTATTACAAAAACTTAACAGAACAAAGTCTAGGGTTCAACAAAAAGGGGAAAATCATAATCCAAATGGGGAATAGGAAAAGGTGGATATGGGTTGTGAATAAACAAAGGCAGTAAAACAAAATGACTCCTTCAGAGGCGGTCAGTCCCCTGGATGAAGAAGCCAGGTGGAGAGGGAGAAGCCAAGGTTTTATCCCCTCCATCATTAAGAGGCAACCAGGTAGCAGGGGTGTGTAATCTCCCACGCCCTTCCTGAAAGACATTGCCCCCAGCAGGCGAACAAATGAAGTGCGGGGTCGTAACAATGATACACATTTCTGATGGGATTGCCATGCTTTAAGTGTATGTTTACATTTTTAATCAATCATGTAATACTAACAGTCTCAAAGATGACATTACTCAGTTCATGTTGTGTGAATGTTATAATGGCAAACGTTTTTACAATTTAAATCAATTTTTAAGATTGTTTAAAGGAATGGTAAAAAAAAAAAAAAAAAAAAAAAAAACTGCTTTTTAAGGACTTTTCATTTAATAATTTCTTCTTTCCCCCCTTCAGATTCGCCAAGGATCCAGCTGATTCCTGGCAATTTGGTGGAGGATTATTCTTTAGCTGCTACATTGCACTATCACTTCTGGTACGGATTCATTGGCCTTTTGTGTTATTTTTTTATTTTACTTGATTTAATAAATTACTTTTAAATAGTACAATGTATGGTTAGGATTCTGAATTAAAACAGTGTAATGTTTCTCCACAAATATTATCAGAAATATATAATTGTTGAAACAATATAAACCTGCATTGAAAGATATAAAGAACAACAGACCTCAACCCTCTCAGCTCAACACCACAATGTTGATTTCTTCATCTGTTTTAAGGATGAAATCATGACCTTATGATTATAGTAACCGTAACTGACACATGGGAGTAATATTACATTTTTTACAATTCCACCTTGGGGCTCTGAAGAATTTCTTGTGTAAATGTACTGTCACGGTTTACGAATTCACTGTCTCTCTCTCGTCTAGCGTGCTGTTGTGTGTGTGTATGTGTGTCTGTGGGCGTGGTCACTGATTATCGGTGATCAGTAGCGCCAGCTGGTTTCAATTGTTTGTCCCTTTATTCACCTTTTTCCTCACTTCTCCGTGGGGGGCGCCATAGCGGTGAGCGACTTCCGGTAAGATGCTCTCAACTTCCGTTTAGTAATTGTCATCAGCTAGACGACGTTACTCGTGATGGCAAATAGTGGAGGGTCTGGGAGAATTTGTTCCGTTAAAGGCTGTCACAACAGCTACAGAAAGCTAAAAAAACTTCTGGATAATGAGTGTTACGACCACAAGCCAGCAACAAGAGCGGAATGTACATGTCCAAAACCGTTTAAATTCCACAGGATGCCATCCGACGACGAGGGCAAAAGAAAATGGCTCGCAGCACTTAATTTGAAATTTCCGCCCCGTAACATCCATGTATGCTCATTTCACTTTGTGGACAGACAACCAACAACGGAAAATCCATTTCCTGAACTTTGGCTTGGATATGATCGTCCATTAAGGAAGAAGAGAAGACAACGAACTTGTCCGGACGAAGGTGAGACTATTCATTAATGTAATTTACAAGGCTAACGTGTGGATCTGCACAATTATCGAAATGTGGTTTATGATACGGATACAGTATTTTCAGTACAAAGTTCCCATGGCTTGACGGTGTGCTTAAACGTCTTTTAGAAACCAGTGTTTTCTTCAGCACTTCAGCATAAGTGTGTTCATTAACAAATGACTCTTTAGCATCGGCTCTTTAAATGAACCATTCTGACTCCCACACTCGTGTTATAGTGTTTTGATTCATTATAACGAATCGGTCAAATGAGTCAACTTTACGCTCCACTTTAAGTGTCAAAACAGCGCAGTTTAGGTATATGATGTTTTTAGTCAAAGAGCAGCTGCAGCTATAAGAGATCTTAAATCTTATCACAGCTTAAATAGCAATGTTTGACGAAAATAATACCTATCAGTGATTGTTTATAAGCTCATTACAGAATGTGGGAAAAACTCAGCATTTGGTACTTCATACATGCCATTTAAAAGTGTATTAGTGCTAAAATAAAATTCTGCATGATTATATTCTAAAATATATTATTTTATTGATTGACTAACTTTTTTTATTGTATACATTTTTTCAAAAAATCACTTGAAATATAACATGATGACCCAGCTAATCATAGATTAAAATGGTTTGTCTGTTTAAAGGAGCTGGTGTTTCCCATGAGCACACTGAAAATGATGAAGGGAGGCCTGGAGAAGAGAGTCTTGCATCGGTCCCCACGCCCATGCAATTAAATGTTGATGACCGCGCCTGTACATCTATAAACTCTGCCTCTGTTGGTACACAATGGGAAGACCACATCTTCGAGGAGCATTGTTATATCAAGAGACACAGTGTAACTTATGTAAACCAGTCAACACAGTGTGATACAGTCAAGCCTCTTACTCTGATGAACGACTCTGACTCAAATCTGTACACCGGGCTCCCACTCCACACATTTCATACCCTTGTAGCTGTTCTGCGTCCCCATGCGAATGAGGCATACCAGACTGAAGTTGAACAGCAGATCTTGCTCACACTAATGAAGCTGAAATTAAACCTTTTGATAGAAGACCTAGCCATTCGATTTTGTATATCAGTGAGTCAAGTGAGCAGGATCATTTCTTTTTGGATTGAAACCATGGCTGTAGTCTTGAAGGACCTGATACCATGGCTCCCCAAAGAAACGATAAGGGCCACAACACCAGAGGCGTTTAAGCAACATTATCATAATGTTACCTGTATCTTAGACTGCAGTGAAAGTGAAATCCAAAAACCAAAGAACCTTGACTCGAGGTCTGAATCGTACAGCCACTACTATGCATGCAACACTATCAAATACTTAGTGGCTATTGCACCTTGTGGTCTAGTAATGTTCATATCAGCAGCATATGGGGGCCGCTGTAGCGACAAATTTATCACATGTGACTCTGGCATTCTTGAAAATCTCAAACCGGGTGATGAAGTGATGGCGGATAGGGGTTTTTTGATTAGAGATTTATTGTACGAAAGACAAGTCAACTTGATAATTCCTCACTTCGCCAACCAAACACAGCTGACAGAAGAAAAAGTCACATGCAGTCGCAGGATTGCAAATGTAAGGATACATGTTGAACGTGCAATTAGGAGACTGAAAGTATACAAGGTTTTGTCACAAACCTTGCCTATCACCCTTATGCCAAAGATTGATAAAATTCTGCGTATATGTGCAGCTTTAGTGAATTTGCATGGTGACCTGATCCGTGAAGCAGAAAATTAATGCTCACACTGCATGTAGTCAAAATTGTACATATGTATTTAATCACAATACTTCACATTTTTAATCTAAACAAATCTTCTAATCTCAATGTTTTTCATTTTTGTTTACAATGTACATATACTTGTTAATTATTTGTTTTAATTACCTTACGAAACTTAACAATGGCAAAACCAGTAAACAAGGAACTAATTTCAAATAAATTCAGAATGGTTTTGAAAACTTGCCTTGACTCATTGTCAGAATTTTTTTCCTCCTACATGTCCGGATCTATACACTTTTTGTTTTACTGTTTGTTAGTCTTTTTTACCAGTAGTTTATCATTTTCTGACATTTTGTAGGTATTTGCCATTCAGATTGAGTCGTCCGGCATTGAATTCATCCACTACTCTAGGAAGCATCACAGAGAAGTAGAAGCCTCTGAGACGCGTAACCTGCTCTGCTAAATACTCTGCATCATATGGTACATTTATCAGAATGTGTTCCTTTGATGACCAGACAAGTAGTTTTGCCATTCTCAGCCCAGTACAGAACATGCCTAATTGTATCTGTTTGTAGTAGCCCCTGACTCCGTTTCTCTGTAATTCAGGCTTCCCATCAACTACTTTGATGTCACTATAATTCATAGTAAAATGGTCAGCTAGAGAGGTGGTGTTGTTCTTAAGGATAGGGCACTTTATTTCCAGAAGTTCCACACCATTTATTATGCCACCAGGGCTTGCAGACAGCCATGGCTCTGTCAGGCTGACTCTGGTACCTGAAAGGGACACCTGTAGACCTTGTTCGACAAGAAGGTTTCGAGCTATTACCTCTTTCTCACTCCCATACTTTGTAGCTGCATTACCCCGAAAGGTAGGGAAGAGATGCTCTCTCATGAATTTATCAGGATTTGTTGTTGCTCGTACTGGTACACCTTTAGCTGAACTAGCAGTGATCCGTATCTGTCTTGCACTATGCCAAACCTCTGACAAGCTCTGATTTTGTGTTTGAATCTCCAATACAGCTGCCTGGTCGCTGTTCATCTCTATGTAGTTGCTGTAAAATGCTTTACATTTACTGCAAGTCAAAGTCTCCCCATGTGGCTGGTGGAGTTCTACGCTATCAATGTCATCTGCTTGCTCTGGTACATTTGCATTGTAACACTTTTCTAAAAGACTATTTTTTAGTTCAAACAGAGCTTTTGTATCTGAAGAACTGACTCTATCTCTGAAGTCATGATGTGTGTCATAGCATGGTGTAGATGCTAGCCTTTCTCCCTCCCTTGCTGATGACGCACCATATACTTCCTCAGCTCTGTGATGTTTAAATGTTATCTGGCTGATTCGTTTCTGTTCATGATTTCTTCTGGTCCCTGCATTCCATCTACGCTGCTCATCAGTGCAAGATATCCCTGTCATACCACTGACCACTGCATTCTGCACCTTTCAAAAATCACAAAATATTAACTTTTTCACTTATTGCACAGTACTATCACATTAGCACTAAAAGCTAAATAATTGTATTGTAATTTCGTTTATTATTGTTGTGTAAAAATAAATTATTCACGTTAAATCACGGTGCACATACAGACTATTTAAATATAATTGCTGTACTAGCAATGTTGCTCTATTTATTTTATTTGATTCAACTTTATTGTCATTACACAAGAACAGGTACAAGGCAATGAAATGCAGTTAGGATCTAACCAGAAGTGCAATAGCAGCAAGTGCAAAAGGTTGCATAAGTGCAAGACATAGATATGTACTGAATATATTCATAAACAATGAACATAATATACAGACGGCTATTACTATAAACAAAATTTTACAAATAGATATATACTATATTTATAAATACCCACCTTCCACAACACAGCAGCAGCATGGCTACAAGACCTACCAGGGCCAGCTACGCAAGAGCATCCAGCTGTTTCCACTACTCCGTTATTTTGTATCATAACGTACTCGGTTACCTAACGTAACCTCTGTTCTCTCTAGAGAGGGAACGAGTATTGCGTAAGTTTAGCTTACGCTACGGGTAAAGTCATCTTTTCTCGAGATATGAAGCCAAAAATTATCCTTAATTTTTATATCTTGTCAACGCAGTGCGGCAGCAAGCAGACCTAGAGCAGGCAATCTAGCGTGCTGATAGGCTGCTCTGCGGCAACTGCAGCAGCCTATCACTGAGCCCTTGGCGTGACGTCACGCCCAATGAGCGCGAGCAGCGCGCCTACGCGTCACGGCCCGAGGCGGGGCGTGGCAGAGGGTATAAATATGGGCTGAGAGGCTGCTTTCACTGGTTTTTGTCGCAGAAGCGAGAGAGCTCGTGGCGCGAGCACGGCGGGTTACGCAATACTCGTTCCCTCTCTAGAGAGAACAGAGGTTACGTTAGGTAACCGAGTACGTTCTCTTACGAGAGGTTCTCTCGTATTGCGTAAGTTTAGCTTACGCTACGGGAACTCCCTTGTCAACGCCGTGCGCGCCCGGCATCCACTGAATGAGTCCCAGGGAAGCCCGGGGAACACGAGAGTGTGAGCCGGGCGGCCAATGATATGGCTAGCGCAAGTACATAAGCACATAGTGGGGGGAACAGAACGGCGCGGCCGGTCTGACTAACCAACCCTATATTGTACAGCTCAACCAGGAGGGCTAAATCAAACAGCAGTAGCCCGCGCACAGAAGTGGGCCGGCATACGCGAGATTTAGACTGATAAAAGTTTAGCCTGCAGGGCGGGAACTTCTAGATTGTAAAATCTAACAAATGTAGACGGGGAGGCCCAGCCCGCCGCCGTACAAATGTCATGAATAGAAATTCCGCTAGACCAAGCCCATGACGAGGCCATGCCTCTAGTAGAGTGGGCTCTGATGCCCAAAGGGCATTGCAGGTCTTTAGACGCATAAGCAGCTGCAATAGCGTCCACTATCCATCTGGACAGAGTGTGTTTCGAGGCGGCGAGACCCTTGGTGCGCCCACCAAACGAAACGAAAAGCTGCTCCGAGCGCCTCATGGCGGCGGAGCGCGTAAAGTAATTTCTCAGCGCTCTGACAGGGCAAAGGAGATTACTGTCGACTTCGCTGCCGGTAGCCGGCAAAGCTGAGAGAGAAATGACCTGTGCTCTGAAGGGTGTGCCCAACACTTTGGGGACATAACCGTGTCTCGGTTTGAGAATGACTTTAGAGTCATTAGGTCCGAACTCGAGACATGCCGCGTTAACTGATAACGCATGCAGGTCACCCACACGTTTGACTGAAGACAGGGCTATCAGAAAAACGGTTTTGAGCGTGAGGTATTTCATATCCACAGTTTCCATGGGTTCAAAGGGATGCGCTTTCATGGCCTCTAAGACCAGGGAAAGATCCCAAATAGGAACCGAGGGGGGTCGCGGGGGGTTCATCCTCCTGGCTCCTCTAAGGAAGCGGATAATGAACTCATTCCTCCCTAATGCGCGGCCCAGCGCCGAGTCGGAAAAAGCTGATATGGCCGCAACATATACTTTGAGCGTGGAGGGGGACCTGCCCATGTCCAACAGCTCTTGGAGGAAACAAAGCACACGCGACACCTCACATGTTTGTGGATCCAGCCCTTGGGCGGTGCACCATTTATTAAACACAGACCATTTAGATGTGTAGAGCCGCCTCGTAGAGGGAGCTCTAGACTGTGTGATCGTGTTCACAACCCCTATTGGCAAGTCAACGGGTATCCGTTGACTACCCATACATGCAGAGACCAGCGCTCTGGATGAGGATGCCAGATCGAGCCGCGGGCTTGAGAGAGAAGGTCTCTTCTCACCGGTATCGGCCAGGGGGGTGTGTCCGCCAGCCGTATTAGATCTGGGAACCACGTTTGATTCTCCCAATACGGGGCTATGAGGAGCACCGTGTGGCGCGCTTCCCTGATTCTCCCGATGACTTGTGGCAGCAGAGAGACAGGGGGAAAAGCGTAAAGCGGGCCGCTGGGCCAGGTCTGGGCCAGCGCGTCCTCGCTCTTGGAAAAGAACCGTGGGCAGTGCGCATTGTCTTTTGACGCAAAGAGGTCGACTTTCGCTCTGCCGAAACGGCGCCACAGTGACTGGACTGTTTGGGGATGCAAAGACCACTCGCCCAGGGGAACGTTGTCCCTGGACAGTCTGTCTGGACCCTCGTTCAGGAGACCCGGCACATGCGCGGCTCTCAGCGAGCGCAGTGAGTGCTGAGCCCACACAAGGAGGCGTTCCGCCAGGGCGCAGAGTGTTTTGGATCTGACACCGCCCTGACGGTTCACATAGGCTACCACTGACATGTTGTCCGTGCGGACTAGTACATGGTGGCCCTGTAGGTATGGGAGGAAGTGCTTGAGCGCTTTCTCGACCGCCAGCATCTCTAGACAGTTTATATGAAGGTGACTCTCCTGGTCTGACCAAGGGCCATAGACCGGTCTGCCCTCTAATAGCGCTCCCCAACCTAGGTTGGACGCATCTGTCGAGACAACTTTCCGGTGCGAGACAACTCCCATCGTCACTCCCGTGCGATACCATTCGGCTGCTAGCCAGGGCTGCAGGGCTGAAACACAGCCATGATTCACTCTGACTCGTAAACAGCCGGCCGTCCAGGCTCGGTGAGGCACTCGCGCTTTCAGCCAGCGTTGAAGCGGGCGCATGCGCAGTAAGCCCAGCTGGAGCACTGCTGCAGCTGAGGCCATATGCCCCAGGACTCGCTGGAATGTCCTCAGCGGAACCCGACTGCCCGTCTGGAAAGACGCGGCGAGATGTCGAATGCGGCGCGCGCGCTGCTCTGACAATCTGGCCGTCATAGCCACCGAGTCCAGTTCTATTCCGAGAAAGGAAGTCGACTGGCGGGGCAGTAATGAGCTCTTGGTCCAGTTGACTGAGAGACCCAAGCATTCCAGATGGCTGAGAAGCGCTGTTCTGTGAGACAAAAGCTCTGCCTCTGACTGCGCGAGAACTAGCCAGTCGTCCAGATAATTCAGTATCCGCATTCCTTGTCTCCTCAGAGGAGAGAGAGCCGCGTCCATGCACTTCGTAAATGTACGGGGTGCTAAAGATAGACCGAACGGCAGGACGGTGTACTGATATACCCGACCGTCGAAGGCGAATCTCAAGAATGGCCTGTGACGGGGTATTATCTGAATCTGAAAATATGCGTCCTTTAGATCGAGAGAGATGAACCAGTCTCCCGGGCGAATTTGCGCGAGGATTTGTCTGGTTGTGATCATTTTGAACGGCCGTCTCATGAGGGCTTTGTTCAAATGTCTCAGATCTAAAATAGGTCTCAGCGCTCCGTCCTTCTTGGGTACGAGGAAATAACGGCTGTAAAAGCCCGACTCGCTCAGAGAAGGATGCACCTGTTCTATAGCCCCTTTGTGCAGCAGCTTTGCTATTTCTGCCTGAAGCAGATGCGCTACTTCTGTATTCACTCTCGTCTCTGTCCGTGCCAGAAAGCGCGGGGGACGGCGAGCGAATTGAAGCGAATAGCCGTGCATTATAGTATTCAGCACCCATTCTGACACGCCCTGGATAGCTTGCCATGCTTTCGCACACATAGCTAGGGGTCGAATGATCTCTGGGTTCGGATCGCCGCGTTGGGCGGGATGGGGAACCTCTATCAGAGAGGACGGGGCGGCGCGCGCGCTGCCGGTGCTCGAATACGGGGGCTCGCGAACAATGGTGACTGGCTGTACAGCACATAACGGCTCGGTCACTGGGGACGGGGCACATTCTGATGCTAGAAACCCGTGGCGCGAGAGCGGCATGGGGTTTAACGTGTTTGTTAGTAAGTGCGCGCGCTCGTGAGCGGGCACAGGGCTTACATATGCAACACGGCCAGTGTAAGGGAGCTTTAGAGGATCTGCATCCCGGGATAACTGTGTGACAGAGCGGGCAGTGGGTAGGTGTGGGCACGGGAGGGTGGGCACATTCTCTACCTTTAGCACTCGAGCGGCGCGTGCCCGCTTTATGAGAGTGCGCTCTGTGAGCGTTACCGGGGAGATCGTGTTTGCGTGTAGTGGTGAGCACTGGGGCGTGGGCACATATTCTACACTCATGACACCTTCGGCGTGAGCCGGAAAACCCGAAACCATACTCTTTATGAGATTTCTCTGGGTCGCCGTGAAAACGGCGTTTGTGTGCAGGCGAGAGAGTTGTATTACTGGCTCGTTGGCTGCGATGTAAGCTGCTGCAGTAGCCTTTTCTAAGGGGACTGACAGAGCTGGGCGCTTTGATGGCGGTCCGGCCGCAGCGGGACTCAGCCATCTTTTCCTCCTTGCAGCCGCTAGGAGGACTTCGCGGGCTCAGGCTTGAGCGTCACCTTGGGCCGGGGTCCCCGAGGGGGAGGCGGTCTGTGACGGCTGGTTGAGCGCGATCTAGGGCGGCCGCCCTGTCGTCGCTGCGAAGACGGAGGCTGGGCAGAGCGCTGAGACGAGCTTCGTGCAGGAGGCTGATTCTGAGAGCGGCCTGCAGAAGAGCTCGAGCGGCGGGGCAGGAAGAGATTCATCGCCTGCGACGCCTTCTGCACCTCCGAGAAGCGATCGACGATCCCGGCGACCGCTGGGCCGAACAGGCCGGTGGGAGAGAGCGGTGCGTTGAGAAACACGGAACGCTCAGATTCGCTCATATCCGCCAGCGTCAACCAAAGGTGCCTTTCGGTGACGGTGAGCGAGGCCATAGATCTCCCGATGGCTTGTGCAGCGGACTTTGTGGCGCGAAGGGAGAGGTCCGTCGCGCTGCGCAGGTCCGTGAGAACGGCGTGATCCGGGCCTTTCTCGTCCAGCTCGCGGAGGAGATCGGCCTGGAGGATCTGGAGCACAGCCATAGAATGCAGGGCGGAAGCAGCCTGGCCGGCGGCGGAAAAGGCGCGGCCGACGAGTGCTGATGTGGTCCTGCAGGCCTTGGACGGCAGGGCAGACTTTGAGCGCCATCTCGCGGATGGCGGGCAAAGGTGCGTTGCCACAGCATCTTCCACCGGGGGAATTTGAGTATATCCCTTCTCGACGGCCCCGTCCACTTGGGAGAGGGTCGAAGAGACCGGTGAGCGGAGTCTAGCGGAGAATGGGGCGTTCCACGACTTAGAGAGCTCAGCGTGGAGCTCAGGCAGGAAAGGTGCTGACCTAGAGGCAGGCGCTGGGCGGCGGCTAGGCAGAAAACACCCGTCGAGTCGGTTAGGCGCGGGCGCCCTCGGTGGGGACCAGTCGAGTCCCAATTGGTCAACCGCTTTGGTGAGGAGGCGGAGAAGTTCCGCGTCGACACTGGCGCGGGACCGGCTAGACTCCTGTGCAGAGGAGGTGGAGCGGAGAGATCCAGACCACTCCTCGCTGTCCGAGGCCAGGAGAGAGCAGCTGTCCGTTAAAGCAGCGTCGTCCGCTTCATCCCCCGAGGCGACGGCAGTGCGGGCGAAGGCCGGCCGCTGCGCGTCGGGAGGGGGGGGAGAGGAAGGAGACAGCGAAGCTCGCGGGAGGGGTTCCGGCGAGCGCTCAGCTGCTGCTGCGGATTCCGGTGGCCTCTGAGAGCGGCGCTTTTTCTTGCGCGGCCCGGTGGAGGCAGACGGAGAGACAGCTGGAGCGTCGAACAAGGCGAGTCGAGCCCGCAGGGTCGACATCGGCAGTTCTTCGCACAGTTCACAGCCGCCCGCCGTGAGGGCGAGGGCGGCGTGGTCCGGTCCCAGGCAGAGAGTGCAGATAACATGGCGGTCTCTGTCGCTGAGCGGAGCTTTACATGAAATACAATGCATAGTGAAAAGGATATATTCGCCGGATAGCGAAGCAGGCAGGGATTGCTGAAGGCGGCGAAGGCGGCCGGCTTCCTCAGGCAGAATCCTCGGCTTGCAAGGCGCTGGTTTCAACGGCGGCTTCCTCGAAGATCAGCGATGCGTAGAGCCTCGCTGAAAAGACAAAAATCAGTGAAAGCAGCCTCTCAGCCCATATTTATACCCTCTGCCATGCCCCGCCTCGGGCCGTGACGCGTAGGCGCGCTGCTCGCGCTCATTGGGCGTGACGTCACGCCAAGGGCTCAGTGATAGGCTGCTGCAGTTGCCGCAGAGCAGCCTATCAGCACGCTAGATTGCCTGCTCTAGGTCTGCTTGCTGCCGCACTGCGTTGACAAGATATAAAAATTAAGGATAATTTTTGGCTTCATATCTCGAGAAAAGATGACTTTACCCGTAGCGTAAGCTAAACTTACGCAATACGAGAGAACCTCTCGTAAGAGAACCCACGCAATGTGATTGGATTTATTTATGGTCTGACTCGGCTCTACCTCCGCTTTTAAGAATGTGAACTGCTGATGAGTATGGCAAAGAATTCGACCAATTTTGTTACTGTGTAAATAGTTGTATGCTTCCGTGCTTTTATAATTTCTAAGCTCCTCGCCGTCGACACCCTCAGACAAAACAAGATAATTGAATATGTCAACATATGTGACTGCTGGCCATAGTTTCATATCATCAATCCAGGAGGCGGCGCTTGTCAGCTTCTTAGGATGAGGGACAGACAAAGTTTCGTTTTTTACGGTCTTCGTTAAGTAGTCTAGCCCGTGCTGCCACCGCAAACTAATGTTGACATTGCTTGTTGCCATTATGTAAAAAAAAAAGATGTAAAACAGTTTACAACTTTAGTTTGAGATCTGTCCAATAACGGCTACTTAAACGCGTCAAGCCGCAAACCGGAAGTTCCGAGCATCCTGCCTACGCGCACGCGCAAAGCCTAACGGGTATTTTCGCGTTCCGTGAAAAAGGTGAATATGCTCAGTAACTGGTGTCTCATGTTGTCAGATCGTTGTGGTTTCCCGGTGTGTTTCCCGTGCGTGTTCCTGTGTTCTTCGTGTTGATTTGGATTCCCCGTGTCTTCGTCGTGTTCGTCGTTGGATTCTCTGCACTGGATCACCGAGCACCGTCACCAGGGATTACGCACTGGATCTGAGCACCATCACGAGGGATTATCTTTGGATTTGAGCACCAGGGCCCGGTTTTTCAAAAGGTTTAATCCGAATAAAATTTATCCGGATTTAGTAATTCTTTTTTTTGCGATCCGTGATCGCGTAATCCAGCTTACTTTTGAGCCAGTTTTTCAAAGCAACATCGGATTGGATCAATCTGATCCGGATAGGAACTTTTCAGGATCACCAAATCTGGATGACCAGTGCTCAAACAGGATAGCAGTGTTTCCCCTACCATTATATAAGGGGGGCGCCCCGCCCTCCTAACGGCTCCCCCCGCCCCCCTTGGAGGTCAAGTAAATTTGATTTGATTTTCTTTATAGCGACAGATTACAATTTGTTATTTTATAAAAAAAAAAAACTAAATGGCCCTTAAGTAATATGTTATTTATCTTATTTCCACGATGGCATGTCTTTTCTGTCTGTGTTTACAATTATCCCAATGAGTGCGCACACTCACACACAAACAAACACTTGCGTCACATACAGTTGAGCACTAGCGGACAGAGAGCGCGCGGCTGGAAATGTGTCGCTGAACTGAAGATGGCAACACTCGCTCTACTGCGAGAAGCAGCCGGAGTAGCTCTCCTGCTCCAAGTCTAACGCCCGTTTCACATATATTTCGTTTGCGGTGAGTATTTTTTTTCCGTACCCATGTTAACAGAGCTTTCACACTGCACGAGGATGCAGTCCGTCGATGATCGATCTGTTCCAGTTGCGGTGCGTATACAGCAGTGCAGAGATCGTTTCTGCACCGAGTCTATTTCTGCTGTGCTGCAAACGCTGAATTAAAGTGACAGCGCATGTTTCGTGGTCAAAATGAACACCGATTGACCTGAAAATGTAGTAATTTCACCATAAGTGCGATTAATTAAATAAAATGTAGTAATCTCACCATAAATTTATTTAATTAATTACTACTTTTTTCACTTTAAGACTGAGTTAAAGCAAGGAAAACTACAATTTACCTCAACAAGGCGACATAATGAACAACACTCGTCTTATTCGTGGAGGTGGAAAAACAAGTTCTTTGTGACATGCAAGATTTATTGTATTAAAATTTAAATACAAAAGATTTTCATATAAGTACATGGTTAAATATTTTACCACTTGCTTGAGCAACTTAATATATAATTATATAGAAGTAATGTATTGAATAATACATTGTTTAAATTGTGTTTACGTGAACGCGCGTTCACAGCAGTGGTGCGTCTGACAGGATTATTCTCTCCAATAAATGCATCATAGAAATAAAAACTTCTCATAAAAAAAGCCCATTTAAAATTTATATATATATTGGTTAGTATTTATAAATCTTTTTTTAGTTGTTAGTTAAAAAATAAAACTATTTAAGCTCTGGTCCATTAATATTAACAAATACTTCTATAAATTTAACAAAGGTTATTTGCAAAAGTCAATTTTAAAAAGATTTAAATATGTTTATTTATTTTTTTAAAGAGATATCTTATGTTAACATTTTTTAACTTTTACAAACCATTACCCTCCCAGACAACCAATTTATGTGACAGATAGATAGATAGATAGAGATAGATAGATAGATAGATAGATAGATAGATAGATAGATAGATAGCGTCTGTGTCAATTTTCCCCAAACCAACCAACCCCCCCCCCAAACCTGTAAACCTAGGGGAAACACTGGGATAGGAAATCACAATGTAGAACTATAGATATGTAAAGAGCAACAAGTAGAATAGCCAGTGTGGGGTCAATATAAGTTTATTTTTATTTGAAATGAAAACACACACATTTTAAAAAAACTAAAAACAAGAAAAACCCCACCCCATCCTCTTCCAGCAGTCCGCTCATCTGAGACCTACAACACAAACACTGTACATTGAGGATATTTATAACAAGTTTCAAATATAGATGTATTGAATTAAAAAAAAAAAGACTTAATGTCAAATACTCCACAATAATTTCAGACTTCCTCATCTGATGTGGAGAGACCAGCTTGTCTGAGCGTAGCCTTTAGGAGGCGGAACTTTTTTTTACTGTACATTTTAAATATTAAATGTTTAATTTAAGGGTTACTGTAATTGAACAAAAACTGTCTTTAAATATTCCATTTAGATGTCTACTTCTACAGGTTTTTAACATTACTTTGAAAACGCTGCAATTTAAAGTTTGAGATGTTTTCATCTGTTTTAGAAAGTATTTTTAGACTTTTGTTTTTTCAGAATAAAACTTGTTTTACAATCTTGAGCATGTGTTAACTTATTATTTAATGTGTTTAATTAAGCCATTGCTGCAAGTCATTTGACAGTTAACAATTTTTAGTGTACAGTATGGACAGTTAATCACAAATTCAGTCAGCATTGTCATGACTCATGTTCCAACTGTAAACTAGGTTGTAATTGAATGTACAATTGTATTATCCCATGATGAAAGGTAAGACGGTGAAACGTCACGATATCAACGTTGATTCAATTTGCAAAATCGAAAGGTAATTCAACGTTGATTCAACGTCGACAGAAGACCATAACCCGAAAGGTAAGAGTGAAACGACGTCACAATTTCAACGGTGAATCAATTTTTGCAAAATCGAAAGGTAATTCACCGTTGATTCAACCATGGTACCTGACGTTGTTTCAACGATGAATCAACGTTGAAATGTCGGCTGGGTAGTTCCCCTCGGCAGCCCTTCCTGACTTTCCCCTCAATACATTCTCAGGGACGGGGCATGAAGGCACACGCGTTCAGACCCCTGGAGAATTTCCAGGCACTGCAGGATTATGTGGTAGTCACCATCACTTCTGTGAATGCACCCCTAAGAGGAAGTGTTGCTTACACCAAATAGAAGTGGAACCTATTCGTTGAGTGAGTCTTCTCTCCGTGAGGAGATCCTGAAGGCGTTCGGTCATTTCAGTGCTTTCTTTCTTGCAAGATGGGTTGGAGTGAGGGCTGTATCCTTCACCCTCAAAATTATGTTGCCTCTATTTTTTCTTTGACGCACATGATGCAGTAGCATGGGAAGCACGTCCTGATCGTCAGGTTCCTGAGGGAGCAAGAAAAGCCTTGCGCCCCTCTTTATCCTCTTGGGCCTAATCTCTGGTGCTACTGCACTGCAGAGACCACCCCTGAGCCACTGCAGGCAGTGAGTTAAAAATTCTGTTTTTAAAGAAACAGTTCTCCTGCTTGCGTGGTCTCTACTAGAGAGTAGGGACTTGCTCGCTTTTGGTCAACGAGTTGTGCCTGGAATTCGGGCCAGCTAACTCTCACTACCTGAGACCCCGGCCTGGATATGTGCCCAAGGTTCCTACCTTTCCCTAAAGGTGGGACCAGGTGGTGAGCCTGCAAGCACTGCCCCGGAGGAGGCAGACCCAGCTCTGGCTTTCTCTGTCTGTCCGCTTCATTGCGGTTATACGTGCACAGAACGCAAGCCTTAGGACCTCAGACCAGCTCTTGTCTGTTAAGGAAATCAGCAGAAAGGGAAGGCTGTTTCCAAGCGAGTCTGGCCCACTAAATGGTGGCTGCCTTCATCTTGGTGAAAATCCCGAGATGCACGTGTCCACTTAGGTGGTGAGCTCCTCTGAAGTGAGCGTTGACACAGAGTGCTTCGCTGACAGATATTCTAGAGTTGGGGGCTGGGCGACACCTATAGTCGAACCGCTGCTTCTCGTGGGCTCCCTTCTCATGAAGCCAGTTTCACTTGAGCCCGGTTCGAAGTGTCGGCTTGCTGCGCCATTCCCTTCCTATGGACTGGATACGTGCACAATTCTTGCTCCAGTAGAGTTCCCTCTTAAACCGAACCCTGTTAAGTTCCTCCACACCCTCCGGCGACGGACGCAGCAGAGCGCCCGAAGCCAGGCCTACCACTCGTATGCACTGGTGTAACTTGTGCTAGGCTGGGTCCATATGTTGCGATCCCCACTGTGATCCCATATGTGTATTCTTCCACGACACGGCTCCCTACGGCGAGCCCGTGTCTTCCCTTGGCAGAGCGTTCTGCCGTCACTGTCTGGTGACTATCTCCCCCCGGTTATAGGCTGGAGCCTCCCCAGTGACATTCCATATGTTGTACTGCCCGTCAATTCACCCAGTCCATATGTGTATTCTCCACATTTTACCTCCCTGTGAGCAGGATGTGACTTCCGCAGCGTCCCTTCCTTCCATGTACAGGGAACGCTTTTCTAGTGGTCCTGTAGGAACAGCAGTGACTTCCCTGGCCTAAAGCCCTGTCCCTTCTCCGCCTTAAATCGCGGGGGGATCAGGAGGCATCTTTCTAGGCACTGGAAGGTGGCAGCGCTAGTGGCGTTTTCAATAGATCCCCATTCAGTCGACGTCGACTACGTCTGACGTTCTTGACTGAAAGGGAACATCCTGGTTGTGTATGCAACCCACCGTTCCGTGAAGGAGGAATGCTCGCCACTACTGCTGGACCACTGACTGCGGGGGCCGCTCGACTCCTCAGCGGAAAAGTAACTGGTGCGTGCGTCCACTTCCGTGTCTATACCCGCACTGCGGGGCGGAGCGTGTAATCAGGCACGCCAATGTTGAATTGGCTGGATTAAATAGTAGTACGAAAAAGACAGGCTCCCTAAGCATGATCCCCATTCAGTCGACGTCGACTACGTCCTCCGTTCCCTCCTTCAGGGAACGGTGGGTTGCATATGCAACCAGGATGATCAGTGTGTCACTACTCAATATTATCTTCTTGATTATTGAATCATATTACAAAATAAACTATTCACTAACGTGTTGTTGATCTGTATATGAACACGGCTGTGAATCAGCTACGTATATGCATGAGGCCATCATTTCTTGTGTGATATTAAGATTACTTGATTAAAATGATTATATAATCACTGATGTCATATTTATGTAGTAGAAAAAAATACTATTTTATAGAACTATCTTTAAAGTCAGCATAAAATGAAAATTCACCATATTTTAAATGTGCATTATAGATCTTATTGTCAACAATTCATCTGTGCGTGTTTATTTATTTATTTATTTTTTTTTTTTTTTTTTTCAATGTTTAATCAAAATATAAAACTGGACCTTCAGGTGAAAATTAATGTTTCTTCTCTCAGAGGTGACATATGCAGGACTTCTCCAATCAACGCCCACATCTCAAAATCTAATCAACAGACCATGCATAGAATCTTTCGTTTTAAGCCGATATATTCAGATCTGTCACTACATCTGTTTCATCATGACTAGGCAGTGTGGTCTTTTTTTTAAACCAACACAACCATTTGAAAAATCGCACCCACCCTCATAGACCATTCACAAGCGCATAGGGCGACTTGAGTGAGTGTGATCTTGTGTGTTATTTCACGCAACATTTGCTACAGACAGGACATCAGCTGTCTCAGCTGTGATATCTTGCTTTGTCTGCGAGAGCAGAAAAGTGGCGTACTATTGGGTCAGTCAGGATGAAATAGTACAGAGTCTAATCCATCTGTTCCATCTTCCCCTGCGATTCCACCCATGAAAGGGCTCTAAATCACCCAACAAACAGTGTGAGACTGAATGCATGCAAGATTCATAGATTTATGTTTACAGATTCATAGAACATGTCTGTTTTAAATTTAAATGACTCCTAGGATATCAATTCTTAAAGGGATAGTTCATCCAAAAAAGAAAATTACCATACTTTTCAAAATGTCAAACCACAGAAGATAGAAAGTCAGTCAGGTTTGAAATGGCCTGATGGTTGACATTTTCATATAGACCTTACGCGCCAGAGAAACGAGGGCTCCGCCATCTTTAGAATATTGTCTTTGAACTTCCGTTTTTGCGGTCGCTCTGTATATTTCTATGGCATTGCTGTCCAGGAGTAATTCGCTTTTGAAGTAGATTTACTTAATGTAAAGTTAATGAAAGTTATCATGAGGACTGTAATGTTTAAAGCAGATGTCTTAACAAATGTCAGTTGACCGGGAAGATTTTAAAACGAGCCGTTCATTCATAAATAGAAGATCACTGTGAAAATACAAACCGTAAGTCAAAAGACAACGAGCGCAGCGCTGAAAAGGGGCGGAACTACATAAGGTCTATAGGATTTGTAAGAGTTTGGAAATATCCATTGCTGTTGTGTTGAATATTGAGAGTGGGCAAAATACAATTGCAGTCACTCAATATGGTTTAAAGAGACAATTCACACCCAAATGAAAATTATGTCATCATTTACTCACCCTCATGCACTGTATGGAGCACAAAAGAAGATATTTTAAAGAATGTTGATAGACAAATTGATTTCCACAGCATGCAAAGTGTATGAATTCAGCTTCTGCAAATATATGGATGTAATGGATGTATGAAATTTTGAATAATAGATGTATGAATTATTGACATAGTTCTCTCTCTCTGTAATGAGGGTGCCTAATCAGCTGTCAGAACTTTCATTAAACTACTTCGGGTCATTACAGACATGTCCTTGAAAGAAACTTTACATTTTATCTAAATGAGGTTAAGGGACAGGACTCGGAGCCATAGTTTAATGATAATGCAAAACCTAATTAGGATTTTAGATAAACTGGGGTAGAGATTTTATAAGTTGCATAAGGAACATTTAGGATTCCAAATTCTTAAAGATTCAGTAAAATGTTATCAGCTTGTTGAATAAGCCATTATGTTGTGTTTAAATATGCACAATTATAATAAAACTACATTACCCAAAAATCCCAGCTGCAACCTGATGTGAAAGTTGACGTGCTCTCTCCATCCATAAGCAACATAAAGCTTTCCGCTGTCCTTCATGAATACAGATAAGCGAAGGAGGAGCTGGCATCTGTCCTCGTTCCTCCAATCCTCTCTCTCGCTATCTTTTTCTGCTGTGACAAATGTATAGCTCAGAACATGCTTCAACCTTCCATTCACTGATTGGATTCTGAGTCAGAACACACACACATTCCTGCAATTTCTGCAGTCATTGTAGGTTGCAGTTGTTCAGCCATGTCCTGTTTTTTGATTGATCAGTTCATACAGGGGTCAGCCTGGGAGGCTTAATGTTATTGAAGATTGTGTAATGGTCATTTTGGAGGTTTATATTTGCTCTGATAATGCTTTGACAGGATTTGAATGAAAAGAAGGTTCTATTGTGCATTTAAAAATAACTACTTTAAGCCTTAAAGTAGTTATTAACTATACACTAATATTCAAAAGATTTTTTTTAAAGAAATAATAAGTTTTATTCAGCAAAGATTAAATTGATCAAATGCGACAGTAAAGGTATTTTTAATATTACAAAAAAATTTATATAGGCCTATCAAATAAATGCTATTCTTTTGAACTTTTTATTCATAAAAGAATCTTGAAAAAATTGTATCATGGTTTACACAAAAATATTAAGCACCACAACTGTTTGTTTAAAGTAACAACATGTAGTTTTTCAACCTTCATAATATATTTCCAAGACCCTTGTGATGGTACATCGACTTACAATAGGTTGAATGAGACGTCTGCCAGAGCCTGACGGGGTCTGTATCGCTTTTACTGGCACTATGTAACTTCGGGGTGCGGGTAGTAACCAGAGCTCAAAAAGAACTACAAAATTCGACTGCTTTACGGCATACGTCACTTCACCCACCACTTCCTCAAATTCGGCCGTGACAGGCCAACCAGCGCGTTTGTTTTCGTCATGGCTGAAGCAGCAGCGAAACGTAAGAAGTCCAAGGTTTTGTCGGAGTAGAGTCGGAAGAAGAAAAGGGAGAGTGATAAACTGAAAGGCAGGACGGGGATCAATATTGGTCGAGCGTTTGCTCGCTGGCGTGAGCTTATCGTCAGACCGATGCTGACTTGGCCGTCATGCTGTTGAACTAGTAAGTAAATTGCTTGCATACTATCTTTAGTTTTTCTAATCTGTTGTCTGCCTGGCTACGTTACGGAAACTATCTGGACCTCCATTTATCTTCATGAATCAGCTAAGTTAACGTTAGTAGATGAGCGAATTATCAATCTGGTAGCTAGTAAACACTAACATGCTAGTTTTAGATGGTTAGGATGCTATCGCTATCATTCTCGTTCAGATTTGAGCATTGCAATCGACATGCAAATCGCAAATGTTTGAGTTAAAATGTTTAGTCTACTAAACATGTATAAATTATGAAAGGAGGAAGATTAATAATATTATCATTGCCCATATGAAAAAAACCTGCATGCTTCATATACAGTAACAGCCCATTCTCATCCCAAGTCGTCATATACTGACGCTTTCAAAATTTCTTCAATATCTGACGCACAAAGCACCCTTTAGCGTCCATATGAGACGCATAACCCTACCACAGACCTAAACCTACCCATAACCGAAGCGTCTCATATTGAAGCTAAGGGTGCTTTGTGCGTCGGATATTGAAGAATGTTTGAAAGTGACGATTTGGGGATGAGAATGCGTTGACAGTAACCGTAAATCATTTTACGACAGCGGTAATGGACAATTCCGCTTCCAACCTGTAGGGCGACCGCAGAGGAAAAGTTCCATGTTGTTGCTTTAACATTGGTAATAATAATTATAAAAAAGAAAATTCTTGAGCACCAATATGAGTGGTGCTGGTATCCAGGGTTGGGGAGTAACGGAATACATGTAACGGCGTTATGTAATCAGGATACAAAAATCCAGTAACTGTAATCCGTTACAGTTACGTCAAAAAAAGTAGTAATCAGATTATAGTTACATTTTGAAAAAAGGGGGAATACTTTCAGGATTACAATGGTTTAATTTAAAACTAAATAAATAAGTATTTTGGCATAATACCACTATATTAAGCGCTGCTTGATTATAGTTCCTGGTTCTGTTGCCAGTAATGACTAACGTGTGCTACGCGCTGGTGCATGTGCAAATAACAGCTTTCTACAATCTCCTCAGACGCAGATTGAATCATTGCTGCTAGTAGAAACGATGCTGCCTGCGGGTAAAATCGCTTTTAATTCATGGAAATTCCGCTGCTATTTTGTAGATATTAGGAGAGTCGCTTTTTTAGTACCCAAAATGTCCTTAATCTTTTCTCACGTAACAGGAAGTTCGCTGTCTAGGTAACGTCGTGGGGGAACTCCCACTGCCAACGCCCCAAGTTCAGTCAGGCAAATTAAGAAAGATCACGGCTTTAGTCAACATGTAGGCCTACTAATATGTAGATTGTGTAAAATTTTTAAATGTTCTGTTTTTATTTTTTAGTTAAAAATTTGTTAAAAATAAAACAAAATAATCTGTAATACCATACATTAGCCACTAGATGTCTGTATAGCTCTTTACATAAATATATATTCAGGCCTGTGTGTATATTTTGCAAATATTGTGCACTGGACCAAATTCTTAATAAATAAAAGTTTTTTTTTTTGTTTTGTTTTTTTTATAATTTTTCTTCTTGCTTGACTTTATTTATATACGTGACCTTGAAGTAATCCAAAAGTAATCAGTTACATTACTTTCATATTATAGTACTTGGATTACGTTACTGAATACTTTTTTTATGAAGTAATTTGTAACTGTAACGGAATACATTTTTAAAGTAACCCTCCCAAGCCTGCTGGTATCACGTCACTTTGTAAGCCAACCGGCAGTTACCATCACATGGTCCCCTCGACAAAAACCCAATAGGATTCTTCCATAGGCTTTTGGATTATCGCAAAAGAATAAAAGCTCTGTGATCAACAAAAATGTATGATACTAACACGTTTTGTCCATCAAGGTAATTTTCACAGATAAACACAACTTTTATGAATTTTGAAGCCTAAATGCAGTTTCCAGAAGTAAAAAGCTAAAGATAGGCTATAAAACAAACCACACCATGGTCCCACGACGTCAACGTCACAACCACTAAGTTTCCGACAACTCTTTCAGTCTTTATTTAAAAAAACCTTTTCCAGAAAGTTTGAATAGGTTATGAGCACAATAATAAGCATAACAAGGCGGTAAAATTGGACTGAGCTTACCTGTTCAGCGTGATGACTATCAATGTCCCCGACAGACTCTGTAGTGCCATATAGCCACTTATTAGCAATCGCCTTTTTCAAGATACGCTTAAAAAATCACAAGTGGTGGTAATACTGTTGTATTTTATGTTGTAGAATAAAACACGAAAGTGGCTTGAGCTTGAGTTGACCTTATTTCAAGCATTCAGCCAAAAACCCATAAAAAAAAATCCATTGACTTCAGAACACTGGAACCGGAAGTGTTAAAATGCTAACTTGTTTCCGCGTTTTGGCCTACAAAGTGATGTCATACCTGCACCACTCTATTAGAATGATTTTTGAAGAATCATGTGAAACTGGCAACCAGTGCAACCAAATAATTGCATAATTGCATGGTTACATGCAACCAAATAATCCTTTTAATAATCCGATTAAGCTCGATCCAAATGAAATTTCGATCGGATTGAAAGGGGTGGTTTATTCCCCTTCTTATCCGACCGAGAGAACATGTAAACACTTGATTGGATTGAAAACCGAAACTGAAAGGACTGTGCATGTGCAATGACGTAGAAATAGTGTAATGACGGATTCTCATCCACACCCAGAGGAAAATGTATTGCTCAGTGGTTGCGTTTCCCAAGCTCACGAGACTTAGTTGTGATTCTCATATATCCCTCATTTTAGTATCAACAGGGTTTCAAAATGTGTCTCCTAAAATTCCTTAAGAGAAATAAAACTAGAAACAGCTGAGAAATGAGAATAATATCTGAGAGAAAACTGAGAATGTCAAGTCAAGTCAAGTATATTTGTATAGCGCTTTTCACAATACAGATTGTATCAAAGCAGCTTCACAGTATTAAATTAAAATAATACAACAAAGTTTGTTTCTAGTGGAATTTATTGATTGATAAAATCAAATTAAATATCCCCAAAACATCCCCAACTGAGCAAGCCAAAGGCAACAGTGGCAAGGAACCGAAAAACTCCATCAAGTGACCTAATGGTGTCCTAAAACTCCATCAGGTGACCCAATGGAGAAAAAAAAAACCTTGGGAGAACCCAGGCTCAGTCGGGGGCCAGTTCTCCTCTGGCATTTATGAACTAGAGGCCGGATTGTAGTTTGAACTGTAAGATTAAAAATATTATATGAATGCCTGGCTGAAGAGATGCGACTTTTAGAGTTCTCAACGGGTCGGGTCGGCCCGACAAACCCGACGGGACCCGCGGGTTCGGGCCGGGTTCGGGTCGAAAATATAATCAAATGACTCGGGTCGGGTCGGACCTCGGGCTTAATCTTTTCCGCTCAAAAAATAAATAAAACATTTATTAATCATCGCTGCTGTTCACCGTAAAGAAAGTCTGGCTGCTGCGTGTAACGTGCATCATGGAGAGGGTTGGGGGCAGACCTGACGCCGCTGCGTGCACGCCTTTAGCCTGGAGAAGAAGATGGAGTTGGTGAGAAGTAAACTTGCCGCAGGTGAATACAGTCCTACTATGATATTAGACTACATAGCCTATAATAAAACGAATTTTCAAACCTGAACCAAACATATTTTTATTCAAAGATCAACAGTCTGTCATTAATCTTTAGTCTGCCACAAAAAACAACAACATTAAAATCATGACCTCAAATTTCATTGTGACCAAAAAAAAAAAAAGACTGTTGTAACAGTGCATAAATCAGACATTTCAGGCTATATAGCCTAACACTAATAAGCCTTATGCCAAAATTATTGTTATGACGAAATTGTCGGTCATTAAATAAGAAAACTAAATAATTGTGTAGATGATTTGCTTTGTGTAACCCAACATCAGACATTAGGCCGAAGTATTTTTTTGCACACAGTGCCGCGACCAATCAATCACTTCTTTACAACTGGCTGCACATTCACTGTCCTCGCGGCTGCTGCAACTCGCGCTCGCTTATCAATGCATTTAAATTTGCGCCTACGGTATCTTTGTAGAACTTCAAAAAAAGAAAGAAAAAAAGATGCTGCAGCCAATGAGCAGCCGACGGGGGCTGGCTGCAGGACGACTCAACCTCCACGGACAGTTTTTAATGTTTTATCAGACAATAACTACTCAAGAATTTGCTTTAGTATAATTTTCGGGACAATTAGGGCCGGATTCGGGATTCGGGACAACAGCTTCAATTTCGGGACTGTCCCGAATTTTTCGGGACGTCTGGTCACCCTATTCCCATCTGCTGGTCATGATAATACGTTTATGAGAGAATTATACGGGCAGATAATTCATGTTTATGTGTCGGGTTACATCGGGTCCGGGCTTTAAAAGCCACGGGCCGGGTCGGGTCAGGTTGTAATTTTCAGGCCCGTTGAGAACTCTAGCGACTTTAATCTAGTTTTAAACTGGGAGAGCGAGTCTGAGCAACGAACAGTATCAGGAAGACTATTCCAGAGTTTTGGGGCTAAATGTGAAAATGCTCTCCCTTCTTTGGTGGTTCTGGATATCCTAGGTATGACCAAAAGCCTTGAATTTAGTGATCTTAAAGAGCGCAATGGATTATAGGGCGATATAAGATCCGTTAAATAGACTGGAGCTAAGCCGTTTAGGGCTTTATAAGTCAGTAGCAATTCCTTGTAATTAATACGGAACTTTATAGGTAACCAATGCAGTGATGATAAAATCGGTGTTATATGATCATATTTTCTTGATCTAGTAAGAACTCTAGCGGCGGCATTTTGGACTAACTGTAGCTTGTTTATTGAGGATGCAGGACAACCAGCTAATAAAGCATTACAGTAATCTAGTCTCGAGGTCATGAATGCATGAACTAACTTTTCTGCATCAGAAACTGATAGCATATTACGTAGCTTAGCAATGTTTCTAAGGTGGAAAAAGGCTGTTTTTGTAACATACGAAATATGATTTTCGAAAGACAGGTTGCAATCGAGTATAACACCCAGGTCTTTTACTGTAGAGGATAAAGTAACAGGACATCCTACGATGTTAAAGTTGTATTGTGAGAGGTTTTGTGGGCGGTTTTTTGAACCGATAAGTAATACCTCTGTTTTGTCTGGATTTAATAAAAGAAAATTACGCGTCATCCAATCTTTTATATCTAACACACTCTGTCAATTTGGATAATTTAGCGTTTTCATCTGGCCGTGATGAAATATATATTTGAGTGTCATCAGCATAACAATGGAAACTAATTCCATGTTTCCTTATATTTCCAAGTGGCATCATATATACTGAGAATAACAGAGGGCCTAACACAGATCCCTGCGGCACTCCATAGTTTACTGGAGTTATGATCGATTTTTCTCCATTTAAATAGACAAAATGGTAGCGGTCAGATAAGTATGATTTGAACCAGCTTAATGCTTGTCCTTGAACACCAGTATAATTTTGTAGTCGATCTAAGAGTATTGTGTGATCTATAGTATTGAACGCAGCACTAAGATCAAGTAAAACTAGTATTGAGATACAGCCTTGGTCAGAAGCTAAAAGTAAATCATTTGTGATTTTAACGAGCGCAGTTTCAGTGCTATGGTGCGGTCTGAATCCAGACTGAAACTTTTCATAGATATCATTTTCTTGCAAGAAAGAGCCCAGTTGAGCGGACACCACTTTTTCTAATATTTTAGACATAAATGGAAGATTTGAAATGGGTCTATAATTTGCTAGGTTATTATGATCTAATTGTGGTTTCTTAATGAGTGGTTTTATAACTGCCAGTTTAAATGTTCTTGGAACATGACCTAAAGATAAAGACGAGTTAATAATATTAAGGAGAGGCTCTTCCACTACAGGTAACACTTCTTTCAGTAGTTTAGTTGGTATAGGATCTAATAAACATGTTGTTGTTTTAGATGAAGTGATAAGTTTATTTAACTCTTTTTGTTCTATAGTTGTAAAGCACTGTAATTGTTCTTGCGGGGTGATAATTGAGGCTGAATTATAAGGCGCAATTGAAGATTGAACGTTTACAATTGTGGTTCTGATGCTTTCTATTTTCTCAGTGAAGAACTTCATGAAATCATTACTACTGAACTGTAACGGGATATTTTGTTTGGGTGACGTCTGTTTATTTGTTAGTCTAGCCACGGTGTTAAATAAAAACCTTGGATTATTTTGGTTATTTTCTATTAGTTTGCGGAGGTGCTCAGCCCTGGACGCTTTTAGGGCCTTTTTATAACGTGACATACTGTCTTTCCACGCGATTCTAAAGACCTCTAAATTAGTTTGTTTCCATTTACGCTCTAAAATACGGGTTTCTCTCTTTAGAACATGCGTAGTATTGTTGTACCATGGTGCTTTACTTTTTTCTCTGACCTTTTTTAATTTAATGGGTGCAACAACATCCAATGTTCTAGAGAGAATGGTGCTCATAGTGCTAGTTAGTTCTTCTAGTTCATCTGTTTGTTTGGGTTCACTGAGCAGCTGAGACAGATCAGATAAGCAATTTGAGAAATTATCTATGGTGGATGGAAGGATTGTTCTGCCTAGCAGTACGTAATATGCAAGTTACCATGTAATGGTCAGTGACATCATCACTTTGTGGAATGATATCTACAGTGAGGAAAATAAGTATTTGAACACCCTGCTATTTTGCAAGTTCTCCCACTTGGAAATCATGGAGGGGTCTGAAATTGTCATCGTAGGTGCATGTCCACTGTGAGAGACATAATCTAAAAAAGAAAATCCAGAAATCACAATGTATGATTTTTTAACTATTTATTTGTATGATACAGCTGCAAATAAGTATTTGAACACCTGAGAAAATCAATGTTAATATTTGGTACAGTAGCCTTTGTTTGCAATTACAGAGGTCAAACGTTTCCTGTAGTTTTTCACCAGGTTTGCACACACTGCAGGAGGGATTTTGGCCCACTCCTCCACACAGATCTTCTCTAGATCAGTCAGGTTTCTGGGCTGTCGCTGAGAAACACAGAGTTTGAGCTCCCTCCAAAGATTCTCTATTGGGTTTAGGTCTGGAGACTGGCTAGGCCACGCCAGAACCTTGATATGCTTCTTACAGAGCCACTCCTTGGTTATCCTGGCTGTGTGCTTCGGGTCATTGTCATGTTGGAAGACCCAGCCTCGACCTATCTTCAATGCTCTAACTGAGGGAAGGAGGTTGTTCCCCAAAATCTCGCAATACATGGCCCCGGTCATCCTCTCCTTAATACAGTGCAGTCGCCCTGTCCCATGTGCAGAAAAACACCCCCAAAGCATGATGCTACCACCCCCATGCTTCACAGTAGGGATGGTGTTCTTGGGATGGTACTCATCATTCTTCTTCCTCCAAACACGTTTAGTGGAATTATGACCAAAAAGTTCTATTTTGGTCTCATCTGACCACATGACTTTCTCCCATGACTCCTCTGGATCATCCAAATGGTCATTGGCAAACTTAAGAGGGGCCTTGACATGTGCTGGTTTAAGCAGGGGAACCTTCCGTGCCATGCATGATTTCAAACCATGATGTCTTAGTGTATTACCAACAGTAACCTTGGAAACGGTGGTCCCAGCTCTTTTCAGGTCATTGACCAGCTCCTCCCGTGTAGTTCTGGGCTGATTTCTCACCTTTCTTAGGATCATTGAGACCCCACGAGGTGAGATCTTGCATGGAGCCCCAGTCCGAGGGAGATTGACAGTCATGTTTAGCTTCTTCCATTTTCTAATGATTGCTCCAACAGTGGACCTTTTTTCACCAAGCTGCTTGGCAATTTCCCCGTAGCCCTTTCCAGCCTTGTGGAGGTGTACAATTTTGTCTCTAGTGTCTTTGGACAGCTCTTTGGTCTTGGCCATGTTAGTAGTTGGATTCTTACTGATTGTATGGGGTGGACAGGTGTCTTTATGCAGCTAACGACCTCAAACAGGTGCATCTAATTTAGGATAATAAATGGAGTGGAGGTGGACATTTTAAAGGCAGACTAACAGGTCTTTGAGGGTCAGAATTCTAGCTGATAGACAGGTGTTCAAATACTTATTTGCAGCTGTATCATACAAATAAATAGTTAAAAAATCATATATTGTGATTTCTGGATTTTTTTATTTAGATTATGTCTCTCACAGTGGACATGCACCTACGATGACAATTTCAGACCCCTCCATGATTTCCAAGTGGGAGAACTTGCAAAATAGCAGGGTGTTCAAATACTTATTTTCCTCACTGTATATCGGTTGGATCGGTTCCATGTGATATAATTAAATGGAGTGTATGATTAAGACGATGAGTTGGTCCGGTGACGTTTTGCTTGACCCCAAATTAATTTAATAAATCTGTAAACGCAGCCCCTAATGCATCATTTGGATTATCTACGTGTATATTAAAATCTCCAACAATTAATGCTTTATCGACATTGACTAATAGGTCTGAGAGAAAATCTGCAAACTCTTTTAGGAAATCAGCGTAAGGCCCAGGTGGTCTATATATGGTAGCCAAGGCTAGAGATAATAGGGATGTTTTTCTAACATCTAAGAGCGTAACATTTAGTACAAGTACTTCAAACGTAATAAACTTATAACCCGTTTTCTGAGTAACATTGAGAATATCTCTATAGATTGTTGCAACACCGCCGCCACGACCAATCAGACGGGGCACATGCTTATAACAGTGTCCAGGAGGAGTAGACTCATTTAGACCGAAATAATCATTTGGTTTAAGCCAGGTTTCAGTAAGGCAAAGTACATCGAAGCTATTATCTGTGACTATTTCATTTACAATAACTGCCTTAGGTGTGAGTGATCTAATGTTTAGAAGACCTAGCTTTAGAAATTGTTTTTGTTTACTAATAGCAACATTTTCTGTTTTAATAACAATTAGATTTTTCCTAGATCCTGCAGTAGATTTATTATTTGATCTCACTAAACGAGGAATAGACACGGTTTCTATGCAATGTTCTATAGTATTTATATCAGTTAAATTGGTGCAGCAGAGACTATGATTTGGACTTTTGGTTACTAGTCAAAAGGTATTTAACATTTTGGAGATGTTATCCGACAGAATATCCGCTCCGAATCTGCTTGGGCCATCAGCACGGAAAAGCCTAGGACGCTCCCAAAACAGATTCCAATTATTTACAAAGAGCAGTTTCTGCTCATTGCACCATGACATTAACCATTCATTTAGCGCGAATAATCTGCTAAACTTTTCATGCCCTAGTCGGTACGTGGGAAGCGGTCCTGACACTATGATCGTTGTTTCAGGCGATGTGCTGCGTACCGTATCGATCAGATTCCTGAAGTCTTTCTTCAGAACCTCCGTCTGGCGCAGCCTGATGTTGTTCACTCCCGCGTGCAGGACCACAGTTCCGACGCGCTCGTCACCGTTCAGAATCTCGGGAACGTGAGTAGCGATTTCAGAAACACGAGCACCAGGAAAGCAGTGACTGTGCACCTTACTTTTACCTAACGTAGCGTGTGCGTGCCGAACGATGGAATCGCCGATGATCACAGCATCGCGTTCTGTTTCGCGAAGAGGGGAGAAGCGGTTTTGTGTGGATAACTCGAAAACCGGGAGGGTCGGAGAGAGTCTTGGTCTAGACCTGACTCGCGTCTTCCGCTGCGGAACCACCCAGGCTTTGTGGTGGCGTGTTGGAGCCGGAGTGAACGAGACCATGGCTGATTGCAACCTCGGCGCTCGGGACCGATGCTGAGAAGCGCACGGAGTAGACGAGGTCGGAGTCAGCAGGTTAGTAACGTTAATCACTGATTTGTGTGCATCGGCGCGTGATGTTTCAAGAGCTAAACGCCGGTCTATCAGCTCGGCTTGTCTCAATAAAAGGTCGTGGATCTGTTTCTCAACAGCTTCCAGTTCAGACTGCAGTGCGTGCAGCTCAAATGTGTCCTCACCTGCACCAAAAGGTAGACTACTTACATCTGATTTATTCACCATTTTAACAGATGGACAGTAAGTTAGCAACGAAGCTACCAGTGATGCTATCAATATTAATACTAATTTATGACTGAAGTCTTGGATATAATCCGTCTTTTTAGTGGTAAGGGTGTAGAGTAGACGCACGATAGGCAAAAAAAAAAAATGTTTGTTTGTAAGTGAGTGTGGAGAAGACGCGTTCAGCCGTGATCCACAGGAGTAACCTTTAAGAGTATCCGGTGTTGGATCACTAATAGGCTTGAGACGCGTCTGCTCAACAGTCAACATATCTATGAGGTTTGAGCAGTAGTGCTTCTCAGTGAGGAAAAGTAGAAAATGTTCGTTGTAAGTGAGTTTAAAGAGAAAATCAAGAATTATAAATCAAATCAGTAGAGCTCCAAAGACAACAACGCGTTCAGACACGACGCATGCGCATTCCAATGTGGTGGAAGAAACTTTATTGTCTTGCTGCAGTCTCTTTCAAGACTCCATTATAAGAATATTTTATTGCTCAGAGGTTGCTCTTTTTAAGCTCAGTAAACTTAGTTGTTATTCTCAAATATCTATCATTGTAGGGAGAAATAAAAGTAGACACAACTGAGACATGAGAGAAAGGAGTCCAAAATGAGAAACGAGAAATATGGGAGATCTCTTTATTGTCCTGCTGTAATCTCTTTCAAGACTCCATTATAAACATATTTTCAGAGGTTGCTTTTTTTTTCATGACATTGGAGTTTTTCAACTTTATTGGACAGGATTGTTGGACAAGAAGGGAACAGGAGCAGGAAAGCACCTTTAGCTGGGACTCGAACTTGTGCTGTCCGAGGCGCTGCTGTGCCTCAATGTTGATGTGCTGCCCACAATGCTATGTCTCTGACAGAGGTTTCTCTAAGATCAGGATAGTAAGGGCTGATTATTCTCTTATAGTCAAGTTAAGTCACCTTCATTTATATAGCGCTTTTAACAATATGGATTGTTTCAAAGCAGCTTTACAGAGATAATAGGAAATTACCGTAACAGATTGTTTAGGCTTTACAACAGCTCTATGATAAAGTTATTGTCCAGATAAAGTTAGTTTTAATTGATTGATTCAATTCCATTGCGAAGATCATTAGTTATTAACTTAGGGGCCGCTAACACAACACCGTTCTAACAGGAAAACCTTAATGTGCTCCGGCCGCCCATCCTCGAGAACGCACTCCCTGAAATAGGTTAGAAGGTGCAAATGATTATCCATTATCTCTGTGCAAACCTCAAAAACGCAAACCCGCGAAAACGCTGACGTTCCGCACATCCACATTACGTGTTCAGTCCAAAGGTAAGCGCATTTGAATATATATGTGCACAGGCATGTAGTCCTTCTTTACACATCAACCCTCAATAAACTACTTGTGTGGCCTTAAAAATGTATAATACAGAAATGTTTTATACGTCTCCTTTAGGTATCATCTTTGTCTTCTGCCAGTTGCTTAAACTTAGCATAGTTGCATAGTAACTTAAAAACTAGTTTGACTAAGTATCAGTTAACCAAAGGGCAATCAGTCTTACTTTTTAAATTAAAATTAAACAGATCTAACTTTTTATGTAAATTACTTTAATTTAAGAAATTATTACCATACTTAAGGAAAAACATTTGAAATAATAAAAAAATTGTAGGAGAAACATGTCCAATTTGACATTTTATTAATATTATAAATACTGAAACATCATTTAAATAGCATATTGGGCAACTACAAATTGAAGAAGTCGACAGCTTCATCTATCTGGGAAGTGGCGTGGCCAGCGATGGGGATGCGTAACGCGATGTGGTCTCTCGAATTGGAAAGGGTTTCGCAGTTTATCAGCAGCTCCGCCCCATCTGGCGCACCAACACCATCAGCCTAAAGATTAAGCTTCGCATCTACAATGCCATCATCATCCCGACTGCGACATATGCATGCAAGACTTGGAAAATGACAGCAAGTTTTAAACATCGACTCAACGTTTTTCACCTTCGCTGCATCCTACGAATATCATACCACGATCACATAACGAATGACGAAGTTTACTGCAGATCATCGTCACGGCCCCTCACAGACATAGTTACAGAACGCCGGTTCCAGTTTGCGGGCCATATCCTTCTAAAACCGACAACGTGTTTAACAAGGACAGTCATGATGTGGAGGCCCAGGCAAGAAAAAGTGGAAGCGAGGCCGCCCAAAGATCACCTGGCGCAGCACATTCATTCAAGATCTGCAAGCTGTCGGTCTCTCATGTGATGAGGCTAAAACCGCCGCAATGGCTTGAGCACAATGGAAAGCGCTAGTCGCCCAATGCGCCATACGGCGCTGGAGGAACTAAGAACTAAGAATACGTTTCAGAATATCAAGGGTTTCTAGTTTAAAGTTTAGAAGAGATCTCAATAACATCACACACATGTGCTCAGATCTTTCTCCTTGGCTGAAGACTTTGAAGCTCTAATATTTGTCTCCTCGAAAGTTTAGATGAGATCTCCACAACTTAAAAAAATAAAATAAAATAAAATAAAAAATTCTGGAAAATTGCTACAGGAAAGGTAACCCTGGACCTTTCTTTGCTGAAAGGCACATTAAATGGCTTATCCTTGACTAATTTGATTATATCATATTATATGGTAGGAATGTTTGAGTTGACATTGAGACATTTGACTTGGTATACACTTTGCAAAGTTGTTTAGATCACTTCTAAAATTTAGAGGAGACAAATGTGAGACCACTGGAGTTGGTGGGCCCAGACGTCTTCGTGACATGGCTGTTGTAGTTGTCTGTGGCTAGACTGTCTGTCATGTCCAGCGTGGTGGTTGGCTGGAAGGACATTAGAGGGACAGTAAAGATGGCTGAAACCTATTGAGAGGTCCGGCCTGCTGTCCTGCCATTCCTCAGGCAGGTGGGATGCCTTGGGCCAAGCTGTTTTGTTGGCACAGGCAAGTGCTCGGTCAAAACCCTAATGGCTATTTATATCCTTTTCCCTGTCGTAATGGAAAAAGGACATGGAAAAGGGACATTATAAGGTCAAATTGCCTTTCAGCAGATTTTCTGAACAGTTGCTGTCTTTCTAAAACATAACAGAACACCCTTCCTTGGTCTAGGTTTCATTCTCCATAATCAATATAAATTTTTTTTTAATGAAAATAAAGGGAGCAGTTTATAGCTTCTTTTTTTTTTTAATTTACATAATATATAATATACCTCATGTATATGGTTTTAAATGGTTTAATATAATTAATGTTTCAAATGAGAAATGTCAGAAAATATGTTTTATAGTTCACCCTCTTCCCAGCGTGCACTAGGGCATGAATAATTAATATCAACCTCTACATACACATTGGCAATTTCTTTTTCTTTTATTTTTTTCCATCAGACTTTTGACACTCAGCTGGCATCTTGAGTTGTCTCAAGTTTTTACTTGTATATTATTTTCATTTATTTTCATTTAATTTAATTCAGATATCATAATTAATTATTAATTTGCAAGGTTTTAAACAGTGTTTTTTTTTTAGCTTGTTCAATAAACCATAAACTAAACTAAAAATATTGCACATGCACCTGTGGAGCAGTCCTTAAGACACTAACAGTTTAAAGGCAGCAGACATTTAAGGTTTGACAAATTGGCTCAAAGAGGAACTATGAATAATAACTTGTTATGATTAATTATGAATATTTGGATCAGTTGATCTGATTAACTTGATGTAGCTAAATTAATATTATAATCTATTAATCAGTTCGTCAAGCGAACACTTTTGATTATTCATTAATTCTAAGAAAAGGGTATTTTACATGGCTACAGAAAAATAATTTATTAGAATTTTCTTACTGTGGTAACAAGACCAGATATCGTTAAATTGACTTTGCTGCAAGCAGAGAATCAGAAGCAAATACACAAGTGCACAAGTTTTATTAACTAAATCACGAACACAACTAATCTAAACAAACACATACACACAATCACACTGTGGCAAGGGGGGCGTGGTTCAGCGAGGTCTGTGACGGGAGGGAGAGAAAGGAGACGAGCGGCGCGTAAGTGGGTCAAGTGCATATGACAAACACCTGTGTCTCGTTTCAGTAATTGGCGTGAAGAGACCGGATAAAAGCCACCTGGGAGATGTGAAGCGGCAGAGAGGGACTGGCTGAGACTCGTGAACCAAACTAGTGGGAAGAGTTGGACCGTTTGCAAAGCTCGGAAGAGTGCTGGTGGAAAGAGTTAAAAACTGAGTTATGAGAAGCGCCCACAGCGCGGATTTATGTTATTGTGTGATCTACTGTTTCTGAAATAAAGTCACGAGTCTCAGACAAGCCGACCCCATCTTCTTCCTTCACCTTTTATCTAAATCTTACTACAGTGGTGCCGAAACCCGGGAAAGAAGAAGCAGCCGCTGCCATGCAATCTCCGTCAGGGACACCACTTGCGGATGTCATCCCATCCCTCGTGGTCCTCCATCAAGAACAGCACTAAGCCTTACTGGATCTGAGGACCGATCAGGAACGTCGGTTCCAGGCCCAACCGGAGGACCGCGAGAGGTTCCGGAGCTGGATGGACCGGGAGGTTCAGGCTCAAGCCATGGCGGGCTAGACCACCCCCCCCCCACCTGCCGTTGAATAAGATGGGGCCTCAGGACGAGCCTGAGGTCTTCTTAGACCAATTAAGTAGAAAACTGTCCTAAGTCCTCCGAACAAAGTAATCCTGGCAGCGAGCCCACTGAAATACTCCCAGGAAGAGCGGCGATCCGGCGCTTCCAAGACAGTCAACTACGGGATAATCCACATACACTCCGTCAGGTTTGTGAATGAGAAGACGCTTCTCCCAAAGACCGGCATACCGGTTCCTTATATGGCCAAACTCATAGTCATTTCCTGTTTACCGGCCGAAACCCACGTGATAAGAAGTCGTGTGAACAATAATGAGGTTCCCAATACACAATAGTAGAGGCATATACAGCGTACAGAGGAAAGCCGACAAGGTAACACATAAAGTGACACAACATATTTAGTTATATGGCACTAACCTTATTTAAAACTTCCCTTTATGTGGCCACGCTTCATAGAGCTACATAGAGGATAGATCGATCGGCAAAGCTTCACTGTAACCCTTTACTGTAAATTTCCCATGAATTTCTTACAGAATTGTACTGTATTTCCATAATACAGTATTAGGCTGTATCTTTTACAGAACAGCTGTAAATATACAGCACATTTCTGTTTTCATCCCGAAAAATTCATAATACAGTATCATACTGTAAAGGCATTGCATTGTGGGATCGATTTCTTCCGCACTCAATTCAGTTCAAATGTGACGCGAGCAGACAGTAGCTACTACAGGCAAACTTGATTTGTCAGCGGGATTCAGTTGAACAGAATAATCATTCCTGTTATCAAGATAAACAGTGTCTGCGAATCTGTGAGCAATTTTTAAGCTTTTGTGAGCTTCGGTTCGTGTTTCAAACATTAGTTGCCTGTGACGCAGCAGAAAATGGACGATGTTAACGTTACATGAAGACGGATGGAAGAATTTGTCATATGAATAATCTAACCTGCGTCTGTGACAAGTGGGATTTAGAGTTTGAGAAGATGGAAAATTGTTCAACTGAGTGATACGGTAAGTAAGCCAATATATTTTTTTTTTGCGTTCGCATTTCTACATTGTTTCCACGTATTTGGTTTGATTTTGCGAATGCGGTTTACTACCGCGGCCGCGCAAGCATTCAAACTGTTCCACCTGTTTACCAAGTAACGTTAACGTTAACTTCAACATTTCACATAATAGGCAACATTTACCATGTTATTTGCATGACGTGCTTTTGATATATATTTTTTTCGTTTCAGGTAGGGCTGGGCGATAAAACGATAACGATAATTATCGCAATATATTTTTTCTCGATAAAACGATATCAAGAGTTCGATAAATGTTCGATAATGTTTAGGCGCCAAAAGCGGAACGAAACTCATTTGAACCGCGCGCCACACGGACCATTTATCCGCTCGGCTCAAAGTCCAAACGGCAGCGCAGCGCGAGCTCACTAGAGCAGATGCGTTTCTGATCGCTCCGAGATCCAGTGAGAAGCACTTGAATTCAGCGAAGAACACAATTTCTCCGTGATACAAGCCAGTTTAAAGGCAGATGAAACAGCGCTGACAAATAGGAGAAACACTGTGCGCAACGATACAGTCAGAAGGCTTTTCCGTCTACAAATTGCCATCATTTACCATGGATTTACTGTAACGTTAGCCTAGTAATATTAACTGAACCATGAAATGTGGGATGTACATATTGAATTGTATTATATTATTAATTTAGACAATGTATTAAAGGACTAATGGAATATAATTACAGTTTTTAATAATGTAACGTTATTTAGGCTACTGTTTTTTATACAAATACCATAGAAACCATAAAGTTACATTTTGCCATGATAGTGAGGTGCTACAGGCTATGCCTGGTTTTATCTGTGGTTATCATGATCTAAATGCATGATACTGGATGACCAATGGTTAATTTTAATAAAACTCAAACAGTCAGAATATTACATTTTACAAATAAAAATTAGCACATGCAGAAACTAAGAAATAAATGTTTCTATCAAGCAATTTATTTTTTTAAGAAAAAATGACAAATGTTTGAATGTTCTACCTCAGATTTGTGAAATGTTCACCTGTTTGGCAAGTGTTTCATGATATGTTCTGACAATAAAGAGTAGTATAAAACCACAATTAACGCTCTGGTTTCTACAACTTTCACTTAGGAGCAAAAATCTGAAAGAAATCTTTAAACTTGAAAGAAATAAAGATTTGACATTCATCGTGATTATTATCGATATCGACTGATATAAAAAAATTATCGTAATAATTTTTTTTTTGCCCATATCGCCCAGCCCTAGTTTCAGGCTTTGTAATCTGATGACGGTCAAGTGCTAATGTGAGTGCTTTTAAGTAGTGTTACAGTTATAGTCTATCTATGTGGTAAAAAAAAAAAAAAAAAAAAAATGCTATCAAATGCTGTCAGTTCTGTGATCGTGCTTTTGATTCAAAAGTTGTCAGAATTTTACCAGCACGTGAAAATCCATGTTCCTAATGCTGTTTTCAAATGTAGTATTCCTGATTGCCATGCCATGGTCCTACAACTACTCCCACACTTCAAATAGAAGTTAGACGGTGTTATCCTTCAAGCAGATAAGTAGAGATTGTTCAACAAATCTCATTAATCTGTAATATGTTTTATGTTTTGGTTCTGCTGATCATGGTTGTGCTGTCCTTTTTAAAAATTGTTTCAGGAATTTGCAACACTGATGTCCAGCAATCTGCATTTGCCAGAGAGTCCACGCCTTATTTCCTGGTATGTAAACATTAAAGGGGTAGTTTAAACCTAAAATGAAAAGCCACAATTTACTCACCCCACTGCAAAATATGTTTTTCTTAATTAGTGTTTTTGTCTTGTTTCCAGTCCAGATATCTAAAATTCTTACATGAAGAAGCATTTAATAGACAAGTAAAAACTGTCTTGTTTTCTGAAAGAATAAGTCAAAATTAAGTGAGTTTATGCTTAAAACAAGCAAAATAATATGCAAGTGTGTTTTACTGTTCTAACCCTAATCAATTTAAATTTTTAGGTGAGAAATTTAATTCATAGAACTATAAATAGACAACTACATCGAACCACAGTGGAACCCACAATAGTTATTTTAATTATGAATATTATTATTATTATTTTATTTTATTTTTATTTTTTTTCAGTGCTGGATATTATGTTTGGAAGGTCAAGGTGTGTGTGGAAAGGATCACAGCCTAACTTCATCACTGGCCTGGCAGCGCTGTTTGCCTCCTCCTATGAGTTCAGCTTGCAGTACCAGCAGACGCGGACTGGCCATCGGGAGCACCGGGACATTTCCCGGTGGCCTGACGGTCGTTCTGGCCTGCCGGCTGCCGCTGTGCAGACGATCAGCCTGGCATGTGATAGGCTGGTGTGCAACTACGAATTAATTGACGGATCTCTCAATCGACGAATCAGGCAATGGCGGAGTGAAAATGACACTCCCACCCAACGTCAGCGACGCACTGCCTAATATCTGGCTGCTATATCCAGAGACAGGGTATATCTGACTAAATCGTTCAAAAAATGGAGCGTAAACGCAAAGGAGGAGCAGAGAGGGAGCGTATAAAAAGGAAAAAAGCCCTGGCCACAGACGCAGCAAGCTGCTGCAAAATCCCAGCCATGTTCGCCAGTAAGGGAACAGGTCGGTCAAGATTACATTTACATTATATTTATAATAATTTGGCAGACGAACGCTTTCATCCAAATCACTTAGATAATCACAATAGATCAAATTAAACCAACAAACGAGCAACAATATGTAAGTGCTGCTGTGCTGTGTCAAGTCTCGTTTCGTCTACATGTAGCATATTTTTTATATAATAAATAAAAATGAATAAAAAGTAGACAGAATAGTGTTAGTGGGTCAAATTGTTTAAATAATAAATAAATCAAGTAGATGGTATGGAAAAGAATACAGTGTTAGTTATTTTGATTTTTAATTTCTAGTCTACAATATGTAGCCTATAATGTTTGTTTGTTTATTTATTTATTTTGAAAAGGTGACGAAGGAAGCAGCAGTAGCACTAGTGCTGCAAATGCTCCTGCTGTTGAGCTAGAGGTGGTGGACAGTTCAGCGTTTGAGTTAGAGCAGGAACCTTCAGGTAAAGTTTAAGATAAGCAAAACTAAACATGCAGGCAGCAGGCTATACTTTTTAAACAACATGTGCTTTTTATGATTTATAAGATCAGTAGTAGGACTGTGATTTTGGGGACATACAACTGATGGCTGCACAATTATAAATACAGATTATTGGACACGCTTATTTCATATTGCAGAGCAACTAGATGTGCAGAGTGAGAGAGAGAAGGATTCAGGGAAAGATGAAGGAGACAGTGAAAGCCTTGATATGCCTTTTGATTATTTTGCCCGTCCACAGTCTAAGGATTTAGATTTTTTTTTTAAGTATCACCCAATCCAAACATCTGAAAGAGCCATTCCTGATGTATTCCATTCAAAAGATGGCACAAACAGAAAATGGCTGACATACAATGAAAGTAATCACTCCCTATTCTGCTCAGTATGTCTTGCATTTGCAAAACCTTTAGGCAGTGCCAGTGCATTTGTCAAAGGAGGTATGCAGGCCTGGAAACATGCCCATCAGAGAGTACAGGAACATGAGAGAAGCAGTATCCATAGAGAAAGTGCTGAAGCCTTTTTTCTTAGAGTCAACAAAGCAGATATCCATACCCTTCTGACTGATAAGCAAATGACCGTCCATCGAGACCAGGTTAGAAAGAGGAGGCAGGTCTTGGAACGTGTGATTGATGTAGTGAAAGTTATTGGTAAATGTGGGCTAAGCTACAGAGGGCACAGTCATGAAGCTACAAATGACCTTGAAAACACGGCTATCAATCATGGTAACTTTCTTGAGCTCATACTTTTGCTGAGCAAGTATGATGTCTGCCTACAGGAACATGTTAGTGATTGTATTGAGAAGAAAAAGAAGCAGGTGAGAACTAAAGGAAGAGGGTCCATGGTAACTTTGATGTCCAAAACAACAGTAAATAAAGTAGTTGAATTAATAAGAAATATGATTCAACAGACAATTGCTGTTGAAGTGAGAAAGGCAGGGATGTTCTCAATACAAATTGACACAACACAGGATTTAACATCCAAAGACCAGTGTGCAGTAGTTCTGCGATATGTTACTGATGTTGTCCACGAGAAACTCATTGCAGTCATTGACTGTGAGTCATCAACTGGACAGTACTTTGTGGAGCTTGTGAAACAGACCCTAGAGAAGATGGACATAGACATCAAAAAGTGCATTGGTAATGCAACAGACGGAGCTGCAAACATGCAGGGACAATACAAAGGTTTCTCTGCATTGCTCACAGGAGCATCACCTAACCAAGTACACATATGGTGTTACTCACATGTCCTCAACTTTGTTCTAGCTGACACTACAGGGGTTGTTGTGGCAAGTGAGTCCCTTTTCTCACTACTGAATGACATTGCAGTGTTCATTCGTGATTCCTACAAGCGCATGAAGCTATGGGAGGAAAACAGTGTGGACAAGAGACACAGACGGCTTGGTGTAATTGGTGAAACGCGCTGGTGGGCCAAAGATGAGGCCTTGAGGAAAGTATTTGGAAGGTTTGCAAAGCCTGACAATGCACTTTACACAGATCTGGTCATCACTATGGAAAAAATTGAAAAGGATGTGACCATGAAACCTGTCATCCGAAACAAGGCCCAAGGGTACAAGGCTGCTCTCCTAAAGTATGAAACCATACTGACAGCTGAGATTTTCCTCAGGATTTTTGAGCAGACAACCCCTCTCTCTAAATATTTACAAACAAGTGGCATGGATATTGCTTCAGCACAGCACTTGGTGACAGGAACAGAGGAGAGCTTGAGAAAGTGTGCCCGGGACTTTCAGGGTGTAATGAGGGCAGCAGATAACTTTGTTGAATGGGCCAATAGCATTCTGGAGAAGCTTGAGGACAGTGAGGCTGAAGTTCAGACTTCTCTCCCAGAGAAGAGAATTAGAAAACACAAGAGGCAACCAGGTGAGCTGGCACAAGATGAGCCTATTGCTAATGCAGACACTGACTACAAAATCAACATCCACAATGTGATCTTGGACACTGTTATTGAAAGCTTTCATAGCCGTTATGCAGAAAATGCAGTGCTGTGTTCAGATGTCTCCTGCATGGATCCTAGGAACTTCCCTGAAATCAGAGAAAAAGGCCTTCCAGGGACAGCCATGAAGGAGCTCAGCAAATGCCTACTGCAATTTGATGAACGTGCCAGTCTTGACACATTGCAGGCTGAACTGATCAGCCTTGCACAGCACTGGGAAAGATTGAAACAATCACTAATGGAGAACTACAACATTAGGGGTGCTGCCTCTAATGATGAAGCAGGGGAAGGCTCTGAGGTTCCTGATGAAAGTGTGGAGTTTGTAAGCAGAAGTTGTTCCACATGCAAAAACTGTCCAATATGCTGCTATCTCCTCCTGTCTCAGTACAATCTGCTTACTGATGCTTATCACATCATTGGTTTGGGCTACAAGTTCCTCCTCACACTATCTATTACTCAAGTTGCCTGTGAGAGGACCTTCTCCACCCTGAAGTTAGTGAAGAGCCGTCTGAGAACCTCCCTGAGTCAAGATAACCTTGAAGCATTCCTTTTGATGGCAACTGAGAAGGAGATTCTTATGGAACTTGATAAAGATGACATAATTGACAAGATGGCAGAGAGCAGTGAGCTACTGCGTCGCCTGGTGTACTAGTGCTAATTACTTACTGTTTACTCTTACTGGTCTGTTCCACATAATGCCATAATTGAGTAAACATTGTTATCTGTTACTTACGCTGTCATAGGTTTTGTTAAGTTTATTTGTGTCTGTGTTTCTGATACATTTGTATCAGATATACTAGAGTTGAGCACTGAAAATACATAAAATGTAAATATTTCAACATGTGAATGTGTCTCTTATTATCTCTTTTAAAAAGCCAATTTTCTATTTGTCATTGGTTTGGTAGTATAAATGGTGTATTCCTAGTGAGTTTTTAAGGGTTATTTTTGTATTCATTTATATTGCATCTGGTAGTCTACCTGTTACATTAATAGGGTTAGCCTACAAGTTTATCAGTCCAGTAGATTACATGAATAGGGTGGTGGTGACTGCAGCAGCAGAGGTGGCCTGGCAGTGGAGTCAAATTCCCGGCCTGAATTATTGTCCCAGTCCGCCACTGAGTACCAGGAAGAGGCAGCATGCACCCTTGAGTTTGTTCAGAGGTTAGTCATTAGCATATTTGCCATTCATATAAATATTAGACTGAATTGTGACTTGTCTTGACAGTATTTATTAAGCTGACTACTGGTACAACAATATGGCCCTGGTTTCCATACTGGGCTTAGCTTAAGCCAGGTCTAGGCCTTAATAAAATTAGGGTATATAAGCAGCTTTTATAAAAATGTATCATAAAAAAAAAACATTACTGGTGTGCATCTTGAGACAAAAAAGTGGCAGTCACATATTTTAAGATATGTAAGTGCAAGTTGTTTTCAGTTAAATGATTAGTGAAAATTCTGTCATTAATTACTCACCCTCATGTTGTTCCAAACCTGTAAGACCTTCGTTCATCTTCAGAACACAAATTAAGGTATTTTTGATGAAATCTGAGAGGTTTCTGAACCAGCCATAGACAGCAACATCTTTGCAACTTTCAAGGCCCAGAAAGGTAGTAAAAACATTGTTTAAATAATCCATGTAACTACAGTGGTGCAACCTTAATATTATGAAGCGACGAGAATACTTTTTGTGCACAAAAAAAACCCCAAATAACGACATTATTCAACAATCTCTTCTCTTTCACGTCATTCTCCTACGCTGTTGAAGTAGTGTAAACAGTGTCAAGTCACCTTCATTTATATAGCGCTTTTAACAATATAGATTGTTTCAAAGCAGCTTTACAGTGATAATAGGAAATTACAGTAACATAGATTGTTTAGGCTTTACAGCAGCTCTAGAATAAAGTTATTAGATCGACTATTTTTGACCGTCAAAATGCCGGCGGACACAGCTTCAGTGAGTTGTTCAAAATCTTTCTTTTTAGTAAACTCTGTGTACACAAACAATGTTCTCAATGCTCGAGTTCATGTGTAGAGCCCCTGGTGATACTTCCAGCAAAGTTTCATGTTGTGTCGAGCCTTCTTAGTGTTTTAAAAATAGCGATTTTTGATGCTATCATAGAAGTGCCCCAAGCACTCCCATTCAAAAGGCAATTTGACCGAAACCGAAAATGCGGTCAAACTTAAAAGTGGCGTTTCCATTCTAATTATGCTTTTAAATGAAAGTTTGCCTCGGGTAGATTAACAAAAAGACCCTAGGTTGCATTTTGGCGAGAGTTATCCTTTAACGCGCTCTGGCCCACTCATCCGCACAAAACAGTGCCTGATGGCTCGAGAATGCTCGAGCCCTGTTATAGATTTCAAGGTGCAAGCCAGTGCAGCGCTTCTGGGTTCTACGTCAGAACGTAGGCTTATTATTGTCCGACTCTGGTCGTGTGTGATGACCCAGGAGCTAGCCAATAGTGAGCCTACGTTATGATGTAGAACCCATAAGCGCGGCACTGTTTACACTACGTCAACAGTGTAGGAGAATGACATGGAAAAGAAGAGATTATTCAACAATGTCGTTACTTTGGGGTTATTTTGCGCACAAAAAGTATTCTTGTCACTTCATAATATTTAGGTTGAACCACTGTAGTTATATGTACTATTTACCGATGTTTTTACCACATTTCTGGGCTTTGAGAGTTGCAATGACATTGATGTCAATGGAGGGACAGAAATCTCTCAGATTTCATCAAAAATATCTTCATTTGTGTCCCGAAAATGAACGAAAGTCTTGAGGGTGAGTAATAATGACAGAATTTTCATTTTTGGGTGCAAACATGCATTTTAGTCTGGTAAATGTCATGTTTAACATTATCATGTAGTCATGTATGCAATAAACATTGCAAGGCTTGCAATTGAGTGAAATTATTTCTTGTTGTCACAAAATGTTTGGGCTGGATTCTGGCAATGTGTGCTCTATATAAACTGAGAGTCTATGGCTGCCTTTCCACTGATACTCTGATTGGACCTGATGAGGGGATGATATTGTTAATGAGCTGGGTGATGAGTAGACAAAAGTTGTAGAATAAAACTTTAAATCTGGCAACCCCACTTCCAAGTTTAGTTAGTAGTATTTATTATGACAGTGTGCTTGTAAACAGACACATTGAGTTGATGTATTTTAACCAGGGCAGAAAAAATATCAGTTATTGATATATATATATATTTTTTTTTTCATGTTGTTCAGTTTTATACGGAAGCCCTGAACCGCAACATTAAAAAAAAAAAATCTGTAAAAAAAAAAAAAAAAAAAAAAAAAAAAAAATGCTATCATTTCGAGATTAAAGTCGAAATATTACGAGATTAAAGTCGAAATGTTTCGAGATTAAAGTCGAAATGTTTCGAGATTAAAGTCGAAATGTTTCGAGATTAAAGTCGAAATGTTTCGAGATTAAAGTCGAAATGTTTCGAGATTAAAGTCGAAATGTTTCGAGATTAAAGTCGAAATGTTTCGAGATTAAAGTCGAAATGTTTCGAGATTAAAGTCGAAATGTTTCGAGATTAAAGTCGAAATGTTTCGAGATTAAAGTCGAAATGTTTCGAGATTAAAGTCGAAATGTTTCGAGATTAAAGTCGAAATGTTTCGAGATTAAAGTCGAAATGTTTCGAGATTAAAGTCGAAACATTACGAGATTAATGTCGAAACATTACGAGATTAATGTCGAAACATTACGAGATTAAAGTCAAAATTACAAACGCAGCCTCATTGACGTAACGTGAAACATTTCAGCCGCCGCAGGCCAGCCGCGATCTTTCACGATCCATCAGGTATGCTTAGTACTATACTATAACTCTTTTAGTGAACCTTTATATTTGTGTAAATGTAGTTTGATGGCGTTGCACAATAGCCTACACGGTGGCGTTGCGGGTAAACTGTATTGCACTATAATGCTGAAATCGTGTGGGCTACCTTAATTGCCCTTATGTACAGTAAACACCACTAAACAAAAGATAAAATTGAAATATAAAACGTAGTTATCAGATTATCTTAAAGTTCATGAAACAAATAGGCCTACAGGAGTTTTCAAACTGCAGGCGCCTGTTAGTGAGGCTCAAGAAGAATGGTTAGGCCTACGGAACTGCCGATTGTGAATATAATTAAATAAGCCGCTTTATCAATATTATCATATCTGCACAGTTCTACCACTTTAGCGAAATCTAATTAAAAATCCCCGCACTTTTTTCGGATGTGTTCACATAAAGATTTCTATGGGGCAATGTGAATAAAATATTTAAATTTAAAAAGACCTGACGGATTTGGATTATTCTTATCCAAAATGAGATAATCATGTGAGCCTTATGTAGCTCTAACGCTCTCATGTAGTGTAACTTCAAATCGTTTTTGAACTATGCTTCTGTCAAACAGAACGACAAAGACGGTCTCGTAGAAGTAATGATTTATGACGTTCCAGTAAATCCCTTAAATGGAAAAAATCACCCAGCGAAATTGAATAAAAAGCAGAAACCTTTTGACTGATGAAACATGAGGACAATGAACACATGATGTGATAATATATGGTTTATGTGTGTTTTTCAAGCCATCATGGGGTATTTCCATATTTATATGAATAATGCAGTGTTAATTGGCATATCCTTTATTACAGTATAGAAACCATTATTCTGTGATCATTTTTTTAATTGTATAAAATCCATGATGACTTAATGCACAAGGGTTTGCAGTACATAAGCCAATCATAACATTTTCATGGAGCTGTTTGCCTGTTCGCCTTTCTTCAACCTACACCACACCGTGACACTATTAATCATATAGACTCTTTATTAGTTGCTGATGCAGTAATAATTCATTAATGGTTTAGTTTTTCATGAGTCATACATTAACTCATGATTATCTGTGCATTAGTTGAGTAAAAGTAATGCATATTAGTGCACCCGTATTTTAAAGTGTTACCAATCAATGAAATAAAATGACATGTATTTATTCAGTTTATGAGGCTTTTTTGACATGCAACAGGTCAACATTTTTTAATACCTCTATTTTCCCCACTAGCCTTATCAATTATTTTCAATCTATCCTATTCTAAAACAACTCTTTTGTACTTTGCAGACCCATGATGGAGGAAAATACAGATGTTTTCACTTTCCTGAGAAATCGAGGCATTTCTGAGGAAGCAATTACAGTTATGGAACAGCAAAAGGTATGGTGTTTTGGATGTTTGTATAAATCACTAGGCACACTGAATATGCTCTAACTAGCTAATAGAAAGGTTAACGGGTTAGTTTAAAAATGAAAATTCTGTTATTAATTACTCACCCTCATGTTGTTCCAAACCCACTTTCGTTTATCTTCGCATCTGTAAAGACCCAGAAAGGTAATAAAGACATCATTAACCTCAATTTCCTGAAGGAACGAGAGTGCTTTGTTTTACATATTTACAAAATAAAGAAAGTATTAAGATAAATTATTAATGACGCATGCGTGTTGTGTTGACGTTAGAGCAAATGTTGTTGGATGAACACGCATTGAACATTAATATTTAAGTGTTTTTTGTGCACACAAAGCACTCACATGGCTTCATAAAATTTCAAGTTTAAACCACTGGGGTCACATGGATTACTTTAATGATGTATTTACTACCATTCTGGGGCTTAAAAGTGGTTGTTGCATAGCTGTCAATGGAGGGACAAAAAGATTTATCTCAGATTTCATTAAAAACTATTTTCATTTTTGGGTGAACTAATTCTATAATATAAAAAAAATAATAAGAACACAAATATTTAGTAAAATGTATTTTATTTTTAGCATTATGTTAAAAGACCAGTTCCTGTCAAGTAAATAATAACATAACATTCTGAATTTTTGTAATATCCATTTAAACATGCCTATTACTTTATCTAATATGAGTGACCAGATTTTACATTCGGTTGTCTTCTTTAATTACATGTCCTTTTAGCTGTTATGAAACAGTATGATTTTCTTATGTCCAAAGCTAACATCCTTGTCCCTTTGCTTTCACAGATTGACAGAGAAGTCATCCTGCTTATGGAAGATGCGGAACTTGCAAAGTACCTTCCCTCATATGGTGACAGGATTGCCTTGATACATTTTTGCAGGCATCAGACACCATCTGTGAAGCGAAAGCAAGGTCTCTTAGAGAAATTAAGAGAGAAAATGAAGCTAAGAAGGGAGGGAAATAAGGATGAGGAGGTACCACAAACCTCAAACAAAAAAGCAAGAAGCAAAGTAAAATCATGCATACGAAATATTGAAATTGGATGGCTTCACAAAGAAAATAAAGGGATAAAACAGGTCAGAGCAAGGCAAGGTGGGGGGACTAGAAAACTACAGATAAATATTCAGGCAGGATATGATGACATACTAAAAGAAGGAAAGGCATTATTCTTTCACAATGGAGTTTCCACCAAAGTTCAAGAGTCTGATTTTGAATTTGAAGTTTGGGACTTCAAGCAAAATCTTCTCCCCAAGGATCTCTCAATCGGAACAATTTACAATACTGTCAAACTCCCAATATTGCGTTTCTATATAGCAACTCATCCAAAAATTAACCTGACTGAAGAGTCTAGTGAATCTAGTGATGAACCTGACCATGCTAGTGATATCTCCGATTCAGATTCGACAAAAGGTGATGAGTTGTATACTCACGACTATGAGGTAAATGAGCCTCAAGACACCCTTCCTGATGTGTTCTTGGTTTCTGATGAAGAGATGAGCATACATTCCTCACAAGACCATCTTGCAAGCATTGCGCTCAATGTCAGCAGTGACCCCGAGATTACATTTGGTCCACAACACCATATTGATGGAGATTCTCTTAGTGACACAGTGATCCATGAGCCTTTTGACTCACCACAGAGTGCTCCTAATGCTTTGCCCAACAGAAATGTAACAATACATTACTCAAATAGCTTCAGTGACATGATAGAGGCATTTTCTGACCACAAGATTGTCAACCAGTCCTTGACAGTGAGACGTATACTTCCTAACAACTCAGAGGAAGCAGGCAGTGGTCCGGGTGTCCTTCGCGATGTGTACAGTAGCTTCTGGTCTGATTTCTATGAACACTGCACTGTCGGGACATCTGTAAAAGTGCCTTTCCTCAGACATGACTTCAGCTCTGACAAATGGAAAGCTGTGGGGCGAATCCTTCTTAAAGGGTTTAAAGATTGCAAATACTTGCCCATTAAGCTTGCTCCACCATTTCTTGAGGAAATGATGTTTGGGGCTGTATATACAGACCTAAAGGCAGCCTTCCTTCATTTTGTGAGCTGCCAGGAACGAGATGTTCTCAATCAAGCGCTCAATGACTTTTCCTCTGTTGACATGGATGACCTTCTGGACATCATGAATGCAGGAGGAGGGTCACGGTTTCCTCTTTACCAGGAATTGTTGACGAAATTGCACACAAGGAACTCATACAGAAACCAATGTTCGTTATTGACTGTTGGAGGGAGGTCACAAAAGGCCAGATCTCTCTTAGTCAAGAAGAAATTCAACAGCTATACAAAGACCTGAAGCCTACACCAAAAAAGGTGACTGGGCTGTTGAACTTTCCTGCACAAATGTCAGAAAATCAAGCAGAGGTTGCCAACCACCTGAAAAGGTACATCAGGGAAACTGACGAAGACAAACTCTGCAAATTTCTGAGATTCTGTACTGGTTCCAATTTGGTGGTTGCTGAGGCTATTCATGTACAGTTCACTGTCCAGACAGACTTCACCAGAAGGCCGATTGGACATACCTGTGGGATGGTCCTAGAACTCTCTGACTCATATGACAATTTCCCACAGTTCCGTGCTGAATTTAATTGTGTTCTGGATAGTAACATCTGGGTCATGGACATTGTATAGCTGGACATTTTATAAAACATTTAGAACATCATTACTATCAATCCACACTCACAACCTCAATGCCCATAAATGCAGAATTTTTAAGAAAAAGCATGCTCATACTTGAAAACTTATCAAAGCGCAGAACACTCTTTTCACACTATTTGAGACTTTGCATGTGGTACCTGTGCAAATATCTATTGTTTACATTTTGTTTACGTTGTAGTTATGTAACATTTTATGTTAACATTCCTAGTTTATGTTGATTCAAATTAATGTACACATTGAATGTAGAATTCTGAAGAAAAATAGGTTCATACTCCAGTTGAGCAGTGTTAGAGCATGTACTGCATAAAACTCTTGTGCTGTTGAGACTTTGCACGTTAACACTGTACATGTTGTTTACATGTTCACATAATGATTCATATTCGTATTGAATGTTTAAATAGTAACAGAGTTAAACAACATTTCAAAAAGGTACATCGATTTATTGGAAGCTTTTTTAAATGATTCCTGCAGTCACTGTGAGATTTGCAAATGCTTACTGTCCATAAACTGTTAAAAAAATAATTGTTATGAAATGTTATATCTGAATTGGGCATGTATGTTAAGTATTTTGCATGTATTGCCTCTACCAGTGCACTACTAGTTTATTTTGATAACTGTTGGTTACTGGTGTACTGTAATTACCTGTTTGTTCAAGCATACATCACAACTGTGTTTTATAAAAAAAAAAAAAAAAGGTTTATTACACTTACAGCTCAAAAATAATACAATATAGCATAACAGTTTTTTTTTTTTTTGTAATACAATCTGATCTGAGCTCAAATTTAATTATCGGATTCATTTCATTGTAAAACAAACATTAAAAGTTGTTCTTTCTACATATTCTCTAGTATCTCAATTCTTATGTTCTTAAATTAAATTCTTAAATGTGTGTACAGTTAATTTGCATATGGGTCCAGATGAGCAGTTAATCCCTTTTCTTTCATAAGAAGTGCACAGAATACAAAAACAAGCTTGTCACAGGGATGTGTGTGTGTGTGTGTGTGTGTGTGTGTGTGTGTGTGTGTGTGTGTGTGTGTGTGTGTATTACATCAAATTTCGTATCTCCTGTCTAAGTATAATGTACAGGTTTCTGCCTTCCTCAGCATCCTCTGGAGGAAGAAGATGAAGCTCCTCCATCAACAGGCAACAAAGTTCAAACACTGTCTCATCACATGGGTACGTCAACATGTGACACTCCTCCTGGCAGTTCTGAACATCCAAAGAATTGCACTGGAAAAGATAGTCGTCTGATCCATAAAGATGAGGAGCCATATACATTACGGATGGACGCCCATGAGGTGCCGTAATGTTCCGTTGCGCTCGGATTCTGTGTGCGTTCCACATCTGCACAAATCTGTCAAGTTCATCCTTAAATGACAAAAGCACATAAAATCCTCCATTAATATATATATATATATTATTTTTTATTTTTTTCTATTAAAGTGCATGTCCTCTCTGTATTAGCCTACATTATTACTATAGGCCTATTACAGTCTTGCTATTTTAGCAAATAAATATGTGGACAGACAGACAGACAGACAGATAGATAGATAGATAGATAGATAGATAGATAGATAGATAGATAGATAGATAGATAGATAGATAGATAGATAGATAGATAGATAATTTCTTACCTGTACAAGTGTTGTAAAGCAAAACTGCACGATTGATTTGTCAAGGAAATCCCCATTGAAATGGTCTTCTTCTTTTAAAGCCTGAAAAAAGTTCATCCAAAACTGAATATTCTCTTTCCGAAGTATGCTCCAAAAGCTTTCGATTCTTTGATTATGATTGCTTGAACCGTATAAGAAACTCCGGTGAAAAGCAAATTCATCAGTAGCATTTCTTCGAAGAAAGATCTGCATTTGCTCCATAGCAACGTTTTCAGTCCCACGATCGGCACGGATTCTTCTAGGACAACCATCTCTATTCTTTACTGTCTCAATAAAATATGTTGCAATGACTTTCGGGTCATTATTGGTGAAATACACTTTCAACCACATCACATTACGTGAGAATCCATCAACACATCCATTAATGCAGAGGCCGTACGGTTTAAGCTTATCGTACGAGTCAACGTGCCACATAAAGTTTGGACCAGGATTGTGGTACCTCCTTCGGCGGAGTCTTCGTGCTCGTCTATACGCAACGCCATCTGGGTCGAGAACACTCAACAGTAACCGCACTGTTTCCCTCTTCACCGTAAATCCTTTCTGGATACATTTTAAGTGCATCATTCTGTATCCAATCATTTGGCCGGATCCCGTTATTTCCTCAGATATAAAGCTGGCTACCTCCATCCAGTCTGAAAAGTGTTTTCGCCTATAAAGTCTATTCCGGCGCAGTATATTTTGTAACGTCCTAAGACAAATGGTAATGCCATGTTGGTAGATTAGCACCTGTAGAATTTCCTTTTGTTGAAAGCCCAGATAAAAGTAAAAAGCTACTATTATGTTTAGATCCATGTCAGAAGCAGTTCGACTTCACGAGCGCAGGTCTTTACTAAAAAAAAATATTACTTTATTCTCGTAATGTTTCGACTTTAATCTCGAAACATTTCGACTTTAATCTCGAAACATTTCGACTTTATTCTCGTAATATTTCGACTTTAATCTCGAAATGATAGCATTTTTTTTTTTTTACGGATTTTTTTTTTTTTTTTTTTACAGATTATTTTTTTTTATGTTGCGGTTCAGGGCTTCCGTAGTTTTATCCAAACAAACTAGTCGTTAAAAACGATATCTGGTTTCTATTTTACACATCTTTTGTGCTGTCTCTCTCTGTCAAAATATATAAACTCAGTCCATAATATATATATATATATATATTTTTTTTTTTTGCCTTTTAGACGCTTTCTTGACATCAATCCTGAACGTGGATCAAAAACAAAGAAAGGACAAGTAACTTCAAAGAAAACTGGCCAAGTTGTGCAAAAAAAGAACTGTAAGCCTACAGGTTTCCTCACTTCTGCGAAAATTTGCAGACTTTGAATGGGATTTCGTTTGCACTTTTATGGACTTCAAAAAAGAAACAGCCATTCACTGCCATTATAAAGCTTGGAAGAACCAGGACATTTTTTAATAGAACTCCGATTGTATTCGTCTGAAAGAAGAATGTCATGTAGACCTAGGATGACTTGAGGGTGAGTAAATCATGGGCTAATTTAAATTTTTGGGTGAACTATCCCTTTAATTACGTGCTAACTGTTACCTGTTTGTTGTTAAGTGTTAAAATTGCATTTTATGTTTAAAAAAAAAAATTCAGCCAACATGTTCACAGAAGGCAATTTTCTGATCTTTGCTTTTTACCAAAATAAATGTTTTAAAACCCAGAACATGTTGTTTTCTTTTTCCTAGTGTGACTACTCTTATGAAACCTTAAAGTATAATATTTTAATTATAATAAAAGCAGTATTCCCTGTAAAAATACAATTTATTGCTGTAGACAAGTTTAATATTGTAAAAGTATGTGGTATATACTGTATTTGGTAATTACAGTGGAGTACTGTAAATGCTGTTTACAGTACTAGTTCTGTAAAAATACAGTATGTGGCTGGCAACCCAGCTGCCAGTATTTTACTGTAAATTTACAGTGAAAAGTTTTACAGTGTTGATGTACCTTCCCGTCTGCCATAATGAACCGTTGAAGGCTGCCCTACAAAGGCAAAAGACCTTAACTCACCAGAGTGTGAAACTGAGAAAAATGACTTTAAAGTTTTTTTGTTGTCCAGCCAATTGTATGATATAGGACACTGAAAATTTGCCAAGTAGTTGTCATAATGAATATATTTATCTACATTAAAAAAAATTGAGCTCAAACTTGACCTTTGACCCTTATTCGGAAGTTACTGCATTCTGCCTTTGCATTATCTGCAAAACAATAATGGCTCATACAAAGGTACCTTAACTTCTAATTTATTGACCATTTTGACTTTTAGCACTCTATAAAAACATTTCTATGATAACAATGATAGTCTTAAAATAACATTTAGTGAGTTCTGTTTAGAAGGCTTAATATTACATCAATAGAATATTACAAAATAAAAAATAATGAGAAGGCTACTGTACTGGATCATTTTAAAACGTTATTGGTGTTCTTAATTTAAGTAAAATAACACTTTAAGAAGTTAAAGTAACCTTTCACAAATATTTCTTACATTTGAAAGATTTGATTTGGCTATGCCAGTAATATGTAGTAGACGCCCTTTCTCAAATACCATTCACCCTTTTCTGACAAAACGTATTGGAATATGCTTATATCTGATGACATTGGGTGTTGTTTTTCCAGAATTAATGAAAAAACTCTGTAATAATACATTTTCCTGGACAAAATGGAAAATGTATTTAGTACCACATGCATGTACAGACTACAGTTCTCGCTCACAAATTTGATGTGATTAGGATAGATTTTCTTGATATAGTTAGTTTATGACAGTTTACAAAGAAGGGAGTCTAACAACAAACATTTTAAGAAATGTATTAAATGAACAAGAAAATGAAACGAAAGAATGTTAAGAGGTGAATAAAATGAAAAATGTTGATGGTATTTTGGTTGTGTGTGTGTGTGTGTGTGTGTGTGTCTGCCTGCACAGATGTGTGTGTGTGTGTTTGAGAGAGAGAGAGAGAGAGAGAGAGAGAGAGAGAGAGAGAGAGAGAGAGAGAGAGAAGGAGAGAGAGAGAGAGAGAGAGAGAGAGACTTTTTTTTTGACTTTTTAACCCCCTTTTATTACAAAATATTCAGGGTTTAACTAAACCTTACATAGATTTAAAAAGGTAATTTAAAACACAAACATACAATAATAAATAGCACAAAAAACCAAGCAAGACAATAGCACAATTAAATATAAATTTGCAAAGCACCATCAAAATCAGATTCACATATGCACTGGTTTACTCCCCAAATGTGATTGAAAGTCTCCAGGTCTTTAACCAAGTTATAGTATGCATATTCCACCTTTAATCTAGTTTTAATTAACCCATTTAAAATTAACATTGCATCAGTTGTCCCAACATTATTTATTTTGCTTTTACGTGAAATCCATATTCCCATTTTTGCTTGCCCAAACAAAAAATTAAGCAAAACATGGATCTGCTTTCTGTTTCTGCTATATTTTGGTCCATAGATAAATAACATAGGTGAAAACACTTCTCCCAAAACTGTACACCATTCTTCTAATTGAGAAAATAAAGGCACAAGCCTCCCACATTGGAAAAATAAATGAAAAACAGTTTCAGTCATCCCACAAAAAGGACATCCCTCCTGAACCTGGGGATCGATGTGTGCTCTGTATCTGTTCGTAGCTATTAACCCATGCACAACTCTCCACTGAAGGTCTCCAGACCTTAACCCTTCGGGGAAGAGCCTGATCCGAATAGCTCTTGCCATTTTGACTCTTTAACTCCTCCTAAAGAGTGAGAGTGTGAAACTTTTACACATATGACATACAGTGCTTTCTTCTCAGTTTTACTGAAACGGTCCAGTACAGGTGTCTTGAAGGTCAACAAAGACCCCTCCTTTTCTTCAAAAATACCCACAGCCGGAAATATTCTTAGTTCAGGAAAAGTTACATCCATCTCTTCATTAGTTGTTTCCACACTGCGTTTAAACTCCGTCGATAGGCTCTCAAGGATTTCAGTTAACAGTCTTTGTGTCTGACGAATTGATCTTACTCCAATCTTGGAGGCTAGCATTTCAGGAGACATCCATCCATCTGAAGTTATTAAATCCCCAATCTTTACAACGCCTGCAGCCTTTAGAAGATTCCTCATCGATGGTGATTTTAAAATCGCTGAGTCCACTATAGAGTTGTACATTAGGGGTTCCTCTCTTGACCAGAGACCTCCCTCATCCGTGATGTCTCTTGAGATATTAAAAGTCCTCCAGGCTTTGAATACTGAATGGTAAAAGGAAGTTAGTCCAGTCAAATCAACATTTTGAATGTCCAGGAGAAACAAATGTTTATCCAGCCCCATCCCTCCTGCTCTTCTAAGGAGGGCACAAGCTACTCCAGACCAGCTGACATCCACTCCGTAGAGGAATCTTTTTACTGTCTGTAGTCTGAAAGTCTTAATTCGGCTTTTAATATCCACTAGCCCTTGTCCACCTTCTTGTCTGGGCAGAAACAAAGTTGATGCTTTTGTCCAATGGTTACCGGACCAAAAAAAGTCTGTTAAGCGTTTTTGGATTTTTTCAACCAAATCTTCAGGAGGTTCCAGAATGTTCATTTTGTGCCATAGCATTGAGGCTACAAGGTTGTTGCAGACCAGGGCTCTTCCCCTATAGGATAACTGTGGTAGCAACCACCGCCAGGAAGACAACCGAGCACACACCTTCTCCACCAGGCCCTCCCAATTCTGTCTCTTGTAATCCTCCCTTCCTAAAAACACCCCCAAATATTTTAACCCAGATTTTCCCCATTTTAAATTACCTGGGAGAGCTGGAGTGTTGTGGTCTAAACCACACCACAATGCATCACTTTTCACCCAGTTTACTTTTGCAGATGAGGCTTTACCATAACTTAATAAAATCTCTTTCAAAACCTGAACATCTTTAACATCCCTTAAAACAACAGTAATATCATCAGCATAAGCTGAAACTTTTACATAATCATTAAAAATAGCACCTTGTACCTTCAAACCCATTAAACTCTCTCTTAATTTACATAGAAGAGGTTCAATAGCTAAGCTATAAAGCTGACCAGAAATTGGGCATCCTTGTCTGATACCCCTCTGTACCTTAACAGGGACACTCAGACCTCCTGCTATCTTTACCAAACATGTTGCATTATTGTACAACAACTTTATCATTTTCCTAAATTTCTCTCCAAACCCAAAAGCTTCTAATACTTTAAAAAGATATTGATGATCAACACGATCAAAGGCTTTCTCCTGATCAAGTGACAGTATTCCTACATCAATATTATTACACATTGCATAATCAATGACATCGCGTAATAGATGCAAGTTATCGGCAATACATCTGTCTTTTGTACAATAAGATTGATCTTTGTGTATAATTTTGAACAATATTTTGTTCAATCTGTTGGCAAGGCACTTTGATAAAATTTTATAATCAGTGCAGAGAATTGCCAAAGGTCTCCAGTTCTTTAGCAGGGTAAGATCACCTTTTTTTGGAAGCAATGTTAAAACAGCCCGTTGGCAGCTCTTAGGTAGAAAACCAGTACGATTACATTCATTGAGCACCTCAAATAAATCAGATCCAACTGTTGTCCAGAAATGCTTATAAAATTCACCAGGAAGTCCATCTATGCCTGGGGTACGATCCGACGAAAGACCCATTACGGCATCACTTAATTCAGCAAAAGTTAGTCCAGACTCCAATGCTTGTTTATCTTCTTCATTTAGACAGGGAAGATTTTGTAGGAATCCATTTTGCGTTGGAATGTCTATGTCCTCAGGTGAGTATAAATGCGAATAAAACTTCACTGCTAGTCTGCGCATTTCCACAGGTTCAGATGTACATTGTCCATTGTCATTCTTCAGGTTATACATTTGGTTAACTTGTACACTCTTACGTTCCAGATTGAAAAAAAAAGAGGTGGGACTGTCCATATCCTTTATAGATAAGAATCTATTTCTCACAAGAGCTCCTTTAACCTTTTCATTTAAAATAGAGCTTAATTTTAATTTCTTCTCAGACCACTCATGTACATTGGAAGAAAAATCTCCTATCATGTTTTTTTTCAAGGGCAAGGATTTCTCTTTCAAGCCATTCCAGAGACTGTTTAAAAAAAAAATTAGAATGAGATGTGTACTGCTGACAAAAATCCCTTATGTGGGCTTTACCAACTTCCCACCAAAGAATAACATTATCAAATCTTATTTTCTCTTTTTTCCATGTCTCCCAAAAAAGTTTAAAAGATTCACAAAAACTCTTGTCTTTTAACAATTTTACATTAAAATGCCAGTAAACACTTCTGTTTTTCTTAGAATTCAAAGTACAATCAATAGTGATTAATTTGTGATCAGTGAAAGATGTGGGGACAATGGCTGTATGAATAATTCTACTTTTCATACTATTTGATAAGTACAGTCTATCTAGCCGTGCTGCTGAAATCCTCCCATCACTAACCTTTACCCATGTATATTGTTTAACAGAGGGGTTATTTTCTCTCCATATATCAGTAAGATTGGAGGTTTTAAAAACATTATCAAGTACTATAGATGACTGAAAATGGGGTTCTTCTCCATTTCTATCAAGCAAAGCATCAAGTGTACAGTTCCAGTCCCCAGCTAAGATAGTAAAGCCATTAGCTTGCTGCTTTCCTAAAAACACTTTCAATTTATTAAATAAAAGTATTCTCTCAGCTCCTATATTAGGTGCATATACACTCACAAACATAAAGACAAGACCATTTAAATCAACCTTAACTGCTAAACATCTTCCTGGTTCAATTTCACTTTTTTCCAAAACTTTAGCTTTTATAGAGGGAGAAAAGAGAATAGCAGTTCCTGCACTCAGGTTAGTACCATGTGAGAGCACACATTCATTCCCCCACCACAATCGCCAGTCAACCTCATTGTTTGTATCACTATGAGTCTCTTGTAGGAAAATAACATCTAATTTCTTTAACTTAATAAAATTTATCACTGTATCAGCTTTACTCTTATCCCTCATCCCATTAACATTTAAGGAGCCCACACGTAAGATTTCCATGTTAAGGAAAGAAAGAAAAATAACAATCAGAAAGAGATGTGTAGCCATAGTGATTAGTTGTATTTCCCTCTTTTCAGTTTCCCTTTCCCTGTCTTAAACTTTTTCCGAATCTCAGTTATATGTTTTTTTAACCTAAAACGTTTCTGTTTTGATAGCTCATCATTATTGCAACTTTTCCTTGCCCACATTACAGAAGAGATAAACTTATCCAGATCTGGGAAAAATTCACTCACTTCTATGCTTCTACCTTTTGTCTCATCCAGAAATGCATTAATTTGCGCCACAGTGTACAAATCTTCTGTATCTACTTTTGACATTTCTGACCCTTCAGACCAATGCCCATCATCTCTCATACTATCATCTGTATACTGAGATAACCCATCTGTATCATCCACCAAGCATTCATCAGCTGTTGTCTGAGATACACTCTCGTTTTCTTTTGCTTCCTCAACATCATCATTTATGACAAGCGCAGAACTACATCCAGCCTGTTCACTACTCTCCACATCCACACCAGCATCGCTTTCACTCACCTCATTGTGCCCGTAGACCTCCTCTAACGGCCTCTTGTTTGGTTTCTTAGGTACTTGTTTATCCTGTGCTGTTGCCGTTTTATCCTCGGTCTCACGATGAGCAGATCCATTTTCAGTAACATTAACAGGCAGCTGCTGCTCAACGTCCGCTTTTTTATTAGGACAGGAGAAGCGTTTATGGCCTATATTTCCACACTCAAAGCACTTTAGATTATCTGTACTTGCATACAGCATATATGATCCATCTCCATGACTTACACGGAACGAGATCTCTAATGTGCGCTCTGTTGAAGTCAGAAACATTAACACTTGTCTCCTAAATGACAAAACGTGTTTGAGATCAGTGTTTTTACAGCCCAATGGGATGTTTCTGACAGGACTTGCGATTTTACCATATCGGGTTAGTTCTTTAACAATCGCGTCATTTGAGACAAAAGGCGGTACATTGGAAATAGTGACTTTAGTTGCCGGAGCCGTTAAAGGAGTAACGGGCACAAACATTTCCTTAATCCATAATCCATTCTCAGTCACCTGGTTAACTAACTGCTCTGTTTTTAAAAACACGATAACAGCTTTGTTCATACGCGATGCTGAGAGAATATTATCGAAACCTATCATTTCTCCCACCCCCACGAGAACATCCTCCACGCTCACGCCAATCTCAGGTACACACCTGCATCCATTACGCAACGACAGGTGCGAGACTCCCTGTCTAACTTCAGCGGCCATACCGACACGCGACAAAAAGCCGCGAGCGGCTTCAAGCACTCAGTAATCTTAAACAAAATTATTAAGACAATTGAGGGGAAAAGAAATAAGAAAACACATTCAAAGTGCTCGATATTCGCGCTCGCTCTAACCAACACACTCACTTGCCCACTACACTCGCACATGCGCAGAGAGAGAGAGAGAGTGAGAGAGAGAGAGAGAGAGAGAGAGAGAGAGAGAGAGAGAGAGAGAGAGAGAGAGAGAGAGAGAGAGAGAGAGAATCACAAGAGTCCGGAAATCAGTCCGCAGAGGGGCTTAATTTATCCTATAGCCAAGGAGCTCCAGAAAAACCTCCTGGTAGGAGGCATGAGGGGAACAAGATTCTTTAGGATCTCCGTCTTCTTGGCCTCCTCCACACCCCAGTCTTGCTGCCTCAAGGTGGTTGGTATACAGGGAATGAACTTCTTTTGCAGGAAGTCCAGCTCTATGAAGTCCTCCTCCCCATGGGATTTCTTCACGAACATGGACCTTGACCCACGTCGCAGTTGCACCACTTTGAGTTCAGCCAGCCTTGGCATTTTTTTAGTCTTGGCTGCAGAATGGCCATCCATCCATGCCCTGATGTCATCGTTCTTCAACTCCACCACCTCCACTTTCCTAAAGTTGGAATTGGCCACCACTGACAAAAAGTCATCAAAATAAAAAAACACTCCTCCAGGTCTGTGCCTCATTTCTTGTTCCACACCATGGTGGAAGCTGTCGGCACTCATGAAGGTGTGCCCCGGCTCGAAAAACTTCAAAGTGACATCTTCAGCTGATATTGTTTCAGAATTTACCAATGTCAGCAGTGAAGTAAACAGACACCAGTTTTTATTTTGGGCACTACAATTATCCACCCAGTATATAACATGCCTGATGTCGCGCTCTTTTTCTAGTGCTGCTGTATACGCCGATGTGATTTCTTTGGCATTCCGCCCTGCAATTCCCTCATGCCAGACAACAGGGATGGTTTTTCTTTTGTTTAGCTTTTTGCCTACTGACGCGAAGGTCTCATGGTATGTGGATATTCGTCGGGTGAACACTGCCGACTTCACACCTGGCATGCGTGGGAGCATGATGACTTTCTGCAGGTCAACGCTTCTGACAGATGTGTCGTCAGGCCAGTCCTTGTCTGCATCCGACCTGTAGTGCAGTCGGGTCTCAGCTGCTTCAGTTTGGTGTTTATGCCACCTCTCGCACTGAGGGCAATTTTCTGCAGCCTCCCCCTGGTGATCAGACCTCACATGCTGGTCCTGGAGCAAACAGCACTCGCACTCCTCTTCTCCAAGCTTGGTAAAGCTTATGTTCTTCGACTTCACTGTTTTACGGTAAGTCTCATAAGAGCAGCGGTTACCTTTTTCAATGAAGTCGGCAAACATAAGCTTGACCGTGACATCACTTGGGAGATAGCGCCGGAATGGTGCATGGAAGGATTCTATATGGTCAATCAGTGGTTGCAAGTCCAGCTTGTTGGCAGGCTCGTGTCTCCCTCTCATGTCGTTGGGTGGAGCTAGAGCAGTTGTTATTGCTTTGCCCATGACTGAGAGAACTAGGCTATTATTGGTGGGATGATAGCCTAGTGTGGAAAGATAGAATAGTTTGCATACCTGCTGCAGGGTCTTGTGGTCCTGCAGCCTGTAGACAAATGACCTGCTCCGCTGCCGACTGGCATTGGCACAGACCTTTTCTGTTGGAACCTGGCTGACTGAGGCAAAGATAAAGGCCTGTGTCTGTGCATACCTCATATTCCAGTACTCGGACCAGATTTCTTGCCGCCTGTCTTCGGAAAAATTTTTCGTCGCACTGCCGTCGGCATTTAGCTCCACATGGATTCAAGGATTCATGGATTCAAGATGGCGCCGGTGTGCTTGGCTGGCCGTCTGCTCTCTGTCCTGGCTTTGTTTTTTATTTTTATTCCTAAAGTTTTTACATTGATTACGTATGACCGTCAATTGCTTTTAAATATAAGAGACTCTATTGAGGCTGTATCAAACACTGATTTGAGATCTGAGAATTTTAACAGCCCACCCCCTCCCTTCTTGATGAATGTCCCGGCCTTTCGAAGCCAGCTGCCATGGAGCTTTCCTGAAAAGAAGCGCCGCAGAAGAAGGGGGAAAAGAGGGGGTATTGCGGTCAAATTAAAGTTGCATCTAACAAGCTTACATCCATCATGCCATGGCTTGGGTCGCTTTGAGTTGGGATGTGGCCGATTTGCATCATGGCGCTCGCTCGAAGTGGCGTATTATTGGATTTTACCTGTGACTCAGGGCAAGTATTCCAGCTCTCCTCGTCTCCGGACACCACGTCTTCGCCGCGGGGGTGTAAATCTCAACAATCTTCGCTCGCTGTGCTGTGCTACACAGACGAACTGCGATTCGGTACAGGTAAAGATGGCTTTGGTAAATTCAAGATCGTTGATCAACAAGACATTCATCTTGCGAGATTTCTTTACCTCAAATAAATTGGATTTTCTGTTAATCACTGAGACTTGGCTGACTGCGGGGATACAAGCCCCTTTTCCGAACTTGTGCCAACAAACTGCTCGTTTTTAAACTGCCCTAGAACTTCTGACAGGGGCGGTGGGCTTGCGTCGGTGTTCAAAAGCCGATTTTGTTGTCATACCCTAAAGACTGAATCCTACTCAAGCTTTGAAATACTACTCTTTCAGCTAAATAAACATCAGTTATCGATTGCAGTGGTTTATCGTCCTCCGAAACCAAACAAGGACTTTTTAAAGGAGTTTTCAAACTTTTTGAGCGAAGCTGTTCTTAAATATGATAGGTTTTTAGTTGTGGGGGATTTTAATATTCATGTTTGTTGCGAGTCAAATTCCCTGGCTAAAGATTTTCTTAGTCTGGTTGACTCTCTGAACCAGACTAACTTGACTTCATTCAAGTGGTAAATGGTCCCACTCACAAACAAGGCCATACCTTAGATCTTGTATTATTGCATGGTATTCCAGTTTGCAAACTTGAAACTCTTGAATTGAGTTTTTCAGATCATATGCCTATTATGTTCACTTGCTCTCTTCCAAATGGTAAAACTATGAAATCTAAGAGGTTATCACAGCAAACTCGGCTTTTTAATCCTTCATCTAATGATGATTTTGCTGTTTATTTTAAGGAGGCCTGTTTGATGTACAACCTTGATTCCTCCTTAAATAATTCAAATGTAGATGAACATCTTTCAGTGTTTAATTCCATTTCAAATGATATTTTAAATTCTGTGGCTCCTGTGCGAGAAAAACGACTAAAATCTAAACCTGAACCCTGGTTAAACAGTACCACACAAGAACATAGACGAGTTTGTCGTAGAGCCGAACGGAAGTGGAAAAAAGATAAACTACAAGTATCTTTTGAAATTCTACGTGAATCATTAATTGGGTATCAAAAATCAGTTAAACTGGCAAAATCTCAGTATTTTTCAGATATCATTGCAAAAAATTGTCATAAACCTATAACTCTTTTTACCATTTTAAACTCTGTTTTAAATCCAAATAGTGCTGTTTCTCTGAATGCCTCAGCTGCAGTATGTGAAGATTTTCTCAGGTTTTTCACAGATAAAATAGTTGACATAAGACAGCGTATAGTATCTTCAAATTATGACCTATCTGTCCCGCATTTCTGCACTCCAATTTGTAATGAATTCCAGACAATCTCTTTAAGCTCCTTTCAAGGCATAATTAAGCATTTGAAACCCACTACATGCCCACTTGATATTGTTCCCACTCGGTTTTTTCTTGAGGTCTTTGATGTTGTCGGACCAAGTATTTTAGCTATAATAAATAAGTCACTTCTTACAGCAACCGTTCCAAGATATTTTAAACATGCAATTGTTAAACCACTGCTTAAAAAACCTAATCTTGACCCGGCCGTCTTATCAAGTTATAGACCGATCTCAAATTTGGCTTTCATTTCTAAAGCCTTAGAAAAGGTTGTTTTAGTACAATTACAGAGCTTCTTAGAATCAAACAATATATTTGAAAAATTTCAATCTGGTTTCAGGAAGCATCATAGTACGGAGTCTGCACTTTTAAAAGTTTTAAATGATATTTTATTAACTGTAGACTCAGGGGACTCAATGATACTTCTACTTTTAGATTTAAGCGCTGCTTTCGATACCGTCGACCACAAAATTCTTATATCGCGCCTAGAAAAATATGTGGGTATTGAAGGTCGCGCTCTGGACTGGTTCAAATCATATCTCGAAGATAGGACCTTTTCTGTTTGTCTTGATGGTTTTTCTTCATCCAGCTGCGCCCTGATGTTTGGAGTTCCTCAGGGCTCCATTTTGGCTCCTGTTTTGTTCTCATTATATATGCTTCCTTTGGGGTCTATTTTTACCAAGCACAAGTTGTCATTTCATTTTTATGCTGATGACACCCAAATTTATTTGCCCCTGAAGCACAACGACAAAACAGCTTTGAGATCCTTAGCTGCATGCCTGGCTGATATTAAGTCTTGGCTTTCTTCAATTTTTTTGCACCTTAATGAGAGCAAAACAGAGGTTATGGTTTTTGAGCCCTCAGGCACCTTTAATTATGATTTGGGAGACTTAGTTTGCTATGAAAGACCCTCTACAAAAATTTGGGTGTCATTTTTGAATCTTCACTCAAATTTGACAAACAGATAAACTCTGTAGTTAGATCTTGTTTTTTCCAACTACGATTGTTATCTAAAACCAAGAGTTTTTTAACCTTTTCTGAGTTTGAGAGAGTGATCCATGCATTTGTGTCATCTCGGCTGGATTATTGTAATTCTCTCTATGTTGGAATTAGTCAATCTAATATAAATCGACTTCAGATGGTTCAGAACGCAGCTGCCAGACTTTTGACTGGTACTCGCAAGTTCGAACATATTACCCCTGTACTGCGCTCCTTGCACTGGTTGCCGGTCCACTACAGAATTGATTTTAAAATTTTACTTTTTGTTTTTAAAGCTTTGAATGGTTCAGCCCCTACTTATCTTTGCGACCTTGTGAACCCAAAAACCTCTGTTAGATCTCTGAGATCCTCTGAACAAAAATTACTGATGGTCCCTAGATCTAGATTAAAGCTGCGAGGTGACCGGGCTTTTTCTGTTGTTGGGCCAAAGTTGTGGAACAGTCTCCCGGTCTCTCTTAGATCAGTTTCATCAGAAGCTGAATTTAAATCTAAGCTAAAAACATACCTTTTTTCTCAGGCATATAACTGTTCCTAGAGTTTTTAGACCATTTATCAGTGTTCTGATTTACTCATTCTCTCTTTTTTTCTCTTTTTTTGCATTGCGGTCTTTATTATATTTATGTATGTATGTATGTATGTATGTATGTATGTGTTACGCATGTCTTTGTGTATAGGTGTGTACTGTGTGTATATGCGCATGTATGTATATTTGTGCATGTGTACATGTGTATGTGTATATATGCATATGTGTATATCACTTATTTTATACCTTTTTTTAGTATGACATTGTACAGCACACTGGTCAACTATTGTTGTTTTTACTGTGCTTTATAAATAAACTTTGATTTGATTTGATTTGATTTGATGGTCCCCTCATTGGTGGTCTATTTGTATTAATAGTTGTTACCATTAAGTTGTTTGTATTAAGTTGTTACAATAGTTGTTACAAACAATTAGTTTGTATTAATGTATTAATATTCTATTTGTACTATTTCTATTATAGTATATATTTACTACCTACAAAATAAATAAATAATTTGACACAAAGTATTGATTTAAAAAGGAGTTTATTGATTTAAAAACGATTGTATTGCTTCCGCTAAAGAAAATAGTCCATTCCGCGTCCATAGCAACGCTCTGTTTTTCATGGCAACGGTGTGTTAGGCTATACTTCGCAGCGGTCTGTTATCAAGAAATAACACACCGCATTCTACATTGGAATTCAACCAAGCCAAGTAAAAAATATATATATATTTTAACGCAACGCATCAGAAAAAACAAGGTTAGGAACTGCACGTTCACAACGCCGCCGACTTGAGCTGCAAAGAAGCTCTGGCCGCCCTGTCAAGGACGCTTGTCAAAAAGTACGGGGAAGCTTGTTGACGCTTGTTGACAATGACAAGACAACGGTTGTTGATAGTGAGTGGCCGCGCGCGCAGATCTTTTGTAACAGTACACAATGATATTGTGAAAGCCGTGGCAAGAGACAAGCAGTTTCTTTATTACTATAACGTTACCTGTGTGCTGTCTATTACAACTTCTGCTTAAACAGGTGGTTCCTATCATTATCGGATTAATTGCACAGTTTAACCATCATAGAGTGAAAGTTTATCATTTGCATGTCAGTTTAACAAGGGCGCGCTTGACAGGGCGTATATAAGAACGAGCAGAGAGAGAGAGAGCCCCGGCCGCGCGCGCGCACTCACTATTAATAATAATAATAATAGTTATTCTCGTCGTCAGACCGATAGCACTCCTTTCACTGGTGACTGTGTGTGAGGCCACATAAATGTTACAACGCTGTCATTAAGTTATTACATTATAAAGTACAGTACTCGCTCCAGCCCTGCTCATTCGTTCTGTTTGGTTTCATTACAGTGTGCTCCTTAGCAGTGGGAGCTCCCTCTGCTGTCCATAAGGTGCCTCTGCGCACCAGCCATTTCAAACCCAACCTCCAGTATTTGGGCCCCGCCTCCTTATTTGCATACACTCCTCAATCCTCAATCCTCAAATGCCCAATCCTAAATCCCCAAATTCCCAATCCTAAATCCCCAAATCCCCAATCCTAAATCCTAAATGGCTAAATGATTAAATGCCCAATCCTAAATACCAAATTCCCAATCCTAAATACCAAATGCCCAATCCTAAATACCAAATTCATTTTCGACTTAGACTTTTAGGTTTCGACTTAGACTTTTAGTTTCAAATTTAGACTTTTAGTTTTTGTTTAAGACTTTTAGTTTTAGACTTTTAGTTTTAAATCTGACCCAATAATCCCTCCATACCCGTAAGGCTCAAGATCAACGGATCACCTTCGAAGAACACCAGGGGCTGGTATATCAGCGGATACCTGGCAAGAATATCGGAGAGAGATTTCAGTTGGTAGTGCCTCAGGAGATGATACCAGGTTTTTTGCATTACTTCCATGATAACCCGTTAGGAGGACATCTGGGAAGACTAAAAACCTTGTTGCGGCTATTGGAAGTAGCATGGTGGTCATCTGTCCATAAAGACGTATGCCAATACGTCAAGGGTTGTGACTTGTGAGATCTGTCAAAAATACAAACATGACAATACGAAACCTACATTTCCTACAGCATACTCAAGTTCATGAACACACTTTAGGGATGGATTTCATGGGACCGTTTCTGCTGAGTAAAAAACAAAACACATACCTTCTGGTGATTGTCGACTATTTCACAAAGTGGGTAGAGCTGTTCCCCTTGTGAGATAGTAAGACACAGAAAATAGTTAAAATTCTTAGAGAGGAAATCTTCACCAGATGGAGAGTGCCGAAATACCTGGTGTCGGACCAGCACAATTCACATCCAAAGTGCTATCTGAACTATGCAGGTCTTGGGGAAGCATCCAGAAACTCACCACCAGCTATCACCCGCAAACCAACCTGACTGAAAGAGTTAACAAGACTGTAAAAACCATGATTGCGTTCTATGTAGCGTGGCCACATAAAGGGAAGTTTTAAATAAGGTTAGTGCCATATAACTAAATATGTTGTCACTTTATGTACTACCTTGTCGGCTTTCCTCTGTACGCTGTATATGCCTCTACTATTGTGTATTGGGAACCTCATTATTGTTCACGCGAGATCTGCGCGTGACTTCTCATCACGTGGGTTTTGCCCGGTAAACAGGAAATGACTATGAGTTTGGCCATATAAGGAACCGGCATGCCGGTCTTCGGGAGAAGCGTCTTCTCATTCGCAAACCTGACGGAGTGTATGTAGATTATCCCGTGGTTGACTGTCTTGGAAGCGCCGCTCCTCCTGGGAGTATTTCAGTGGGCTCGCTGCCAGGATTACTTTGTTCGGAGGACTTAGGACAGTTTTCTACTTCATTGATCACGCTCTCAGACTTGACATTGTTATCGGTGAGGTTGATCCTAACATTGTATATACACACTGGAATATAAGACAGTTCGAGATCTCACACACACACACACACACACACACACACACACACACACACTCGTAATCAAAGCTGTCTGTATTATCTATGTGGTATATGGGTGTGTTATTTATGTTGTAAAGTTGAAGTTGTTAATACACTGAGGTTGTTTGCTAAACTAATCTCTTTGTGATATTTGTGATCTCTTGTGAATCTGTGATTTGTATGTGGACTAGACAATGGGAACAGGCATTCCAATTTATAGTGGGCACTCAGTTGTTTAAGTAGCAGCGGAGTGTTACAGCGTTTATGTCACGTATGTTACGCGAACTGTTTGAATTATTGGGCATTAAATTGATTCAAACCAGTATTTATCACCCACAAACAGACGGCCTGGTGGAACAATTTAATCGCACATTAAAGACCATGATTCGTAAGTTTGTTCACGAAGACGCCAAAAATTGGGATAAGTGGTTGGAACCCCTCGTGTTTGCTGTACGCGAGGTCCCACAAGACTCCACAGGGTTTTCCCCCTTCGAGCTACTTTATGGACGTCAGCCCCGTGGGGTGCTAGATGTCCTGAAGGAAGCTTTGGAGGAAGGACCTTTGGAAAGTCGAAATGAAATCCAGTATGTACTATGTCCTGGACCTGAGAACAAAACTCCACATATTGGGGTGGCTCTCGAGCGAGAATTTGTTACAGGCCCAGGACAGACAGTCCCGGCTATACAACAGGGGAACCAAACTGAGAGAATTTTCACAGGGAGATAAAGTCCTTGTATTGCTCCCTACATCAAGTTCCAAATTACTTACGAAGTGGCAAGGGCCCTTTGAGGTCACACAGCATGTTGGAGGATCTCAATTATGAGGTAGTTCGAATGGATAGGAATGGGGCACGTCAAATTTACCACCTCAACCTCCTTAAAAAATGGTGTGAGGTGGAGTCAGTGATGCTGGCGACGGTAATTAGTGCGGAAAACCGGACGGCTCGGTTTGTTTCTGTGTGGATTACCGCAAAGTTAATGCTGTGTCGAAATTCGATGCGTATCCAATGCCGCGGGTTGACGAACTGCTTGATCGGCTAGGCACAGCTCATTTTTATTCGACACTGGATTTAACTAAAGGTTACTGGCAGATCCCCTTATCGCCTCTATCCAAAGAAAAGACAGCCTTTACTACGCCGTTTGGATTACACCAATTCGTAACGCTTCTTTTCGGGTTGTTCGGGGCTCCAGACACGTTTCAGCACCTCATGGACCCAATTCTCCGGCCGCATGCTGCATATGCCGCTACCTACCTAGATGACATCGTCATTTATAGTAATGACAGGCAGTGTCATATGGAGCATGTGCACGCTGTCCTGAGAGTGCTGAGACTGGCTGGGCTGACGGCCAACCCAAAGAAGTGTGCGTTTGGGCGCGTGGGGGTCAGGTATCTGGGTCACGGGCAGGTGCATCCCCAAATTGATAAGACCGCAGCAGTTGCAACGTACCCGAGACCCAAGACCAAAAAGGAGGTGAGAGGCTGCAGGCAGAGGACAGAGAAACAGGGAATTAAGCTATATGGAAAAGATTAATTCAATTATGAAAAGAACCATCAGCTTATTATTTTCAAAGCCTTGTAAAAGGGTTCACAGCTTATTACTAAACCTCGGTTTAGTTACTTAATTGTACGATACTTGTATTGCCATTTGAAGACAAAAAAAATTAATCATTTAATGTTGTTTATAGTATTATTATTATTTTGTATTAATATTCATAATCAGAAGCTGGAATGAAGACCTTTGTTTGGTCCATTGTCACTCTCTCCTATGTCTTATATAAAAATAAATAAATAAGATATCCCTTGACAGAATAACTGGTGTTCTGTTTCCATGAAATTAAACAACAGGGGAAAAGCAAGATTTTTAAATCTACAATTTGGCATCACGGAACAGGATTGCATATCCAGGCATTTGTCTCAATCATTTCAGGTAAGACTTTTTTTCTTATAAAATAGTTATAAGTTATATAATAGTTATAGTTATATAATAATTATAATAAGTCTGCCTGATGATTAGAGACAATGTCTGAAACTGCTGAAAAGAACTGTGTTGTTTAAAGGTTGTATCAGCGATTTCAGGCCCAAACATAAATTATCACATTCATCTAATCTTTCCTAACGATCTGCTAGCTGCCCGCCCCATAAGCATGCCGTCAAAAAAACGTGTCTCTGTAGGCAGCCTAGGCTCTAAGATCTGCACACAAAAACAGTTGGTTTCACCACCACTCAAAACCAAAATAAATAGTGTTCCAACCAATCACCGACAGGGGTGGGTGTTGTGAGGTTTTCGCATGCAGCCGTCATAGGCAGCCATGCACAAGTGCAAAAACTCACAACACCCACCCCTGTCGGTGGTGGGGTGGTAACATAATTTATGTTTGGGCCTGAAATCGCTGATACAACCTTTAAAGTACCAGTTGTTTAAAAAAAAAAAATAATAATTAAGTAATTCAAATCAGTTGGACTTATTTAAGTTGGTCTGATCAGTACATCTCTAAAAATATTTGAAATGCTGGGATAGAGGTGGATCTTTTTTAGAAAAAAGTCCATTTAGTCAAATATTGGGAGAATTAGCTATAAGGCGATTTAACAATTAGCTTGATCATGACTGTGAGACGGTTTAGATGTGGCGAGGCTGCAGAAAAAGGGCAGAATAAACTCTAAAACATTTAAACGCTGAAGATTGGACTATGACAGACAGATACAGGGAAGTGTGACAAGCGGTGATTAAAAGCGGTTTAACATGGCGGGTCTGTGCTCTGAGGAAGTGCAGTGCAGTATTAGATACTAAGAAACCGTAAAACGGTTAAATATGCAAGGAAACCCGGGTAAATTATAGGAGCTAGAATTCTGATTTTGACCGTAAAGCTGTTCAAATATTTGAGGATACTGATCTGAATAAGCTTAAAGAAAAAAGAAAAACCAAAGAAACTGATCTGAGTTAACTGAAGAAGAAAAAAAGGAAAAAATACTGAAAAACATTGGAGTTAACTTTTCTTAACATTTTTCTTTTGTTCTGTGAGTGATAGGGAGAGGGAAAGAGGGTGAAGCACCCCCTCCCTTCGGAATTTGCTCTATACCAACATACACATAAAAGGGAGAAGGGAAAGAGAGAGAAGGAGGGTAGCCCCTCTCCTGAGAATTCACACACACAGATATACGCACACATACATAGGCCTGCAGTTTCTGAGCATAGACGCACACATACACACATAGTCCTGCTGTTCTAAGTACACAGAGTGACAAATACTTTGCAAAATGGTAGAAAGTGGCTATAACAGCAGAACAATATCTGCTTGGTACTGTTATGATGCAGAGCAGGAAGCAGGATCCAGATGCAGCAGTGTTTTTATTAAATAAACTTGAACTAAGACAAAGACTAGGACTAAGACTCCGGGAGAGAGGAGAGAACAGAGAACAGGCAACAGGCAACAGGCAACATAACAACATCAAGAAGTCACAAAGACTGAACTAGACACAGGGCTTAAATACAAAGGCAAACAAGCTAAACAAGATAACAAGGGGGCGTGGCTAATCAGAGACACCTGGGAAGACTAGTCAACATAACGGGAGACAGCTAAACATGAAAAGACAGGGGAACACATGACAGACAAGAACAAGACACAACCCCCCCCCCCAGCGGCTCTGGGCTGGACAGGACCAGCGGCAAAGAGGGCTTTGAGCTGGGCAGGACCAGCGACCGGTGTTGGTGTTGGTGTTTGGTGAAGGGTTTGTATTTAGAGCAATGGCAACAGCCAAAAAAAGGAAGACTTCCCCTATCTGGGAATATTTTGAGCTTATAGCTTCCAATGTATGCATATATTATTTAAATATAAATTAAAATGATTTTTTTACTTATTATATTGTTGTATGTGTAACAACATTGGCTATTGAATCATTCGTCGTTGGTTTGAATTAACACATTCAAATACTCTGTGTGGCTAAAAACATTTCTTTTTGAATACAAAAGCTGGTGCACTTTGAACTCGTGAGTGCAAATCATGCTTTGGCTCCAGCTAGTCGGCAACAAATGGTCTTTCGCGACACTTTATTGCACCTTGGAGGATAACCAGGCAACACCTTCCCGTAACTTTGCAAAGTTCTGCATTCCAAACCCCCTTCCCCTCTCTGGACCACAGAGAGATAATGAAACATTCTATGTGACACACACACACACACACACCAAACATCCTTTGGGTGCAACTTCATATAGAAACATGGCTCTTGAATGTATACCTTCCGAAATGTATGTGTGATTAGTTTGCTTTATAATAGAGGTGTGGTTTCGAAATGTATTCTTAAATCAATAGTGTTTTAATTAGAGAATGTTCACTAACATTCTCTGGCAATTGGCTTCCCCCCCCCACTTTGTTTTTATTGCCCTAACGGAATGTCAAGCAAACTGAGATTCCAGGAGAGGAGTAGGAATAAAGTGTTAATCCTACATTTATGTATAACCACTTAAGAAATGTATAAACAAGGATTTGATTTTCCCATATCAAATTTGTGTATCTGCAATGTTATCGTGTATTAATCAAAACTTTAAAATGTTTGTAATTATGCATATCTTATGTAACTTGGTGTCCCTACAATCTTCCTATGACAAGTTTCATATCTCTGTAATTCTCTCAATCTAACAGAGTCGAATTTCAATAGCAGAATGCAGTAATATACATTGTTTTATACATTGCATATGTCTTGAGCAAATCGTCTCAAATTTGATATCCCTCATTACTCATTCGAGTAGGCGTGGCTTACGAGACAAAAGAAATTTTCCCGCTCTGAAATCTCTGAAGGTTATTGGTCGGCGTATGCACAGAGGCGTGAACCCATCTTTTTCCATAAAAGACCAACTCAGAAAGTTCTTCGAAGAGCACTTTTACGAACCCTCTTCACCAGCGAGAAGATCCATATGGCTCCCTCTTAAGGGAGCATTCTCTGTTCTCTCGTATATTTTCTTTAAGTCTTTTCTTTATTTTCATATTCGGACTCAGCGAAGCAAACGCAGCAAGCAAGGTCAACTCAAAGAAAAAGACTCTTTTGAAAATCCCGCGGCCGCGCTCAACCAAAGCAAGCCCTGCTTTCTTAAAGAAACACACGCACGCTGCTCTTAGGACACACGCACGAACTCGGCGTTCTTCAGCAACCAAGAGAACCATTTTGCAAGATAAGTTTATTGAACTTTTAATGTGATTTGATTCCTTGTTGTCTCTCAAGGTTACCCTGCCTGTGACTTTGCCAAACTGTGATCAATCTTTGATCGCACATGTTAGTTTCACTTTCTCTCATCTCTCTCATTGTCCGATCTCTCTCTCTCTCATTTTCGTTATGCGTTTAGTCTTGTATTTGTTTACGTGTTCTGTATATACATACCTATTTACTCTGTGTGAATCGTAGTTATGTATTTGTGATGCAGGCAATGTAGCTCGACTACGCCACCCAATTGAAGAGCTGGGACTCGATTAATTAAATAACTGCAAGTTCTTTTAGTTTGGTGGGAGCAACACAGATTCACCAAGACAACAAATTTAGTAAAAAAATATATTTATTATAATCTCTAGTTCAATAGAAAAAGTAAGTGCTAATGCGCACACACACACTCAGGCTTTTAAAACTATTCATCAAGGTAAAAGCTGGACATCAGACAAACACGTTCAAGTCCACTGGAAGTCCATAGGTGCACAGTCCATAAGCAGTCCCTCGGCTCTCGCGCAAGTCCGTCTCACGCCAGGCAGTGACGTATACGCAGCAGTCCACCTGTCAATCACCGCACGCACCAGCACAACACTCACACAACAGGAAGAAAACCGCCAGTATCTCCACAGAAAACAAACACAGCATAGTGCACCCCACTAGAAAGCTATCAATCGTGCACTAATCAATTACAGCACTACAATCCGTGAATATAAGTTATAATGGTGTGACTACAGTGGATCAGACTGACGCTCTCTAATTTAGATGAGACCGTGGCGTGGATCTTAACTTCGGACGAGGCGAGACAGCATAACTTGGGATAGAATGTCACTCACCCATAAACTGGGAGCAGACGAGTCTAACTCCCAGTCTCGTTGAACAGCGCTCCTCAACCACAGGACTAGAACGAACGAGGCGGGGCTCGGACAGCACAGCGGAGGGCAGCAGCAATCCCAGCGCAACAGAAGACGGCAGAAATTCCAGCAAAACAGAGGATGACAGCTAGATTAGCACAGCAGAGGACGACAGCAATCCCAGCGTAACAGAGGAGACGAAAACACACGGCAGCCACCGAGTCGACAGCAGAACCGGCACATCAGCAGAACTTCAGGCTTCAATACAAGCAGACAATTATCTGCGCGATGATCGCAGCAACAAATATAACAATCCAGCAATAACGTGGGGACAGAGTTGCAACAACAGAGTTCGCGGGGCAGCAGACACACCGTTTCAGTTCCTTCGCTCTTTTGAGCCGTCTTTGATTTAACGTCAATTACCAACAGCTGATCATCTGCTAATCAGCTGTCATACGAACAGCTAAGAGAGTACAGGGGGTGTTGCCCAACATTCTAAGTCACAATCAAACAGTAATATGTGCATAGAAAATCAAAAGAAAAACAACAGTGCAAAATACACACGCACACAGAACACAGCCAAATAAAATAAACCATAATCTCTACATATGACATATTCATTAGTTCAATTATTAAATTCCATATATTCCTGATTATCTCAATGCTCATTTACGAAGTCAATGATTTGTTGATCTTATAAGCTACAGAGCTGATTTGTTACTTTTAAGTAACCTAATTTTATAAGAACAGGAGAGTTGTTTTCATGGCCAGAAAATAGTTTTCTTTGAATTATAAGAAAGAGATAATTTTGTTGAGAAGTTGATGGAATTAATTTCACGACCAGTTTGCGGGACAAACAACTGTTTAATTAATACATTAATTTCCCTTAAAAATTATTCTGATTAATTGATCTGAAAGAGGGACCTTTTTGTATATTAATGATTAAATTATAATTCATTGTAATTGAATATTGATGTATACGAATGGGTCTAAATTTCAGCTTCAATAATTTATTGATATTGTAAGAATATAGATGAATCAACCCGATTCATAATTTTGATTCCCTATAATCATTTGAGCTAAGTCATATTCTTTACATATGTTATTTCTTACTTTCATAACTTTTTTTAGAAGGTGAGATGCTTAGTGTGTGACAAACAGCTTGTCTATGGAAACAACACATCATCCATGCTAAGGCATTTCAGAGCTTTACATGAGACTGCACAGCCCCACAACAATCCAAGCACACAAAGTAGGACTGTTGCTTCATGATTTTTATTCATAATTGTGAATGCATTATCATGATTTCAATTAATATATGTATAATATATATTACTTCTTTCATTATAGCATCTCGCAAGCAAATGGTTGATGAGGCATTGGTCAACATGGTCATAAAAGACTCACAGCCATTTACAGTGGTTGAGGATGAGGGTTTCAAGGGCCTCATCCATGCCCTTGATCCTTCCTATATAATCCCAACCAGACAGGTGAGTAGCAGAGGTTGATTTTGATGTATACTCTATATAATAAATCTGTATAATAATTTAATTGTACTATAAATGTTTTGTGAACTCAAAAAGGCTTTAAAGAAAATGGTGGCTTCAAAATATGAAGAGGCAAAGAGGACGGCCAAGGCAAACATGGAAAAAGCAACTGCTGTGTCTATAACATCGGACATGTGGACTTCTATCAACATGGATGCATATCTTGCAATAACCTGCCACTATATTGATGACAGTTATAAGCTGAATACAGTGTTGTTGGACGTTGAGAAGTTCCCAAACAGGCACACAGCGGAAAATATGGCCCTGGTGAAAACAAATGTCATGATGGAGTGGGCAATCAAGGACAAAGTGAAGTGTCTTGTCACAGATGCAGCAGCAAACATGATTGCTTGTGCAAGAATTCTGCAAGTGAGACATTCAGTTTGCATTGCACATGCACTTAACACCATGGTTAAGAAGTCTTTTGATCAGGTACCAGCTCTGTGTGACATTCGAAACAAAGCAAAGAAAGTAGTCACCTATTTTTCACACTTTTGCACAACAGCACAACAGCACTTTTCACATGCTTCAACGGCTGCATGACGAAAGGCAAACTGTGGGAGCATCCCTTGCCTCACTTAAAACGGATATAGCTCCACTTCATGCACAGGACTATGAAGCCATACAGCAAATTCTGTGTGTTCTCTCCCCATTCCACCAGGCCACAGTAGAGCTGTCTGAGGACAAACGAGTGTCTGGCTCCAAAGTAATTCCTTTGCTAAAAATGATTCACCATTGAATCATTTTGGTTGAATCATTTTCATTCACAGGTTGAACAACTAAGGTATTTATTTTTATTTCTGTAGAATACTAGTTAGCAAATTTTGATGTCTTTTTGATTATTTTTTGATTATTGCATGGAGTAAATAATTTTGTATTTCATAGGTTAACCATGCCAATCACAAAATAATTAACTGAAAACCTCATCAGGCGTCTGAGGGAACATATCTGGAATATGGAGTCACTCAGCATAATGACCATGGCAACTCTGCTGGACCCAAGGTTTAAAAAGTTGGGTTTCCTTAACCAAACTAAAATGACAGAGGCTGTCAAACGGCTAAAAACAGAATGTGGTAATGTCATCAGGGCCGAAGATGAAAGACCATCCACATCAAGACCATCCACATCATCAAGCACTCAGTCGACAGAAGCGCCATCATCAACCCAACAGCCCACACCAAGCTCAAGTATTAATTTATTATTATTTTATTTTTTATTATTGTATTTTATAATTGTTGACCGTTGATGTGTGTTATATATACAATTTCTCCTCACACTTCTAAGGTGGAAACCTTTGGCTTCTGTTGGACAGTGCTGTGGACCAACACAAACAAAGCTCAAATGCCACTTCTGATGCAATCGTAGAAGTGGATAAATACCTTTCAGAGACAAACATACAAAGAACTCAAGATCCACTTGAATACTGGAGAATGCAGAAACAAGTCTACCCCCACCTATATACATTGGCATTACAGTTTCTTTGTACCCCGGCCTCCTCTGTACCATGTGAAAGAGTATTCTCTAAGGCTGGGGAACTACTGTCCAAGTGGAGAAATAGACTCAGCCCCAAAACTGTGAAACAACTTTTATTTCTTAATAAAAATAATTAAAAACTTTATCACCTTTCTGTCATTCCTACAGTTACATAAGCACTATCAGTAACAAGTGTCATAAGCACAATTAATAACAGATGATCCTATCAGACAATGTCCTTATTCATTGTGTGTGTGTGTTTGTGTGTGTGTGTGTGTGTGGAGAGAGAGAGAGAGAGAGAGAGAGAGTAGGCCATTCAATCTTATTGAATCATATAAGCTTATATTATATTTTATTGTGACACTTTAATGGGAAAATGAATTTATTTAATGAACAAATCAAACACAAACATGTAAGGCTTTTATTTGTACACATAAAATTTAAACTATGGAGTGTGTTGTGGTTGCTTCATCTGCCAGAGCTTCTAACACAGGCTTCTGGCTGCTTTATTTTAAATAAGCACTAGATGGTGCTGTTCTCGACACTCTCGAAGCTTTGAATCTTTTCCCGGAACAGTATGAAGATAAATCAGTAGCAAAACTCGAGAGCACGTAGATGTGAATTTGAGAACTTGTACAATAAATATTGGTACTTGTACATGAACATTTACACTCACAGCTCCAATGTGAAAACCTGTAAAATAAAAATCTGAAGTTGAATGTTGAAATTTGCACTCGCATACAATAGTCACAAACCTGTATTCTGAATCTGAAGCTGCAGACAAGTAGACACAAATGTGTAAAATGCCATTCACAGAAATACAACATGATACAATACGACACAAACTTGTAATATATATTTTGCGTTTAATCTTACATTCACATTCGCGGTACTTCCTCAATTAGGCACTTGCAACTTCTCAAATCTGTCACTGCAATTTCAAATTTCGCGCCTTGACTTTTGCTACTCTTTTCGCAATATATCAGGTGCAAAACTAACTTGTGCACTTGAAACTCAGAGGCGGTGAGAGAGAAAGGGGGGCGGGAGGAGGGGGGGTCAAAGGAGTCGTTTTATTGGTTGGCACCTAGCCAATGAAATGGGACTTCGATGATGTCACGAAACCCGCGTGCACTGAAACGCTAACATGGCTTAATGCAATGCATTAGACTGATATTAAAAGAAATAAACGATATTATCAAACTCAGTAAACACAATGCTAATAATGCATACTACAGAATAGCAGATGAGCACAGAATATGACGAAAGAAAGCAAATGTGTGTTCAGTGCAAATAAACTTGCTGCCTGTGTTTTATTAATAATGTAACGAATTATGTGTTTTTTGTTATTGTTTTTTTTATTTTATAACTGTTGGTCCATTAAGCCTCATTAAGCGTTTTCTTGGTTTTCTATGGGAGGAAAACGTACAATTAAACGCGTTGCGATCATATTCTGTGCTCAATTGCTTTTCTGTGTGCTTTGTTTATATGGTGTTTCCTGAGTTTGGTCTTTTAATACCACTGTCTCAATTAAACGCGTTGCGTTCATATTCTGTGCTCATCTGCTATTCTGTAGTATGCATTATTAGCATTGTGTTTACTGAGTTTGATAATATCGTTTATTTCTTTTAATATCAGTCTAATGCATTGCATTAAGCCATGTTAGCGTTTCAGTGCACGCGGGTTTCGTGACATCATCGAAGTCCCATTTCATTGGCTAGGTGCCAACCAATAAAACGACTCCTTTGACCCCCCCTCCTCCCGCCCCCCTTTCTCTCTCACCGCCTCTGAGTTTCAAGTGCACAAGTTAGTTTTGCACCTGATATATCGCGAAAAGAGTAGCAAAAGTCAAGGCGCGAAATTTGAAATTGCAGTGACAGATTTGAGAAGTTGCAAGTGCCTAATTGAGGTAGTACTGCGAATGTGAACGTAAGATTAAACGCAAAATATATATTACAAGTTTGTGTCTGTGGTTGTATTTCTGTGAATGGCATTTTACACATTTGTGTCTACTTGTCTGCATTATTTTACAGGTTTTCACATTGGAGCTGTGAGTGTAAATGTTCATGTACAAGTACCAATATTTATTGTACAAGTTCTCAAATTCAAATCTACGTGCTCTCGAGTTTTGCTACTGATTTATCTTCATAGAACAGTCAGGGGAAAGCCTCAGTGATTCATGAGGCTTCATTTGCCCATCCCTACTAAGAATAAACTTGAACTAAGACAAATACTAGGACTAAGACTCCGGGAAAGAACAGGCAACATAACAACATCAAGAACTCACAAAGACTAAACTAGACACAGGGCTTAAATACAAAGGCAAACAAGCTAAACAAGATAACAAGGGGGCGTGGCTAATCAGAGACACCTGGGAAGATTGGTCAACATAACGGGAGACAGCTAAACATGAAAAGACAGGGGAAACCATGACAGACAAGAACAAGACACAAACCCACACCGTGACAGGTACCTGGAAAGGAAGAGCAAGAAACAAACTAAGCTTTTGAAAAAACGACTGGATATCAATGAATTTATGGATGCGCAGTTAAGCTGGTTCGAGTCCCAAAAAGACTCTATCAAGTCAAAAGCATTCCCAATACTGGCAGCTCATTGGATTGTGAAACAAGAGGTGAAGGCTCCGAAGGCCGTATTTGAAGGCTAAGATCCTTAGCGGCCCATCGTACCCCATAAGTCATTGCACGCCGGTGACGACAGCATTTTTATTTAAAAAAATGGCGGCCGAGAGTACGGAGGTGGACGGCAAAGTCACATTTAAATGTAAGTATTATGTTTTCATTTACTCAAATAGCTTGCAAAACCAGTTAAAAGCCACAAGGTTGTCTTTTTTATAAATTTCATCTTAACTCCTTTGTCACCATTGTATGGCTTCATTTGTCGTGTGGTTTGAGGCAAAACTTGTGCAAATATTAGTTTAATAATTGTTTCAGGGAGCAAGGAGCAGACAGCTTAATTTATTAAATTGCGGTCTGAAAATTACAATTTCTTTACAGGGGCAAAAAACTCCGCCAGCGTGGCTTGGAGGTAAGACAATGACCTATCTGTAATATTTGCACTAGTCTGTCTAACTTGTGTATTATAAGAAATATCACTCACCCTATAAAGCCCACAACAATAAGAAAAGCAGTAGATAAGGCAATGGGGTTTCACTTTTATGTGTTTTTGTAGTGCTGTCATGCAAGCTATGTCTACAAAGGTTTTAACCAAATTTGAGTGTCCAGAAATATGATTTCTGAAGTATTTTGTATGCATGTCCTTATGTGTCATATTTTGCAGTGTTAACAATGCACTAATTTTAAGATTGCACCCCTGTGTTAATATTTTTCATAAGTACCCTTTTCTGCTCTTTTAGAGCAATTCTGGAGAAAATGGGTCTGCTGGGGAAGGTAACTCCCATACAAACCTTTAAAAAATAAATACAAAGTAAGAAAGTTAATATACACGTTTGCTGAAATTTATTGTGCTGTTGTTGTTAACAAGCCATGGTTAATTTGCTCTGCCTTAGGATTGCAAGTGTCCTGGGACAGGTGAGGGTGTGAGTGGGAAACCCACTGCTGAAATTTGGCCCTGATTTGTCCTCATGGATGAGGTGTTGGGAGAGAGGCATTGCACCAAGCCCCCTGTCCTCATTGCCTCAATCCCTGAGGACACACCAGGGAAGAGTTCAGCAGTGGGTGCCCACGGTGAGGAGGAGCCAGGGGCAGCACCACCAGCACTAGCACCAGCAGCAGGAGCACCAGCACCAGCACGAAGGCGGCGAGGCAGAGAGGACGAGTTTTTGGACTTGATCAGAGAAGACATGCAACTACATAGGGAGGCAGAGGTGAGGATAGCACAGGAGAGTAGGTAGAGGATGGACAGGCTGTTTTCTCTTCTTGAGAGAATGATTGATAAATATATTTTTCTTTATATTCTTGTTTAACTTTTTTTCACTTTTATTTTTTTAAAAGGAAAGAAAAATGATGTACATTATTTATTTTTATGCAACTTTAAATGTGTAAATAAAAGAGAATTCATTGTTCTGGACATTGTTTATTTTTGTAATGACAGTCATAATTTCTACATGAAACAAATTCTTCTATACCTTTTGTTTTTTTCAAATAAAATTGGTAAATGAAAATCATTTGTTCTATAGGCTACATAAAATTACTTTTTCCAACTATTTACAACATACGTTAAACATCAAAATCAACATAAACATTTAAATTTACAGCACATAAAATAAGAAATAATTATGTAGACTTTTATTCAGCTGAGCAGGGAGACCTGGTGGTGCTGCTGGACTGGGATGGGCTGCCACAATAGAGACCCTGGTAAGGCCTCTCTGCTGGTGGGACATCATCTGGGATGGTCTCCAGAGTGTTTGAGTGCATATTTCCACTATCTACTAAGTTGTCTACCAACCAGGTTTGCAGGGCTGACTCAATCGACGGCTGCCATGTCACTGAGATTTTTTTCAGAAAGAGTATATTTCTGAAAAAAGTACTTTTAATAACTACTAATACCGCATTCGGTAAAAAACTACTAGTCATATATTTCAAACCTTAGTTAAGCAAAATTACTTTGCATACTCTAATGTACTTAAAGGATTAGTTCACCTCAAAATTAAAATTTCCTGACAATTTACTCACCCCAATGCCATCCAAGATATTCATGTCTTTCTTTCTTCAGTGGAATTTTTTTTTTTTTTTTTTTGAGGAAAACATTTCAGGATTTTTCTCCACACAATGGACTTCAATGGCAACCAAGATGTTGAAGTCCAAATCAATGCAGTTTCAAAGGGCTTTGAAGTGCTTCAAAGGGCTCTGCACGATCCCAGCTGAGGAATATGGTCTTACCTAGCGAAACGATAAGTCATAAAAAAAAAAAAAAAAAAAAGTGTATACTTTTTAACCACAATTGTTCATCTTGTGCTGGTCTGCGAAGCGCCACGCATTACGTAATCACATTGGAAAGGTCACGCTTCACGTCATCTATCCAAGTTATTTGTCTGTGTACTCCGGTTCAAAAAAGTAGGGAATGGCGAAAAATTCAATCTCATTTTCTCCTCCAACTTCAAAATCGTCTTACATCTTTGTTTTAATATATTATTATTATAAAAAAAAAAAAAAGTGTGACCTTTCCAACGGGATGACGTAATACGTGGAGCGTCGCACGTGTCATACCGGTTTACTACCGTGTGGACTTTATTTGGGCAGTGAGATTTATTACAGAACACAGCATGCTATCTTTGTTAAATTTGAATGATTTCATGAAGACAACTAAACAATTTTTAAACTGATTGTTTACTGAATCATGTGTGACAGGAAGCCAGAACCTCAAACTCAGCAGGAAGCCAGCACCTCAAACTCCGCCAAGAACACATTTCACAGTTCATCACAACGGAGTGACTCTACCTATGGTAAGTTTAAACCGCTATTTGTATCTGTTTTTAGTTACTGATTGCAACTGGGAGGGAAGTAGTCAAATAAAAACAAATCTAATTTGTCTTTCATCTCACCCCACTTTTCTACATCTAAATGTATCCGCTGCAAGTGGTAGTCTTCTGCGCACATTACAAAGAAGTCACACCAAGGCATGCCTGTGAGTCCCAGCTGCCCTATTATTTGGTAGTAATACGCGTGGGCCTCCTTTAGCTTGTAACCACCATCTGAGTGGTAATCGGGAACACCTGGTTACGCAATTAGGAAATCCTACGAAGGCTACATGGTGCGTCCTTTGAAGGACATATAGGAAATTGAAGGAAATATTCACAAGCACCAGTGAAATCCGCGACAACTGTAACGCCTCCTCCTTACAAACCAATCTATCCAACTTTGCCTGAACAATATACAAGTTCATCTAAACCTCTGACACAGCCTCAAGCTTCGAGATCAAATGGAGGTCCAGTTGACAAAATGTATACTGCATCTGCACTTCAGCTCCAATAATAACAATTTCTTCACCTGCTGTTAAAAGGGAAGACTTACAATCTGAAATGATGACAGAAGAGAGACCATTCACACCAGGAGAACGTCAAGCCATTCTCACAGCCTTGCCTCTTCTGAAGAGACAAGGTCCAAACACAGAGTTTTGGCGAGAATTAGACACTCTGGTTGAAGCACATCAAATGACATTGAGAGACATACACACCATTGTGAAAGCTAAAATCCCAAGAGACCGATGGAAACGCTTGCCAGCGTCAATAACAACAGCCCAATGGGTAAACTTGTGGGTTGACGGCCAGGGAAGACCCCTGGGTCTTTGGCAAACATTAGATGTATTCCGAAAATAAATCCAATAAATCTTGGGAAGCGGTAAAATTCCATTCACATCAGTGACATTGATTAAGCAAAAGGATGATGAATCTCCAGATGAATATGCTCTGCGTAAGTGGAATGCTTATGAGAGATGGGCCCTCTGTGCTAAAAAACAACCTGACAGAGATGATGTACAGTTCACTGACACACTTGTGGATGGCTTTAGCTCAAAATACCAACAAGCCTTATCACTTGGAGTCAATCCAGGCGAAACATTTGACCAACATTTCGATAACAGATCTGAACCTACTTACAACAGATGAAACTATGGAAGTTGAAGGAGTTGGAGGAGGTATCACAACATTTCACAAAAGTATACAAGTTCCACTGCAAATACATGACGATGAAGTCTTATGGACCTCTTTCTGGGTGGGGTTGAATTCACAAGGAAGCCTCATTGGCATGGACATTCTTCCATTGTTGAACATGATCATATTCACTGACAGTCGTCAAATCGCTATAACAGCTGGGATAATACCACACGAAGATCACATATGTAATTTAAGTTCTGTCGGTGCAGCAAAACCAATCATCAGAGATTGGGGAAAAGATGGTGTGTGGGGTCTTTTGTGCAGTTTATATCAAGATGTTTGGGCTAAACACAAATTGGACTGTGGCAAAGCCAACATTGACCCGTTGTTATTGAGGGACCGATACATGCCCCTCATAAACAATACCCTATCCGACCTGAAGCAATACAAGCTGTGGAAGAGATAGTGGCAGACTTGGAAGCTGAAGGGATTATCAGACAAACTTCATCTACCACTAATAGTCCTGTCTGGCCTGTCAAGTAATCGGATAACTCATGGAGATTAACCATTGATTACACAAGACTTAAAAGTGTAACACCAAAACCGCATCCTATTGTGGCCAATCCTGCCACCATTCTGAATGATATTCCAGGAAATGCAAGAATTTTCTATACCTATTGATGAAAGATCTCAAGAGAAATTGGCCTTCACAGTGGGCGTAAAACAGTATGTTTGGAACAGACTCCCACAAGGTTTTAATCTTTCTCCTGTGGTATTTCATAGAACTTTGGACCAGTTCTTAAGGCGAGACACTACAGGTGAATAGGGTAAAATTGTTAACTTACAGATATCACCATCAAACTTTACCAGTTGATTACTTACATGAATAGGAGAAAAAAATGCATTGCAAGTTTTTTGTAATTTTATTTTTAAATATGCTAATGAGGCTATATCTAATTAAATATGCGCTAATTTGCATATATTTTGAAGTGACGAATCTGACCATTGAAAAAAAACAAGGTTCAAAATTATTTTTGCATTTTGTTGATATATTAAATGAAAAGACATGTTCAGAGGGGATTATGAATATCCCCTTTTGTTACCCTGTAAATCAGAAAATACTGGCAATAGCCTTAAAAAATTGATCTCCGCCCTATTTTTAGGCATAAAATGTCATATAAATCAGGCCAAGAATGATATATCAACAAATCCCTCTGAACAAATCTTCACAATATAGTTAGGAATACGACTGTAAAGTTTGGTGTATGTAGGTGCTACAGAAGCGGAAAATCGTCACTAGGAGTGCAAGAAAAAACTCATTTTGAGAAAACGGCCTTTAAAGATTTTTATGGCAAAATTCCACTAATTTCTATTGAAAGCCATGAATTACAGACAAAATATGCTTTAGGTCCAAGTAAAATCCATCTATCACACTGTTTAACATCCAAAACTCATTATTGCTTCATCCATCACTGATCATAACATCCAAAACAACACATCAACAGTCCATCACACAGGTGGAATGGGAAAACTAAATACCGGTATATCACAGTCCCTCAGGCAGATACATATTTAGCTGTCAGTGGAGCTGCTGTACCCTCTCCTAGGAGAACTTCCAGCTTCTTTTCTGGTGCTAACTTTGGGAAGTTTTATTCTTTTGGCTATTTGTCCAAGGTGTAAATCACTTAGTGAAGATACTTTTTCCCAGTGGAGGAAGTGCATCTCTGTCTGACCCAGTTGGTGGTCACTGAGCCTGTATTTAGTCAGGGTCTGTCTCTTCTTAATAATTATAATAATTTGTTACATTTATATAGCGCTTTTTCTGAGACCTCAAAGCGCTTTACATAGATGGGGGAATCTCCTCAACCACCACCGATGTGCAGCATCCACTTGGATGATGCGACGGCAGCCATATTGCGCCAGAACGCCCACCACACACCAGCTTACTGGTGGAGAGGAGACAGTGATGAAGCAAATCAGTATATGGGGATGATTAGGAGGCCATGATGGACAGAGGCCAAGGGGCAAATTTGGCCAGGATGCCGGGGTTACACCCCTACTCTTTTTCGAAGGACATCCTGGGATTTTTAATGACCACAGAGAGTCAGGACCTCGGTTTAACGTCTCATCCGAAGGACGGTGCTCTTTTGGCAGTAAAGTGTCCCCATCACTATACTGGGGCATTAGGACCCACACAGACCACAGGGTGAGCACCCCCTGCTGGCCTCACTAACACCTCTTCCAGCAGCAACCTGGTTTTCTCAGGAGGTCTCCCATCCAGGTACTAACCAGGCTCAGCCCTGCTTAGCTTCAGTGGGCAACCAGTCTTGGGCTACAGGGTGATATGGCTGCTGGATATCTGCTGGATGGCTGCTGCTGGATTCTTCTCTGACAGTGTGCAGATACTCTGTCAAATAACAATTTAGTCTACTTTGTTTGCTTTCTCCAATGTTCTAAATATTGATATTTTGAATGATTCATAATTAGTTTTGTTCTGTTGAGTTGTTTTGAACCAGTGCTGAAGGGAGCCTGGTTGGTTAGCTTCACCATCAGCTGACTGAGGGGATTGTTTTCAGGATTTGGCTTGTGGGTTTTAAGTGCTTTGAAATGTAATGTGTCTTTTTGACTTACATTTAGACGTGTTCAAAATGTTACAGCTTGTTCGTAACGCATCGACGCACTATGGTTACTCATTGCGCGGCTCGCAAGCCTCGAGCAGCCCGCCAAGCTTTAATTTGTGGCTCGCATGGCTGTAAAAAAAAAACGGCGATATCATGCAGCCACTCACTACAGATATTTCTTAAAAACATTCAAAATAAGTAGGGCTATAACATAACCCATTACAAACTCAAAGTGTCAGCTATATTACAAATAATTTCGATCGGATTGAAAGAGGTGGTTTATCGAGAGAACATGTAAACACTTGGTCGATTGAGAACCGAAACTGAAAGGACGACGTATGGCTCTCCTACTGACTTGTCCTTATCAGTGCGGCTCTCATGAAAAAAAATGTGAAGACCCATATGGCATTTCATCATCTTTTGTCTTTGTTGGTAATCCCTTGTGTCTTCTAGCTAACGACAACTGTTTTCGACTTCTCTGAGAGAATTTTACACGCATATCTTTCGACATTTTGAACTACCGCGGAAACGTCAAAGCGCGTCACGTGACGATTCTGGACGAATCACGTTGTCAGAAATTGGCATCAGCCAATGAGATTGCGCATTTCGAGTTAAATCACCTGTTTTACTTTCATGATTGGTTGCTGATAGAGGAAATTACCATATTTGGATCCGACAGCATTGTACAGAAGAGAGAGAGCTTTCCAACGGTATACGAGATGAAGGGGTACAGAGAGCGATCGCGGAGCAGCGGGATGATTTAGAACGCCAACTTTTGATGAATTTAGGCGAAATCTGCACACTCAAACAGACAAAGTGTAGTAAAATAAAGACCTAAATGTGTATTTTTGACTTTTTTTCAGCACAAGTCTGAAAGAATACATGTTATTGAAGACAAATAACCCAAAATCTCAAAATTGACCAGTGAAAAAAAAACTATGTTTTTGCCTGCCGTGTCTCGGCCTTAACTAAGCGAAAAGCTGAAATTGAGAGTTCCGGAAGTGTTTGCCTTCAGTATGTTGAAGACTTGTTGATTGCAAGCCCAGATGACAACAGCCATATATTTGCTCTGAATGTTGTCCTACAAGCCCTTAGGAAAGGAGGATTCAAAGTCAACCCCGACAAAGCACAGCTTACCTAACCCTAACCCTAACCCTAACCCAAGAAATGTCTGTCGAGGGAAGGAGAATGACAACAGAGCGTGTAGAGGCATAACAGCAACTTCCAAAACCTCTAACAGTTACAGGAATACGGAAGGTGATGTTACTTTTCAACTATTGTCATCAGTATATACCTGATTTTTCCAGCATCACTAGCCCTCTCATTGACAAAAGAAGGAAAGCCTGGAGTGGAACAGATAAACTGGACACCGGAAGCTGAGGAAGCGTTTACTTCTATAAAAGAGAAACTGACTTCAGCCTCAGCCTTGGGACTTCCTGATGGGCGATTGCCATTTCATTTGTGGACCAGGGTGGGAGATGAGACCTGCTCAGCAGTACTGTGTCAAAAACCAGGTAATCGATGCAGACCAGTTGGATACTTTTCCTCAAAGATTCCTGTCACAATGATTGGTCAACCACGATGTATACAAGCTCTCGATGGTGCCACATGGGCAGTGGATGCTGTGGAAAATTTGACTATCACAAAAACCATTATCATACACACAAACTATCATACTTCACACTCCACACAGTGTAGTGACGTTGTTGAACAACACAAACATCAAGACCATAACTGATGCAAGGAGAGCAAAATAGGAAGCAACTTTGTGGAAATCATCAGAGACACTTCTCTTAATCCTGCAACAATGATGCTAGAACCACATGAGGGAACACCACACGAGTGTGAAAAACAAGTAGAAGAGGAAAGTCTTGGTCCTGTTAATCCAATCCCTCTTGAAAATCCAGACAAGGAGTTATGGGTTGATGGATCCAGTTACTATGTTGATGGAAAATGATATAGTGGATGTTGATGGAACTGTTGTGAAGAAAGGAGCTCTTTCTGGGCAATTTTCAGCACAAGTGGCTGAGCTCAATTTTGAACTATCGGAAGGAGATCGAGTCAACATCTACACAGATAGTCGTTATGCTTTTGGTGTGGTCCATGACTACCTTGCCCTGTGGAAAAGACGTGGACTTATCACTAGCAGTGGGAGCGAAATACAACATGCTTCCATAATTCGTCGCTTGATTGCAGCATGTCACTTACCCAGGGAAGCAGCCGTGATCAAAGTAAAATCACATCAATCTGACAATTCCAAAGAAAGTCAAGGAAACACGGCAGCAGATGCAGCAGCTAGAGAAGCAGCTCTACTCCCTCTTACTCCTGTTACCATGGTACAGGAAAACAGCAAAGATAATCCTGAGCTCCATCTTCTTTCATATCAAACGGAGACAGTTGAAGAGAAAGAACAATGGATAAAAGTGGGAGCAAAAGAAGATGATCAAGGTGTGTGGAGAATTCCAACAGGACAAGTGGTGATGCCTATTGGAAGAAAACTAATGCAGCTGTATCATGGAAAAGAGCATGCTGGAGCAAAAGCAATGAAAGCTCAAATCAGCAAGACATGGTGGTGGCCACAAATGATGAGAGACATTGATGATTACTCTAGGAGATGCTTGATATGCCTGAAAGCAAATGTGGAAAAATCTGTAAAGGTGCAAATGTCACATGCACCCAGACCAACAGGTCCATGGTCACATCTCCAAATCGATTTCACAGGACCTTTATCACCCAGTGGAGGGTACCGATACATTCTAGTAATCATGGACAGATTTACTAGGTGGGTGGAAGCATTCCCTACGAAAACTTGCACTGCTGAAGCGGCAGCATGAGTAATGGTGGAAGAAGTTTTTCCTCACTGGGGTCTTCCATTTGAAATCGATTCTGACAATGGAACTCACTTCACTGGAAAATTGATGAAGGAAACAATGAAAATGATGGGGATTAAACAGAAATTCCACATTCCATATCGGCCAGAAAGTTCGGGGATGGCAGAGAGGATGAATCGATCATTGAAAACAGCTCTTACCAGAGCCATTCTGCAGACTGGCCAAGGTTGGCATACATTATTACCTGCTATTCTGTGGAACTTGAGAGCAACTCCAAACAGAGTAACAGGACTAACTCCTTTTGAACTGATGACTGGAAGAGCAATGGTTCTACCTCCTGATTCTCTGCCACCTGCGGGAACACCTGCGAGAAGGAGACTCTACTTTGTGCCAAGAGACATTACGACGCTATCTCACAATGCTGGACAAAGCTACCAAAGACAATAATAAGAAAGTGCGAGAAGCTAAACAGCAATGGGATGAAAAACACACCACTACTGATATTCCACACATTCCTGAGTTAGGCAGTTTTGTTATGGTCAAACGTATTGCTAGGAAAGGATTAGAACCTAGGTGGGAGGGACCATATGAGATACTCTTAACAACTGATACAAGTGTTTTCCTTAAAGGGAAGGGGGTAGGAACAGATAGATGGTATCATTGGTCACAAGTTAAACCTTGCTTAGTGAATGAACAAAATGATGACAGCTTATGGCCTGAGATTGAGCACTGTTCATCCATTAATTTTAAAGACTGGGAAAAGGAGTTGATGATTAATTATTTTTCTGCTTCCATTTCAGGAATCAATTCCATTGACATTGATTAGATATGGTTGTAAGTTATTCTCAATATGAGACATGTTGATAAAACCGAGAATGGGAAATACTGTGTGTAATAGGAGATTTTATACACTACTCTACTTACAAAACACAACCTCACAAACAATGAACACCTACTTACTGATTTTCAACCCCAAGGGATAGGACCCTTTAACATCAACGTTTATTTTAGTTTGTTGTTTTGCCAGGAACTGGAGGAGTTAATCATTGTGCTACAACACTTAACGTGTCCAGGCACTGGAGAAGATGTATTATTTTTTTATTTTCTTAGATTGGGGTTTATTTTAAATGCATACACATAGACATTAAATGACACATAGTATGCGGGAACATAACATGGGTTGGGGTTCTTTGTTCTTTGTTGCTTTGTTTTTTTTTTTTGTTTTTTTTTTCTGTTTCTATTCTTCTGTCTTTTATGTCTATTTGTTGGTCTATTTCTCCTCCTCACAATCACTTCAATAGGTTGGCCACCTGGGAATGATGGTGTGGAACTGATGGCCGTTTTTAGTATTATTATTATGATATAAATTTTATTAATATTCATAATCAGTAGTATTATGTATTTGTATTATACTTTTTATATACATTCATAATCATTTGTAATCATTGTAATGTTCTTAAATACATGTGGGTGAGAGAGACTTTGGGTGACTTTGAGTGTGTGCTGGAGTTAGACTGAAATGTATATGCAGTGTTTTACACCGAGCATTGCATAGTATATACATTCCTATGTTAATGGGAACCACATGATTCTCTGGTAATGCAGCATAGAACTGAAATTCTTTGTCTACGGCAGAGAAGATGACTGAGAAGCTGGAATGAGGTCTTCATACCAGCTTCTCGGTCATCTTCTCTGCCGTAGACAAAGAATTTCAGTTCTTCTCTGTTTGGTCCATTGTCACTCTCTCCTATGTCTTATATAAAAATAAATAAATAAGAGATCTCTTGACAGAATAACTGGTGTCTGTTTCCATGAAATTAAACAACAGGGTAAAGCAAGATTTTTAAATCTACACCATTGCAGTTAAAGCAGTTTCGCAAAGTTCCTGATTTGATGTATCCTTGAGTTGATGGTGTTGAAGTTGCAATCGATTTCTTCTGCATTGAATGAAGAAGATATGATGAACTTGCAAGGTTAGTTAGACTCTGTCATGGTCGAGGAAGTTGCACATGGTTTGATGTGTTAGGCCTGCCGGCCTGCAACTACGTGGTCGGACTAGGTTTCCGGTCCACACATGCACAGCAACTAGCAGCAGAAGCAGGAAGAGAGGGAGGTCACTGTGAAGTTGGCTTTTAAGTTTCACAGAGGTCACACCTCTGGAGTTTTGGCTTGACTAATGGGAAAGGTGCAATTTCCAAGTGGGAAAATTCCTCTGTTGGGAGGTTTTATGGCTCTCTGTCTCAAGTGTGGTTAGGAATGGGCCTGGCAGTTTGTGTCCTTTTATACTCTGATTAATATACCAAACACTTCATTCTATGAGTAGGTGATGTACACTAAAGTGTAAGTCGTTAAATGAGTATTAATTTGATAGGAGACACGATACAGGAGGGGTTACATTAACTAGTAGTTCTATCACAAAACATACATAAAACAAGATACCATACAAGAGACACTACACAAGACAGTAATAATCATACACACAATTGTTGTGTTGAGAAGAATACAGTACGATGTTCAGTTCATAGTAATTGCTTACTATAACACATGTAATGTGGAACTGCACCACTAGGGGCTCTAGTGGTAAATTGTAATGAAATGAGTAATGAAAAAGAAGAAGAATAAAGTTGGAGTGTTGGTTGTACACCGCATGGAGTGTGTTCTGTAAAAGAGTAAAAATACCACAAATTGGCGACAAGGATGAGCGCTTCAGTGCAGAGCCCACCCCCGTTTCTTTCTGCTAGTGGGGAACCACCGATTCCATTTGAAACATGGCAGAAAATCTTTCACAATTACATGATAGTAATCCAGGCAACCGGAGATGCATGGCCGGAGACGAACGGTCTTGCTGCACTGTTTGTAGACGGAAGGCCAGCGCCTGTTTTACACTCTGCCAGATCAAGGTATTACGTTTGAAGAAGCAAGCCCTGCACTTCTGAAACACTTTGTGCCTAAAGTTAACGTTGTAGTGTGCCGACACACGTTCAGACAACGTGTGCAAAGAGCAGATGAGACTATCACGCAATATGTTGCCGTTTTAAGAGCGTTAGCAGCCCCATGTGCGTTCGGGCAAATGGAGAGTGAGATGCTCCGTGATCAGTTGATCGCTAATGTGTCGTTGACTGCAGTAAAGGACACATTACAGTTGGAGGATGATCTCATTCTAGAGAAAGCAACTACAATCGCATGTCAAGTGGAAGCTGCAGTTAAAAATTCGTCTTTACTCTGTAATTCCACTGCTACTGCTATGAAGTCGGTACAAGTCATTAGTATGGATACTATGGCAGAGGGGTAAAGCGTGCACGCTCAACTAAGCAGTTACAGGCTGCTCAGAGACGATCAGAGGATCGAAAACAAACAGTGACCGGTCAGCAACGTTGACAGTGCTTCAGATGTGGATCGGACAAACATCTGGTAAATGATAAAAACTGCCCTGCTGCTAAAGTAACATGCAGACACAGAAAAAAAGGTCACTTTGCTAGAGTGTGTAAAGCACCCGTGAGTGAAGTAAGAGAGGTGGTAGTTCCAGACGTGATTGTACTCTGCGTGGATAATATTAATGTCAATGAAAAGATCACCTGTGAAGTGAATATTAAAGCACCAGGTGGTAATAAACACAATTTACAACTGGTTGTAGATACGAGCGCATCAGTTTCCATGCTCCCAGAAGCTGTGTATAAGAAACAATTTTCACAATGCACACTGAGTAAGCCTAAAATCAAACTAGTCACTTACGCAAAAGAGAACCTACCAGTTATTGGCTGCTTATCAGCATTAGTGGGTGTATCAACAAATGACAACGTAGTTTCAGCTATTTTTTATGTAGTGACTGCAGGATCTCCTTTGCTTGTGTAATGAAATTAGGTGATTGACAGCCGGATTTGCCTATCAGCGATCAGTATCTGTAATATAAGGGCTGATTTGTTGTTGGCCGTGGTGCGTCACGTCCGACTTTCCCCTTTGTGCCCGTGTTTTCGGTGGTTACAGTGTAGTTTTGTCTGGGTGTCGGTGTGTTTTCGGCGCTGCTTTAGTGGATCTAGTTACCGGTTGCCTCTCAGGTATGGTTTCCTGTACCCCATTGTTATCGGTGGGCTGATTAATAGACCTGTGCCTGTACATTTTCTATTTGGGGTGATACCTTGATGGGTTCTCCCTCTCGTTCACTCTCTTTTCATCTCATTCTATCTTATATTCTATCGGATTTGTTGCGTTGCTGCTGTCTTCCGCTTTGCGCTGCGGACGTTTTGCTCACATTCCTGCAGTCCTGCTGTATACTGTCGTGCAGACGCCACCACCATCGTTGTTGAAAGGGGACTGTTCGTCTGGTTCCGATTGTGTGTAGTGGCTGCTTTCTGTTTGTGTATCAGCATGGAGAATACGATGATCTCATTTTATTTTATTTTTCTTGTTTATACTTTTGTGGGAGATTTTTTTCTTTTGGTTATTGTGTATATATATATATATATATATATATATATATATATATATATGTATACAGAAATATTGTGCTGTTGATTTGTATGTTATTTCTCCTTTATTAACGCAACTTGATTTGTTTTCTGCTTACATCTGACTTCAAGTTGCTTTGTAATTTCTCTTGAATTTATTTGATTCTTCTAACGTTTTTCTTTGTTTCATGTGATATTGATACCCTTTTTTTGTTTGGAGTTGCTTCATCAGTTATTATCATTTGTTTATATTGTATGTGGAGCTAATCGTGTTTAATTGTGATTTTGTTATAGTTTATTTATTATTTTTGTTTGTCTGCAGGAGCTGGGGGTCCCACGGGTGAACGGATCTTCCTTCTTGTGGTGGTGGTTTTTCTTTATTGCGTGCTGTGTACCACTTCAAGTGTGTGGTAGTGTGATCTGAGTGCACTTTGGTGTGTGTGCGTGGAAGTGTGCTCTTGTAAAACCAGACTCCATTTTGTTCCTGCCGATGGGAGCCTCAGCCCTGCTGATATTTACTTTATTTTGTTTTCATATTTAAAATTGATTTTGTGTTATTGCCCACATTCATTCTTTTTGTAATTTCGTTTTCCTCCATTTAAAGTGGGGTCTCATGCTGTTCTTCTGACATTTTAGTGTCTATTTTAAAAACATTCTTGCATTAATAAACATATGTATTTTTATACTTCACCCACGTCTCCTGCTTACTTCTATGAGGGAACCGAACCTGTGTGCTTAATGTACTCCATTTTGGGGTTTTGAGCATTGTTCCCTAGAGTTAATTTCTAGGGTGGCGTAGTCGGATTTCTTTACTGGTAAAAGGTTGGTTTCACAATTGTACCGCTCCGTCACACTTGGGTTAGATTTAATTAGACAGCTGAACCTGGACATTGTAAGCGGAAAAGTAAAGCACATGGACAATGATTGTGAAATTTCACCTGCAGCTCTTCATACGACTGAGCATTCCACACGTCCTGTGTACACAGTGTCACCTGTATCTGCTACTCACCTTGGATGTGTGAAAGGATTCATTCACAAAGTGCAAGTTAATTCAACAGTGACACCAGTACGTAAAAAATTGAGACGCTTACCTCTCAGCATCCGCAAGGAGGAAGTGTCTGGTAATTCTCAGGAGGCCCATGATAAGCACTTCCAAGCTGTTCGTCAAAGGCTAAGGAGTTAATTCTTTAGGATCTCTGGCATCTTCAGAAACTGTTGTTATAGGTCGGTCGTTGAGAATGGCCTCAATTTCACAAAGCCTTCATCATCTAGAGTTTGTTGTCTTGTGATTGAATAAGAGACTTTTTAATGAGACGAATGAGTCTTTCCCACGCACCGCCTTGATGAGAACCATACGGAGGATTAAATGTACACTTGATTCCTCCGTCTAGCAACACATTCTGAATCTTGCTGGTATTAAGATGAGCAAGCGCTCTTTTTAGCTCTCGTTCTGCTCCTACGAAACTTGTTCCATTGTCAGAGACTATTTCTTTGACTTGTCCTCTTCTACAGATAAATCGTCTTAGAGCTGAGATGCAAGAATCCGTATCCAGTGAATAAACAACTTCAAGATGTACGGCTCTAGATATAAGGCAGGTAAAAAGAGCCCCATCTCTTTTTGCTAGACTCCGTCCTCTTTTCACTTCTATGGGTCCAAAATAGTCTAGGCCGTGAGTGAAAGGAGGCGAATCAGGTGTAATACGATATACTGGGAGATCTCCCATCTTCTGTTGCATTGCAGAAAAATTCCATCGTCGGCACAGAAGACATTCACAAATGATCCGCCTTGCTGCTGAATTGGCCTTAATGATCCAGTATTTCTTTCTGAGCATAAATAAAATTTGGTTCCATCCACAATGACCTACCTTGGAGTGAATCTGATTCAAGAGTAGTTTTGACAGATAACAATCACTAGAGAGAATGGCAGGATGTATTATCTCATCAGGCATTGCAAGCTTGCTTAGTCTTCCTTCAACTCTTAAAGGGATACTTCACCTCTGGAAAGATGAATGTGTATTTAAAATGGGTCATTTATGTAGAAGAAATGTGAAATTATTTTTGAATTTGGACCTTTCTAGACTGAGAAAAGCCAGAAAATGTATTTTTGGCTTATGTGGATGAAAGACAACAACTCCCAGAATGCACTTGCTTCGCTGCCCCAGGAGGCCACTCCCAAGCCACGCCTACCGGTAAGAGAGCGCAGTTAAACAAAAAGGCTAGGCTACTAGTGAGTCTCCGTGACGAGTCTGCCCGGGATTTCGAGATCACCCAAAATGTCAGGGATTCGGCTTTTGCGTTCTACAGTCGCCATTCATTATGTTTACTGTGGCGAGCAGGACGAGACTGAGGGCCGTGGGAGAACGACGCGAGGCCGGTGGCGTGGTTACTGATGAGCGACACCTGTGAGACGCACCGGTCTCGTGGGCTATCTCTCACGGAGGAGCGGGAATTTTCTTAGCAATGTTAAAACGTACATCAACCAATCGCTTTTTTAGCGTTCATGTAAACACTACATTCAGATTCACCAATCGGAATGAATTCAGTTAGATTGAAACAAAAGGTGTGCATGTAAACAATGAACATGCTCTTTTTACTGATGCTATTTCATCACAGAAAGAGTTCTGTTGGGCGTGAATCACAAGTGCTTTCTCTGCATATTCAAGATCCTCTAGGGAGAGGGTTTGGGGACCAAGCTGTTTTTTTTTTTATTTGTCATTAGATAATCCGTCTGCTGCTTGTGATTAGGATCTTGTAAAGAGATTGATGACATGATTTATTTTCTTCTTTTATTCAGAAGTCTAAGAATAGACTTGAACTTCAAAATCCATGCTGCCATCTTTCTCAGGCGATCCCAGGATGAGAATCTCTTAATAAAATGGGTGAGTGGATTTTCATTCTGTGTAACAGCTGCAGTAAATGTGACAGCTGTTTTCTTGAGCTCTGGATTGTTATCTACTAGAGTAGAAGGTTAATGAGGAAAATCTGGCCAGTTTGTTTCAGGCTGTCTGAGAAAATCTGGGCCCTTAAACCATTGCTCTCTGTTGAGAAAAGAATGGACTACCAGTCCTTGTGATGCATCATCTGCGGGATTCAAAGTTGTCTGTACATATTTCCATTGGAATTTTTGTGAGAGGTCTCGAATAATGCTTACTCGATTTGCTACATAGGTCTGAAACCTTCTGTTGTCATTAAAAATATACTTTGCACAGAACAGCACAGAAGTACTGTCCATCCAAAAAACTGAATTTTTTACTGGTAGCTCAAGTTCCTGTTTCAGCATTCTGTCAATACGAGCTTCTAGAACAGCAGCTGCAATTTCCAACCTTGGAATCCTGTTGGAGGTGACATACAATCGACCACCATTCATGTTTGTGCTCAAAGGACCATTAATAAGCCATCCTAGGCATGTTTGGACTGCGTAAGGTCCATCTCCTTGGCTGTTAATAACTTTTAGAGGCTCCATTACCTTTCATCTGAATTTGCTGATTTTGTGAAAACACAGGGAATAAAGCACCAGTGTTTATCACCCTCAGGCTAATGGGACCATTGAACGGTTCAACAGGGTGCTTAAAGAATGTCTTCAGGCAGCTGAGATGGCTCGTAAACCCTGGAAATCTGCAGTTTGACCATGCTGAAGAGCTATCGAGCAACTCCCCATGCTACAACAGGTGAGACCCCTTTTCTGCTTTTAAGGGGCCGACCTATGAGAACAAAGCTACATGTTCTTCTGCCTGAGAATAGCCTTGACCAATTTGCTCAGGTCAGACCTCGTGTGACACAAAGACAGAACAAAAGTAAACAATACACTGATCGTAAGAGAGGAGCTAGATTTCCTAAAATTGCGGGTGGAGATAAGGTGAGAGTGAGGAAGCCATTTCATGTGAAAAAAGGAGAAGCCCGGTTCACTGATCCATTGTCAGTACAACAACAAACAGGGCCGAATACTTTCATCTTAAGTGATGGGAAAAGATGATCAATGTACACTGAATCCTGAAATGTTTGATGAATGTGATTCTGTGTTTTGTTAAAAGTATAAAAGTGTGCTAGAAGATTTCATTATGCTCCTTGAATGACTGTTGCTTGAATGCATAAGAGTTCGTTTGAATATGCTTATTTGAGATAAGTTGTTGTTTAAGTAAATAAGACTTGTGTTGAGGCAAAAAACAAGTAACTAACAAAATAGCATCAGGCATAAGAGACATCAGGATTCAAATTGTCCTTAAAAGATATTTATTCTTGCAAGAATGTTCCCAGTCCATCCACAGTCCAGCTGCAGGTGGAGTGAGACCATTCTTGCAAGAATAAATATCTTTTAAGGACAATTTGAATCCTGATGTCTCTTATGCCTGATGCTATTTTGTTAGTTACTTGTTTTTTGCCTCAACAAGTTGGTGTCAGAAGTGCGAACCATGAGGTTTCTTCTGGCCCTGAGAAAGCGTATTGACGGACTGATCACCCTAAAGCACAAAAGGCTTTAGTCTTACCTCGCCGAATTGAGAGAGAAGAGCCAAAACTGCTATCAGGGCCAGGAGGAACCCACTGGATTCAGAAAGAACTCGGAGGCAGTAAAAGCATCTCGGGTAAGAGACAGTTAAATTATTTTTTGATAATTGTGAGTGAACGTGAACCATGTTGGCTGAGTTTTGCTTTTTGGTACGAGGCGAGAGGTGAGTCAGTTAATCACAAATTTTATGGGGAGAAATTGATCTGACAAAGCAGACCAGTTTCTGCCTCACTTAGCTCGTTAGTGGACAGGGGATCCACTGGTGATTCAGAGAAATCACAGCTGCTGAGATGATTACGTTCTACTCGAAATTTATGTAAACCTTAGAGAAAGTTTAAAACAGGATTAAGAAGTTTCTGGGTGATTGTGCTCTACTCGAAGTTTTACCACATTGAATTGAGTCAAGCGAATAAGCGCACGTGGGGGAACTTTGAGTGGAACGTAATTACAAGACCAGGTTGAATTAATCAAGTAAAAAGAATTGAGCGAGCGAATAAGCGCACGTGAGAAAACTTTGAGTGGAACGTAAACAAGCAGAGGTCCGTCCGATCTCGGAGTAAAAGATCGGGTCTGTCGAAGACGTTTGACAGATTCTGTAAGACACGTGTCGAATTGTGAAATCCAGAAAAGAGGAACTCAGCCAAAATGGGGTCATCTAACAGTAAAGTAGATCATTTTTATACACCAATTTTCTGTCAAAGGAGAAATAATGATGGTGGTAAATGTAAATGTATTTCCCCGAGGCGGGAACCTTGAGTAAGATAAGACTCAATGTTGTAAAAGAATCAATAGAAAAGAACGAGGGAAAACAGAATGGTTGTTGTGTGTGTGTTAAACGTGTGTAAAGGATCTTTATGTGTGGCTGATGAAACTTTGAGCAAAGCTATGACTGATGATTTGAGCAGTGTTGTGAATGATGAGCATATGAGATTGTACAAAAGTAGCCTACAGGGTTTTCTGAAATGCTAACTTATCCGTTACTAGTCAGAAAGGGTTGTTGAAGTTTGTTCATGAGTGTAAAACTGTGAACGGACAGTGAATTGTTGGATGGGAAAGAAGCAGATAAAAGAGAACAGAGTCGATGCAGAAGGAACTGACATGTAGGGGAAGATAGGATGTTTTTCCTGATGGAAACAGTGAATCGTTGGATTGAGCACATGCAGAAGGAACTGACATGTAGGGAACGATAGAGTTCATGGAACTATTTATGAACGCCTGATTAAGTCAAATTAAGTTGAAATGGTACGAAAGGTGAGTTTTAGATGGAAATGGGGCGTTGAGTATGATTAACAGGGATTGGCATGATATAAGGATAAGGAATGTTTCATTAAGTAAAACGATTGTCTTTTGAACCTAAAGGGTCCAGCTATGCTGGGAGTACAGCAACAGCGCTTGCTTGTTCAAACCAGCTTCTGAATGTTAAATGTATACTTGTTTTGTAATCAGTGTTGTTGATGATAATATCAAATTAGAAAATGTCCAGAGATTGGATATTTTGTTGATATTAAGCCATTTAAGGAAATATATTGTTTTATAAAGGAAATTATGGGTTGGAGATAATTTCCCTAGACACGTGTGACTAAAGTTAATCAGAAACTTTGTGAAACCCATTTAGAATATTTAGATTTTCCGTGTCGCTTATGAAAATTAATGTTCTGCCAATAATGACGATGTGAATGCTTTATTGTATTAATGTTATGAAAACAAGGGTATTGAAGAATAGATTGCCATACTTTTGTAACAAGAGTTGAAGGTGCAAGCGGCTAAGATAGCTGTCTGTGTAATTTAGAGACTGAGAAGATTTAGAGAATCTTGTGATTTCTGTGGAACAGTAGAGATAAGTGGGACTGAATAATGATAATATTAAGTTGAATCTGCATACTAATCATTTGAATAAGCTATCAAACCAGTGTTAATGAAATTAATGACATGCTAAATTTCTTTATACTGTATGAAGAGTAACTGAATAGTCCTGATACAAAAGAGAGCAAATGCTGTAAGCAGCTCTGCTCTGAAGCTCTCAGTTTAAAGAGATTTGCAGATTATGTTTTTGTAAAAGTTTGATTCTGATTGGAAAGATAAATAGTAACTTGACTGGCTCCAAACAAAGAAAGTGCCAAAATAACACAAATTTAAAGAAAAGTCTGTGTTAATATGAGTTAGAAAGTAGATCAGTGTTAATATGATGAAGATTGTGATTCGGCTATTGTAATTGAATTTGCAGCTGGGACAGTGGGGGAAAATGCAGAGAACTTATCAGTGGCTCTGTTTGCATTTCCTGAATAGGAACGCTCTGCTTCAGGGGCGTAAAGTAGGGTGGAGATGTTAGAAAGATCACAGTGATTGTAGGTAGAATAACAGAGAGTGTTTTACTGCGGTCAGCGAGGTCATTCAGTGACTGTAAAATGACAACTGTATGACTGTAAAAGTAAATGAAGGAGAAAAGAAAGTTGATAGATGGAACTTTTGAAAGTTGTTAAGAAGATTGAAAGATATTAAGTGTAAGGAATTCCTTTTGAAAGGAAAAGAACTATAAAAAGTACCGGTGGACGTAAAATTACAGATGAGCTAAATGAGTTGCAAAATATTTTAAAAGTACCGATCACTAAAAGGATGATTGTGTTTTGAATGAAACGCTTTGATAAGGTTTTAGATGATATAGAGAGACAAATCTAATGAATGATTTATAATGATAATCAAAAAAATGTATCACAAGCAGGGAGCAGCCTCAAAAGTTGAATCATAGAAGCAGATTGATAAACTCCTAGAGAAAACATTGAAGTAAAATTGAAATGAAATTGTTATTAAGAACTAGAATAATTCTTATTATTTCTTTAAGATAAAATAAACAGAAGCAGTGTTACAGGATTAACAGTTGCTAAATGTAAAATGTGTAAAAGGCATTTGATTAAATAAAGGCTTGTTAATGTTGATTTTAAAAGATAAGAATGTGATTTGGCCAAAACAGGTTTGCTTATCTGAATCTGGCATGTGCTGTAACTGAAACTGCCACAGTTTCAGTGCAACAGAGACTCATTCTGAGTGGATATTTGTAATGTCTAAATTATAATACATGTAATTTATGGAAAAGATGCCTTAAGATGGTAGATAAAGTCTGAAGTTAAAAGTTTATGAGAATGCAGTGTACCAGTCCTGAATGCCTCAAGAGTCTCTCTCTCATTCAATATCAGCTGAAAGCTGTTGTCTGAGCCTGTGTAAAGCACAGTGTTTCAGTTGAAAATCATAGACACAGAGATGTTAAAGGAAATCATTGCCATTCAAAGAGCAATTTGTACTTAAAATGTTTTAAAAGTAAAACTGAATGATTTTAAAGAAGTCTTTAAAATAATAATGCAGACCTTAAATGATAGAAGTGACATTTTTGACCGCTTCTTTGTCTGATTTTAGCCTCCACCATAAAACAGGGCCGATGGCTCCGGCTACAGAAGTAACAGTACACTGAATGTCAATATTAAATGTTCCAAGTGGATATGATGGTTCTTGATTACCTCGATTAAAAAAAAAAAAAAAAAAAAAAAAAAAAAAATCATTACCACAAACTATGATAATTTTGCTCAAGTGAAGTAGAGCCATAACTCAGTGTGCAGGAGGCGTAGATCCCAAAGACGGGTAAGATTCTCTGATGGCCATAGATGGGAACAACCTAAGGCAGGGACTATCGCCGCCACTGGGGCACCTGCCCACCAGGTTCGGGAGGTGTTACCTACAAGAAGGGAGTGGTTGTGATGCTACTTGGGGCCAAGAGCATCAAAGAGGGGTCTGTTCCCTACAACTTCCACTCCAATATATATATATCAAAATGTTCCTTCACTTAAAAGAGCTTAATTATCATATAGAGACAATTACATCCAATCTCAGTAATATGTAAATAGAATCACAGAGCACAACCAACAACCATCTTGATTACGGGGACTTCGAATAGCTTGTCACCTTAAACATTTGACCGTTCTGTTTTAACAGAAGATCAAAGATGTGACATAAGGAACATGATGTTGGTTGCCTTATGGGCAAAGAAAAATGTTTGATATTGAACTAGTTTTTAACTCCTGAAGGTCATTAGACATGGTGGTGGCTAAAGATGAGAACAGCTTGTGATGAGTCAAGAGAAATTTCTGAAAAACGAAGGTTAGGTGAATTGAGTATTTAAACAAAAAATAACCTTAGAAAAAAGATCATAGCATAATGTATTTTAGATTATTGTAACGGTTCTAATTTGAGTCAAACATTTGTATTTTGACATGTGTGAACTATTAAGGATTGACTATGACTATGATTATTTTAGTTACAGTCCTAGAAGGCTGTTGAAAAGATTATTCGCTTATAGTGAGAGAGAAAGAGACTGCATGAGTGGAGGAAGAGGATGGTACTCTGTCTGTCTTTCTGTTATCAGTCAGCCAAAGAAAGCTGGAGCAAAATAAGATAATGAACCAAAACAATCCAGCTGACTTTTCTAAAATCAAATGAATAATGAACAGACATGCTTTGAAACTGGTTAAGAGGCCATAAAAACATTAGATAAAAGATACAGGAAAATGTAAGGTTAAAATGTCATTTAAAATTTAAATCTTTTTAGAGAAAAGATATGAATAAGAAATATGAGCAGTTCATAGTCAGGGATGAGTGTGAGTGTTAATTCATGTTTTGTACAGTATGTGTTAGTTTAGGACAACTGTTCTGTCTGAATAGTGTGTATAAATTTGTCATTAACCTCTGGAAAGAGTGTTTTAGCATTATAGATGGGTTAAGGCGAATGACAAATTTGAAAGTAAGCTGAGGATTGTGAGTCAATCTGATGAGAAGGCAACACAGAACTTTAAGTTGATTGATCATCGAGCTCTGTCTGTTAATTATTATTTTGGTCATTCATGATGTGCAGTAGATTTGAATTACTTTCTGGACAGGTTTAAGTATTGATAAATTAGAATTGTGAAGTCGTAGATAGCCGTCAGTCATGTGTTGAGAAAAAAGTTATAAATTTGACAGCAACAAACACGTACAGTAGGCTAAGTAAATATCAGATTATCCAGAGAGCCCTTAACAGTTATGTATTGTAAAAAGGGGAAGATTGTTATTCGACTGACGTTGACGAAGTGTACTGACGTTGACAAAGTGTACACGACCTGACCTGACCAATTGATGACCTGGAGAATGTTCGTAGATGACAGTTGATTAAGAGACCAAACAATAGGCTTGAAAAGCAAGAAACGCTGTGAGACTAGGGGCCGTTGCCTTAAAAAAAAAAACAATTTGATAAGAAGATGAAATTGTGGCTTTAAGTAATATTTTTTATTTCAGAGGCAGAGAAAGATGGGAAATTTGGCTGAAGGACAACGTTTGGGTTAGCAAACTTTATCCAAACAAATGTTACCAAATAAATATGAACAAATATTGCAGTTTTCTATAGCTCAAACAGTAGAGCGTTAGCGCTTGTAACGCCAAAGTCATGGGTTCAATTTCCGAGGGAAAGCAAGAATTGATAAGAATGTAAATGTGTACCTTGAAATGTAAGTCGCTTTGGATAAAAGCGTCTGATAAAAGTAAGAGAATTTTATTATATTAAATTTATGCACGAGATGGGTGTTGTGCATCAAGAGGAGGATGAATATGCTCATGGCGGGAACAAGAGAACGCACAGTAAAACAAGTGTATTTAGTATGGATAATTTGTATTCAGGCCACAAACAAAGACATTTCGGCCTCACAGGTGGGAAAACAGTAAATCCAGGGGGGGAGGACTAAACCCATTGTCTTCACAGCAGGCTGAGAGGTTATCTAGCTTTGACCTCATCGGTATATGAGGACAGTAAAAGTCCAGGAGGGGTTTATTTGAAGAACTTTATTTGTATTAACCAGCTAGATCTGGTTTACTAAGGGGTTCACATTTGCTGAAAGCCATCGCACAGGTGGGAAGATAAATGTTGGGAGGACATTGGGTTTAATTGTGTGCATTGTTTGTATTTTAAGTGTGCTAATAACAAGAATTGTTTTGACAGGAAACGCCGGAGCAGATGTGGCAGCACAGCAGACAAAAGAAAACTATGTGACAATAACCTCAACATTTGTTTTTCTTTACAGAAGATGCAGACTTTTGCGCATGGCATGAGCAAAGTGAAGAAACAGTGCCTAACCCTGTGTAATGCCTAACTTAAAATTTTCATTTTGCAGGATGTCAGGATGGATTGAACCAAACAGAACTGATTCTGTATTGTTTTGTTAACATGAACAACATGGGTTGAATGTTTTTTTCAGGGGAACAAGGACCCTGAGTGCTTTTCAATGAGCAAGAAATTATCCGGTGATATGTTTCAGGTTGAAAATTTCACAGGTCACACCAAAGAGACGACAAGACACGCGCTCACTAACAAAATCACTTAAGGCCTCCATTCGCAGGTGACAGTAGACAGTAAATGACTCATTCCAGTGGGGGTGCGATCGTGATCTAAGGGAAAATCTTGGAAGGATCTGGGTCCAAGCATCTCACCTTAAACTATACCAACCAACATCAGCAACCCCATACGCCACAACGAAGAATAAAGTGGAAGATCAAGGATATGCGCTAGAACATACCTCTCCTGCCAACGTTGGAAAAAGACCATTTCAACAGCACACAAAGTGTCATATTGGTGAAGATGGAACGTCCATGAGGCAACGAGATGATCAACATATCTGGAGAAAATGTTGACCAATTAATGGTTGAAGAAAAGTTTTGCGATTTTATTTGATTGAATCAAATTAGGGCTTAGTATTGATATACATGAAGGGTATAACTGTTCTTGAATTAAGACTTGAATTAATTCTATTCTTAAAGATTTAATAGTAAAATGGGTTTGATTGATTTTAGAAAATAGAAATGAATTTTTATTATTTTATTGGTTATCAGAGAATGATAAACAGGGGGGAGATGTTAATGAAAAATTCATTGTTCTTGTGTCCATTCATTTAAAACTTGTTGATTTCATTTGAGTGTGTGTAAAAGCATTTCTAACAGCTGAATTGGGGGTAGGAAAGAGCAGATGTAATAAACCAGATAGCCCGGGGAGATAACAAACACCTAGGCACGAGAAAGAATCTTAGTCGAAGAATACAGGATGTCATATAGTAGGGTCCCAGGCCCCCTCCTGAGGAAAGCAGGAGGTCATTTAGATTGTAAATGAAGGCCTTTTGGCTTCTCAGGGACAAAGAACAGCATGACCTGCCCAGGGGGGGGGGGGGGGGGGGGGGGGGGGGGGGGGGGTAGAACCAGTCCATACTAGATGTCTTTAAGGAAATTTACAGAGACTGGGAAAGGAGGAGTCAAGAATGTCAGAAACCTGTATAAAATGTCTCAGTTTTATTATGTCAGTAGGCTTTCTGTTTCACATCTGGGTGGCTGCGGTTGCGAAAAGATTCCTCAAAGAATAAAGCCTTTTCTTCTTTATTACAATTTTGCCTTTTGAGTGTTCCTTAACCCTGTGATGCTGTTTTTCCCAGTGAGATAAAAAATTGCTATTACACTTGAATAAGGTAATGATCTTATAAGAGAAGCAATTCTGTTTGAGTAGCAGGGGATGTTGTGTTGAGAAGTATACAATACGTGATGTTCAATTCATAGTAATTGCTTACTATAACACATGTAATGTGGAACTGCACCACTAGGGACTCTAGTGGTAAATTGTTGAGTAATGAAAAAAGAAGAAGAATTAAGCTGGTGTGTTAGTTGTACACCGCATGGAGTGTGTTCTGTGAAAGAGTGAAAATACCACAACAATGTCTTGGGATGCATGTTCATATATTGATCAGTTCATCTATAAATGAATGCAGGAAAGTCTGTTTTAAGGGCAATGGGTCTTTCCAATGACCCGATTCAAATGTCTTTGGAGGTCTGCATTCTTTTAAAGGGTTAGTTCACCCAAAAATGAAAATTCTGTCAGTAATTACTCACCCTCATGTTGTTCCAACTCCATAAGACTTTGTTCATCTTTGGAAAATTAAGATATTTTTGATGAAATCTGAGAGCTGGCTCACTCCTTCATAGGCTGCAAAGTAATAGATATCTGCCAGCCCAGAAAAGTTAGTAAAGACATCGTTAAAATAGTCCAAGTGACTGCAGTGACTCAACCTTAAGTTTATCAAGTGACGAGAATAGTTTTTGTGCGCAAAAAAACACAAAAATAACGACTTTACTCAACCATCTCTTCTCTTCCATGTCATTCTCCTAAGCTGTTGATGTAACAGCGCAGGGCTTCTGCGTACGTCAAAACGTAGGCTCGCTATTGGCCGATGCTGGTCATGTGTGGTGCGTGTGATGCTGGCCAATAATGAGCCTACGTTCTGACGTACAACCCAGAAGCGCTGCGCTGTTACACTAAGTGAACTCACTCAGAGGCCCACACAGAAGAAAATTAATAGGTGAATAAAGTTGTTATTTTTGTTTTGTTTTTTGCGCACAAAAAGTATTCTCGTCGCTTGATAAACTTAAGGTTGAGCCACTGTAGTAACTTGGAATATTTTAATGATGTCTTTACTAACTTTTCTGGGCTGTGTAAGGACCATCCATTGGCCCAACGACGGAATCCAACGGCCTGGCGAGGGTTTAAAGCGTGTATGTCTTTTCAGCGCTCCAGTGAAGTTCACTTAATTTATTGGAACTTAGTTTTAGTAGTACTTTAGCTCTATGCGTAATCTGACTCCAATTTCAAATGATAATCAAATTTAGATCGTATTTCTGACTAGAAAATAATCATAAATATTGATTATGAATTAATTTAGATCTTTGATTACTCTGAGTATTCCATACTTTCAGTTATTAAATCATTATGGACCCGAATGCCGCTTAGAGATCACGTCGGCCAAATCGTGTTTCTCACGGACACAAACCAGTTAATTCTGATTTCAGTCAGAGGATGTAGGGTTTGCTAATACCCCTAAAGTCGGTTGCCTACTGCTCACTCGAACTAGAGAGTGTAGTTTAATTTAGCCACTTCCATACAACTTGCTAAACCAGTGATAGACAGAAATCAAAAGGTCTCCAGATGACGTGCCTACTGCTCCGTTCATACATGTGCCTTTAGTTTGACCTACCTTAACTAAGATTTTGCGGTAGCACCAGCCTCCTTAAATATACTAAAATAATGATTTCAGAATACTTCAGAATAAATCAAGGTTAACATTTATTTGTCAGGTAAAAATGTTTCATGCCAATTACAGAAGTAAATTATTAAAAGCCAATTCAAAAAGATATGACATAATTTACTCAAAGATGACTCTAAAAGTAAGTAATGTTTTCCTGACAGAGACACGCAGTAATGTGTCAGGGTTTTCCAACAGGAAAATACTGACATGCATTACTGTGTGGGGGTGATCCTGGTAAAAGATTCCCCCAGATTGCTCTGTCCCCTCACCTTAAATACCAGACCAGAACAACAGGGGTTAAACAAATGTTGTTTAGAGTTGTTTGGGCCAATCCATGTACCCCAGGGGGGTAGCACCTGGTTTCAGGAGATATCGTAAAGAGATATCAGCCAGAGAGGAGATACAGGATTCTCCTAAGTTCGCAATCTTTTTCATTAAACCAATGACTGCAATGAAATTAAGACCATTTTACCAATCGCACTGTGATCCTTAAAATGACACCAAACATGAAAAGAAAAAACAACATATTCACAAGATATACCATATGTGTTATATAGACATTCTTAATGAACTTTCAGTGCCTTGAGGAGGGAGAGGGGGGATGAGTTGAAGTCAAACAAGGGGACAATGAGATAAGTTTGGGCAGGACAAGGTTCTGTGCTCTGTCTTTGCTATCTGCTGTCCAGGGTGCATTTTATGGCTTTATTGCAGGGTGCGTTTTGTTGTAGCAGGAAAATCAGTTCTTACAGCTGGAAGATATGAATTACATGGCAGCCCATAAATGAGTGAGCCAGCTCTCAGATTTCATCAAAAATATCTTAATTTGTGTTCCGAAGATGAACGAAAGTCTTACGGGGTTGGAACAACATAAGGGTGTGTAATTACTGACAGCATTTTCATTTTTGGGTGAACTAACCCTTGTGATGGATTTTTTAATTAATCATAACTAACATTATTAGTTATACATTAACATTATATAAGTAACAGAAGGGTTTGTCTATGAAAACCAATCAAATTGTAGGGAATTTATGTAATGCATCATGTCATTTTCGCCCATTCTCCTATTCTATAAAAACTGTTGTATTTGTGTTCGCTGGTGGGATTCTCAATGGAATTTGTCTGAGATCCTCCAGCCGTGCTTCTTCTTGGGGGAGATTCTCTGAGAACTGTTAGGGATCTCTCCCGGCCGTGATTAAAGCATTTAAAGGACATCTGCTGAAGTCTATCTGTTTATTATTGCTGCAGCAAGCTAGTTAGGGGAACAAGTTAGGGTTAGGTGACTCGGTCGATGTCGACTGTAGACATTAGGGTACGTTGATTGTAGACGAGACCCAGGTACGTAGTTAGGTTTAGGGAAAAATCTACCACACCCTTTAAGTCATAAAACCACAGCAACCAGAGGCCTGGTTTCTATTACTTTGGGGGTTTCACTGATACCTTGTTTTGTAGTTGGGGAGGGGTTTAAAAGATTATTTGTTAAATATAACAAATACTTGTGTCTGATTTGTTACAAAGGTCACAGTTACAATAACTTGGCACACCAAAGAGACTTTTCTACTGACTCTGAAAAGCACCAGAAGAAAGATGCCCAGGGTCCCTGCTCACCTGCATGAGCATGCCATAGTCTGGCTGCATGAAGGCATGAGGACTGCAGATGTGGCCAGAGCAACATGCAATGTACATAAGGTAAGACACCTAGACAATGCTACAGGAAGACAGGAAGAGCAACTGATCGTCCTTGCAGTGTAACCATCTGTTCGAGAAATTGCAAGTGCCTTGATGGAAGAGTGAGGTCACATCTCACAGCAAGAACTGGCAAATCTGGTGTAGTCCATGAGGATGTGAATTGGGATTATATTTGTGGTTTGCAGTGGTGTTTTACAAAGTCAAAGTCCTCACATTTTTATTTGTATACATAGCAAATGTAAATGTATGTCCCTGTTACACTTAATTTTCCTGGTTAAATAAACATTACATAAAAAGAGAGACCAAATACAATTATATTTTAACTATATAATAACAAGTGTCAGGGTGCGGTGCAAGCAGAAGAAGATGAGGAGGAGTCAAAAGTTTCAATGCAAAACATTAACAGGTACAGATAGGCAGAAGGTTCACACACACCAAATACAACGGAAGGAACTTAAATACTAACACAGATGAACACTGAATAACAGAACACAGGTGATGTAGATGATGATGATGATGATTATTAACTAAACCCAGGTGATACCGATTAACTGATAATGATGATGACACGTGACATGAAGACAGGCAGAGAAGTCCAATGAAACCAAACTAAACAGAACACAACTGTGACAGCAAGGTTCTATTTATTGAAACCAAGTATACATTTCATCAAGTTAGTGTTTTTACAAATTTTTACATTTATTCCAAAATATAAAACTAAAGGCAGTAACAATTTAAACAATATATATTATTTGTGAACTAATGTTCATCTTTTCTTTTTAATAGTCAACTTATTTTCAGCAGTAATAAAGCTTGTAGTCTACACACTGGTCACAAACATAGAAACGAAGATGTACTTTTATTTTCTCCTGTGTTTTCAGGCCATGTCAAGTTTGATTGTGACATGTCATAAAGCTTTGATATCTAAATGGCTCAATTGTTTATTTACTTTTTAATTAGTCTTCCCATTAACACTATCATTGTCTTCATTCAGGCCGATTCGAGAAAGTGCATGAAAACAAGAGGCGGGATTTATCGCATGAACCAATCATATCATACGGGACTTATGTTCGCCGCTATTATGAGGCCCGTGGCTTCAAAGTCTTGGGTAATGAGCGGGGGGGTGAACTGGATTGTCATGGTACACTTGTAGCTCCACACGGGAGTCAGTCTGCAGTTGCTGCTATGTAATTAATTCATCTATATGAACATTTGTGTTGTGTCTTATAATGCGCGTGGACTGCGTGTTGGCCACAGTGATACTGATAAATCACGCCGTGTCGTTGTGGACAAATTGATGGAGAGATGTGACATTTTGTGTGTCCAGGAGACGTTCCTTGCAAAACAAGAACTGGATGGATTAAATTCCATGCATAGAAACTTTCATGGAGCGGGTGAATCAACAACAGACTTAAGTGCTAAAGTTGTCCGGGGGAGAATTCCTGGGGGGGTTGCTACGTTGTGGAATAAAAAATATGATCAGTTGGTCAATGTTATAAGATTGGGAGTTGATTGGGCCATTGGTATTGAGCTGTGTTGTAATGACAGGAAGATAATAATTTTGAATGTTTATACGCCATATGAGTGCATATATAATGAGGATGAGTACCTCAGTAGATTGGCATTTATCATGTCTTTTATTCAGGATAATTCATCCACCTGCATATATGTTTTAGGTGACATGAATGCTGACATTACTGATGCAAACTCTTCATTTGGTAATCATTTAATGCAGTTTTGTACAGACAGTGGATTAATTTGATCTAGTAAGGTACTATTGCCAAATGATAGTTATACTTATATCAGCGAGGCCTGGCACTCTACTTCCTGGCTAGATCACTGCCTTTGTACAGTGGATGCCCATGACTCCATTGAGATAATGAAGATTGAGTATGATCTGGCTACTACGGACCATATACCCTTTTTCATGGTGGTGAACACGGGCACTATACCGGAGTTGTTGCCTGTGGACAATGGCATTGATGTAGAGAAAATAAATTGGTCAAAAATTTCTAAGAAAGATCTTAATAGGTATGTTGATCATTCAGATGCTTTGCTGGGCAATATTGAGGTTCCAAAAGATGCCTTATTGTGTCGGGATATGAATTGTAAGAATGTACAACACTGTAAGGCTTTATGTTCCCTGTATGAAGCTATTGTGGAGTCTCTCAGTTTTTCGAGTAGGCCTCTATATAAACCTAGGAAAAATTTGTCCATTGTTAAGCCAGGGTGGAAGGAACACGTAGAAGAGCTTCATGTAGAGGCCCGTAATGCTTTTAAAAAATGGGCTGAGTCAGGCAAAAGTAGGCATGGCCCCTTGTTTGAAACAAAAAAAAAGCACTAATGCCAGATTTAAATGTGCACTTCGCTATATTAAAAGAAATGAAAACATTATGAGGTCTGATTCACTGGCATGGAAGCTGCAAAATAATAATGTTAATGATTTCTGGAAAGAAATTAAAACTATTAATAATTGCAAAACATCTCTTCCGTCTAATATAGATGGTGTGAGTGGTCCTGATGAAATTTCACAGTTATGGCGGAAACATTATTGTGAACTACTTAACTGTGTAAAAAGTAATCTGTTTGTGGTGGATAATGTGGAGTATAATGATGATGTTGTTATTACTTCTTCTGAAATCCATGAAGCAATATTGAAGCTAAGAGATAATAAGGCATGTGGTCCGGATCATATTACATCATATTACATCATATTACAGCTGAACATCTTGATAAAGGTCTGGAGGAACTTTATCAGCTGCAGATGCTAAATAGGGTTAAATCTATTCTGCCAGACAACTCACATCCCCTGCAGTCTGAATTTCAGATGTTGCCATCTGGACTACGAATGACACTTCCCAAAATTAGAACAAATAGGTATAGACACTCATTTGTACCCGCGGCTATTCTACTTTTTAATTCTGCATCAAAGCGTATATAACATATCACGCTTTGATGTCTGCTGTATTGTTTTTATCTTGTTTTTTAACGCCAGCAAGAAGGCAGAGTTTTCTCGTATTTGTATTGTGTGTGTGACTGTATATGTTTTTAAACTTAACTGTTTTGCTGCAAAACAATTTGCCTCAAGGAGGACAATAAAGTAATTTGAACTTGAACTTAAACTTAAACTTGCCAGCAAGAAACTGTGTCCTCTGGTGGCTATGTGCTACACAGGGTTTTTTGTTCATAGAGAGTTACCTGATTCTATGCTGTCTGTTGAGCTGGTACCTGTTATCAAGGATAAAGTGGGGAAGCTGAATAGCTCAGATAATTATAGGCCAATAGCTTTGGCCAGTGCTATGTCAAAAGTGCTGGAGACAGTTATTCTGTGTAGACTTGAGAGGTACGTCCTGTCTATGGATAATCAATTTGGTTTTAAACGAAAGCATGGTACTGATTTATGTATTTTTGCACTAAAGGAAATTTTAGATTGATATAATAAACAAAATTCCACAATGTTTTTGTGCTTCATTGATGCTTCTAAAGCATTTGACCGTGTTAATCATCAAAAATTGTTTTTAAAATTGATTAAAAGTGGGGTCCCTGGTTTTTTGATTAGAATCTTGGTCTATTGGTATTCTCATCAGACAATGAGAGTTAAATGGGGGAGTGTAACAACGGCTCCCTTTAAAGTGACCAATGGGGACGTCAGGGTGGAATTTTGTCTCCTTTTCTTTTTAATGTGTATATGAATGATTTGTCTATGATTTTAAATGCTTGTGGTACAGGTTGTAGGGTTGGTGACTCACTAATTAATCACCTTATGTACGCTGATGACTTGGTCATTTTTAGCCCATATAGTGCTGGTATACAACAGCTTTTGAGACTATGCACACAGTATGGTGCAGATTTTGATATAAAGTATAATCCAAAAAAGAGTAAAATTATGACTATAAGAAGTAGAGAAGATAGACATTCACATTTTCCTGATTTTTATCTATCTGGTACTGTACTTGATGTATGCACAGATATTACATATCTTGGCCATATTATTGCAAATGACCTGTCCGATGACAAGGATATTTATAGGCAGCGTCGTAAGCTGTATGTGCAAGCGAACATGTTGTGTCGTAAGTTTAGTATGTGCTCTGTCCCTGTGAAGATCTCACTCTTTAGAACATACTGTACACCATTGTACACTGCTTATCTGTGGTGCCGTTATAAGCAAGGTAGCATTAGAAAGCTCACAGTGGCTTATAATGACAGCATGAGGCTGCTGCTAAGAGTTCCAAGAGACTCCAGTGCAAGCCATATGTTTGTTAGTGCTGGGGTACCTACCTGTGCTGCAGTCTTGCGTAACTTAATGTATAGATTTATGGGTAGGGTGTCTGAGTCAAAAAATGACCTAATTTCGTCCAGACTGTGGAACCATTGGTGTACATGTCTGTATGTTAGACACTGAACACTGTGGAAGGTTTATTTTACTTGTTGTATTTATTTATTTATTTATTTATTTATTTATTTATTTATTTATTTTTTTTTGTGTGTGTGTATTACTATGTATGTGTTTTGTATTGTATTATGGATCCCTCTGGGTCTGAAATAAAGTTTAAAGATATCCAGTCACAACCGATCATATTTAAAAAAAAATTTTTTTTTTTTTTTTTTTAATGAGACACTGCCTCTCTTGCCTCCTTGAAGGAAACACCCCTGGGTTGTATAATCATATATTCTCTACCTGATAAGAACTTTCGCAACTGTAGCTTGTTTGAGAATGCAGGACAACCACCTAGTAATGCATTGCAGTAATCCAGAAACAGATAACATGTTCCATAGTGTAGCGATGTTTCTGAGGTGGCAGAAGATTATTTTTGTAACATATGAAATATGATTTTCACAAGTTGCTGTCTAATGTAACACCCAGGTCTTTAACTGTAGAGGATGAAGTAACAGTACATCCTTTTAGATGCAAATTGTATTCTAAGAGATTCTGTGTACAGATTTTTGGTCACTAAGTTTAATAGAAGAAAATTACTGGTCATCCAATATTTTACATCTTTAACAAACTCTGTCAACTTGGATAGTTTAGAGATTTCCTATGGTATCATCAGCATAACAGTGGAAACTAATTCCATGTTTTCCAATAATATTACCACGGGGCAGCATGAATATTGAAAATAGCTGATGGCCTAAAACAGTCCCTATGGCACTCCATAATTTATAGCTGTAGCGACTGGGTGTCTGGTTGGAATTTTTCGCCAGGAAGAAGAACACGTGGTTGGCGGTTCAGGAACTTTTTTTATTCAACTCTTTTCTCAATGAAACAAAAATATGCGCACACAGCGCCTTCACCGTATTCTCAATACAGCATAAAATAAAGTCACTCAAATCAGTAGTTCTCTTTGTCTCCGTCTCTCAGTCCGTGTGCACGAGTTCCCAGGTCTCTCTCTCCCAAACACTCTCCGTGGATCCTCTTTATCCTGTCTCTCCACACCAATCACTGCAATCAGACACAGGTGTTCATCATTTGCACTTGTCCCACTTACGATCCGCTCATTTCCTACCTCTCTCTCTCGCTGCAACACCTGCTGGACCACGCCCCCCTTGCCACATACCCCCACCGCCCGACTCAAGCCGGGGAGCCATCCGACTCCTTTTCAATGGTGCTGTGCATTGTCTCTCTCTTTGAGAGCTTACGACTGATGTACAGCACCGGCCGTTCCTCACCCCTTACCTCCTGTGACAGGACCGCACCCAGCCATCTGTCTGAGGCGTCTGTCTGTAAAAAAAAAAATGGGAGAGAGAAGTCAGGAGAATGTAAGAGCGGCCCGCCACATAGAACAGCCTTTACCTGGGTGAAAGCCTGCTGGCATAGCTCCGTCCACTGGACCGGATCTGGTGCCTCCTTTTTAGTGAGGTCAGTCAGCGGGCTGGTGAGGTCCGAATAATTAGGCACAAACCTTCTATAATATCCCGCCAGCCCCAGGAACTGCCTCATCTCCTTTTTGGTCTTGGGGCTCGGACAGGTCGCAATGCCGCTGTCTTGTCAATTTGGGGATGCACCTGCCCGTGTCCCAAGTGGAAGCCCAGATACCTGACCTCCACCCGCCCAACCGCACACTTCTTCGGGTTGGCCGTCAGCCCCGCCCCTCTCAGCGACCTCAGGACCGCCCGCAGATGCTGCATATGGCGCTGCCAGTCATTACTATAGATGATAATGTCATCCAAGTAAGCAGCGGCATATGCAGCATGGGGCCGGAGGATCTGGTCCATAAGCCGCTGAAAAGTGGCCGGAGCTCCAAACAACCCGAAAGGAAGAGTGACAAATTGGTGCAATCCAAACGGCGTGGTGAAAGCTGTTTTTTCTTTGGATAGAGGAGATAAAGGGATCTGCCAATATCCTTTAGTTAAATCCAGTGTCGAATAAAATCGAGCAGTACCCAGCCGATCAAGCAATTCGTCAATCCGTGGCATTGGATATGCGTCGAATTTCGACACAGCATTCACACAGAATCGGACGGAGCCGTCCGTTTTGGGTACAAAAACTATCGGGCTCGCCCAATCACTGTTGGATTCCTCTATCACTCCCATCTCTAGCATTGCTAATTCAGACTGAACGACCTTTTCTTTGTGCTCAGGTAATCTATATGGCCGGCTGCACACTACGACACCTGGCTCTGTCTCAATGTGGTGCAGAATGAGGTCCGTTCGACCAGGCAGGGGCGCGAACACATCCGCAAATTCTGCTTGCAACTTGGCTAAATCAGTGCAACTTCTTATTGGCTCACACTACTCCAGAAGGTGTGACATCTTCACACTTTAAAAGATCGCTGATCACAAGATCATGCCCCGATTCTGAGAAATTCTGATGTGAATATGATGCTGAGCTAGAAGTCTTCTAAGGGCCCCTAAGTTTGTGCCAACTTGCGGCCTTGTCTTTCCATTCCTCTGACTCAAACTGGTTCTGTCTCATTAAGACAGCATCAGCAAAGATCAGCAAAGAACTGGAGCCTCAACAAATTGCATCAGGACTGTTTTATTCAAATGGGCGAGACATGCAAGTATCAAACTTAGTCTCATTATTTGATACATTAAGTATCCCTGCCCATTTTAAGAAGGGTGTGTTAGAACTAAAGACTGATGGTTTGCTCAAGGCTGTCGATCTGCTGAATTTCAAACAATGCTATAACTTATTGCTTTCCTTTACTCTGCCTCAGCTCTCTCTCCATTGCTAAGCTGTATGCATATATGTGTGTATGTTAGATTAGTCTAAGTGTTTAGTTAGTTAATAAAGTCTTGTTTGTGTCACATATAAAGTTGTTTGTGGTTCATGCTCAAATACTAGCCGCGTTTCCACTGTCGGGCCAGGGCCGGGCCAGGGCTAACAGCGAGCCGAGCCGGGCCAGTGGCCTCGGGCCTCAAGCACCGTGCTTGCGTTTCCACTGCCGGGCCATTAGCCCTGCAGCGCTGCCCTAAACCCCGCCCATAACACGCCTTCTTGGATCAAACGTCATACAACCCCACCTATTTCAGCGGGAATTATGAAGTTCATTCAGGCAGGACACTAGCTAGCTAAAATTACTGAACGATCAAGATGGAGAGCACCGAAGCGTCTGTTTGTTTGCTCTTTTTGGTGTTTGCTTGGTGGAAGATGAGGCAGCAAAGCCAAGATAAGAAGATGGAGGTTCAGCGGCGACAACGCCAAAAGCTTATGCTGGCTGCAAGACGAAAGAGAGCGATCCAACAACGTGCGATTCGGTTACAGCGAATGCAGAGTCGCCAGCAATGGATGGAAACGGTAAAAATTTCCGTTTATAGTATAACTTAGTTAATTCGTATCTTGTAGTCTATGTGAGTTGTTTGAACACGGAGTTGTTTTTATGAGCTTTCATTAACTGTCTTTACGTTACTCTCTGCTGAAAAGACACAACTATTTTGCTAGCTTATCATATCTTGCTTGCTCTATTAATATAATTAGGAGGTAATGTTAAACTTTCATTGCATTATTCGTCTGATAATACATCTATTTATACCCATGATTATGTATATGCATATGATTATACATAGTCTTTACGTTAACTTACTGTCTGCTGAAAAGACACAAATATTTTGCTAGCTTATCATATCTTGCTTGGTATATTAATATAATTAGGAGGTATTGTTAAACTTTCATTGTATTATTCGTCTGATAATACATCTATTTATACCCATGATTATGTATATGCATATGATTACAGATACATAGGCTGCGTCCGAAATCGCGTACTTTGTGAGTAGGTACTACATTTAAATTAGAACGTACTTCGCGACCGTTAAAAAAGTACGTTCTATATAGTATGAATACGGGTAGTATGAATCATAGATATCATATTAAGGCTAGATGTCTCGTCCGCGCTGCTGGCCAATGGAGCTCGACATCCGCACACGGCGGCCATCTTAAGACAGGATGCTCGTTCACTCATAACATGGTGCATGTACTTTTAAATAACCATAACTTGCTCAATTTTATACCGATTTTCAAACGGTTTGGTTTGTTATAAACGTCAGAGATGTAGCTATTATACTGCATACATATGAATAATTATGTTCAAAATGTTTAAGCATTCAGAATTATAGCCACGTTAATAACGTTTGTAAGAAACCAAACCGTTTGTAAATCCGTCCAGATTTCAGCGAGATAAGAGGATTTGTGTGCGTGCTGCTCACTCACCTTAATTCACAGAGTCCTGTCCTAAGATGGCCGCCGGTGATGCCGGAAGTGACTCCGCCTTAAGACATCTAGCCTTTATATGATATCTATGGTATGAATGGAGTCCGGACGTACTACATGCGCCATGTTGGTATTGTCACGTAACATGCGCGGTCACATCAGCGCGAAAATTTAAAGAGCCCATTCCACTGACTGCAATGTTTTTAGTTCTTCTCTCCGCTTTCGTCTGCGTTTTTACGTCGTTCGTGCTCACAATTCAGAGTCGTCGGTCAGTTGCTCGCACACACACACACCTGTGAACAATGACAGAGGTTGATTTTTGGTAAGGAAAAAGTAATTTATTTGCTTGTGATATTACCATCAATGAATAAACGAATGAATCAATAGTATGCGTGTGTTTATCTCTGTCGATTCATTCATGGATGGCAATATCACAGTGTGTGTGTATCTATATATATATATATATATATATATACAGGGCTGGAAATGGGGGGGGACGCGGGGGGACGGAGTGTGGGGAGTGAATTTCGAGGGGGGACGGCGTTCCAGTTGAAATTTTTTTTTTTTTTTTTGTGGACATTGTAACGATTACTATATTTTATCTACAATATAATAGCTACATAAACGTAGCACAATATATGATAATAAAAACTTAGAGGGATATTGATATTTATCAATGGCATTCTGTAAAATTGCCTGCGCTATGTCGTCTTTTGTTATTGGCCAATGCCTGCAGACTGCAGCCAATGGAAATGCTTCTCTATCAGCGCGCGTCTTTCTTACTACTAACAGAACTTCAAAACAGACCGCTTGAGGTAAATAAATAATCTTGGATGATGAACTGTAATACTGTTCGAAAATCTGAATAGAAACCGATACTTTAACAGATGTCATAACGTAGCTGAAATGATCATCCGGTCTAAAATAATTAAAAAATGGCCATCTTAAAATTAACCGATTGTTTTGTTCGAAAAGAGCTTTTCGGATTTCGAAATCGAATTTCCGTTACACGTATCGAGTGAAAAAAAAAAAAAAAAAAAAAAAACAGTAACAGATCCAGAAACGCGCACTGTAGGCTAATCCAGAAATACATGCGTGAGATGCACAAAACACACACAAATGGCGACACATGCTGGTCAAAACTGTAAATGTAATACAGGCCAATCATGTAATGATGATACCTTTTACAAAGCAACTGCAGTTTTTAGAAGTTTTTGTGGCTAATTGTAGCCTTGTTGTGAGGTAATCAATTTAGGCTAAACTCTTTGTAAATAATATTTTATTTAAATAATACCCCAGACCCCCTCCCCTGAATTCCAGGCAGTGAAAGGTGGATTTGCAGTTATCATTTTGAAACAATATGGGTATTTAGGGGTAAATTCATACCCTACAGTATATATTGTATTCAATTAAATATTGACATCGTATAATTCTGCATAATTGGATGTTTTAAATAAACACTGACAAAAAACTATACATGTTTTAGGGCTAATCTGAATCTAATTTTTTTTTAACTTTCAAAACAATATTATTGTAACCATGCCTCACTTGTGTATCCTTTTTCCACATAAATTTGAAATATTCCAAATGACCCCCCAGCAGGAGTTTATTGCGATCATTATGTTGTTGCGTATCATCAACCTTTTGTTACTTGGCACTTTACAGTCACAATGGCACTCTATGACTGATGTATCAGTTTCATTTCAGATTTTTCCTCTTATTCAAATTTAAATATCTAACATTCTGATTAAATATTTGTAAATAAATGCATTTTGTTCTTCAAATAAAATGACATTCACAAACTGACAGTTTGCCACCCTTATTTTTATTGATAGTAAAAAAAAAAAAAAAAAAACGACAGAAAGATAGAGAAGAGATTGAAGGAGATAGTCAGTTCGACAGGATGAAAAGAACATTATTAAATTACTTTGGACCACCTGTCAAAAAAGCTACGACTGAAAAGGCAGAGGATGATGATATGGAAAAAAAGGACAAGAATGAGGAGGAAAATGAGCAGAATAAAGAACAACCTGAACAGTATAGAGAAAGTGAAGATCAGGGAACTTCCAGCAATGCAGGTTGCATTCTCCCCAGCTGCTGGACAGAGGAGCAGTTCAACTCTTTCTGTAAAGGCCATCCGTGGCTAAAGAACAGAAATGGCAAGCTTGGATGTGATGCGTGTGGTAGTATAGGAAGATTAGGATTACACCATCATATGAAGGGATCGAGGTTGGCCAAAGAATGGTTGGACTTTCAAATATGCAGTAGTGGAGACACAAGGGAGGCACAAATGGCATCACTTCGGAAGAAAATCTGGCAACATAAAGGAAGCCATGGACATAAGACTGCTGATGACATCATGAGAAAAGCAAAGGAGGGTTACTTAGAGTCCAGTGTTCAAAGACAGAATGCACATTTGGAAGAGAACACAAACAAAATTTTCAGAACAGCATATATGATTTGCAAAAACCAGCAGCCCTTTAGCCTAATGGAGGACTTAGTTGATCTCCAGGAAGCCAATGGTATTACATTGGGAGGTGTGCTTCAGTCCAGAAAAAGCTGTGGGGACATATGTGAGTTTATCGGAGAAGAAATGAGAAAAAAACTGGTGACACACATAACTGAAAATGATTCAAAAATAGGAGTGCTTATTGATGAGTCAACTACAGCAAGCCATCTGACTGTGTTAATTGTCTGTCTTAGATGTGCGATTGGCTCAAACCCACCCACAACTGTAATATTTGAATTACTTGCTTTAACCTCAACAACAGCAAAGTCCATTACAAGTTCACTTTTGCAGTGTCTGCAACAGCACTTTCCAGAGGAGTTTCTCAAACGCAACTGGATCTCTTTCACCTCAGATGGTGCATCAAATATGATAGGTCGTGTATCTGGAGTCTCTACCCAGCTGAAACACCTTTACCCTGATCTTATTGTGTGGCACTGTTGTAACCACAGGTTGGAACTTGCAGTTGGCGATACCATCAAGGAAAATGGGGAAATCAACCACTTCCAAGCATTTATGGATAAGTTGTATTCCCTCTATCATGCATCTCCCAAAAATGAGCGAGAGCTACATCACAATGCAGAAGAACTCTCTGTCATCTTTCTCACCATTGGTAGAGTTCTTGGGGTCAGATGGGTAGCCTCAAGTGAACGCACTCTCAGAGCAGTGTGGCAGCTGTTTCCTGCCTTGCATGAGCACTTTCAGAGAGCAGCCCAAGATCCTCGCAGAGATGGACGTGAACAAAACATGTACAAAGGACTTGCAGCTAGACTTACTGCAACAGCCTTTGTCAGGAACCTTGGAGTAATGAGAGATGCTCTAATAGAGTTATCAGAGCTGTCACTCATGTTGCAGAGTAACACCATCACTCTTCCTTTGGCTCACTCATTGGTCTGTCAGAAGGTGAAGGTGTTTGAAGCACGTGCTAAGGGAAGACAGGGAGAGTTTTTAAGAACTGCTTCAGAAGCTGCAGAGAAGGCAGAGTTCCAGGGTGTGGCACTTCATCCAGGGAGAATAGCCGATGTTGCCATAAATGCTCAAAAGTTTTACAACAGTCTGGCATCTTCTCTTAGGAAAAGACTAATGACAACATCAGCCTCTAAAATGCCACATGGTGGGTCTTCTACTCATGTCTCTGAATATGATGACATACTGTCATCCTGCAGGACCATCTACCCAAGATACTGGCCTGATGATTACGATATTCTGTATGGTGAAGCAGAGGTGGTTTCGATGTGCAAGAGGTTGCACCTCCCTGAAAGACCTGCAATTAATGGTTTCAGGGAGTACAAGGAGAGTGGTGGAAAAGCAGTCCCAGAGGATTTGAAGCCACTTGTCACTGCACTGGAATCAGTTGCTGTGTCCACTGCAGAATGTGAGAGAGGATTTAGTTCTATGAACACCACCCTTACTCCACTTAGGAGCTCTCTTGGGATTGGTAGACTGAGCAGCATCCTTTTCCTGAGCCGCAATGGGCCACCATTGGCACAGTTTGAGCCCATGAGCTATGTGAAGTTGTGGCTGCTGAGAGGACGACGGAGTGCTGACCACTTAGCCTGTAGGAAGAGAGAGAAGGGGAACGTGAAGGAGGACAAGGCCATCTGGTCACTCTTTTAATTGGTAATTCTAAGTAAAACCGTCTTTTTTTAACAAAGTAAATGGAAAGTAAAATGTGAATTTAAATAGCATATGTCTTTCTGTTATTCTTTAGATAGCTGGTTGCTGTAGCCTGTGGTGGTGACAACCTGCTTGGATGAAAGAGAATTTGGGGCTGTTCTCAATGTTCATATTGGATAGATTCCTCAAATTGTTATTTCAGAGATTTTCTTTTTGTTGACATTTTAAGCTTTTGTTCTATTACCCTGTCACATACAAATTAGATGCATGTTGCATCATTCATCTTCTGTAGTTTGCAATATCTAGTGTTGCTTGCAATGCTGAATAGTTTCAATACACTGAGAACTTCTTGTCTCATTCCCTCTGCCTTACAACTGGATTCACCTTTGCATGTTTAATAACATTAACATATCATTTTACCATATTATAAATATCTACGTTTGAGCAGATATCCACAAACACTGTATTTAACAGTAAACACTGGTCTAAACATTATAATATTCACCATAGAGTAAACACTCATACTAGCCTACTTTTATATCGTGCTGTTTTATTATCGAACATATAAAAACATCCTCTTGTCGTACATATACATTTAGCATTAGGCTTCATGTTTTTAATCATATCACATTTCATAACGTACATTTTAGTCTGGCACCAGTTTAACTAGTAACTACAATGTAGTTTATGCAACAATAACATGCTATTATGAGTGTCTTACCTTAAAAATCGTTCTCATAAATACTCAAATCGTGTTCTTCTTATTCTTCTGAGGTAAATCCAAGGTAAACAGCACAGCACATTGAGCACAAACACAGTCTTCCAAACTCGAGGAAAAACAGGAATACAGTACTTGTTTTTGAGGTAATGAGTCCGTTAACAGCACGTGGATCATTTGCATGTCAATTGCTCATGCGCGCGTGGGCGTGGTCACATTAGAGTTAATTAGCTCGGACTGGAGAAACTGTACATGTCGTTGCTTTCATAGGATTACTTAAACAGAGAATATTTGTTTTTTATATGGTTTACATAATTTAAAAATGGAGACTTCAAGCTTTGTAAAGACACATGTTTCATGCCACAGTGACAAGCATTCGCGGAGTTACAGATCATTTTCTGTCGCATTTCAGAATGAACTTCACTTTGAGAGAGACGGGACAACGCATCATGTTTATTTATATTTTATTTTACGAAAAACACAACGTTTTGTTTTCATTATTTGCAATAGCCAACCCCAGGGGGTTAAATGAAACATAAAATAAATCATTTATTTAATTTAGTTATTATAGATTATAAAGGTTTTTAAACATCTGAAAGGTCATCTAAAGCCAGATCACCTCTATTTTTTTTTTTTTTTTTTTTAAATAGAGTCCGCCCAGTGAATTTTGCCCATTTCCACCACTGTATATATATATATATATATATATATATATATATATATATATATATATACACACACACACACACACACACAGTGAACTGTATGGTAACACACTGAGGTCAGATACAATACACACACACACACATTCATTCATACGTGTATATATGAAGACTTAAGACGTAAAAGAAAAAAATTCTTCTAAAATGAGCATTTTTATCAAGCTTGTATTATTTAGCTTCAGTAATTTCACTTTAATGACAATTAATAGGTCCTTTTCATTGCCATTAAAGTGAAATAACTGAACATAAACATACAAGCTTGATAAAAATAATCAAACTAGAAGAAAATTCCAGATGGCACTTAGAGGCTTTTACATCTTAAGTATTCATATACAGGCTTGGGAGGATTACTTTAAAAATGTATTCCGTTACAGTTACAAATTACTTCATAAAAAAAGTATTCTGTAACGTAATCCAAGTACTATAATATGAAAGTAATGTAACTGATTACTTTTGGATTACTTCAAGGTCACGTATATAAATCAAGTCAAGCAAGAAGAAATATTATAAAAAAAAATATTAAAAAACTTTTATTTATTAAGAATTTGGCTCAGTGTACATTACAATATTTTCAAAATATACACACAGGCCTGAATATATATTTATGTAAAGGGCTATACAGACATCTAGTGGCTAATGTATGGTATTACAGATTATTTTGTTTTATTTGTAACAAATTTTTAACTTAAAAATAAAAACACAACATTTACATTTTTTACACAATCTACATATTAGTTTATTTTAAAATAGGCCTACATGTTGACTAAAGCCGTGATCTTTCTTAATTTGCCTGACTGAACTTGTGGCGTTGGCAGTGGGAGTTCCCCTACGTTACCTAGACAGCGAACATCCCGTTACGTGAGAAAAGATTAAGAAAGGACATTTTGAGTACTAAAAAAGATACTCTCCTAATTTCTACAAAATAGCAGCGGAATTTCCATGAATTAAAAGCGATTTTACTCGCAGGCAGCGTCGTTTCTACTAGCAGCAGTGATTCAATCTGCGTCTGAGGAGATTGTAGACAGCTGTTATTTGCACATGCACCAGCGCGTGGCACACGTGAGTCATTACTGGCAACAGAACCAGGAACTACTGTATAATCAAGCAGCGCTTAATATAGTGTTATTATGCCAAAATACTTATTTATTTAGTTTTAAATTAAACCATTGTAATCCTGAAAGTATTCCCCCTTTTTTTTTTATGTAACTATAATCTGATTACTACGTTTTTTGACGTAACTGTAACGGATTACAGTTACTGGATTTTTGTATCCTGATTACGTAACGCCGTTACATGTATTCCGTTACTCCCCAACCCTGTATATATATATATATATATATATGTGTAATGTGTGTGTATATATATACACACACACACATACATAAGAAATGGATCATATACATATAATACATACATATTATATTTATAAATAATCCAACACCGAAAACAAGTGTCTTGTCGATTCAAATTGTATTCTAAAATAAACTATGAACACGTTTACAGATTGTGAGCCCTACAACCTACTGCGCCAATTCTTCATATATATTTTAAAGATGGAGCTGACCTCCACCCCGACCTCCGACTTTCACGGTAGTCCATCCAGTCACTGATTGCGACCATGGGTGGAAAAAAAGGCCATTGAGGTGCTGGTGTTCTAGCTATATCACATATTTGAGCTTAATTTTTTACAAATTATTTACTTTAAATTTGGGTAGGAAAAATACAAGTGGAAATCCAAAAATTACCCAAGGTGTAAAGTTCTCATCTTGTACACATGCTTTTAAAGAAACAGATTTTAAATTATTTTAAAGTGATGCCCAACAAATGAGATTGTTAGTAAGAAAGTCCCTTTAGATATTTTAGAAACCTGTGAAGGTTACCTTACTGAAGCTGCTGACGTTCATTGTCTTCCATCAAGATGACACTTTAATAAAAAAAGTTTTAAAACTTTTGCTTTTGGTGGTGCTTTAAGCTCTATTATACTACTTTGTGCCAAAGTTTTGTGATTTTGTTTTAAACTTTTGTATTCTGTATCCATTTAAAAGTTAAATAATATACAAAAATAAAGCAAATACATTTTAAAGGTGTCTGGGGTGTGTGGGTATTTCTCTTCAGTGTGGCACTCATATTTTTCAGATATACCTGCAATTTGCTTTAAAAAAAAAAAAAAACATCTGGAATCTGCCACAAAATAAGTGCACACACAACACCCTTTAAAAATATTAATTACTCCATGCCACATATTAAACACTTTACAACTGACAATCTAACTACTGTAAATCCCTGGGAATGAAGTGTTTTGTAATAAAACTTGCTAAAACAGCATTACAAAATGAACTTACTAACAAATAAATGGAAAGAGAGTGTGTCACATTTGTTTTCTTTATTATATATTTTTTTTAGCAATTATTTCTAAAAGCTGAAGGAATCTTTCCTCTCTCTCGTCGCTCTTTCTTTTCTTTCCTCCCTTTCATTAGCCACTCTCCAGGTGTAGTCATCAGCCCCCTGCAAAATCAACACAGAATTTAACATTAGTGATGAACCATGGTCAATCTATATTATTAAATTAATATGAATGTTACATGGACAAGTTGAGGTACACTTGATAACAGTAGCTTGCTACGTAGCCAACACATACTACATCAACACTGGTAAAGGAGAAATAAAATCGTTGTAAAATAAAAAGATAAAAGTTTTGTAACCCTCTCATTTAACTAACGTTAACTTAGCTGACAGGCATTAGCTCGTTCTGTTCGGTAATAATAATAATGATAAAATTGTCATTTAGCAGCCAATTCACAAACTTGTACCCTCGATTTACATTATTTAAACTTTTAACAAGTCAATCGTTTACTTATATGATGTTAAACGAATACAATTTAACCACAAATAAACAAAAAGTGTGTTGTAAAGTACTTACACTTGAAAACAGCCGCGTCTCCGTTTTCCGCCATTTTCAAATATAACGACGACAACTCCTCTCCCGTGGCATCATGGGATAGTAAAGTGTCCATCGTATGCGCACTTCAGAATCTCGCCGGATGTAGTAGGTCATCCGGGTACTTCTCGCCTACTGTTTTTCAAATTCTATGATTTCGGACATACTACTCTGCTCGCGTACTGTTTTTCGCATACTATATAGTAGGGAAGTATTCGATTTCGGACGCAGCCATAGTCTTTACGTTACTGTCTGTTGAAAAGACACAAATATTTTGCTAGCTTATCATATCTTGCTTGCTATATTAATATAATTAGGAGGTAATGTTATAGTTTCATTGTATTATTTGTCTGATAATACATCTATTTATACCCATGATTATATGCATATGTATTTCACATAATTAGGGAAGTAGCCTAATGTTTATAGTACCACTTTGTTCATGTTAGTTCACAGTGCGTTAACGGATTTTAACAAATAAAACATTGGAGTGTAATAAATAATGTATTAGTAAATGGGTTAGAAAATATTTATAAATGCTGTAGAAGTGCCTTTCATTTATGTTCATGTACAGATCTGTAACATAATTATGGAATTAATGTTTACACTTCATTCTATTATTTTCCAGATGATGCATCACTACTACACCAATATAATGCGGACCGCTGAGGTGTGGGCCTATCAGCGAACAAGTGACTGGTGGGAGAACACTGCTCAAAGATTTACAGATGAGCAGTGGCTGGGCGACTTCAGAGTTTCCCGAGAAACATTCACATACATTTGTATGTCGAGCCCGTTGTGTGGTTGAACATGCGTTTGGGAGGTTGAAAGGAAGGTGGAAGTGTCTCAGTAAGCGAAATGACTGCAATGTAAATGTTGTTGTTGATATGGTGGAGACATGCTGTACACTGCACAACTTGTGTGAATTGTACATGGACAGATTTATACCAGAGTGGTGTGATCGTGATAGAGATGCTGAACGTTCACCTTGCAATGTTGGTGATGAGCGTTCAGATGCAAGAAGTGCTCTGCAACAGTTGTTCATGCAGCAGCAATAATTAAGTTGTTGTTATATTGTGTTTGTTACAAATAAAATATTTGAAATGAAGATTTGGTATAACCCTGTTTTGTGACTGGAATACAATTCTTTATCCTAAACGGTACATGGTTACATCAGACATTATTTGATCAATAAGCAATAGGCCATTTAAGCATACAGAGTGAATACTGCAATATATTTTTTAAATAACATACAATTAAACAATCTTCTCACTATTTTTAAATAAAATCAAAAATACTCAGTTTAACAGGTATGTTTTTATTTATATATTGCAGTTGTAAGTATATGTCTGTTCAAATGCTTTTAGATATGGTCACTTCTGTTAATGGTACTTTTAAATGTGAAACTGCTTACACTGTTTACAGTATTACAGAATACAAAAGGTGCCGATCAGACAGCCGTTTAAATAATTTGCCCATCAATAAGCATAGTAGTGTATACCAATAGATGTGTTATAGCTTAATTATCATTCTACTGACTAGGATCGTATTTGCATTACAGAATACAAAAGGTGCCCATCAGACAGCCGTTTAAATAATGTGCCCATCAGTATGCATAGTAGTTTATACCAATAAATGTCTTATAGCCTATTTTTCATTCTACTGACTAGGATCATATTTGCATTACAGAATACAAAAGGTTCCCATCAGAAAGCCGTTTAAATAATGTCACCATCAGTATGCATAGTTGTCTACACCAATACCTACCTTGATGGCTTATCTGAGTCACAAAGTCTTTATATTTTAGTTTATTATCATGTAGGTAACTTTTACAATAGGTTTTCATAAGAAAAACTTTTTTTTTTGCTAACATATATGCAGTGTGAACTAACATGAACCAACAATGAATTACTAATAAAGAATGTATTCAAGTAACATTCATTTTACATATATGCCTTATAATATGTGTATAATATTTTACTATAAGATTGTGTATTTTGCTTTTGATAATGTGCCCCTTAATAAGCATGATTTCCATTTGCCTCAGTTATAATAACACAGCTATTACTTTATTTATATATTAAGTTCACATCAGAGTGCAAAAATACAAAGGTGCTTATAAAATGTGCATACATACACATACAAATGAAACAAAACAGGTGCTTTTGAGAAGTACTATTACAAATGTGCACACAAACGAAACGGCAGGTGAATTTAAGTAGTGACGTTCTATTTACACAATAAACTTTTAAGGCATTAAGGCAAACAGAAAGATAGATGTTTTGTCCATCTACTTCCGCTGGAGAAGGGCTGCGGCCAAATTACTGAAGACTGATGCAAAAGACTCAGATTCTTTCTGTCTTTGTGACATCTCCTCCCGTCTGAGTTGTGCATCATAGTCCAATTCCTCTCGTCTCATCATCATTTCTTTCTTCATTTCTTCTCTTCTCAGCTCCCGCTCTTCTTCCATCTGTTGCTGTGTTATGTCCCGCATACACTGCAAAAACTCCCTTGATGCCAAATTTGCAGCTTTGCGTTTGCGACTCTCTGTAAAAGCAGACACAAAAATTAGCAGGATATTTGGGATGTCTTCTGATAGATTATAGATTGTGGTATAGCACATACAGTATTCCAAACTGTAAAGTTTGTTACATATATTTATTTAGCAGGTAAATTAAACGCAAACATACCTGGTCTAGTCCTTTGTGGAATGTGATGTGATCCTCCTCTTATTATGGTTAGATCTTCAGGGCTGTCATGTCTCTCTGTAATAAACATACATTTAGAATAATTACATACTGACAAGAAACTAACAAAATGTTTAATACTTCTGTGGTGTATTTTGTATATTTTTTTGCATACCGGGTGTCGACGTTAGCAGTGGAAGTGTAGTTGACGGTCCCTGCTCCACTTCTGAGTCAAATAAAGCACTCTGGGATGACGATTCTAGCACACAAAACACAAACACGCATATGAGCCACTTATGCAATATTTTATTTGTTTTCTTAGGAAGTTAGAAAACTTAGATTTTAGGAAGATAGCATGTATTAACTCACCGTCCGCGGCTGCCATAGTGTCCCGACTTGTCTCTCCACTAACAGAGGGACGGTGACCCAGCACGCCGTCCATCAAGTCGAACCATGGAAAGTTCCTTCTCTGGGCACCGCTTTGTCCATTGTGCGTTTTAATCGCTTTGTACTGTGCCCGCAACTTTTTTAATTTTTCCCGAACTTGAAGCGTTGTTCGCTGAATGCTTAGCTTAGCAAGTTCAGCAACGATGTATTTTATAACGTCCTCGTTTCTGCACACGCCGTCAAATTGACGTTGTACCCTTTCTTCTGCCCAAATGCTCAGAAGAGCTTTGGTATCTTCGACAGACCTGTACAGGCGATTCTCCATTTCGAGCAGCGTTTATTTTTCGCGATATAAAAAAGTGAAATGTCCATCTTGCCGCAGACTATAACTTTCCCTAACACCGATAAACTCCGCCTTTTACCTTGACCACGCCTCTAGCCCGAGCTGGCCCAAGGTATTCGACGGGCCAGAAATCCTGGCCGTTGGCCCCGAGTAAGCCCCGATCAAGCCCCGGAAGTGACAGTGGAAACGCGACTGGCCCTGGCACGCACTAGCACGGCCCGGCCCTGGCCCGACAGTGGAAACGCGGCTAATGGAGTCCCTAATCATGCAGATTTTGGCAACAATTGATTGTGGTATTAATTCTGCTACATCAAGATAATTCTATTAACTGATCCAAATAGGTTCGGTTCTTCGATTCAGTTCTAACCGAATTCTCGTCCAACGTGCGATGGGTGGGGGCAATATTTGCCGGAAATAGTAGACCATCCGGGTATCTTTGGAACACTCATTTCAACATACTACGATTTGAGATGTACTAACTCTATTTTCTAATACTATTTAGGACGGATAGTATGTGAATTGGGACACACCGTGGGTGTTTGCAGAGATTGGCTGCGTTCGAAACCGCATACTTCCCTACTATAGTACTATAGTAGGGGAAAAGCAGTAGGCGGGTGAAAAAGTATGTATGAATCCTTAGTATTCATAAAAGAGTAGGCAAGAATTACCTGGTTGACGGACTAATTCTCACGAGATTCGAACGTGTGTATGCTAGTGCGTTCGAATATGCCTACTTACCAACTATATAGTAGGACAAAACAGTATGTGAAAGGAGTAGTATGTTCGAAACATCGGCTGCATTCGAAACCGCATACTTCCCTACTATATAGTAGGGGAAAAGTAGTATGCGAGCAAAAAAGTATGTACGAATCCTTAGTATTCATAAAAGAGTAGGCGAGAATTACCTGGGTGACATACTAATTCTCACGAGATTCGGATGTGCGTATACTTATAGAGCGTTCGAATATGCCTACTTACCTACTATATGAGAAACCAGTACATGAAAGGAGTAGTATGTTCGAAACATCAGTATTCACAAAAGAGTAGGTGAGAAGTTCCCGGATGATCTACTGCTTCCACCCAGATTTTCGAGTGCTCAACCGATAGATACTTTTCTATCCCAGGAGGCCTCGCGAGAGGATACGTCATAATCGAACATCGCTGAGATCAGCAACGTGGGTGCTTTCAAATGTGAGTAAACACAGTTCCTTGTGTTAAAATCGCATGTGTTGAACTATACTGTAGAATAAACTGTTGAATTGTTGAAGGTGTAAAGACGTTAGACAGTATTAGATAGTATTATATAGTATAGTTGTGATTTTGCTGTAAAACACGTTTTATTACGTATAGCTGTCAGGGGAGCTCCTGTAAACACACGTACATCTCCAAAGTGGATTAAACCATATACATCTTAAAGATGCTTACTTTAAATATCTATTTACATCTGACTGGAAAATATTCTATAAGTATTGCAGATGAGCACATCACAACATGAAATAGACATCTGATTGAGTGATGTATGTGTGCTATTATGTAGAATTCACTGTTGTCAACACTGCTTACATTAGACAAATGTGCTGTAAGGTAAATAAACAAATCTATAATGTAACTAAACATAAGTTATATATTTTATTTGTCCATTAGTACTGTTGATAAATTGAGGAACATTTATGTTGGATAAAAAGTGAGTTAACAAATCAGCAACAACCTCAACATGTAAATGTAGTGAGAACATAATCACAGAGGTAACATGAATCTATAGTATCTCACTCAATAAGCCTAAACACAAAATCTGCTTTCGCAAAACAAAAGAAATTAATCCTGAACACCTGTCTTATGACCTACAAAACCTGGCCATATCCGCCCATCACTCTTCTCCTGACGCACTTGTCGATCATTACAATACCGGATTGCAAGAGATACTTGATGCCCATGCGCCCCTCAAGACATGGACTGTAACATTTACACGCTCTGCCCCGTGGTACACTGGTGCGCTGCGTAGACAGAAGGCGGCTGGGAGGGTCCTTGAAAGGCGCTGCGTTGCCTCTGGGCTGACTGTCCATAAAACTGCTTATAGAGAACACCAAAGATCATATTCCAATTTACTCAGTCAGGCACGATCACAATACTATTCCAACATCATTAACAATAATCCAGGAAATTCAAAACAGCTCTTTAAAACAATAAATCATCTTCTCAGTCCAACAACCTTGAGGCAAAATAACAGTACAGACGATCAGTGCAATAAATTCCTTGATTCTTTCACCACAAAAATAACTACCATCCATTCTAACCTAACACCCAGCAATGTCATTCCATCCATCCCCTCAACCTCAGCACCAACATTCTCTGATTTCATTCTCCCCACACACAGACAGGTTGAGACTCTCATACAAAGCATGAGACCCTCAACGTGCTCACTGGACCCCCTTCCCTCTGCTTTGATCAAATCAAATATGACTTTCCTAAGCCCTCTCATCACCACCATTATAAACTCTTCCCTGCAATCTGGCCATCTTCCAATCTCTTTGAAAACTGCACTTATCAATCCTCGGCTTAAGAAACCCTCCCTCGATCCAGATGTCTTATCAAATTACCGGCCCATTTCTAACCTCACATTTCTCTCCAAAGTCATTGAAAAAGTCATTGTCACCCAAATCCACAATCACCTTCACTCACACAGTCTCTATGAAAAATTCCAGTCTGGTTTCCGCTGCGCCCATAGTACAGAGACAGCCCTGGTCAGGGTCACAAACGATCTGCTTGTGGCTGCTGACCAGGGCTCTCCATCCCTCCTCCTGCTCTTGGACCTCTCAGCTGCCTTCGACATTGTTGACCACGCCATCCTCCTCCACAGTCTGCAACACTTCATCGGCATTTCACACACAGCATTTCAGTGGTTTCAGTCCTACCTGACTGATAGAGTTGAGTATGTGGCCCTGGGGGGAGCCAGGTCGAGGCCCCACACAGTCACATGTGGACTGCCTCAGGGTTCGGTCCTCGGCCCCACCCTTTTCTCCATTTATATGCTCCCCCTGGGCCATATCATAAGCAGGCATGGAGTTGCTTTCCACTGCTATGCTGATGATACTCAGCTCTATGTCAGGTTGGACCCCACATCCCCCACATCATCACTCCCCACTCTAACTGCCTGCCTGGAGGAGACAAAGTCATGGATGACTGACAACTTCCTTCAGCTAAACAGCTCCAAAACTGAAGGTCTCCTCATTGGGACCCCACACCAACTCCGATCCTCCACCCTGACCATTTACTCATTTGCTGGCCATGACATTTCTCTCACATCCTCTATAACAAACCTGGGGGTTCGATTTGACCCCCACCTATCATTTAACACCCACATCCAACTTATCTGTAAGACTGCATTCTTTCATCTCCGGAACATCTCTAAACTCCGCCCCTCCCTCTTCCTTTCCGATTCAGAGAAGCTGGTTCATGCCTTTGTCTCCTCCAGGCTCAACTACTGCAATGCACTCCTCATCGGGATCCCTGGCAGTAGCCTGCAGAGACTGCAGTACATTCAGAACTGCGCTGCAAGGGTCCTGATGAGGGTGCGTAAATCTGAGCACATCACACCCATCCTCCATAAACTTCACTGGCTTCCTGTTAGGTTCAGGATTGAGTATAAGATCTGTCTCCTGACCTATCAGTGTGTCTACGGCAGCGCACCAGTGTACCTCCAAGACCTCATCAATAGGCAAAACCCAACCCGACATCTCCGTTCCTCTGATAGCCACCAACTCCAGGTCCCTAAGTCCAAACTCCGCATTATGGGAGATAGGGCCTTCCAGGTGGCTGCGCCTCGACTGTGGAATACCCTCCCCAACCACCTAAGGTCGCCACAATCTATTGAGGTTTTTAAAAATAATTTAAAGACTCACTTATTTTGTATTGCATTTTCTTAATATAATTTTGTTTCTTGCTGTTTTTGACTGTTTTTATGTTCAGTGTTTTTACCTGTGCACCTGTAGCACTTTGAGATGTGTTCTTCACGTGTAAAGTGCAATACAAATAAAATTTATTATTATTATTATTATTATCTTGTCTGGATGTTACAGGGACAGATGAACAGATGTGTGTTTATCCGGTGGAGAGTGGCTCATGAAGGCTTTGAGTACTACAGAAATGAATAGCAAAATCTATTTAAATCTTAAATTGTAGTTTATTTACATTTTTTGTCATTTCAAACCGAGTTATTAGCACTTTTCTGATTCTTGATTTTTGTGCATTTTCTGCAGAGCTTTTGTGGTGGAGCAGGGCCTGCAAGGAAAGATGAAAGGCATTTGTGGGGGAATTTTTTTTATTTTATGGATCTTAAATATAAAGTAAGATCATTTTGTTACTTCTAATACATAAATCAAATGACATTGTGCTGTTAAAATGACTACTTTTGTATAATGTTTGTGCATTTTTGTAGGATCTGAAATGTCTGCAGTCCAGAGCTGGATGGATGAGCACCATCACTCCACCTTCACTTATTGCCTCAGATTGTGAAGTACAGCGCAGCACGCAACAACCTCAGGCACGAATGCACGGCTCACCTCTGGTGGTCAGCTGCTTCATCAGAATAAAGCTGCAGAATGGGAACATCTGTGCTGAGATGGCAGTAGGATGTGGGGTTCAGCGCCTGTACATACATGATTGTAGTTTGAATAAAGCTTTGTTTCATGTGTTTGTTGACTTGTATATGCATTTGTTTGGTTACTTTTATTTGTTATTTTACTAATTTATTCATGTTTCTTATTGTTGTCAGTAAATAAAATATAATGACTTAATTAATTAATGCATTAATTCATTGCTTAACTGAAAATTGAGATGTGTTCCCTGCATTTATCTAGTGTGTATTCATGCATAGCTATGTCATTTAACAAAACAAATTACATTTTGCTTGTTTTATTAAATTATATCATTTTCAGTAAAAAAAAAAAAGAAAAAAGAAAAGTAATATGATTAAGTATGGGTCAGCATTTATTATAATTATTTTGTGTAAGTTTTGGGGTGGCCTAGCAATGCAATTCATTCTGAGGTCTTTTCGAGTATAAAATCAACAGTTTTTTCCAAAGGTGAGATCGAGCAGCTGTCCTACATCTCCTTTGTACAGACATTACAAACGCTGTGGAAAACCATTCTAGGTAAGGCTGTCGAGTTACTGATGTTATGAAGTGTTAGTGCACCTGTCACTCATATAATTTTGAATTGCAGAACTTAGTTACGTACAAGATCAGGGAAAGATGCCATGGTCGTATCTTTAACAATGAACAATCATAATAAAAATAAATAAAAAAAAAACAGAAAACATAAAGATCATGGGTTTGTGTACATCATAATATGAGATTTTATACACAGAAAAAAGAACAATGACAAGGTTACATATCTTTAATTCTTCATAATAATTTTTTGTTATTTATAAACCTGAGGGATGACACGAGATGCTTGTGGGTGATTTTTTTTAAATATAAAATGAAGAAATTAAAGTGTACGTAAAAAATGGCTGTGAAATCTAAGTTATTTACTGTAGATTTCACAGTAACATTACTGTATAAGATTTTTACAGTAGAATATTGTAAAGTTTACAGTAAGACCTTAAAAATCACAGTAGTCCAAGCATTACAGTTGATGTTTGGATGTAAATGGGTGTTAACAGGGCAATAAAATATTTGATAAGCCTTATCTTAAACTTCTCCAAAGTCTCCGCTGACATGGTCTAACAATTTAGACTTCATAAACGCATAATTTTTTGAGATATCATCCTCAGATTTGAAAAGAAGCACGACCATTGGTTATAAGTTGCAATAGTATATTCACATAATTATGTTTATTAATATTTTATATTATAAAATATTATTATATATTTTTATTTATTATATATTTATAATATATATTATATATATTTTATATGTATTTTTCTTCGGAAGCAGGAGAGATAAACGTGCAACTTTCCAGAGCTGTTTCTGAGCTGCAGGGCGAAATCAAAGCGCCGGCAGAGTGGGCGGGGTTTACCCAGTCTAGAAAGCTCTAGAATCTGTGGAAAAAAAGCGCGAAAGAAGCAGCACTTCAATTTCTGACTCGTCGTCGGTGACAGAAAAGCTCCGTTAATACTCAAATTTACGTTTCTTTACACGCGGCTTTGTCTTGTGGTTGTATTTATTTTATTTTCGTCTTTGTGTTGATATCCTGAGAGGAATTCAGCGAAAACGTTTCCGCGAGAGCTCCGACGGAGACGTTTTCACAGCCTTTAACGTTAATGCTACAGGTAACGTTACTAGCAGTAGCTAGCTAGCCAGGAGAAGTTTTTTGTTTTTTTTACCCGTGGCCTCTGCCGGAGTTTCCATCTTGGAATCGCGGATCCTTCACCAACTGCTTATCGGAACTTCCAGAAAATCAGTAAGTAACTTTACTATCACTTATCCTGGGTGCCAGCCCGAACCCCGCCCACAACATTTTTTGGTCGGGAAGTTCGGTCTGGACTCGATCCGTTGAGGAGTAATTATGCTCGGCTCCCAGAAGGCCGGGCCAATCAAATTGCCAGGGCGGGCTTTAATCGATGATGGACAGATGATCTGCGGTTACGTAATCACCCACGTCACCAAAGAGCGCTTGATTTGAATTAGTTTACAACAAGAAGACTGCCGCTGGAGAATTGAGATTTCACGAGTTTACACTTGCAAATAAGTCAGATAGAATAAATGCGTATATTAGATTTCACGAGTTCACACAGATAAGTCAGATGCGTATATGACGTGCTGTCCGAGGAGAGGGCTGTGGGCTCGGTAGCCATTCTCCCCCCGGTATTCCTGGTTGTGAGAGAACAAGCCAAGACAAGAGTAAGGATTCGGGGTGGTGGAGGGATGCTGAAAAACTGTCAGGGAGTGTTAGGTAAGTTGACAGAGTGAATATGCTTCCTCATGCTGATATAGGGTACATGGTATTGTTTGATGACAAGTTGATATTGGATTGATTATTTGTACGTGTTCCTCCCGAACCTTGTTTATGAAACATCATGTGTAGATTCCGCCATCGCGTCTGTTATAGAAGATATCCACAGCGCATTCATTTTAAAAGAGGAACAGAGAGCCGCTACATTTTGTTGGTTGAAAATATGAATGAAGAACATGCGTCATTTACTCCGTTGCTCTGATTGGTTGTAGGTCTATCCAATTGAGTGCAGAGTTTTTTTTTTTTTCCTGGTTCAGTTGAGACACGCCCCATAATTAAAGTCCTATGGAGCAGTATCAGACTCACATTCTGACTAGAATATGAGTATGACAAAGTCAGGCTAACTATCTCTACTAGGAGCAAAAAAAAAGTTCTGTGCCACCCTTGTCAGGCTGTGGAAAGCCACATGTATCTTATAATACAGCTAGCGCTAGGAGTATAACCAGTTAGCTTGCCATCAAAATGATGGCATTGGGGTGAGTAAATTATTAGGAAATTTTCATTTTGAGGTGAACTAATCCTTTAATGCACTGCTTCGAAGATATGTATGCTCCCTGCCCTGTTTTTACAATCTTTTATTTATTTCTATGAAATATAATTTTTGTGATGACTCTTGTCTTTACTAAGGAGAGACAATCCTGACTGCAAAAAAAATGGATGCTGTCGATCAAGGGGAGAGTCGTAATCCCACCTGGTGCTCGCATGACGGACTTCACCACTGCCTTGTCCGCTCTCTTCGACTGTTATGTAACGTTATTCAACCTAGAGTATCAGGTGGAAGCCAGCACAACACTGGAGTTTGTTCAGAGGTATTTTTTATCTTAAATAGTTTGATTGCAATGTAAAAGCAAATTGACAATTGAAAAGCTGTTCAAAATCATCTTCTCCCTTAAAAATGTTATGTAATAGGGTTGGGCGATAGGGCTGAAAACTGAGTTTTTCACTGAAAAAGTGTTTCATATTGGTCGATATCGATAATTATTGATATTTTTTATGATATGACCTATTTAAAATAAAGACCAGGAGAAAAATATATTACATTTAAATATTTTTATTTTAAACTTAAAGGATTAGTTCACCTCAAAATGAAAATTTCCTAATAATTTACTCACCCCAATGCCATCCAAGATATCCATGTCTTTCTTTCTTCAGTGGAAAAGAAATTAAGTTTTTTGAGGAAACAATAGCAACCAACTGAGTTAGTTGCCATTGAAGTCCATTATATGAAGAAAAAATCCTGAAATGTTTTCCTCAAAAAACTTGATTTATTTTCCACTGAAGAAAGAAAGACATGGATATCTTGGATGGCATTGGGGTGAGTAAATTATTAGGAAATTTTAATTTTGGGGTGAACTAATCCTTTAACCTTCCTCTGATTCATAGGTGTGATTGGCAAAGGACAAAAAAGCAGGAAAATATAAGGCGCACCTATCATGACGTGGCCACAGCACGTGTGATTATCCCGGTAGTTAGGACATCGCACAAGATTTGTCAACACAGAAAACATTTCATCACTGGATAGGTTTTGTCCGTTTATTTAAAGTGTGGTTTATGTCAGCTGAATGTGCGGAACACTTTTCAGAGAAGATAAGGCAACGTTATTTTAGTACAATTCACACCCAGCGGTAACTCAGGGGAAAAAAATCTCTGAATGCTTCACGTGAAACGGCCGGAGGAGGCGCTCTCTCTCTCTCTGCTCGTTCTCTCAGTAACATGCGCGCCTGTCAGAATTGGCGCAGCAGTCAGTCATCTACTCTACATCACTCTCCGATCAAATAAGGCTTTCCACTTTTCACTCCACACCGGTTCTGTTACTGAAGAATCCAACACTAGACAACGATATGGCGCAGCTAAACTGTTACATGATTGGCTGGTAGCGTGTTACTCCCTACGTTGCTAGGTTACCAGAGAGTGAGTGCCTTTGTTCATGCAACCAAACTTGCTTCGCAACCTCTGGTTTCTTCCGACGAAGAAAAAAATAAAATATCGAACGTTTTATCGAACGCATTTTTTATTGATATTGATTACATGTCTATCGCGATACATATTTTTAATGTTTTATCGCCCAGCCCTATTATGTAAAGTATCTGAGTATCTAAATAGTGTAGGTTGAAGCCTCCTTACAACTTGAATGCTTTAGGAGGACTGTTGGGCATGTACACACTATATTCCTTTTTACATAAAACCTTTTGGGAGAAATTGAGAGGACCCAATGCGGAGATGTCTGGGGAATATGATTTGCCCTGAAAAAACAAACAAGGAGAGTGGTTTATGTCCTGTAAACAGTTGTGATTTGCTAACCAGTTACTCATTACTTACTTACTTAGGCCTGTTACTCCAAGGAGCATAGCCCACTTACAATATTTCTCCACTTCATTCTGTTCTGTGCCAGCTTCTCCAGATCTTGCCAGCTCATTCCATCTCAGCTGTGACACTCCTCCTCCAGGTGTTTCTTGGTCTCCCTCTACCACGTTTACCCTGTGGGTTCCACTGCAGGGCTTTGTGTCATGGAATTATTCGTTTTACACAATGTGTGCCCAATCCATCCCCTTTTTCGTTTCTTTATTTCCACTTCTATCTCAGGCTGCTTTGCTCTTCTCCACAGCTCTTAATTCTTCATTTTTTTCAGGCCAAGAATACGTCTTAGGCAGTGGTTGAAGAATTGTAGCTTGTTCAGGAGGTTCTTTGTTGTTTTCCACGTCTCAGATCTTTAAAGGAGTATGGTATTAATGCTTGAGTCGAATAGCCGTAGTTTGGTCTTGAGTGTGATGTTACGCGCTCTTCATTTGGGCTCCATCATGCCAAATGCAGCTCTTGCCTTGCCTTGCCTATTCTCTTTACATCCCTTTTTGATCCGCCATCACTTGCTACCTACATGGAGTTGACTTCCTCTAGTTGTTGGTAGTTAACCATCAAGCTGGCCAGTGTCTTTCTATTTGCACTTTGGTCGTTGTGCTAATGTGGAGACCTGTCTCAGCTGACTTCTGTTCTACTTCTCTCAATTTCTCTTGCATTTGTTGGTGTTTTTGGGACAGTAATGTGATATAATCTGCAAAGTCTAGGTCGTCCAGTTGTGTAAATGGGGTCCATTGGATCCTATTGCGCCTGTTGTCAGTGGCTTTGCCGCATGATCTAGTCGACCTTCGAAGAGGAATAGTAATCGAGAAAGTAGACAGCCTTGACTATGCCTTGAGATGTGAAATGCCTCTGTCAGCTGGCCTTTATGTATGATTTTACATTGCTCACTGCACTTACAGTTATTCATTAATGTGTACATATTGTCCCATCCCCTAACTCCTATACTCATGTTCATAGGTTTTTAGTCGGGATTAATCCTGACTCCAACAAGTGCACTGCCAAGGAGCAGATGAGCAAGACGACTGGGAGAGTGGTGAAGCGGAAGACTTCATACATGAATCCCCATGTAATCTCCTTCATCAGGGACTTCACGGAGTTCTATTTGCTAACTGACTAGATACAGGTGAGGTTCTGATAATAGCTCTAATAATAATTATAATATAATAAATAATATAGGTATATGTGGGTATAATATAATTAATCATAATTTACAAACAAACAAAAAACTGTCCAGTGATGAAATGTTTCCTGTTGACAAAAATCTTGTGCAATGTCCTAAACTCCTGGGATAATAAAACGCGTGCCGTAGTCCGCTACTGACACGTCCGATTCTCGAACTAATGACTCCTTTGAACCGATTACATTTAATGAATGGTTAAAACAACTGATCTGTCCAACACTGAACTCACGAGACGTCTGAATCGGTGTATAACAAATTGGTAACACTTTACAATATGGTTCCATTTATTAAACTCTAGTTAACTACATTAGTTAACATTAACTATTAATAAACTGCACTTCTACAGCATTTATTAATCTTTCTAAATGTTAATTTCACCATTTACTAGTAGCCTACATTATTTAAATAAAAAGTTGTATTTGTTAAAAGAACACTCCACTTCTTTTAGAAATAGGCTCATTTTACAACTCCCCCAGAGTTAAACAGTTGAGTTTTACCGTTTTTGAAACCATTCAGCCGATCTAATGTGTTTTCTTCTTTAATTTCAGGGCTCCAACTAGGATTCTAGGTCTCCAAGGGCATGCAAGAGGCCATAGACCTTTGTCAAGTGGCAGGGGAAGTTTATTTTCCTTTCTGTTTTAAATGTTCATGCAAATGTTAAATATTTAATTTTTTAATGTTCAATGTTTTATTTTATTTCAATACTGCCATAGTGTTATTTATTGCTCTTTAGAATGTGATAATACTCAGTTATTTGCATGGCTTCAAAGTAGTTAATTTTTTTTACTGTATTGTATCAATTTGCATTATTGTTCTGTCATAGCAACCAGTCATGCGGAACTAGTGAATGAACTAGTAACAGTTTGCTCTGTAACTTTACAAAACTTGTAATGAAATAGCCTCCTTTTGTAAAATTTTCTTCAGTCGTTAGTTAAATTTAGCAACAGTAGAATAAGCGGGATAATAGACTTCACGCCATTAGACTATCCAAAGTTAACACACTCCGCTGGGCGTTGTGGCCGCATTACAAACATAGAACGTGCGTTAACTTTGGATGGTATAATGGCATGTTGTCCAATGTCCATTATCCCTTTATGTTGTACCTGTTTTGTCATTCCTGTTGACCAAATGTTTTTAAATAAATAACTGTTAACAATTTTCTTATTGTCTGCAGTTGATTGCAATGTTTTAGAATATGGGTGATTCTTTTAATGATGGCTAATATTAAATCAGAGTGATACAGTATTTAAATTGTACAGTGAGAAACTGAATTTACAGTGATTAACTGTTATCTACTGTTTATAGTACTGTATTGCATACAATACATAAAAAAACAGTGCTTAACTGTTTTTTTGTATGTAAATGCAATTGAAATCACAGTATTTTTTTTTCTACTACAGTAAAACAATCAATACTGTAAATACAACTAAAATCACAGTGTTTAATTGTTTTTATTTTACAGTGAATACACAAAATACTGTAAATGTAAGTACAGTACCCTTACTGTAAAACGTATTCACAGTAACTTACTGGCAACAATTAGCCAGTAAGTTACTGTAAATACAACTAAAATCACAGTATTTAATTGTTTTTGATTTCACAGTGTATACATAAAATACTGTAAATGGAAGTACAGTACCCTTACTGTAAAAAGTATTCACAGTAACTTACTGTAAATTTTACAGTAAATTTTTTACAGTGCTATTATGGATTTTTGAAAATGACCTTTCAAGTAGTATGTAACATAGCTCTAAGTGAATGAACACATACTACGAAGTTTTAAATCTGAAAGTGCATAGTATATAAAGTTATTGTCTTTAAAAAAATAAGAGTCGACTCTGAGTCAATGGAATGAATCGTTTTTCAATCGAGTCATAAGCCGTTTCGTTGTGACGTCAAGACGAAACATTAGCATATTGCCCGCCCACTTATAGCTTGCGCAGACACCAGGGAAAACGTACTCGGTTACTAACGTAACCTCTGTTCTCTCTAGAGAGGGAACGAGTATTGCGTAAGCTAGCTTACGCTGCGGGAAAGTCTCCTTTCACGAGATACTGAAGCCAAAAATTATCCTAATTTTTTAAAACTTGTCAACGCAGTGCGGCAGCCTGCAGACCTAGGGCAAGCGAATCGCGTGCCCATTGGCTGCTCTGCGGCAACTGCAGCAGCCTATGGCTGAGCCTTGCGCGTGACGTCACGTCCAATGAGCGCGCTTGGCGCGCTTAGTGCGTCACAGCCCGTCATCAGGGGTGTGGCTTAGCGTATATAAGCAAGGAACAGAGGCTGCTTCGCTGGTTTCTGTCGCATGAAGCGAAAATGAGCTCGTGGCGAGAGCACGGCGGGTTACGCAATACTCGTTCCCTCTCTAGAGAGAACAGAGGTTACGTTAGTAACCGAGTACGTTCTCTTACGAGAGGTTCTCTCGTATTGCGTAAGCTAGCTTACGCTGCGGGAACACCTTTGTCAACGCCGTGCGCGCGCCCAGCATCCTGAATGAATCCCATGGGGAGCCCAGGGAACGCGAAGCGGAGCTGGGCGGCCAAGATACCATAGTACACAAGCACATAATATGGGGCAGGGAGCGGCACAGCCGGTCCAACTAACACTTCCATATAGTGTAGCTCAACCAGTAGAGCTAAATCAGCAGCGTAGCCCGCGCACAGACAGTGGGCTGGCTTACGCGAGACTTAGACTGATAGCACTTTGGCCTGCAAAGCGGGAACTTCCAGGTTGTAAAACCTAACAAATGTGGAGGGGGAGGCCCAGCCTGCCGCTGCACAAATGTCATGAATGGGAATCCCACTGGACCACGCCCACGATGAGGCCATGCCTCTGGTGGAGTGTGCCCGAATGCCCAAGGGGCACTGCAGGTTTTTAGATGCGTAAGCAGCTGCGATAGCATCGACTATCCATCTGGACAGAGTGTGTTTCGAGGCGGCGAGACCCTTGGTGCGCCCACCAAACGAAACAAAAAGCTGCTCTGAACGCCTGAAGGCGGCGGAGCGCGAAATATAGCTTCTCAGCGCCCTAACTGGGCAGAGGAGGTGACTATCTGCCTCGCAGCCAGTATTCGGCAGGGCTGAAAGGGAAATGACCTGCGCTCTGAAGGGAGTGCCCAAAATTTTTGGGACGTACCCATGCCTCGGTCTGAGAATAACTTTAGAGTCATTGGGTCCGAACTCGAGGCACGCAGCGTTAGTGGATAACGCGTGAAGGTCTCCCACACGTTTTACTGAAGACAGTGCTGTCAGAAAAACGGTTTTGAGCGTGAGGTATTTCATATCCACAGTTTCTAAGGGTTCAAAGGGATGTGCTTTCAGTGCGTCTAAGACCAGTGAAAGATCCCACATAGGAACCGAAGGGGGTCGCGGGGGGTTCATCCTCCTCGCTCCTCTAAGGAAGCGGATGACAAACTCGTTCCTTCCTAATGCGCGGCCCGGCTCTGAAACAGAGAGCGCTGAAATGGCCGCGACATAGACTTTGAGCGTGGAGGGGGACCTGCCCGCGTCCAGTAGCTCTTGAAGGAAGCACAATACTTGCGAGACCCCACATGTCTGTGGATTGAGCCCTCTGGTAGTGCACCATTTGTTAAACACAGACCATTTAGACGTGTAGAGCCGCCTCGTGGAGGGGGCTCTAGATTGTATGATCGTGTTCATCACCCCTTCTGGTAGATCAGCATGTAATTGTTGAGGCTCCACGCATGCAGAGACCAGTGCTCTGGGTGGGGATGCCAAATCGAGCCGCGGGCTTGAGAGAGAAGGTCTCTCCGCACCGGAATCGGCCAAGGGGCTGAGGTTGCCAATTGTATGAGTTCTGGGAACCAAGCTTGGTTCTCCCAGAACGGGGCTATGAGGAGCACTGTGTGGCGCGCTTTCCTGACTCTCTCGATGACCTGAGGCAGCAGAGAGACTGGTGGAAACGCATATAGCGGGCCGCTGGGCCAAGACTGGGCCAGCGCGTCCTCGCTCTTCGAAAAGAACGCTGGGCAGTGCGCGTTGTCTTTTGACGCAAAGAGGTCGACTTTCGCTCTGCCAAAGCAGCGCCACAGCGACTGGACTGTTTGGGGGTGTAGAGACCACTCCCCAGGGGGAACGTTGTCCCTGGACAGTCTGTCGGGGCCCTCGTTCAGATGGCCAGGCACATGCGATGCTCTCAGAGAGCGCAGAGAGTGCTGAGCCCATACGAGGAGGCGTTCCGTCAGGGCGCAGAGTTGCTTTGATCTGACACCGCCCTGGCGGTTCACATAGGCCACTACTGAAGTGTTGTCCGTGCGGACTAGAACATGGTGACCATGGAGGAAAGGGAGGAAGTGCATGAGCGCTTTCTCGACCGCGAGCATCTCTAGACAGTTTATGTGTAGGAGATTCTCCTGGTCTGACCAGTGGCCAAAGACCGGTCTGCCTTCGAAGAGCGCTCCCCAACCTAGGTTGGACGCGTCTGTCGAGACAACTTTCCGGTGTGAAACCACTCCCATATTCACTCCTGTGTGATACCATTCGGCTGCTAGCCAGGGCTGCAGGGCTGAGACACAGACCTGAGTCACTCTGATTAGCGAGCCGCCGGTCGCCCAGGCTCGATGGGATACGCGCGTTCTCAGCCAGCGTTGAAGCGGGCGCATGCGCAGTAAACCCAGCTGAAGCACTGCTGCAGCTGAGGCCATATGCCCCAGAATGCGCTGAAATGCCTTCAGGGGAACCCGGTTGCCTTCTTTGAAGGATGCAGCGAGGCGCTGGATGCGGCGCGCGCGCTGCTCCGACAATCTGGCCGTCATCGCCACCGAGTCCAGTTCTATTCCGAGAAAGGAAATCGACTGCCGGGGCGAGAGCGAGCTCTTGGTCCAGTTGACCGCTAGACCCAGACCCTCCAGGTGGTCGAGTAACGCTGTTCTGTGAGACACAAGTTCTGTCTCTGACTGCGCTAGAACGAGCCAATCGTCCAAGTAGTTCAGAATTCGCATTCCCTGACTCCTCAGGGGAGCGAGAGCCGTGTCCATGCATTTCGTAAATGTACGGGGTGCTAAAGACAGGCCGAACGGCAGGACTGTGTATTGATAAGCTCGACCGTCGAAGGCGAATCTCAAAAATGGCCTGTGACGGGGAGTTATCTGGATCTGGAAATAAGCGTCTTTCAGATCGAGAGAGATAAACCAGTCTCCTGGGCGAATTTGCGCGAGGATCTGTCTGGTTGTAATCATCCTGAACGGCCGTCTCATGAGAGCCTTGTTCAGATGTCTCAGATCTAAAATAGGTCTTAATGCTCCGTCCTTCTTGGGAACGAGGAAGTAACGGCTGTAAAAGCCTGACTCGCTCAGGGAAGGATGCACCTGTTCTATGGCCCCTTTTCGCAGCAGCTTTGTTATCTCTGCTTGAAGCAGATGTGCTGTTTCCAAACTCACTTTCGTTTCCGTCTGCGCTAGAAAGCGCGGAGGGCGACGAGCAAATTGGAGCGAATAACCGTGTCTTATGGTGTTGAGCACCCATTCTGACGCGCCCTGAATAGCCTCCCATGCTTTTGCATGCATGGCTAGGGGTCGAATGGTCTCTGGGTTCAGATCGCCGCGTTGCGCGGGATGGGGAACCTGTATCAAAGAAGACGGGGCGGCGCACGCGCCGCCGATGCTCGGACACGAGGGCAGAAGAACAGGGCTGGCCGACTGTGCAGAATTCAGTAGCTCGATCTCGGACGATGGAGCGTGAACTGCTGTCAAACAACCCAGGCGCGAGAGCGGCGTGGGGTTTATGGTGTCTGAAAGTGGGCGCGCGTGCTCGTGAGCTGGCGCGGGATTTGCACTTATGACACGGCCAGTGTTTGGGGGCTTTATGAGGTTTGCAACCTGTCTGGCAGAGCGGGCAGTGGGCAGGTGTGAGCACAGGGCTGTGGGCACATTTCCTACACTTGATGCTCGAGCGGAAAGTTTCCGCTTTAAGAGATAGCGCTCTGGACGCGTTGCCATGGGAACCTGGTCTGTGTGAGGCAGTGAGCACACGGGAGTGGGCACTTTTTCTACACTTAATACCCCTGCGGCTTGAGCCGTGGCAATTTGAGGTAACTGAGTGACAGAGCGAGCAGCGAGTAGTTGTGAGCACGGAAGTGTGGGCACATTTACTACATTTAGTACTCGAGCGGTGTGAGGCCGCTTTATGAGAGAGCGCTCTGGGCGCGTTACCATGGGGATTGTACTTGTGTGAAGCAGTGAGCACATGGGTGTGGGCACATTTTCTACACTTAAAGCACTTATACTCTTTTTGAGATTTATCTGGGTCGCCGTGAAAACGGCGTTTGTGTGCAGGCGAGCGAGTGTTAATACTGGCTCGTTGGCTGCGGTGTGTGCTGCTGCAGTAGCCTGAACATAGGGGACTGACAGAGCTGTGCGTTTTGATGGCGGTCCGGCCGTAGCGGGACTCAACCATCTTTTCCTCCTTGCGGATGCTAGGAGGACTTCGCGGGCTCGGGTTTCAACGCGATCTTGGGCCGCGGGCCCCGTGGGGGCGGCGGTCTGTGACGGCTGGTCGAGCGCGACCTGGGGCGATTGCCCTGGCGTCGCTGCGAAGCGCTGGGAGGCTTGGAAGAGCGCTGGTTAGAGCTGCGCACAGGAGGCTGAGTTTGAGGGCGGCCTGTGGCTGAGCTCGAACGGCGGGGCAGGAAGAGGTCCATCGCCTGCGACGCCTTCTGTACTTCAGAGAACCGATCCACAATTCCGCTGACCGCAGGGCCAAAGAGGCCGGTGGGCGAGAGTGGTGCGTTGAGAAACACAGCGCGCTCTGACTCACTCATGTCCGCGAGCGTCAACCAGAGATGTCTGTCGATGACGGTGAGCGCGGCCATGGATCTGCCGATGGCTTGAGCAGCGGTCTTGGTAGCGCGCAGCGCGAGATCCGTAGCGCTGCGCAGATCGGTTAAGGCAGACTGATCCGAGCCCTTCTCGTCCAGTTCACGGAGGAGGTCGGCTTGAAGGATCTGAAGAATAGCCATTGAGTGCAGGGCGGAAGCAGCCTGGCCGGAGGCGGCGAAAGCGCGGCCGGCGAGAGCTGAGGTGGTCCTGCAGGCTTTAGACGGCAGGGCAGACTTTGAGCGCCATCTAGCAGACGGCGGGCAAAGGTGCGTTGCCACAGCATCCTCAACGGCGGGGATGCCGTTATAGCCGTTCTCGGCGGCTCCGTCCACCTGGGAGAGAGCCGAGGAGACTGGCGAGCGGAGTCTGGTGGAGAACGGAGCGTTCCAGGACTTAGAGAGCTCGGCGTGGAGCTCAGGCAGGAAGGGTGCTGACCTAGAGGCAGGCGCAGGGCGGCGGCTAGGCAGAAAAAACCCGTCAAGGCGATTGGGCTCCGGCTCCTTAGGTGGGGACCAATCCAGTCCCATTCTCTCGACCGCTAAAGTGAGGAGGCGGAGAAGCTCTGCGTCAACACTAGCGCGGGTTCGAGAAGACTCCAGAGTCGAGGGGGCGGAGCGGTGAGAGCCCGACCACTCCTCGCTGTCAGACGCGAGCAGAGAGCAGCTGTCAGCGGCATCATCTGCATCATCCCCCAGGGCGACGGCAGTGCGGGCAGTGGCCGGCCGCTGCGCGTCGGTGAAGGGTGGGGGGGAAGGAGAGAGCGAGGCTCGCGGGAGAGGTTCCGGCGAGCGCTCAGCTGTAGCGTCCAGTTCCGGCGGCCTTTGAGAGCGACGTTTCTTCTTTCGTGGCCCGGAAGAAGCGGCCGGAGAAGGTGGAGTTCCTTCAAAGTTAGCGAGTCGAGCCCGTAGGGTCGACATCGGTAACTCCTCACACTGTTCGCAGCCGCCCTCGGAGAGAGCGCGAACAGCGTGGTCAAAACCCAGGCAGAGAGCGCACAGCACGTGGCGGTCTCCGTCGCTGAGCGCGGCTCTGCACGAGCCACAGGATGTGCGAGGCATTTGAAACAACGCCTCGCGCTCTTTTAGATGCAAGTGTGTCGCGGCGGACACACAGACACACAACACAGAGCAGAAAAGGATATATATGCCGGATGGCGCAGCAGGCAGGGAAGGCTGAAGGCGGCGAGCGGCCGGCGTCCTCAGGCTGAGATCCTCGGCGTGCTGGTCGCTGGATTCGACGGCGGCTTCCTCGGAGATCAGCGATGCGAAGAGCTTCGCTGAAGAGACAGAAATCAGCGAAGCAGCCTCTGTTCCTTGCTTATATACGCTAAGCCACACCCCTGATGACGGGCTGTGACGCACTAAGCGCGCCAAGCGCGCTCATTGGACGTGACGTCACGCGCAAGGCTCAGCCATAGGCTGCTGCAGTTGCCGCAGAGCAGCCAATGGGCACGCGATTCGCTTGCCCTAGGTCTGCAGGCTGCCGCACTGCGTTGACAAGTTTTAAAAAATTAGGATAATTTTTGGCTTCAGTATCTCGTGAAAGGAGACTTTCCCGCAGCGTAAGCTAGCTTACGCAATACGAGAGAACCTCTCGTAAGAGAACTTGAACGCCCTCAAACTGGCAGCTGATTCCTGTGGATACTGGATTAACATCATGTTGAGAAGATGGCACTGTGCTCTACAATGTGAAGGTAAAGCCGTTTATTTTTCACTGCCCAAGGACCTATGGAGGGATTATTGGGTCAGATTGAAAACTAAAAGTCTAAAACTAGAAGTCTTAAACGAAAACTAAAAGTCTAAATTTGAAACTAAAAGTCTAAGTCAAAAACTATAAGTCTAAGTCGAAAATGAATTTGGTATTTAGGATTGGGCATTTGGTATTTAGGATTGGGCATTTGGTATTTAGGATAGGGCATTTTGTATTTAGGATTGGGCATTTGGTCATTTAGCCATTTAGGATTTAGGATTGGGCATTTAGGGATTTAGGATTGGGAATTTGGTATTTAGGATTGGGCATTTAATCATTTAGCCATTTAGGATTTAGGATTGGGGATTTGGGGATTTAGGATTGGGCATTTCAGGATTGAGGATTGGGCATTTGAGGATTGAGGATTGAGGATTGAGGAGTGTATGCAAATAAGGAGGCGGGGCCCAAATACTGGAGGCTGGGTTTGAAATGGCTGGTGCGCAGAGGCACCTTATGGACAGCAGAGGGAGCTCCCACTGCTAAGGAGCACTGTAATGAAACCAAACAGAGCGAGTGAGCAGGGCTGGAGCGAGTACTGTACTTTATGTAAGGGATAATGTATAGCGAATAACAACCCCGACAGGCTGAACGGGACAACCGACGCGAAGCATATAATATAGTATTTATATATACTATATATAAATATATAGTATATATTTACTACCTACAAAATAAATAAATAATTTGACACAAAGTATTGATTTAAAAAGGAGTTTATTGATTTAAAAACGATTGTATTGCTTCCGCTAAAGAAAATAGTCCATTCCGCGTCCATAGCAACGCTCTGTTTTTCATGGCAACGGTGTGTTAGGCTATACTTCGCAGCGGTCTGTTATCAAGAAATAACACACCGCATTCTACATTGGAATTCAACCAAGCCAAGTAAAAAAAATATATATATTTTAACGCAACGCATCAGAAAAAACAAGGTTAGGAACTGTACATTCACAACGCCGCCGACTTGAGCTGCAAAGAAGCTCTGGCCGCCCTGTCAAGGACGCTTGTCAAAAAGTACGGGGAAGCTTTTTTTTGATTTGATTTGATTTATTTATGGATTGAAAGACATACATAATCCAAAGGATAACATGTAAAAGTGTAAACACTTATTTCCAACATGGTCCTTGGTGGTAAAACAATTCACACAAACAAAAACCTATTATAAGTCAAAGACAAAAACATTTACACAAATCATCCGGATTTCAACAACATCCTAAAAACAGGCAATCATAAATCACTCAGTGCTAGTTAAAAAGATCAGCTACTCTATTCCATAAAAGGGCCTTAACCTGGTATCTAAAAGTCCCTCTGGTATTTACCATTTTGAGGGAAATTGGCAAATTATTCCACAACATGATACCTGTATAAAAAAAAGAACTTCCAGCTGCATTGTTGACTCTGGGCACTTTACAAGAACGGATACTGGCCCTAGTATTATGGTAATGCTGTGTATGAACCATTTTTATATTGGACAGTAAATATTTGGGAGCAGAACCATTTATAACATTATACATATGATTCAGCTTTAACTGCTCCACTCTAACCTGTACTGGCAACAGACCTACTCTTTTAAAAGCATCTCTGCCATCTCTGCTTGTTGACGCTTGTTGACAATGACAAGACAACGGTTGTTGATAGTGAGTGCCCGCCCGCCCGCGCAGATCTTTTGTAACAGTACACAGTGATATTGTGAAAGCCGTGGCAAGAGACAAGCAGCTTCTTTATTACTATAACGTTACCTGTGTGCTGTCTATTACAACTTCTGCTTAAACAGGTGGTTCCTATCATTATCGGATTAATTGCACAGTTTAACCATCATAGAGTGAAAGTTTATCATTTGCATGTCAGTTTAACAAGGGCGCGCTTGACAGGGCATATATAAGAAACGAGCAGAGAGAGAGATCTGAGCCCCGGCCGCGCGCGCGCACTCACTATTAATAATAATAATAATAGTTATTCTCGTCGTCAGACCGATAGCACTCCTTTCACTGGTGACTGTGTGTGAGGCCACATAAATGTTACAACGCTGTCATTAAGTTGAAGTTATTACATTATAAAGTACAGTACTCGCTCCAGCCCTGCTCATTCGCTCTGTTTGGTTTCATTACAGTGTGCTCCTTAGCACTGGGAGCTCCCTCTGCTGTCCATAAGGTGCCTCTGCGCACCAGCCATTTCAAACCCAACCTCCAGTATTTGGGCCCCGCCTCCTTATTTGCATACACTCCTCAATCCTCAATCCTCAAATGCCCAATCCTAAATCCCCAAATTCCCAATCCTAAATCCCCAATCCTAAATGGCTAAATGATTAAATGCCCAATCCTAAATACCAAATTCCCAATCCTAAATACCAAATGCCCAATCCTAAATACCAAATGCCCAATCCTAAATACCAAATTCATTTTCGACTTAGACTTTTAGTTTTCGACTTAGACTTTTAGTTTCAAATTTAGACTTTTAGTTTTTGTTTAAGACTTTTAGTTTTAGACTTTTAGTTTTAAATCTGACCCAATAATCCCGAGTATGTGAAGAATCAGTGGTTAAAATTCATCTTTACCATGATACCACAGCAGTATAATTCTATACTTTTGCTATGTTCCCTTTATTTTACTGACGGCTTCTTGTCAAATCTCGGAGTTCAGTGCAGGATTCTCAAACCGCTTGCTCTTGAAAGATGGTGCTCAAAAAACGTAGTTTTTAGTTTTATATTGTGTAGGTCCAGCCCGTTCTCATCCCAAGGCGTCATATACTGACGCTTTTGACATTTCGTCTACATTGAACGCACATGACACCCTTTAGCGTCAATATGAGATGCAGATATGGGCCAGAAGGCGCCTCCTAGCGGTCTAACCCTAACCCAGACCTAAACCTACCCATAACCGAACAAAGCTCTGTGCGTGTCATATTGACGCTAAAAGGTGCCATGTGCGTTCGATGTAGACGAAATGTCAAAAGCGTCAGTATATGACGCCCTAGGATGAGAATGCGTTAGTAGGTCTCCTGCTAACTGGTTAACTCACATTATAACTGTCTTGCTGAAATACTTATGCTAATCAGCTGTGAGCCACTATTACCTAAAACTGTGTCTATTAAAGGTGAACTAAGTAACTTTTTTTACCTTAACTGAACAGCTTCGGAGTCATTGGAATGGTTATATTACTTATTTCGGGTTGAATGGTGGTCGTTTCGCACCCCCCTGGTGCCCCTGAGCGGAAAATGCGCACTTGCAACTTTGAGCCGGCGGGCCGCCGCCCGCTGCGTCAGGAAGTCTCGCGTGATATCAGGTCTCGCGATGTAAACAATTGCTTTACAGCCAAAAGAAATCTGCTAAAATGCTGTCATTATTGCGCTCCCTCACGCTGTTCGAACCCGAATGAAGAAGACGTTTTAAAGAATGTCCCATCTGCTTTGATGTCGTTGATCTACTAGCCTCTGGTGTCTGAGAATAGCCAACGAGTTTTTACAACAGTGTTGTCAAATATCTATTCCGAAGCTGTGGGGGGAGCTCTAAAGAGAAACCTGCGAGCAAAAAGCGAGAATACAGCGAAGAAATCCCGAAGTTACTGAATGCAGCTTTAATGCAGATTGTCTGTCATTCTCACTACCTTGAGGAAAGATTAAGCATGGAGCAAGATTTGTTTTACCAACGTTTATGTTACATCAGTCATTCAAGCAAGAGCTAGGCTAATGTATGCACTGTTATTGATACAGTTTCCACATGTTCACCCCAATAAATTAGAAAAATACTTGGGAAATAAATAAGAACAAGTAAAAGAATCGGTTTGTTGATGGACATGTCACAGGTCGGGATGGGCCAAGCCGGACTGCGCCCACCCCTGAACCAGGACCACCCTGAGGAGCGTGTCAGAGATGAGACGGAAACAGAATTCAAGGGAATAACAGTTCTTTTTATTAAAGTTAAAAGTAATTTGAATAACCTAAGCTAAAATCTTCCTTTCCTCTTCTTCCCCGGAATCGAGGCAATGCAGCAGTCTCCGGGGCCCACTCCCACGCCGATACAAGGTTCGCAATGGCCTGAGATGGATCGATGGATTTCCACGGGTGTGGATGCAGTCGGGACTGTTCCTCTTCCCACACTGATGCGGGGTCCGCAGGGACCTACGACAGACAGGTGAGTTTCCACAGGTGAGTAGACAGTCGGGCTGTTCCTCTTCCCACACTGATGCAGGATTCACAGGGACCGACGACAAACAGGTGAGTTTCCACAGGTGAGTAGACAGTCAGAGCCCTTCCTCTTCCCACACGGATGCAGGGTTCACAGGGACCGACGACAGACAGGTAAGTTTCTACAGGTGGATATACAGTCAGGGCTAATCCTCTTCCCACACTGATGCAAAGTTCACAGAGGCCTACGACGGACAGGTAAGTTTCCACAGGTGAGTAGACAGTGGGAACTCTAGGGCTACAGCAGACTCGAGTCAACGGCTGAACGGAGCTTCTCTAGGACAGACAGTTAGAACAGACAGAGTCAGCTTCAACAGCAGTATATAGGCCTCACGTGTGTTGCCGGGGACAGGTGACTCCACCCCATGCAGCTGGACCGGGGGCTATAGCAGACTCAAAGGTGCAGGCCGAGCGGAGCTTCTCCTGGACAGACAGAATCAACTTCAACAGCAATATACAACTCTCACGTGTGTTGCGGGGGACAGCCAACTTCGCACCATGCAGATGGACTTGGGATTGTAACAGACTCAAAGTCACAGCTGAGCAGAGCTGCTCTAAGACAGACAAAATCAACTTCACCACAGTATACAGTTCTTACGTGTGTTGCAGGGAACAGATAACTTCACACCAGGCAGATGGACCTGGGGCTATAGCAGATTCAAGTCGCAGGCTGAGTGGAGCTCCTCTAGAACAGACAGAATCAACTTCAACAGCAGCATACAATTCTCACGTGTGTTGCAGGGGGCAGATAACTTCACACCATGCAGATGGACTTGGGGTTGTAGCAGGCTCAAGTCGTGGGCTGAGCGGAACTCCTCTAAGACAAACAGAATCAACTTCAACAGCAATATACAGTTCTCACACGTGTTGCAGGGGACAGATAACTTCACACCATGCAGATGGGCTTGGGGTTGTAGCAGACTCAAAGTCACAGGCTGAGCAGAACTTCTCTAAGACAGACAGAATCAACTTCAACAGCAATATACAATTCTCACGTGTGTTGCAGGAGACAGATAACTTCACACCATGCAGATGGACTTGGGGTTGTAGCAGGCTCAAGTCGCGGGCTGAGCGGAACTCCTCTAAGACAAACAGAATCAACTTCAACAGCAATGTACAGTTCTCACACGTGTTGCAAGGGGGGGCAAACCTTCTCACCATACAGGTGGGTTGACAGGCAAGTCGCGAACTTAAGTCAACAGGCTGGACAGAGCTTCTTCTAAGCCAGTCAGAATCGCTACTTCAAAACAGAGAGGTTAGTTTGACTCACAGATGCTATTCCTTCTAGTCCTCAACAGATGGGGCCGATCGACATTATTAAGCTCCAGTTACTGACAGTAGACCAGCATGGCACGTGGGGAGTGCACGGCAAAAGAGAATAAATCTTCCACACACACACGGCAATTTCACTCCAAACATGCAACGTGAGGGGGGAAACGTCAATTTAAGCACTGCAATCCACTTCAATAAGTGTAGATAAGGCCGGCACTCACCCAGGGGTCTCCGTGCCACAAGCAACGAGCTCCAATGTTGGGAAGAAGATGTTTCAGGGTTTTCCTCCACAGACATAGACAGATTCACATCACCGTTCCAACACGGGGGAAGAGGGCAAGAGATCGAACATGAATCAGTATAATTCACTCAGTGACATTTAGATAGCACAATCAAAGCACTCCAATCCACCTCAAATTCAGTGTTGAAACATGCAGGTACGAGATACGATGGTCGATTACTTATCTCTCTCCCTTCCAGGCAAACGGTGTGTTTTCACAACTCTTCCACACTCCTCGAGTCCCCTCCAGCAGCACTTCCCTTTGCACCCCGCAATTCCTCTCTGCAACACTCAAATAGAACGACTTCTCACGGGAGAGAACCACACCACAGTCTCTCTTCACTGGCTTTTTATATCCTTCTCAATGCCCACATGGCTTCGTCATGGCTCTAAATTAATTTCCCACACCTGGTGTCAATTTCCTCATCCCGGTTGGCAGGGCAACAGATATACACTTACACGGGGGGTAGTGTTTCCTTGTTATTATACCGGAGGGGACACAATTGCGGCGAACTTTAGTTCCGCCCTCATTTGTCACACCGTGACAGACATGTACTTGTTAATGCTTATGGTGAGGAATTAAAGTTGCAACATCTCAAACTGAGTAGTGTATCACTGAGAAACGTCCTGCTCGAGTTGTCCTTGCGATGGAGGTTCGGGTTGAATGAATAGTTCTTCAAGTGTTTCATCATCGGACTCGTGCTCGGATTGATATGGTAAAATCGACATCATTAGCTGTGTCTCAATGTAAAGGCTGCATCCTTCGAAGGCCGCGGACTTCAAATGATGCAGCCTATGCGTCCTCCGAACGACGCACCATGTAGCCTTCGTAGGATTTCCTAATTGCGCAACCAGGTGTTCCCGATTACCGCTCCAGGCGCCAAGCAACGGTGCGAGAGTATGCTGCCATCCTGATAATTAATTTGATATAATTGAGTAAACAGCTATGGAGCCAGAATTGGCTATTGTCATTTTTATGTTTTATATTTTACTGGAGGACATGGTGAGGATGTTTCAGGTCATGTACTTTCGGCTTAGCCGATCGATTCAAATGCTCATTTATATCTTACCTTGATGTGATTTTGTAGGCTAGTGTATTATTTTTATTATGCACATAAATAAACCATGGTAAATATATTTACACAGGTTTTCAACCCTATTTGAATATAAAACCCAGTTGAATATAAAAAGTCCAGTGCGAATGTTACTCCCGCTCTTCATCGGCAGCTGTCAGTCACTGTTGCTAGGCGACAAGAACAATCCTCCGTAGGCTAGACCGGTCCGAGCGCTTCAGATGCGCCCTTTGAAATGGGACGGAGCTGTAGTTAGCAACAATTTGTTAATATTGTGACAATAGGCCTACATTTTGTTACTTTAATTTTCAAAATAACCAGTGGTGATATGTACATACTTCGTGTACTACATACTTCGTTAATACTCGAAGTAATTTTCCCACACAGGACAGCAACACTACAAAATTGTTATTTTACAATATGATGCATTGTTTTACATTAAACTACACAAAAGTATATAGTTTAAATGTATCAACCTTGAAAATATTCAGAAGTAAAATGCAACATATGCAGTAATATAAAAGCAGAACCATCATAAAAACCCTGACAAGGTTTTTTTCCTGCAGAATTCCTTTACTTTTACTCTTGAGGCCTTAAGTACATTAGAGTATGCAAGATAATTTTGCTTAACTAAGGTTTGAAATATATGACTAGTAGTTTTTCCCCAATGTGGTATTAGTGGTTATTAAAAGTACTTTAGTGTAATAAAGTATCTCAATATTTGTTCCATGAGTCAGCCCTGCAAACCTGTTGGTAGACAACTTAGTGGATAGTGAAAATATGCAGTCAAACACTCTGGAGACCATCCCAGATGATGTCCCACCAGCAGGAGGCCTTACCAGGGTCTCTATTGTGGAGCCCATCCCGGTCCAGCAGCACACCAGGGTCTCCCTTCTCAGCTCAATACAAGTCTACATCATTTTTTCTTTATTTGATGTACTGTAAATTTAAATGTTTATGTTGATTTTGAGATGTTTAACGTATGTTGTAAATATTTGGGGGGAAAAAAGGTATAGAAGAATTTGTTTCATGTAGAAATGATGACTGTCATTACAAAAATAAACAATGTCCAGAGCAATGAATTCTCTTTTATTTACACATTTAAAGTTGCATAAAAATAAATAAATGTACAGAATTTTTTTTTTCCTTTTAAAAAATATAAGTGAAAAAAAGTTAAACAAGAATATATACTGTATATATATATATATTTCTCAATCATTCTTTCAAGAAGAGAAAACAGCCTGTCCATTCTCTCCCTACTCTCCTGTGCTCTCCTTGCCTCTGCAGTCCCATGTCTTCTCTAATCAAGTCCAAAAACCCAAATTTGGTTAAAACCTTTGTAGACATAGCTTGCATGACAGCACTACAAAAACACATAAAAGTCAAACCCCATTGCCTTATCTACTGCTTTTATTATGTTTGTGGGCTTTATAGGGTGAGTGATATTTCTTATTTACACAAGTTAGACAGACTAGTGCAAATATTACAATACATTTTAATTTAATTTATTTAGTTTATTTATTTTTTTAATTGCAATTTAATAAATTGGTCTGTCTGCTCCTTGCTCCCTGAAACAATTATTAAACTAACATTAGCACAAGTTTTGCCTCAGACCACCTGACAAATGAAGCCACGCAATGGTGACGAAGGAGTTAAGATGAAGTTTATAAGAAAGAAAAACTTGTGGCTTTTAACTCTTTAGCTATTTGAGTAAATGAAAACATAATACTTACATTTAAATGTGAATTTGCCGTCCGCCACCGAACTCTCGGCCATCATTAAAAAAATAAAAAAATAAAAAAGCTGTCGTCACCAGCGCGCGATGACTTATGGGGTAGAATAGGGTAAGATAGTCCGCTAAGTGTCCATTTATGTATCCTTCCTTTCACGGGGAAACGAAGGGTGCATTTGGCGTCGCTTTAGCCTTCGTCGCGCAGCGATGACGCAACCGGCCTTCGAATACGGACTTCGGAGGATGCAGAATTGAATTGGGACAGCCTTCATCGCGCCGCGGTGACGCAATCGGCCTTCAAATGCGACCTCCGAAGTGTGCAGCCTTTGAATTGGGACGTCCTTCGTCACGGCGCTGTGACGTTTAGTCACGCCGCTGTGACGCAATCGGCCTTCAAATACGGACTTCGGAGGATGCAGTCTTCACATTGGGACACAGCTATTGTTCGTTACTGTGTTTAGTTTACGGTGTAGGAAGTCTCAGGACAAGCAGAGATGACGTAGTTATGGCAATGGGCATTTTTGTTTTCGACACGCGCTGTACACGGTAAACCAATCACAATAAACTGAGCCGTCTGGCAAATCAGAGCAGAGTAGCTCACAGAAAGGCGGGATTTAGAGAGATTAGGCTTGTTCAGAGCCCGTCTACGGAGAGCCTGCCCACTCCCTATTAAGTCCTATTGTACCGAATTTTGGTTGTAGTTCCACCAGAGTTCCACTGGGGGCGATCGCCCATGAGTGCAGAAGGAATGGGAGTCTATGGGGCTAGACGGCTAAATTTGTCTCTTTCACCCGATTGCCGTTGAGAAATCTCAGATTCGATATTAGGTTTTGCAAGTTCAACATGGGTTATAGGTCGAAAGTTGAATGAACGAGTACTTATGTCCTTTCGATTTCTTACAGGTTGAGTTGTTGTTGCCCATAACGCGCTAGCATTCTGCTAATGAACGCTGATTGGTCAGTGAAGGACTGATTATGAAGGACTGATTACGACCAGAGATACCGCTTGATGGCATCGTGGCATCCGAAGCGGGACCAGAAACAAACAAAACAATAACTCGTCTAGCACGTGTATTTACCTGTGTCAGCTGTGTTGTCGATGCCTGGAGAGAAAAGAAACTGCAGAGCGCGAAAGCACCAAAGTGACTGAAGGATTGCCGTAAAGCAGTATCTCTGGTCGTACGATGTGTATGACGTCATTGACACTTTAAAAGACTTTTTAAAGCAAATAAGTGACTCTAAAAAATCTAACACCCAGCAATGTGTAATTTCTTTGCATTTCCTTTCGAATACAATATTCAAATTACTAGACAAAAAATTATATCCTGAGAAAAGTGGATTTTGATGGGTGTACTGCCATAGACCTCCATTCATTCTGCACTCGTCCTGTGAGCGCCCTCATATGGAATCAAAGTGGAACTGCAACCATTTCAGAAGCCGGAAGTGTACTGAGAGTGAAACTTCTCGCCTTATTAGACATTCTCTGGTTTGTTTGAGATGAGCAAAATCTGCGCAGAATCGATCACCGGTGATCACCGCGAGATGCATGTCAGTTAGAAATGTGTCCGAGTGCGGTCGGCCTTGCTCTGATGTCATGCTGACGTATGTCAAAAATCTCTCGCGAGCGCAAGGCGCACGTGTCGGATTCTGCAGTCGAGCGCAGTTGCTCTCCACCGACTGCGCTGATCAAAAGCATGATGGGAAACGACTTGCTGACGACACAGCTTAATGCTCATTGGTTTAAACAACTGTGATGTATTGTTGTCTTTTAAAATGTTTGATTTTAAAACTCTAATATCATGTTTTATGTGTATAGCCTATGTTATGTGTGAATATTCCCAAACTATCTGACAGTGCGATCTCTTTGGGTTATGCAATTTAATTTTTTATTAAAAAAAATAAAAAAAATAAAAACACATATGTCTGTATTAAAGAAAAAAATATTGATAAACATGTATTTGGAATGGAATTAAATAACAAGTACTTTGGGTGTCTTGTTCATTTTATTTATTTTCATATAGAAGCAACAGAACTTAAATTCCATCCAGTTTATTGGCAACACGAGCGAGAATCCCGTGAATCCCGCAATATCCATCTTTGATCTCACAGGTGTCAGATCCACTGCGTGAAGAGAGAACTGTCCGGCTTGCCTGCTCTTTTTTCACTCCTCCTCTCACTGCAGCCGCCTACTCTCGACTACATTTCAGGCGAGGCAAGGCGCATCTCAAACAAGCCTATTGATTCATCTGACGAGTCGTTTGAGAATCATTGAAAATGTGGTGATGTGCAAATGTATTTTATGAGAAAATTAAACAGTTCTTTGACCTTTGATGCATGTAAACCTGTTGTAGGAGACTCCAAAACAACATTAGGAAATTTTGAAATAGCATAATAGGGGCACTTTAACAACATATTCAAGAGATGATGATTTTGGGTTTTCTTAATAAAAAATAATATCGTTAAGGAGAAAACTGTGGGTCACATTAGTAGGGTTTATATAAGAACTTAAATCAACCCTAAATGTATTCACAAAATAAATGGGCAGCTGTTTCTTCAACTAGACAAAATGAGCAAGTTTCATCAATATCAAGATATTTACTGATAGATGAATTAAACATGTCACTCTTTTAAGTTGTTGCGCTTGTGATAACGCTTCGTAGGTCACATAACGTCAGCATGGCAGATGTCTGGTTCGCATTCACTTAACGAGATCAGGCTATATAGTACATACTCTTTTAGCACTTGTTAAGTAAGTACTTACTGAAAATAAGTACCTAATCAGTTAGTATGCGATTTCGAACGCAGCCAGAGATTCTGGTCTCTCAACTGAGGTTGTAGAGACCATACTTCACTCCAGAGCTCCATCCACGAGGAAACTATATGCCCTGAAGTGGAGAGTGTTTCCTTCTTGGTGTAGTTTACGACAATGGGATCCAGTTAATTGCTCTGTAGGTTCGATACTAAAGTTCCTTCAAGATCGCTTTTCGTCAGGGTTATCTCCTTCCACACTGAAGGTGTATGTTGCGACCATAACAGCTTACCATGTCCCCTTGGGTGGATTATCCGTAGGGAGAGATCCTCTGATAAAACGTTTCCTTCGTGGTACCCTGAGGCTGAGGCCTGCAGTTCATACCAGAGTTCCAGCTTGGGACCTGGCACTGGTTTTAGAAGGTTTATCTGACGCTAGAAAAATTGACCAGGAAAAACTGAACCTCATCTGTCCAGTTTGAGCACTCAACACTTACGTCCACAGAGCAGCCCTGTGGAGGAAGTCTGATCAACTGTTAGTCTGTTTTGGGTCACCTTAGAAAAAAGCTTCCTGCATCCAAACAGACTGTTAGCAAGTGGATAGTTAAGGCTATCTCTCTTGCCTATGAGTTTCAGGCCAACCTTCACCTTTGGCCATTAGAGCCCATTCTACGAGGAGTATGGCGGCCTCCAAGGCCTTAATCTCGGGGGTTTCCCTTCAAGAACTTTGCGGCTGGTCCTCGCCGCTCACGTTTGTCAGGTTTTATGACTTGGACATGGGTGCCCCTGGGTCTCAAGTTCTATGTTGTAACTGCAGTATTCACACGACAGATTCTTGTTCGTATAGCGTTCGGGCATTCTCGTTCCTAGAGCGCCATTGACGCAGCGCGAGTTCCCTCGATAAGGGGGACTCCCTCGTCACTTTGCCAAACTTCCTACATCCCTGTGATCGACTTGCTTCGGCTAAATCGAAGCTAACGCCTGTCAGACCGGATATGCTTTTATCCTTTCCTGGTCGTGACGTCACCTGCCCGCTATTGGCAGAAGCGTCATCAACGCAGCGTCTCGTTCCCTTCTCAGAGAACTAGGGTTACAGTCGTAACCTGATATGTTTTTTAGCTTTTAGTATGAATATGTTAGCCTTAAGGTTATGAATAAGCTGGTATGTTCCAAAACAATGACAAAATTCCCATTTAAGAGATGCAAGCATTCAAAACTTAGTCTCTCACTTCCGCTAAAATGGATCACGGATTTTTATGACATCACTGCGGACTTCAGCTTCTCATCACAGCTTCTGTCCAATAAAATGCTCTCTAGAATCTATAAATACCACCTGGCCAAAGCGACTGTTGACACGTCACGGAGCAATATGGATTGGAGATGTGTGTTCGGTTGCTCAAACGCTCAAGTTTTATTTGTACGTTGGTTAAGATTGAAATGGCTAGAATTTATTCACACCTCTACTTTTGAATCCAACGTATCATCTGCTTCCATGGTGGAATTCACTTCCATAGTGCTGTCAATATGTCCATGGTGCTTCAATATGTCCCGCCTTAGCTTCCTGTTTCAGTGGAAATTATCTCAACGCATCATACAAAGCTGCGCGTTCCAAGGCACTTCAGTGGGCCTTTAATATAATGTACAAGAGATTAAAATAAATGTTGATGTCATGTGATGGAGTAAACATAATAACCAGTACTGGGGCCCGTTCTTCGTACGTCGCTAACTCAGTTAGCTGGATTTGATTGTTGGGGATTTGGCATGATCTTGGATTGTTTGGTTCTTCGACGCTCATCCTGGACTTGCTGTCATAGCAACAGGTGCGCAATCTTAAACCTGCTCGGGAGCAGGCTTATTTCATGTTATCAGGATTAGACTGCGGCTTTATAAGCGGAGCTGATACGGGAAGTCCAGCGCAGCGCAATAGTCCACTTTCTGAGATATATATTTTTTCTCGTGACTCGTGAGATTGTCGTTTACATTATTAATTTGTTGGAAACGCACATTTATTTTCGACTTGTCGGAGTCGGGCTTTAACTAGGCTACAGCACAAACTGTTTGCATTGCCCTAAGATAATTTTTTGCGATTATTTACTTTCCTTTACACTATTGGAGATGCGGAGAACTTGATGGAAAGTGCTGTCTGTCGTGTCATTCGGACTTTACCTGGCGCTTTTAGGTTTAAAAAACAGTTTTAGTTTTTTTTTGTGGCATTTCCAAGCTACTTAAAGAGACCCAATGTTGTAAAGCATTTTTTTTAAAAGCCTTTTTTTTTTTTTTTTTGGCTATCATAATTTTTTATGAAGATCATGCAATCATGACCATGCCGATTACAGTATATGTCACTCAGGCTTCACTAACGTGATTGGTAGACTAGGCTATAGACTGCAAGGCCTCAATGAAGGGGATTATGTGAACAGAAAGAGGGTTCACAATGTAAATGTGCAGCCCAGTTACTATTGTGATTCTTAATATTCCAGATTAGTAATATTATATCCAAAAAAAAAAAAAAGGCAATTGACTAAAATCTTCCATATCACAAATGTGTAAGCAAAATGGCCAGGATCTGTGCATGACTTAAGCATTTTCAGAGATTCACATTTATGCACATTATTTGAAAGTGGTAAGAAAAGTTCCACAATTAAATATCAAGCTCACTGTATTACATACACTTATGCTGATCCTAACAGAACTGCATTTTTTCATAGGTGATTATGACATGTTCCTGCCTGCAGACAGGTGTTTTATGACCCCATTCCCTGACCCAAACCAGTTACAATGCAGCTCTAGCCAGGACAAGGGCACACAATGAAATGAACTTTGGCTAACTAAAGGGAAGATTTCAGTGTCTGAAAAGTCTGAGGGTTGCACACCTGACAGGGCCTGTGACATTGTTGCATGTGCCATATTACAACATTGCCAAAAAAACACACTTTTCATTAAATGTTTAATAAAAGACAAATATGCTTAGTTCCTTGAGTTTTATTTCAGTTGTTCTTTGTAAAGAAAAGCCAGTGGTCAAGTGCCTGCAACAAGTGATATTAGACACATGCCTCATGCAACAAATAAAAAGGAAAAGTTGGCTATACACTGGCCACCTGTAGGCCTATGTCTCCTCTGTCTGTGCAGACTCTTCTGTAGGCCTTTCTGTAGATGTGGAATCCCGCAACTTATATTGCAGCCATAAAGCATACAAGTATAAATTAAGTAAAGTTATTTATGCACTTGCAGGAAGGCTAGTTCCTCCATATGACAGTTATCTGAGAGGGTTTATTCACTGTCCGGTGCAATGGAAACAAATGGACATTACAAAGTCTTATACTTTATTTATTTTGGAAAGTTAGAAAATGTCCACTTACTGCACATATTTCAGCCACCACTTTCTTGGGAACAGATACAAGTGTTAATATTTTTACATTAACATAAGTTTATCAGTTTTCACTTTCACAAGTCAAAGCAATTCATCACTCAAGATTTAACAGTTGAAATGACTATACGGCCTTAATTTAATGCAGCAAAAATTATTTTACAGTGTAGGCTACTAAGATCTTTTCTTTTCTTTTCTCAGCCTTTTTCTTGGTTGCTTTTATAATCAGACAACCATTTATTTAACAGTGCCTTTTAAAAGAGACTATTTAACAAAAAATTACCATTATGTAGAATATTTTTGTACTTCACTTTTATTTGTTCCCATGTTCTAGTGTGGTGACTCTGACATTACAATGAACAAAGTAATTATGCAATTATTAAAATACAAAAATTTAGGCTAATAAGTGATAAAAACATCTAACATGGCCACTTCTAACGGATTTAAATTGTCTGCTACTTTTTGCCAGCCCTCTTTCCTGGCTTTTGCAGACTTTGAGGTGTTCCCTGGCGTTTTAATTAAACATTAAAATTCCGAATAAACTTTGACTATTAGTTCTTGCTCTGCTAAGGAGAAAAACTGTGCGCACTCTTTGCCCACGCCCACGCTGAGCAGCCAATAGCAGCGTTGCTGATCAATGTTTCTACTATCGATACATATCCCCTTTTAACCAGCGCATGAACGCGCAATTATCTCAGATGACTCAATCCAGCTATACTAATCATATCCGGCAAGTGTGTTCGAAGAACCGAGTTAGCCAGATCATGATTAGCACAATGATTTCATCTTGGATGTCTCATTTGATCTCGGATGTTTTAAGCAACGTACGAAGAACAGGCCCCAGATTATCTAGTTTGTTTACACACACTATCTCTTTCGAAGGTGAAAACTAGGGTCATTAATATGTCAGTTCCTGATTGAGCGTGTGGAAAATAGCTGGTTGTTGTGTTTTAGGAAAGTGTTAGGCAAGGGAAGCTAATTAAGCTGCTACAGCAGATAAGAATAATAACAGGGCTGATAAAGTGGGTTTTAATGACTTCGGCACAGAAACCCTTCACTGTAGTGCATCATCACAGGGATCCTTCACCAAACCTGTAATGCACACAAACTCAGCCCACACCCAAAATTCTTATTTCCTGTTTCACTGTATCAAGCAATCAGACATTCAGTGACTGACTCAGTCTTTCAATAAAATAGGAGACCTTTGTCACAAGGGCCAAACTGTATATCAGTAATTCGATTCAAGTCCAAGTCCAAATACACAAATGTGTCATTTCTCTAGCAGTTTTGTATATTTGTCAACATGTAGTTCAAAATCCTCTTAAATATTTTTGTGAACTTCATCTTCCACCACATACAATTATTATATTAATAAATAAAACGTTTAGGTAAATACACACATACACTCAGACAAGAGTCAGATATAGGATGACAATTTTAATGGAAAAGTAAATATATTTATTCAGTTTACAATATTTGTGTCAGGGTTATGCAGCTGTCTAGTTAACTTTTGAGTTTTGGTTCAGTCTTCATTGTTTTCTGTTTGACAGTCCCTCTTTGCAAAGTCATTCATTGTCTTTAATTGAGTCACCCAGGTGTTGTGTGTTACTTTAACAATCTCCGTGTGTATTTAGGCCCACAATTTACTCAGTTCTGTGTTCTGTGTTGTCTATGTAATGTGGTTGTGTTTTCCCCTGAGCTTCTCCTGTGTTCATCTGTGGATTTATAAGAAAGACTTTTACCTTTTGAGCCATTCTTCTTTGTATGCTATTTTACTACAGCCACTCGTGACAATTTGTTGGCTAAAATGGTTTGATGTTTTTGTGTTTGGGTAGGTTGGGGTAAGATGGGTTTGGTTTTGTTTGAATATGAATATCATTGTTTCTGACACTTAGTCAGTCAAATCAGTTTTGAGGATGATTGATCTAATTTTGTGTCTCTGGAAAATAGAGATCTATGGCATTGTATTATGTTGAATATCAACGTTTTTTGTGTCTATTTGTTAATTAGGGATTCGTTTTTATTTTGAAGTAAAAATATCAAATTAGACCCTTGGGGTAAGATACCTGTATTATTTAGAAAAAATGACCAGAGTCTCAGATCAGTTTTACACATGCGGGTCTCCACTTTTATTATTCCTCGAACCCCCAAACCCACAGCTTCACATACCACTCTCCTCACCCACTGCCCCCTAGAGCATGTATTCAGGAACTCCCTAACATATATGGAATTACAAGTCTTTATTCAAACTTGAATATTACATCCCCTTTCTTTGAGAGCTTGGCATACTATGTCAATGAACAAGATGTGGCAACTGTGCAACTCTTTAAGATATAACATATCAGTGCCACAACCAGCATAAAGAACGAAAAGTAAACAACATAATTATATCAACGATAATGACAAATCATTATCATTATTTTTTTTTATGTCAGTGATCCGCCTACACCCTTTACAGTTATAGATCAAGGACAACTCTTGGTTTCACTTCACGTCCGGATCTGGTAACGTAACGTGGAGCAACAGAGTCAGTGTTCTTTGTGTCTGTCAGCTTAGGTTGATCCATGGGCACTGTGTGCTGAATGCACGAAGACATTCCAGGCTCGGCAGTGGTAGGTTGTGCTCTATCTGGCAGAAGGTGACGACGATTCCTGCGGAAGACTTGGCCTCCTGCAGTACTCACATGATAAGACCTGAAGGTGTCAGCAGGTTTAATGACTACAGCAGGCTTCCATTTACCCGACTCCTGAATTCGGACTTGGTCCCCAGCCTTTAGTGGTGTGACTGGTTTTGCTGACCTGTTGTAGTACTTTGCTTGATGTTGTTGCTTTTGCTCACGCCTTGCATGAACATCATTTCCACTGACAGTTACAGGCTGCAACTGTTGGCTGGTAGTTGGTAAAATGGAGCGTAGTCTTTTGCTCATCAATAGTTGGGCAGGTGATCTGAAACCATCCACTGGGGTGTTCCTGTACTCCAACAGGCTGATATATGGGTCTTTCTTGTCCGCTTTTGCTTTGTCCATTAGTGATTTGGCAATCTGCACTGCCTTCTCACTTAGCCCATTGCTCTGTGGGTAATGCGGACTACTTGTGACATGCACAAAGTCCCATGTCCGAGCAAAGTTCTCAAACTCTTTTGAGCTGAATTGAGGCCCATTGTCTGAGATGACCTTTTCAGGAATCCCATGTGTTGCAAATACTTTTTTTAGTTTCAGGATTACTGCAGCAGCTGTGGTGCTCTTGAGCCTTTCCAAATCAAAGTATCGGCTATAGTAATCTACCACCACGATGTAGTCGTCACTATTCCAAGTGAGTAAATCAGTACCGACAATCTGCCATGGCCGGTTTGGTATAGGATGGGAAATGAGAGGCTCTTTTGCATTTGACATACGACGCTCAAGACAAATGGAGCACTGTTCGACCATGCAGGCGATCTGTTTGGACATGCCTGGCCAGAAAAGAATGTCCCTAGCGCGTTGTTTGGATTTCTCGATTCCCATGTGGCCTGCATGAATGCGTTTAAGCATCTCTTCTCTCAGCTGCATGGGAATTACAATCTTTTCTCCCTTGAAGACCATGCCGCCCATCTCAGATAACTCGTCCCTATGATTCCAGTATTCTAGAATGGCTGTAGGGCAACGCTTTCTTTCAGCAGGCCATCCTTCTTTGATCACTTTCTTTAGCGTGGACATTTGGACATCTCTTTCAGTTTGTTCTTGAATATTGCTGAGCTTCGCATCACTGACAGGGAGAGCGCTGAGTACGGTATGCACTTGCACATCCATCTCCTCACTAAGGCTGTGATCGGCGCAAGGCAACGATTTCCTTGACAGCGTGTCGGCCACTGGAATATTTTTCCCAGGAATGTGTACAATGGTGAAATTGTATTTTTGCAGTTGCCAGATCATCCTTTGCAGTCTTGGTGGTGCTGCAGCTAGTGGCTTTCTGATGATCGATTCCAGGGGTTTATGATCAGACTCCACTGTTACGTGCCGTCCATAAACATATTGATGAAATCTTTTGCAACCCCAGAGGATGGCCAGGAGCTCTTTCTCGATCTGAGCGTATCTTATTTCTGAGTCTGTGAGTGACTTTGAGGCATATGCAAGTGGTTTACCTTCCTGCAGCAACACTGCACCTAATCCATATTTGGAGGCATCCACTTGCAGTGTGAGGTCTTTGCTTGTGTCGAAAAATGACAACACAGGTCCTGGTTCCCTGGCAATGATGTCTTTCATCCTTTGGAACGCTGCGTCATGTTGCTTGTCCCATACGAACTCATTGTCCTGCCGCAGTAGCTGTCTCAGAGGTGCGTTTATGTCTGAAAGGTCTGGTGCAAATTTTGAAAGATAATTGACCATTCCCAGAATTGTTTCTAATTCAGCACGATTCTTAGGTGGAGACATCTCTTTTACGGCCTCCACCTTGTGAGGGTCCGGTTTGATTCCATCTTTGGAAAGACGGTGGCCAAAGTAGCTGACTTCCGGGACACAAACAGTTCTTTTCTCAGGGTTAAGGCGTACCCCTTTTTCTCTGGACCTTTCCAGCATCCTCCTGAGATTATGGTCATGTTCCTCTTTTGTTTTTCCGTAGACTAAGATATCGTCCACGATGGCCACAACTCCAGGCAGACCTTCGTAAATCTCATCTATTTTCTGTTGAAAGATGTCCTGGGCTGAGACAATGCCAAAGGGTAGGCGACGGAATCGGTATCTACCGAATATCGTATTGAAAGTGGTCAGTTTCGAGGCTTTTTCAGAAAGCTTGATTGCCCAGTAGCCGGATCTAGCATCCATTACACTGAAGTAACGGGCTCCTGACAACTTTGGTGTGATGTCATCTAGCGTAGGCATAGGATAGTGTGGACGCTTTATAGCCTTATTAAGATCACGTGGATCCAGGCAGACTCTCAGCTTACCAGTTTTGGGCTTTTCGACCACGCACAGGGCATTTACCCAATCTGTCGGCTCTGTCTCTTTCACAATGATATTTTGCTCCTCCATGGAGTCCAGCTCCTCTTTCAGCCGATCTCGCAGGGCGAAAGGAACTCTCCTCGGTGGGTGAATGACTGGCGTGGCTGTTGGGTCCAGCTGAATGTTGCATTCTCCAGGAAATAGACCAATGCCTGTAAACACATCAGTAAATTCATCTACAATCGACTCAGAATCTTTCTCTGGGGAGGATACAGACAGCACCAGCTTAATCATGTCTAAGTCCAAACATGCTTTTAATCCAAGCACGGGTGGTGACTGGGTGTCCACAATGAAAAAGTCTAGTGGCATGGCATTCTCTTTATATTTGCAGTGCAGTTGGCAGGTGCCTTTAACTGACAATGGCTGTCCACCGTATCCTGTGAGCTTTTTGTGAGTTTGCTGCATCTTTATTTTTGGTGCAAATTTTTTGAAATCTCTTTGAGGTATTACATTAACCTGAGCACCCGTGTCCAGTTTGAATTTCAACGGCAAACCGTATTCTCTTATTTCAATCTCAGCAAAAGCTTGCTCTGATGAAGTAAATGTGTTTGCATTTGTGACACAGTCAATAAAGAATTCACTACTCACGTCTGGGTATCCGGCTTCATGTTTGTTTTCACTTACACAGTGCACAGATTTCGATTTTGACTTGCAAACCTTTGCGAAATGGTTCCACTTTCCACATTTTGCACACTGCTTTCCCTTTGCTGGACATGTCTCTCTCCTTTTGTGTTCTTTCCCGCAGTATCCACATATTTGGAGGCGTTCTATATGCACATTGTTTGTTTTTGAGTTTTTCTGAAAGCTCTGACGCGTTTTTGCATGCTTTCCTATAGTGTGCACATGTTGCGCATGCTCTGCATTTGTGCTGCCGGTGGCCATACTTTTCATCTGTGCCTGCGCAATCTCATGCGATCTGGCAATGTCGATTGCTTTTTCTAATGTTAGTTCGGCACTCTTATTGAGTAATTTCTCCCGAACATGTGGGGAATGTATGCCGAAAACGACACGGTCTCTCACCATCTCATCTGGATTAGTGTAGCCACAATCTTTAACAAGCAGTCTGAGTTCAGTGACAAACTGATCAAATGTTTCCGTGGCGCACTGCATTTTTTCATTAAACTTGTATCTGGCAAAAATTGGGTTCGCCTTTGGTACTACGTAAGCTTCAAATTTGTCGTAGTAAGTTTTGAGCAACTTAGCTTCATCCTCAGTGAGAGTCCATGTGTTATAGATATCCCGGCCTTTCTCTCCAATCCATAAGAGCAGGTAGCTGCATTTCTCCGTCTCCTCCTTGCGGCGAAACGGCCCCGAAAACATCAGTTCAGCGTGCTGTTTAAACTTTCTCCATGCATCGGGAAGATTCTGTGACTCCCAATCCATTCGCGGTGCAGGCACTCCGGCAGCATCCATCTTCGCGATTCACTCTGACACCATGTATTATTTAGAAAAAATGACCAGAGTCTCAGATCAGTTTTACACATGCGGGTCTCCACTTTTATTATTCCTCGAACCCCCAAACCCACAGCTTCACATACCACTCTCCTCACCCACTGCCCCCTAGAGCATGTATTCAGGAACTCCCTAACATATATGGAATTACAAGTCTTTATTCAAACTTGAATATTACAATACCTATTATGTTAGTTGAGTGAAATCATTCTCATCATAATTTGCATTCATAATGTTACTATTATGATATATCTTTAATTCAAATTTAAAAGGCAATTAAAGAAGAAAATACCCATATGCTTGTATATAAGTCAGAGAATAATTTTACCTTTCAAATTAATCTCTTTTACTGGTATTCTGCTTTGTCAACTAAATTGTCGAAATAAAATTTTAAATACAATAGTTTATTTCATATTTTAAATTAATATATAATATATGAATATATATAGGCTACATTAATAATAATAATATATATATATATATATACATATATATATATATATATATATATATATATATATATATATATGCCATCTTACCCCTCTTTTAATATTTGACATTTAATTAGCAAATGCCTCAATTTATTTCCTATAATAACTAAACTTTTATTCATTTAAATTTGAATTTAATAAGAATTATATCAAAAGTCATTCTGTAAAAGTTTATCCAGGAGCGGCTTCTTACAAGTAGGGTCTAACTTACCCCTCTTTTAATATTTGACATTTTATTCTATAACAACTAAATTAGCAAATGTTTATATTTATTTCCTATAATAACACATTGGCTGATGCATCATCATCCTGCACATGCTAAACTTCTATCTAAATATGTTACAATTTAAAAGTAAATACATATTGTTCTTAAGGGGGACATCTTCCCCCATCCTCCCCTATATATCTTTGCTTTCTCATATTTTTATTATTTTTTCATTTTCATCGTTTCATAATTTTTTTCAACAATATCTTTACTGTTTGAATATTCATGAAAAGCCGATAATTAAACATGTTTTATGTGACAAAATTCCACATTATTGTTTGTTAGTGTGCATTAAATTAAATGCAGGTCTATTTGTTTTCCTGTGCAATTATGGTGAAAATGTTCAATAGTCATTGAAGGTTGTGTATATGCTGAAATTGACTTTCAAATGAACCCTGATAAATCTTTACTGGAGTGAACTACTAGCTCCCCTTTAACTAGCTAAAAGTAATTTGTCAGACAGATGTGTTTTCATGAAACAACAATGGGTTGTTGAGTTTATGAAGCACATGTGACAACAAACATGGTTTAATGATTGTTTTCTCTTTAATTCTTTTTTTTTTTTTTTTTTTCAGTGTGGGGCCTGTCATTAAAGTTCAGCAGAATCTTATGACTAATTTCTTCCTCATGTAAATGCACGAAACTTGATTAAAGTCTTTTATTAAATCAGCATATTAACAAAGGAAAGGACTCAGGTTGTCTCCTGACCATATGGAAAGCAATGGAGTGTTTTCAGTCTTGCTGGATTTCTTCATAGTGCGGCACATTCTCAAAAGTGAAGTTGTAACCCAAAGCATAGCAGTTTTCATTGATTTAGATTCAAGGCCATAGCTGAGTGTGCACTTTCTCCAGAACTCCAAAGGCCAAGCCTGCAGCGTAAATATGCCAGCGACAGCTCAGGGTTATTTCTATACCTTTTCCGAAGGGAGCTCGATGTGACATAGACCTGCAGACTTTTTGAACCACCTTGAAGGGCCATCAGAGAATTAATTTCAAACACAGTTTACATAAATTACTGATAGATAGGCCTACTGAAAGATAAAAACAAAGGATTGTACTTCAAGCAGTTGGCATTGAAATAAGAAAAAAGTGAGTTTATGACAGCTTCCACTGAGCATCTGTTAGGCTTTGAGGGGTGTAAAGAGTGTGCAGGTAAACATGGATAGTATACTCCACTCGCAGTTTCTTTCACTCTTATGGTATATCCTCATCATTGCTTATTCACATGCTGAGCTGGTAATGCACTGTTTTTTTGTTTTTTGTTTGTGGTTTGGGTTTGACAGAGAATTTACTAAGCTCATTATGTATTAATGAGTATCTGGAATTATGTTATAGAGCGCATAGTGAGCATGACTGTGGACATAATGCTGCAATGAAAAGCACTGTTCCTGCATTATAAATGAGAACTGGACTGTTCAAGACCAGGTTCATTGAGAAATATGTTTTAAACTGTATGTAAGAAGGAATCCGTAGGCCAAATTTTAGACCTCATAAGACCTCATCCTCATAACATCTAAGTATGAGTTAAGAGAAGAGCTGTTTGAATATTCATATTTCCCAGATACGCAGGATGCAAAAAATCAATGCATCAAATGAGAAGGATGTCTGAATACTCAGCATTTATGGTGATTCAGTCGGCTATCTGAAAGTGTGTTACAGATACTAAGGAAGTCAGTACTTTTTTCTCAACCAAGTCAATTTTGTTTGTGGTTGTTGTCAGTACATCATAGGTCGAAGAACATACTGGTCATAAAAAAATAGCAGATCATCAGATGTAGTATATTCAGAATATTACATTCCTGCATACTTAAAGGGATAGTTAAACCAAAAATGTATGTATGTATGTATGACTGACTTTCTTCTAAGGAAAATGAAATATTTTGAAGAACGTTGGGAACAGTGGGAGCCCATTGACTTTCAATGTATGAAAAAAATAAAAGATTTTTCTCAAAATATCTTATTTTATATTCCACAGATAAAAAAGAAAGAGGTTTGGAGCGACATGGGGGTGTGCATGATGACATCATGAAACTAGAGCATAAAAGTCCCTTAATTCAGATGCACTATTTTTCTCTGAAAGGCATTAAGATACTGTAAAGAAATGTACTCTTACCATCAATACCAGCTGCTGAGTTGAAGCTATTCCTCTGACTCAGGATATCAGACTTCTGTGATCATGATTCCCATTTTCCCTGTTCCTTTCTGAGCACATTTCTATGCTTCTGTGCGGCTTCATCTCTAGAGAAGAGATTATTCAGATGTAACATTTGTCCAGAGTGATGTGATGGCGCCCATCGATCAATGTTTCGAGTCTCTTGGCACCCAGTCAAATGGAGGAAAATAACCTTTCCATCAGAGCGAGGGTCAGATACAGTCCTTCATGATGGAAAGGCACTTTGTCTGGTCATCTGCTGCACAGCCCTGGACAGGTAATTGAAGAATTTACTCCAGACCTCTCGGTTATTGAGTTTATGAAATAAACTTGTTGAATTAAGAAGCCATTTTCTTTCAAAATATGGAAATTTCCCAATGCTGAAATATGTTTTGCCAATCTCCATTCCCGCCAGATACAGTATACTGATTTATGAGGACACTGATTGAATTAGGAAATCTTTGCATTAGTCTGCTTGTTTTTTTGTTTTGTTTTATGTATATAATTCTTGCTTATGGTTTGCATTAATGGGGATTAAATGCATGCTCTTGATGCGTACCCCCCAGGATACGCTGTACTATTCTCTGTACTATACGCTGTACTATACTATATCTTCTCTGGCCACTGCTGTTTCCTTAAAAATGAATTGCATGGGTAATGAACAATTTGAGAGGACCTCTGTTCATTTAATTAAGAGTAATGGCAGGTTTATGGCAGGTCCAACTGTACACAGTTATTCTTTCTTGGAGGCAAATTGAATTACTTTGACTTCCTCCCACTGCCTGAGGTAAAGATCATGAGGTTTCCTAGGAGATGATAATTAGTGTTAGATGTAGAGGATGCACAGGTCTCTGGCCCTAAACATAGATGGGACCTAATGCAAATAGCATGATTGAAAGGTTCAATTACACGCTAAATGTTTCATGCTTTGGTTTGCCTGTCTGGGCTCTATAATTAACGTACTTGTAGATGCCGGTCAGGAATACAAAAATAATGCTTTCAAAGTTATTGTACTCTGTTGTAGAAATGAATAATGCATTTATTAAAATGTGATTTGAGAAATATTTAAAAATGTTATTTCAGTTCTCTCTTAACCTCAGTGGTGATGGATGTAAATAATTCACATACCAAGATTTTCTTTTAACATGGGTGGCAATAAATATGCTTTTGAAAGTATATGTATATATATATATATATATATATATATATATATATATATATATATATATATTTCTGACAGAAATGACAAAAAGCCTTAAACATTTAAAGTCTGTACATACTGTATCAATACACATTGCTCTAAAAAAATTCTTGATAAATAACTTAGAAATAAATACATGTGATATTTTGTGTTCATACTATAAAGGTGCATAATTATTTAAAAGTAGCTGAAGCTTTTTTGAATTCAAATTGAATTCAGAATATCTACATTACTCATATTATTGAGGGCAAAGCAATGAGTTTGATTGTTGACCAAATGGATGCAGCTCTTCCATAAGCATGGAGAAGAGGAATCACAGTATACTGTAGGCCTTATTTAAATAAATATTATTCAATAATGAATGAGTTCGAGAATTATCTCTATGTCTACCTCCTAAAGCCAAGGACACACCAAGCCGACGGTCGGCCATTGGGCAACGTCGGGCCGTTTTTAAGCTTCGGTCAACTTAGTTTTTTCGTTGTGTTCTGCACCATTGGCTGTAGTTAAGGCGCCGTCTGTTTTTTTTGGGCCGATTCAACATGTAGAATCAGCGCCGGGCTGTCAGTGAGAGAGAGAACTCTGATTGGCTGTTCAGTTTGGCGACGCATCAGCGCTAGGGTTTGGTGTGTCCCTACCTTAGGACTCACTGTTCATCTCTGTGTGACAGATAAAGACTCATTCAGTGGTCTGCATTCATTCTGCGTAATTTAGGGGGGAGGTTGTCCTCTGGTCGTCCACTGGAGGCAGGCAACAAGTTGAGGCTCGGGCCTGGGACTGGAGCAGGGATTGGGAAAAGGCTGTGATGCTCCAGCTCTCCTGCCGACCGGGTGTGGGCCTCTGAACCCATCTTAAAAGGTTTGAGCTGGAGGTGATTTTCCCCCTCCCCCTGACCCACCAGGGATCCGAGCCGCTGGACACTGAGGGGAAGGTCACCTGTGCTGGAGGCCTTTTCTGTCGGCTGCGCACTTCCAGTTTTGAGGACCTCTTTTCCATTCTTGGAAGTCGTACGCTGGGGCTTGCTTGGTAATTTGGACTCAGGTTCTTCGGTGAGAGGAACCCCGTCAAAGGAGAAGATGCGCTCTCTGCGACTACGACCATCGAGCAACGTAGGGGAGAGAACAGGACCAGGGGAGGGCAAGGAGGACTTCTCATCCTGCTCCTTCACACTATATGGAGGAGTGGTAACCTCAAATGTGTTATGGAACTGAGAGTAGTCCACCCTGAAGAATCCCTCCTCCAGCGACATGACGGGTAGGAAGCGGTGACCCCACAGCACCTCATCCTCTGTGTAAGATGTTCGTGCCTGGCACGTCATGCCTGAAAGGGAAGCCATGGATTCATATTACAATGGAGAGACATAAACTGAATAGATGAATATAAAACAAGCCATTGGTCATGAACCCTGAAAGCAATGTTTAAAAAGGCTTGATTCAGGTTTGGATTTTTATTTTATTTTTTGCATAAAATGGACCTCATTCAAAAAAAAATATTTTTAATTTTTTTATTGTATTTAGAGGTATGGTGGCTGGAGGCAATGGAAAGAAATTGAAAGACTTTTCCGCTTTGTCTGACTTATTCTGCTAATGACAGAATGCTTATGAACAGAGTGACAGAAAATTATTGGCTTGACATTATGGTATTTTAAATGTACAACTTAGACTTTTCCCATTTACCCCAATTTAAATCTGCATGTAAACTCTTTTACTGCTATTCTGACATGGGCTTTTTATGTGTGCATGTGGTGTGCTCATGTCTGTGTTGTTTCTGAGGTCAAAATCGGAGAAAACTTGAATTTGAAAAACTTTCAGATTTCATGAAAAGGCACTAAGGCAGTTTTCTTTGTCTTGATTTAGGAATAAACAGATTTTTGATAGTTACCAACGTACTGTTGTAAAAAAAAAAAAAGAACAAAAAAAAAAAGGTGTACCATGCCATGCCACTATGTAGTGTGACCAAGAAAAAGCCTTTCTATTGTATTGTATAATTTTATTCCCATCTTATATGCAACATCCACTTGCAAAGTGAAGTAAAATAGGCTTGTTACTCAGAGTAAACATGGCAAGTTAAAAGGGTCAAGCTGAAAGTAAGATTGTATTTCTTTCTCAGAACACTTTTTTTTGAGAATGTATGATACTGATAATGTATGATACTAACCTGTAGTTTCCACAATGCCTTCTAGGATGACGACAATCTCAAACTGCTCGTTCATGAGGGAACGCTGAGACAAGTCGAAAAATGGGCTATTGGAATTGATCTCATGACATATTGTGAGGGGTGAGACAAGAAAGAGTTGGTCAGCACCCGTTCCAAATCCTACATCCAATTCCCGCTGATCCAATGGAAGAAACTCTCCCTCAGGGGTTTGACGAGACTAAAGCAAACACAGGGTGAGATAAGCGGTTAGGACATTGACACATTCACAATTTCTCTTTCATATACTGTACTAGCATTTGTACTATTACATTTAATCTTGGCATTCACCTTTTTCACATTCATTGGCATTCACTCAGGATTTTTCAGATAAAGATCCCAGCCTGTGGTGCTCAGTGGTGAACTAAAAATTAATTGTGCCCGTTAATAGTGATGTTTATTTGCACATGCTGCCTGTGCTTTTGTAGCCCTGGATTCATTGAAGGAATTATACAAATCAGGTAACAGCACAAAGTCTAAACACAGTTTGCATGATGCAATTGCCCAAATATTGCGGGTTGATTCTCTTTGCTAGGTTGTGCAGGATGTAGTAAATTACCATGATCTGGTGTACTTTTCGGGGACTGTATAAACATCGTATAAATTTTAAAATATTGCTGATCACTTACAAAGCACTAAATGGTTTAGCTCCCCAGTACTTGAGCGAGCTCTTAACGCATTATAGTCCTTCACGTCTATTGCGATCTCAAAATTCCAGCCAGTTGACAATACATAGAATATCAAAATTGACTGCTGACGGTAGATTCTTTTCCTATTTAGCACCAAAACTTTGGAACAATCTTCCTAACATTGTCCAGGAAGCAGACACACTCTGTCAGTTCAAATCTATACTAAAAACACATCTCTTTGGCCTAGAGATGTGTTATACACATAACGCATTATAGACTTATAGACTTATTATAATTAATAGAATTATATATATAATTCAATGTTAGGCTGCATAGTTTAGGTCAGCCGGAACCGGGAACACTCCCCATAAATCCTGATGTACTTGTTACATCATAAGAAGGATGGCGCCTACGCTAATATTATTCTCTCTGTTTATCTGAGGTTTACCGCAGTCCACCGGATCCAGGCCGTATCCAGATCTGATGAAGGACCTGTGCCTGGACACGATGACAACGCAGTCCTGAAGTGTCAACCAGTCCCTCCCCTCTTTCCTGAAGTCAGCCGGATCCCGGCCGTATCCAGATCAGATGGTGGACCTGCACCTGGACCGATCCATGACGGCATCCCTGAAGTGCCAGCTTCATCAGCCCTGTGAAGGCCTCATGATCCTCAACAAACTCGTCCCCATACCGGCATGATGACTCCGACCTCCAGCCAGATGGAACTGGATAAATAATCTGAATGTTCTGATCCAATCTGACTTCTGACCTGTAATGCTGCCTGAATCATAATCATACACTGTTCGCTCGTTGGCCAGAGGAGAACTGGCCCCCGACTGAGCCTGGGTTCTCCCAAGGTTTTTTTCTCCATTCTGTCACCTGATGGAGTTTTGGTTCCTTGCCACTGTTGCCTTGGCTTTTGGCTTGCTTAGTTGGGGACATTTAATATTCAACAATATTATTGATCTGCCTTACTTGAGGTGGACGATGAAGCAATTTTCTTCTAGAAACAAACTTTGTTTTATTATTTTCATGTTATCACTGTGAAGCTGCTTTGATGCAATCTGTATTGTAAAAAGCGCTATATAAATAAAGGTGACTTGACTGTATGATATCTGCAATCCAGGTACCTGAATCACTAATTCCTGTGTAAAAAAAAAATCTGTTAAATCAGCCTAGGATGGTTTGCTGATATTAGCTGGTCTCTTAACCTGGCCAGGCAGAGGTCTTGTGGATATTTTTCACCTGGTCAGGAGACCATCTGGCCAGCAAATGTCTTTTAAAGTTTAAATACAATTATTTAAATTAAATGTTAAATTAAATATCTTAAGACTACAAATATTCCATGTAGACACAGTTAATATGAGGTCTTAAAACTGAATGCGAAATATTGCAGTGCTGTTTAATCTAAAAGATTTTTTGTTTAAGTATAATATAACAGTGACTGCTGTGTCCTGTAGTGTGACATGTCAACACCAACTCGCAGACAAAGCTGTGCAAAATTACACGAAATGGACCACTGGTCTTTATTTCTAATATGGACAGATATCTACATGCATAACAAAACCTTTTAAAGGGCATCTTCAGTCAACAACCACGGTTTGTTAATCTACCTTTACACATAGCCTTGTGTTTCCATATTAACATTAGAGATTGGCAGTGAAGTCAGCAGGGTTGGCTGCCTGTGCCGAAGGACACAGATGGTGAACAGACTGAGAGCTCCAATCCCAGGAAAAGAGTGCAAGCTTTCACAAGTATAGATGCAGTGCCAATGTCACACATGCGCGCACACACACACACGTTGTTTTTTTCCATGTTTTATGGGGACTTTCCATAGACATAATGATTTTTATACTGTACAAACTGTATATTATATCCCCTTACACTAACCCTACCCCTAACCTACCCATTACAGAAAACTTTCAGCATTTTTACATTTTCAAAAAAACATCACTTTTTTTTATTTACATGCTGTTTTCCTCATGGGGACAAAATAAAATGTCAATTTGATTACATTTGACATGAAATTGTATCCCCATAATGTAGGGTTTAACCAGGCCACACCCACACACACATTCTTATTTTAAGCGAACTGTTAAACACAAGTTCATTTCATTTTTAAGATCTTTTAATGTTTTTTTGTTTGTTTTTTTGGTTGCAAATTCAATTTTGTGATAGATATTCTGTCCAAAAAAGATGAAAAGGTTTAACTTTAGAAGAATACCACACAAACTGAATTTCACAGTTTGATTTCACCATCGTCTTCGCGTACAAAAGTTCACAGGATTTTCCTTCAAATATCCATAGAAAGAAACACATCAAAACTCACAGGGCACAGCATGCAGTTGCCAATTTAGACAGATGAGTGAAAGAGATGTTTTTGTGTGTTGCATGCACCTCATATGAACTTCTTTGACCTGAGGGAGATCTTTAATTGCAAATTTCAATGACTGTTTGAAAATAGTTTCACGAGTTCACACTTACATAGCCTACAATTAGAGAGAGTAAAGTTTAATGCGTATTTGGCGTTCTGTCCGAGGGGAGGGCTCCGAGCTCGAAGTTCGGCCCGAACCCAGAGTACTCCCCCCCCGTATGTAAGTGGTTAGGACTAGAAGTGTGGAGAGAGGTGAGACTGCTGAATATATACACCTCTTATCATTGATTGCTGAGTGCTCTCCACTCTTGTTAATTATCTGAACGTGCTCCTCCCGAACTTTGTTAATAAAACATAATTTAATTTCCATAAAGTTGTCATTAGAAATCATTATCTTCTTGAGGTGCTCTTAAGACAGCCTGTCTAGTTAATCTTCTCAGACATTAGCCATAGAAAACAGTAAAAGAAAGCAAAAGAGACTGTACATTTTAGAGGCAGGACAGAGTGCTTACACTGCAGGTCACTCTGAGAGTAATAGATGGGCTGCTGTTTTTTTCCCCTAGCATTCTGCATAGGACATTTACAGACAAAGGGCGGAACAGAAGAGAGGAAGGCTTATGAAGTCAACCATCCGTCATCCTGTGCTCACTGCATTGCGCCTGCTGTGGGGTGGTGAAAGCCATGTGTCAATCATGCTCTTCTTTAAGAACACAGCACAAAAGCCCTCCTCTACACTTCTACTCTGATCAGTCCCGTGTCTTACAGTCTTCCTTGTAACAATTCCATGAGCTCATATTTTCTTTGCCCTGTCCCCATATGTTCACTAACTCTTATGTCATTCTCACTGAGGAAGTGCTGGTGAAATCTGTCATATGGAGATTATCTGGTGTGAAAAATAATATTTAATCAGATTTTTAAAAGTAAAGTAAAGTTTTAAAGTAAAAGTCAAACTATGTTAAAATAAGACTTGTTTATGATTTTAAGCATACACCTCACTTTGTGTCTTTTTGAAATAGAAAGACACAACATTTGCCAATAAGGTAACAAAATAAACAATTTAATTTTAGGATAAAATAATTAAAGATATATTCTTTTTTACTGAAAAACAAAACTGAAATATAGGCCTACATTACAGATTTGTTTTATTTTGCAGTCCAAATTCAGATTCTTCAGTTTATTTATTTATTTTATTTTGTATTATGTGTTTTATATTGAAATCAATTCCAAATACAATTAAAGGATGACATATATGGCAAAAGATGGTAGTGACATAACTTTAATTGTTTTTTTTAAGTATTTGCTTAAGACGTGTGATGAGTGAGTGAGTGAGTGTGTGTGTGTGTGTGTGTGTGTGTGTGTGTGTGTGTGTGTGTGTGTGTGTGTGTGTGTGTGTGTGTGTGTGTGTGTGTGTGTGTGTGTGTGTGTGTGTGTTTTTAAGCAACATAAGAACATCTCTGCCCTTTCAGTGTTCACGCAATGTGACCTTGGACCTTACAAAGTGTTACCGTGACATTTTATGCTGCATTTCAAAGATATACACTGTTAGACTTTTCTACAACGCTATAACAGCCAGAGACTGTCTATATTGGACACATTGAAGCGACCGGACCAGTGGCGTAGCAAGTCAGTCCCGGGCCCAAATGCAAAATAAATTTTACGGGCCCCCCCGCCCACAAGTACATCGAAGATATAGATATAGGCTAGACGTTCATATATAGACGTTCACTGTAGCGTATCAAGAAAATACCATACTAAACAATACCATAAAAAACACACTCTACCCAACAATTTTTCACAACCAGAACGGAACAAAAACAAATCTAAAACAACCAAGGCACTGCCAATGTCAATAATAAACTAGGCCTACTGATCTTGGCACGGCGGCCCACAATGTAAAAACATAGAACTACTCACTCATTTTAGTTGCATTCACCGGGCCTTTCTTTCGGCAAATTCATCCACGATGTCAACAGTAACAGGGACCTTCGACATCGTTGTCATTTACACTAGGTTTGCACAAAAAAATGGTCTATTTTGGGTACTTTTTGTGTCGCGACTATAACTTCTCCACCCTCCTTTTTCTCTTTAATGCCCCACTTTTATGTTTGTATTTGTCCATCCTTTGTTCAATTAGCTAGCCGATAGTAACCTCTCACTCTGTGTTTTCTTTTTTTAATTTGGCGCGGCGATGTAGTGTGCGTCATATAAAAAATGACAGCGTAGTTCTTCTACGTCAGCTGCGGGGTGCAAAAAAAAAATGCACACCTTAAATGTCGGAGAAAGTAGACATTAGGGAGAAACAAGAAATTACTACAGATGACAAGCATACAAAAAATAATGAAATATATTTATTGTTGTGGCCACGAATTTAAAATTAATTTCCTCGTTTTAATTAAAAGCTCCTCATGGGCGGGCCCCCTATTGGCCCGGGCCCATTTGCACGTGCATACCCTGCATGCCCTGACGCTACGCCACTGGACCGGACCATTAATGCAAAATGCAAACCTGTTTGTCTCTTGTCAGAAATAGCGCGAGCGCTTAGACTCGGAGTACCGACCATACGTCAGAAATATAACGCGGCATCCCTATACAATGTCTGGGATGAGTCGTGTCGCGCCGGAGCATCCAGTGTAATATCACTGGGTTCAACTGTCTTGGATCGCGCCGTTCGTGTCTGGCCCGGGGTAGTGACGGAATTCACTTCACAGAGAGAGAGACCAGCAAGCAAGGTAAAAAACATTCTAGCTGTGTCTGAAACCGCTCACTCGTTCACTCATTCACTAATCCACTAATCCTACATAGCGAATGGCAGTTGAGTGCAGTGCACAACATCAGCAAATTAGTGAACGAAAATGAGTGAGCGAATTCGGACGCTGACATAATTATCACGCGCCAGAGAGCTCGGACAATTTCGTCATAAACATTACCTACCCATCTTTAATAATTCCTTTTTTGGCTGTATGAATTGTATGTAACAATTGTATGCAGGGCAGGACTTAAGGCCTCATTATACTTCTGCGTCGGACATACGCCGGAGCCTATACGCCGTAGGCAACGTGTTGGTTTTAATTTATACTTCTGTGTCGTTGTCCGCGTTGACGCGCACCTGGGGAGCATGAAACCCCGAGGGAGGGGTTCTGGCAGACCAATCACAGCGCTTGTGTCCGCGTAGAATTGACGCGTTGTTACATTTTTGGAGAGGTGCACGTCAGGGTACGCCGAAGGGTACGCGCGCTACATACAGCCTACGACGTAGCTACGGCGGCAGTTCGACGCAGAAGTATAAAACAGGCTTTAGGATGGTGGGGGCCCCTGGGCTTGAGTCACTTTCGGGCCCTACCTTCTATACATTACTTTAAATAGAACAAAATGATACATACACAAGCTATGTATTAGAGCTACACAATTCTGGATAAACTGAGAATAAAAATAGAGATCACGATTCTGAACAAACAACTAAACAAAATAACAATTTATGTTAATTGCTGAAGTCTATTAAAAATGTTGAATTAATCTGAATTATATATAAAAAAAAAAAACTTGGGTTTGAAATGAATGATTCAATTCCTCAATCAAATACACTTGTTTCATAGATGAATCAGCATTTTTGAACGAATCTCCTGAATGAACGATTCAATGACAAATGTTTTTTAAAAGTCATTTGTCGCCATCTGGTGGCGTAACAATATAATCGATCCAATCGTTATTTGAAGTGCAAAGCTACTTTCAAAAGGTGACTGGTACCATAGACAGTGTTACATGTTAAAAAAACGTACTAATTTATTTATATGACCACTGATTGAAGCTTGAATTTTTTTTTTCCAATAAATAAATAATGATTACAAAAGTTCAAAGTGATCATAAGTTTATTGCAATGCACAAATGTCTTGGTCAGAATGAGAATAAAACACTTATTTACCTGGAAAACATTATGTTTTGATTGTGGCATTTCTTTGAGATTTAGAATCCAGTATTCCTATAGGCTAATTATTGTTTCTTTTATGAATTTAATAAAGAACTCTGTCTCGTATTCTGTCCAAACGATCCATGTACTTAATCAGGGTTTTGTGTCCATTCGTTTTTCCTTTTTTAACCCGTAATTGAAAAACGAAAAATTAACGGTTGTTGTTTTTTTAAAACGCAAAGTTGAACACCAACATTTTAATTTGAACTGGCTACACCAACTGCAGCGCAAAAAAGTAAATATCGACGAATTTTCTGATTTTTGTTTATGACTTTTTGCCCCTTTATTAAACATTTAAAATATTCAAAAATTAATATGGAAAACATGTCGATTTTACTGGTTTTCAAAGGCCAAATTAGAACCTGGAAGTGATGTTTTTCCCGCAGTGCTGAATGAGAAGAGCCATTAATATTATTAATAAACTATTGCTTTGGCTAAATCACATCTCCATCTCCGCTGTTAAGCAGATGCGCTTTTAGAGAGAAATGCACATTTCATGCGGAGTAATCAGAAGGTATTAGCTTTCGATTCGAATTTGTTCGTTTTAAAGTGGACATTTCAAGCTTTAGCCTATAGGCTATATTTTGTTTCAGTTCTCGCGCTCCAGTTTACGGAGATCATGAAAGTGCGTCTGATTGTTTTCTTTTATTTTACAAAAGCACAACGTTTTCTTGTTATTGTGAGTTTACACAAATAAAAGTAGTTGAGAATAATGTATTATTATTTTCTGTATGACCAGAAATGATAGAGTATTTTAAGTTGTTTCCACTGTTGATAGGAAAATGCAAGTGTTCGCGCTCGCGCCTCCGTGCCATGCATGCAGTGCGCGCTCCACATTCAGCTTTGTTCCTTTTTTGCATAAAAGCGTCTTCTAAATATAGCCTATTAAATGTTATAATTAAATAATATAAAATTATTATTATTTGCGTAGCTATACATGGACCTCAAACACACCGTGTCTTCAAACTCAGGTGACTGTAAATGCGCAAAAACTGTTTCCATTGCAGTTTTGCGAAATATTCCTTTTTCGAATTGCCTGAAAAACCACCTCATGCGAGCGTAAAACTTTTTGCGAAATTGACGTGTTTCCATTGTGCTTATTTTCAATTCGCAGTTTCAATTTGCGCAATTTGAAGGGTAATGGAAACGCGGCTACTGTCTAATGCAGACAGTAAACGAGGCACTACGTAACTGCCAATAACCAATCAGCAAACCTCAAGATGACTGACATTTAATTTAGCTAATTAAATTTATTTTTCATTGCAGGGCAGGGCCAGGTAACAATGCTAGACCAATCAACAAACTTTAAAATGAAAAATTAAATGACTGACATATTATTTAAAAAATCAAACGTAAACGGGCGGGGCCCCCTATTGGGCGGGGCCCATGGGCTTGAGCCCAGTCAAGCCCAATGGTAAATCCGGCCTTGATATGTATTTATTTTTCACGTTTATTGCGTTATTTGATAAAAAAAAAAGATAATAAAAACACTTGCTTATCATATTTATTTACTTTTTACATTTATATGTGAAAATAAAAGAGAACAAAACACTACACAGCACATTTGTTTATTCAAATATAGATATAACGGTATATATATAAATAAATAACCAGGCGTCTGGTCTTATAAATGATTGTTTTCTATCTCGCGTGCGCCGTTGCCATCAGACGCTTGAAAAGGTTGAGAAAAGCATTGAGACGCTTGAAAAGGCATTCAGTTGCGTTCTAGACACTGGGAGAAGTGCGTTAGGTAACTTAAGTGCCGATTACCAACACAATCCAATCATCTGAAGTTAATTCATACATTGTTCGACCGGACATAACTGTTTTACACAAATAACCTATATATAGCCTATATATATGTGTATATGTGTGTGTGTGTGTGTGTGTGTGTGTGTGTGTGTGTGTGTGTGTGTGTGTGTATATGTGACATGTGATATCAGGAAGCAATGTAATACACACACGACACGTTTCCTCAACTTATTAAAATATCTTACTTTACTGCAACTATCTGTTTCTGCTTCTTTATCATATTTATAGTGTGTGATTTATAAAATACCTTATATCCTACATCACATATTTTGATTTTGGACGTCTGGCCACTTTATATCTTATATCTGAATATTATATTACTGTTAAGCCTACTATGAATATTAAAATACGCCGAACCATGTGTCCTGTATCTACATGAATGACCTTTGCAGCAAAAAAACCCCGCGTGAAAATCAGTTCGGTATTTAGTGAGGTATTAATTAAATGCGCTGACAGCTCATTGCACCTGCCATTCAGATTACACTGAGTGGAGCGGGTGACCGGTCTAAGATGGCGGCCCCACGGCTCGACCGCGCCAGTAGGCAGTAGCGGTCGATAGGGCGTCTATCTATATCAAAGAGTATAGAAGTTACTTCTATACTCTTTGTCTATATGATGTCTATGGTTGCCATGGTGACATTTTTGTTTATTTTTCATTCGCGCTCTATCGCCTTATCGTGTTGGATTGTGGGAAATAGTAGGTGTTTCTCAATGGCTGCGTCCGAAATCGAATACTTCCCTACTATATAGTATGCGAAAAACAGTACGCGAGCAGAGTAGTATGTCCGAAATCATAGAAAACAGTAGGCGAAAAGTACCCGGATGACCTACTACTTCCGGCGAGATTCTGAAGTGCGCATACGATGGACACTTTACTATCCCATGATGCCACGGGAGAGGAGTTGTCGTCGTTATATTTGAAAATGGCGGAAAGCGGAGACGCGGCTGTTTTCAAGTGTAAGTACTTTACAGAACACTTTTTGTTTCTTTGTGGTTAAATTGTGTATGTTTAACAGCATATAAGTAAACGATTGACTTGTTAAAAGTTTAAATGTAAATCGAGGGTACAATTTTGTGAATTGGCTGCAAAAATGACAATTTTATCATTGTTATTGCCGAACAGAACGAGCTAATGCCTGTCGGTTAACGTTAACGTTATATTAGTTAACACTGTTTTATTTAAACAACGACGTTGTTTCTCAGTTTTAATGAGATAGTTACAAAACTTTTATTTTTTATTTTACAACGATTTTATTTCTCCTTTACCAGTGTTGATAACGTTATGTGTGTTGGCTACGCAAGCTTCTGTTATCAAGTGTACCTCAACTTGTCCATGTGACATTAATATAAATATAATAATATAGATTGACAATGGTTCGTTCATCACTAATGTTAAATTCTGTGTTGATTTTGCAGGGGCTGATGAACACACCTGTGTTCTTCTTATAGAGTGGAGAGTGGCTAATGAAAGGGAGGAAAGAAAAGAAAGAGCGAGGAGAGACAAGGAGGCCAGAGAGAGAGGAAAGATTCCTTCAGCTTTTAGAAATAATTGCTAAAAAAAAATGTATAATAAAGAAATCAAATGTTACACACTCTCTTCCATTTATTTATTAGTAAGTTCATTTTGTCATGCTGTTTTAGCAAGTTTTATTACAAAACACTTAATTCCCAGGGATTTACAGTAGTTAGATTGTTAGTTGTAAAGTGTTTAATATGTGACATTGAGTAATTCATATTTTTAAAGGGTGTTGTGTGTGCACTTATTTTGTGGCAGATTCCAGATGGTTTTTGAAACAAGCAAATTGCAGGTATATCTGAAAAACATGAGTGCAGCACTACAGAGAAATACCCACACACTCCAAACACCTTTAAAATATATCTGCTTTATTTTTGTATATTATTTAACTTTTAAATGGATACAGAATACAAAGCTTAAAACAAAATCACAAAAACTTTGGCACAAAGTAGTATAATAGAGCTTAAAGCACCACCAAAAGCAAAAGTTTTAAAACTTTTTTTATTAAAGTGTCATCTTGAGGGAAGAAAATGAACGTCAGCAGCTTCAGAAAGGTAACTTTCACAGGTTTCTAAAAGATCTAAAGGGACTTTCTTACTAACAATCTCATTTGTAGGGCATCACTTTAAAATAATTCAAAATCTGTTTCTTCAAAAGCATGTGTATAAGATGAGAACTTTACACCTTGGGTAATTTTTGGATTTCCACTTGAATTTTTCCTACCCAAATTTAAAGTAAATAATTTGTAAAAAAAATAAATAAGCTCAAATATGTGATATGTAGCTAGAACACCAGCACCTCGATGTCCTTTTTTTCCACCCATGGTCGCAATCTGACTGACTAGATGGACTACCGTAAAAGTCGGGGTGGAGGTCAGCTCCATATACACACACACACACACACACACACATATGAATACTTAAGATGTAAAAGCCTCTTAAGTGCCATCTGAAATTTTCTTCTGGTTTGATCATTTTTCTCAAGCTTGTAGGATTATGTTCACTTTTTTCACTTTAATGGCAATGAAAAGGACCTATTAATTGTCATTAAAGTGAAATTACTGAACCTAAATATACAAGCTTGATAATAATGCTCATTTTAGAATATTTTTTTATTTTACATCTGAAGTCTTGATACACATGTATATGAATGTGTGTGTATTGTATCTGACCTCAGTGTGTTACCCTACTGTTCACTGTGTAATATATACAGATACAGATACACGCAGACACTGCTTGTGATATTGCCATCCATGAATGAATCAACAGAGATACACACACGCATACTATTGATTCATTCATGTTTATTCATTGATGGTAATATCACAAGCAAATAAATTACTTTTTCCTTACCAAAAATCAACATCTGTCATTGTTCACAGGTTTGTGTGTGTGTTTTTTTTTTTTTTTTTTTTGAGGTAAAATGTATTGGCCAAATGATATTTAACTTATTTGAGAAATTACACAAAAGCTCTCGACAAAGGCGTGATCTGCGAGCAGCTGACCGACGACTCCTCTGAATTGTGAGCACGAACGACGTAAAAACGCAGACGAAAGCGGAAAGAAGAACTAAAAACATTAGTCTGGAGCAGTCAGTGGAATGGGCTCTTTAAATGTTCGCGCTGATGTGACCGCGCATGTTACGTGACAATACCAACATGGCGCATGTAGTACGTCCGGACTCCATTCATACTACCCGTATTCATACTATATAGAACGTACTTTTTTAACGGTCGCGAAGTACGTTCTAATTTAAATGTAGTACCTACTCGCATAGTACGCGATTTCGGACGCAGCCACTGTCAAGGATACTTCCTTGGCAGGAGGGTCCTTCCAAGTCACTTCCTTCAGAGGCTAGGCGAGGCATAGATATCATATATAAAGGCTAGGGCTGCGTCCGAAATCGCGTACTTTGTGAGTAGGTACTACATTTAAATTAGAACGTACTTCGCGACCGTTAAAAAAGTACGTTCTATATAGTATGAATACGGGTAGTATGAATGGAGTCCGGACGTACTACATGCGCCATGTTGGTATTGTCACGTAACATGCGCGGTCACATCAGCGCGAAAATTTAAAGAGCCCATTCCACTGACTGCAATGTTTTTAGTTCTTCTCTCCGCTTTCGTCTGCGTTTTTACGTCGTTCGTGCTCACAATTCAGAGTCGTCGGTCAGTTGCTGCTCGCACACACACACACCTGTGAACAATGACAGAGGTGTGTGTATATATATATATATACACACACACACACACACACAGTGAACTGTATGGTAACACACTGAGGTCAGATACAATACACACACACACACATTCATTCATACGTGTATATATGAAGACTTAAGACGTAAAAGAAAAAAATTCTTCTAAAATGAGCATTTTTATCAATCTTGTATTATTTAGGTTCAGTAATTTCACTTTAATGACAATTAATAGGTCCTTTTCATTGCCATTAAAGTGAAATAACTGAACATAAACATACAAGCTTGATAAAAATAATCAAACTAGAAGAAAATTCCAGATGGCACTTAGAGGCTTTTACATCTTAAGTATTCATATATATATATGTGTGTAATGTGTGTGTATATATATACACACACACACATACATAAGAAATGGATCATATACATATAATACATACATATTATATTTATAAATAATCCAACACTGAAAACAAGTGTCTTGTCGATTCAAATTGTATTCTAAAATAAACTATGAACACGTTTACAGATTGTGAGCCCTACAACCTACTGCGCCAATTCTTCATATATATTTTAAAGATGGAGCTGACCTCCACCCCGACCTCCGACTTTCACGGTAGTCCATCCAGTCACTGATTGCGACCATGGGTGGAAAAAAAGGCCATTGAGGTGCTGGTGTTCTAGCTATATCACATATTTGAGCTTAATTTTTTACAAATTATTTACTTTAAATTTGGGTAGGAAAAATACAAGTGGAACTCCAAAAATTACCCAAGGTGTAAAGTTCTCATCTTGTACACATGCTTTTAAAGAAACAGATTTTAAATTATTTTAAAGTGATGCCCAACAAATGAGATTGTTAGTAAGAAAGTCCCTTTAGATATTTTAGAAACCTGTGAAGGTTACCTTACTGAAGCTGCTGACGTTCATTTTCTTCCATCAAGATGACACTTTAATAAAAAAAGTTTTAAAACTTTTGCTTTTGGTGGTGCTTTAAGCTCTATTATACTACTTTGTGCCAAAGTTTTGTGATTTTGTTTTAAACTTTTGTATTCTGTATCCATTTAAAAGTTAAATAATATACAAAAATAAAGCAAATACATTTTAAAGGTGTCTGGGGTGTGTGCAGGGCCGGATCTAGACATTTGGAGGCCCTAGGCAAAATTCATGTTGGAGGCCCCCCCACCCCCAATAAAACACACTTGAAACAAATATGATTCCTAACCTTTTTATTTATACAACATTTAATTTTAAATTTAGTATATTTTTACTTACACAGTACATAAGTTTGGACAAAGTACTATTTGTAATGTTTTTGAAAGAAGTCTCTTATGCTCATCAAGCCTGGATTTATTTGTTCAAAAATACAGAAAAATATTATAGTGAAATATTATTACAATTTAAAATAATGGTTTTCTATTTTACTAGGCTATGCTTTAAAATATATTTCTGTGATGCAAAGCTGATAGTGTCACGTGATCCTTCAGAAAACTTTATATATTCTGATTTATTATCAAATGTTAGAAATGGTGCTTAATATTTATTTTATAACATGTGATACTTTTTTTCATGATTCTTTGATTATTAAAAAGTTGTTTTAAAAAAGTCTTCAATATCACTTTTATAAATTTAACACATCCTTGCTGAATATTCCTGTTTTTTTCTGTATTTTTGATCAAATAAATGCAGGCTTGTAGCATAATAATAAACTTCTTTCAAAAACATTAAAAATAGTAATGGGTCCAGACTTGTTACTGGTAGCCTATCAAACTTTATCTAAGCTAATCTCTTTTTTGTTTAATGAAGATGTTATTGTTCTTGTTGTTATTTTGCTGTTTTATTCAGTTTATTCACAGTTCCAGAATACCACTTCAGTAGATGAACATGAACGTGCTTTTATAATTTTTCTGCGTTATGGGCAGGATTTTTCCCTCCCATTTAATCAATATTGACTGCAGATATTGTCATATTATTAATATCAGTAATATGTTATTATGTATTGCATTGCTACCTTAAATATGCTATACACAAATCAAGTGGAAGAGAAAGACACGATCGCTACTGAGCAGGAAAAAAAATCTAAACTAATATTCGTATAGGCTATGATGTCAGGGTATTATCTAATCATCAGCATCAGAATATAGAAGATAGACCCATAGATATGAGATCCTTTATTTGAAACATTTAAAAATGTTGCAGTGTATTGGTTTTTTAACTTTGAATACAAACGTCTTTTACTTTTGTAGCTTTTTTACTAGTCAGCTCTGGACGCGATGTTATTCATTGATTGTACGCGCAAATTCAAAGCGTCGCGTCTGGGCACGTTAATGACGCTCGCGCGCTCTTTTAAACTCACAAAGCGGTGAATGATTTTTCCAGAAATGACGCTGATCTACAGTAGCCCACAAGTTTATATTTAAAATACATTGCAATCACACCAAAATCGATGACCTGCATTACGAGCTGTGCTTCTTTGCGTGCCTATTTCTGCTTTTGCTTCGCACTCGCAGCACCTGATGGATGCGTTCGTTGACCGCCTCTGATCGCCTCTGACGTCCCCTCGGACTAAACTGGCTGGCGCCTCTATACAGTCATGGGCTGGCGTTAATGTGACGTAATGTAACAGTCTATGGTTAAGATAAACATCGTCACTATTTTTAGTTGATTAATAGGCTACATTTTGAAATAAATTGTAGATAGGACATTTAATTTTTTTTTTTTTTTTTTTTTTTGTCCCTCTGTCTGGGCCCCATCCCGCCAATCGGGCCCTAGGCACGTGCCTAGTTTGCCTTTGCGTTAATCCGGCTCTGGGTGTGTGGGTATTTCTCTTCAGTGTGGCACTCATATTTTTCAGATATACCTGCAATTTGCTTTTCAAAAAAAAAAAAAAACATCTGGAATCTGCCACAAAATAAGTGCACACACAACACCCTTTAAAAATATTAATTACTCCATGCCACATATTAAACACTTTACAACTGACAATCTAACTACTGTAAATCCCTGGGAATGAAGTGTTTTGTAATAAAACTTGCTAAAACAGCATTACAAAATGAACTTACTAACAAATAAATGGAAAGAGAGTGTGTCACATTTGTTTTCTTTATTATATATTTTTTTTAGCAATTATTTCTAAAAGCTGAAGGAATCTTTCCTCTCTCTCGTCGCTCTTTCTTTTCTTTCCTCCCTTTCATTAGCCACACTCCAGGTGTAGTCATCAGCCCCCTGCAAAATCAACACAGAATTTAACATTAGTGATGAACCATGGTCAATCTATATTATTAAATTAATATGAATGTTACATGGACAAGTTGAGGTACACTTGATAACAGTAGCTTGCTACGTAGCCAACACATACTACATCAACACTGGTAAAGGAGAAATAAAATCGTTGTAAAATAAAAAGATAAAAGTTTTGTAACCCTCTCATTTAACTGAGAAACAACGTCGTTGTTTAAATAAAACAGTGTTAACTAACGTTAACTTAGCTGACAGGCATTAGCTCGTTCTGTTCGGTAATAATAATAATGATAAAATTGTCATTTAGCAGCCAATTCACAAACTTGTACCCTCGATTTACATTATTTAAACTTTTAACAAGTCAATCGTTTACTTATATGATGTTAAACGAATACAATTTAACCACAAATAAACAAAAAGTGTGTTGTAAAGTACTTACACTTGAAAACAGCCGCGTCTCCGTTTTCCGCCATTTTCAAATATAACGACGACAACTCCTCTCCCGTGGCATCATGGGATAGTAAAGTGTCCATCGTATGCGCACTTCAGAATCTCGCCGGATGTAGTAGGTCATCCGGGTACTTCTCGCCTACTGTTTTTCGAATTCTATGATTTCGATGTTGTGTGTTTGGCAAAACTAACTAAAATAAAATAAAATTATAGAGTAAATGTCTTTAGTTTTCGTCTTTGTCAAGGTCTATCATTTTTAACGCTATTTAAAACACGCTGCATTTCCTTTCCTCCGTCTCTCTGGGTGCTTCTCAATATCCCTCCTCGTCTCCTCTCTCCTCCGCATAGACAGTATATAAACTGGACACAGCGACCCCATTGGATTCAACGGAGGCAAGTGAAGTCAATTAGAAGCACAAACTTCCTGATGGTCGAGCGTACTGCGCAGACTCACACTGAGCTTGACGACGTAGATGTGACGTGAGCAACCCGTCTGTCTTCTAGTAGCTGTGCCAAGCGAAATCTGAATCATTCCCTTCCGAAACTTGCAGAGACGGAGAGTGTGAGTAGGAGGTGTCCATGAGCTGGAGCAGGAGAAACTTTTGCTAAGTATTCTGATTAATTACTTTGCCATTTTGCCTCCACGTCCCCCCGATTGCGAGCGAGCTTCTCCTCCTGTCCATACGGTAATCTCTCTACTGTGCGACAGAGAGTCGCGTTGGTATGACGCAATCGTTAGCCTATTTTTACAAAAACTGCTTCTACGGGGCCATAACGTAAGATACAAGGTAATGGAGCCTTTTATACATTTTTCGTGTTTCTTTAGAAATAAATAATGGACAAATGGAGTCTTTAAACGCCTCAGATGTAAAGTTATTCGCTGTCAAAGTGACGCCAAAATGAATGGGAGTCAATGGGATGCTAACAGCAGGTGATGGTCTGATAGCCAATGGCGGCGCCCGGGGAAGCTTCAACATAATATGAAACGCTGCCCCCCTGCTCCTCCGTCCTCCATCCTATGACCCGGAAACCGATCGAGCTCAGCCATCTTGAAGGACATCTCAATTCTCTAATTGCACCGCGAGGAGTGAGGAGGCTTCCAGAGGAGTCATGAGCGAGGATACACAGGTGTATCCTATGCGGAAGAGTTTTATCGACTAAAACGTGACGTACATATAAATTCTCCTCCCCCTTCACATCGGTCACAATAATTTTGATTTATACTTTACTTTTGCAGTTTATATAAACCACACACCTCACATATTTCAACAGGGTATCTTTCTTTATTATTATTTATTATGAATTTCTTAAATAAACAAATTTGAGGGCAGATCCTCTGAGCGCAGCTGATGACGCGATGAAGTGACGCTCGAATGATCAAGGATTCCAATGTATAAAAAAAAGTTACATTCGATCCCTCCGTCCTCGCGTCTTTTCCTTGCAGCCTTCCCTCGCATCCTACGGGGCGGAGCTGAGACGCGAGGAAAGGAAGCGAGGAGAGGAAACGAGGATACACAAATAAGAATTGAGAAGCACCCTCTGTCACTCACATGCGCGCGCACACACACACACACACAGCCCCTCCCCTCCGTGGGCACCGCGTCTCCATGAGAACGAGTGTTCGTTCGACGTTGAAAGCAAGTTCGCGAAAGGTTGGTATCTCTATCTCGTGAACACCTTTACACAATCACACATTAAAAAGTGGTATAAAAATATTTTAAATTCTGAATATAATTTTGTCAGTGTGTTGATGTCGACCCGAGAAGCGATTGCGCCTTCTTTAGGAAGTTAACTAGTCTTAAGTTTGAGGTAAAATGCACTTTTTGGTTGTGGTTGTCGATGTCAAAACACTATATAAGCTGCGATTCAAATATTAATGTTATGTAATTTTTTGAATAATTTGAATAGTTTAGTTTATTTCAGACAGAGAACTTAATTTCAACACAGTTGCGCTAACAAACAACAGCATATTTACAGCAGTCTGAAACAAGTGTAGGCCTACTTTTACTTTTTACTTTTACACTGAATGTCTGCTGCTTCAATCCAGATGAGTAGGCTATTGACTGTATAGGGTAAATTTAGTAGGCCATAGGGTGTGAAATTGTATAGCTGTGGTATTAGTATAGGGTGTGAATTCTGTAAAGAAGATGTGTAGATTTTTGGTACGGCGTGTGGATTTTGTAAGAGGTAAAGGAATTTCAAAATGTTTTTGTTGAGTTATTATTACACAATACTTTTTCTGACCTTTTTGAATCTTGCCCCTGACAAATAACCCAAATTACAAAAAAAGACTAAAACTAACACTAAAACTAATAAAAACTAAACTAAAACTAAGCATTTTCAAAAAATAAAAACTAAACTAAACTAGCAAACCCACTTTAAAAACTAATTAAAACTAAACTGAATTTGAAAACAAAAAGTCAAAACGAAATAAAAATAAAAACTAATGAAAAATGCAAAACTATAATAACCCTGCTACTCTGCTCGCGTACTGTTTTTCGCATACTATATAGTAGGGAAGTATTCGATTTCGGACGCAGCCTAGATGTCTCGTGCGCACTGCTGGCCAATGGAGGTCGACGTCCGCACGTGGCGGCCATCTTGCGACAGTGTACTCGCTTACTACTTCAATGGTGCATGTACTTTTAAATAACCATAACTTGCTCATTTTTCTACCGATTTTCAAACGGTTTGGTTTGTTATAAACGTCAGAGATGTAGTTATGACACTGCATACATACACTGCATACATATGAAAAATTATAACATACATTTTCAAGCATTCGGAATTATAGCCATGTTAATAACGATTGTAAGAAACCAAACCGTTTGTAAATCCGTCAAGATTTCAGCGAGATAAGAGGATTTGTGTGCGTGCTGATCATTCACCTTAATGCACAGAGCACTGTCACAAGATGGCCGAACGATGATGCCGGAAGTGACTGCGCCATAAGACATCTAGCGTTTATATATGATATCTATGAGGCGAGGCTCCTCTTTAGCATTCGGAGAACACGTAAATGGAACAGGCTAGCAAGTGCACGTCAGTGCGTCATTACGTCAGTGAAAATGAAAAACAGAGCGTTGCTATGGACGCAGTTCTGTTCACTCAGGCAATATAATCGTTTTTAATTCAATAAACTCCTTTTTAATCATATTGATTATTTGACTGTGAAGTGTGTTTGAACAGTGCGGGTCAATTTGACCCATAACATAATGGATGTAATTATTTTTTAAAACAAATGTTTGGTAACGTAAATATATTTACATTTGAAAGCATATTGATCCGTTAACGCTCCGACTCCGTTAACGTCATAGACGGTTAACGTCCAACATTTTGAATTTTTTTAACAAGATAGCAAAGCTGCGCGCATAGGATTGTGGGTGATTTGAGAGCGCGAAGGCTACACATATGCATCCTTTCCTGTATATGGGATATTTTTCGAACGAAGGACTCAGTCCTTGGTGGAAATTCCGAGGATCCTCGACATTGGAACAGTCCTTCGACGGATGTCGATGACGTAGCATCCTCGAAATTCTGGCTTCCGAGGATCCTTCCTTGACATTGAGAAACGCCTAGTGTCTCAGCAAGTGTACATCGGATGTACACTCGAATTCAGAGAGGATTGTGGGTAAAAGTAGTGAACGAATGTAGGGAATGATGTCGTTCACTCAGAATTCGGACACCACTACAAAATGGCCGACACCCTAAATAGTGCACTATATAGTGGATAGGGAGCGATTTCAGACACAGCTTCTGTGTGTGTTGACAGGTTTGTGTTGACATGGTAAACTGCGCTAACGTTTCATTTTACAGACATTGTTAGATTATTGAATTGTCGAGTTAAAATACGCCAACGAGCAACGCTTAGTTTACATTAACATTAAATTAACTAATGTGAAATTCTGTGTTGGTTGTATCTAATGTTGGCCTACTGATGAGAAAATAACATTGTATGTTAGCTAACAAGTTTTATGGCTAGCGGCCACCTTTCTAGTTTTAGCATTAGTTTGCAAACTATAACATATTATATATATATATTTTTTTTTAATGGAATTTAATATTTACTGCAATTTTTGTAACCTGTGTTTAAAGGCAACTGCAACAAAGCGCCAATTCGCGCCAGTGACTTCTAGCAATTCCTGAGGTAGGCCTAGCTTTTTTTGATAAATTTTGACAAAGTTTGCTGAAATGATTAGCAATATGTGATAAGTGCTTTGGAGCCACTGGTGCAGACTAGGTAGCATACAATATCTTATAAAATCTCTATAAAATTGGCTAACTTTATATCAAATAAGTGACCTTGGCATCATGTCTAACATTATATTTACACAGCAAATGAACCAATCAGAAGATGGACCATTTTCTATGTTCAGTCTCACCAGATTAAACATATCCAGGTAAGCACTGCAGTAAAACTCTCACTAAACCATTCATACCAAATTTAGTATTCTAAACTACTTAAGTTTATTATTTTGATATTTTATTAGGCAGAAGACTCTCTACCATTGCAGTCCCACCTGACCAGGAGGTCTAATATCAGTGCACAGGTGGGTTAACTACTGTAGGAAGGAGAATGATCATCACACAGTGATTTATTGCATGTGTCTTAGGGTGTATTTGTCTCAAACAGGTATTCCTTCACTAAAGACAAGCTGAAATGGGCTAAATCATCGATTTCAGTCTTTCTCTCTGGATCTCAGCATTTTTAGACAGAATGTAGGATATGTAAGTATTAAAATTTAATCTGACAAAATTTTAATTTAGTTCAGCTGAAATGTTTGAATATGCTATTGACAAAAATATGTTTACAAATATATATTCTTAAGTTATAGTAAAAATAATAATAAAAAAGTTTAAAAAAAGGAGGTTAAATAATTTGACACTAATATGGAATTTTCGCCTCTCTCTCTCTCTCTCTCTCTCTCTCTGTTTTATATAGTGTTGGAACCGGGATCTCCTCTGAAGGACTGAGTACATGATTTGTGTTTGTGGACACGCATACAGACCAGGGAACATTCTGATGTTGTCAGTCAAGTTCTGAACAGGAACCAATCTTTGGAGAAGTTTATTTATTCGCAAAGGTGGACAAAAACATTGTGTTGGCTTTTTAAAGATTATTTTGATGATGACTTTTACTCCTATGCTGTGGAAAAGATGGAGAAGTAGACAGTCAGACTTTGATAATGATAAGAAATGTCTCTTGTGCATCAAAGAGACTTCTTTCAAAAACATTAAGACACTTAAATTCTACTTTTAGTAATTACTGTTACTGTTACAACCCCTTGAAATGTCAGTGTTGCAATCTGCTCGTTAAAACCCAGGATCTAATAGCTGACTGACAGCAGAGGGAAATGTGCTTTGTCTCCAAAGCACTCTTACCGCAAGGCTTCCTGTGGTAATCCATATAATCAGAAAGGGAATATGTCCAATTAATTTATGCACGCCACAGCTTTTTGCACTGAGAGCAAACACGATTTCTATGCATATCAGAGACGGTTGAGATCGGATTGCATTACATTAGGGGTGCAAACAAGCAATGGCCAAATTTACAGTATGACGAGCTTTGCTTAAAATCGATGCGAGCTCCCTCCCCATGTCACGAGAACCTTAAAAACATCCAATATTGCTCTTCCCAGAGAGGACCAGTTAACTAGGCTACATTCACCAGAACGCCAGTAACTAAATTTCTTGCCGGATATTTTCCCTACAGCATTGTTGCGAGATGCGACTTTGTGCTCTTAAAACCTGTGCGTAAACACACATATCACACCATCCACATGGGCTCTAATGATATTTCAGTAGGCATTTGCCACAGAAAGCCCTACCTTGATGAGCTTGCACCTGATCTGCGCCGACACCATGTGGCTATTCCTGAGATTCCCGACCCTAAACATGAGGCAGAGCTTCCCGTCCCGTTGTGAGATGACCGCGTCCTGGCTGAACATGAGCGTCTCTGCGCGTTTCTTGGGCTGAGACATCTTAATGAACATACAGCCGATGAGAAACGCGTCCACGATCGAGCCCAGCAGCGACTGGAACAGGAAAAGTATAATGCCCTCTGGGCACTTCTCCGTTATATATCTGTACCCGTAGCCTATAGTCGCCTCAGTCTCGATGAAGAACAGAAAAGCGGAGGGAAAGTTGTAAACGTTGGCGACGCACGGGGTGTACGAGTCGTCGTGGCCGTGACCGAGGTCCCCACGGATGTACGCGATGATCCACCACATAGATGCCATGATGAGCCACGCGACCGTGTACGTTAAGAGGAAAATGAGCAGGTTCCAGCGCCACTTGAGGTCCACGAGCGTGGTGAAGAGGTCGGAGATGTACCTGCTGGTCTCCCCCCCAAGGTTACCGTGCTGGACGTTGCAGCGCCCGTTTTTCTCCACGAACCGTTGGCGCTTTCTTTTGGCCGGGGCAGAAAAGGACATGGTCCGGTTTGTGTTCACCACTTGATAATCTTCGCCGAATTTTCGTCTGATCGCAGACATGATGCTCGATCCACAACAGTTAGAATAAACACGCTAGAAGGGTGTCTTCCACACGTTCATCGCTCCACAGATCGACAACTTCACTTGCAGCCTTTCAGTTCAGATTATTTAACTGATATCCTCAAATTAATAAAATGTGTGGACGCGCAAAAAGTAGCTCAAAAACAGAGCAAGTGCTCCCGTGTCTTTCCCGCAACTTCTCTCAGTGTGGAGATGTATAGTGTAGATGAACTGCGGCACTAAATCTGAACTGACGCGCGCTTCTTCTGCCTATACGCTGAGAAAGGGAGGCAGGGCAAATGCGCTCGTTCGTTGTGTGTCAGTGTGTGTGGGTTCAAATCACTGAGCAGCAGTAGTATAGTGAGGAGAAAGGGGTCGTATATCTCTCGAGAGGGAGACTCGAGCGCGCTTTTGTCTGCTGTGGAATACTAGCATTATAGTGCCATCTGCTGAGAACATATCATAACATCAGCTCAAGGTCATCTAATGAAGAGCTGTGTATCAAAATCTAATTTAAACCCAAAGTTACCAATTATCAAATACTCGAGGTAATTAAGCGATGTCAAAATATACATTAAAATAGGCCTATTCATGAAAAATTGTGAAAAGCTATTGGCTAGAAGATTAGGGTAAATGTTGTTTGTATTTCTGAAAGATACGTAAGCCCTGAAAGGGCGAAGGCCCTATTGTTTCCGTAAGGATTTTTAGGGCCCAAGCCCTGAAAGGGCGAAGGCCCTATATTGTTTCCGTAAGGATGTTATTATTTTTTTTTTTTTCATTTTTTTTTTTTTTTTTGCCTTTTTGTCACTTTTGGGGCCATGATTTCTGAAGGATCATAAGACACCAAAGACTGGAGTACTTGCTGATGAAAATTCAGCTTTGCATCACAAAAATAAATTACATTTTAAAAAAATATTAAAAAAGAGAACCATTATTTTAAATTGTAATAATATTTCATAATATTACTGTTTTTTATTTTATTTTATTTTTTGCCTTTTTGCCACTTTTGGGGCCCTTAACATGCTCAAAAACTCTTGAAACTTTGCACACAGGTCAGAACCCGCGGCCAGCAGGGCCGGACTGAAGCTGGTACCCGGGCGTGGCAGGGGGGCTCGACAGCGCCCCCTGGAATGGGGTCCGAAATCTTGGTCCATATATCAAACACGCTTGCATGTAATAATATGAAACTCAGTACACATATAGATCTCATCGGGCCGAACAATTTTCGTGCTCTAAGTTTTACAAAAGCCCAACAGGAAGTCGGTTATTATACGTTGTTTGGAAAACGATTCAATGGAATGTGAAATACTTCTCCTAGGGAATTCATCCGATCACCACCAAACTCGGTGTGAATGAAGTCAAGACATTGAGGATGAATTCTTGCGAACAGATTTTTGATATCTCGAACGGTTTGGCCGTGGCGAATTTATGGCGAATAATGGGACACAGGAAGTGTGTTATAACTTCTGCATACATTATAGGTGCGTTCCATTTGACCGTAAATGGACTGCGAAGTGCACTTCACAGGGTATTCCGCCATCTTAAGTGAGATTCCAATCCGAAGGGAGCGAACATGTTCAGTTCGAAGGGCACTGCGCACGGCATAGGGAATAAGGGAACATCGATACATCACTTCACAGAAAGTGGAGAGCGATGATCACCCAACTGTCATTTCGTGCACCACGTCATCACCAGTCAGAACGGTCATAACTAACGTGTGTGTAAGTATTCATACATTTCGCCATTGTTAAATGACAGTATTTTTAACGGTTATTGTTGTGAATATTACATATACTATTTTTGATGATTATAATTTACCTCAGTGAATGCAGCCAGCTTAGCTAGTTTGTGAAGTAAAGTGATTTTATTTTAGGTAGTTGTAAAATAGTGCAATATAATTGTAAATATATAATATAATATAATAATAAAAATTAAAATATGAATGTAGTCCTATATATATTTATGTTATATCATAATCTGCGGGACCCCGTCGTTGACTTTCTTTGATGACGTTTGCAGGGCGTTTCAAATGAGCGGTTATTGTCAATGAAGTCCACTTCAACTGATATACCGTGCTCAGGGAGTAGGCGAGCAGTGAACACTGCGTATGGACCCTGTCGAATGGAACGCACCTTATCTAATCTTGATGAAACTTCCGCAGTGTGTTCGTTGTAAGAGGCCGATCACATGGATGTGACTATTGTGAGTCAAAGTTATAGCACCACCAACTGGCTGCAGGAAGTTTGTCACTTTCAAAATGCTTTGAAATCACTCTCTTATTTTTACCCGATTTGCTTCAAACTTTATGTGTATAATGTTGTAGACCCACAGCAGATGTAGACCTGTAGACCTTTCGTGCTCTAAGTTTTACAAAAGCCCAACAGGAAGTCGGTTATTATACGTTGTTTGGAAAACGCATACAATGGAATGTGAAATACTTCTCCTAGGGAATTCATCCGATCACCACCAAACTCGGTGTGAATGAAGTCAAGACATTGAGGATGAATTCTTGCGAACAGATTTTTGATATCTCGAACGGTTTGGCCATGGCGAGGAAACGAATTTATGGCGAGAAAAGAGAAACACGAAGTAATATAACTTCTGCATACATTAACTGATCTTGATGAAACTTCAGCAGTGTGTTCGTGGTAAGAGGCCGATCAGATGGATGTAACTATTGTGAGTCAAAGTTATAGCGCCACCAACTAGCAGCAGGAAGTGTGTCACTTTCAAAATGCTTTTGACTGCACTGACATGGATAATGGTGCAGAGCGAGCGTTTTCAATGAATTCCTATGGAAGTAGGAATGAACTAAAAAACGTTCGCTCTTCTCTGCCCGTTCCTCGCCGTGGACGCACACACTATATATATATATATATATATATATATATATATATATATATATAGTTACATATATATAATGTGTATATATATATATATACATATATATATATACATATATATATATATATATATATATATATATATATATATATATATATATATATATAGCTGCGAGCAGCGATGGAGGGCCCAAGCCGGTGACACCGCCACCCCGGTGGCTTTAGTGTAACTAAAGGCACCAGGGTGGCGGTGCCACCGGCTTGGGCCCGCAATCGCTGCTCGCAGCTATATTTATGCTTGTTACTGCAAAACACAATATACAAACACTTTCATGTTCTTATCCTGTACTTCTGAATTAATTATTTTTCTCAAAACTTTCAATTGTAGTCTATCCAAAAGACCAAAATAACTTAATATATATATAAAGGGGAAAAACAGATAGGCTTTTTATTTAATTTTTTTGAGATATAGGCTAGCTAATATGGTGCATTTGCTGTAAATGAAGATTTATATAAATGTATGTATATATTTATATAAATCTTCATTTACAGCAAATGCACCATTAGCTACCTCTAAAAAAAAACAAAAAAAAAAAAAACAAACAAAAACCCTATATGTTTTTCCCCTTTAAGTTATTTTGTTCTTTTGGACTACAATTATTAGTAGCCTAGTAGCTGTATTTATAGAAGTAACTTATTAAATTAAAATAACTTTATTTTTAATAAATCTAAAACTATAATGGTCATTTATGTTTGGGTTTTTGTACAATTTATGGTTTGATTAAGGAATTTTTATTTATCATCTCTCCAAAATGTTTTTCACAACAGTAAAATTAGCCTACAATTGTCCATTTGTGTGAGTATGTTAGTTTACAATTAACCATCAATAATTTTTTTAAGAGAGAAAGTAACCAATAAAGCAAAGCCTGAAGAGATCGAGAGTTTAACAAAACACATCAATGGGCATCAATGACGTTTGACATATTGATTAAAAATATTTAACAAAACAAATATCTATAATTCTGAATTGCTTATTTGCATTTACTTCTTATTGTTTTCAGTAGGCTAAATCCAATTCGTTCATACAAGATTGCTGCATGATTAAATTACATTTTGTCCCTTTTACATTTTTTTAAAATCTGAACAATAGATGCCCTTGCACGTTTAACTAAACAAATGGCACAATGACATTGATTTATATAAGCCAGTTCAAGCAATAAGACAATGAATGACTAAAATTAGTTCAATCTAATTGAGTCTGAAGGATCATATCAGATATATATATGATAGATAGATAGATAGATAGATAGATAGATAGATAGATAGATAGATAGATAGATAGATAGATAGATAGATAGATAGATAGATAGATAGAGATCTGTATTATACACATTTACATAGCCTGATTTGAGGAAAGGGCAGGCTAAAAATAAAAAAAAATGTGGCAGCTATTATGTAAAGAACTAATTCACACGCAGGACAAAGTCGCAGATGCTCAGGCACAATCTTAATTTGCATAGTGGCCCCCTACTTGACTAGTCCTGCCTGTATCCGTCTGTCTCCTCTCACGACCCGTCCCCTCAACCCATAATTCCCAGCGTCGGCACAACATGGAAGAGGCCAACAGCTGCAAGAGAACAATATTTTGGCTGTAAAATAACTCAAAGAATCGAGCGCCGGGATTAATTTGAACGCTGCGAGTCGGCCGTGGTCATGAACAAGTAAGTGGGATTGCGTTTGTGCCATTTATTTGAGCCCGAGGTTGTAAAGATGAGGGATCGCGCACGACTGAAATCACAGCCGCTCAAGCGAGAGATGCATTTCAGCGCCGAGCATCATTGTTTCTGCTGCAAGATACTGTGGCGATTAGCATACGCTTTAAGCATAAAAATTCGATCTACCTTTGCAGGCGTATGCATACCAGTCTCTGCGTGCTCTTTACATCGCATTTATCGCCGAATATTCTCTGCGGATTGTGTTACTGTGTGGCTATAATTAGTGATGGTGACGAATGGATGAATGGTCATTATATTTCACACTCATGTAGCTACGTTATAGGACAAGAACGACAGAGGCGGCATAATTGCAACTCTAACGTTATTATCAAAGAAATTGTACCCTGGAAGATCCCAATTCTCAGTGTATCAGGTTTCGTTTGTTGTAATGGTAGCGTAGTAAAGCGTGCGGTGTGAAGATGGGCTGTTAGCAGTAGCTCTTTCATCTGCATGCTATTGCTGGCTAGCCCCGTTCATCACTTAGTTCAATAAAACGCTTCACTTTGGTTGTGTTTTTAAGCTTTGTCTTTCGTGTGTATTCCAGTGGAGAGGTATATGTACACACACGAGATTGTTTAAAATCGTGTGATATGAAGTTCTCACGGTTCACTCGTTCGCGTTAGTTAGCCGTTAGCTGCTAATGGAGTCATTTAGACCGAGATGTGTTTGGTAATTGTGATGAACGACTAGATTAGCCGGATTTGATAAAAGATTACATTTAGACTCAGTTTAGCTCTGAAAAGTAGTAAGTAAACTTATAAACGATGTGAAACCAAAGCATCACTGCATCTAAACTTGCTTTAATTGATCATATCACATGTATTAAGAGACTGGGCCATATCAATAAGATTAAGTAACGTTAGCTATCCATTAACGTTAGCTGATCACAATAGAGAACAATGCTGCGACAACCTGCAGACTCGGAACTTGGATCGTGTTTTATTTTCTGAAAAGATGATAAATCTCATATTAAGGGAGTTTTAAGTATGTATTGAAAAATTTCCTGTGTGTTTCCGAATACAGAGTTTCATATATAGTCGTCCTTTTTAAGCAAGTATCTCTAATCTAATGATGCTAAGGCTAACAGATTATCAAAAAGGACTGATTTGGATCTTCACATGGGTTGTTTATATTTATTTCCTTGAACTTGTGCTTTTATTAACCCAATAATCAAAACTAAAGCTATTATTTTTTTAAATGATCACAATACTGTGAGTAATCTCCATCATTTCCTTACTATTACATTTTAGACAGCCTTGACGAGACTGATTCTATAAATGTACCCCATTTTCACATTTAGACCATGCATATTATAAATAGCCCTGTCAATTTTGCAACAAAGAAATTAAATACAATATAAAACGCTTGCTAAGATTAAAAAAGATTACGTTTTTTTAAGTGATACAATGATAGTTGAAGTCACTGATTGGTAAACACTAAATGGTGTTTTTTTTTTTTTAGCTTTCATCTCAACTGCTTCAGTCAGAAGCTCTGGAGTCTTTCTGACCTTTAAGAGGTCTTAAATTGTCAATGACCTGCAAAGAAATTATAACCTTGATTTTAAAGATATGATGTCTCTGGTGGTATAGCAAACCAAAGCAGCAGAGACTATATCTGATTTTGCTTTGTCATAAAAAGCTGCATTACAATTACTATTGGCCTAGCCTAATCACATGACAGTATGTAATGCACATAATGTGCACAATTCCCTGAATCACCAGCCAATGTAGTATCTGACATCAATTGTATTTATGGACCAGGAATAATTAAGAAAATGCATTGCATATTAAATACTACTAAACTTACTTTTTTTTCTATAAATAACTTTATACTACTCGGTAGTTTATGCATTAAGCTACTATGTTGATGTCCTAATCAATCTCATATTTTCTTGTCTTCATAGCATATTTCATCAATGAACTTTGCCCTTTGGAAGACCCAAGCATGAGTATTATCCAGGACAAGCTAGGCAATGAGTTTTTACGGAACGGAGGCATGGACCCCAACTTCCCCCCTAGCATGATCATGTTCAGCCATTTACCTCCAGTGACCAGCTTCACACGCCTGACTTCACAAACCTCCATGGTGGATCTTCCCCAGGAGATGATCCTGAAGAAGGAGCGTGACTCTCCTGACCATGGTGGTGGCTTTCTCCACAGTATGGGTATCAAACAGGAGAAGCTCAGCGAGTTGGACTACCGCCTCCCAATGTATGCAACGGGAACCGGGACATCAGGAGGAAAAAGCACTGATATGCTGGACATGTCGCTTGGCAACCACCAGAATATACTTTTGCATGACCTAAGCCTTACCAACGTATGTCTAGATGATAAATGAGGAGTTATCAATACATGGTGCACTCCATACTGTACTATACCGTCTATGTGGTTTTTATTTTAAGCTGTTTTCCTTTGCTTCATTAGCAGTTTTCTGGAAGACTGGGGAAAGACCCAAAAGAATCTGGACCTAGAAGAGGAAGAAGAGCAAATGGAGAAGGATCAGAGGGCAAAGCCAGAAGGAAACAAGGGGACTCTGCAAAGGTGTGTATGCCTTTTCATTAATCACTGTGTCATTTAAAGGGTCACAAAACTCTAAAACTGATTTTGACATGTTAACCGATATGAACAGGTTGCACATCAATGAAAACAACGATAGCAGTCATTGTTTATTATTAACGGTTCCCTATTATGCTAAATCCACTTGGACATAAATGTGTGTTGGCATCACTAAAATAATAAAAATACACCCACTCATATTACTAATTATTTTATATATACTTATCATATTAGTTTTTTAATCCCCTTTCAACCAAAGCAATTTCATTAGACATGCTGTTTTGATTCTCTGAGCAGTGTGACATCATACTGCTCAGTCTCCGCCCCCGCCGCTGACTGACAGAACTATATTACCATAGTGTCCATCCGTCAGCGCGTTGTACTCTATCCGCCATTTTCTTTGTGCTCCAAGCAGCTGTAGCTACAAAAATGTCTCGTAAGCAATCCCGGTGTTCTGTGGTTGGATGTAAGAGTGAACATAAAGCCTTGATTATACTTTCGCCTGGCTCCGCAGTGCGAGTCTCCGCAGACTGCGCGCGCACCTCCCCAAACGGACGAGGCGTTTATACTCGATGTGCTCGCCATTGTACTATTCTGTGAAACGACAGTGGGGACGACTCAAGTAATTGCCCAGGCAGCAACATAGTGTCGGCCCACATCTGGGCCATGTGGAATCCACTTGTACCGGATGTGGGCCAAATCTTAACCATCAGGAATCAACAGTGAGAAGAAGAAAGGTCCACACGTGACAATGTTTATTTTAGTACATCACCACCAATACTACACTACAAAAAGAATCGTGTAAAATCCAGTAAACCCTGAGATTATTACTTGTGACATTAGAACAAAATGTGTTGATATAAAAACTGTATGTAGGCTATTATTATGTGCTGTTAGTTTACCTCTGCCTCTTTGGCTTTGCGTTTAGACACTTGTCATAAGTGTATGTTTCCTCAGTAAAGTAACACAAACGTGTTGTTTGCATTTCCCCCATGATGCAGTCAGAGTTGGGGTTTGACTACCACATGGAAAATATGGCTGCAACGATATTTAATATGTAACCACACATGCGGCGCATGTATGAGAGCAGTTTATGCACGGAACGAAGCGATGAGTTTAACAACTCTTGCAGCGCGGATCACAGTTCATTTCCGGACCGACCAGCATGTTTAACTTATTATGGACATATTTAATTTACTGTAATGCTCCAAACATGAACCAGCATTGTGTATTCTGAAGAAAGGTCAAAAACATAACTATACCTTTATTCTTTCTGTTAAACTGATTAGTGTAATTTGTTCAGAGATTGTAGTGCTCGTAAAGGTGATAAATATTAGACCTTTTAAATGTTCTTCCTCATTTTTCAGACCAGTAGCTCTACTATAATGCTGATTTGTTGATACTTCTAAGAATAATTTATCAAAACATATTTGATTTGTTCATGATAGTTGTTAGTAGTCTTTAAAGAAAAGATTTGTGTGAGTTTGTTGTCATGAGGCTGTTTTTTTTCCTACACATTTTAATATTCATTTGTCTGTATAATGAGTGTGTTGCAGGTATTTTATTGTATTTTATTGGTTGTTGTCTCCCCTCTTCCCACCCTATACACTCCCGCTTTACACTCTCATTTCTTTGAGATTTATTTCATATATTATAAACATTGATCAGCGAACATAAAAGAAGCTCAACTGAACCTGCTTGACGCGCGAGAACAAACCTCTTTTGTGAAGTTCAAACGTGCTGCATAACAAACGAGAATGAACCTCATTGGTTCTCGCACGAACGTGCTTGAGCTTCCGTTTACCACAACTGATTATGTGTGATTTGATGAACGTTTATATGTGAATAAAAGCCTAAATTCAAAATGATTATGAAAATGAAAATTGACTACTGAAGAAGTGTAAATTTATTTATCAACTTTTAATTCAGCATTTACTTAAAACATAACAAATGCACCTATATCATGACCTTTCAAAAATAAAGTGGTGATTTAGGTAGTTTTTACAATATATTTATTATAGGTATGTGTATATGTTATTTCATGTACAAACGTAACCCAGGTGCCAAGGTGGAGATTTTTTTTAATAGTGTCTGTGATTTAAATGTCATTAAAATCGTGGTAGATAAATATTTCAGAACAAATGAATAAATATCAAGATGTGTATTGAATGTATAACAAAAGGCTGAAAAAATGTAGTTTATTTTATTACACACAAAGTTAATACATTGAGAAGTTTTAATTTCTTTTTGTCTACTTGCTGTTTTAGTCACTCATGCTGGATGGGGATTCTGGGCCCCTCTCTCCCAACTCTAAACCGCACATATGCGAGCACTGCAATGCAGCCTTCCGCAGTTCTTATCATCTGCGCAGACATGTGCTCATTCACACAGGTGAGTGATTCTCTTCATGTGCTCATTCACACAATTTCACTACCCTTTTCAGATTCAGACTCAAACAGCGTTCATGGGATATTTTGGTGAACAACATTAATGGGAATTCTTTTTTAGATTTGTTTTTTTTATTATTGTACAGGTGAGAGGCCTTTCAGATGCAGTCAGTGTAATATGAGCTTCATACAGAAGTATCTGCTGCAGCGGCATGAGAAAATCCACAGTGGTGAGTCAGTCTACTTTTGTCTTATACTTGTCAAAAACAAATATTATGATGGTGCTGAGAATTATATATTTTTTTTTCTTGCTCAACAGGGGAGAAACCGTTCAGCTGTGATCAGTGCAACATGCGCTTTATTCAGAAATACCACATGGAGAGACACAAAAGAACACACAGTGGAGAAAAGCCATATAAATGTGATACCTGTCTACAGGTAAGTCCTAACAGAAAATGCTTTTTAACTTGACAAATAATAATGTTCACAATAAAGGAAAGGAAAAAAAGGCCACCTTATTCTTCAATGCATAAGTAAGCTATTTCTTGGGAATGTTCAAACCTCCCATTCATTTTCCGCTATAGGTAAATTAAAGGGTAAGCCAAAGATTATGCCAAACTACTTAATGTTTTATTTTCAAGAATTGCAAGTCAGGTCTGAAAAATCTTATTTGAATTTCAATTCAGAAGTGTGAATTAAGGCTGTGCGATATAGCTAAAAAAAATGATCACGATATAATGTTTAAAAGTTTGAATTTAAACCACTGTGTGGTCGCATCGCCCAGCCCTAGTGTGAATTAACATATGCTCATTATCGAAGATATGTATTCAACTCATTTTATGTATGAATTTTTTTATGTATCCACATTAAGGCAAACAACAAATTATATTAGTTTTAGCATTCAAAAATAAAATGTAAACAAAAATATCTTCTTTGTCTTATATTCAGATAAAAAAAAAGTAAGTGTTAAAGAAACTGCACATATTTTGTAACATTTTAAGTTCAAATGTAAAAGTGTAAATGTAGAACAATCAAGGCAAACTTAGAGGTAGATCAACATCTGTAATAAGTAGGGGTGTAATGGTTCACAAAATTCACGGTTCGGTACGTTTTTGATACAGCAAAAAGAAAGTAATGCCAGAGAAATTTCCTTGATTTAAAAAAAACAAACACATTTTATGATAAGTTTTATGATAAAATTATTTTTAAATAAGTGTGATTTTTCATACATCTTTTAGTTTTATAAATGGGTATAATCTTTGAACAAATAATGGTTTGGCCATCACATTATAAATAACATTTATATATGATAATTTGAGTTTTGAAGTGCTGAAAAAGATGTGTGACGTACTTGAAAGCATTTTACTATTCCTGCCAAACCTCCATAGTTACAGTTAGTGTTACTACATTAAATCCATGGTGAATATTGCTGATCTGTGGACTTAAAGCCTATAACTAGTTCATTCATGGCACAATGTTTCTCCAGGTTTCCATGTCAGCGCTGTTCGATCCGTTAATAACGCAGAAATTTGAATGCTTCTCATTAGATCTTGCAGCGATTATTACTTCAGTGGCGAATTCAAATGCTTTCTTTACTAGATCTCTTAGCACTGTGTAGTAATAGTAATAGTGTCGCTTAATCAAGATCGGTTACCGACAATGGTGTACCGTCGATAAATACCGATACCGTTTTATCGCCCTCCCTAGTGTGAATTAACATATGCTCATCATCGAAGATATGTATTCAAGTCATTTTATGTATGAATTGAATTTTTTTTATGCACTTTTGAATAAGTTCATTGTTTTGGACAAAATAATGAGCATCAGGAACCCTTTCTTTCTTGCTCCATAGTATTTCTCAAGGACGGATCGATTACTGAAGCACAAGAGAACCTGTGGAGAAGCCATAAAGAAAGGTCTGGACCCAGGGATGTTGGACCTTGGAGACGAGGACGTGGGACAAGGCAGCTACTTACTCACTCAGGGAAACACCAGCGCCCCACCACGCAAGAGGGGCAAGTCCAAAAGTGGCAATGATGGAGGAGAGCGGCGAAGGAAGAAAGGAGCAGTTGCGGGAGGAGGAGTGCAGATGGCACGAGGACTCAGCCCACATGACTACACTTTGGACATGCCCAGTGGGTCAGGGGCATCTTCTTCAGGGGCTCTGGCTGAGACGAGCATGGACCACCAGCATGGACGCACACCCAAGCTTGTCTTTAAGAAAGGTGGCCACAAGGGAATGGATAAGGGTCAGGTTTCTATGGGGGAGGTCAACCATGAGCAGAAGCTGCTGGCGCAGAAGCAAGGCTCTATGGACCTGTCTGGAGCCGGAAGTATGGATGGTCTCAGCCTCCTCCAAACCTCCGGAGGCCCCAAACAAGGAGGTACCAGCAGCAACTACGACGATGCAATGCAGTTTTTGAAAAAAAGACGCTACCTGCATGCTGCAAACAGCAGTGCTGCAGCTGACTTCAGCTCTGTCCACCTTCCGCAGCCGACGGTCATCCAAGGCGGCATAGGAGAACCAACACTAGCCTTGCTTGACACCTCGCCTTTAGTAAGCGTTGACAAGCATGACAAATCAGGGATCCCAGATGAGGTGCTGCAGAGCCTGTTGGACCACTACAGCCACAAATCCGATGGCTCTCACCACGATGTGACATTTGATCTGCAAGATTCACACCATGTTGAATTGCAGCCTGCCTCCACCACTTCTGAACTGGGCCAGGATGAGGGATCTCCTGGCTCTGGAGACAAGAGTGGGGTGATGAACGAGTACTCCAAGTTCTTGCTCCAGACCCTGGAGAGAACCAGCCATAGCAGCAGTTTCATTTTGGGCCCGTCTGGACCCTTCCCAAACCTCCTATCATCTAGCAGCAGCCCTGTTAGTGTACTCTTCCCAGAAAAGAACATCTACACCACCTCGCCACTGGATTGTGGATTTGGACAGCCCGTTTCCTCCCCTCTTGCACCTTCCTCTTCAACTTCCCTAAGTAAGTCCCATTTTGGTATGCTGGTAGGTTCTCCGTCACCCTCCCATGCCTCACCATCCTCCCAGCAGGCCTTTCATCTCAGCAGTCTGGAGCCAGTCCCTCACCAGCAGCTTACTCCATCTCAAGAGCTTACCGACCAGCTGGAGAAGCAGCATTCGCCACCGTACACTCTCGCAACTCAGGAGCTGACCAATGGCAGCCAGAAAGACCAGCAGACCAAGGACGGCAGATCTTCGGTCAGTGGCAACAACAACGGGAGCGGCACCGTTGGCGGCTCATCTAATGGCTCTGTCTATCCTGACCTCGCTGCCCTGGATCCGTCTAAGGAAGTGGACATGCGTTCCACCTACCAGATAGAGAACTTCGCCCAAGCCTTCGGCTCTCAGTTCAAGTCTGGTTGCCGAACCCCACTAGGTTACGGCGGCGACCCGCGAGTGGGCGTCACAGAGGTCGACCACAGGATACAGCGGACTGAATTCTCAGGGTATACTAGTCTCTTAGCAGATGTCAACGAGCCGATAAGCTCAGGATCCAAAACCCCCACAAGCCAAAGCTACAGGTAAAGGTTAAGGGAGCTCACCTGACCCTGTTATGTGGGATGAGGACTGTCTCTAATGCGTCCCTCTCCTCGCTGAGTAAAACTTTAATTATTACACTGCCATTAAATGTCAATAGAAGACGTTACCAGGGAAGGTCTACAAGACCTCAGATGCAATTTTTCATGTTTTTTAATGTGTTTTAGTCTTTTTGTTTTATTAGTGTAGTGGATGTAAGGCTAGAATTAAATGAAATTTCCAGCGATGTTAGAGGCTAGCAAAGGACTTTTTCAGAAACCTTGTATGTCTTAGCAATCATAGTCCAGTTGTAAGATTAAGTTAATAATGGAAGATGATTTACAATAATAACAGATGTCAGGGAGTGGCCCAGTATTCAATGGCAAAAAAATGTATTGTCTGTTACAATGATCTAAAGTATTACTCAGGAAAAAGCAGTAACTTTTTTTAAACAGGGTGTGCTTGCGCCCTTTTTTTTACAGGTGTACTTTTTTTAAATGACAGTGAAGCTTTTTGTTTTCGAAATTCCTTGAAGAAAAAGACAAAGCCAATCGGGAAACTGCGTGTTCAGTGGAATGACACTGGTGACCTTTCCACTTCTTGTGCATTTATAAAGTTTATGGTACTTCTAATATCAATGTGAAAACACTTTCATCCCTAAGGGCCATGTAAAAAAAAAAAAAAAAAAACATACTGGTAGTCAAGTAGGCAGATACAAATATTCTTGAGTATGTAGATATTTATTTGTAGCTACATGGAATTTGCTTAACTAATGTCTCAGGGTGAGCAGTGATTCTTATCCCCTTCTTTAAACTTTACTTTTTGTCAGCTGACATCACTTTGATCTCTCAAGGAATCAAATAAGCACTTTTATAAACCACTGAAAGCAAGAATTCAGATTCAGGACACATAAAACTATTATTTTTGATGAAGAAAGCTGTGATTTTTTTTTTTTTTTTTTTTTTTTTTAAGTGGGTGAGGGAATGGCATATTTGCTATGGCAAAGGGCATTTTTGAATATTCATTGGAGGGTATAGGTGATATTTTGTTCCTTTAATTGAAAACACTGTTATTGGACATGAATGCCACTTTTTTATAGTTGTGGGCTACTCCGAAGCATTTTTGTGCTGAAGGTGTTCAGGTATCATGACTATTTGACTTGGGCTGAGCAGCATCATTTGGAGTTCTACCTCTTATAGTGTGGTTTTGAATTTATTGCCTGATACAATTGCAAGCTTCCCTTTTAAATATTTTGAGGAGAAGAACCTAATGAATCGGAAGTAAAGGACCTAAACCTGTGGTGTTTTTGCTTTTAAATGAGCAGTGAATTAGGAAAAGACTTCATGTTGAGACGAGGTGATTTCTTCCCAATGCAATTTTTGATGTCCTTTTGAAAAAGTGGTGGGCTGCTTTGTCTTCCTGGTTTTTGGCCCATGCAGCAAGACTGTGTCCCGCGTGAGGCGGTGGTCTTGCCGTGTTTCCCTGCCTTTTACGTAAACCTGTCCCAGAGAAATGCCATGGGTGCAATGCTATCAAGAACAAAGTCTGAATGCTGCACTCCAAACTCGTTCCATGCTTTTATAGAATGAAATGAAAAAAGGAAAAAAGAGTGGCGTGAAGAATAGGATTGACCTTAATATACCTCATATCATTGTAAAAATGAGAAACCAGGGACATGTTTCATGTAGTGGAAATATTGTATTGTGTATAATTCTTTAATGCCACCTGTGTTTACAGTTAAAGCTGATTTCTTGGAATACAAATGTATTTTTTTTTTTTTTTTTTAAAGCGGTGATGCCAAGCAGTGTTTCATTGTAGAATAATCCCTAGAATTTCATGAAATCTCTTGTTTCCCCCTTGTTTTTGTTACTTGCCATGTGTTCTTCTGATATGATTTCTAGAGAGACTTTGTTTACAATAATGTACAAAAACACTAAAAATGTTTTTGTTTTCTTTTTGTTTCTGATATGCATGATATGAAGTTGTTTTTATGGCTTTCTTCTGATCACTATTGCACCAAATGTTTGTAGCATATATGTCCCCGACTTCAGTCTCATTTGTCACAGGGCTGTACGTGTCAGATGACTTTATAAATGATTAGGTAAGCCAATAAAAACTTTTTGTTATAAAAAAAAAACTTTTTATCATATTTGTCCAGATAAGGTTAGTGAAGTAACTTCAGGGCAGCTGATGTCAAGACAGGAAATGGGAATGAGTGTTTTCATGCTGGGATGTTTTCTCTGCTCTAAGTAATGTGGAAAAATAGAATGTGCAGGTTTTTTTTTACTGAGCTTATAGATAGAGGAAAAGGTGTGTAAGCATAAGGCTAATTAGAAAGATATTTGTGCTACAGTGAATATTAATGTAGCTATTTTTCTATACCACTGTTGGCCAAAAATTAAATGACATCAAGGTAAGAAATTAGGATAATAATTAGCTGATGACAACTTCATTCAGAGACTGTTCTTGACTGGTTCAAGTCCTATTTCACTGACCGCAGTCAATTTGTTTTTATGGGTGGTTATAGGTCCAAAGTTGGTTCTGTTCATACGGGTGTTCCACAAGGGTCAGTCTTGGGTCCCCTACTCTTTAGTATGTACATCTATCCACTTGGTCAATTACTACATTCTCTCAACCTTAACTATCACTTATATGCTGATGATACACAGATTTATATACATACTAGACCGGGTCAGCAAGTGAACGTTGGGCATCTTTTTAACTGTATTGCTGAGATAAAGATTTGGATGTCCAATAATTTTCTGTCTCTAAACGGCTCAAAAACAGAAGTTATGCTCCTCGGATCTCCACATCAACTGCGAAAGGTTGGGTCTCCTACTCTGTCTGTTGATGGCGTTGCACTGGAGTTTAAGACCAAATAAAAAAATCTGGGTGTCATATTTGACGCCACACTGTCATTTGAGCCTTTTGTCCAGAATACAGTTAAGACATAATTTTATCACCTCAGAAATATAGCCCGGCTTCGTCCTATGTTGTCCTTTTCGGTAGCTGAGAAGTTGATAAACTCTTTTGTCTTTTCGCGCATTGACTACTGCAATGGTCTTCTAGCTGGGGTATCTAAATCATCATTGGATAAATTGCAATATCTTCAAAATTCAGCTGCTAGAGTACTGTCTGGGGTCGGGGTCAGGGCCAGGGACCATATAACCCCGGTCTTGGAGTCCCTGCACTGGCTACCTGTTAGGTACCGCATTGATTTTAAAATCCTTATGCTGGCCTATAAATCTCTGCACAATCTGGCACCTCAGTATTTGACTGACTTATTAATCCCTTACACACCACGTCGCAATCTGCGCTCCTCTCAGAGTGGTCTTTTGGTTGTTCCGAAGACACGGCTTCATACGTGGGGTGACCGAGCATTTTCTGTCTATGCTCCTAAGCTCTGGAATTCTCTCCTGGCTGACATCAGGGAAGCAAATACATTAGTGACTTTTAAATCTCTTCTTAAAACATTTTATTTTAGGATTGCTTTTACATGATCTTAATTTTGTGTTTATTTTTTTATTTTATTTTTTATTTACATTGTGTTATTCTTTTGCTGTTATGCTTGTCTGTAAAGCGCTTTGAGAAAGCTACTTTTAAACGCGCTATACAAAATAAATATATTATTAACTTGTTAGAAGTGCTATGGAGAGTTAAATTCTCCTTAAAATCTAAATATTAAAACAAATAATTTGAATTAGATTGTATACTACATTATTGTATACTACATTATAGTATAAAATATAGTTGCGTTACCATTCGCCAAACTTTTATTCTTAATTCATGTACACCATTTACTCAATTCAATTTCGATGGCAATTCACATACAGTTGCATAACAATACAAATATTTGAGTTTACCAAAATATACTACATATAGAACAAAACATTTTCGTCTGTAGCTGTCAATGCAACAAACCATGGTAGACTGTTTAACATCCTTGCCATAAGGATATTTACTGAATCTTTACCTGTTCTGTACCACTAGGAGGCAGCAAAATAGCAGGTCTTTTATAAAGGCCCCTTGGCACAAATTCTTTTGTTGCAGCAAAAAAGGTATGCGTATCAGACCAAAACAAGTGATTTACAATTTATTTATCTGACAGGGAAAAACCATGTCCTGTTATTGGATGTTGTCAAATGTGATGAATTTTTAACATGAGTAAACATCAGGTCTTCTGGGCAAGGCTTTACTGGGGACCATAAATATTGATGGGAGTGTGTGAATTGACTTGACATTTATATCAGTTTAGGTCAACTTGGGTCAGATCTTTTTTGTAAATGTATCTGTTATGACACTATTGGTATAAAATGGACAGAGGACCATACTGGTAAACCTACAGAAAAATAAAACTTTATTCATATTTTCATGATCCTTAGTGGAAAAAAGTTATCAAACATAAAGTACAGTACAAAGGGCTTTGTTTTATGAGCTTGTACAAGGAGATTTCATGCTGTGGGGAACCGGAAATTTACTTAGTTTACTGATTGGACATAATTATTTTTCTTTTTGTGTGTGTGTGTACATTTCCTCTGTGAAGCTACCAAATGTATATTATAGTCTGAACCAGGTCGCCCATGTATCTCAATCAAAACAGACCAGGTGAATAATGGCTGTACTTAATTTGTTCTTTATTTGCCATCGGTAAAGAATGGGTTGGACTTCAGGTAAGTGAGTCAGTGACTTAGCAACAGGACAATTTCATTTTCCAGTAAGTCAGACTTCACTGTTATGATGCTTTGAACTTTGGTCAAAATTTACAATAGTCTATTTCATTATGTTTTTAGCCTTTCATTATGTGACCAATGGTTTCGTCAACAGCGAACAATATTTAGTCTGTTACTACATTAAAAACATTATAATGCCTCTCTGATTCAGCTCTCGTTACCAAAATGTAATATAAAAGTTAGGCTAAATAATAAATATGAAGTTGTCTGTCACAGTTTTTATAGTGATTTAGCTGGACTGATCTGATACTAGCACATTACATCTCAGAAGAGGGACAAAGTTCGTTAGGTGCTCTAGATTAATAAAACACTTAATTACAAACACTTGATTATGGGACTTTAATCTTCTATGACTATGATTCAGTCTGATCTACCATTTGTCACAAACTGTCATATGGCATTTGAGTAGTGATGTTTTTGCAGGAAGTGTTATGTACTTATTTTGTGTGTATGCACTTCATTATTCTGTATCTAATATTGGCACAATATTTTTTCAATAGAAGGTTATACCATTAATATATATTTATAGGTAGATTTCACTGTGCATCAGCCTTTGTTCATTTTCTTATCAAAAGTTTGGTGTCAAAGGTCCCAAAATTAATCGAGTATATAAATCATTAGGTTAAAAAATATCTTACAGACATAAGCCTGATCTAGTAATAAGTTGTTGTAACTTTTAAGTTTTAAGTTCTAAGTTTGCATGTCATCAGTGCAATGATGCAGTTGGTTAAGTAAAGAAAAGTGAAATTAATTATATACTGTAGTTTGTCTACGTTGAGGCATATCTCTTCGGAATTTAGGGACTGTTTCCAAAGAATTCGTATGTGTCAATAATCAAAATGTATTGTTTACGCTTAAGCCCTGTTTACACCTGGTATTAAAAAACGTTTTCATTGATCCGATCACAAGTGGACGACTCTACATACAGGTGTAAAATAGCTCTCTGACCCCTCATAGACAGCAATTTATTTGGCACTTTCAAGGCCCAGAAAGGTAGTAATGGCATCGTTAAAATAGTCCATGTGACAACTGTGGTTCAACCTTAATTTTATGAAGTGACAAGAATACTTTTTGAGCGCAAAAAAACCCAAACAAAAATAACAAGTTAAATCAACCATTTCTTCTTGTCTGTAATTAAATGGCTGGGTCAGAGAGCTCTCGGAATTTATCAAAAAATATCTTAATTTGTGTTCTGAAGATGAATGGTCTTATGGGTTTGGACAGACATGAGGGTGAGTAAATAATGAAAGAATTTTCATTTTTTGGTGAACAAACCCTTTAATAAAAGGTGTTAAACAGGGCTTTATTTAAAAACCATGCAAATGTAATTAAGTATATATTTTAATATTAATATTTATACATCTTCAGTCAACTAACTTTAGTAGGTGTGTTCTATTTAAAGCTGGGCTGCGCAAACCGATCAGTGTATGACATCAAAATCAAAGTACCGCGAGAGGGACTCAAAAGCATAGAGAGCCATCTGCTCTCTTGTCGCTCTCGCGGTACAAGGGTAACTGCTTACCCTTTCAGGAGGCGTGGCTTTGCCCGTCGACGTCAACGACCGTCATTATTCATCTTATCGCTGCCCCTTGATCACGGCGTTTAAACTGGGCTACCCAACACCTTCTAATCACTGAACTGAGGGCAGTACCAGACAACCTGTCACAGGAAGATCTGCTTAATTCTTTACGGTGTCCTATTTCTTATCATACGTAGGCTATTGCACTGCCTGTGGCTGGGACTAAAATCTGAAAATGAATATAAAACTCAAGACACTTCTGATCTCCGGCTTACTGATTGCTCTGTCTACACAAGAAGGTGAGTGTTTTTCTTTCCTATAATAAATTGGAATAGAGAAATTTGAAAGGAATGTCATATTTAGTTTAAAAAAAAAGAATAAAAGTTTCTTTAAGCTAATGTAGAATTTTTTTTATGGACATCTATATTTTTGGATTGTTAAATCGTGATTACAAATTGGTTTACACATGTTTTAAAAGATGATTATTGTTGTAAATGTTGTCCTGTTGTTAATGATTTATGAATCGGACGTAAATTTTACCTTGACTTCTTGGCTTAAGTTTATTACTTAATAATTCACTATTGTATGTGTGTTAACATGGAAGATTTGTCATTTCAGTGCAAGGATTTTGATCTTAGATTTAAGGTTAAATATTAATCTAAGTGGAATTATTAATAACCGGACAACTTTGAGAAAAATAATTCACAGTTGTGGATTGTTTGAAAGTTTTTGTTTAAAGGTGATCTACAAATATAGTAATAGAATTACAGTTTAAACTTTTGTCATTGCAAGTAATTAATAATCCTAAATCAACACTGGGATTTTCTGTTATTTATCTGCAGATAGGCTGGGCAGTTGGGTAAACCATTTATTAGAGTTTTCGATCAGTGTGTTTTAAAATGTAATTCTTTACTTTTCTAACCTTACTAAACTAAGTTATCAGTGAGGGGTAGGGTGTTGATGTGGTATGTAAAGTTTTTTTTTTGTTGTTGGGGGTCTTGTCACACCATATCTAGTCATTTCAGTAGATAATCTTTGAAAAGCCAATAAGAAAATGGTCAGGACTTTGAAAGCAATAAAATGTCAGCAGTTACTCAGACCTCATAAGGAATTAAGATAACAAAGTTCACATTGCCATTTACCATCAAGGAAGTGCCAGCTCAAGGTTAACCTTGAGCTCCAAATTAGTTGAATGTCTTTTGCCCAAATAAAACAATCAAAAAGAATCCAAACTACACATTCACTACAAGCATAATATATATAATAATGTTTTTCCACCCTTATAAATGTTTACAATACAATAAATAAAACAGCATATATATCTGAGGTAGGCATATATATCTAACTAGTCAGATTATCAATTTGACTTCTTCAATAACCATTATATATTTGTTTCTTTTGGGGGTTTTGTATCCAAGGAAATCTATTTTCTAGATTCTACAGCAAAGATGGATTTCACCTAAAATACAAATAATGAAAAAGACTAGTCTTTATGGATAAACAGAAAGGGCTGTGCTGAAGACTCATTAACAGCAGCCTGCTTATCCCCCCTCACACCAAATGATATGGATGGATAAAATAATATGCTTTTTTCCCTATTAATAGATACAAAATTAAAATGTAATCATATTTACACATTTAAGGGAAGCTCATGATCATGGTTCATGGTATTCCCTCTTGAGACACTGTTGTAACTTGTGTTGACTGTTAAGATTCCAGCACTGGTCTGTAATGTCTGTCAAATACACATAATATCATTAAAAATATACTGTATATACACAGTACTGTGCAAAAGTCTTAGGCATGTTAATACCAAGTTAGGCAGTTTACATTTTGCCATTAATTGTAATAATCCAGTGAGATTTCTGTATGCACAAGGAATCTGACAACAGCCAGGATGATCTGATCTCACCATCATCGAGTCCGTCTGTGATTACATGAAGAAACCGAAAAAACAGAGACAAACTAAATCCAGAAAAACTGCGGGAACGTCTCCAAGATGCTTGAAGAAACCTTTAACATGCCTAAGACTTTTGCACAGTACTGTATATATTTTTTTATTTTATTTGTATTTTTTTAATGGAAAACATGTGATAGTTTCATCAGGCAGAATGGACTATGGAAAACAAAGAAGTGTTTGATATTTTGTGTGTGTGGATTTGGCAGTGGGAGTTTTCCCAGCTGTGACTGAAGAGTAGAGAGAAGAAGAGCATTATGCTAATGTTTTTCACTGTGTTTCCTGGTTTAAGTATGTAATGTTCTTCTTCCAGTGTCTTGTTCTACAGTACATATACTTTTTGACTATATACACGTTTTCTTTCTTTTTTTGACAGTAGTTCTGGTATATTGTTTTGTCTTTGCACATGCATGGTCTTTCTGCTGCCTCCCATAATATTCAATCTTCCACCAGTCGCATCTGCCACTACAAATGCTCCTACCAGCACAAATGCTCCTACCAGCACAGCTCTTACCAGCACAAATGCTCCTACCAGCACAGCTCTTACCAGCACAAATGCTCCTTCCAGCACAGCTCTTACCAGCACAAATGCTCCTTCCAGCACAGCTCTTACCAGCACAAATGCTCCTACCAGCACAACTGCTGCAATCCCAACCACCACATCAGCAGGTACGCTCATATCCATAATCAGAAACCCTACCAGCAGGGCTACATAGTAACTTTTAATCCCCATAGTTCCCCTTTTAGGATATAGTTCACACAAAAATGAAAGTAGGCCTACTGTCTTTCTGTACTATTGTGTTGATGGTTGATATTTTTGAATATTTCTTAATATTCACCATCGTTCATGGCAACGGCATATATCTCTTTTGCTATACTTACAAACGCAACTGGTGCCATCTTGCGTCTCAGTTACCAATACGGGTTATGTGGAACAAAATTCCGTATTCTGTAAAACAAGTTGCATCGCTTTCAGTCCAAGTCTTCTGTATATCCTTTGTTACATCTTGAGCTGTTTTATTCAAGATGCCTTCAGAGAATCCACTAAAGATGAGCATAACCGATGTCCATCGCATACAGATTGATATCTAAAAGTTTTTTTTCTTTTTTTTCTTACTAACATTTGGATATTGAAATTAAATAAAACAATAACTAGCTACAGATTACCTTAAAAGTCCATAGATATCCCCATCAGTTCATACTGCCATTGATACTTTCTGCGACAAGCGGATGCGATGAGAACTGTCCTTTTTTTCATGTGACTTTCAGCATGAAGCCTAGTGAAAATGACTTTGGAGGACTTCAGTATTAACATAACTGTAATATTGTTGTAGTGTTTCTTCTTGTTCTAGGCCAGTTGTTTTGTACATTATAATTGACTATTTGTTTGAGCGAAAGCTGCAAAATAAAATACAGGTATATGATTATTTCAACTCAAATCAATATTTATTTTCTATGTATTTATTGATGAGTAGCTGTATATTATGTGGGATATTGTACCTACAGTCATCTGGTCATTATCACTAAACATACTTCATCAGGGTGATATAAGACTGATCACCCTGTTGGAGTTTAATGTGGTCTTTCAGCAACCTCCCCTAACATAAAACCTTTCCCTACAGCTCCTGCGGAGACGAGTATTGGTACTTTTACCACAGGCACAACATCCAATTCTACAGATGATACTCCTGCCATCACAACTGCTACCCCCACAACTACTATGTCTACAACACAAGGTACTCACACCTCCATAGTCCAAAATCCCACTAGCAGGCCCAAAGGCTACATAGCAACTTTTAATCATAAGAAGTGATCCCTTTAAGTTTCAAAAAGGACAAAAATCCTAGAAGTGTCATAGAGGGATCCATATGACTTTCTTTCAAAGTTGCACATCCGCTTATTATAAGCAAATTTGGCTTTGTGTTTTCTAGTTGCTCATATATTTGGACAGTCACAGATTGTGTTTCATTGGGCTTATTTCTAGAATACAAAATATCTGAACGCTTTATCATTATTTAGTGTGTGATTATGTTTCTCTGTCTAGTAATGCCACTGCTAGTGTAAGTACTTTTCAACTGAAATGGTGCTGTTATTCGTGCTAAAGATGCATGCATTTAAAGACTGTTACTGAACCCACAAACTGACTGTAACTTTTTTTCACATCTAAAGTAATTTGATTCAGCATCGAATGCCATTGCAAGCTGCAACAGTAAGACATTTCTTAAAGTGCCCCTATTATGCTATTTTAAAGTTTCCTAATGTTGTTTTGGAGACTCCTACGACAGGTTTACATGCATCAAAGGTCAAAAAAAGGTTTCATTTTCTCATAATATACATTGCACATCATCACATTTTCAATGATTCTCAAACGACTTGTGAGATGAATCAAACTCTCTAAATCCCTCCTTTCCGCGAGCTACTCTGCTCTGATTTGCCAGACAGCTCAGTCTGTTGTGATTGGTTTACTGCATACAGCGTGTAAAAAAAAAAAAAGCCCATTGCCATAACAACGTCTGCTGTCCTGAGGCTTCCTACACCGTAAACTAAAGACAGTAACAAACAATGACGTTGATTTTACCATATCAATCCGAGCGCGAGTCCGATGATAAAACACTGGAAGAACTAGTTATTCAACCCGAACCTCCATCACTAGGATGACTCGAGCACATGATGCTGGACTCGAGCAATCCTGATGGACCTGCAGCAACGCCATGGCGTGCACGGCAGAGGCGGCTTCCCCATAGGCCTTGTAAGCCTGGCCGGTTAGATCCGACGAGTACTTACAGGCCCGGGAAGGGAGACACGGTTCTCCACGCCAAGTGGAGTTAGGGCACAACTGCATAGCAACGGCCCACTCCACTGGCGGGATACGCGTGTATCCCTTAGCCGCCCTGCCATCAAGGGTGGTGAGGGAGGAGGAGCCGCCGGAACGGTTTCTGGCAGTAAAAGGTGCCGTCTACGTCCCCAAGAGCTCCTCGTACACTTCCAGGAAGAAAGGCACTGGGGTGGGTTGCTGAGAACCAGCGCGTGCCACACCGAGATACCAATCATCGAGGGCTCGGGACATGGTGGAGGGTTCCACACGAGCCCGATCCTGTTGGAGGCCCGGGAAAGCATGGCCAGTCAAAACAAAAACAAAAAGAAAAGAATGAGAGAGAAAAAAGACCGCTCGCGCTGCTGTGCTGTATCACCCGCACCAGTGTGGAGAGGATGTAGTCTGATCATTGGAACGTGGATATGTTTGGACGAGCTTTGCAATTCGGCATTCTAGTAAAGTCACGTCTCTTTTATTATTATAGCACTTTATACAATAAATTGCTTAAAATCAAGCAGCTTTACCATTAAACATGAAAAACAGTGTCAGCGTCTCATTTCATCAGAAGTACAACTTCATTTTTTACTATAAAGCAGCTCTCTAGTGTGTTCATGTTTTCACTCACGGACGTCTGACCTCGAAGTACTCTACAGGAGAAATGAACCAGAAAAGATTTCCATGTGAAAGAAGGTGGAAAGTTCCGAAAAGTTCAATTTGGCAAGCTGTTTCAAACTCCCAAAACAAACTCCAAATGAGGTTCGTTTTGGCCTCATTTTGCTCGAAATGACGTCACATCAGTTCGTTCTTCAATTTCGCTAGAAGTATATCGGGACCTTAAGTCAGAGTTAAACCCAAGAGCTATCAGACCAATCTGTGAACCAGGGCTGGACTGGGGCTAAAATTCGGCCCTGGACAAATTCAGCCCATCCAGCCCATGGGTTCCCCCATGAATGTTTTGCTGGAGTTAAGGCCTTAAATAAATTAACAAATAAAATAGGACAGAAACAAAAAATAATAGATATTAGGCTTTTGAAAATATTGCAAATGCAGTTATTAAAATATTGAATTTCTTTGTCACATTTGACAGTAAAATTCATTTTGAGCTAGAGTGCAGTAACGTAAATTTACTGCTATTAACAACAATAACATTTCTACAAGTTAACTCTTAGTGTATGTAAGACACTGATATTGAATTTTCATCAGGCACTTTTTGAATTAACATTTTACCTAAATTAAAATTCATTATAATTAAACCTAAGTAATTAAAAAATGGGATACTGGCTTATGAAAAGTGGTCTTCATGTATTTCACAACACTTCAGCTTGTGATTCTTATTAAGTGGGGGTCATTTTTTAGGATTCTTTACCTAACCTAAGTCTCTGAGACCATGACAACTTGCACTTCTGGAGACTCCAGGTAGGTTGCAGTTCTGGAAAATGGTGGCGCTGGAGACTTAAGGGTTCCTGATGGTTTCACACTTAATTCTTCACCTTAATTCTTAATTATTTTGCAGTTAACATGTGTCTTTTCTTCTCCTCCTGTTTTTGTCTGACCCTGCTGACCCAATGAGTATTTCACTTTCCAATGGTCATGCCTTAACTGCAATTTCTAGTATTGCATTAGTATTGCATCCTTCTCATGGGGTTTTAATAATTTTTGACTTTTCAGCCCGAGTTAAATCTTTTTTTTGGCTTATTTCATCTGTAAAAGAAAAGGTGCCTAATAATTATACACACCTGAATATAAGGCGTTTTTCATTTCCAGCTTTCATGACCAATTATATATCACTTATAAATGATTAAACACAAAATGAATAGTAGTTATTACGATTAATGTGGTTTGGAATTGGTAAAATGTGCCTGGAAAAAAGATATGATCAGAAAATCAACGTGCCTAATAATTCTGCACGCACTGTATATTCCATATATTTAATATATAATATATATATATATATGCAAAAAAAAAACATATTTGTACAGTGATATAGTAACTGCAATGTAAATTATTATAAGGGTGGTTCTGGATTGACAAGCTTAATTATGTGTATGGCACAAAGTCTTCCAATTTACCTTGTCATTTTGGTGGCTGTTTTCAGCTAGCTTCAGCACAGAACCTTAATGTTTCTATATCATACCAGTGTTTAACACGGAATTATGTGTCTAATTCAAATGGATCAAGGGGATGTAGAGCAGTTTGTCAGCGCTCTGCTTTCAAACTGCTATATGCCTGCTGTGAACTACTCAATCATTTGTTAACTGGATCAACTGATTCATTTAAGACATTGCTACACAATGAACTTGCCAAGGTGACACTATAGGGCAGATGCCTAGATTTTCAGTGAATAATAACCTAAATTTCTGGTCTGTTCATTTAGCTTTGTAAAACTTGGAATATACCACATGGACTACTTTTATGATACTGGTGCTTTGAGCCTCTTTTAAAGCTTGAAAACGTCAGTCCCGTTTGTTGTAATTTCATGGAAAAGAGCAATCAGTGTAATACTTCAGAATTTCTCCTTTTATGTTACGTAAAAACAAGGGTTCTACGAGCTAGGGTGACATGAGGGTGATGCTGAAGATACAACCAAGTCTCCTGGTCTGCAGTCATCAGGTCTAACTAAGGCAGTGTACATTGTAGTTTATGTAATGAGAAGTGTCATTTTAGAATATAACTATATAATTTCCAGAAAATAATTTACTATAATCTTTAAACTTCTGATGGAGAAGATCATTTACTAGTTCCTGCAGGTTAAAAATGGCATTATGTTTTTTTGTTTGTTTGTTTGTTTGTTTAAGATGCCTGTGCATCAAGTCCTTGTGTTGGATACAGTGTCTGTGAAAAACGGTTTAATGACTCGTTTGCTTGCATCTGCCGGCCTGGACTGGTTTATCTGACAACAGGGTGTAGTCAAGGTATGCTCAGTTTTGAATCATCAAAAAATGCAGATGTGTAACACATAAATATGCATAAAACAGCCACCGATCAGCCTGTTGTTTAGAAATTAAGCTTAATTATGAATCAAACTGCCATCATCTGCTTTCCTGTGATCTGAGAATATAACAATACAAGCACAACAACATCAGGCACGACTGAGTATTATACCTTGCTTTTTTACCAATTTATCAATTAATATATTCACTTATGCTATACTCTTTTTTTTTTTAACAATTGCAGCTAAGGTGTTCCCTGGTCGTTTATCTTTGAACAAGACATTTGAACCAGACATGAATGACAAAACATCTAAACTGTTTCGAGGGCAAGCAGATCAAATTGAGAAAGCGGTAAGAGACTGAATTTCCTTTTGATTTGAGGAGAGATTCAGTCCTAACCAACACTGTATGGCAGCATCATGTCAGCTTAAAGATTTTCCATTCTTCCTATTGTTTAAAGGATGAGTGATACAAATAAATGGTTGTAAATAAGTAACAGCTAATTTTAACCCAAAATACAGCTCAGAAACATTCTGAAAAATGGAAACGGCTACATTGATTCCACCGTTTTGAGTCTAAGGTGAGTACCAGTTGTTATAATAGCCTTTATTTTAAACATTTTTATAATTGTTATTTAACTGAGGCTGAGCTTTTAGTTTTTTAATCATTGTTCAAAGTAGAGGGTTTTAATTTGACCCCTAGATAAAATCTAAAACTTTTAACAGCATTTTGCTTCCCACACAGGAAACATTTCATATAAAATAAGTTTTGTTGCATGTGTGTTTTTAAATCATAATTTCATTGTACCCATTCTTTCAGTCCTGGCAGTATAATTGCAGTTGTGCAGAATTTCTATGACTTGTCATCCAATGCCACATCTGACGACGTTGAAAAACTGATTGAGACAGAAATGAAAAGCGAAATAAACGAATCTGTTGGATTCAATCGTATGTTTCTACGGCTTCTTTTAACTGGTTTACCTTCAAGAATATTGAAACGTTTAACCATTTAAAAAATTAGGAATGAAGCATACATTAGTCAATTTCTATAACTCATTTGCTCAAATCACAGGGGACAGTCTGTGTAAGCTTGCCATTTGTGACGGCTCCACCACAATCTGTACTGAAGAAGGGCTTGGTACTGCAACATGTACTTGCAAAGAAGAGTACATCAGCTCACAATTCACACCCTATTCCTGCGTATGTAAGTATTTTTGTTTCACTGTTATTTGCACAACTTTGAAACATTCAGACTGGTTCTGATAATTTTACTATTGTGCTCCCATCTTTTTACAGCTTGTCCGAATGGGGAAAAAGCAGTGAAAAACAAATGTGAAAAGTATGCACTTGCATCATTTCATTAGAGATTTTCATGATTCTATATGTAAATTTCATTATTATTTCATAAATAATTGTATTAAAGTTTTTCCAGGGTCCACTAAGGACCTCTATAATATAACATACTCATTAGGCTCACCCATGAAAATGTTCAAGCCCTTTGAATTTAAGTGATGGATCTGTAACTGGTTTTATTCAAATCAAATATTATTAATTATGATTGAATCAACCTGAATACATGAGATTACACTGATAAAGGTCATTTTTAAGATCAAACAGAAATAGCTCCGTAAAGAAACAGCTGCTTGTATTTAAATTTTACAGTGCCAAAACATAAATGTAATGTAATATATGTCATTATGGGTGTTGTGGTTGCACAGTATCACTGAAAGCTGTTTTGCTTATTTTAGGTGCTCATTTGGCTTTTCTGGATTTAATTGCAATGATCGTAAGTAATCATAATCGCCATCATCAGAATCAAGCTGCATCTTCTCTGGTACGCTCAGTTATTTTGAGGAACATTTATGCATCTCTGTGCAATGAAAATTCTCGTTACAGCATATCTTTTGGTTGTGGTCGTGGTGTCCACTGTATTGGGTGCATTGCTGATCATCTTTATTGTGACCCTGATAGTTGTAAGCTGCAGGTGAGTGTAAAGGACACATTTTCTGGGTCTGTTTACGCGAACTTTCTATAGGTGCAACACGTTCATTTTTGTCTGTGTTTCGTGTTCGTGTTCATTTGTCCTTGTTCATTTGTCTGTCAACACGTTCATTTACGATTGTAGGGATCAAAAGGAAAGCTCTTCACCCAGGGTAGACTTTAGCTCAAACTATGGCAATACGGAATTACACAAACCTACAGCAGTTCCCAGGATCCCTCGGGCCAACCCTGATGCCAGCTGGAAGTCTAACAATCTGGAGATGACCAATAGTGGGAGCAATCAGGCACTGGTGGCCAGAGATCGCCCAGAGAGCAAAGAGGTAAGAACGTTTCTAACAGTTTGATCTAAGTGATAAAATCTCCTTTATTATTAATAATAATCTGCAAGTGTTTATAATCATTATTTGTGTTTTTATAGCACTTCTCTGATTACGAGGAGGACGTGAGCTATAGGGGACAAGTGCCCTCAGAGTACTCCGGTCACGGTGGGAGAGGAGTGGAAAATGGTGTCCAAAACCCATACTTTCGGCAAGATGATGACAGAACACGCAGATATTAACATCTCTTGATCAGGACAAATCTCTGCAATTGGAGGATTTTCCTTCATCTTCATATGGACTGAATTCTTTTTTTTTCTTTTTTCTTTTTTTCTGTGTTGACTAAAATTCAAAGGTTAATGAAATGAAATACAAATACTACAAACAGTTTTTGAATTTTTATATACCCCTTTCTTTAACCACAGGAACATAATTCAGATATCCTTTGTATTTACATTCCATGCTTTTAGCAGCTAATGAAATTCAGCCCATGGGCTTCACTTGATCTAAGCTTTTGCTTTAAAAGTTTTTTTTCTGTGTTGCAGGGACCTTAGCTTTTACAGCAGCTCCTATTCTACATTTCATTTTCTTAATTACCATCTCACAAAAATTGTTGTTGTTGGTTCCAACAAAACATTCTTTCAAAATATATCCATGCTTTTAAATCAGATATGTTCATGTTTGTCTTTGACATTTTGTGGTTTTATTTGGTTTTAGTGCTGTTAATGCTTGGGCTGGAACTCAGGTATACAAAATTAATCTAAACAAATCGAGATATTCAAGCAGTAATACACCCAATTTATTCAGAAAGAGAAATTATGATTAACTGTTCTAACTGTAACTATAAGATTTGATGTATTATGCCATGAATATGCCAATGTATTTTATTATTATTTAAAATATATATATATATATTTGTTGGTGGCCTAATGGTAAGAGAATCTGGTAACCTGAAGGTTGCGGGTTCGATTCTCAGTACCGGCAGGAAATGACTGAGGTGCCCTTGAGCAAGGCACCTAACTCCCAATCACACCCTGGGTGCCACAGCAAAAATGGATGCCCACTGCTCCGGGTGTTTTTGTCCACGGTTTGCAGTGTGTGTGTGTGTTCACTACTCACTGCTCCTAATATGTGTGCACTAACTTGGATGGGTTAAATGCAGAGGACAAATTTCCAGTATGGGTTACTATACTTGGCCTTCACATGTCACTTTCACTTTAAAAAAAATAATATATATAATAAAAGGTATAATTTTTTATATTTATAACATTAATAAAGCATTTGATTTAAAAAATATTAATTTTCAAAGGTATTTGTGTCTTCTTTTTCCATCCATTTTTTTCTCTATGACATTAAAGTCCTATAATGCCCTTTTCACAAGTCTCTGTTGTCCCCAGAGTGTGTGTCAAGTTTTGTGTGTTTTCTGATTGACCACAGCTCTGCCCAAACTTGAAAACTGCTTTATCTCTGATAACTCAAATCTGTTCACTTTATGATTTTTTATTTTCTTAAAGATGGTTTGATAGATTTGGGATGAAACAGAATAGGTTGATAACCTTTAAGACACACAAACAAAACATGAATTAGTTACAAAATAAATCTCAATAACACTTTCTCAAAGTAATAATACAAAAATGGTACTGAATCCTCAAACCAAACAAAGTAATTTAGATTAACCTAGGATAGTTAATAATTAAAATACCAATCCCATAATTAAACTTATATAATAATATAATATAATAATTAAACAATACACATGATCCCATAATTAAACTTATATAATAATTAAACAATACACATGCTTAGAGTAACGTTACTTCTGTCAAGTTCTACGTTCACATAATACAGTCTGCACTATTTAATTTAAATTGCACGTTACAACCAAGTCATATACTCACAATTCACAAAAAGTCATATACTGTAGAAGCATGAACTCAACACATTCAATCCTACCAGTTACGTCTTTGGATGATCAGGAGCTGTGGTCACAGTATCTTTCTTCAGGAACAGGTGAGAGAGCCAACAGAGCTCTTACCAAACATTTCAAATGCCATGCACTCCCTGTGGGTGCGCAGGTAAATATGGTCCCAAGAGCACTTCCTAGAAGTTGGTTCCACCAACTCTGGTTGCATGGTTGCCCCCTGCAGTTTGGGAGTGCTCAGTACAACTTGTAACCATGAATTGACCGGAGGAGTGAATTGACGTAACCATGAATTGACACAACAGTGTGTATGTGAAGTTTTAGCTCAAAATACCCCACAGATATTTTTATAGCATGTTAAAATTGTCACTTTTTGAGGGTGAACACAGAAGGCGGAGCTTCAAGTGTTAGCAGCTCCGATTACCTCACACAGACACTGAAAATTTCAAAAACGTTTAGCCTTTTTATGTTCAAACCAGAGTCTGACAGTGATGGAGAGACTCAAGAAGAAGTGACAACATGTAGAGTGCAACAAGACATTTCTGAATGCTTAGTTGATGAATTTATGTAGCTGATATGGAGTCAACTATCTTCTATTGATTAGCATACTGTCATGACAATCTATAAATTGCGTTCCCGGGGGCGAGGTTTATGTAAATTTTAGGGATAGTGATGTCACTAACCTGTGAAGAAGTGCATTGTAGTCCCTATCAGCCATTTGTTGTAGTCCCTAAAAAGCGATTTCTGTGAAAGAAAATATCTCCCTTTGCTTTGAACTTTGAGTGTCGTAACTTTGCAGATGTTGTTTATGCTCAAACAGCAACATTACACACTAACTAAAGTTAAAAAAGTGAAATCATAATCGTCCACCCTTTTAACAGCTCTTCAAATATTAGATTTACAGGGAAACAAAAATAATAATGAGATATTCCTATGAAACTTTGCTCTATTTCTACAAAGCACATTAATATGTGAATTAGACATAGGAACTAGAAATACAAGGATCACTAAAAGCTTCCACAACTTTTGCTTGTTTCTAGCATTCCTATTAAAAATGTTCCTTCCTGCCATAATTTTTGCTATTTGATTCTGGAATACATTTCAATCAATGTAAATATACTCTTCACAAGTCACTTGTAAATACACTAGCCTATATTACGCACTGCACTGCCATTTAGTCATTTTTAATTCTATATAAGTTAATGATAAACTCATCTCATAACTTACTTAGCATCACCCTGTCATATTTGCAAAAACGCCTCAGAGAAAGTGGGACAGAAGAAAAAATAAATTTCATTCTATTTTCTGGCACAATTCACATCATAAATTATGTAACTTATACCCAAACAAGATGTATCTCAGATTTCTGTCATTATTTTTTAGATTTGCATGTGCTTTTCCCGTAGATGGTTGTGAACTGATGCCACAATATGTGACATCATCAATTTAGGAATCCCAAAAGCTTAAGTGTTTACCTCCCAAAGAAAAATGACATTTAACCATTAAAGGAAATTCATATAATGACTTTCGAGCTTAATTTTGGACATATTCATTTTATAAGTTGAGAATTCCATTATAATTTTTTTTGCCCAAGATTAAATACAAATTGTATAGACAAAGAAGTAAATATTATACAAACATATCTCTGCAATATATACACAGTATAGTGGAAAAATACGTGCTGGAAAAGTGGCCCAAAATAACTTACAGCTATCTTTAAGTTTAAATAAGCATTTTACAGTAACAACAAAATCTAACACAAACCACGAGGATTAGTATAGACAAATAATACAAGATATGACATGTTTTTAATTTTTTTATTTTTTTAAGTTAACTGTTTGACCTTTTTTATGCCTTTATTGGTTAGGACAGTATATCCTCCTGTTATACAAAAATGACATTGAAGATTTTTTTGCTGATGCTCACATGTTTAACTGGAAAAAGTTAATATTAGATTAAAGTCATACAGAGTCAGGGTCATAAAGGGCTGCACCTTTGTTTCCTTCATCCAGTCTTTGCTTATTTTAAGAGAAAAGCTTATCAAGGACCTTTGTGGTCTGGAGACAAACTCACCTTGGATGGATGAGACAGTTACGGAGCTAGACGTGTAGAGTTCTTCTCATTCTATGGCCTGCTATCCTCAACTCTGCAAAAGTTTTGACCAAATAAAACAATAATGGACATATTAGGTCTTTATGTTTTAGCAGTGGTATTTTTAATCCATGGACCCTCCATTGTGCAAGGTATGTTTAATACAATATTGAAATATTAAAATATTTGCTTTCATAATTGCTGTATTCTGTATAAAAAAAATATATATATATTTGCTGTACAGTATTTGCACTTGAAAATATGAGTGTGTTTGGATGATTTTTTTTTCAGTAATCCTTTTGTAGAATATATTTAACACTAGAATCTGTAATAACATATCTTATTTTCTAGGCAGAAACTATTTAGCTGTCTGGGATACATTAACATCCTGAGTTAAACTGATGAAACCACATTATTTCAGGGAAAACTACTCTACAAACAAAAAGTATAGCTAACTTAATTTAAATGCTTAAGGGATCAATGTTTATATATATATATATATATATATATATTTATATCTAGATCTATATCCAACTATCCAATAGGATTTATAATTCAAAGTTAATTGTTGGCCAAAAATAAAAAAATAAGTAAAAAAAATTTAAAAAAAGAATTAATGAATAATTAGGATGACAGTATCACATTTGAAACGGTGAATTTACAAAAAAACAAAAAAAAACAAATTCCGCATCCGAGTCGAAATAGTACATAGAACAGATGCTCAAATTGGTGAATCATTTTTGGGAATCTCATTTGAACGGACCGATTCACTAATGACTGTATGGGGGCACGTTTAGGCTGAACCGATTCACTAGAATAAATCTAAATTGCCACGCCAACAAAGGTGAGACAGTTTAGGTAAGTGCATAATTATATTTTATCCAAAATAAAAACAGCTATATAGCGTTTGTACGCGCTACAACACTTCTCGTTGGATAAAGTACGTAGTATATAAGTATTACTGTATTATAGTATTATACTGTATAACTGGATTATACTGCATCCAGTATTATACTGGATGATCTACATTATCATACTACTGTTAGGCCACTGAAAAAGTTAGCACCGTTGCAACTTTAGTTTGTAACCCCACCAACAAAATGAGTAGGCTTAGGCTATAGCAAATTTTACAAGACAATCGCATGAGGTTCAGATGTTCTACACAGTAGCTCCTAAATCCATAAACAGAGTTACTCATTGAAAAGTTATTCGTTGCAAAAGTGAATTTTTTTTTATCCTAAATTGCCATAAAAACTTAAGTCAGGGTCATGGTCGTTAAGATTTCATTTAACACCAACCTGTAGTTTCGCGTCTGGCATTTTTCCTGACTCAAGAAATCTATGCTAATTTGTAATAAGTTGGACCTGAGCAGTGACGCCCAACTATTAAACCAGCAACAACACTTTTTAAAATTGTATTTATTTAAATGTATTTAAATTTTTGACTATATGGACACATAGTAGATTGTCATATGTCCAATTGGCACACGGGCCAAGTGATGTTTTGTCAAATTAGATTGCTGGTCATAGAAAATTAACCCATAATTCTCTGAACAGGTCAGTGCACCAGCGGTCAGTTCCAGTGTAGTAATGGTCAATGTATAAATCAAAACTGGAGGTGTGATGGAACAAAGGATTGCACGGACGACTCTGATGAACTGAACTGTCGTGAGTATCGTTGGGTGAACACTGACTTGTTGGATTGACCCATGACATGTCATGTCAAAGCATCTGCCAAATGCATAAATGTAATGCACTTTATTATTATGCACAGGAAATATTTTCATACATCTTCTCATTGTATTTTCAGCTATATCAACTTGTAGCTCTGTTGAGTTCAAGTGCCTGACAGGAGGGGAGTGTATTCCTCAAGCGTTTGTATGTGATGGAGAGCCGGACTGCACCGATGGCTCCGATGAGCAAAGAGCCTGCAGTATGTCTACATGTGCCTTAAATGACTGAAATAATACAGTTAATTCAGCAATTAAAATGGGAGTATTAACATGACCCTACTGTTTGTTTTCTAAGGTGGTCAGACATGTAGCCCAAACCAGTTCACTTGTCGAGAAGGGCAGTGCATTCCCAAACAATACAGATGTGACCATGTATCAGACTGTGTGGACAACTCGGATGAGAACAACTGCAGTAAGAATGTTTCTTTATACTGTAAAAATAAAAAAAAGTTTTTTTTTTTTTTTTTTTTTTTTTTTTAAACAGGCACCTATTTATCAGTAGGCTATATAGTTATTTTGAAAAATCTGTCATCTGTCACATTCAGAATATTTATATACAAAAAAAGCTAATTAAAAATGCTCAATTCTATATATAATATAATATATGTTTACATAATATAGTCCACAAGACAAAATTATAGCTGAATTTATAAAAATGACCCTGTTCATATGTATATGCTTGTATGCATAAGAACACTGGACAGTTTAACTGCTCAGGACAAACAAGGGACTCATAAACAACCATCACAAAACAAAAAAACAGCGGTTCATCGAGGTAATGACACACAGTTTTAATAATCAAGGGTATGCATATAACTTTTGAACAGGGTCATTTTGTCTTGTGGACTATATATAAGTCAAGTCAAGTCACCTTTATTTATATAGCACATTTTACAATACAGATTGTTTCAAAGCAGCTTTACAGTGATAACAGGAAAATAATGCAACAAAGTTGTTTCTAGAAGAAAATAGCGTCATAGTCCAGCTTAAGTCCAGTTCAGTGATGGTTCATTTTTGTTGTAAAAAAGTATATGTAAGTATCCTTTATGTAAAATATCTTATTCAGGACAGTACTAAATAAATAAAATACATTTTTTTTGAATGATCCCTCTTATTTTGTTAAAGTAATTAACATTTTGCAGATTCTGCATGGTGTATGTAAACTTTTGAACACAATATGTCCTAAATTAAATTAAATGCAAATATAAAAAAAACGAAATGAGGCTCAAACATCTGTTTAGTAACAAATGTGCATGTTTATTTTAGCACTTCCATCATGGAAACAAAATAATGCAGCCTAGGCCTATAAAACATTTAAATAAATATGGTGGCAGTAAGAACATCTCTTTCTACTGTACAATGACAGAAATTTGCCATTTACCATTCTTCAGTAGCAGTACAGACTCTTGCTGATCAATATATAGACAATATATATATATATATTTTTTTAAATAATCTAACATATATAACATATACTTGTTAATGATATTATTTGATCCAGAATGAACTTCAAAAACTAAAATTTATTGCAAACAGGCCTCTGATGAATGTTACAAAGGTCTTTAGCAATGTTATCTTTACAAGACAAAAGGCATATGACCACTTTTAATTGTCCAATACACATTAAATCTCAAGATAAATCAGTTACCATTTTAAGATGGTATGCTGGTGGTGGGTAATGAAAAAAAAAATCATCAGGTTTTGGAATGCCAATAAAATGCATCACATTTCCTCTTGTTGAATCCAGATTACCCCACCTGCACAGAGAAGACATGCGCCAACGGTGCTTGCTATAACAACACTCAGCACTGTGATGGGACACTAGATTGTCGAGATGGATCAGATGAGTCCAACTGCAGTGAGTGAGAGTGTACTATCAATCAAAGATGCCAGTAAAGCATGTTCAGATGAATGTTCAACATTTGACCATCCTTCCATATTCTTTGTCTTTGTTCCCTGAAACAGCGCGGCGTTGTCAGTCGCATCAGTTTGAATGTGCCAGTGGATACTGCATCCCGATGCCCTTCGTCTGTGATCACTGGGATGACTGTGGCGACAACAGTGATGAGCAAAACTGTGGTGGGTCCCACAATACACCTCACCTATTCTACCAAAGCTACTGGCATTAGAGAAAGTTAATGTATCAGGAAGTGAATACGGATGGTTTTTGGTTCTTAATATGTATTGTAATCAGTCAAAATATACATTAGGTCATTAATAAAAGTACCAAAATGTTTTTGGTATGTGCTAATACCCTGATTTTTGGACATGGTAGTTCCATGTACTTTTGACTACCATGTAAGTACCATAGTACATAGCTAACTTATAGTTTTTTTCTGCCACATAAAGCACTGCTGTGTTGTCTTCTTTGCCAGAGTATCGGACCTGTGCTGGGTCAGAGTTCGCCTGCAGTAATGGGCGCTGTATGCCTCAGCAGTGGGTGTGTGATGGCATCAACGACTGTGGAGACTTTAGCGATGAAAATGGATGTGGTGAGACTGACACCTCCTCTCTCCTGTCATTATGCAACAGATTCAATCACATCTATTATATAGTAAAAAACATATGATTAATTAGTTAAACCTAAATGCTGAGGATTTCATACCTTCAGACCCAGGTATCCGAGACTGTTACCCTGGTGAATGGCCCTGTCCTGGCTCTTCGATGTGTGTGCCCATAAACAAAGTGTGTGACGAACACCCTGACTGCCCTGGTGGAACAGATGAGAGCAACACTACAGCACATCTGACCTGCGGTAAATACCTAAAAGACATTAAATGAAATTTGTTTGTTTTTACACAATTATTATTAAAGGTGCTATAAGCGATCTCAGTTGGCGTAACCCTTTTGTTGATGTTTGAATTATTATCAAACAAAACGGAGGCTAGCTAGACCCTCCCTCCTCCTCATCCGCGCACTAACCCCCGAACCCCACCCCCACATCATTCTTGTTGGTTATTGGCTGGAACAGTTTGTTATGTTTCGTGGTGCGGGTCGCTCTGTTTGTTGCTCAGTTTGTTTTTGCTGCAGTTTGTGGAGCGTGGGCTGTCTGCAGAGACCGTGTGTTTTTACAGTGTGTTCAGAGGACAGGCAGCTAGCGGATAGTGAGGAGATGTTTGCGGTATGTGAAAAAAAATGTTTTAGCCTAAAAAACGCGTGAGATCGCTTATAGCACCTTTAATAATAATAAGTATATTTAATTTAATATAATAGTTAATATAGTAAGTATACTAATATCAGTGTACTAGTAGTATACTTGTAAGTGTACTATTTCAATACTTGGAACACTTTTTAGTAAATAAAAGTATATGTTAAAAGTGTAACAGAAGTAAACTTAAAGTGCACAACTAGTTCACAACTACGTTTCTCATTTGTACTGCATCTGTACTAGTGAACTTATAAGTATACTAGTAGTAGGCTACAGTTTTTAGTTTATGAAAGTACACTTTGAAGTGAATACTACTAGTTTAATAGTTTTATACCACAAGTATACTTGTAAGTTTTCTTTAAGTGAACACATACTTAAAGTGCAAAAATAATATATAAATAGTAAACTATATACTACGATGTTTTTTTTTATACTTGAAATATACCTTTAACTGTAGCCTACTTTAACTCTTTGCATTTTAAAAACATTTTATTATAGTTTCACGCATGCTTTTTTAATCAACACTTGAATGTGGGTAAGTTTAATAATAAAAAAAAGGCAAAGTAAAAAAAATCGCATTTTTATCAAAGACTACGTCCAGATCGTGATGATCAAAACACATGCTGTAAGTTAGATCGAGTCCATCAAAGCTTCACAGTTCTTTTGTTCGTCATTTCATTCAATAACGTTAGACAGTTTTGGTTTAAATGCTGTTTAATGTTTGATGATCGCACTGTTTTACACATAGACTGTAAAAAAAGATGGACGTCGCCCCTTCGCTCTCTTCCATTGGTGAGAACTTACTCCGGTGTGAATAGATAGTCCGGGCGTAGGACCCAAGCAATCTGATTGGCGCAAAGCCCGTTTATGGGTAATCGCTCTAGTGCCTGGTTACAAATCATACAAAATCATTTTATTATAGAAGACGTTTGTACTACGTTATAACGAGTCATTAATGTATTTTAAATTATACGTTTCATATACTAGTATTTAACCGAAGCTTTAGATTGTGAAATTAAACATTTCTCGTTGTTAGTGTGTTTTTTTAGTTAGCTAGATAGTAGCATAGCATACAGCTAACGTTATCCGATGATCGTGCTGTGAGCTTATACTGCACTGATACTGCCTTACCGTATTCACAGCCATTCGTAATGCAATTATAATTATGTCATTATTTTTTATCGCAATAATCAGCGCAATGTGTTACAGGTACACTTTTATTTATTAAAAGAGCCATAAGATGTTTATTTGTGTATATTACTGTTTTTCTTATTAACAGTTTAGACATTTAAATAAATCACAAAATGCTAGCTATGTTTTGTGGGTATAAATATTAATTGGTTGTCAAAACTTGATCAAAGAACAGTATAATAAAATTATAGAATCACAAATCTTAATGTAATCAAACTACTTAATTCATATACTAATCTTTTATTTTGAAGAAATAACATTTATAAGTATGTTTTGTGACGCAGTTATTTGTTATTAAGCAATAGGCATAATATGCTTTTTTTTATTACAAGCATGTAATTTGTGTACTAATGCATATGATTTATGTCATAATTAATTCTTAATACAGAACATCATACAACACAATAACATTTAATGTAATAAAATTAGAGAACCAAAACTTATATAAAAATTAAATTAAATTACACAATACAATACATAATGAATTCAACTGAATTATTAGATGTAATATATTACATTTTTATTAACACAAAACTACAAGCAAAATGCACATCGTTTTAGGACATTTATAGAGCTTTTTAAAATACACAACAATACAAAGAAGCTTTGAACAGACATGCTATGTCTTTACTTTTCTAAATACTTTTGTGATAGTCCTCTGGCTATACATTGTGAAGATTTAAAAACAATTAATGTTGAGTTAGCTGTGTAAAATATTTAATGAACTGTAAGGTTAAAGTTTTTTGAGAGCTAATGAGACACAAATTGATGCAGTGTCTTTTGCTGTATGAAAAGTCAAATCTTTGGTTTGAACGAAGTAAATTCATGTTGTATGTGCAGTCAATTCTTTGTGGAACCATCCTAAGGCCTAGATGATGCAGTCAGTCAAGTTCCCCTTTAGATGGTTGGGTTGTGACCTGGTAGGTGAGGAGGCTGGACTAGGTGTCATGGACTGACTTGAGGGAACTCTGCAAAAACACACAAACATGCTGCAACACGTCATGTGCAACTGTACACTTGCAAAGTCTTTAGTGCTATGGAACATCACTCACTGTTTTTACTTTGATATGCAAGCCCAAAGGTGCAACGCAGCAGAACGTAGTTAGCTCGTTGAACCTGGGGGTCATGGATGGACTGGCTTGAGGGAACTCTGCAAAAACACACAAACATGCTGCAATACGTCATGTGCAACTGTACACTTGCAAAGTCTTTAGTGCTATGGAACATCAGAATTTTTTACTTTGATATGCAAGCCCAAAGGTGCAACGCAGCAGAACGTAGTTAGCTCGTTGAACCAGGGATGTTGTGACATTAAAAGGCTATTTTAATGACACACTCCAAAAGATAAGATAAATCAGCCCAAAAGTGACTGAAACCTTCCGTTCGTCTCAGTATTATAAGGCTGATCTGTACAACAAAAGATTAAAAAAAAAATAATTACTTAATGAGTTAGTTCACCAAAACATATAAAAATCAGCCATCAGTTTCTCATCAATGCTTACCTCAGGAATCAGTTCACACATTACAAGGTCGATATGTTCAAGCTTTTTGTCCTTCTTTTGCTCAAACACAATGTTGTCGATGTGTCCCAGAAGTTCCTCAACATGTGCTGACAAGGCTGGATGAAAGCTCTTAGGTTTTGCCATTTTCCCAGTCTTCATTTGCCACCATTTGTTCCACGTGGGTTTCAGTGAGCCTTTCACAATTCCTTGAAACAACTCCTGAAAAAAATATTTAGTATAGCAAACAATATCTAGCCATTTTAAATTTTGTAAAGTCTTATATGTACCTGAATTTCAGTATCACTGACAAGAGAACAAATTCCTTTTTTTTCCACCTCCTCGACTGTCCTATATTTTCAAAATCATCGATCTACTTGATTTATTAAACTTTTAAGTTGATTTATATGAATGAGGACACACATTTTACACATACCTTTTATACGTCATATGCTGAACAGCATATGCTGCCATTGATGACGCGTGATATCTTCTCAGATGCCACAGATCGTCTCCCTGTATCACCTCGTTTTTCATAGAGGTCCATTTGTCCCTCACCTCCATTTCTGCCATCTAATGCAATAAATACAGTTGTCAAAGTAATGTAGATAAAAATAAAATAAAATAAATAAATAAAAGCATTTATTTAACTTACTGTACAAACCAAAACCCCACAGTTGTTAGAGTCAGCCAGCCTCCACTGTTCTGGGTACTCAACAGTCCATTTTCCCAAGTCCCAAGTATTTCGGAAGGCATTGCTTTTGTACAAAAGAAAAAAGAAATTAATAAATGTACATAAATAAATAAAGATCACAATTTTAACATTTACAAAGCACATAATACCAAAGTATAGCCAGGTCCATCGCAGAAATTGACTTGTAGTTGCCACTGGGGTCGTAAACTCGAATACGATTCAGCAAACCATCCAAGACCTTTACAACATAAACAGAAACCGCTTTAACCAGAGTAACAACTGTTGAGTAAAAATGTATTTTTTAATCCACACATACCCACAAAATGAAGTGATTTCCCTTTTCGGGGCTCTGTCCACCAACAATTCTTGGAATAAGGACTGTGTCATTCTCATCAAGGTCCTTTAAAATATTTATAAGTAAATAAGTAAGTAAATGTGTCCCCTGCCACTGAAATTTAATTAATAGATTTTGATTTACCTTCAGACAATAAATGTGACTGTCATCCACATGTTTCTTGATAGTGAAGGATCGCCACCAGAGCACGAACGTGTGCACCTGTAAAGCAGTTCCACCATGTGCTTTACAGAGCTGTGCAATCCTTGTGTCAATAATCTAAAAGAAATAGTAGATTTCAATAAAATGTTGTTGAATAATATAAGAAGTATACATATAGGAGGTTCGTGTACAAACGACCATACAAATAAGCTGCCATTGGACGCATATGGAGGGCTCGCTTGAGTCCCAAAATTTCTCCAATCATGCATTCATGTCTATGTCTCAGCACCCTCTAACAGAATCCGCAGTTTCGAGAATATCCGAGAAACTTGATTTTTCGACCCCAAAAAACTATAAGGTTTATAGATGTATACCCTTATAGATATTTTTGGGTCGAAAAATAAAGTTTATCTGATCTTCTTGAAACTCTGGATTCGGATAGAGGGTGCTGAGGCGCAGACAGGAGTGCATGATTGGAGGCTCTAGAGCCTTCCAGAGCTGAGATATGGAGATTCCACAAAGCATTTATTCTATAATCTGTGTGTTTCAGTAACGTGCGGTGAAATCTTGTCATGGGTAGGCTGTGACCTATCAATGTGGCATATATGTTTATATATTCATTCAGTTAATGTAGCAACCCAAGTTCATATCAGGCATCATCACATCGCTGCCTGCATACAGCAAAGTCAGTCATATGTGAGGCTAATGCACAATCAAATCTAATAATCAAATTAATGGACACATCTATCTTATGACTTATACAACAAACAAATGTTTTGTGCGGGACACAGTAACGTTAAGAGAGGGAGGCGGCGTGGTGTCAGCGAACCGACAAGCAGCCTAGTCACTATTGTAGTTTACAAGTATTAATGCCATGGTTCAACAAATAATGTAAAGGTTAAATAATAATTCACTTAGACTTTATAAGAAGCAATTGCGACTTTATTTCACACAATTCTGACTTTATATCTTGCAATTCTGACTTTATAACATGCAATTGCGAGTTTATTTCACGCAATTCTGAGAAATAATGATAGAATTGCGAGATGTAAACTCGCAATTGTGAGATAAAAAGTCGCAATTATCTTTTAAAATGTTTTATTCTGTGGCGGAAACAAGCTTCCATACCTCCTGGCCTCTTCCTCCCATCCATCCTCCCTGACGCGTTATGGTAGGGCCGGCCCAGCTATCGGTAGGCGCCGGCGGTGCCGCGGTAGCCTACTCCTGAGAAAACGTTTTGGAAAAGACGGGCTATGGACCCAACCAACTCTATAGGAGGGGAGGGGAGAACTCCCTCACATGGTACAACCCATGCAGAGGCTGCGCGCTGCGGTGTCAGAATGCGGAACGTCCGATCGTGTGTAGCCTAATGTAACTAACGTGACAAATGTGAAAAAAGAAAATCCTCGACCGGCCCAAAAGTGAAGCGGCCCACCGGGAATTCTACCGATTACCCACCCCGGGCCTGTTGACAGCCAACGCTAGGCGCCGCTAGATCGGGAAGCGCGGATTGAGTGAGAGCGAGTGGATCACGTGACATGAAGCAAGCTCGGTCTCTGCCTCAATGTTGATAATTCAAGACAGCATGAGAACTGACTGCGCATGCGCAAACCTACGTAAACTACGTTCTATGGACCAAAGAGGCACTGCTAACCTCTGCCTCAATGGCCATGGCCTTGCATTTCCTGCATGAAACAATGGTTTTAGGAGCAAACAATGGCAAAATGAGTATATTATATGTGTATGCCTGAAAATTTTTGTTACAAAAATTAATATTTGGAATAAAATAAATGCAATTAATAATGTGGTGAATTAATAAAGTTCTTGGAATTAATAAATGTAATGTCAACATTTCCTTTGGTGAGGCACTGCCTACCCTGCCTACCCTGACCGCACGTCCCTGGTGTGTTTACATATAGCTGTTTTAAAAATGGCGGGTGCTGGTGTTCCGCGTGCGTTCGGTCAATCAGCGTACACTAACGTCACAGATAGTTCCTATAGTGCTGGTTTAGACCCTACTCTGAAGTAGGACCTAAATTAGTTCCTACAAATGGAGTTCCTAGAACTAAAATCGTTCCTAGTTCCTGCGGTGCGAACACGCCGACATCCGGGTACTTTAGCGAATAGTTCTAGGAACTGTGAAAAGGTTCCTCCGGTTGGAAAGCGGCTCTTGATAGGGTGCAACACTGGGGCCACTGTTTTAATAGTATCATTACGCTGACACTGTGGACATTGGGCAATCTAAAAAGAAATTTGTAGGTGTTTGTAACATTACAAACAACAGAAACACATTACTTTGTACAACTACATCAGGGGTCTCAAACTCAACATAGGATCTTGAGGACACGACTTAACACCATTAAGTATTTATTATAATATGATCTTGTGGCCTCAAAATAATATGTCGTGGCCTCTACATAACATACCAATAAGTTAATTATTTACACTTGAGTGGCTGTATGAAACTATCTTGTGGTTCGGGAATTTGAGTCTACAATTATCTTACCCACTTCGTGACGTCCGGAAAGATGCCTTGTCGATAGTATGCACTTGCAATCTTATTGCATGTCCTTGTTCTCCCCTGATGCCCACCTGTAGCTGGGCTGTCATGGCAGTCCCGAAGGACTTGTTCCTTCTGTTTCTCATCCATGACAACTAGACGGTTCGATCCGTCTGCAGTTTTGTAATAAACATGTCCACCTGTGTTAGAGACATAAAGAGGTAATGTGAGGGAACGCAACACACAGTATATAAATCATGTTATTTATTGAAGAAAATATTATGTAAAATTAGTTGTTTTATCATAAGCAAACGTAGCGGATACTGTAAATCACATAATACATAACACATTAAAAGGCAATGATATTTTTTCTACTTCCCCTGCACAATGAACTTCTTAGCAGAACGCCTGACAATTCTCTTGCGTCCGGTGTCGCCGTTCCCTTGGTAAACTCCACGCTCCAGGTACTCCTTCACCTCAGCATGCAACGCAAACTGTAACATAACTTTAATGCAAAACAAAAGTAATGATATTAGGTTGATTAAACGTATTAATTGTGCAGTCAATCGATCTAAAAAATTAACTAGATTAATTACACTTTTGTTCTGATTAATTGCGATTGATCGCAATCATAAACACTCAAGTTTCAGTAACACTGTATAATAACGTTCAGTTGTAAGTCATTTATAAGTGGTTAGTTAATGATGAACTAATCATTTACAGAACATTCATAAATGATTAGCAAATGATATACTAACATTTTATGTAGCCTATGTTTTGTAAATTCCGTTACACGTCATTTACAAGTGATTAGTAAATGATTAACTAATCTTTTATAAAACATGAATATGTGTTTCATACATGTTTAATAAATAATGTTATTTTTTTGTATATATGTAGCAATTAGAGGGTGCAGAAAGTGTTGTAAATGCCTTGAATACACATACAGATCATTTGTAACAGGTAAGTGTAACACATTTACAAGTAATAAATAGTTTACACTTTAGATTAGGGGATGCAAAAAGTGTTGTAAATTATTTATTCATGCGTTTACACATCTATAACAGGTGTTGAACACTGTAGTGTCGTGTGTAGTGTAGTGTGCACTGCAGTGTAAGTGCTGACTGGTGAGGGTATAGACAGCTGTCTTCTCTGAAACACATGAATCTTTAACCACTGCACCTGATGTGAGCAAAACATACAAAAAAAATTAACATAATGAACATTTATGAGACGCATAGTCATATTTTGTATATGATTAGTTAATCATTAACTAATCAATTGTAAATGACTTGAAACGAAAAAATGTACAAAACATACATAAAATGTTAGTATATCACTTATTAATCATTTATGAATGCATAGTCATGTTTCATAAATAATTAGTTAATCATTTACTAATCACTTGTACCGGAATTTACAAAAAATACATAAAATGTTATTTTGCATGTTTATGCATGTTATGTAAATGATTAGTTCATCATTAACTAACCACTTATTAATGGCCTACAACTGAACGTTATTATGAAGTGTTACCCAAGTCTCTATACGGTTTTACTATATTTTATCATTTAATCATTTCACATTTAATCTCCAGATTAATGTAGAAAAACATAAAATAACTAAATAAAGACATTATATTTTAAATACTTGTTTAATGACATATTTTTTTATGAAGGCCAGTATCACTGATACTAATACAGCTACTGATGTATTGATAAATATGGGAAATAAAAATAAATTGAATAAAGCGTAAAACACTCTGCATTGCATAATTTATAAATTAGATATAAATGAATCCTTATTAAAGCTACAAAAGTTCTTTAGTTAGGAGCAGTGAGTAATTTTCTCTGTTCCCATTGTTATTTGAAAAATAAAATGAATGCAATACAAGTCACATACATTATGTAAGCACGTTACATTCTAATAATACAAATACATTTATTTACATAAATGTTACTGCAGATTAAGTATTTTCAAAAACAATATTCACAGTATAAGTATGAACTGTAGCTGAAATATAGCCATTGATGCATGAGGTCCACTACAGTGGACAGATGATTAATCAGATTTTTCTCCCAATCTAAAATCAAAACTTGGAAAATGTAACTGTGATATGACTCATTAGATATTGCTTGATGCTGCAATATTTTTTTATCTACAAGAGTCTAATAGGAAAGAAGGAATGGTTGGATATTCCGGAGCAACTTGGCATTTCTGACTGACCATTGACCATCTTGGTTTAGGGGAAAAAAATCGAAACACAACGGCTTGCCACTTGGTTGCAATGTATAGGATGATGCACCAGGGTCCAATGAAGAGGCTGATGTGCAACTATGCCATCAAAACCCATGTACATTTAAGAAAATGCTTTTTTAATAGCTGTCCACTGTAGTGACCACTATGCATGAAAGGGTTAATCCATATAAAACAGCGCTTAATCTTGCAAAGTAGGCTACGTTTTGGTGCTACTGCTATCATTACGTTAGTAATTCATTAAGCAGACGTCAGAAGACCTAGCCGAGGTAAGGCTGTTCCAGGCGGGATACATGAGCGCTGAGCACCCGGTGATCCCTTGGATCTCACATCTCCGAAACCGTCAGATCAAATTTTTAAATAGGCACTATCTGTATAAACAAACAACATATTTGAGATTGAAACAACTACACTACTCTTAACAACTCTTAAAACTACATTTCGTGACACATTAACAGTAGTATTTTTAAATTTCGCGGTCTTTCTCCTGCTATTGACGCAACTTGAGGTTTTAAATATTAGCTATAGAATATACACAATTTACATATACAATATAACATTTAATTTAATCTTACCTTGCATATAGCAGCGGGATTTAGCATTCTACATGAAGCTACCACATAATAGGCTTGTTTGAGATGCGCCTTGCCTCGCCTGAAATGTAGACGAGAGTAGGCGGCTGCAGTGAGAGGAGGAGTGAAAAAAGAGCAGGCAAGCCGGACAGTTCTCTCTTCACGCAGTGGATCTGACACCTGTGAGATCAAAGATGGATATCGCGGGATTCACGGGATTCACGCTCGTGTTGCCAATAAACTGGATGGAATTTAAGTTCTGTTGCTTGATATGAAAATAAATAAAATGAACAAGACACCCAAAGTACTTGTTATTTAATTCCATTCCAAATACATGTTTTTCAATATTTTTTTCTTTAATACAGACATATGTGTTTTTATTTTTTTATTTTTTTTATAAAAAATTAAATTGCATAACCCAAAGAGATCGCACTGTCAGATAGTTTGGGAATATTCACACATAACATAGGCTATACACATAAAACATGATATTAGAGTTTTAAAATCAAACATTTTAAAAGACAACAATACATCACAGTTGTTTAAACCAATGAGCATTAAGCTGTGTCGTCAGCAAGTCGTTTCCCATCATGCTTTATTATCAGCGCAGTCGGTGGAGAGCAACTGCGCTCGACTGCAGAATCCGACACGTGCGCTCGCGAGAGATTTTTGACATACGTCAGCATAACATCAGAGCAAGGCGGACCGCACTCGGACACATTTCTAACCGGCATGCATCTCGCGGTGATCACCGGTGATCGATTCTGCGCAGATTTTGCTCATCTCAAACAAGCCTAATAACACTAAAACAGCTCACGTTAGCTACAAGTTATCGCGAGAACAGATTTAGATCAGGCATACTACTGGCATACTAATGGGGTCCTACGCCCGGACGATTCACACCGAGTAACCGTATTATTCACCACAGGTGTGCCGATCATATAGACTGTAAGGTCCCGATATGGCGCTGACATCTTGGAACTTGAGTCTGCGCAGTAGCGATCTCAGGACCAGACCTGCGCAGTAGTGAGCAGGAAGTAAAGCCGCAAAATCAACGCTCTGTCAGAGAATGTCTGGCTCTGCCCTCGCTCTCGCAGAATGCACTCTCCCTGAGTGCACTTTTTAAAAAATGTATTGCAGTACTACAAGAGGCTTGTTAAAATAAAGTCAATATTTACTCAGTCCTCCGAAGATCCCGAAAAAAATGCCGTTGGTGCTTCAGTGACTACTTCGCTCAGAGAACCTGTCAATCACAGCTGTCAATCATGACGTAACACCACCGCATCACGTAACTAACTAAAAAACAACTTATTTTTGAAACAGACACTTGAACTTACATCAGCGTGATAGAAACGACAGCAAATGAAATAAACCACATTTGGAAAAAAGATATTTGAAGTGTAATTTAATTGTTTAGTTGGTCTCTCACGTCCCGTTGAATAACACGGGGAGGCGGGGTGTATGACCTATACTAGGACCTATGGCGGGTACTCCGTGCCAAAATCAAACATCCGAACGACCGACCGACCGATCGAAAGTCTATCCGAACGTCTTGAACTTTCAAACGGGTGACCCATGTGACGACCTGACGTGACGTCAGCGTCTTGAAATTTGCAGCTTTTTAACCATACAAGTTTACAAGCTGATGTGTAAAGGCTATAAATGGACATGATAGGCAATACATATAAATATTGTACCCCAAAAACAACTTTCCTGAATTCTGTGCTTGTGCGGCTATGTGTTTTACTTTCAAAGAGCAGAAATACTGCCTATAAGCTAAAGACATTCAATAGTCTTGACCATATAATCATTTTAACTAGTTTTTATTGTTAATTTTATTGCCCAATGTACAAAGTTCCCACTGTCCTTAAAAACACTCAAAAGTCGATTATTTTATTTTTTACTTTTTGATCCAGAAGGTTTTCATATTAGATTTATATATTTGGACTGAATGATCTAATGAATGCTCTGCAGTGTTTATGATATTGAGCTGTGTATGATCTGAAAGCATTGTTTGATTTTGAGCACAGATAAAATGGTTTTGAGTAAATTTCTTTATTTTGAAAAGCATCAGATGGTCTCTGAATGTAGTTTGAAGATTTGGTTTTGTATTTAAATTTTTGAGAAAGTGGGTGATGGTTCCAAGAAATGTATTTTAGCAATTCAGGAAAACTGTCCTATAGATTAAAAACATGCATTATTTTTTATACATAATATCAAACAAATAAAGTAGGCCCAATAAAAAGTAAATCTAATCAAGCATGATTTTTTGTTTCAAGAACTTAGAGATCTCAACACTTACTAAATTATCATAATCTTTTACAAATAATCATCATAAATGTTAAAGTGGAAAGGTTTATTAAAAACATATGTATAATAGTTATAATATTACATTTAGACAAGATCAGCTGAATATATCTTATTTTGTAATTAAGGTTCTTTGATTTTCATGTCTGCAACTTATAAACAATGAGCCCAAAAAAATGTAATGATGATTTAAATAAAATCATATGTAACACGTTCCTACATGTGCTTACGTGTTGTTAACGCGTTCCCATGGCGACCGGTCGGAAGCGCGAGTAACTGATCGTCTTCCCAACGTGCGTGTGAAGACACGTTGTAACCACTGATCTATATAGAATGACTGGATAGCTCATGACGTCATGAACAGTGAAGCCACCGCGCCGCCATATTGGTATTCCCTAGTGAGCTCATGCGTTCTATTGAATCAATAGGAAATTTTATGATTTGACTGAAAAAACATTGCCTAACGAGACACCGTTTTTAAATCTAAAGTCTCCCTGCACATTTTTACAATGCAAACACTCTTAGCATTTAAATGGGTATTTGTTTAAAGTCGGAAATTTTTCCTGCTTATTAAAAAACGGCAATTTCTTTGCAAAAGGAATTAAAAGCTGTACGAGAACACTAGTCGGCCTTCACTGAAAAGCTATCTTCACAGGTAAGAAAAACAGTTTGATACTATTAATTAAATAGTGAATGCTAAAGACCTATATTTTTTTGAATTGGTGAATATTCATGTGAATATTGTTTCGTAGCCACGTACGAATTAATAATACCTCAGCACAATACTAATTTGTTCCCTCGTTTTATTATATTGTGGCCACGTTGTAATTCGTTAAATCAAAATGAGGGAGGGAATTAGTTAAACGTGTCCACGATTTATTAAAACGAGGGAACAAGTCGTCGTAACAACGAATTATTTAGATCAGTGCAGAGAGAGCCCCGGCCGCGCGCGCGCACTCTCAGCGCCTTCAAACAACCCGAGCGCTGAATTGCTCTCTCTCCCTCGCGCATATCAACATCAACTGACACAATATTAAAAGGTCGGAAGACCGATTTGTGTTTTATAGATTAGTAGTTTGTTCATATAAAGTGTTTGATTAGCAAGTTACATGTTCAGGAAATGCTTAATACAAATTGTATGGGTTAATGTAACGGTAAACGGACTCTGCACGAAGCTCTTTTGAAGCTGTCAAATGGTGTCGCTATTGGACACTTAATTGTGATTATTGCTGCTCTGAGGTTTCTTATAGGCTACTGTTGACTGTTTTATCGTTGATTTTTGAAGAAGCAGCAGCTCTTGCCTCGGAGAAAACAACACAGGCATAGCGACAATTTTGCATATAAATTACTACTTATAGGGCTTGAATTACAACCTGTGGGCAGTTGTTCTACATCCCTTTGTGAACGTCGTCTTGCACTTGTATGCTGCACATCGGGTCATCTTAAAAGTGCCGTCGGAGCTACCAATCTCTGTATAACGGGCGTTGGATCCCTCTGCTGGTAGGGAATCGTAAGATGGCCGCTCGAACACTTCCGGTGGCTTCACTGCCTAGTGGCAGTTTAGAACGTCATGAGCTATCCAGTCATTATATAGATCAGTGGTTGTAACACGTTTTTTTATATATACCTTAGTTTAACTTCTTATTCTTCGATTGTATCCTCTAAGAGTCTACATTTGATTACTGCAATCAATGACTGATTTAGAAAGTGATTTAGAAAGTTATGTATGGTGTAGTATTATTAAAGTTAAATAAAGTTAAATTAAGGCTAAATATTATTGACAAACCTGACATGCTTAAATGGTTATTTTGGAAAAACACGATATTCCACATCATTTTTCTCCATCTCCCATTAAATCGGGAATAGATCTTATTGAATAGAAATACGCTGTAGCGTATTCAAATGCAGCAAAAACTGCAATCAGTATCCCATCTGCTTTACCTAAATATAAAAATAATAGGAAATGAATTATATAGGCTACATAAAATATGCTTACCTTTTATCAGACATATTGGCATTTCAAATACAAAGCCGGCCTATATGTCTACTTTATGATACCCTTAAGAGTGTAATGTAACCCAGACTTAATTTCATGAAGTCTCTCGTCTCAGGGGGACATGAGGGAGGTCTACAGGTTTTCTAATAATACAAAGCTTAATGCTAAATCCTGAAGTATCAACAAAAAAGGTTCTTAATATGACAGTTTTTTCAACTTGTCACATTTGTTAGAAAAGTATTTTTTATTGTTTATGTTATAACATTTTCAGTAACAATAATTAATATTGTAGATCTTTCCCCCTGAAATATCCTGTAATTGGACCACTAGGAGGTGCTCTACAATTCATTCACAGGTGACCCCCAAAACAGAAACCCTTATTCTCAGCATAACATAACACTTATTAACAAATGACAAATTTTATTCACCTCACAAAACAATACAAAAACTCTTGTAGCCCAAGAGTCAGCAGAGTCAGCAAAGTAAATTTCAGAATGAAGATGAAATCATGGTAAAAATGAACAGAGTAGCCTATAGGCAATATATTATATTGGATAATCTTAACTGTGTCTTTCTCAATGTGTTATTACCATGAAAAGTCAATGGCCAACTAATGACAACATGGTCCATGGCATTGAAGACTTTGAAATTAAAAAGCCTTTATCTTATAACTTTTAACTCTTACTTGTAAAACAATCAGTTTGACAAATAAAAAAATAAAAAAGGAAAAATACAACAACATTAATTAAAAGCATACCACTGTAGCCTATACAGTTACAATAGGTGAGTCTGGTGTTTGAAACATTAGAGTCATGAAATACACAGAAAGTCATGATATAGCCTACAGGTGGCAACTTGGTCAGTTCATCACTTAGTAGGCTTATTCAGGGAAGTGCAGGAAATGGTTGAGTATTATTTTAGGTATAACATCTGTAGGCATATTTAGTGCCTATCATGTCCATTTATAGCCTTTACACATCAGCTTGTATACTTGTATGGTTAAAAAGCTGCAAATTCGAAGACGCTGACGTCACGTCAGGTCGTCACGTGGGTCACCCGTTTGAAAGTTCAAGACGTTCGGATAGACGTTCGGATAGACGTTCGATCGGTCGGTCGGTCGTTCGGATGTTTGATTTTGGCACGGAGTACCCGCCATAGGACCAGTCACCGGGGGGCGATCGAGACGTTTTGGCTTCACTTTTCAGGGCTTGTGCGGCACGCTTGGGGGTTTTACATCTGCATAAGGTTTATATCTATGGTTTATATAGGCTACTGTCTATGGGAAATCCTCTATCACTTTTTTCTGCTTTTCTTCACCTGTGTTTTGATCCGGGGATTCGGTACTCTTTCAGAAGATGCGTAATAGCGCCCCCTACCGTGTATAACAGTGAAAACATGGATAGCCAGGAAATTCAGTTAATGGAAAGAGTAAAGTATATTTGAAGTAAATAGGACTAGCCTACTTAAAAATTCTGATACTCAGAATTAGGTGTTCACGTCTTAGATAAAAATATAGATTTTTTTAGAAAAACATTAAAGATGCGCATTTTGCGACCAATATAAAACACTTACATTATTCCAACAGCCAAATTAAGCCAATTATGCCATGCATAAGTTTCAGAAAACCGCTTCACAAATAACTGAAGTGCATCGAAGTTTGTATTACCTATTTAATTGTTGTGTGTTGGAAATACGAATAGAGGTAAAATCCAATAGATCATCGCCAAACCATGGCATGGATCACTTCGTTGAGGCGGCATTTCTTCCACTTCTTAGTACTTTAAAAAAAAATACATTTAATGGATAAAGCAAGTTAATTATAACATTATCATTATTTTACTTTATTTTCCTGATCATATGTACACAGGTCATAACATAAATATCTTTCAGTGGTGTATGAGATGGGGGATCCCTGATTACAGGACAATTTAGAGTATTTTATTGAGTATTTATGTGTATTGAGTTTTTACTTCAGTCACATGTGTCTGGGTTAAAGTCACATTTTATTATAATACTCATGATGACCAGATGTTCTTTGATGTGTGTTTCATATGTTATGCATGTGACAGACAGGCTGTGATCACTCAGCTGCCCCAGATACTTACAGTAACTAACAACCTCTGATAACACTCTCTGTCCTGTAGGTTTAAACCAGTGTTCTGCTCTGAGCTGTGAGTACCGCTGTCATCCCAGCCCGCAGGGTGGAGCCTGCTACTGTCCCGATGGCTTCACTGTGGCCAATGACAGCCGCACCTGTGTGGGTCAGTGCATGAGACCCCTTTATTATCTGATTACAGATAATATTTCTATCTAAATCTGGATAATACCACATTATACTAGACAGAATAATCTCTGTGAGTTTATACAATCCAGTTTTTCAGAATAACCCTTAATTTATTGGATTAGCACTTTAAGATTATGAAAAGGAGAATCTAGTTCAAAATGCAAGTGTCAAGTTCTCAGAAATGTAATTTTTGTATTCAGATTGCTTTCGTACATTTTTGATAGATATTTAGTGGTGTTAAAATAATACAATGTTACACCTTACAACTCAAATGCATGTGAGAATACATAATCGTTGTTTTTAAAAAAAGAAAGAATTTTAGGTATTATAGTTTTCATTTTACACGACAACAAAATGGCTTCTTGTCACATGACAATAAAATGGCAAAAATATAATTTCTGCAGCTTGGTTTTGCAGCACTTTGATTTGACGGACAAAAGTTAAAATATTAATCATATTTTTAGACAGATTTACTGCTTTTTTAAAAGTGAAATTATATACAATCTCTGGACTTTTCCACCACCTAGACATGACTTTAATCCCAACAAAAATATCAAAATTACTTTTAATTCAGAAATGTAAAATGTATTCAAGTCATCGTATGTATGAATGCATTTATGATTAACTTAATAAATCTGGACAAAAGAAATGAATCACGTCATTGACCCATGTATGTGGTTCATCCTCAGACTATGATGACTGTAAAATTTGGGGTATCTGTGATCATTTCTGTGAGGATCGCCCAGGCACACATCATTGCAGCTGTGCTGATGGATATTTCCTGGAGCAGGGTCATGTCTGCAAGGCCAATATTTCAAGTGAGTGGAAAATAGACCTGAAAATGCTTTTAACATGCTAAAATGTGTCAAACATAATGCTTGCCTTAATGAATGGTATTTCTAAATTTAATTCTAATGTAACTGTTTGAGTTTGAAATTTGAATACAGGATCACAGCAGCCCTTCCCACAGTACAAGGAATCCAATAAATATGTAATTTAGTAATATAATGCAGATAAAAATAGAAATGGTATATTCATATATTCAAATGTTATAGTATTATAGTCAAAAGTTATTTCACTTTTTAGGCTGCGCACAGCATTTTAGAATTGTATCTACATTTTCGATAGTACGTTGTAATGTCTCTTGTCTTCTTGGTCCTCACAGGGGGTTTACCACAGCTGATCTTCACAGATGGGCGTGATATCAAGATGGCAGATATACATGGGCGGTTTATCAGACTTCTAGTCCAATCAGATGGTAAAGGTTACGCTGTGGGTGTTGGTTACAACTGGCTCACTCAAAGGATCTTCTGGACAGATACCAATTCTCAGAAGGTGTTTCATGGTTTATAGTGTGAAATTACAATGTAGCCTACTGTAAATGTGAATACAGTTATGTTCACAAAAAACAACAACACATTTTCTTTCAGGTTTACTCCATAAATTTTGATGGTAGTGATAAGACGGAGGTGCTATCTGAAGCAGTGCATAATGCCCAGAATGTGGCTGTGGACTGGATCAACTTCAAGCTCTACCTGGTTGAGGAACGTGTGGAGAGAATTGAAGCATGTGATTATGATGGGGGAAACCGTGTCACGCTGATCGCAGAAAACTTGGTGACTCCTCACGGGCTTGCTCTGGACCCAACTGTGGGGTAAGTACAGTTTGTGTGTGGATTTGATTCAGTGTGTTGTAAAGGAAACTTTAACTCATCTACCTTCTTGTCTGATTGCTCTATCCTGTCTCCTACAGATACATGTTCTTCACAGACACTGGCTATAACACAGATAATGTAAAATTGGAGCGGGCCTTCATGGATGGTAGTAACCGGTTTGAGTTGGTTAAGACCAGACTGGGTTCCCCTACTGGAATCACCTTGGATTTGGTTACCAAGAGAGTTTACTGGACAGACAGCCATTTTAACCTGGTAGAGACCGTCACATATAGTGGCTTGGACAGGTATTATTATACTCCGCAACTCGCTATTTTAAACCTTTTAGGACCATGTAAATGAGTGGTTCTCAACCAGGTGGCCAGAGCCCACTAGGAGGCCTTAGCAAATATCCAATATCCTAAATATGACCTAAAATTATTTAAAATAAGGCAAAACAATTTACAAATCAGGATATTTCTTATTTTATTGCATCTCCTCAAAAATAGTTTTATATATTTATAAAACACACTTTGATGGGATTTGGTCAAATTCAGTGGATTTTATCCTATGTCAAAAGTGAGGAACAAATTGGGATTTACAGAAAAAAAAACTGATTTGAAGATGTTCTTATGCGTACGCCAACTGAAGAGCATGCGTACAAACTTTTTGTGCTCATTATATACCAGTAATTAGAATAATCCAACATTGTTTATTAAAATGTAAAGACAAATAGACAATCAGGTCAGTAAAAAATAAGGTGGATACATATGACCATGATGATGAGATACTTCTTCTGAACCATAAAGTGGTAGGCCTATTTGTGGGCATTCTGTAGGTGGAGATGATGTGCTTGTTCACATTGCGCTCGAATTTAAAATGAAATGCGCTTTATAAAGTTGGATGCATTTAGGAAGATTTTTTGTGCTTATGGACATTTTATCAATCGATCATAGGATCATTCAAGGATTTTTAAAATCCTTATTGAGTAAATTACGAAAAATTGACTGTCATGGGGCCTTTTAAACATTGTTGTCGACAATGGGGGTCTTTGTAGACAAAAGGGTTGAGAACCACCGATATGGTGCTTTTTTTTTTTTTTTTTTTTTTTACTGATTGCTAAATTTATGTTTATATTTGTGCTCTCAAATGTGCCTCCAGGAAAACAGTGCTGAATGGAGGTCATCAGGTCCCCCATCCTTTCGGGATTTCAGTATTCGAGAACCATGCCTTTTTCACTGACTGGGTCAAGATGGGTGTGATTCGAACCAACCGCTTCAATGGCAGTGACCCGACTTTTCTCTACCGCTCTACTAACAGGCCTGGACAAATTGTGGTTTCCCATCCAGCTCTTCAACCCTTCGGTAAGACAAAGTTGAATGTTTATAATACAAACTATAAAATAGGCCAATGCTAAGTATACATCATAATTGGCCTTTTCTGACTGCAGTGATAAACCCATGTGGCAGACACAATGGCGGGTGTCAGCAAATCTGTCTTCTGAGTCACCGCACTGACAACGATGGACTGGGTTACCGCTGCAAGTGTCGCCTAGGATACGACCTCCAGGATGACCGCCACACTTGCTTTAGTGAGTGACAGACAGAGCCTGCCCTGCAAATCATGAACCTCACTGTTTGTTTTGTTTGTTCACAGGCTTTATTTTTAGTTCAACTGCACCAGATCCTCTGAAACAAACATGTCTGTCTCTTTCAGAGATTAAAGATTATTTACTGGTGGCTACTGCACAAGCGGTCAGGGGGATTCCTCTTAACGTGTCTTCTCAGGAGGATGTCACCCTGCCGCTCGCTGGCATGGCCGAAACCTTCTCTGGTTCTGGAGTGGAGTATGATGGCTCATTGGAGACAGTGTTCTACAATGACAGAATGCGGCAGCTCATTTACAAATCACCCATCAATGGCACCAGTGAGTCACCGAAAAACACGCAGCTTTTTTGTTGTTGTTTTTTAACAATTGGATACTAAACTGTTCAGTGATTTTCAAACTTTTTTTATGCGAAGTAACATCTTTGATTAAATCCAAACAGCAATGTTAAAATTAATCTGATATTATAAATAAAACATGGAAAAAAAGAATTCCATAAATGTAGTATATATTACTTTTTTAATTAATTTTAAATATTGATAAAAAAATAATTAATGAAATTATTTATTTTTATTCATATATAAAATTATAAAATGGATTTTCACCATTTCCATTTCCATTTTAATAAAATATAAACATTATTTTGTGGTTATTTCTCAGATCATGAGATCCTGACAGGTTACAGAGTGGGCTCTGTGGAGTCAATGGCATATGACTGGACCTCTAAGATCCTCTTCTGGATATCCAGCACCTATCGCACCGTCTCAGCTTTTAAAGTAACAGATGGATCAAGACGGGACATTGTTGTTAAAAACTTGAAATACCCCCGGGGGATTGCTGTGCACCCCAGTGCAGGGTATGAGACATCATGGGCAAGAATACATAATTCAGAATACCATTTTCTGCTAAATAAAACATCTTTATAATGTAGTGTAAATACAGAATAACTTAATTACATATAAGATTACATAATCGTAATAATCCAAATAAAGTTCTATTTTGCGATTTTTAGATACCTCTTCTGGTCGGATTGGTATCGTCCAGCTGTGATCACCAGAGCATACACAGATGGAAGCAATGCTGTTCCTCTAATTAACACAACACTTGGCTGGCCTAACGGACTTGCTGTGGACTACCTGTAAGGAAGTCCTCTTAAAATAAACCATTTGATTTCTGAAATAGTTTGTAAATGAGATAGGTTTATTCACTTTCCATTCATATTTCATTCCGACACAAAGATCAGTTTGGACAATTAAAAAAGAGGGCTAAAGGCTGTCTTAGATGTTTGTTGTGCTCCACAGGATGGATAGGCTATACTGGGTTGATGCGCAGCTGGACCGGATTGAGCATGTGAGCATTGATGGGCTTGACCGACAGGCCTTCTCCAGCATTGGACAAATTACTCACCCTTTCTCACTTACGATACACACAGGTTGTCACTTCTGTGTTTCTTTAGTCATCTCAAAGCCACATTGTGATGTTGATGTTGAGATGATTTTAAACTACAAAGACTGTTATCCAGCATTTTTTTTAGATTTGTTCCACTTGTCACTGACTGATCTGTCTCCTCCATTTGTTAGATCATTTGTTTGTGTCAGACTGGAGGACGAATTCTGTTTTCCGAATGAGGAAGAGGGATGGTGGGGAAAATATAGTTCTCCGAAAGGGCATCTCAGGCATAATGAATGTTAAGGCCTATTCAGCTGATCTCCAGGACTGTGAGTGACACAGATAAGCTCTTGCTTAATAAACTGTTGTCTGTTTATGCAATTCACTCGAATTTCATCCATTTTTCTGCACAATTTAGACATGTGATGATGATGACTTTGGGTCAATGAATAATAAAAGCAAACATGAAATAAAGTAGATCAAGAGAAAAAAAAAAAAAGTACTTTTTTCCATAATATCATTCTTTTAATTAAGTATTTTTTCTTCATTATGATGTCTGCAGTGCTGAGTTCACTTCATATTGTGACAGGCAAAATAAGTTTTTGGGTCCCCCCCAATACCCTTACAACCGGTAGCTTATATACATACAGTATATCATCGCTGTCTGGCGTAAACCTCAAATGTCCAAAACCACTACTTTTCAGGAAATTATTATTATATATATTTTCAAAAATAATTAAACACTGTGTTGTCACAGTTGATATTATTGATATTGAGGCTTTATATGGTCAGACACTTGCATGTGCCATTATATTATTAACATTCCACCAAAATCAAACTCAAATGGAGTTTATTTTTTTTGTGTGATTATTTATTTATTTATTTATTGCAAGTACAAATAACTATATACAAGACCAGGGTTTACTTGTAAAAAAAACAAAAAAACAAAAACAAATTATATACATATATATATATATATATACGTATATTAGGGCTGTGAAAAGATTCATCGCGATTAATCGCATCCAAAATAAAAGTTTGTGTTTACATAATATATGTGTGTGTACTGTGTATAATTATTTTGTATATATAAATACACACACACGCATGTATTTATTTAAGAAATATTTGCATGTATATACTGTATATATTTATATATAATTTATATTATATATAAATATAAATATTTTATATATAAATAACACATTTTTCTTAAATATATACATGCAAGTGTGTGTATTTATACATACAAAATAATTATACACAGTACACACACATATATTATGTAAACACAAACTTTTATTTTGGATGCGATTAATCGCGATTAATCTTTTCACAGCCCTAAATATATATATATAGAGAGAGAGAGAGAGAGAGAGAGAGAGAAAAAGAGAAAGAGAGAGAGAGAGAGAGAGAGAAAGAGAAAGAGAGAGAGAGAGAGAGAGAGAAAAAGAGAAAGAGAGAGTTACTTGAGTAAAGAAAACGTTGTACTTATTCTAGCAACCAGGTTTTTTTTTTTTTTTTTCTTGCTGCTGCAAATATGCAGAGATGGTCCAAACTGCGTGTGGCACTTCATTCACGATAGAGTCGGGTGTAGTTATGAGGTTTGACTGACAGTTTGAGGACCCAATAGAGATACAAGATTTAGTCACAAGTCACAAAACCTACAGACAGACGTAAAATGTGACCCTTAGTGACAAAATATGGAGATGCGAGGTTTCTGCCCGATATTTAAAATTTTGTTAATTTAGAAATTAATTGTCTTACATTGTTTTACCATTAGAGTGAAATAATAATAATAATAATAATAATAATAATAAAAAAAAAACGAAAACAATTTTTCCTCACTGTAATTGGGCCCCCGTGGACATGCGAGCATAGGCACGTGCCTAGAATGCCTATGCATAAATCTGGCTCTGGATGTTCGGCCACCCTGACATTTTAAAAAATTTCACCCCAAGAAAATTTATAATTTGTTTTTTATTCGGAACTTAAATGCATTCCCATCATAGAAGAGGTGTATTCATGTTTTTTAAAATAAACAAATAGATTGGACAAAAAAAAATATCCTTGTACTTGTTAGATGTAAAGTATTATTTGTCACATGCAAAGTAAGTGATAATCAACTACTGTAATCTCATTGCTGTGTACAGTATTCAAAAGCAGATGCAATCTGATTCCAAACGGCCGCTGCAGCCACTTCTGTTTCCCTACGCCTGCGTCCAGCCGTGTGTGTAGATGTCCCTACGGCATGAAGCTGCAGGACAACCAGAGAGACTGTGTGAAGGATGACTCTGTGCCCCCACCAGATGATAACTGTGGAGGCTATGCTTTTCCCTGTGACGGGGGCCGATGTGTGCCAAATTCTTACCGTTGTGATGGTGTGAACGACTGCGTCGACAAAACAGATGAAGCCAACTGCACAGATCCAGGTGTGTATGAACATGTGAGTGTGCTTGAGCACCACCTGAAGACCTAGACATGTCTATGAACATCTCATTTCACCTTTTTAATCAGGTACAACCTGCTCTCCATATGCCTTCACCTGTGGGAACAAGCACTGCATCCCTGCTAGATGGCGCTGTGATGGACATGATGATTGTGGTGATGGTACCGACGAAGATAACTGCCCCACACGTGGTCCAACCACCTGCCCATCCAACCTATTCGCTTGCACCAATGGAAACTGCATCCCAAAAGCGTGGGTGTGCGATGCTTTCAACGACTGTGGCGATGGTTCTGATGAGAGACAGTGCAGTGAGTATTGAAGAATTTCAATGTAGGGGTGAATGTAGGGTCAGTGAATATGCATAAATGTTTATTGTCAAAGACATTTTGATAAAAAAAATACACTCTGAAAAGCCCTAGCACTGCCCATGTACACTAATTTGACACAGCAATACATTAAGTTAATTATAACCACTGTCATTCTCCTCTGTCCTCTTCCAGATTCCACTATCACCACCTGCCAGCCTGGCTTCTTTCTGTGTCCAGATCACCGCTGTATCTATAACTCATATGTCTGTGATGGAGACCAGGACTGTTTGGATGGCTCTGATGAGAAGGACTGCGGTAAGACAGTGATTTGATTTTTAAGGCGAGTCACTACAGGCAAAAAGAGTGTTTTTTTAAACTAGTGGACAGAAAACATCCAAAATACACTTTTAACTGTGTCTTTTAGAGCACTTTATCTATTTGCGTCTGTAGATTTCAATTACAGTATATATCTTTAAAGGCCGTTTTCTCAAAATGAGTTTTTTCTCCTACATTGAGCCAGAAATCTACATTACATACACCAAACTTACTTTACAGTTTTAGTCTTATCTATATTCTGACGGTTTTTACAGAGGGGTTTGTTCATATATAAGTTTCCTGATTTTATACAACATTTTATTCTTAAAAAAATGGCGAAAATTTATTTATGTGATAAATAGAGATATCCAAAATCCCCTCTGTAAAACCTTTGACTCTAATATATAAAAAAATGTAACAAGAATTTTGAACCTGACTTTATCCAATGTTCAGATTTTTGTTCTAGAAATGTATTGCAAATTAGTACATTTAGATAATGCCTCATTTGCATATTTAAACACAAAATTTCAGAAAACTTGTAATACATTTTTTTTTTGCAATTATTAATGTAATCAATCAACTGGTGAAGCATGGTGATATAAAAAAAAGAAAAGTTTGACCCTATTCACCTGGGGTGTCTCTCCAAGTAGGGGGTTAAACGGATCATTGTTTATCCGTGATCCATACAGACCAGGCCCCACGGTTCGGCATGAATGTAATTCGTGGATTAATTGCAAGTTTAACTACCATAGAGTGAAATTTTATAATTCGTACGCTTTTTGTCTTGCTAGTTTACACATTCAATAGATTTTAAACCATTCCAGTGCTAGAAGAGGCAAAAAAGAATTTAATGCAGTACTCGTACGCTGTTATCTGTGCGCACAGCAGCACAGACCCAAAGCGCATGCACACACAGAGAGGCATGTTTCAGTTCCAAATTCAGTTCTCAGAATTGATTCCTCTTTCCTCCTTGATTCCTCCTTGCACTTGGATGGACAAATACACACAAAATTATGTCAAAATACCCATCTCAGCAATCATTCTCATAAACACCTTTGGTTATGTCTTAAGTAAACATAAACAGTTGAGAAAGATATTGAATGTGTATCATTATATTGGATTCATTAGGTCTTAAAGTGACAGCAGTATACATTTCTGCCATTGTCTAGTTCATTAATGTAAATCAAACAACAAAACACAATCTACATTAAATTTCTACAGTGAACATTTAATTATTACATTTCTGTACCTGAAATAAATACTACATTTAGACCTTACTTTATTTCTAACTGTTCACTTGCCTATTAAAATGTTTGAACTTTATTAGTTAAGTAGTTTTTGCTGTGGTATCGGAGTACTTAAAGTGTCCTTTAAGTAATAAATGGAAAGCAAAGTCACCCCCCCCCCCCCCACCCCAAATATATTTTTTTCTTGCTGATCTGAAAAAATGTATCATTATCCGCACCGTGAGTTTTGTGATACGTTGAACCACTTTTTTTAAGGTCACTCAAAGGATCCACTTAAAGTCGGCATGAAATGGAAATCTATTTTCTATTGTGAACAATTCATCCGTGCGTATGTTTCATTTTTAAAAAAGTTTTTCACCTTGTAATATTTAATAAAAGTCATAATCCACTTAAACCCCCGCCCCTGCAAGCTTGTGCCTTTTTAGAGCAATGACCGTATCTCAAAATCCAATCAACAATCAATTCATAGAACCAAGTCCCCCCGGATGTACATCACAATACGAAAGAAAAGATCTGTAACTAGTTCTGTTTCATCGTGACTTTAAATAACATGGATGACATGGATGTTTTGTGTTTTGGGTAGTGTACTCCTGTTCGACGTTCGAGTTTGCATGTGCCAGTGGAGATCAGTGTGTGAGTCAGAGCTACCGCTGTGATGGGGTTTATGACTGCAGGGATCACTCAGATGAGAGCAGCTGTCGTAAGTTATATGTGTTTAGAAGTCCTCTTTCAGCTTGGTTTTAGGGGATCATATGACATAAATTTGGTTATTTTAAGATTTTTTTGCTGTTAACTGTGAATCCATGTCTGTGAAAAAAAAACCCACATTAGACTGATGTTCTTGGAAGTGAATCAGTTTTTACATATTTAATTTAATTGATATAAGGCACAACATAAAAGGTCTTTTATGGAAAGGAATTCTTTCATAATAATTTTTTTTGTCAACCAGTATTTTAATCTCTATTAATTTTCCACAAGGTTTACAAATTTCACAAATATCTAAATACATTTTAAACCTTGATTTCTGTCATATAAAGTATAGAAATATTTATTTATTGTAATTGATGTTTAATTGTTGTTGAAAATAATTTATCTAACATATCTAATAGTTTTCATAACAGAAACATGGGATTGTGCTATATGTGTCATCATCATCTTTATATGGATATAAGCTACAAAATGTGTATCTAGCAGTGTAAAATAATGCTAGTGATGACTAATAGCTGGTGTTTTATGTGCAGCCACACGTGGGCCAGGTCTGTGCCATGACGATGAGTTCCAGTGCCAGGTCGACGGATTTTGCATTCCGAAAGTGTGGGAATGTGATGGTCATCCAGACTGTGAGGATGGCTCTGATGAGCACAATGGCTGCCCGCCCCGTACCTGTAGTTCTGTACAGTTCCAATGTGCTAATGGAAACTGTGTGCCTCAGAGCTGGATTTGTGATGGGGAAAATGATTGCAGGGATATGAGCGATGAAACAAATTGTCCCACTCCACCATTCAGCTGCCCATCAGGTCAATGGTTGTGTCCCACAGACCAGGTGTGCATCACAGAGGCTCAGGTGTGTGATGGCCAGAGAGACTGCCCAAATGGAGCTGACGAGTCTCCCCTCTGCAGTGAGTTCTGCTGCTGCTCGAGTAAAGCAGGTGTTACATGTTGCTATATGTTGTTGATGAACTTCTCAGACTGTCTCTTTCTTTCTCATTATTGGTCTTATTAGATGAAAATGACTGTCAGGTAAATAACGGGGGCTGCAGTCATGGTTGTATTCAGGGTCCATTTGGAGCTCAGTGTACCTGTGACCCAGGATTCCAGCTGCTGAACGACTCAAAGACCTGCGATGACATAAATGAGTGTCTGATCCCTGGATTCTGCAGTCAAACCTGCTTCAATGAGCGCGGCTCCTTCCGATGCTACTGCCAAGATGGCTACCAGCTGGAGCCAGATGGACGTACATGCAAAGCCATCTGTAAGTAACATCTCGATCGTTTATACATCAAACATGATTGAACTAAGACTTTATGTAGCTGAATTGCATTTCTAGTCAAATGGATAAGAACTCAATGGTTTTAAAGGGTTAGTTTACCCCAAAATAAAATTTCTGTCATTAATTACTCACTCATTAATGACAAAATTTTCATTTTTGGGTGAACTAACCCTTTAAGGCTAGTTCACACTGCTCCAACTAACACCAAATCCAAAACATTTCTTGTGAAGTAGTTTAAAAAATTGTTTGTACAGTAATATAATAATAGTAAAACCTGAAATCTGTGGGAAATGTGTAATCTGCTCTAGCCCCAGGTGATGCCTTACTTCTGGTGGCCAAGCGCAGTCAGATTGTCGCTAACCGCATCTACTTCAGACCACCCCTTGTCAATCCCGTAGTCAGCGGCGTGAGCATCGTTGCTGTAGACTTTGATAATGTCAATAAAAGAGTCTACTGGGGTGATTCATCTGAGAAAATGATCTATAGTTCATTCCAGAATGGCACAGACAAAAAACAGGTAAGTACTAAGAAGAAATAAAGATTTGTTGTCTTATAGGGCTTATGAATTTCATTGTATGGATATATTGGATCTGTGTTAATCAATTACAGTTCAGGATTAATTAATTTGGTGATGTCGATATATTAGGTGTTCTCATCAGGCCTGATGGTGCCTGAGAGTATAGCAGTGGATTGGGTTGGTAGAAACATTTACTGGACCGACTACGTCATGGAAAACATTGAAGTAGCCACTCTGGATGGCCGCTTCCGGAAGATTCTGATTACCAAGAATGTCACCAGCCCTCGTGGACTGGCTCTAGACCCCCGCAGCCAGTATGCATATTGGACATAGTTACTAATTTGTTGCTATTTAATGAATTTTGAGAGACTCTTGAAAAGGAAAATTCTGGCATCATTTACTCACCATGTCATTCCAAACCAAACATTTTTTAAACAGAAATTGCTTGATGCAGGAGAACAAACCTCATTGGTCCTTGTGGAAGCTCCAACGTGCTTGCATGACCCACGAGAACAAATCTCTTCAGTTTTCTCATGTTAGGCAAGCACGTTTGATATTCCGTTAACCATATTTGATGTGCTCTATGTATTTGTGTTAAAGGGGACCTATTATGCCCCTTTTTACAAGATGTAATATACGTCTCGGGTGTCCCCAGAATGTGTTTTTTTTTTTCAGCTCAAGTTTCAGCTCAAAATACCCCACAGATTATTTATTATACCATGCCCATTTTTGAGTCAAAGGAAAAACATGCTGTTTTTTTGCATGTATCTTTAAATGCAAATGAGCTGCTGCTCGCCACCCTGCTTTCCAGAAGAGGGCGGAGCCTTTACAGCTTGTGCCTCACATACTCTGCCAAAAACTAAAACATCTGTTTGGTTTTGATTATCATCTCTATTGCGGTTAATCTCACGTGACATTGTAGTTCTTTATCATCATGAAAGTTTATTATCTGCTTGCGTTTTTTTAAGCTATATCAGTCTAAACTTCTGATAAATGGTTTTCTGAGTGCATGTGCACAGCATGTGCACAGAAAGCTGGATGTCAGACAGCGCGTCCCGTTAGTGTGAAACTAGTTTTCTTTCACATCTTATTGCACTTAAACTGTCAAATACACGCAAGGCTATGTAAAAAACACACAAAGTTCACATAAACACAGTCGGTTATGTCTGTGAACGTAAACCGCAGGAAAAGAAAGTGCATGTGTATATTAGATCTGTGTATTAAATTGAAAGCAGCATAAAATACAGTACCTACTGCTAAATATGTTGTTAATACGAATCAAACAACAAAAGAAAAAATGCTCATTCACTCAAGAAAATAACTGCTCTTGATTGAATTACTTTAGTAGCTTTAATAAGAATACATTTCTTACTTGAATGCTGCTGTTAAATGCTCTGGCGTGGAGATAAACATGGTGGACTGTGTACAGCTCATTTAGAGGCGAGGTCTATGCTAATAGACATATTAGTAGCCATATCACCCTGTAGCCCAAGACTGGTTGCCCACTGAAGCTAAGCAGGGCTGAGCCTGGTTAGTACCTGGATGGGAGACCTCCTGAGAAAACCAGGTTGCTGCTGGAAGAGGTGTTAGTGAGGCCAGCAGGGGGTGCTCACTCTGTGGTCTGTGTGGGTCCTAACGCCCCAGTCAGTGATGGGGACACTATAATGTCAAAGAGCACCGTCCTTTGGATGAGACGTAAAACCGAGGTCCTGACTGAGGTCTGACTGACCTGAGGTCATTAAAAATCCCATGGCACTTCTCGTGAAGAGTAGGGGTGTAACCCCGGTGTCCTGGCCACATTCCACCCATTGGCCCTTGCCAATCATGGCCTCCTAATAATCCCCATCCACTGAATTGGCTCTATCACTCTCTCTCCTCTCCACCTATAGCTGGTGTGTAGTGAGCACACTGGCGCCATTGTACTGTGCCTGCCGTCGCATCATCCAAGTGGATGCTGCACACTGGTGGTGGTTGAGGAGAGAATCCCTGATATGATTGTAAAGTGCTTTGGGTGTACAGTAGTACATATAAAAATCGCTATATAAGTGCCTCATTCATTTATTCATTCATTCATTCATTCATAATAGAGCAGAGTCCGTCAGCAGTCTTGGGCAATGTGACACCACATTGCTAGAATCTGCAAATGTCTTGTTCTGAGACACTGCTTTTGACTTATGGGTATTAAAAAAGAGGAGTGGGTGGATTTTTAACATTTATAGTGTGGTTGTGTACATACTGCTGACACACATTTATGTTCAAACACCATGTAAAAGTGAATTTTGCATAATAGGTCCCCTTTAATCAATGTTTGTATGTGAATACAATCCTAAATTAAATCTGTTTATCATAAAAAGTGATTGTGTCTCTTCATGTAAACTGCTTGATTCATATGGATTACGATTACTTTACGATCTCGTTATGGACTTTTTTAAGAGTCAAGAATGAACTTTCGATAGAGGGACAGAAATTTCTCAGGTTTTATTTATAATATCTTCATTTGTGTTTTGAAGATGAACAAAAGTATTATGGGTTTGAAATGACATGAGGATTAGTAAATGATGACAGAATTTTCATTTGTTTGTAAACTGTCCTTTTAAGATCACTTAAAGTGGAGTCTTTTTTTATAAAATCATAATTCCTTCTGTTTTCTTCTCAGTACCAATCTAATGTTCTGGTCAGATTGGGGTCAGAACCCTCGCATAGAACAGGCTAGTATGGATGGACTCGGAAGAAGAGCAATTGTGACTAGCAAGGTATACTGGCCCAATGGACTCACCCTGGATTACACAACTAGAAGACTATACTTCGTTGACGCCTACCTGAAATATATTGACTACTGTGACTATGACGGCAAAAACAGGCATCAGGTCTTTGCAAGTGACATGGTAGGAGTTAAAGTGCCTGGTCAAAATCCATCTATGTTTTACATGAAGTATAAGGGCACAGTCTGAGTTTATCTGGTGTCGTATTTTTCACTCATCACACATCTCTGTATCTACAGGTTCTTCAGCAACCACATGGCATAACCATCTTCGAAGACAACATCTACTGGAGTGATCGCTACACAAGTCAAATCATGAGGACTAACAAATTTCATGGAGGAAACATCACCACCCTTCTGAGCAGTGTGTACCAGTGCATGGGTATCGTCATGGATCACCCCGTCAAGCAGCCTTTAGGTTAGGTTTTCATTCAGGTTATTTATGAAAGGATATCTAGCTGTTTTTTCTTTCTTTCACTTGACTAACATAGTCTTTTGGCTCCCATACAGCACTCAACCCCTGTGAGAACCATCCATGCAGTCAGCTGTGTCTTCTATCGACCTTAAGACCCCGATACTACATGTGTGACTGCCAGTCTGGCTGGACCCTTGCCAGCGATGGTCGTACTTGTACTAAAGGTCAGAGTCTTTCCAAATTACTGTGTGCCATTTGAGTTCTTGAGGTCTTATGGCCTTTTACTTGACTTAATTATGCTGTAATACTTATTTTTCCTAGATGACACACCATTCTTGATGGTCGTCAGAGATACAGTGATTATGGGAATCCCTCTCAACCCCAATGACACGTCCAACAATGCCATGGCACCAATTTCAGGCATCGCACAGGGCCGAGATATTGATTTTGATGACCAAGAGCAGTTTGTCTACTGGGTGCAAGGCACTGTCAGTCAATATCTTGACTATTCCATAACATTGTTTTGGAATTAACTCATAACATTACTGACACTTTAACTATTAAACAATATTTTGAAATAGAAATATTTATAAAAAAAAAAGAAAAAAAAAGACGTAATGTTTATCTTGAAACTAAGGTTGAATTTTTCCCCTAGGGTTCAATTTATAGAAGCAAGACAGATGGAGCAAATCGAACTCAGTTTGCACCAGCTGCTATTATTGGTTCCCCCTCTGGTCTTGCCTTTGATTGGATTACACGAATCATGTACTACACTAATCCCTCCGTTAAGGCCATTGAGGTGAACATCATATTTTCTTAAGATCAGTGACACACATCAGCATATTATATCATACATATCAATTTATTGAATTAAATTGTGTCCCACTTTATATTAGGTGTCTATAACTACTATGTACTAACATTTTAATTAATAATTTGATACAATGCACATATTGTGTACATACACATTTTTACAATGTATTTATATATTTTTTTAATACCTGCATGTAATTACAGCTGTAATTAATCTCTGTAGTTACATCTATAATTTCTCTGTTGACCTTTCCATTAACACCTTAACCGACCCTTAAACCTACCCATACCACCAAACCTGTCCTAACCTTACCCATATTCCATCTCAATAGCAGCACAAGTGTTTTGCAATAAAACATCAACACAATAACTTAATTGTACTTATTTTTTATGTAAGTACATAGTAGTTAAGGACACCTAATATAAAGTGTGACCTTAATTTGTAATTTATTTAATTATTTTATGTATTATTATTATTATAATGTTTTTTTTTTGCCCCAAAAGGTAATCAGGGTTGATGGATCTCAACATTACAGGAAGACTATCATCACAAACACAGGGAAACCAGAAGGAGCTGGAGAGCCAATAGGAATAGCTCTTGATCCGGCCAGGGGGTAAACACTTTTTGTGACTAGTAGACATTTGTCCTGTACTTATTCTTTAGTTATTAATGTACTGTCATCATCCTCTCACCCATGCAGGACAATGTTCTGGACAGACAGAGGTTCAGACAGTGGAGTTCCACCAAAGGTGGCAAGTGCAGACATGGATGGTGGGAACCTCAGAAACCTCTACACTGGTAACTTGGGCAACGTTGAGTTCATCGCTGCTGACATAGAGGCCAGGAAGATCTACTGGGGTGTTCCTCAAACTGGGATGGTGAGACATTACTTGCTCATGAATCCACATGCAGAAATAATTAATTATGCATTTGCATTATATTCCTGGTTTTGGTATTTCTCTGTGATCGGCAGATTGAGTGTGGAACCATGGATGGTGCGAGCAGGGTGACTACCGTGAGTGGCCTGTCTCATCCCTGGGGCATCACTGTCTACCAAAATTACCTCTACTACACTGACCTTGACTATGAGGTCATTGAGAGAGTTGAAAAGAGCACAGGAGCAGACATGGTGGTGATGAGGAGCGGCATGGCAGGGGTGCGAGCACTGAAAGTGCATGCCAGAGACAGTGAGTGAAGCAATGCAATTTGCTCTTTATTTGAAGTAAAGGATAGTAATACAATAACTTTTGTTGGTATGAAAAAAGAGCGACCCCGGAGTGATACAAGATAATTGAAAGTAGCAATATTGGGCAGTGGTCCAATATTCAGTCTAGCATTTATTAAAAGATATTTAACATCTAAATCCCAGTATCAACCAATGAGAAACAAGTATTCTTTTCAAAAACAAAATAATACATTTAAAAATGCAGTATAAGACCAGCCAAAAGTGTAATCCTCTGGATTTTTTTCCTTTTTTTAAAATCATTGATTATATTCTGTTCACCCACAATCCATTATATCCAGACTCTGCTGGCACTACCAATGCTTGCGGTACAAACAACGGAGGCTGTCCCCACCTGTGTCTGCCTAAACCTAATGAACAGAAGACATGCGCCTGCACCACAGGTTTTATCCCATCTCAGGATGGGTCTCAATGCGAGCAGTATGACTCTTATGCTATAGTGTCCTCTTCCAAATTTATTAGAGGATTCCACATCAACAGCTCTGACCACTCTGAGGCCATGGTTCCTGTAGGAGCAGGTGAGTATTGGTTACAATATGCTAAGCAGTTTGATTCTCGTTAGAGAGGAAGTTTTGAAAACCCTGGCAACATAACTGAATGGTTAATGGCAATGTTAATGGTAATATCTATTCGTTAAAAAATATTAAAAAAATAAAATAACAATTATTAAAATAGATTTTTAACAATTTAACTTTTTTTTTTTAACAATTATAAAATAGATTTTTCTATAAGATATCTATACTTATACTAGATATCTATAGGCAGAGAGTGGCAATGAAAAACTTTCTAAATAAACTTTTTTCATAAAACTATTCACAAAGTTTGGTTGTTATGTCTTACTGTAAAAACATACTTAAAGCTTACTGAAAGAAATTTCAAGTTTGAGAGAAAAAAATATTTTGAAAAAATGTATTGTATAAATAATAATAAATGGAATAAATAATATATAATAATAATTCATATTTAAATATTAATACAAATTACACCACAGGTTAGTCCTATGATGTAGTGTTGTTTACTACAAAATATAATGTGCTTTTATTCTGTAGGTACTTACTCAATTATTGACAAGCTGGACATGCACATCGCATCTGGGTTCCTGTACTGGACTGATAACAGCACCTACTCATCCTACAGAGGCATTTACAGGACTAAGACAGATGGCTCACGCTATTCTACTGTCATCAGTCAGTTGGGCACTGGAAGGATTCAGGGTTTGGCAGTAGATTGGATCGCAGGTAAATTACTGTGAAAATGAAGTGACACCATGTATACTGTGAAAATAGCTTTATGTGTTTGTTTGTATATATCGGGCTGATCCTTGTTTTTTTTTTTTATGTCAGGAAACTTGTACTTCACTAATGCATTCACCTCTCAGACATACATTGAGGTGTTACGTCTGAACACAAGCGTTCAACTGATCCTGCTGAAGAGTTCAGTGGATCGTCCCGTAGATCTTGCCGTCAGCCCCAAATTGCGTCTCCTCTTCTGGACTGACGCTGGCCAGACACCTAAGATCGAGAGCGCGCTTTTGGATGGTACCAATCGGACAGTTCTTGCCTCTGAGAGCCTGTCATCCCCACGAGGCCTTACGATCGACTACACCAATGACTTCCTGTACTGGGTTGACGATACTCTGGATATGATATCTCGCATGGCGGCTGATGGTTCTCAGCGGCAGATTGTACGCTACGGTAGTCGCTACCCAGCGCCATACAGTGTCGCCATCTTTGGTGAGTACATGCTGTGGATCGATCGCAAGCTGGGCAAACTCTTTCAGGCTAGCAAGCTTCCTGGGAATACAGACACACCTGAGGTGATCCGAGATGGCATTGAGGATCTGACAGATGTTGGAGTGTTTGACTTGCATGTTCAGCCCACTTCTGCCAACCTGGTGGGCTTCAACCCATGCCATGAGGACAATGGGCGCTGCCAACAGTTTTGTTTTGCAATGCCTGAGCAGCAGCAGCCCAAATGTGGCTGTGCCCATGGCTCTTTGCTCAGCAATGGAGTCTCGTGTGGCTTTGGCCTGGATGAGTACCTGATCTTCACCACGGATTACACCGTGAACAGCATGAGGCTGGACCCAGAGGACCACAGCGCACCATTTCCTACCTTTAACCTGGGATACGGTGTTTTAGCCACAGAGTTTGACTTCCAAGACAAGAGAGTGTTCTTCACCCAGTATGTGGGTTTAGGCAGGAGTAAAATAGGATACATCACAACCACCAGCAGCACTAGCCCACCGATCACCATAGCCAGTGGTACAGTCTGATGCTTTAACATTCTCAGAATGAATAAGCAGAAACCAGCCAATAACAATGTTAAAGAGCTCTCTGCTTTCTTCTCATCTGTTAGATCTGGATGATCCTGAAGGTCTGGCCTACGATTGGATCCACAAGCGTCTTTATTTTACAGATTATTACAATCGGAGTGTGCAGTCTATGGGAATAGATGGCCAAAATCGCTCCTTCATCGCACATGGCGACCGCCCCAGAGCTATCGTGGTGGATCCTTGCTATGGGTAAAAACACTTTAGGGCTTTTCACATTTAAAATTGTCATCTAAACCAAAATATACTTTAGTTTTGACGCAAACGCTTAGCATATTATGCATCTCATTCTTGCCAGTGTCTTCGCTATTTCTCTTCAGAAGGTATGACCAATGAATTTGTTTCAGGTATCTCTTAATTGCCTCTCACATGCTTTCATCATCACAGGCATCTATTGTTATTGCCATATCCAGGTTATTGTTGCTACATCTCATTCCTTTATTTTTCAACTGTGAAACAACGGGCCAGTGTAGTGTTGGTCACCTTCTGCATGTATGATTTCAGCATAGAGAGTATCGGGCATGTGCATGGCTGATGATGAAATTTAGGTCACATGCACTGTGCACATACCCTAGTGTACACGTAAAAAAGTACACTTTGGCCTTTAATCCTGTACTCAATTTTCATGGTTTCACACTGTACATTTGTAAACTTGTTGACAGTTTTATTTGTATTTGTAATTTTATAATTCCTCATCTCACTCTTGCACATTAATTTGGTTTATATATTCGGTTTATGGTTATATGGTTAAATATATGGTTTATATGATCCAGCTTGTCCTGAATAGACATTTTGTACTTTAACTGTAGGAATAACCCATTTTTTACTTCAAATGTTGTGGTTTCCATGACTTTGACAATTTAGATTTTGCCCTTAAATGCTGAAATGAAAAACAGTCCATGAATATTTATGAATATTTAATGAGTTCAGTATGTAATTGGTTGTTTGTACCTTAAACATTTGGAACCACAACGCAGTGTTAACCCCCTTTCAAAATGACAAGTGTGAAAGCCCCCAGGGTTAAAAGACTGGTTCAGATAGTTCCAGCCAGATTAGTTTTAAAAAATCTAAAATTCCTCAATGAAAACTGATTTTCGTCACGCAGATACCTGTACTGGACTGACTGGGGATCCCCTGCTAAAATTGAACGTGCCACACTTGGTGGAAACTTCCGGGTCCCTATTGTAAACACAAGTCTTTCTCAGCCTAATGCTCTATCTTTGGATTACGAGGAACGACTACTGTACTGGGCTGATGCAACACTGTGAGTTTATACTCACCTACTAGTCATTTTACATAATATTTAGTACAGACAGATGAGAAACATTCAACTGATAAAACTGTTTCACTCTCTCACTCACAGGGATAAGATTGAGCGTGCCTCTTTGACTGGAGAAAACAGGGAGGTCATTCTTAGTCAGACACAGTACCCGTTTGCTGTTACAGTGTTCCAACAGGATATCTACTGGACTGACTGGAACACAAGGATTGTGTACCGCGCCAACAAGGACGACGGTTCTGGCCTGACTATAATTGCCACTGATCTCCAATATAGACCCAATGACATCCACGTCTTCTCGGCCAGTAGGCAGGAGAACTGCTTGAGTCCTTGCCAGCTGTTCAACGGAGGATGCAGCCATGTTTGTGTCCCAGGTCGGTCTGGTGTCCCATGCCAAGTGTGCATGTTATAGCCAATCAGTGCACATCGATCTGTAAGGCTTCCAAGAAACTGTTGAACATACATGCAGTGGGCGTCAAAAGAGACTTAAATTGCAACCTTTAAATTAATGTAAATTAAATTAGTAGTTAAATTAGAACTTAAAATAGAAACCTGGAAATAGTTTCTATTAATGTAAATTAAATTAGAACTTAAAATAGAAACCTGGAAAATAAAAGAGAGGATTAGGATTTAAAAAAAAAAATGAAACAATGAAATGTTATAACTGAAAATGAATTTTCAGATGTCACTAATCAAATAAGAAAATTTGTGACATTAATTTTTGTTCATACAGTCAGACAATACCTATATATGATTGCAACATGTTCTATTTTAATGTACTCACAGACTTTTGGACCCAAATTCTAGTGTGTTTGTTTATTTTTCTTTTTTCTCTTTTTTGAGAAGCTTATACATCTCATGTCTCTCGTTTATCACTTTCTCAGGTCCATCTGGTCCAGAGTGTCAGTGTCCCAGCACTGGTAACTGGTATCTGGCCAATGATGGGAAAGACTGCATCCCCGACAATGGGCAGCGGTGCCATGCGGATCAGTTCACCTGTCTGGACGGAAGCTGTTTGTTCCAGCGCTGGAAGTGTAATGGCTACAGAGACTGCTTGGATGGCTCAGATGAGCTTGAGAGAGTGTGTGGTAAGTGACCGTAGCAAAAAAATACATATATTTTTTATTTTTGTCAAATTTTTTTCTTTATACATTCTACAGCTTTCCACACCTGCTCACCTACGGAATTCACCTGTGATAATGGAGGCTGTGTGCCTCTGTACTATGTGTGCGACTACACAAATGACTGTGGAGATAACAGTGACGAGCATGGCTGTCCCTTCCCAACCTGTAACCCTACCACAGAGTTCACCTGTGCTAACGGTCGCTGCATCAGTGCGGCTTTTGTGTGTGATGGATTCAATGACTGCCGAGACAACGGCACCACGGATGAAGTTAACTGCCGTGAGTGTGCTGTTATTTTTGTATTTTTTTATATACTGTTATAGTATCTATTAATATTATGAATTAGGTTTTATTTTTATATTTTCAGTTTTAATTTTAATTTTTAATTTTTAGTAATTCCGTTATGTGCTTTTGTAAAAAAAAATTGTCATAGTTTTTTTGTCTTTTTAGCTTTAATTTATTTTTATTTTAGTTTTAGTAATTTTAGTAAATTCAACCTAAACTCATTTTATTTACGTTTTTCAAGTTTAAACTTGCCATCTAATATTTATGTAATTTTTTTGTGAAAATGATTTTTAATAGTTGCAGATTTAGTTTGAGTTAACAATAATAACACTGGGGGCCCTATTTTAACGATCTGAAACGCAAGTGTCAAAGCGCAAAGCGCAAGTAACTTTGTGGGCGGGTCTTGGCGCTGTTGCTATTTTCCCGGCGGGATAAATGACTCTTGCGCCTGGCGCAAATCTAAAAGGGGTTGGTCTGAAGTAGCTTCATTATTCATAGGTGTGGTTTGGGCGTAACGTGAAATAAACCAATCAGAGCGACATCTCACATTCCCTTTAAGAGCAGGCGCGCTTGTTCTAAAGCGGATTCCTATTATAACGGCGGATTTGCCAGGCGCACGACAGGAGTGGTTCAAGGCCGAGGAGACCGACGTTCTCGTCAGGGACGTTGGGGATGGAGAAACACACCCAAATTAACTTCGGTTAAACAGGCGTATGATAATTTGGGTAAATGTGTAAGCTAGATGTATGCTTTTATAATAAAATATCTATCTATCTATCTATCTATCTATCTATCTATCGTAATAATGTATGATTTGCAAAAACTGCTGCGTCTGTGTGTAGATGAGAGAATCAAAGTGTATGCGCGTTGTGCACACGCTACATTGATTAAGGCCAAGCATGCGCCCTTAAAATAGCATATGAATAACATGCGCAACGCGCCACTGACTTTAAACTGTTTTTTTTCGGTCAGTGGCGCAATTGTTTTCTAAACCTGTAAAATACCATGAGGGAACGTTTGCGCCGGAACACGCCTCCTCTTTGCGCTGAACCGCCCCGGGGAGCGCAAGTGTATTTTTTAGTAAACCGACGTGCATCTGTGGAGGGAAAAGTCCGCTTTGCGCGGATGCAAAATAGGAATGATACATGCGTCGGTGTACAAAGTCAATTGCGCTGGGTGCAAGATAGGGCCCTGGGTCATTGACACCAACATCTAGATTTGCATATAGTTGTCTGCCTTTCTTCCCTTTTGAATTAAAACAATTGTTGATGTTAAGTCCTGCACGTGCTACTCTTTAACTGGTATGATATTAAATGTGAAGTGTGCAATTTCTGGTAACAAAGAACAATCATATTTATTTGATTTATTAGCTGACAGAACCTGTGCACCTGGCTTAGTAAAATGTGACACCACCAACATCTGCATTTCTTCGAGTAGCCTATGTGATGGTTTTAACAACTGTGGGGACAACAGTGATGAAAATCCACTCTTCTGTGGTGAGTTACAGGGTCTCAACTTTTAGATGTTGCCTGCAGATGCCCTTCATGACAGAAGTTTTATGTTTGAGTGAAATGTCCCTTTAATATAAAAAATACTCTTGCATGTCCTCAAAGTCATGTCCTGTACCGCTTGTGGTCAACAGCTGACCGGACCTGCTCTGCAGACGAGTTCCGCTGTGATAACGGGAAGTGTATTCCCCAGTCATGGGTGTGTGACCGCATCCCAGATTGTGTGGACGACACAGATGAGCCACCCACCTGCGGTACATGTCGAATCCCTCTTCTGTCTGCAAAGCAGAGCCTGGAATTACTATCTAATACTCTCTTTGTCTCTTTACACAGAGGATCAGGTTTATACATGTAACCCTCAGCAGTTCAGCTGTGTGAATGGAAACTGCATTCTGGAAAAGTGGGTATGTGATGGCAACAACGACTGTGGAGACAACAGTGATGAGGCACAGGAACTACAGTGCGGTAAGGCCTGTCATTCAAGATTTAATAAACCAGCAAGTCAGTGCACTTGTAACTTGCTAGTCTGACTTGAATTTGGAATCTCAGGATCAAGGACTTGCAACCCGAGTGATTTCACATGCCCCACTTGGTACCAAGGCTCTCCTCGCTGTATTCCATTGAGTTATGTGTGCGATGGTGAGAAGGACTGTGCAGATGCTGCAGATGAGCTGTACAACTGCCCCAACCGCACATGCCACATGAACGAGTTTGCTTGCGCCAATGGTCGCTGCATTCTGGTGCCCTTCCAGTGAGTTTTTACTCTCCGGCAATACCCAACAATGCACATCAAATCAAATGCTACTCAAAATATTTATAAAATATATACTGTGTGTGTAAAACTCCTCAGCTGTGACCGTGTGAATGACTGTGGGGACAGCAGTGATGAGATCGGCTGCGTGTATGGCACTTGCTCCAGCCGGGAGTTCACCTGCCAGAATGGAGTGTGTATCCCATCAACGTATGCATGTGATGGTTATACAGACTGCCAGGATGGCTCTGATGAACTTGAGGGCTTGTGCAGGAGCCCAGAACCCACCTGTGCACCTGGCCAATTCATCTGCAATTCTGGGGAGTGCATCGACATCCACAATGTCTGCAACCAGCAGAGGGACTGCTCTGACAACAGTGATGAGAAGGGCTGCGGTAAGACACCACTTCGTGTTTGGGAAAAGGCTCATTTTAGTGATGTGCCTGAAACAGCAAATAAATTATTTATGAATAATGAATTCTATTGAATAGTAGAAAAAATTTGTTTGACTGATTATTCAACAAACACAAGGTTAAAGCAAAATGTTAATGAGTATATCTAAAATTACATTGCAATGATGAGTCTTTAAAGCCAATATGTCTAAAATGTGAAAACCCTCCAACTCCCCCAGCTCCACCTGCCTAGATCTGCTATGGTATTTATGTACAGTATGTCTATTTATGCAGCAGCATATCTTACATGCTCACAACAGCGTGTCTGTGTATCTATTGGCAGTAACAAGTCCAAATTTGCACTGCAGCAGCAGCAATAATTAACATCAGCAGCCAATTACATTAACATTGCCATATTCAATAACATGCTAAAACTATTTTGAGAGTTGTCATGATTGAAATGTGTATATATATACTTAAATACAATACCTTTCAAAAAACTGTGGTCGGAAAGATTTTTTTACACACAGTCAAACATTAAAATTTAAATATTATTATAATTTAAAATAACTGTTTTTTATTTTAATACATTTTAAATTGTAATTTATTCCTGTGATGGAAAAAGCTGAATTTTCAGCACCATTACTTTGGTGCTCAGGAAACATTTATGATTATCAATGTTGAAAGCAGTTGTGCTGATTAATATTTTTGTGGAAACCATGATACACGTTTTACAGGATTCTTTAATGAATAGAAAGTAAAAAAGAACAGTTGACTAGACTTTTATTTAGTTCTGACACATTTCTGATTTAAGCTCCGCCCCCACATGCACATACAGATCATATTGTCATTGCAAATATACAAACAAATTAATTACAATTAATTTGTAAATAGCACATTTACAATTACAATGAATCTAATTAACTGGATGAATTAGGTAATGATGTGCCTTTCTGTCCCTCCACAGGCATAAATGAGTGCAGTAACCCAGCCATTCACCAGTGTGCTCAGAACTGCACAGACACACTGACGGGTTACTACTGTTCCTGCAGGGACGGCTACAAACTCATGCCAGACGGCAAGGCCTGCGAGGACATAGACGAGTGCAAGGAAATACCGGGAGTGTGCAGTCAGGTGTGCGAGAATGCTGTGGGCTCCTTCTACTGCAAATGTGCTCCGGGATACCTGCGGGAGCCTGATGGACGCACCTGCCGTCAGAACAGTGGAATCGCACCGTACCTCCTCTACAGCAACCGCTACTACATCCGTAACCTGACAGCGGATGGTTCTTCCTTGTCAGTGGTGCTGCAGGGCCTGTCAAACGTTGTGGCTCTAGACTTTGATACCATTGAGAAGCGTTTATACTGGGTGGATGTTGGGACATTGCACATTGAGAGGATGTATTTAGACGGGACAGGAAGGGAGGTCATATTGCAGAATGACCTGGATGGAGCAGAAGGCCTGGCTGTGGACTGGGTGGGCCGGTAGGTTAATGAGCAGCTTGATTCACTCATTTACTTGAAGTATATTCTAAAAACAACTGGGCAAGGTTAATCCATGGGTGCATTTTTCCTTGCAGAAAGCTGTACTGGGCAGATGGGACTATTGGAGCCATTCATGTCTCTGAACTTGATGGCCGTTACCGGAAAAAACTCCTGAAGGGTTGTGTTGATGCCAACTCTACGTACTGCTTTGCCAGTCCTCGGGCTGTCGCTGTTAACCCTAAATATGGGTGAGTTAAATATTTATTTTATTTGTTTAGTTGAACATCTGCTATTTTTATGTGTGTAAACATTCCCTTTTCTGTTCCTGGTCAGATGGCTATATTGGACAGACTGGGGGCGGACGGCTTTCATTGGCAGGGCTGGCATGGATGGAACCAACACATCAGCTATCATCACTACCAAGCTTGTGTGGCCTCATGCCCTGACCATCGACTACACCAACAACAAAATCTTTTTTGCTGATGCTCATCTAAATTTCCTTGAGTAAGTTGTTGTCCTGTAATGTATCCAAACCAAATCTGATCTCCAGGCAGTAATAGATAGCCCTGCTTCATGTAACACTTACAATATTATGATTTTGGTCATTTTCATGCAAAATACTTATTTTAAGTTGTTTTAGTAACATTCACCACACGCTCAGATGTATTTTGAAACACAATAACAAAAGTATTAGGGATGCACTGACAAGCCAATATATTGTGCATCACTAAAAACTACCTTTCTAATGTCTATTTTCCTACAGTTATGCCGATATGGATGGACAAAACAGACATAGAGTTATAACAGGTTCCATGCCCCATGCTTACGCTCTGACCCTGTTTGAGGATTTGGTGTACTGGACTGACTGGAACACCCACACCATAGAGAGAGCCCACAAGTACACTGGCGCTAACCGTGTAGTAATGGGCAACAACACACACCGCCCTAATGACATTCACGTCTATCACCCTTACAGACAGCCACGCGGTAAGACAATATACAGTATAATTCATTTCACCATTCACTTTAATTGCATGATGGTTTTTTGAAAGTTTTATTAAAATTTTCTTAGGTGACAATCCCTGCAATGACCATCACCTGACCTGTAGTCACCTGTGTCTGATTGGCCCGGGCGGTACAACGGCCAGATGTGAGTGTCCGGATCACTTCATTGGTCTGGCTGTTGGCTTTAAGATCCAGTGTGTGGCTGACTGCTCCAGCACTCAATTCCGTTGTGGAGACAATGAGAGGTAAGTGAATCTGTTCTCTAATGGTGATACTTTAATGCAGATTTTTCAGCACACAGGATGATAATCTGATGATCTTGTGCTCTTCCTCTCTCACTTTTTTTTCTGTCTGCCTTTTGTCTCCAGGTGCATTCCCATATGGTGGAAGTGTGATGGTCAGTCAGACTGTGGGGACGGCTCCGATGAGCCTCAAACATGTCCTCCACGTTACTGCCCAATTGGACGGTTCCAGTGCCAGGATGGGAACTGCACCTATCCGTTTTTCCTGTGTGATGGCCACAATGATTGCCTTGATGGATCTGATGAAGATGCTGCACTCTGCAGTATGCAACTCTTATATTCTAGTTTATCTTAACCATGGCTGTGTCCGCATTAGCCCCTTTCACACATTAAACCTGATAAATTTCCATACAAATAACCAGATTGATTTGGTCCGGTAAATACACAAATGTGCAGTTCACACACATCTTTTTACCGGTGAGATACCATTCACACATAAGGACAAAAATACCAGTAAACTCTGTGAGGTCAATCATCCGAAATAACCTTTAAATGCTGCACCATTTTCTTTATCCACGTAGATGAGAAGCGCTTTAGTTTTTCAGTAAACATCAGGATGGCGTAAGCGAAAGATCACAAGGAACACAGTTTTGCTCTTAAAAACATGAGATGCATAACAGTTACTATAGTACTGCAATTACTATAGTACTTAAAAGTAACTACAGAGCCCGCAGTGCTTATGAATGGAAAAGAAGGCAGGGTCTCGAACGCAAGACACAGCACAACGTGCGTGGAGCATGTCTACATAGAAAAACAATTAAAAGCAGCTGAGCTTAATGTAAATAGCTCCAATAGAGCATTATGATTGCATCAGTACTCCCTGCCCTCATACAGGTAATCATATTATTTGTGCACACAAAGCATTATAATGGTAATTAATACTAGAAATAATAATAAATATAGCTGCAAGCAGCAATTACCGGGGCCAAGCAGAATAAGACGACAAGACATGCCAACATTGCTGAAAGTGTCAGATCAACTGCAACAATCAACAATTAAAGACATTTAAAGAAGATTTTAGGCGAAATGCCTGAAAAATCATATAAACAGTAATTAAAAATATGATTTAATGGATTATCACTTTTGACCAATAGGTGGCGCAGTCAAAAAACTGATGTGATGTGGTCAGAGTGAAGTGACAATAAGACATACAATGTTTGGTGTCAATATGTCAAGGCATTGCAGAGATAAAGCCTGAATAGTCCTTTTGGCATCATGCCTCAACTTTGCTGCTGCGGTATACGAAAACAGTTTCGTCAATCGACACGAAATCCATAACTTTTAGTCGGCACGGTCTGGAGATGATACGATTCGATTTTGGTGAAAATCGGACAAACGGTCTAGGAGGAGTTCGAAAAAGTAGGTTTTGAATGAAAATCAAGATGGCGGACAGGAAGTTCGGCCAAATAAGGTAAATTTGGTATCTATGTTCTCGGTTTGACCCAAGGAATCTATTAAGACCAGTTGTATTACAATAAGCCAATTTATTCAAAAGTTATTATCAGTTTTCTAAATTTTGTTATAACTTTTGACCAATAGGTGGCGCTGTCTCGAAATATTTTGGGTACTTTCAGGGGATGGTGCTGATGGCACATTCTGAGTTTCGTAATATTACACCAATGCATTTGTTTAGTATAGCATTTTATTTCACAAAACTGTATTGAAGTCAATGGGAATTTCATGTTTTGTTCTGTTATAGCGCCACCAAGAGGCTCAGTCACACCATTTTTTTTATGTGTCCTCAGAGTGAGCCCATACATATGTGTGTCAATTTTGGTGACGATATCTCAATTCGCTTCGGAGTTATAGACATTTATATGAAAAAACACGTAAAAAATGACTGACACATGACTTTGATTGGAATTTACTACCCCTAAACATCAATATTTTTGCATTTGGGCAGTGGCGTGTAGCTATCGACCTATGTTTCCAAACTTCTGACGGTGGTTTTGTCTCGATCGGACTAGCGGTTTCAAAGATATAGCCAAATGTTTTTTAAGCGCTAAATCACAACGCTATACAAACCGTAAGGCGAAACCTAGCATGTTTGGTATCGTAGGACTCGGCAAGGTTTCAGGAGTCTAATTAGATGAGTCTCGTGAAAATAAGTCGACCACACCCAAAGTTATAAGCATTTGAAAAAAAAAATTCACCACTAGGTGGCGCTGTTCCGAAACTTCTCAGGCTCCTTCAAGACATCGTGCTGATGACCCATACCAAGTTTCGTAACAATCTGTTCATGCGTTCTTAAAATACAGCATTTTAGCACAAAATTCAAAATGGCCGACAGTCAAAATGGCCGATATGGTAATATTGGATATCAGTCGACTCGGCATGTTACCCTGAATCTAACGAGACCAATTTTATGATTTTTGGACAAACTGTTCAGAAGTTATAAGCAAAAATAGCCATTTTTCATATATCCGGACCAGTAGGTGGCGCTGCGCCGAAACACAGCATGTAGCCTCAGGTCATGCTTGTGATGACATGTACCAAGTTTGGTCTGAATCCGATAAAGCTTTGCGGAGATACGGCCTTACATCTGTTTTCGCAAGCGCTACGTAAAATGTATTCGTGGGTTTATCGAAAACTGTTAAGCGAATCAACTTGAATTCCATAACTTTTTGTCAGCATGGTCTGTAGATGATCTGGCTCAATTTTCGTGCAAATCGGACAAACCGTCTAGGACGAGTTCGAAAAAGTAGCTTTTTAGATAAATTCAAAATGGCGGCCATATTGTTATGACAGAAATTATGTCATAGGGTGCAATCGAATTGGCATGAGCTCAGGAATCAGAGAGAAAAATAATTTTGTTGATTGGCCTTACGGTTCAAAAGTTATTAGCAAAATAAAAGTGAAACTTTGGACAGGTGGTGGCGCTAGAGGGAATGACTTAGACACACCAAAATTGGTGTATTTAATGTTGGGACTGTCCTCTATCAGAATGTCAAACCAAAACAACTTTCCCGCATTCGGTTCTATGGGCTGCCATAGACTCCCAGTTGGAAGAAGGAAGAATAATAATAAATATAGCTGCAAGCAGCAATTATCGGGGCCAAGCGCAAGCAGATGACAGGATATGCCAACATGGCTGAAGGTGTCAGACCAACTGCAACAATGAGCAATTAAAGACATTTAGAGAGGATTTTAGGCGAAATGGCTGAAAAATCATATAAAAAGTAATTCAGAATATGATTTAATGGATTATCACTTTCGACCAATAGGTGGAGCAGTTACAAAACTGATGTGATGTGGTCAGAGTGAAGTGACAATGACACATACAAAGTTTGGTGTCAATATTTCAAGGGATTGCAGAGATAAAGCCTGAATAGTGCTTTTGGCATCATGCCTCAACTTTGCTGCTGCGCTATACGAAAACGGTTTCGTCTATCGACACGAAATCCATAACTTTTAGTCGGCACAGTCTGGAGATGATACGATTCGATTTTGGTGAAAATCGGACAAACAGTCTAGGAGGAGTTCGAAAAAGTAGGTTTTGAATGAAAATCAAGATGGCGGACAGGAAGTTTGGCCAAATAAGGAAAACTTGGTATCTATGTTCTCAGCTTGACCCAGGGAATCTATTAAGACCAGTGGTATTTCAATAGCCAGATTTATTCAAAAGTTATTAGCCTTTTTGGAAATTTTGTTATAACTTTTGACCACTAGGTGGCGCTGTCTCGAAATATTTTGGGTACCTTTAGGGGATGGAGCTGATGGCACATTCTGAGTTTCGTAATATTACACCAATGCATTTGTTTAGTATAGCATTTTATTTCACAAAACTGTATTGAAGTCAATGGGAATTTCATGTTTTGTTCTGTTATAGCGCCACCAAGAGGCTCAGTCACACCATTTTTTTAATGTGTCCTCAGAGTGAGCCCATGCATATTTGTGTCAATTTTGGTGAAAATATCTCAATTCGCTTCGGAGTTATAGACATTTATATGAAAAAACACGTAAAAAATGACTGACACATGACTTTGTTTGGAATTTACTACCCCTAAACATCAATATTTTCGCATTTGGGCATTGGCGTATAGCTATCGACCTATGTTTCCAAACTTCTGAAGGTGGTTTCGTCTCGATCGGACAAGCGGTTTCAAAGATATAGCCAAATGTTTTTTAAGCGCTAAATCACAATGCTACACAAACCATAAGGCGAAACCTAGCATGTTTGGTATCTTGGGACTCGGCAATGATTCAGGAGTCTAATGAGATGAGTTTCGTGAAAATAAGTCGATCACAACCAAAGTTATAAGCATTTGGAAAAAAAATGTCACCACTAGGTGGCGCTGTTTCGAAACTTCTCACGCTTCTTCAGGACATCGTGCTGATGACCCATACCAAGTTTCGTAACAATTCGTTCATGCGTTCTTAAAATACAGCATTTTAGCACATAATTCAAAATGGCCGACAGTCAAAATGGCCGAAATGGTAAAATTGGATATCAGTCGACTCGGCATGTTACCCTGAATCTAACAAGACCAATTTTATGATTTTTGGACAAACTGTTCAGAAGTTATAAGCAAAAATAGCCATTTTTCATATCTCTGGACCAGTAGGTGGCGCTGCGCCGAAACACAGCATGTAGCCTCAGTTCATGCTTGTGATGACATGTACCAATTTTGGTCTGAATCCGATAAAGCGTTGCGGAGATACAGCCCTACGACTGTTTTCGCAAGCGCTACGTAAAATTTGTTCGAGCGTTATTCGAAAACGGTTTGACGAATCAATTTGAATTCCATAACTTTTTATCAGCACTACCTGAAGATGATCTGGTTCAATTTTCGTGCAAATCGGACAAACCGTCTAGGACGAGTTCGAAAAAGTAGCTTTTTCAGGTCATTCAAAATGGCGGCCATATTTATATGCCGGAAAATGACATCATAGGGTGCACTCGAATCGACAAGAGCTCAGGAATCAGAGGAAAAAAGAATTTTGTTGATTGGCCTTACTGTTCAAAAGTTATTAGCAAAATAAAAGTGAAATTTTGGACAGGTGGTGGCGCTAGAGGGAATGACTTAGAAACACCAAAATTGGTGTATTTAATGTTGGGACTGTCCTCTATCAGAATGTCAAATCAAAACAACTTTCCCGCAATCGGTTCTATGGGCTGCCATAGACGCCCAGTCGGAAGAAACGGAAGAATAAATATAGCTGCAAGCAGCAATTACCGGGGCCAAGCAGAATAAGACGACAAGACATTTCGACATGTTTGAAAGTGTCAGACCAACTGCAACAATGAGCAATTAAAGACATTTAAAGAGGATTTTAGGCAAAATGGCTGAAAAATCATAGAAACAATAATTAAAAATATGATGTAATGGATTATCACTTTCGACCAATAGGTGGTGCAGTTACAAAACTGATGTGATGTGGTCAGAGTGAAGTGACAATGACACATGCAAAGTTTGGTGTCAATATGTCAAGGCATTGCAGACATAAAGCCTGAATAATGCTTTTAGCATCATGCCTCAAATTTGCTGCTGCGCTATACGAAAACGGTTTCGTCAATCGACACGAAATCCATAACTTTCAGTCGGCACGGTCTGGAGATGATATGATTCGATTTTGGTGAAAATCGGACAAACGGTGTAGGAGGAGTTCGAAAAAGTAGGTTTTTAATGAAAATAGCATTTTATTTCACAAAACTGTATTGAAGTCAATGGGAATTTTATGTTTTGTTCTATTATAGCGCCACCAAGAGGCTCAGTCTCACAATTTTTTTTACGTGTCCTCAGAGTGAGCCCATACATATGTGTGTCAGTTTTGGTGAAAAAATCTCAATTTGCTTCAGAGTTATAGGCATTTATATGAAAAAACACGTAAAAAATGACTGACACATGACTTTGTTTGGAATTTACTACCCCTAAACATCAATATTTTCGCATTTGGGCATTGGCGTATAGCTATCGACCTATGTTTCCAAACTTCTGACGGTGGTTTCGTCTCGATCGGACTAGCGGTTTCGAAGATATAGCCAAATGTTTTTTAAGCGCTAAATCACAACGCTACACAAACCGTAAGGCAAAACCTAGCATGTTTGGTATCGTAGGACTCGGCAAGGTTTCAGGAGTCTAATTAGATGAGTCTCGTGAAAATAAGTTGACCACACCCAAAGTTATAAGCATTTGAAAAAAAAATTCACCACTAGGTGGCGCTGTTTCGAAACTTCTCACGCTCCTTCAGGACAACGTGCTGATGACCCATACCAAGTTTCGTAACAATTCGTTCATGCATTCTTAAAATACAGTATTTTAGCACAAAATTCAAAATGGCCGACAGTCAAAAGGGCCGATATGGTAAAACTGGATATCATACGAATCGGCATATTGCCCTGAATGTAACGATACCAATTTTATGATTTTTGGACAAACTGTTCAGAAGTTATAAGCAAAAATAGCCATTTTTCATATCTCCGGACCAGTAGGTGGCGCTGTGCCGAAACGCAGCATGTTGCCTCAGGTCATGCTTGTGATGACATGTACCAAGTTTGGTCTGAATCCGATAAAGCGTTGCGGAGATACAGCCCTACGACTGTTTTCGCAAGCGCTACGTAAAATTTGTTCGTGCGCTTATTGAAAACGGTTTGACGAATCAATTTGAATTCCATAACTTTTTGTCAGCACTGCCTGAAGATGATCTGGTTCAATTTTCGTGCAAATCGGACAAACCGTCTAGGACGAGTTCGAAAAAGTAGCTTTTTCAGCACATTCAAAATGTCGGCCATATTTTTAAGCCGGAAAATGACGTCATAGGGTGCAATCGAATCGGCATGAGCTCAGGAATAACAGGAAAAAAGAATTTTGTTGATTGGCCTTACGGTTCAAAAGTTATTAGCAAAATAAAAGTGAAACTTTGGACAGGTGGTGGCGCTAGAGGGAATGACTTAGAAACACAAAAATTGGTGTATTTAATGTTGGGACTGTCCTCTATCAGAATGTCAAACCAAAACAACTTTCCCGCAATCGGTTCTATGGGCTGCCATAGACGCCCAGTCGGAAGAAGAATAATAATAATAATAATAAATATAGCTGCAAGCAGCCATTACCGGGGCCAAGCAGAATAAGACGACAAGACATGGCTGAAGGTGTCAGATCAACTGCAACAATGAGCAATTACAGACATTTAAAGAGGATTTTAGACGAAATGGCTGAAAAATCATAGAAACAGTAATTAAAAATATAATTTAATTGATTATCACTTTCGACAAGTAGGTGCCGCAGTTACAAAACTGATGTGGTCAGAGTGAAGTGACAATGTCACATACAAAGTTTGTTGTCAATATGTCAAGGCATTGCAGAGATAAAGCCTGAATGGTGCTATTGGCATCATGCCTCAACTTTGCTGCTGCGCTATCCGAAAATGGTTTCGTCTATCGACACGAAATCCATAACTTTTAGTCAGCACAGTCTGGAGATGATACGATTAGATTTTGGTGAAAATCGGACAAACGGTCTAGGAGGAGTTTGAAAAAGTAGGTTTTGACTGAAAATCAAGATGGCGGACAGGAAGTTTGGCCAAATAAGGAAAACTTGGTATCTATGTTCTCGGCTTGACCCAAGGAATCTATTAAGCATTTCAATAGCCAGATTTATTCAAAATTGATTAGCCTTTTTGAAAATTTTGTTACAACTTTTGACCACTAGGTGGCGCTGTCTCGAAATATTTTGGGTACCTTCAGGGGATGGTGCTGATGACACAATCTGAGTTTCGTAATATTAAACCAATGCATTTGTTTAGTATAGCATTTTATTTCACAAAATTGTATGGAAGTCAATGGGAATTTCATGTTTTGTTCTATTATAGCGCCACCAAGAGGCTCAGTCCCACCATTTTTTGTATGTGTCCTCAGAGTGAGCCCATACATATGTGTGTCGATTTTGGTGAAAATATCTCAATTATCTTCGGAGTTATAGACATTTATATGAAAAAACACGTAAAAAATGACTGACACATGACTTTAATTGGAATTTACTACCTCTAGACATCAATATTTTCGCATTTGGGTTTAACTTTTAGTTAACAAGCTATGATTCCAAACTTCTGACGGTGGTTTCGTCTCGATCGGACAAACGGTTTCGAAGATATCGCCTAATGTTTTTTAAGTGCTAAATCACAACGCTACACAAACCGTAAGGCGAAACCTAGCATATTTGGTATCGTTGGACTCGGCAAGGATTCAGGAGTCTAATGAGATGAGTTTGGTGAAAATAAGTCGACCACACCCAAAGTTATAAGCATTTGAAAAATAAAATTCACCACTAGGTGGCGCTGTTTCGAAACTTCTCACGCTCCTTCAGAACATCGTGCTGATGACCCATACCGAGTTTCGTAACAATCCGTTCATGCGTTCTTAAAATACAGCATTTTAGCACAAAATTCAAAATGGCCGAAAGTCAAAATGGCCGATATGGTAAAATTTTATATCAGTCGACTCGGCATGTTGCCCTGAATCTAACGAGACCAATTTTATGATTTTTGGACAAAATGTTCAGAAGTTATAAGCAAAAATAGCCATTTTTCATATCTCCGGACCAGTAGGTGGCGCTGCGCCGAAACGCAGCATGTAGCCTCAGGTCATGCTTGTGATGACATGTACCAATTTTGGTCTGAATCCGATAAAGCGTTGCGGAGATACAGCCCTACGACTGTTTTCGCAAGCGCTACGTAAAATGTGTTCGAGCGTTATTCGAAAACGGTTTGACGAATCAATTTGAATTCCATAACTTTTTGTCAGCACTGCCTGAAGATGATCTGGTTCAATTTTCGTGCAAATTGGACAAACCGTCTAGGACGAGTTCGAAAAAGTAGCTTTTTCAGCCCATTAAAATTGGCGGCCATATTTATAAGCCGGAAAATGACGTCATAGGGTGCAATCGAATCGGCATGAGCTCGGGAATCAGAGGAAAAAAGAATTTTGTTGATTGGCCAAACGGTTCAAAAGTTATTAGCAAAATAAAAGTGAAATTTTGGACAGGTGGTGGCGCTAGAGGGATTGGTTTTAAGACACCAAATTTGGTATGGTGACTTTTCGGACTGTCCTCTATCATTGTGCCAAATTTCATAACTTTCCCGCAATCGGTTCTATGGGCTGCCATAGACTCCCATGGCGGAAGAAGAATAATAATAAATATAGCTGCAAGCAGCAATTACCGGGGCCAAGCAGAATAAGACGACAAGACATTTCGACATGTTTGAAAGTGTCAGACCAACTGCAACAATGAGCAATTAAAGACATTTAAAGAGGATTTTAGGCAAAATGGCTGAAAAATCATAGAAACAATAATTAAAAATATGATGTAATGGATTATCACTTTCGACCAATAGGTGGTGCAGTTACAAAACTGATGTGATGTGGTCAGAGTGAAGTGACAATGACACATGCAAAGTTTGGTGTCAATATGTCAAGGCATTGCAGACATAAAGCCTGAATAATGCTTTTAGCATCATGCCTCAAATTTGCTGCTGCGCTATACGAAAACGGTTTCGTCAATCGACACGAAATCCATAACTTTCAGTCGGCACGGTCTGGAGATGATATGATTCGATTTTGGTGAAAATCGGACAAACGGTGTAGGAGGAGTTCGAAAAAGTAGGTTTTTAATGAAAATAGCATTTTATTTCACAAAACTGTATTGAAGTCAATGGGAATTTTATGTTTTGTTCTATTATAGCGCCACCAAGAGGCTCAGTCTCACAATTTTTTTTACGTGTCCTCAGAGTGAGCCCATACATATGTGTGTCAGTTTTGGTGAAAAAATCTCAATTTGCTTCAGAGTTATAGGCATTTATATGAAAAAACACGTAAAAAATGACTGACACATGACTTTGTTTGGAATTTACTACCCCTAAACATCAATATTTTCGCATTTGGGCATTGGCGTTTAGCTATCGACCTATGTTTCCAAACTTCTGACGGTGGTTTCGTCTCGATCGGACTAGCGGTTTCGAAGATATAGCCAAATGTTTTTTAAGCGCTAAATCACAACGCTACACAAACCGTAAGGCAAAACCTAGCATGTTTGGTATCGTAGGACTCGGCAAGGTTTCAGGAGTCTAATTAGATGAGTCTCGTGAAAATAAGTTGACCACACCCAAAGTTATAAGCATTTGAAAAAAAAAATTCACCACTAGGTGGCGCTGTTTCGAAACTTCTCACGCTCCTTCAGGACAACGTGCTGATGACCCATACCAAGTTTCGTAACAATTCGTTCATGCATTCTTAAAATACAGTATTTTAGCACAAAATTCAAAATGGCCGACAGTCAAAAGGGCCGATATGGTAAAACTGGATATCATACGAATCGGCATATTGCCCTGAATGTAACGATACCAATTTTATGATTTTTGGACAAACTGTTCAGAAGTTATAAGCAAAAATAGCCATTTTTCATATCTCCGGACCAGTAGGTGGCGCTGCGCCGAAACGCAGCATGTTGCCTCAGGTCATGCTTGTGATGACATGTACCAAGTTTGGTCTGAATCCGATAAAGCGTTGCGGAGATACAGCCCTACGACTGTTTTCGCAAGCGCTACGTAAAATTTGTTCGTGCGCTTATTGAAAACGGTTTGACGAATCAATTTGAATTCCATAACTTTTTGTCAGCACTGCCTGAAGATGATCTGGTTCAATTTTCGTGCAAATCGGACAAACCGTCTAGGACGAGTTCGAAAAAGTAGCTTTTTCAGCACATTCAAAATGTCGGCCATATTTTTAAGCCGGAAAATGACGTCATAGGGTGCAATCGAATCGGCATGAGCTCAGGAATAACAGGAAAAAAGAATTTTGTTGATTGGCCTTACGGTTCAAAAGTTATTAGCAAAATAAAAGTGAAACTTTGGACAGGTGGTGGCGCTAGAGGGAATGACTTAGAAACACAAAAATTGGTGTATTTAATGTTGGGACTGTCCTCTATCAGAATGTCAAACCAAAACAACTTTCCCGCAATCGGTTCTATGGGCTGCCATAGACGCCCAGTCGGAAGAAGAATAATAATAAATATAGCTGCAAGCAGCCATTACCGGGGCCAAGCAGAATAAGACGACAAGACATGCCAACATTGCTGAAAGTGTCAGATCAACTGCAACAATCAGCAATTAAAGACATTTAAAGAAGATTTTAGGTGAAATTGCTGAAAAATCATATAAAGAGTAATTAAAAATATGATTTAATGGATTATCACTTTTGACCAATAGGTGGCGCAGTCACAAAACTGATGTGATGTGGTCAGAGTGAAGTGACAATGAGACAAACAAAGTTTGGTGTTAATATGTCAAGCCATTGCAGAGATAAAGCCTGAATAGTCCTTTTGGCATCATGCCTAAACTTTGCTGCTGCGGTATACGAAAACGGTTTTGTCAATCGACACGAAATCCATAACTTTGAGTCGGCACGGTCTGGAGATGATACGATTCGATTTTGGTGAAAATCGGACAAACGGTCTAGGAGGAGTTCGAAAAAGTAGGTTTTGAATGAAAATCAAGATGGCGGACAGGAAGTTTGGCCAAATAAGGAAAACTTGGTATCTTTGTTCTCAGCTTGACCCAAGGAATCTATTAAGACCAGTTGCATTACAATAGGCCAATGTATTCAAAAGTTAATAGCAGTTTTGGAAATTTTGTTATATCTTTTGACCACTAGGTGACGCTGTCTCGAAATATTTTGAGTACTTTCAGGGGATGGTGCTGATGGCACATTCTGAGTTTCGTAATATTACACCAATGCATTTGTTTAGTATAGCATTTTATTTCACAAAACTGTATTGAAGTCAATGGGAATTTCATGTTTTGTTCTTTTATAGCGCCACCAAAAGGCTGAGTCCCACCATTTTTTTTGTGTGTCCTCAGAGTGAGCCCATACATATGTGTGTCGATTTTGGTGAAAATATCTCAATTCGCTTCGGAATTATACACATTTATATGAAAAAACACGTAAAAAATGACTGACACATGACTTTGATTGAATTTTACTACCCCTTACTATCAATATTTTCGCATTTGGGCATTGGTTTTCAGCTATCGACCTATGTTTCCAAACTTCTGACGGTGGTTTCGTCTCGATCGGACTAGCGGTTTCGAAGATATAGCCAAATGTTTTTTAAGCGCTAAATAACAACGCTACACAAACCATAAAGCGAAATCTAGCATGTTTGGTATCGTTGGACTCGGCAAGGATTCAGGAGTCTAAAGAGATGAGTTTCGTGAAAATAAGTCGATCACACCCAAAGTTATAAGCATTTGAAGAAAAAAATTCACCACTACGTGGCGCTGTTTCGAAACTTCTCACGCTCCTTCAGGGCATCGTGCTGATGAGCCATACCATGTTTCGTAACAATCCATTCATGCATTCTTAAAATACAGCATTTTAGCACAAAATTCAAAATGGCCGACAGCCAAAATGGCCGATATGGTAAAATTGGATATCAGTCGACTCAGCGTGTTGGCCTGAATCTAACGAGACCAATTTGATGATTTTTGGGCAAACTATTCAGAAGTTGTAAGCAAAAATAGCCATTTTTCATATCTCCGGACCAGTAGGTGGCGCTGCGCCGAAACGCAGCATGTAGCCTCAGGTCATGCTTGTGATGACATGTGCCAAGTTTGGTCTGAATCCAATAAAGCGTTGCGGAGATACAGCCTTACGTCTGTTTTCGCAAGCGCTACGTAAAATTTGTTTGTGGGTTTTTTCGAAAATTGCTAAGCGAATCAACTTGAATTCCATAACTTTTTGTCGGCATGGTCCGTAGATGATCTGGTTCAATTTTCGTGAAAATCGGAGCAACGGCCTAGGAGGAGTTCGAAAAAGTAGATTTTTCGAAAAATTCTAAATGGCGGACAAATTTCCATGACGGAAAATGACGTCATAGGGTGCGATCGAATCGTCTTGAGCTAGGGAATCAGAAGAAATGGGAATTTTGTTTCTAGCCCTTGTGGTTCAAAAGTTATTAGCATAAACATGAGTGCAAATTTGGACAGCTGGTGGGGCTAGAGGGAATGAGTTGGAGACTCCAAATTTGCTATGGTGACTGTTCAGTCTGCCCTCTATCAGTGTGCCAAATTTCATAACTTTCCCGCAAGCGGTTCTATGGGCTGCCATAGACTCCCAGAGCGGAAGAAAAAGAAGAATTATTTTTGGTACGCCAACAGATACAATAGGTGCCTACGCACATTCTGTGCTTGGCCCCTAATAATAAGGGAACCTTTTTGCCATTTATAGCGCCACCTATAGTCCGATCTGCATGAAACTCGGCACGCTTGTTCACCATGTCATGACACATATGCTCAGCGATTTTCGTGATGTTCTGAGTTTTCATTTGGGATTTATAGGCTTTTTAGTGTATTTTGCCACGCCCCTTTTCTAAATGACCCTGTTACAGCCACCCAAATGCAAAAGTTCAACTTTTTTTCGACAATTATTGATCTAGAGAGTCCAGAGAATTGTCCTAGACTGGTTTGGTTCCAATCGGGCGAAAAACCAGGGACTAGTTCGCAAAGGTAGGTTTTGGACAAAATTCGACATAGCAAAAAATTTCCCCTGCCTAAATCAAAATCGGAGATAGCCATTCTGTCCGCCTTGAGCCAAGGATTCCAACGATATAAGACACTTGATCCTGGGACACACGGTCTAAGAGTTATGAGCAATTTTGAACTTTTGGTTGCTGTAGCGCCACCTATGGGCCATTCGGGGTCATACTCTGATAGGTTGTCCCCAAATTGAGGCCTACCATCTGGCCAGGTTTCACGTCTCTAGGCCTTACGGTTTGGCCTGCACGATGCGTTTTACAAATCCTTACAATTACAATAGGGTTTCAGCATTTCATGCTTGAACCCCTAATAAGAATGAAGGCTTTTTGCCAGTTATAGCGCCACCTATGGTCCGATCTCCATCAAACTCTGCATGCTTCCTCACCATGTTCTGACACATATGCTCATCAATTTTGGTGAAGTTCTGAGTTTTCAATTGGGATTTATAGGCTTTTTAGTGTATTTTGCCACGCCCCTTTTCTAAATGACCCTGTTACAGCCACCCAAATGCAAAAGTTCAACTTTTTTTCGATAATTATTGATCTAGAGAGTCCAGAGAATTGTCCTAGACTGGTTTGGTTCCAATCGGGCGAAAAACCAGGGACTAGTTCGCAAAGGTAGGTTTTGGACAAAATTCGACATAGCAAAAAATTCCCCCTGCCTAAATCAAAATCGGAGATAGCCATTTTGTCCGCCTTGAGTCAGGGATCACAGTGGTGTAAGACACTTGAGTCTAGGACAAATGGTCTGGGAGTTATGGGCGATCTAGTACTTTTGCACTAAATCTGTAGCTGTGGCACAACGTAAAATTTGTTTGCGCGGTATTCGAGAACGGTTTGACGAATCAACACGAATTCCATAACTTTTTGTCGGTACAGTGTGGAGATGATACGATTCGATTTTGGTGAAAATAGGACAAACGGTCTAGGAGGAGTTCGAAAAAGTAGGTTTTGATTGAAAATCAAGATGGCGGACAGGAAGTTCGGCCAAATATGGCAAACTTGGTATCTATGTTCTCAGCGTGACCCAGGGAATCTATTAAGACCAGTGGCATTTCAATAGGCAGATGTATTCAAAGGTTATTAGCCTTTTTGGAAATGTTGTTATAACTTTTGACCACAAGGTGGCGCTGTTTCGAAACTTCTCACGCTCCTTCGGGGCATCGTGCTGATGAGCCACACCATGTTTCGTAACAATCCATTCATGCGTTCTTAAAATACAGCATTTTAGCACAAAATTCAAAATGGCCGACAGCCAAAATGGCCGATATGGTAAAATTGGATATCAGTCGACTCAGCGTGTTGGCCTGAATCTAACGAGACCAATTTGATGATTTTTGGGCAAACTATTCAGAAGTTGTAAGCAAAAATAGCCATTTTTCATATCTCCGGACCAGTAGGTGGCGCTGCGCCGAAACGCAGCATGTAGCCTCAGGTCATGCTTGTGATGACATGTGCCAAGTTTGGTCTGAATCCAATAAAGCGTTGCGGAGATACAGCCTTACGTCTGTTTTCGCAAGCGCTACGTAAAATTTGTTTGTGGGTTTTTTCGAAAATTGCTAAGCGAATCAACTTGAATTCCATAACTTTTTGTCGGCATGGTCCGTAGATGATCTGGTTCAATTTTCGTGAAAATCGGAGCAACAGCCTAGGAGGAGTTCGAAAAAGTAGATTTTTCGAAAAATTCTAAATGGCGGACAAATTTCCATGACGGAAAATGACGTCATAGGGTGCGATCGAATCGTCTTGAGCTAGGGAATCAGAAGAAATGGGAATTTTGTTTCTAGCCCTTGTGGTTCAAAAGTTATTAGCATAAACATGAGTGCAAATTTGGACAGCTGGTGGCGCTAGAGGGAATGAGTTGGAGACTCCAAATTTGCTATGGTGACTGTTCAGTCTGCCCTCTATCAGTGTGCCAAATTTCATAACTTTCCCGCAAGCGGTTCTATGGGCTGCCATAGACTCCCAGAGCGGAAGAAAAAGAAGAATTATTTTTGGTACGCCAACAGATACAATAGGTGCCTACGCACATTCTGTGCTTGGCCCCTAATAATAATAATAATAAGAACCGGAACAAACACAATAGGTGCCTCCGCACCTTCGGTGCTTGGCCCCTAATAATAATAATAATAAATATAGCTGCAAGCAGCCATTACCGGGGCCAAGCAGAATAAGACGACAAGACATGGCTGAAGGTGTCAGATCAACTGCAACAATGAGCAATTACAGACATTTAAAGAGGATTTTAGACGAAACGGCTGAAAAATCATAGAAACAGTAATTAAAAATATAATTTAATTGATTATCACTTTCGACAAGTAGGTGGCGCAGTTACAAAACTGATGTGGTCAGAGTGAAGTGACAATGTCACATACAAAGTTTGTTGTCAATATGTCAAGGCATTGCAGAGATAAAGCCTGAATAGTGCTATTGGCATCATGCCTCAACTTTGCTGCTGCGCTATACGAAAATGGTTTCGTCTATCGACAAGAAATCCATAACTTTTAGTCGGCACGGTCTGGAGATGATACGATTAGATTTTGGTGAAAATCGGACAAACGGTCTAGGAGGAGTTTGAAAAAGTAGGTTTTGACTGAAAATCAAGATGGCGGACAGGAAGTTTGGCCAAATAAGGAAAACTTGGTATCTATGTTCTCGGCTTGACCCAAGGAATCTATTAAGCATTTCAATAGCCAGATTTATTCAAAAGTTATTAGCCTTTTTGGAAATTTTGTTACAACTTTTGACCACTAGGTGGCGCTGTCTCGAAATATTTTGGGTACCTTCAGGGGATGGTGCTGATGACACAATCTGAGTTTCGTAATATTAAACCAATGCATTTGTTTAGTATAGCATTTTATTTCACAAAATTGTATGGAAGTCAATGGGAATTTCATGTTTTGTTCTATTATAGCGCCACCAAGAGGCTCAGTCCCACCATTTTTTGTATGTGTCCTCAGAGTGAGCCCATACATATGTGTGTCGATTTTGGTGAAAATATCTCAATTATCTTCGGAGTTATAGACATTTATATGAAAAAACACGTAAAAAATGACTGACACATGACTTTAATTGGAATTTACTACCTCTAGACATCAATATTTTCGCATTTGGGCTTTAACGTTTAGTTAACAAGCTATGATTCCAAACTTCTGACGGTGGTTTCGTCTCGATCGGACAAACGGTTTCGAAGATATCGCCTAATGTTTTTTAAGGGCTAAATCACAACGCTACACAAACCGTAAGGCGAAACCTAGCATATTTGGTATCGTTGGACTCGGCAAGGATTCAGGAGTCTAATGAGATGAGATTGGTGAAAATAAGTCGACCACACCCAAAGTTATAAGCATTTGAAAAATAAAATTCACCACTAGGTGGCGCTGTTTCAAAACTTCTCACGCTCCTTCAGAACATCGTGCTGATGACCCATACCGAGTTTCGTAACAATCCGTTCATGCGTTCTTAAAATACAGCATTTTAGCACAAAATTCAAAATGGCCGAAAGTCAAAACGGCCGATATGGTAAAATTTGATATCAGTCGACTCGGCATGTTGCCCTGAATCTAACGAGACCAATTTTATGATTTTTGGACAAAATGTTCAGAAGTTATAAGCAAAAATAGCCATTTTTCATATCTCCGGACCAGTAGGTGGCGCTGCGCCGAAACGCAGCATGTAGCCTCAGGTCATGCTTGTGATGACATGTACCAATTTTGGTCTGAATCCGATAAAGCGTTGCGGAGATACAGCCCTACGACTGTTTTCGCAAGCGCTACGTAAAATATGTTCGAGCGTTATTCGAAAACGGTTTGACGAATCAATTTGAATTCCATAACTTTTTGTCAGCACTGCCTGAAGATGATCTGGTTCAATTTTCGTGCAAATCGGACAAACCGTCTAGGACGAGTTCGAAAAAGTAGCTTTTTCAGCCCATTAAAAATGGCGGCCATATTTATAAGCCGGAAAATGACGTCATAGGGTGCAATCGAATCGGCATGAGCTCGGGAATCAGAGGAAAAAAGAATTTTGTTGATTGGCCAAACGGTTCAAAAGTTATTAGCAAAATAAAAGTGAAATTTTGGACAGGTGGTGGCGCTAGAGGGATTGGTTTTAAGACACCAAATTTGGTATGGTGACTTTTTGGACTGTCCTCTATCATTGTGCCAAATTTCATAACTTTCCCGCAATCGGTTCTATGGGCTGCCATAGACTCCCATGGCGGAAGAAGAATAATAATAAATATAGCTGCAAGCAGCAATTACCGGGGCCAAGCAGAATAAGACGACAAGACATGCCGACATGTCTGAAAGTGTCAGACCAACTGCAACAATGAGCAATTAAAGACATTTAAAGAGGATTTTAGACGAAATGGCTGAAAAATCATAGAAACAGTAATTAAAAATATGATTTAATGGATTATCACTTTCGACAAATAGGTGGCGCAGTTACAAAACTGATGTGATGTGGTCAGAGTGAGGAGACAATGACACATACAAAGTTTGGTGTCAATATGTCAAGGCATTGCAGAGATAAAGCCTGAATAGTGCTATTAGCATCATGCCTCAAATTTGCTGCTGCGCTATACGAAAACGGTTTCGTCAATTGACACGAAATCCATAACTTTTAGTCGGCACAGTCTGGGGATGATACGATTCGATTTTGGTGAAAATCGGACAAACGGTGTGGGAGGAGTTCGAAAAAGTAGGTTTTGAATGAAAATAGCATTTTATCTCACAAAACTGTATTGAAGTCAATGGGAATTTCATGTTTTGTTCTATTATAGCGCCACCAAGAGGCTCAGTCCCACAATTTTTTTTACGTGTCCTCAGAGTGAGCCCATACATATGTGTGTCAGTTTTGGTGAAAATATCTCAATTTGCTTTAGAGTTATAAACATTTATATGAAAAAACACGTAAAAAATGACTGACACATGACTTTGTTTGAATTTTACTACCCCTAAACATCAATATTTTCGCATTTGGGCATTGGCGTGTAGCTATCGACCTATGTTTCCAAACTTCTGACGGTGGTTTCGTCTCGATCGGACAAGCGGTTTCGAAGATATAGCCTAATGTTTTTTAAGCGCTAAATCACAACGCTACACAAACCGTAAGGCGAAACCTAGCATGTTTGGTATCGTAGGACTCGGCAAGGTTTCAGGAGTCTAATTAGATGAGTCTCGTGAAAATAAGTCGACCGCACCCAAAGTTATAAGCATTTGAAAAAAAAAATTCCCCACTAGGTGGCGCTGTTTCGAAACTTCTCACACTCCTTCAGGACATCGTGCTGATGACCCATGCCAAGTTTCGTAACAATCCGTTCATGCGTTCATAAAATACAGCATTTTAGCACATAATTCAAAATGGCCGACAGTCAAAATGGCCGATATGGTAAAATTGGATATCAGTCGACTCGGCATGTCGCCCTGAATCTAACGAGACCAATTTTATGATTTTTGGACAAACTGTTCAGAAGTTATAAGCAAAAATAGCCATTTTTCATATCTCCGGACCAGTAGGTGGCGCTGCGCCGAAACGCAGCATGTAGCCTCAGGTCATGCTTGTGATGACATGTACCAAGTTTGGTCTGAATACGATAAACCGTTGCAGAGATACAGCCTTACGACTGTTTTTGCAGGCGCTACGTAAAATTTGTTCGTGCGTTTATTGAAAACGGTTTGACGAATCAATTTGAATTCCATAACTTTTGGTCAGCACTGCCTGAAGATGATCTGGTTCAATTTTCGTGCAAATCGGACAAACCGTCTAGGACGAGTTCGAAAAAGTAGATTTTTCGAATGAATCAAAATGGCGGCCATATTTTTATTACAGAAAATGAAGTCATAGGATGCAATCGAATCGGCATGAGCTCAGGAATCAGAGGAAAAAATAATTTTGTTGATTGGCCTTACAGTTCAAAAGTTATTAGCAAAATAAAAGTGAAACTTTGGACAGGTGGTGGCGCTAGAGGGAATGACTTAGAAACACCAAAATTGGTGTATTTAATGTTGGGACTGTGCTCTATCAGAATGTCAAACCAAAACAACTTTCCCGCAATCGGTTCTATGGGCTGCCATAGACTCCAAGAGCGGAAGAAGAAGAAGAAGAAGAAGAAGAATAATAAATATAGCTGCAAGCAGCAATTACCGGGGCCAAGCAGAATAAGACGACAAGACATTTCGACATGTTTGAAAGTGTCAGACCAACTGCAACAATGAGCAATTAAAGACATTTAAAGAGGATTTTAGGCAAAATGGCTGAAAAATCATAGAAACAATAATTAAAAATATGATGTAATGGATTATCACTTTCGACCAATAGGTGGTGCAGTTACAAAACTGATGTGATGTGGTCAGAGTGAAGTGACAATGACACATGCAAAGTTTGGTGTCAATATGTCAAGGCATTGCAGACATAAAGCCTGAATAATGCTTTTAGCATCATGCCTCAAATTTGCTGCTGCGCTATACGAAAACGGTTTCGTCAATCGACACGAAATCCATAACTTTCAGTCGGCACGGTCTGGAGATGATATGATTCGATTTTGGTGAAAATCGGACAAACGGTGTAGGAGGAGTTCGAAAAAGTAGGTTTTTAATGAAAATAGCATTTTATTTCACAAAACTGTATTGAAGTCAATGGGAATTTTATGTTTTGTTCTATTATAGCGCCACCAAGAGGCTCAGTCTCACAATTTTTTTTACGTGTCCTCAGAGTGAGCCCATACATATGTGTGTCAGTTTTGGTGAAAAAATCTCAATTTGCTTCAGAGTTATAGGCATTTATATGAAAAAACACGTAAAAAATGACTGACACATGACTTTGTTTGGAATTTACTACCCCTAAACATCAATATTTTCGCATTTGGGCATTGGCGTATAGCTATCGACCTATGTTTCCAAACTTCTGACGGTGGTTTCGTCTCGATCGGACTAGCGGTTTCGAAGATATAGCCAAATGTTTTTTAAGCGCTAAATCACAACGCTACACAAACCGTAAGGCAAAACCTAGCATGTTTGGTATCGTAGGACTCGGCAAGGTTTCAGGAGTCTAATTAGAAGAGTCTCGTGAAAATAAGTTGACCACACCCAAAGTTATAAGCATTTGAAAAAAAAAATTCACCACTAGGTGGCGCTGTTTCGAAACTTCTCACGCTCCTTCAGGACAACGTGCTGATGACCCATACCAAGTTTCGTAACAATTCGTTCATGCATTCTTAAAATACAGTATTTTAGCACAAAATTCAAAATGGCCGACAGTCAAAAGGGCCGATATGGTAAAACTGGATATCATACGAATCGGCATATTGCCCTGAATGTAACGATACCAATTTTATGATTTTTGGACAAACTGTTCAGAAGTTATAAGCAAAAATAGCCATTTTTCATATCTCCGGACCAGTAGGTGGCGCTGCGCCGAAACGCAGCATGTAGCCTCAGGTCATGCTTGTGAGTACATGTACCAAGTTTGGTCTGAATACGATAAACCGTTGCGGAGATACAGCCTTACGACTGTTTTTGCTAGAGCTACGTAAAATGTATTCGTGCGTTTATCGAAAACGGTTTGACGAATCAATTTGAATTCCATAACTTTTGGTCAACACTGCCTGAAGATGATCTGGTTCAATTTTCGTGCAAATCGGACAAACCGTCTAGGACGAGTTCGAAAAAGTAGCTTTTTCAGAAAATTAAAAATGGCGGCCATAGTTATATGACGGAAAATGACATCATAGGGTGCAATCGAATCGGCATGAGCTCAGAAATAAGAGGAAAAAAGAATTTTGTTGATTGGCCTTACGGTTCAAAAGTTATTAGCAAAATAAAAGTGAAACTTTGGACAGGTGGTGGCGCTAGAGGGAATGACTTAGAAACACAAAAATTGGTGTATTTAATGTTGGGACTGTCCTCTATCAGAATGTCAAACCAAAACAACTTTCCCGCAATCGGTTCTATGGGCTGCCATAGACGCCCAGTCGGAAGAAGAATAATAATAATAAGAACCGGAACAAACACAATAGGTGCCTCCGCACCTTCGGTGCTTGGCCCCTAATAATAAATATAGCTGCAAGCAGCAATTATCGGGGCCAAGCGCAAGCAGATGACAGGATATGCCAACATGGCTGAAGGTGTCAGACCATCTGCAACAATGAGCAATTAAATACATTTAAAGAGGATTTTAGGCGAAATGGCTGAAAAATCATATAAAAAGTCATTCAAAATATGATTTGATGGATTATCACTTTCGACCAATAGGTGGCGCAGTTACAAATGTGATGTGATGTGGTCAGAGTGAAGTGACAATGACACATACAAAGTTTGGTGTCAATATGTCAAGGCATTGCAGAGATAAAGCCTGAATAGTGCTTTTAGCATCATGCCTCAAGTTTGCTGCTACGCTATACGAAAACGGTTTCGTCTATAGACACGAAATCCATAACTTTTAGTCAGCACAGTCTGGAGATGATACGATTCGATTTTGGTGAAAATCGGACAAACGGTCTAGGAGGAGTTCGAAAAAGTAGGTTTTGAATGAAAATCAAGATGGCGGACAGGAAGTTTGGCCAAATAAGGAAAACTTGGTATCTATGTTCTCGGCTTGACCCAAGGAATCTATTAAGACCAGTGGCATTTCAGTAGCCAGATTTATTCAAAAGTTATTAGCCTTTTTGGAAATGTTGTTATAACTTTTGACCACTAGGTGGCACTGTCTTGAAATATTTTGGGTACCTTCAGGGAATGGTGCTGATGGCACATTTTGAGTTTTGTAATATTACACCAATGCATTTGTTTAGTATAGCATTTTATTTCACAAAACTGTATTGAAGTCAATGGGAATTTCATGTTTTGTTCTATTATAGCGCTACCAAGAGGCTGAGTCCCACCATTTTTTTTACATGTCCTCAGAGTGAGCTCGTACATATGTGTGTCGATTTTGGTGAAAATATATCAATTCGCTTCGGAGTTATAGACATTTATATGAAAAAACACGTAAAAAATGACTGACACATGACTTTGATTGGAATTTACTACCCCTAAACATCAATATTTTCGCATTTGGGCATTGGCATATAGCTATCGACCTATGTTTCCAAACTTCTGAAGGTGGTTTCGTCTCGATCGGACTAGCGGTTTCGAAGATATAGCCAAATGTTTTTTAAGCGCTAAATCACAACGCTACACAAACCGTAAGGCAAAACCTAGCATGTTTGGTATCGTGGGACTCGGCAACGATTCAGGACTCTAATGAGATGAGTCTCGTGAAAATAAGTCGACCACACCCAAAGTTATAAGCATTTGGAAGCATTTGGGAAAAAAAATTCACCACTAGGTGGCACTGTTTCGAAACTTCTCAGGCTCCTTCAGGGCATCGTGCTGATGATCCATTCCGAGTTTTGTAACGATACGTTCACGCGTTCATAAAATACAGCATTTTAGCACATAATTCAAAATGGCCGACAGCCAAAATGGCTGATCGGGGAAAATTGGATATCAGTCGACTCGGCATGATGCCCTGAATCTAACGAGACCACTTTTATGATTTTTGGACAAACCATTCAGAAGTTATAAGCAAAAATAGCCATTTTTCATATCTCCGGACCAGTAGGTGGCACTGTGCCGAAACGCAGCATGTTGCCTCAGGTCATGCTTGTGATGAGATGTACCAAGTTTGGTCTTAATATGATAAAGTGTTGAGGAGATACTGGCTTGTGTCTGTTTTCGCAAGCGCTACGTAAAATTTGTTTGCGCGGTATTCGAGAACGGTTTGATGAATCAACACGAATTCCATAACTTTTTGTCGGCATGGTCTGAAGATGATCTGATTCAATTTTCGTGGAAATTGGAGCAACGGCCTAGGAGGAGTTTGAAAAAGTAGGTTTTTCGGAAAATTCAAAATGGCGGAAAAATTATTATGACGAAAAATGACGTCATAGGGTGCAATCGAATCGCCCTGAGCTCAGAAATCAGAGGAAAAAAGAATTTTGTTTCTAGCCCTTGTGGTTCAAAAGTTATTAGCATAAACATGAGTGAAACTTTGGACAGTTGGTGGCGCTAGAGGGAATGACTTAGACACACCAAAATTGGTGTATTTAATGTTGGGACTGTCCTCTATCAGAATGTCAAACCATTACAACTTTCCCGCGATCGGTTCTATGGGCTGCCATAGACTCCCAGTCGGAAGAAGGAAGAATAATAATAATAAATATAGCTGCAAGCAGCAATTATCGGGGCCAAGCGCAAGCAGATGACAGGATATGCCAACATGGCTGAAGGTGTCAGACCATCTGCAACAATGAGCAATTAAATACATTTAAAGAGGATTTTAGGCGAAATGGCTGAAAAATCATATAAAAAGTCATTCAAAATATGATTTAATGGATTATCACTTTCGACCAATAGGTGGCGCAGTTACAAATGTGATGTGATGTGGTCAGAGTGAAGTGACAATGACACATACAAAGTTTGGTGTCAATATGTCAAGGCATTGCAGAGATAAAGCCTGAATAGTGCTTTTAGCATCATGCCTCAAGTTTGCTGCTACGCTATACGAAAACGGTTTCGTCTATAGACACGAAATCCATAACTTTTAGTCAGCACAGTCTGGAGATGATACGATTCGATTTTGGTGAAAATCGGACAAACGGTCTAGGAGGAGTTCGAAAAAGTAGGTTTTGAATGAAAATCAAGATGGCGGACAGGAAGTTTGGCCAAATAAGGAAAACTTGGTATCTATGTTCTCGGCTTGACCCAAGGAATCTATTAAGACCAGTGACATTTCAGTAGTCAGATTTATTCAAAAGTTATTAGCCTTTATGGAAATGTTGTTATAACTTTTGACCACTAGGTGGCACTGTCTTGAAATATTTTGGGTACCTTCAGGGAATGGTGCTGATGGCACATTTTGAGTTTCGTAATATTACACCAATGCATTTGTTTAGTATAGCATTTTATTTCACAAAACTGTATTGAAGTCAATGGGAATTTCATGTTTTGTTCTATTATAGCGCTACCAAGAGGCTGAGTCCCACCATTTTTTTTACATGTCCTCAGAGTGAGCTCGTACATATGTGTGTCGATTTTGGTGAAAATATCTCAATTCACTTCGGAGTTATAGACATTTATATGAAAAAACACGTAAAAAATGACTGACACATGACTTTGATTGGAATTTACTACCCCTAAACATCAATATTTTCGCATTTGGGCATTGGCGTATAGCTATCGACCTATGTTTCCAAACTTCTGAAGGTGGTTTCGTCTCGATCGGACTAGCGGTTTCGAAGATATAGCCAAATGTTTTTTAAGCGCTAAATCACAACGCTACACAAACCGTAAGGCAAAACCTAGCATGTTTGGTATCGTGGGACTCGGCAACGATTCAGGACTCTAATGAGATGAGTCTCGTGAAAATAAGTCGACCACACCCAAAGTTATAAGCATTTGGAAGCATTTGGGAAAAAAAAATCACCACTAGGTGGCACTGTTTCGAAACTTCTCAGGCTCCTTCAGGGCATCGTGCTGATGATCCATTCCGAGTTTTGTAACGATACGTTCACGCGTTCATAAAATACAGCATTTTAGCACATAATTCAAAATGGCCGACAGCCAAAATGGCTGATCGGGGAAAATTGGATATCAGTCGACTCAGCATGATGCCCTGAATCTAACGAGACCACTTTTATGATTTTTGGACAAACCATTCAGAAGTTATAAGCAAAAATAGCCATTTTTCATATCTCCGGACCAGTAGGTGGCACTGTGCCGAAACGCAGCATGTTGCCTCAGGTCATGCTTGTGATGAGATGTACCAAGTTTGGTCTTAATATGATAAAGTGTTGAGGAGATACTGGCTTGTGTCTGTTTTCGCAAGCGCTACGTAAAATTTGTTTGCGCGGTATTCGAGAACGGTTTGATGAATCAACACGAATTCCATAACTTTTTGTCGGCATGGTCTGAAGATGAGCTGATTCAATTTTCGTGGAAATTGGAGCAACGGCCTAGGAGGAGTTTGAAAAAGTAGGTTTTTCGGAAAATTCAAAATGGCGGAAAAATTATTATGACGAAAAATGACGTCATAGGGTGCAATCGAATCGCCCTGAGCTCAGAAATCAGAGGAAAAAAGAATTTTGTTTCTAGCCCTTGTGGTTCAAAAGTTATTAGCATAAACATGAGTGAAACTTTGGACAGTTGGTGGCGCTAGAGGGAATGACTTAGACACACCAAAATTGGTGTATTTAATGTTGGGACTGTCCTCTATCAGAATGTCAAACCATTACAACTTTCCCGCGATCGGTTCTATGGGCTGCCATAGACTCCCAGTCGGAAGAAGGAAGAATAATAATAATAATAAATATAGCTGCAAGCAGCAATTACCGGGGCCAAGCAGAATAAGACGACAAGACATGCCGACATGTCTGAAAGTGTCAGACCAACTGCAACAATGAGCAATTAAAGACATTTAAAGAGGATTTTAGACGAAATGGCTGAAAAATCATAGAAACAGTAATTAAAAATATGATTTAATGGATTATCACTTTCGACAAATAGGTGGCGCAGTTACAAAACTGATGTGATGTGGTCAGAGTGAGGAGACAATGACACATACAAAGTTTGGTGTCAATATGTCAAGGCATTGCAGAGATAAAGCCTGAATAGTGCTATTAGCATCATGCCTCAAATTTGCTGCTGCGCTATACGAAAACGGTTTCGTCAATTGACACGAAATCCATAACTTTTAGTCGGCACAGTCTGGGGATGATACGATTCGATTTTGGTGAAAATCGGACAAACGGTGTGGGAGGAGTTCGAAAAAGTAGGTTTTGAATGAAAATAGCATTTTATCTCACAAAACTGTATTGAAGTCAATGGGAATTTCATGTTTTGTTCTATTATAGCGCCACCAAGAGGCTCAGTCCCACAATTTTTTTTACGTGTCCTCAGAGTGAGCCCATACATATGTGTGTCAGTTTTGGTGAAAATATCTCAATTTGCTTTAGAGTTATAAACATTTATATGAAAAAACACGTAAAAAATGACTGACACATGACTTTGTTTGAATTTTACTACCCCTAAACATCAATATTTTCGCATTTGGGCATTGGCATATAGCTATCGACCTATGTTTCCAAACTTCTGACGGTGGTTTCGTCTCGATCGGACAAGCGGTTTCGAAGATATAGCCTAATGTTTTTTAAGCGCTAAATCACAACGCTACACAAACCGTAAGGCGAAACCTAGCATGTTTGGTATCGTAGGACTCGGCAAGGTTTCAGGAGTCTAATTAGATGAGTCTCGTGAAAATAAGTCGACCGCACCCAAAGTTATAAGCATTTGAAAAAAAAAATTCCCCACTAGGTGGCGCTGTTTCGAAACTTCTCACACTCCTTCAGGACATCGTGCTGATGACCCATGCCAAGTTTCGTAACAATCCGTTCATGCGTTCATAAAATACAGCATTTTAGCACATAATTCAAAATGGCCGACAGTCAAAATGGCCGATATGGTAAAATTGGATATCAGTCGACTCGGCATGTCGCCCTGAATCTAACGAGACCAATTTTATGATTTTTGGACAAACTGTTCAGAAGTTATAAGCAAAAATAGCCATTTTTCATATCTCCGGACCAGTAGGTGGCGCTGCGCCGAAACGCAGCATGTAGCCTCAGGTCATGCTTGTGATGACATGTACCAAGTTTGGTCTGAATACGATAAACCGTTGCGGAGATACAGCCTTACGACTGTTTTTGCTAGAGCTACGTAAAATGTATTCGTGCGTTTATCGAAAACGGTTTGACGAATCAATTTGAATTCCATAACTTTTGGTCAACACTGCCTGAAGATGATCTGGTTCAATTTTCGTGCAAATCGGACAAACCGTCTAGGACGAGTTCGAAAAAGTAGCTTTTTCAGAAAATTAAAAATGGCGGCCATATTTATATGACGGAAAATGACATCATAGGGTGCAATCGAATCGGCATGAGCTCAGAAATAAGAGGAAAAAAGAATTTTGTTGATTGGCCTTACGGTTCAAAAGTTATTAGCAAAATAAAAGTGAAACTTTGGACAGGTGGTGGCGCTAGAGGGAATGACTTAGAAACACAAAAATTGGTGTATTTAATGTTGGGACTGTCCTCTATCAGAATGTCAAACCAAAACAACTTTCCCGCAATCGGTTCTATGGGCTGCCATAGACGCCCAGTCGGAAGAAGAATAATAATAATAATAATAATAATTAAAGCTGCAAGCAGCATTTAGCGGGGTTCAAGCATTTAGGGTCTTTAAGCACATAAGGCAGTTTAGTGAGTTTTTGTTTAGGATTTACAGGCTTTTGAGTGTTTTTTGCCATACCCATTTTCTAAATGATCCTGTTATGGCTACCCAATGGGTAAAGTTAAAGTTTTTTATATAATTAATAATCTAGAGCTTCCAGAGAATTGTACTGCACTGGTATATTTCTGATCGGGCGAAAAACCTAGGACTAGTTCGCAAAAGTAGGTTTTTAACATAATCGCAAGTATTTAATGAACAAATTGATTGACAGCAGTAGTTCTTGAGGCAAAGTTGTTCAGTATGAGGAGATCTATCAAATGATATGCATCACGTGATTACATAGCCGTAAAACCTGTTAGCATCAACTAGTGGCTGATTTTTCAAAATTCTTACAGACCTCTAGGGCCACGAGTCGAACATGCCCACCGAGTTTCGTTCTGATCGGCCTCCGTTAAGAGCAAACTAACAGCTTTGAATTAAAATGGTGAGGTATCCTGTTGTAAACATCAACCATGCCTGTTGACAGTTCTCTTTTGTGGGAAGGGAATGAAAAGTTCTCAAATCCGCAGCACAGCCTCAGACATAACATTTATATCCATGATCTGCCATTTTCACTATTGTCCTTGCTTGCTTCTTCACAATACCTGCAGATCTTCTGATGATTTGGCTGTGCAGGTCCACATTAACACTGCCTGGCCTAGAAAATGGACTGGGAAATGCAAATTTGGGGGGTATAAATATTAATGATCCTGACTCCAACGTCACAGTCGGTGTTATGGTGGGATTCACTCATTTTTCAGCGGTCTTTTGCAAACAGGAGATTTACACATGAAGGAGGAAACAATGGTGTTTGAGGCTCACGGTATGTCAGTTCCATGTCCAGAACTCTTATCATTCAACTATGCCAAGATAAATACAGTTTTCAATTGTATGGCACCTTTAAAATAGATGATTAGTAATATAATGCTTACTTGGAGTCTGAAATGGCTTTAACAAAAGAAGAAAAATATTCTTAGATTTCTGTTCATTCTAATCATGTACAAATAAAGTAGCACAGTAAGATTACATTTATTTGAATGCATTAGTGAGTGTGTGATTGTGCTGTGTGTGCAGCATGTCAATACTAAAAGTGAAGGTGTAGTTGATATCTTTGGTGATAATATCTGTAGTAATCATAAAAAAACAATTAAGAAATAAAGAATTAAAATTACAAATAATATTCTATTAAGATATGAGTTATAATAACATGATTTGCAATAGTAATAATATCAATAATATATGCACAATACACACAGATTAGACTATCAGGTCTGTGTTTTACAAAAACATTAGTATTGCAGCCAATGTGAGTCTGTGGGATTTATAAACAGACAAAATATGATTTGAAATGTTATTTTAATGATTTTATTAAGTTTAAACAATATTTCAAATGGAAAAAAAATGAAAAATAATATTTTAGTGAGCAGAATGAACCAATGAGTGTTCTTCTTCTGGTGGTTAAAATGTAAATGAAAACAATAATACTTAAACAATAATACTTAATACACTAACCATGCTTGAACACACACATGCACACACATTTTGTTGTAGATGTAGATATTTAAAATAAAAGATAGGTAACAAAATGATAATTGCAAATCTCCTCTGTATAACACCATTTTCAGATTTCAAATTAATCACTGAGAGGCAGAATTGTTCAAACTGAGAGCTCAGTAAAAATGAAGTGATAAACTTTGACAAAACATGACTGTGTTATAATAGGTGATTTTCATGCAATAATTTTATATAGTCCAAAAACTTATGCAAAAGCACAGATGAAAATATTTTATTAAGTAGAATGTCCTGCTTCCATAGTAGAAGACCACTAATTGACTCACTTTCATTTGAAAGACTTTTTTTATCCACCAGTAAAACAAAGCAGTTTCTCCATGTTCTTTCCATTAAGCATGCTTAAACAGACAGACACACACACAAACACATCCACACACACACACACACACACACACACACACACACACACACACACACACACACACACACACACACAAAGACAAATATGTTTTCAATGTTTTTAGGATGTGATATTGTGAAAATATCTTCATCTCCTCATCTTGAACAACTTTGCCTCAAGAATCACTAATGTCAATCAAACCGTTCATAATCATAATAAAAAAATAAAATATATACAAATATCATAATAAAAAAAAAAAATCATAATAAAAAAGATTGCTTCTTAAAGCATTTGTTTATTTCCCAATACTGAAAGCGAATTAAAAGATCATGCGTAATCCTGCTGCTCCCTCTAGTGGACAACAGTGGTATCATAGCTTACATTTTACAGTTGAAGTGTTTGAATGAATGAATGGGAATTTGTTTTTTTACTTATATCTCAGGAACCAAAAGGCGAAAAATTCTGAAACTCAGAGCATAGATAGTGCTTGAGGAGCCCTGTTGAATGAGACCATCAAGGTGTTTTTGGGCGATTGGGGCTGGGAGTTATGGCTGTTATAAGGCATATCTGTTCGGGCTATTATCTCTGGAATGCCCAGGGCAAATAACACCACATTTGAATCGAAGCTAGCCAAAGACGGGACCTTTCCAACGAGCTCTCACACAATGTTCGGGGTGGTCTGGGTCGGGAGTAATGGTCGTTCAAAATCGGGGGTCCCGCGGACTGGCGATGCGCGGGGGGCGCGCTCCCGAGGCCCGCGACGACACGTTTCGATCAAGAGCCCGGAGATGTCCTCACCATCAAAATTTGAGCGCGCAATGACTTTCCGTTTTCGAGTTATGAATGAATTTGTATTCGGGGGCGTGGCTTAAATGCCGTTATACTTTCGTTTCATTTCATTCATTTACTTTCGTCCATTTCCATATCTCAGTGTAACACAATTGTCAATAGTAATACTCAATAGATGAGTTTTGACAAAATGTGATTGTAAATGTTAAAATAATGATTTTATAAAGTCTAAATATGAATTTTATAACAATATTAGGGAGTAGTATGATGAAATGACAGCAGGGGGCAGTAAAATACCACTTATTGGCTTAATATGTCATTATATTCATATAAAATCACCTTTTGAAGAAGTTAAACTTTTTTTCTGATAATTATTGATCTAGAGAGTTCAGAGAATTGTGCTGCACTGGTTTTGAACATTATGATATGAACATTATATGATGATAGAAGACACCATTTACAGCAAATACAGGCAATTTACCATAGGAAATATATGGTTTTAAAGCGTTTTAACAGTTATAGCGCCAACTATGGTCCGATCTCCATAAAATTTCCCATGCTTCTTTAGCAGGTTATGACACATATGCTCATCAATTTTTGTGAAGTTCTGAGTTTTCGTTTAGGATTTATAGGCTTTTGAGTGCATTTTACCACGCCCCTTTTCTAAATGACCCTATTACAGCCATACTCATGCAAAAGTTAAACTTTTTTTTGATAATTATTGATCTAGAGAGTCCAGAGAATTGTCCTAGACTGGTGTGGTTCCGATCGGGCGAAAAACCAGGGACTAGTTCGCAAAAGTAGGTTTTTAACATATTCATGAATATTTAATGAACGGTTTAATTGACAGCAATGGTTCTAGAGGCAAAGTTGTTCAGGATGAGCAGATCTATCAAATGATATGCATTTTGTGACGATAAGTGTAACACCACGTGATTACAGAGCCATAAAACTCGTTAGCGCCAACTAGTGGCCGATTTCTTTCAAAATTCTTACAGACCTTTAGGGCCATGAGTCGAACATGCTCATCGAGTTTCGTTCCGATCGGCCTCCGTTAACCTTGTCTAATAGGTGCTCAAACTTCATTGGCCGATGGCGGCCATGTTTTTTGAGATACGCCAATGTCCTCATACACATACATGGCACCTTGGACCAAGACACTGCATACCAATTTTCAAGTCAATCGGACTAACGGTCAGGTGGTTATAGCCTGTTTTATGTTTTTTTCAATTTATAGCGCCACCATGAGGCCAATCGTCGCGATTTTTTTACTGTGACCCCAGATTAAACTCATACACATGTGTACCAAGCTTGGTGAAGATACCTCATTTACATCGGGAGTTATAGCCATTTTAGTAAAATAGGCCCCTCCCACAACGTACGTTTTGGCGCCCCTTAGCGACCGTGAATCGAAATTTCCACTTTTTTTCGATAATTATTGATATTCAGTCTCCAGAGAACATTTCTGCACTAGTTTGGTTCCAATCGGGCAAAAAACCAGGGACTAGTTCGCAAAAGTAGGTTTTTGACAAAATTCAAAATGGCGGAAAATCTATCATGGCGGAAATGAAATCGGAGATATACGTTTTGTTCGTCAGGCGTCTAGCTTTCCAATGATATAAGACACTTGAGTCTACGACATACGGTCTAGGAGTTATGAGCAGTTTCGCGCTTTTGGTTGTTATAGCGCCACCTATGGGCCAATCGGGGTCATAATCTCTGAACCTTTCCTCGATTTTTGTACTACCATCTGTCAAAGTTTCAAAGTTCCAGCTCTTACGGTTTGGGCTGCACGATGCGTTTTACGGCGGAATAATAATAATAATAATAATAATAATTAAAGCTGCAAGCAGCATTTATCGGGGTTCAAGCAGTTAAGGCCTTTAAGGCCTTTAAGCACACAAGCATCAAAAGACATTAAGTTTTATTTAGCAGGCATTTAACAATTGACATAATAGACGGAAAAGACCATTTACAGCCAATACAGGCAGTTTACCATGGGAAATATATGGTTTTAAAGCTTTTTAACAGTTATAGCGCCACCTTTGGTCCGATCTCCATAAAATTTGGCATGCTTGTTAATGATGTTATGTCATATATGCTCACCAATTTTTGTGAAGTTCTGAGTTTTCATTTATGATTTATAGGCATTTTAGTGTATTTTGCCACGCCCCTTTTGTAAATTACCCTGTTACAGCCAGGCAAATGCAAAAGTTCAACTTTTTTTTGATAATTATTTATCTAGAGAGTCCAGAGAATTGTCCTAGACTGGTCTGGTTCCGATCGGGCGAAAAACCAGGGACTAGTTCGCAAAAGTAGGTTTTTAACATATTCATGAATATTTAATGAACGGTTTGATTGACAGCAATGGTTCTTGAGGCAAAGTTGTTTAGCATGAGGAGATCTATCAAATGATATGCATTTTGTGACAATAAGTGTAACACCACGTGATTACAGAGCCTTAAAACTCGTTAGCGCCAACTAGTGGCCGATTTCTTTCAAAATTGTTACAGACCTCTAGGGGCTTGAGCCGAACATGCCCACCGAGTTTCGCTCCGATCGGACTTCGTTAACGGTGCTCAAACCTCATTGGCCAATGGCGGCCATGTTTTTCGAGATACGCCAATATCCATTTACACATACATGGCCCCTTGGGCCAAGACACTGCATACCAAATTTCAAGTCATTCGGAAAAACGGTCAGGTGTCTATACGTTTTTTTTTTTTTATAGCGCCACCATGTGGCCAATTGACGCAATTTTTTTTTACTGTGACCTCAGAGTGGCCTCTTACACATGTGTACCAAGTTTGGTGAAGTTTACTTAATTACTTCTTGAGTTATAGCCATTTTAGTAAAATAGGCTCCTCCCACAACGTTAATTTTGCACCCCCTAGGTACCATGAATCGAAATTTCAACGTTTTTTCAATAATTATTGATCTTCAGACTCCAGAGAACAATTCTGCACTGGTTTGGTTCCGATCGGGCGAAAAACCAGGGACTAGTTTGCAAAAGTAGTTTTTTGACAAAATTCAAAATGGCGAAAAATCTATCATGGCGGAAATGAAATCGGAGATATACGTTTTTTTCTTCAGGAGCTCTGGATTTCAATGATATAAGACACTTGAAGCTACGCCTTACGGTCTGGGAGTTCTGAGCAGTTTCGCGCTTTTGATTGCTATAGCGCCACCTATGGGCCGATTGGGCTGAGTCCGTGTATCTGAGTAGCGAGCAATAGTACTACCATCTGGCAAAGTTTCAAGTCTCTAGGTCTTACGGTTTGGGCTGCACGATGCGTTTTATGGCGGAAAAATAATAATAATAAAAATCAGGACAATTACAATAGGGTTTCAGCACTTCGTGCTTGAACCCCTAATAATAATAATAATAATAATTAAAGCTGCAAGCAGCATTTATCGGGGTTCAAGCAGTTAAGGTCTTTAAGACCTTTAAGCACAAAAGCATCAAAAGTTATTAAGTTTTATTTAGCAAGCATTTAACCACTGACATATATGACTCCAACGTCACAGTCAGTGTTATGCTGGGATTCACTCATTTTTCAGCGGTCTTTTGCAAACAGGAGATTTACACATGAAGGAGAAAACAATGGTGTTTGAGGCTCACGGTATGTCAGTTCCATGTCCAGAACTCTTATCATTCAACTATGCCAAGATAAATACAGTTTTCAATTGTATGGCACCTTTAAAATAGATGATTAGTAATGTAATGCTTACTTGCAGTCTGAAATGGCTTTAACAAAAGAAGAAAAATATTCTTAGATTTCTGTTCATTCTAATCATGTACAAATAAAGTAGCACAGTAAGATTACATTTATTTGAATGCATTAGTGAGTGTGTGATTGTGCTGTGTGTGCAGCTTATCAATACTAAAAGTGAAGGTGTAGTTGATATCTTTGGTGATAATATCTGTAATCATAAAAAACAAAAACAATTAAGAAATAAAGAATTAAAATTACAAATAATATTCTATTAAGATATGAGTTACAATAACATGATTTGTAATAGTAATAATATCAATAATATATGCACAATACACACAGTTTAGACTATCAGGTCTGTGTTTTACAAAAACATTAGTATTGCAGCCAATGTGAGTCTGTGGGATTTATAAACAGACAAAATATGATTTGAAATGTTATTTTAATGATTTTATTAAGTTTAAACAATATTTCAAATGGTAAAAAAAAAATAATAATAATATTTTAGTGGGTAGAATGAACCAATGAGTGTTCTTCTTCTGGTGGTTAAAATGTAAATGAAAACAATAATACTTAAACAATAATACTTAATACACTAACCATGCTTGAACACACACATGCACACACATTTTGTTGTAGATGTAGATATTTAAAATAAAAGATAGGTAACAAAATGATAATTGCAAATCTCCTCTGTATAACACCATTTTCAGATTTCAAATTAATCACTGAGAGGCAGAATTGTTCAAACTGAGAGCTCAGTACAAATGAAGTGATAAACTTTGACAAAACATGATTGTGTTATAATAGGTGATTTTCATGCAAGTAATTTTATATAGTCCAAAACTTAATGCAAAAGCACAGATGAAAATATTTTATTAAGTAGAATGTCCTGCAGAGGGCAGTAGAAGACCACTAATTGACTCACTTTCATTTGAAAGACTTTTTTATCCACCAGTAAAACAAAGCAGTTTCTCCATGTTCTTTCCATTAAGCATGCTTACACACACAGACACACACACAGACACAAACACATCCACACACACAAAGACAAATGTTTTCAATGTTTTTAGGATGTGATATTGTGAAAATATCTTCATCTCCTCATCCTGAATAACTTTGACTCAAGAATTACTAATGTCAATCAAACCGTTCATAATCATAATAAAAAAAAAAAAAAAATATATATATACAAATATCATAAAAAAAAAAACATCATAATAAAAAAAGATTGCTTCTTAAAGCATTTGTTTATTTCCCAATACTGAAAGCGAATTAAAAGATCATGCGTAATCCTGCTGCTCCCTCTAGTGGACAACAGTGGAATTACAGTCTCCATCTTACAGTTGAAGTGTTTGAATGAATGAATGGGAATTTGGTTTTTCACTTATATCTCGGGAACCAGAAGGCGAAAAATTCTGAAACTCAGAGCATAGATAGTGCTTGAGGAGTCCTGTTGAATGAGACCATCGCAGTGTTTTTGGGCGATTGGGCCCGGGAGTTATGAGGCATATTATTTTGGGGCTTTTATCTCTGGAATGCCCAGGGCAAATTACACCACATTTGAATCGATGCTAGCCAAGGACGCGCCCTTTCCAACGAGCTCTCACACAAGGTTCGGGGTGGTCTGGGTCGGGAGTTACGGGCGTTCAAAGTCGGGGTCCCGCGGACTAACGATCCGCGGGGGGGGGGGGCGCTCCCGAGGCCCGCGACCATACGTTTCGATCAAGAGCCCGGAGACGTCCTTACCATCAAAATTTGAACGCGCAGCGACTTTCCGTTTTCGAGTTATGAGTGAATTTGTACTGGGGGGGCGTGGCCTAAATGGCGGCCTCCGTTTTTACTTTCGTTTCTGGATTCCATTCATTAATGTGACACAATTGTCAATAGTAATACTTCAATAGATGAGTTTTGACAAAATGTGATTGTAAATGTTAAAATAATGATTTTATAAAGTCTAAATATGAATTATATAGCAATATTAGGGAGTAGTATGATGAAATGACAGCAGGGGGCAGTACAATACCACTTATTGGCTTAATATGCCATGTTATATATTTTTTTACATTTTTAACTGTTATAGAGGCAAATTTTGTCCGATCTGTCTGAAATTTTTCATACTTCTTAAGAGTCACATGTTCTGACTTGTTTTTATTAAAGAGATATAGGCTTTTGGAGACACTTGGTCAAGGCTACATATTGAAGTGACACTATTATAGCCATCCAAATGAAGAAGTTATACTTTTTCTGATAATTATTGTTCTAGAGAGTCCAGAGAATTGCACTGCACTGGTTTTGAACATTATTATATGAACATTATATGATTATATGAAAATACCATTTACAGCCAATACGGGCAATTTACCATATAATATATGATTTTAAAGCGTTTTAACAGTTATAGCGCCACCTATTGTCCGATCTCCATGAAATGTTGCATGCTTGTTAAGGATGTTATGTCACATATGCTCACCAATTTTTGTGAAGTTCTGAGTTTTTATTTAGGATTTATAGACTTTTTAGTGTATTTTGCCACGCCCATTTTATAAATGACCCTATTACAGCCATTCAAATGCAAAAGTTCAACTTTTTTTCGATAATTATTGATCTAGAGAGTCCAAAGAATTGTCCTAGACTGGTTTGGTTCCGATCGGGCGAAAAACCAGGGACTAGTTCGCAAAAGTAGGTTTTTAACATGTTCGCGAATATTTAATGAACGGTTTGATTGACAGCAATGGTTCTAGAGGCAAAGTTGTTCAGCATAAGCAGATCTATCAAATGATATGCATTTTGTGATGATAAGTGTAACAACACGTGATTACAGAGCCATAAAACTCATTAGCGCCAACTAGTGGCCGATTTCTTTCAAAATTCTTACAGACCTCTAGGGCCATGAGCCGAACATGCCCATTGAGTTTCGTTCCGATCGGCCTCCGTTAACCTTGTCTAATAGGTGCTCAAACTTCATTGGCCGATGGCGGCCATGTTTTTTGAGATACGCCAATGTCCTCATACACATACATGGCACCTTGGACCAAGACACTGCATACCAATTTTCAAGTCAATCGGACTAACGGTCAGGTGGTTATAGCCTGTTTTATGTTTTTTTCATTTTATAGCGCCACCATGAGGCCAATCGTCGCGATTTTTTTACTGTGACCCCAGATTGAACTCATACACATGTGTACCAAGTTTGGTGAAGATACCTCATTTACTTCGGGAGTTATAGCCATTTTAGTAAAATAGGCCCCTCCCACAACGTACGTTTTGGCGCCCCTTAGCGACCGTGAATCGAAATTTCCACGTTTTTTCGATAATTATTGATATTCAGACTCCAGAGAACATTTCTGCACTGGTTTGGTTCCAATCGGGCAAAAAACCAGGGACTAGTTCGCAAAAGTAGGTTTTTGACAAAATTCAAAATGGCGGAAAATCTATCATGGCGGAAATGAAATCGGAGATATACGTTTTGTTCGTCAGGCATCCAGCTTTCAAATGATATAAGACACTTGAGTCTACGACATACGGTCTAGGAGTTATGAACAGTTTCGCGCTTTTGGTTGCTATAGCGCCACCTATGGGCCAATCGGGGTCATAATCTCTGAACCTTTCCTCGATTTTTGTACTACCATCTGTCAAAGTTTCAAAGTTCCAGCTCTTACGGTTTGGGCTGCACGATGCGTTTTACGGCGGAATAATAATAATAATAATTAAAGCTGCAAGCAGCATTTATCGGGGTTCAAGCAGTTAAGGCCTTTAAGGCCTTGAAGCACATAAGCATCAAAAGACATTACGTTTTATTTAGCAAACATTTAACAACTGCCGTAATAGATGAAAAAGTCAATTTACAGCCAATACAGGCAGTTTACCATAGGAAATATATGGTTTTAAAGCGTTTTTACAGTTATAGCACCTTTTGCCTGAGTCTTCTTATAGTCTTGCCTGATCTCCACCACTTTTATTAGTAGTACTCAAAGTGTGCATATATATATGTGTCAAATTTGTTGTAAATATGTCATTTTGATTAGGAGTTTAGACAATTATATTCAGTGGCGTAACTAGCCAACACTGGGCCCTTAAGTAGGATTATCAAGGCGGGCCCCTTGATGACGCAATGTCCGCGAGTAGTCTACCATGAATAGGACAGGATATGATCATACACAGCATATAAAAGATGAGATGATTAACAAAATCAGGAGGAGCCTACGCTCACCAAAAAAACCCCCCAAAAAAACCCAGTGGTGACAGCGCACCATAACACATTGTTAGGCCTAGGTCCAAATACATAAAAAAGATGCTCTCTTACATTATAGCGGGATTTTCCGGGCTTTCCTATGTGCAACTGCAAAGTTGTCGATTAGATCAGGATTGTGCGCACGGGCATTCTCAATTGACCCTTCGCAGGGAGTTTGATTGACAGGCGATCTGACTAATCATAATCCGCCATTTTGTCCCACAAAGCAGTCAGGAGAGTTAGTAGATTAACATTGGAGGATTTAAATTTGAAAACCAAAGTGTGCTGACGTCTTAGCACTTTAAAACAACATTCCTTTTATGTTCATTCATGTTTATTTTAATGCTATAAATTAACTAGAAGGAAGAGATGATCGGTTCACGAGCAGCTTTAACTGAGCCTCCCCATACACAAAAGAAATAAATGTAAATATATTTTAAAGTGTCAAAAATATATGTGGCATATATTCCAAATACATTGACGTTGTCCACTTATATTTATCATTTTGAAATATATTCTGAAATATAACAAAAATATATGATGTTAAGTGTGAAATATATTTACATTTATAACATGTAATGTAAAATATATGACAAAATATATGGTCATAAAATGTTTAGCTTGCTAAAGAAGGGTCGAAAATGTATTTTGATCATAGTAATTCCTCTACCTTTTCCCCAATACACAACAGTAGGCTACCATATTTCACTACTGTATTATGACACACAGCTATAATAAATACTGTACTTACTTTTAAATGACTGCAATGTAAAATGACAGATAGTTGCTTTCCTAGGACTATTAGGCCATATTAGGTGGCACGTACCTAAAACTAACTGCAATTATTAGATTTATTGTTGTTTTATTGACATCTTTCCTGAAGTCATTTAAATATTGAAAATATGCACAATATTTATGATGCAAGTATAACAATGATACTCCAACAGTGAAGTGCACTTAAACAATAGATAGAACTCAGTGTCTAACACTGCATGCACACACTATTAAATATCTGTATTCAATTCTGTAAAAATAGGTAAAAAAAACCCTCTGCATTCTGTGTGTTGTTTCCTACATAAAATTGTCATTTTAGGCCAATAAAGTCAGTAAAGGGGCAGCTGTGGCCTACTGGTTAGGGCTTTGGGCTTATAATCGAAGGGTTGCCGGTTCGATCACCGACCAGTAGGAATAATGTGGGTGGGTGAAGTTGAGCACTGCTCTCCCATGCCCACATCCATGGCTGAAGTGGTCTATCTAAAAAATAAATTGAAAATGTGTTGTTTGTTTGTGAAAATGTTGACTTTTAAAATTTCTAAATATATTTACATATATTTAACTAAAATATATTTATTGGGCCAATTTCAAATATTTGCATATATTCCAAAAATATATTCAGAAAATATATTTCAAATACATTTCTTTTGTGTATGGGTCGAGTCTACAGCGATCTGTCAGACACATTAAAGAGTCACAAAACGGTTTTTATTGTTTAAATGTCTCTAAAAAATGACTACATTTGAAAGGTGAGACTTTTGGTGCTTTTCCATTACCAGTACCAGCTCAACTCGACTCGACTCGGCTCGCTTTTCGCTCCGTTTTCCATTGCAGATAGTACCTCCACAATAGTACCTGATCGTCATAGTGACGCCGCAGGAAACTGCCGTGACTTAATCTTCTAAGCGAGATACATCCGCTGCCACACACACAGGACAATGGAGGAAATCGAGTGTATGCTGTTTTTGGATGTTTTTGTTTTTGCTGTTTTTTATTCAGGATACTCCGTCTGGCGTGTGCAATGATGACGCAGTGAATAGTGATGATTATCTCTGACCAATCAGCAGTCTGCCGTGTTTTCACGTCACATTTTAGTATCGTCTCAACTCGCTTAGAACCTCGCCGGAGGTGGTACGAAAAAAAGTACCTGGAAGCAGGTACAGGTACAACTTTTACACAGTGGAAAACCAAACAAAGTCGAGTCGAGGCGAGGCGAGCTGGTACTGTGTAGTGGAAAAGCGCCATTTGTTTCATAAGTACTTGTCTGACAGCGCGCAGTCTCCTCTCTGATCCGCATGTATTTCCATGTATTTTTCACTGCGTGAGAACTTGGTGTGGTGTGAGAGTGGCGTCGCTTGTCAGACATAGCAACAGTAACTAAAGTGGGCGGGTCTTTGCGAATGGTCATTGACAGTATGGACGGGGATTCGCCAGTCCCAATTCAAAACAAATTTTACCACAACCCATCATTGTTCGTTTCAAACATGTGAGAGCATCAAAATGATCCATGGGTGAAATTGGTTGGATTTAATTAATTTTTTTGTCAGTTCCTATCATAATTTTAACATTTTGGCATTATTGTTTAGCTATTTACCTATGTTTTCAAATTTCCTTTGTTTTTTTGTTGTTGTCTCGATCGGACTAACGGCTTTGAAGATAAACACAAATTTTTAAAGCTCTAAATGACACTTACAAAAACCATAAGGTGAAACCTGGCATGTTTGGTATTGTTGGACTCGGCAAGGATTCAGGAGACTTAGGAGGTCACACCTGTGAAAAAACACTGGCTTGAAACTTCTAAGGCTCCTTCAAGGCATTGTGCCAATGACGTATACTGAGTTTTTTTGAGATACACCAATGTTCTCATAGACTATCATGGCACCCTGGACAAAGACACTGCGTGCCAATTTTCAGTTGACTAACAGTTGGGTGCGCTTATAGCTATTTTTATGATTTTTTTCACTGTTATAGCGCCACCAAGTGGCCAATTGTCACGATTTTTTTCATGTCAACTCAGATTGAGCTTATGAACATGTGTCCCAAGTTTAGCGAAAATGTCTCTTTCCGCTCACAAGTTATAACCATTTTATAGTGCCACCAAGTGGCCAATTGTCATGATTTTTTTTCACATGACCTCAGAATGAGCTCATGAACATGTGTCCCAAGTTTTGTGAAAATATCTCTTTCAGTTCACAAGTTATAACCATTTTATAGTGCCACCAAGTGGCCAATTGTTGCGATTTTTTTCAAGTGATCTCAGATTGAGCTCAGGAAGATGTATCCCAAGTTCAGCAAAAAAATCTCTTTCCGTTCACAATTTATAACCGTTTCAGTAAAAGTGGCCCTGGTGCCATCAAATATTTTGGTTCCCCTTATCGACCGTTAATTGAAATTTTGAATTTTTTGGATGATTATTGATTGTCAGACTCCAGAGAATATTCTTGCAGTGGTTTGGTTCCGATCGGGCTAAAAACCTCGGAGAAGTTAGCAAAAATAGGTTTTTCAAAAAAATGCAATTTACTCAAAATTGGCGCCTGAAGGGCGAGCAAATCGGAGATAGCCATTTTGTCCGCCTTGAGCCAAGGATTCCAACGATATAAGACACTTGATCCTGGGACAAGCGGTCTAAGAGTTATGAGTGATTTTGAACTTTTGGTTGCTGTAGCGCCACCTATGGGCCATTCGGGGTCATACTCTGATAGGTTGTCCCCAAATTGAGGCCTACCATCTGGCCAGGTTTCAAGTCTCTAGGCCTTACGGTTTGTCCTGCACGATGCGTTTTACGAATCCTTACAATTACAATAGGGTTTCAGCATTTCATGCTTGAACCCCTAATAAGAATGAAGGCTTTTTGCCAGTTATAGCGCCACCTGTGGTCCGATCTCCATGAAACTCTGCATGCTTCCTCACCATGTTCTGACACATATGCTCATCAATTTTGGTGAAGTTCTGAGTTTTCATTTGGGATGTATAGGCTTTTTAGTGTATTTTGCCACGCCCCTTTTCTAAATGACCCTGTTACAGCCACCCAAATGCAAAAGTTCAACTTTTTTTCGATAATTATTGATCTAGAGAGTCCAGAGAATTGTCCTAGACTGGTTTGGTTCCGATCGGGCGAAAAACCAGGGACTAGTTCGCAAAAGTAGGTTTTGGACAAAATCCGACATAGCAGAAAATTTCCCCTGCCTACATCCAAATCGGAGATAGCCATTTTGTCCGCCTTGAGCCAAGGATTCCAACGATATAAGACACTTGATCCTGGGACAAGCGGTCTAAGAGTTATGAGTGATTTTGAACTTTTGGTTGCTGTAGCGCCACCTATGGGCCATTCGGGGTCATACTCTGATAGGTTGTCCCCAAATTGAGGCCTACCATCTGGCCAGGTTTCAAGTCTCTAGGCCTTACGGTTTGTCCTGCACGATGCGTTTTACGAATCCTTACAATTACAATAGGGTTTCAGCATTTCATGCTTGAACCCCTAATAAGAATGAAGGCTTTTTGCCAGTTATAGCGCCACCTGTGGTCCGATCTCCATGAAACTCTGCATGCTTCCTCACCATGTTCTGACACATATGCTCATCAATTTTGGTGAAGTTCTGAGTTTTCATTTGGGATGTATAGGCTTTTTAGTGTATTTTGCCACGCCCCTTTTCTAAATGACCCTGTTACAGCCACCCAAATGCAAAAGTTCAACTTTTTTCCGATAATTATTGATCTAGAGAGTCCAGAGAATTGTCCTAGACTGGTTTGGTTCCGATCGGGCGAAAAACCAGGGACTAGTTCGCAAAAGTAGGTTTTGGACAAAATCCGACATAGCAGAAAATTTCCCCTGCCTACATCCAAATCGGAGATAGCCATTTTGTCCGCCTTGAGCCAAGGATTCCAACGATATAAGACACTTGATCCTGGGACAAGCGGTCTAAGAGTTATGAGTGATTTTGAACTTTTGGTTGCTGTAGCGCCACCTATGGGCCATTCGGGGTCATACTCTGATAGGTTGTCCCCAAATTGAGGCCTACCATCTGGCCAGGTTTCAAGTCTCTAGGCCTTACGGTTTGTCCTGCACGATGCGTTTTACGAATCCTTACAATTACAATAGGGTTTCAGCATTTCATGCTTGAACCCCTAATAAGAATGAAGGCTTTTTGCCAGTTATAGCGCCACCTGTGGTCCGATCTCCATGAAACTCTGCATGCTTCCTCACCATGTTCTGACACATATGCTCATCAATTTTGGTGAAGTTCTGAGTTTTCATTTGGGATGTATAGGCTTTTTAGTGTATTTTGCCACGCCCCTTTTCTAAATGACCCTGTTACAGCCACCCAAATGCAAAAGTTCAACTTTTTTTCGATAATTATTGATCTAGAGAGTCCAGAGAATTGTCCTAGACTGGTTTGGTTCCGATCGGGCGAAAAACCAGGGACTAGTTCGCAAAAGTAGGTTTTGGACAAAATCCGACATAGCAGAAAATTTCCCCTGCCTACATCCAAATCGGAGATAGCCATTTTGTCCGCCTTGAGCCAAGGATTCCAACGATATAAGACACTTGATCCTGGGACAAGCGGTCTAAGAGTTATGAGTGATTTTGAACTTTTGGTTGCTGTAGCGCCACCTATGGGCCATTCGGGGTCATACTCTGATAGGTTGTCCCCAAATTGAGGCCTACCATCTGGCCAGGTTTCAAGTCTCTAGGCCTTACGGTTTGTCCTGCACGATGCGTTTTACGAATCCTTACAATTACAATAGGGTTTCAGCATTTCATGCTTGAACCCCTAATAAGAATGAAGGCTTTTTGCCAGTTATAGCGCCACCTGTGGTCCGATCTCCATGAAACTCTGCATGCTTCCTCACCATGTTCTGACACATATGCTCATCAATTTTGGTGAAGTTCTGAGTTTTCATTTGGGATGTATAGGCTTTTTAGTGTATTTTGCCACGCCCCTTTTCTAAATGACCCTGTTACAGCCACCCAAATGCAAAAGTTCAACTTTTTTTCGATAATTATTGATCTAGAGAGTCCAGAGAATTGTCCTAGACTGGTTTGGTTCCGATCGGGCGAAAAACCAGGGACTAGTTCGCAAAAGTAGGTTTTGGACAAAATCCGACATAGCAGAAAATTTCCCCTGCCTACATCCAAATCGGAGATAGCCATTTTGTCCGCCTTGAGCCAAGGATTCCAACGATATAAGACACTTGATCCTGGGACAAGCGGTCTAAGAGTTATGAGTGATTTTGAACTTTTGGTTGCTGTAGCGCCACCTATGGGCCATTCGGGGTCATACTCTGATAGGTTGTCCCCAAATTGAGGCCTACCATCTGGCCAGGTTTCAAGTCTCTAGGCCTTACGGTTTGTCCTGCACGATGCGTTTTACGAATCCTTACAATTACAATAGGGTTTCAGCATTTCATGCTTGAACCCCTAATAAGAATGAAGGCTTTTTGCCAGTTATAGCGCCACCTGTGGTCCGATCTCCATGAAACTCTGCATGCTTCCTCACCATGTTCTGACACATATGCTCATCAATTTTGGTGAAGTTCTGAGTTTTCATTTGGGATGTATAGGCTTTTTAGTGTATTTTGCCACGCCCCTTTTCTAAATGACCCTGTTACAGCCACCCAAATGCAAAAGTTCAACTTTTTTTCGATAATTATTGATCTAGAGAGTCCAGAGAATTGTCCTAGACTGGTTTGGTTCCGATCGGGCGAAAAACCAGGGACTAGTTCGCAAAAGTAGGTTTTGGACAAAATCCGACATAGCAGAAAATTTCCCCTGCCTACATCCAAATCGGAGATAGCCATTTTGTCCGCCTTGAGCCAAGGATTCCAACGATATAAGACACTTGATCCTGGGACAAGCGGTCTAAGAGTTATGAGTGATTTTGAACTTTTGGTTGCTGTAGCGCCACCTATGGGCCATTCGGGGTCATACTCTGATAGGTTGTCCCCAAATTGAGGCCTACCATCTGGCCAGGTTTCAAGTCTCTAGGCCTTACGGTTTGTCCTGCACGATGCGTTTTACGAATCCTTACAATTACAATAGGGTTTCAGCATTTCATGCTTGAACCCCTAATAAGAATGAAGGCTTTTTGCCAGTTATAGCGCCACCTGTGGTCCGATCTCCATGAAACTCTGCATGCTTCCTCACCATGTTCTGACACATATGCTCATCAATTTTGGTGAAGTTCTGAGTTTTCATTTGGGATGTATAGGCTTTTTAGTGTATTTTGCCACGCCCCTTTTCTAAATGACCCTGTTACAGCCACCCAAATGCAAAAGTTCAACTTTTTTTCGATAATTATTGATCTAGAGAGTCCAGAGAATTGTCCTAGACTGGTTTGGTTCCGATCGGGCGAAAAACCAGGGACCAGTTCGCAAAAGTAGGTTTTGGACAAAATCCGACATAGCAGAAAATTTCCCCTGCCTACATCCAAATCGGAGATAGCCATTTTGTCCGCCTTGAGCCAAGGATTCCAACGATATAAGACACTTGATCCTGGGACAAGCGGTCTAAGAGTTATGAGTGATTTTGAACTTTTGGTTGCTGTAGCGCCACCTATGGGCCATTCGGGGTCATACTCTGATAGGTTGTCCCCAAATTGAGGCCTACCATCTGGCCAGGTTTCAAGTCTCTAGGCCTTACGGTTTGTCCTGCACGATGCGTTTTACGAATCCTTACAATTACAATAGGGTTTCAGCATTTCATGCTTGAACCCCTAATAAGAATGAAGGCTTTTTGCCAGTTATAGCGCCACCTGTGGTCCGATCTCCATGAAACTCTGCATGCTTCCTCACCATGTTCTGACACATATGCTCATCAATTTTGGTGAAGTTCTGAGTTTTCATTTGGGATGTATAGGCTTTTTAGTGTATTTTGCCACGCCCCTTTTCTAAATGACCCTGTTACAGCCACCCAAATGCAAAAGTTCAACTTTTTTTCGATAATTATTGATCTAGAGAGTCCAGAGAATTGTCCTAGACTGGTTTGGTTCCGATCGGGCGAAAAACCAGGGACTAGTTCGCAAAAGTAGGTTTTGGACAAAATCCGACATAGCAGAAAATTTCCCCTGCCTACATCCAAATCGGAGATAGCCATTTTGTCCGCCTTGAGCCAAGGATTCCAACGATATAAGACACTTGATCCTGGGACAAGCGGTCTAAGAGTTATGAGTGATTTTGAACTTTTGGTTGCTGTAGCGCCACCTATGGGCCATTCGGGGTCATACTCTGATAGGTTGTCCCCAAATTGAGGCCTACCATCTGGCCAGGTTTCAAGTCTCTAGGCCTTACGGTTTGTCCTGCACGATGCGTTTTACGAATCCTTACAATTACAATAGGGTTTCAGCATTTCATGCTTGAACCCCTAATAAGAATGAAGGCTTTTTGCCAGTTATAGCGCCACCTGTGGTCCGATCTCCATGAAACTCTGCATGCTTCCTCACCATGTTCTGACACATATGCTCATCAATTTTGGTGAAGTTCTGAGTTTTCATTTGGGATGTATAGGCTTTTTAGTGTATTTTGCCACGCCCCTTTTCTAAATGACCCTGTTACAGCCACCCAAATGCAAAAGTTCAACTTTTTTTCGATAATTATTGATCTAGAGAGTCCAGAGAATTGTCCTAGACTGGTTTGGTTCCGATCGGGCGAAAAACCAGGGACTAGTTCGCAAAAGTAGGTTTTGGACAAAATCCGACATAGCAGAAAATTTCCCCTGCCTACATCCAAATCGGAGATAGCCATTTTGTCCGCCTTGAGCCAAGGATTCCAACGATATAAGACACTTGATCCTGGGACAAGCGGTCTAAGAGTTATGAGTGATTTTGAACTTTTGGTTGCTGTAGCGCCACCTATGGGCCATTCGGGGTCATACTCTGATAGGTTGTCCCCAAATTGAGGCCTACCATCTGGCCAGGTTTCAAGTCTCTAGGCCTTACGGTTTGTCCTGCACGATGCGTTTTACGAATCCTTACAATTACAATAGGGTTTCAGCATTTCATGCTTGAACCCCTAATAAGAATGAAGGCTTTTTGCCAGTTATAGCGCCACCTGTGGTCCGATCTCCATGAAACTCTGCATGCTTCCTCACCATGTTCTGACACATATGCTCATCAATTTTGGTGAAGTTCTGAGTTTTCATTTGGGATGTATAGGCTTTTTAGTGTATTTTGCCACGCCCCTTTTCTAAATGACCCTGTTACAGCCACCCAAATGCAAAAGTTCAACTTTTTTTCGATAATTATTGATCTAGAGAGTCCAGAGAATTGTCCTAGACTGGTTTGGTTCCGATCGGGCGAAAAACCAGGGACTAGTTCGCAAAAGTAGGTTTTGGACAAAATCCGACATAGCAGAAAATTTCCCCTGCCTACATCCAAATCGGAGATAGCCATTTTGTCCGCCTTGAGCCAAGGATTCCAACGATATAAGACACTTGATCCTGGGACAAGCGGTCTAAGAGTTATGAGTGATTTTGAACTTTTGGTTGCTGTAGCGCCACCTATGGGCCATTCGGGGTCATACTCTGATAGGTTGTCCCCAAATTGAGGCCTACCATCTGGCCAGGTTTCAAGTCTCTAGGCCTTACGGTTTGTCCTGCACGATGCGTTTTACGAATCCTTACAATTACAATAGGGTTTCAGCATTTCATGCTTGAACCCCTAATAAGAATGAAGGCTTTTTGCCAGTTATAGCGCCACCTGTGGTCCGATCTCCATGAAACTCTGCATGCTTCCTCACCATGTTCTGACACATATGCTCATCAATTTTGGTGAAGTTCTGAGTTTTCATTTGGGATGTATAGGCTTTTTAGTGTATTTTGCCACGCCCCTTTTCTAAATGACCCTGTTACAGCCACCCAAATGCAAAAGTTCAACTTTTTTTCGATAATTATTGATCTAGAGAGTCCAGAGAATTGTCCTAGACTGGTTTGGTTCCGATCGGGCGAAAAACCAGGGACTAGTTCGCAAAAGTAGGTTTTGGACAAAATCCGACATAGCAGAAAATTTCCCCTGCCTACATCCAAATCGGAGATAGCCATTTTGTCCGCCTTGAGCCAAGGATTCCAACGATATAAGACACTTGATCCTGGGACAAGCGGTCTAAGAGTTATGAGTGATTTTGAACTTTTGGTTGCTGTAGCGCCACCTATGGGCCATTCGGGGTCATACTCTGATAGGTTGTCCCCAAATTGAGGCCTACCATCTGGCCAGGTTTCAAGTCTCTAGGCCTTACGGTTTGTCCTGCACGATGCGTTTTACGAATCCTTACAATTACAATAGGGTTTCAGCATTTCATGCTTGAACCCCTAATAAGAATGAAGGCTTTTTGCCAGTTATAGCGCCACCTGTGGTCCGATCTCCATGAAACTCTGCATGCTTCCTCACCATGTTCTGACACATATGCTCATCAATTTTGGTGAAGTTCTGAGTTTTCATTTGGGATGTATAGGCTTTTTAGTGTATTTTGCCACGCCCCTTTTCTAAATGACCCTGTTACAGCCACCCAAATGCAAAAGTTCAACTTTTTTTCGATAATTATTGATCTAGAGAGTCCAGAGAATTGTCCTAGACTGGTTTGGTTCCGATCGGGCGAAAAACCAGGGACTAGTTCGCAAAAGTAGGTTTTGGACAAAATCCGACATAGCAGAAAATTTCCCCTGCCTACATCCAAATCGGAGATAGCCATTTTGTCCGCCTTGAGCCAAGGATTCCAACGATATAAGACACTTGATCCTGGGACAAGCGGTCTAAGAGTTATGAGTGATTTTGAACTTTTGGTTGCTGTAGCGCCACCTATGGGCCATTCGGGGTCATACTCTGATAGGTTGTCCCCAAATTGAGGCCTACCATCTGGCCAGGTTTCAAGTCTCTAGGCCTTACGGTTTGTCCTGCACGATGCGTTTTACGAATCCTTACAATTACAATAGGGTTTCAGCATTTCATGCTTGAACCCCTAATAAGAATGAAGGCTTTTTGCCAGTTATAGCGCCACCTGTGGTCCGATCTCCATGAAACTCTGCATGCTTCCTCACCATGTTCTGACACATATGCTCATCAATTTTGGTGAAGTTCTGAGTTTTCATTTGGGATGTATAGGCTTTTTAGTGTATTTTGCCACGCCCCTTTTCTAAATGACCCTGTTACAGCCACCCAAATGCAAAAGTTCAACTTTTTTTCGATAATTATTGATCTAGAGAGTCCAGAGAATTGTCCTAGACTGGTTTGGTTCCGATCGGGCGAAAAACCAGGGACTAGTTCGCAAAAGTAGGTTTTGGACAAAATCCGACATAGCAGAAAATTTCCCCTGCCTACATCCAAATCGGAGATAGCCATTTTGTCCGCCTTGAGCCAAGGATTCCAACGATATAAGACACTTGATCCTGGGACAAGCGGTCTAAGAGTTATGAGTGATTTTGAACTTTTGGTTGCTGTAGCGCCACCTATGGGCCATTCGGGGTCATACTCTGATAGGTTGTCCCCAAATTGAGGCCTACCATCTGGCCAGGTTTCAAGTCTCTAGGCCTTACGGTTTGTCCTGCACGATGCGTTTTACGAATCCTTACAATTACAATAGGGTTTCAGCATTTCATGCTTGAACCCCTAATAAGAATGAAGGCTTTTTGCCAGTTATAGCGCCACCTGTGGTCCGATCTCCATGAAACTCTGCATGCTTCCTCACCATGTTCTGACACATATGCTCATCAATTTTGGTGAAGTTCTGAGTTTTCATTTGGGATGTATAGGCTTTTTAGTGTATTTTGCCACGCCCCTTTTCTAAATGACCCTGTTACAGCCACCCAAATGCAAAAGTTCAACTTTTTTTCGATAATTATTGATCTAGAGAGTCCAGAGAATTGTCCTAGACTGGTTTGGTTCCGATCGGGCGAAAAACCAGGGACTAGTTCGCAAAAGTAGGTTTTGGACAAAATCCGACATAGCAGAAAATTTCCCCTGCCTACATCCAAATCGGAGATAGCCATTTTGTCCGCCTTGAGCCAAGGATTCCAACGATATAAGACACTTGATCCTGGGACAAGCGGTCTAAGAGTTATGAGTGATTTTGAACTTTTGGTTGCTGTAGCGCCACCTATGGGCCATTCGGGGTCATACTCTGATAGGTTGTCCCCAAATTGAGGCCTACCATCTGGCCAGGTTTCAAGTCTCTAGGCCTTACGGTTTGTCCTGCACGATGCGTTTTACGAATCCTTACAATTACAATAGGGTTTCAGCATTTCATGCTTGAACCCCTAATAAGAATGAAGGCTTTTTGCCAGTTATAGCGCCACCTGTGGTCCGATCTCCATGAAACTCTGCATGCTTCCTCACCATGTTCTGACACATATGCTCATCAATTTTGGTGAAGTTCTGAGTTTTCATTTGGGATGTATAGGCTTTTTAGTGTATTTTGCCACGCCCCTTTTCTAAATGACCCTGTTACAGCCACCCAAATGCAAAAGTTCAACTTTTTTTCGATAATTATTGATCTAGAGAGTCCAGAGAATTGTCCTAGACTGGTTTGGTTCCGATCGGGCGAAAAACCAGGGACTAGTTCGCAAAAGTAGGTTTTGGACAAAATCCGACATAGCAGAAAATTTCCCCTGCCTACATCCAAATCGGAGATAGCCATTTTGTCCGCCTTGAGCCAAGGATTCCAACGATATAAGACACTTGATCCTGGGACAAGCGGTCTAAGAGTTATGAGTGATTTTGAACTTTTGGTTGCTGTAGCGCCACCTATGGGCCATTCGGGGTCATACTCTGATAGGTTGTCCCCAAATTGAGGCCTACCATCTGGCCAGGTTTCAAGTCTCTAGGCCTTACGGTTTGTCCTGCACGATGCGTTTTACAAATCCTTACAATTACAATAGGGTTTCAGCATTTCATGCTTGAACCCCTAATAAGAATGAAGGCTTTTTGCCAGTTATAGCGCCACCTGTGGTCCGATCTCCATGAAACTCTGCATGCTTCCTCACCATGTTCTGACACATATGCTCATCAATTTTGGTGAAGTTCTGAGTTTTCATTTGGGATGTATAGGCTTTTTAGTGTATTTTGCCACGCCCCTTTTCTAAATGACCCTGTTACAGCCACCCAAATGCAAAAGTTCAACTTTTTTTCGATAATTATTGATCTAGAGAGTCCAGAGAATTGTCCTAGACTGGTTTGGTTCCGATCGGGCGAAAAACCAGGGACTAGTTCGCAAAAGTAGGTTTTGGACAAAATCCGACATAGCAGAAAATTTCCCCTGCCTACATCCAAATCGGAGATAGCCATTTTGTCCGCCTTGAGCCAAGGATTCCAACGATATAAGACACTTGATCCTGGGACAAGCGGTCTAAGAGTTATGAGTGATTTTGAACTTTTGGTTGCTGTAGCGCCACCTATGGGCCATTCGGGGTCATACTCTGATAGGTTGTCCCCAAATTGAGGCCTACCATCTGGCCAGGTTTCAAGTCTCTAGGCCTTACGGTTTGTCCTGCACGATGCGTTTTACGAATCCTTACAATTACAATAGGGTTTCAGCATTTCATGCTTGAACCCCTAATAATAAAAATCAGCACAATTACAATAGGGTTTCAGCACTTCGTGCTTGAACCCCTAATAAAAATCAGCACAATTACAATAGGGTTTCAGCACTTCGTGCTTGAACCCCTAAAAATCAGCACAATTACAATAGGGTTTCAGCATTTCATGCTTGAACCCCTAAAAATCAGGACGATTACAATAGGGTTTCAGCACTTCGTGCTTGAACCCCTAATAAGAAGAGACGTTTTGGACAGTTATAGCGCCACCTATTGTCCGATCTTCACGAAACTTGGCATGCTTCTTCACCATGTTCTGATACATCTGCTCATCGATTTTTGTGAAGTTTGGGGTTTTCCCTTAGGTTGTATAGGCTTTTGAGTGTTTTTATGTCCCACCCCTTTCCTAAATGACCCTGTTACAGCCAGGCCAATGCAAAAGTTCAACTTTTTTTCAATAGTTATTGATCTAGAGAGTCCAGAGAATTGTCCTAGACTGGTCTGGTTCCGATTGGGTCAAAAACCAGGGACTAGTTGGCCAAAGTAGGTTTTGGACAAATTTGCCCATATAAATTTTTTTTTGCTCGTAGGGGAATTTGGAGATAGCCATTTTGTCCGTCTGGAGCCAGGGATCACAGTGATGCTAAAATTGAGATTCTAGGACAAACTGTCTAGGAGTTATGAGCAATTTAGTAAATGTGGTCATTATAGCGCCACCTATGGGCCAATCTGGGTCATACTTTGATAGGTTCTCCCCAAATTGAGGACTACCATTTGGCCAAGTTTCAAGGTTCCAGCTCTTACGGTTTGGGCTGCACGATGCGTTTTAGGGGAAAATAATAATAATAATAATAATAATAATTAAAGCTGCAAGCAGCATTTATCGGGGTTCAAGCAGTTAAGGCCTTTAAGGCCTTGAAGCACATAAGCATCAAAAGACATTACGTTTTATTTAGCAAACATTTAACAACTGCCGTAATAGATGAAAAAGTCAATTTACAGCCAATACAGGCAGTTTACCATAGGAAATATATGGTTTTAAAGCGTTTTTACAGTTATAGCACCTTTTGCCTGAGTTTTCTTATAGTCTTGCCTGATCTCCACCACTTTTATTAGTAGTACTCAAAGTGTGCCCATATATATGTGTCAAATTTGTTGTAAATATGTAATTTTGATTAGGAGTTTAGACAATTATATTCAGTGGCGTAACTAGCCAACACTGGGCCCTTAAGTAGGATTATCAAGGCGGGCCCCTTGATGACGCAATGTCCGCGAGTAGTCTACCATGAATAGGACAGGATATGATCATACACAGCATATAAGAGATGAGATGATTAACAAAATCAGGAGGAGCCTACGCTCACCAAAAAAACCCCCCAAAAAAACCCACTGGTGACAGCGCACCATAACACATTGTTAGGCCTAGGTCCAAATACATAAAAAAGATGCTCTCTTACATTATAGCGGGATTTTCCGGGCTTTCCTATGTGCAACTGCAAAGTTGTCGATTAGATCAGGATTGTGCGCACGGGCATTCTCAATTGACCCTTCGCAGGGAGTTTGATTGACAGGCGATCTGACTAATCATAATCCGCCATTTTGTCCCACAAAGCAGTCAGGAGAGTTAGTAGATTAACATTGGAGGATTTAAATTTGAAAACCAAAGTGTGCTGACGTCTTAGCACTTTAAAACAACATTCCTTTTATGTTCATTCATGTTTATTTTAATGCTATAAATTAACTAGAAGGAAGAGATGATCGGTTCACGAGCAGCTTTAACTGAGCCTCCCCATACACAAAAGAAATAAATGTAAATATATTTTAAAGTGTCAAAAATATATGTGGCATATATTCCAAATACATTGACGTTGTCCACTTATATTTATCATTTTGAAATATATTCTGAAATATAACAAAAATATATGATGTTAAGTGTGAAATATATTTACATTTATAACATGTAATGTAAAATATATGACAAAATATATGGTCATAAAATGTTTAGCTTGCTAAAGAAGGGTCGAAAATGTATTTTGATCATAGTAATTCCTCTACCTTTTCCCCAATACACAACAGTAGGCTACCATATTTCACTACTGTATTATGACACACAGCTATAATAAATACTGTACTTACTTTTAAATGACTGCAATGTAAAATGACAGATAGTTGCTTTCCTAGGAATATTAGGCCATATTAGGTGGCACGTACCTAAAACTAACTGCAATTATTAGATTTATTGTTGTTTTATTGACATCTTTCCTGAAGTCATTTAAATATTGAAAATATGCACAATATTTATGATGCAAGTATAACAATGATACTCCAACAGTGAAGTGCACTTAAACAATAGATAGAACTCAGTGTCTAACACTGCATGCACACACTATTAAATATCTGTATTCAATTCTGTAAAAATAGGTAAAAAAAACCCTCTGCATTCTGTGTGTTGTTTCCTACATAAAATTGTCATTTTAGGCCAATAAAGTCAGTAAAGGGGCAGCTGTGGCCTACTGGTTAGGGCTTTGAGCTTATAATCGAAGGGTTGCCGGTTCGATCACCGACCAGTAGGAATAATGTGGGTGGGTGAAGTTGAGCACTGCTCTCCCATGCCCACATCCATGGCTGAAGTGGTCTATCTAAAAAATAAATTGAAAATGTGTTGTTTGTTTGTGAAAATGTTGACTTTTAAAATTTCTAAATATATTTACATATATTTAACTAAAATATATTTATTGGGCCAATTTCAAATATTTGCATATATTCCAAAAATATATTCAGAAAATATATTTCAAATACATTTCTTTTGTGTATGGGTCGAGTCTACAGCGATCTGTCAGACACATTAAAGAGTCACAAAACGGTTTTTATTGTTTAAATATCTCTAAAAAATGACTACATTTGAAAGGTGAGACTTTTGGTGCTTTTCCATTACCAGTACCAGCTCAACTCGACTCGACTCGGCTCGCTTTTCGCTCCGTTTTCCATTGCAGATAGTACCTCCACAATAGTACCTGATCGTCATAGTGACGCCACAGGAAACTGCCGTGACTTAATCTTCTAAGCGAGATACATCCGCTGCCACACACACAGGACAATGGAGGAAATCGAGTGTATGCTGTTTTTGGATGTTTTTGTTTTTGCTGTTTTTTATTCAGGATACTCCGTCTGGCGTGTGCAATGATGACGCAGTGAATAGTGATGATTATCTCTGACCAATCAGCAGTCTGCCGTGTTTTCACGTCACATTTTAGTATCGTCTCAACTCGCTTAGAACCTCGCCGGAGGTGGTACGAAAAAAAGTACCTGGAAGCAGGTACAGGTACAACTTTTACACAGTGGAAAACCAAACAAAGTCGAGTCGAGTCGAGGCGAGCTGGTACTGTGTAGTGGAAAAGCGCCATTTGTTTCATATCAAAAGTACTTGTCTGACAGCGCACAGTCTCCTCTCTGATCCGCATGTATTTCCATGTATTTTTCACTGCGTGAGAACTTGGTGTGGTGTGAGAGTGGCGTCGCTTGTCAGACATAGCAATAGTAACTAAAGTGGGCGGGTCTTTGCGAATGGTCATTGACAGTATGGACGGGGATTCGCCAGTCCCAATTCAAAACAAATTTTACCACAACCCATCATTGTTCGTTTCAAACATGTGAGAGCATCAAAATGATCCATGGGTGAAATTGGTTGGATTTAATTAATTTTTTTGTCAGTTCCTATCATAATTTTAACATTTTGGCATTATTGTTTAGCTATTTACCTATGTTTTCAAATTTCCTTTGTTTTTTTGTTGTTGTCTCGATCGGACTAACGGCTTTGAAGATAAACACAAATTTTTAAAGCTCTAAATGACACTTACAAAAACCATAAGGTGAAACCTGGCATGTTTGGTATTGTTGGACTCGGCAAGGATTCAGGAGACTTAGGAGGTCACACCTGTGAAAAAACACTGGCTTGAAACTTCTAAGGCTCCTTCAAGGCATTGTGCCAATGACGTATACTGAGTTTTTTGAGATACACCAATGTTCTCATAGACTATCATGGCACCCTGGACAAAGACACTGCGTGCCAATTTTCAGTTGACTAACAGTTGGGTGCGCTTATAGCTATTTTTATGATTTTTTTCACTGTTATAGCGCCACCAAGTGGCCAATTGTCACGATTTTTTTCATGTCAACTCAGATTGAGCTTATGAACATGTGTCCCAAGTTTAGCGAAAATGTCTCTTTCCGCTCACAAGTTATAACCATTTTATAGTGCCACCAAGTGGCCAATTGTCATGATTTTTTTTCACATGACCTCAGAATGAGCTCATGAACATGTGTCCCAAGTTTTGTGAAAATATCTCTTTCCGTTCACAAGTTATAACCATTTTATAGTGCCACCAAGTGGCCAATTGTTGCGATTTTTTTCAAGTGATCTCAGATTGAGCTCAGGAAGATGTATCCCAAGTTCAGCAAAAAAATCTCTTTCCGTTCACAATTTATAACCGTTTCAGTAAAAGTGGCCCTGGTGCCATCAAATATTTTGGTTCCCCTTATCGACCGTTAATTGAAATTTTGAATTTTTTGGATGATTATTGATTGTCAGACTCCAGAGAATATTCTTGCAGTGGTTTGGTTCCGATCGGGCTAAAAACCTAGGAGAAGTTAGCAAAAATAGGTTTTTCAAAAAAATGCAATTTACTCAAAATTGGCGCCTGAACGGCGAGCAAATCGGAGATAGCCATTTTGTCCGCCTTGAGCCAAGGATTCCAACGATATAAGACACTTGATCCTGGGACAAGCGGTCTAAGAGTTATGAGCGATTTTGAACTTTTGGTTGCTGTAGCGCCACCTATGGGCCATTCGGGGTCATACTCTGATAGGTTGTCCCCAAATTGAGGCCTACCATCTGGCCAGGTTTCAAGTCTCTAGGCCTTACGGTTTGTCCTGCACGATGCGTTTTACGAATCCTTACAATTACAATAGGGTTTCAGCATTTCATGCTTGAACCCCTAATAAGAATGAAGGCTTTTTGCCAGTTATAGCGCCACCTGTGGTCCGATCTCCATGAAACTCTGCATGCTTCCTCACCATGTTCTGACACATATGCTCATCAATTTTGGTGAAGTTCTGAGTTTTCATTTGGGATTTATAGGCTTTTTAGTGTATTTTGCCACGCCCCTTTTCTAAATGACCCCGTTACAGCCACCCAAATGCAAAAGTTCAACTTTTTTTCGATAATTATTGATCTAGAGAGTCCAGAGAATTGTCCTAGACTGGTTTGGTTCCGACCGGGCGAAAAACCAGGGACTAGTTCGCAAAAGTAGGTTTTGGACAAAATCCGACATAGCAGAAAATTTCCCCTGCCTACATCCAAATCGGAGATAGCCATTTTGTCCGCCTTGAGCCAAGGATTCCAACGATATAAGACACTTGATCCTGGGACAAGCGGTCTAAGAGTTATGAGCGATTTTGAACTTTTGGTTGCTGTAGCGCCACCTATGGGCCATTCGGGGTCATACTCTGATAGGTTGTCCCCAAATTGAGGCCTACCATCTGGCCAGGTTTCAAGTCTCTAGGCCTTACGGTTTGTCCTGCACGATGCGTTTTACGAATCCTTACAATTACAATAGGGTTTCAGCATTTCATGCTTGAACCCCTAATAAGAATGAAGGCTTTTTGCCAGTTATAGCGCCACCTGTGGTCCGATCTCCATGAAACTCTGCATGCTTCCTCACCATGTTCTGACACATATGCTCATCAATTTTGGTGAAGTTCTGAGTTTTCATTTGGGATTTATAGGCTTTTTAGTGTATTTTGCCACGCCCCTTTTCTAAATGACCCCGTTACAGCCACCCAAATGCAAAAGTTCAACTTTTTTTCGATAATTATTGATCTAGAGAGTCCAGAGAATTGTCCTAGACTGGTTTGGTTCCGACCGGGCGAAAAACCAGGGACTAGTTCGCAAAAGTAGGTTTTGGACAAAATCCGACATAGCAGAAAATTTCCCCTGCCTACATCCAAATCGGAGATAGCCATTTTGTCCGCCTTGAGCCAAGGATTCCAACGATATAAGACACTTGATCCTGGGACAAGCGGTCTAAGAGTTATGAGCGATTTTGAACTTTTGGTTGCTGTAGCGCCACCTATGGGCCATTCGGGGTCATACTCTGATAGGTTGTCCCCAAATTGAGGCCTACCATCTGGCCAGGTTTCAAGTCTCTAGGCCTTACGGTTTGTCCTGCACGATGCGTTTTACGAATCCTTACAATTACAATAGGGTTTCAGCATTTCATGCTTGAACCCCTAATAAGAATGAAGGCTTTTTGCCAGTTATAGCGCCACCTGTGGTCCGATCTCCATGAAACTCTGCATGCTTCCTCACCATGTTCTGACACATATGCTCATCAATTTTGGTGAAGTTCTGAGTTTTCATTTGGGATTTATAGGCTTTTTAGTGTATTTTGCCACGCCCCTTTTCTAAATGACCCCGTTACAGCCACCCAAATGCAAAAGTTCAACTTTTTTTCGATAATTATTGATCTAGAGAGTCCAGAGAATTGTCCTAGACTGGTTTGGTTCCGACCGGGCGAAAAACCAGGGACTAGTTCGCAAAAGTAGGTTTTGGACAAAATCCGACATAGCAGAAAATTTCCCCTGCCTACATCCAAATCGGAGATAGCCATTTTGTCCGCCTTGAGCCAAGGATTCCAACGATATAAGACACTTGATCCTGGGACAAGCGGTCTAAGAGTTATGAGCGATTTTGAACTTTTGGTTGCTGTAGCGCCACCTATGGGCCATTCGGGGTCATACTCTGATAGGTTGTCCCCAAATTGAGGCCTACCATCTGGCCAGGTTTCAAGTCTCTAGGCCTTACGGTTTGTCCTGCACGATGCGTTTTACGAATCCTTACAATTACAATAGGGTTTCAGCATTTCATGCTTGAACCCCTAATAAGAATGAAGGCTTTTTGCCAGTTATAGCGCCACCTGTGGTCCGATCTCCATGAAACTCTGCATGCTTCCTCACCATGTTCTGACACATATGCTCATCAATTTTGGTGAAGTTCTGAGTTTTCATTTGGGATTTATAGGCTTTTTAGTGTATTTTGCCACGCCCCTTTTCTAAATGACCCCGTTACAGCCACCCAAATGCAAAAGTTCAACTTTTTTTCGATAATTATTGATCTAGAGAGTCCAGAGAATTGTCCTAGACTGGTTTGGTTCCGACCGGGCGAAAAACCAGGGACTAGTTCGCAAAAGTAGGTTTTGGACAAAATCCGACATAGCAGAAAATTTCCCCTGCCTACATCCAAATCGGAGATAGCCATTTTGTCCGCCTTGAGCCAAGGATTCCAACGATATAAGACACTTGATCCTGGGACAAGCGGTCTAAGAGTTATGAGCGATTTTGAACTTTTGGTTGCTGTAGCGCCACCTATGGGCCATTCGGGGTCATACTCTGATAGGTTGTCCCCAAATTGAGGCCTACCATCTGGCCAGGTTTCAAGTCTCTAGGCCTTACGGTTTGTCCTGCACGATGCGTTTTACGAATCCTTACAATTACAATAGGGTTTCAGCATTTCATGCTTGAACCCCTAATAAGAATGAAGGCTTTTTGCCAGTTATAGCGCCACCTGTGGTCCGATCTCCATGAAACTCTGCATGCTTCCTCACCATGTTCTGACACATATGCTCATCAATTTTGGTGAAGTTCTGAGTTTTCATTTGGGATTTATAGGCTTTTTAGTGTATTTTGCCACGCCCCTTTTCTAAATGACCCCGTTACAGCCACCCAAATGCAAAAGTTCAACTTTTTTTCGATAATTATTGATCTAGAGAGTCCAGAGAATTGTCCTAGACTGGTTTGGTTCCGACCGGGCGAAAAACCAGGGACTAGTTCGCAAAAGTAGGTTTTGGACAAAATCCGACATAGCAGAAAATTTCCCCTGCCTACATCCAAATCGGAGATAGCCATTTTGTCCGCCTTGAGCCAAGGATTCCAACGATATAAGACACTTGATCCTGGGACAAGCGGTCTAAGAGTTATGAGCGATTTTGAACTTTTGGTTGCTGTAGCGCCACCTATGGGCCATTCGGGGTCATACTCTGATAGGTTGTCCCCAAATTGAGGCCTACCATCTGGCCAGGTTTCAAGTCTCTAGGCCTTACGGTTTGTCCTGCACGATGCGTTTTACGAATCCTTACAATTACAATAGGGTTTCAGCATTTCATGCTTGAACCCCTAATAAGAATGAAGGCTTTTTGCCAGTTATAGCGCCACCTGTGGTCCGATCTCCATGAAACTCTGCATGCTTCCTCACCATGTTCTGACACATATGCTCATCAATTTTGGTGAAGTTCTGAGTTTTCATTTGGGATTTATAGGCTTTTTAGTGTATTTTGCCACGCCCCTTTTCTAAATGACCCCGTTACAGCCACCCAAATGCAAAAGTTCAACTTTTTTTCGATAATTATTGATCTAGAGAGTCCAGAGAATTGTCCTAGACTGGTTTGGTTCCGACCGGGCGAAAAACCAGGGACTAGTTCGCAAAAGTAGGTTTTGGACAAAATCCGACATAGCAGAAAATTTCCCCTGCCTACATCCAAATCGGAGATAGCCATTTTGTCCGCCTTGAGCCAAGGATTCCAACGATATAAGACACTTGATCCTGGGACAAGCGGTCTAAGAGTTATGAGCGATTTTGAACTTTTGGTTGCTGTAGCGCCACCTATGGGCCATTCGGGGTCATACTCTGATAGGTTGTCCCCAAATTGAGGCCTACCATCTGGCCAGGTTTCAAGTCTCTAGGCCTTACGGTTTGTCCTGCACGATGCGTTTTACGAATCCTTACAATTACAATAGGGTTTCAGCATTTCATGCTTGAACCCCTAATAAGAATGAAGGCTTTTTGCCAGTTATAGCGCCACCTGTGGTCCGATCTCCATGAAACTCTGCATGCTTCCTCACCATGTTCTGACACATATGCTCATCAATTTTGGTGAAGTTCTGAGTTTTCATTTGGGATTTATAGGCTTTTTAGTGTATTTTGCCACGCCCCTTTTCTAAATGACCCCGTTACAGCCACCCAAATGCAAAAGTTCAACTTTTTTTCGATAATTATTGATCTAGAGAGTCCAGAGAATTGTCCTAGACTGGTTTGGTTCCGACCGGGCGAAAAACCAGGGACTAGTTCGCAAAAGTAGGTTTTGGACAAAATCCGACATAGCAGAAAATTTCCCCTGCCTACATCCAAATCGGAGATAGCCATTTTGTCCGCCTTGAGCCAAGGATTCCAACGATATAAGACACTTGATCCTGGGACAAGCGGTCTAAGAGTTATGAGCGATTTTGAACTTTTGGTTGCTGTAGCGCCACCTATGGGCCATTCGGGGTCATACTCTGATAGGTTGTCCCCAAATTGAGGCCTACCATCTGGCCAGGTTTCAAGTCTCTAGGCCTTACGGTTTGTCCTGCACGATGCGTTTTACGAATCCTTACAATTACAATAGGGTTTCAGCATTTCATGCTTGAACCCCTAATAAGAATGAAGGCTTTTTGCCAGTTATAGCGCCACCTGTGGTCCGATCTCCATGAAACTCTGCATGCTTCCTCACCATGTTCTGACACATATGCTCATCAATTTTGGTGAAGTTCTGAGTTTTCATTTGGGATTTATAGGCTTTTTAGTGTATTTTGCCACGCCCCTTTTCTAAATGACCCCGTTACAGCCACCCAAATGCAAAAGTTCAACTTTTTTTCGATAATTATTGATCTAGAGAGTCCAGAGAATTGTCCTAGACTGGTTTGGTTCCGACCGGGCGAAAAACCAGGGACTAGTTCGCAAAAGTAGGTTTTGGACAAAATCCGACATAGCAGAAAATTTCCCCTGCCTACATCCAAATCGGAGATAGCCATTTTGTCCGCCTTGAGCCAAGGATTCCAACGATATAAGACACTTGATCCTGGGACAAGCGGTCTAAGAGTTATGAGCGATTTTGAACTTTTGGTTGCTGTAGCGCCACCTATGGGCCATTCGGGGTCATACTCTGATAGGTTGTCCCCAAATTGAGGCCTACCATCTGGCCAGGTTTCAAGTCTCTAGGCCTTACGGTTTGTCCTGCACGATGCGTTTTACGAATCCTTACAATTACAATAGGGTTTCAGCATTTCATGCTTGAACCCCTAATAAGAATGAAGGCTTTTTGCCAGTTATAGCGCCACCTGTGGTCCGATCTCCATGAAACTCTGCATGCTTCCTCACCATGTTCTGACACATATGCTCATCAATTTTGGTGAAGTTCTGAGTTTTCATTTGGGATTTATAGGCTTTTTAGTGTATTTTGCCACGCCCCTTTTCTAAATGACCCCGTTACAGCCACCCAAATGCAAAAGTTCAACTTTTTTTCGATAATTATTGATCTAGAGAGTCCAGAGAATTGTCCTAGACTGGTTTGGTTCCGACCGGGCGAAAAACCAGGGACTAGTTCGCAAAAGTAGGTTTTGGACAAAATCCGACATAGCAGAAAATTTCCCCTGCCTACATCCAAATCGGAGATAGCCATTTTGTCCGCCTTGAGCCAAGGATTCCAACGATATAAGACACTTGATCCTGGGACAAGCGGTCTAAGAGTTATGAGCGATTTTGAACTTTTGGTTGCTGTAGCGCCACCTATGGGCCATTCGGGGTCATACTCTGATAGGTTGTCCCCAAATTGAGGCCTACCATCTGGCCAGGTTTCAAGTCTCTAGGCCTTACGGTTTGTCCTGCACGATGCGTTTTACGAATCCTTACAATTACAATAGGGTTTCAGCATTTCATGCTTGAACCCCTAATAAGAATGAAGGCTTTTTGCCAGTTATAGCGCCACCTGTGGTCCGATCTCCATGAAACTCTGCATGCTTCCTCACCATGTTCTGACACATATGCTCATCAATTTTGGTGAAGTTCTGAGTTTTCATTTGGGATTTATAGGCTTTTTAGTGTATTTTGCCACGCCCCTTTTCTAAATGACCCCGTTACAGCCACCCAAATGCAAAAGTTCAACTTTTTTTCGATAATTATTGATCTAGAGAGTCCAGAGAATTGTCCTAGACTGGTTTGGTTCCGACCGGGCGAAAAACCAGGGACTAGTTCGCAAAAGTAGGTTTTGGACAAAATCCGACATAGCAGAAAATTTCCCCTGCCTACATCCAAATCGGAGATAGCCATTTTGTCCGCCTTGAGCCAAGGATTCCAACGATATAAGACACTTGATCCTGGGACAAGCGGTCTAAGAGTTATGAGCGATTTTGAACTTTTGGTTGCTGTAGCGCCACCTATGGGCCATTCGGGGTCATACTCTGATAGGTTGTCCCCAAATTGAGGCCTACCATCTGGCCAGGTTTCAAGTCTCTAGGCCTTACGGTTTGTCCTGCACGATGCGTTTTACGAATCCTTACAATTACAATAGGGTTTCAGCATTTCATGCTTGAACCCCTAATAAGAATGAAGGCTTTTTGCCAGTTATAGCGCCACCTGTGGTCCGATCTCCATGAAACTCTGCATGCTTCCTCACCATGTTCTGACACATATGCTCATCAATTTTGGTGAAGTTCTGAGTTTTCATTTGGGATTTATAGGCTTTTTAGTGTATTTTGCCACGCCCCTTTTCTAAATGACCCCGTTACAGCCACCCAAATGCAAAAGTTCAACTTTTTTTCGATAATTATTGATCTAGAGAGTCCAGAGAATTGTCCTAGACTGGTTTGGTTCCGACCGGGCGAAAAACCAGGGACTAGTTCGCAAAAGTAGGTTTTGGACAAAATCCGACATAGCAGAAAATTTCCCCTGCCTACATCCAAATCGGAGATAGCCATTTTGTCCGCCTTGAGCCAAGGATTCCAACGATATAAGACACTTGATCCTGGGACAAGCGGTCTAAGAGTTATGAGCGATTTTGAACTTTTGGTTGCTGTAGCGCCACCTATGGGCCATTCGGGGTCATACTCTGATAGGTTGTCCCCAAATTGAGGCCTACCATCTGGCCAGGTTTCAAGTCTCTAGGCCTTACGGTTTGTCCTGCACGATGCGTTTTACGAATCCTTACAATTACAATAGGGTTTCAGCATTTCATGCTTGAACCCCTAATAAGAATGAAGGCTTTTTGCCAGTTATAGCGCCACCTGTGGTCCGATCTCCATGAAACTCTGCATGCTTCCTCACCATGTTCTGACACATATGCTCATCAATTTTGGTGAAGTTCTGAGTTTTCATTTGGGATTTATAGGCTTTTTAGTGTATTTTGCCACGCCCCTTTTCTAAATGACCCCGTTACAGCCACCCAAATGCAAAAGTTCAACTTTTTTTCGATAATTATTGATCTAGAGAGTCCAGAGAATTGTCCTAGACTGGTTTGGTTCCGACCGGGCGAAAAACCAGGGACTAGTTCGCAAAAGTAGGTTTTGGACAAAATCCGACATAGCAGAAAATTTCCCCTGCCTACATCCAAATCGGAGATAGCCATTTTGTCCGCCTTGAGCCAAGGATTCCAACGATATAAGACACTTGATCCTGGGACAAGCGGTCTAAGAGTTATGAGCGATTTTGAACTTTTGGTTGCTGTAGCGCCACCTATGGGCCATTCGGGGTCATACTCTGATAGGTTGTCCCCAAATTGAGGCCTACCATCTGGCCAGGTTTCAAGTCTCTAGGCCTTACGGTTTGTCCTGCACGATGCGTTTTACGAATCCTTACAATTACAATAGGGTTTCAGCATTTCATGCTTGAACCCCTAATAATAAGAACCGGAACAAACACAATAGGTGCCTCCGCACCTTCGGTGCTTGGCCCCTAATAAATATAGCTGCAAGCAGCCATTACCGGGGCCAAGCAGAATAAGACGACAAGACATGCCAACATGTCTGAAAGTGTCAGACCAACTGCAACAATGAGCAATTAAAGACATTTAAAGAGGATTTTAGGCAAAATGCCTGAAAAATCATAGAAACAATAATTAAAAATATGATTTGATGGATTATCACTTTCGACCAATAGGTGGCGCAGTTACAAAACTGATGTGATGTGGTCAGAGTGAAGTGACAATGACACATACAAAGATTGGTGTCAATATATCAAGGCATTGCAGAGATAAAGCCTTAATTATTGCTATTAGCATCATGCCTCAACTTTGCTGCTGCGCTATACGAAAACGGTTTCGTCTATCGACACGAAATCCATAACTTTTAGTCGGCACGGTCTGGAGATGATACTATTCGATTTTGGTGAAAATCGGACTAACGGTCTAGGAGGAGTTCGAAAAAGTAGGTTTTGACTGAAAATCAAGATGGCGGACAGGAAGTTTGGCCAAATAAGGAAAACTTGGTATCTATGTTCTCGGCTTGACCCAAGGAATCTATTAAGACCCGTGGCATTTCAATAGCCAGATTTATTCAAAAGTTATTAGCCTTTTTGGAAATTTTGTTATAACTTTTGACCACTAGGTGGCGCTGTCTTGAAATATTTTGGTTGCCTTCAGGGGATGGTGCTGATGACACAATCTGAGTTTCGTAATATTACACCAATGCATTTGTTTAGTATAGCATTTTATTTCACAAAACTGTATTGAAGTCAATGGGAATTTCATGTTTTGTTCAATTATAGCGCCACCAAGAGGCTCAGTCCCACAATTTTTTTTACGTGTCCTCAGAGTGAGCCCATACATATGTGTCTCAATTTTGGTGAAAATATCTCAATTCACTTCGGAGTTATAGACATTTATATGAAAAAACACGAAAAAAATGACTGACACATGACTTTGATTGGAAATTAGTACCCCTAAACATCAATATTTTCGCATTTGGGCATTGGCGTATAGCTATCGACCTATGTTTCCAAACTTCTGACGGTGGTTTCGTCTCGATCGGACTAGCGGTTTCAAAGATATAGCCAAATGTTTTTTAAGCGCTAAATCACAACGCTACACAAACCGTAAGGCGAAACCTAGCATGTTTGGTATCGTAGGACTCGGCAACGATTCAGGAGTCTAAAAAGATGAGTTTCGTGAAAATAAGTCGATCACACCCAAAGTTATAAGCATTTGAAAAAAATAATTCACCACTAGGTGGCGCTGTTTCGAAACTTCTCACACTCCTTCAGGACATCGTGCTGATGACCCATACCAAGTTTCGTAACAATCAGTTCATGCGTTGTTAAAATACAGCATTTTAGCACAAATTTCAAAATGGCCGACAGTCAAATTGGCCGACATGGCAAAATTGGATATCAGTCGACTCGGCATGACGCCCTGAATCTATCAAGACCAATTTTATGATTTTTGGACAAACTGTTCAGAAGTTATAAGCAAAAATAGCCATTTTTCATATCTCCGGACCTGTAGGTGGCGCTGTGCCGAAACGCAGCATGTAGCCTCAGGTCATGCTTGTGAGTACATGTACCAAGTTTGGTCTGAATACGATAAACCGTTGCGGAGATACGGCCTTACGACTGTTTTTGCAAGCGCTACGTAAAATTTGTTCGAGCGTTTATCGAAAACGGTTTGACGAATCAACAAGATTTTAATAACTTTTTGTCACCCCTGCCTGAAGATGATCCGATTCAATTTTCGTGCAAATCGGACAAACCGTCTAGGACGAGTTCGAAAAAGTACCTTTTTAGGAAAATTCAAAATGGCGGCCATGTTTTTATGACGGAAAATGACGATATAGGGTGCAATCGAATCGTCATGAGCTCAGGAATCAGAGGAAAAAAGGATTTTGCTGATTGGCCCTACGGTTCAAAAGTTATTAGCAAAGTAAAAGTGAAACTTTGGACAGGTGGTGGCGCTAGAGGGAATGACTTAGAAACACAAAAATTGGTGTACTTAATGTTGGGACTGTCCTCTATCAGAATGTCAAACCAAAACAACTTTCCCGCAATCGGTTCTATGGGCTGCCATAGACTCCCATGGCGGAAGAAGAAGAATAATAAGAACGGGAACAGATACAATAGGTGCCTCCGCACCTTCGGTGCTTGGCCCCTAATAAGAACGGGAACGAAAACAATAGGTGCCTCCGCACCTTCGGTGCTTGGCCCCTAATAATAATAATAATAATAAGAACGGGAACGAAAACAATAGGTGCCTCCGCACCTTCGGTGCTTGGCCCCTAATAATAATAAGAACGCGAACAAAAACAATAGGTGCCTCCGCACCTTCGGTGCTTGGCCCCTAATAAGAACGCGAACAAAAACAATAGGTGCCTCTGCACCTTCGGTGCTTGGCCCCTAATAATAAGAACCGGAACAAACACAATAGGTGCCTCCGCACCTTCGGTGCTTGGCCCCTAATAATAATAAGAACGGGAACAGATACAATAGGTGCCTACGCACCTTCGGTGCTTGGCCCCTAATAAGAACGGGAACAGATACAATAGGTGCCTACGCACCTTCGGTGCTTGGCCCCTAATAATAATAAGAACCGGAACAAAAACAATAGGTGCCTCCGCACCTTCGGTGCTTGGCCCCTAATAATAATAATAAGAACGGGAACGAAAACAATAGGTGCCTACGCACCTTCGGTGCTTGGCCCCTAATAATAGGAACGGGAACAGATACAATAGGTGCCTACGCACCTTCGGTGCTTGGCCCCTAATAAGAACGGGAACAGATACAATAGGTGCCTACGCACCTTCGGTGCTTGGCCCCTAATAATAGGAACGGGAACGGATACAATAGGTGCCTACGCACCTTCGGTGCTTGGCCCCTAATAATACATTTATTTTTTATAGCACTTTTCTAGACACTCAAAGATGCTTTACAGTTATTGGTTTACATCGATAAAACAAACAAACAAGGTATATAGACAGGGTTACATAACCAGCACAAGAAATGAAAACACATAAATACATGGAGAAGCATAGGCAAAGCAAGACAGGGGTGATGAAAGGGATGAAGAACTGGGAAAGTCTGTTAACAGGAAAACGCAAGCTAAAAGAGGTGAGTTTTGAGGGCCTATTTGAAGGATGTTAAGGTGCTTGACTGTTTGATGTGGTCGGGGAGGGCGTTCCAGAGGGTTGGTGCAGCAGCTGAGAAGGCTCTGTCGTCCCAGGTCCGGCGCTTAGTCCTGATGGTCTTGAGTTTGTCAGCACCAACGGACCTGAGGAGGCGGCGTGAGTGTGGCGGGTTAGTAGGACGGAGAGGTATGGAGGGGCAAGGTTATTAAGTGCTTTGAATGTGAGGAGAAGTATTTTGAAGTTGATCCTGTGTTTGACTGGGAGCCAATGGAGGTTGTAGAGGACAGGGATGATATGATCGCGGTGGCGGGTGGAGGTGAGAAGGCGGGCAGCCGAGTGGACAGTAAAGAATGCTGTTGCAATAGTCTAGTCTGGAGGTGATGAGGGCATGGATGAGTGTTTTAGCTGCAATGGTAGACAGAGGGGGACGGAGCCGTGCAATGATCCTGATTCAAGTACGATCTCTAAATGGTAATTTACCAGTAATTTACTAGTAAAGACTGCATGTGTGAAAGGGGCTATTGTTATAATAGAACAATAAAATTAAGTTTTCTTATTGTTGGTCTCAAAAGAGCAGTTTTTGGTTGACTATTGTATCTGGGAATTGAACTGCATAGCTGATTCCTGTTTATAATTTTTACATTCATGTTTGACATCCCAGTTGATTTTTTTTTTTTTTTAAATCCTCTTTGTAACCCAGGTGACCACCGTTGCTCCGAGAACCAGTTCCAGTGTAAAAATAAGCACTGTATCCCAATATCCTGGCACTGTGATGGCATGCAGGACTGTGCAGATGGTAGCGATGAGGAAGCCGACAGTTGTACAGAGAAGACCTGCAAACCTGGACAGTTTCCATGCAAAAACGGACGCTGCATACCACCAAGCTACGTGTGTGATGCACAGAATGACTGCGGAGATAACTCAGATGAGCCGTATGATGAGTGCAGTGAGTGTCCCTTTGGGAAAATTGGCTTTTCTTTAACAGCTTGGTGTTAACTGACCTTTGACATTTTGTCTATTTGACATTGCATCTCTTTTTGTAGTGGGTCCTGATCACAAGTGTGATGCAGACACTGAGTTTTCCTGCAAGACAAACTATCGCTGTATACCTCTGTGGGCTGTGTGTGATGGTGCCAATGACTGTATAGACAACAGTGATGAGCAGGGCTGCCGTAAGTCCCATATAATGATTTAAAATATTTTCATGAGACAGGCTGGCTCAAAACAAAAACATATTCTTTTAAAGGTAGGGTAGGCTATTTGTTTTATAAACACTTTTTGTTATACTGGTTGAAACTCTCTTCACATCCTGTAACCCCGGTGTCCAGGCCAAATTCTCTCTATTGGCCTTTATCAATCATGGCCTCCTAATAATAATCTCCTTGCTTTTTCAACCGGCTCTCTCTCCTCTCCACATAGCTGGTGTGTAGACCCCCTGATATGATTATAAAGCACTTTGGGTGTACAGTAGTTCTTAGTAAAGCGCTATATAAATGCCTCATTATTAATATATATGATTTTTGCATAAGATCTTAAATATCAGATTTGAAATATAAACAATAACCAAACAGGCTAATATCAGAGCCTGTACTCTTTTGTCAAAGTTCCTTTATCATGATTCAACAAATAAACAATATTTATTTTGATGAATTACATAAAAGGGATTATAATAAAAAAAATTATATGAAATTAATGAAAATTAACTGCCACATTTTGCTTCATGCAGATGAGCTGACCTGTGACCCTGTGGGAGATTTCCGCTGTGATAATCACCGCTGTGTGCCAATTCGCTGGCGCTGTGATGGGAACAATGACTGCGGAGATGGATCTGATGAGAGAAATTGTGGTGAGTAATGCATTGGCCATCCATTTACTTCTACACATGTAGGTCACCTTAACGTTGTCTTTGTAGCTCACAGTTTTTATTTATGTGCTCACAGAACCCAGACCTTGCTCTGAGAGTGAGTATCGCTGTGACAACCAGCAGTGCATTCCAGGATCTTGGGTTTGTGACCATGACAATGACTGTGGGGACAATTCTGACGAGCGGGACTGTGGTAAGTTGAAGTAAAAAAAAATTAACCCACTTTACTCTCTTAGCTCTTATCTCTTTATTGACTGTCGAAACTGGCACCCATTTTTCAGCCCCTCCCCTCCAACCACATGTCCAGACCACTTTTCATGATCCAAACAATTCTTGATAGATAACATGAAGTCCCTCTTGCCATTTTTCTTCTTCTTATTGAATATAAAGTTTCGCTCTGAAATATGAAATAAGTAAATACTTCATATAAAGAAAATTTGCTTACAAAATGCTAAGATACATTCCCCTTCACATCTTTTTTAGATTACAGTGGGATTTATGGGAAAGTATTTTTTTTCTTCATAGAGCTGCGGACCTGTCGTCCTGGGACATTCCAGTGTAGATCTGGACACTGCATCCCAGAAGCTCTGAAATGTGATGGTTATGCCGACTGCCTGGACTTCTCTGATGAGTCCACCTGCCGTGAGTATGCTGGGCTAGAAATATATGGACCTTTAAGTCTTCTTATTCCATATATTGGAAATATTGAAATAGTTATGTACTTTTTGTTTTCCCAACAGCAACTCGATATCCTGGAGGACGCTGGTGTCCATCACACCAGTTCCAGTGCAACAACAAGCTGTGTGTGAACCAGCAATGGGTGTGTGACGGCTTCAACGACTGTGGAGACCGCTCAGATGAGCAACTCAGTCTCTGCTGTAAGACATTATAGGAAACTGAAATTATACTATTTTTACAGATAACTTTTACCATTACAGTTATACATTTGTCTCTTTATGGTACATTACCAGCCCTTAGGTCTTACAACTTAAACCTGGAAATTCATGTTGGCTTAAGATGGTTATTTCAGCAGGAATATGATAACTCTGTCTTACTGTCACAATTGTTTTGTGATCAGGGAACATTACATGTGAAATGCCTGCCAAGTTTCGGTGTGACAATGGATACTGCGTTTATAGTGGTCTCATGTGCAACAAAAAAGACGACTGTGGGGATGGCAGTGACGAAAAGGAGGACCACTGTAAGAGATTCACCCATATCTTTTCAATACAACTTAAGTCAAACTCTTTTTTCCACAAATATTTATACACATAATAACTGTTTTCTATTCATAGAATATAAATATACAAATATAATTTTGTATTATTCCTGTGATGGCAAAGCTGAATTTTCAGCAGCCATTACTCCAGTCTTCAGTGCCACATGATCCTTTAGAAATCATTCTAGTAGGCTGATTTGGTGCTCAAGAAGCATTTATTATTATTATTATTAATTATTATTATTATTATGTGAGATAGTATATTAAATAATATCTAGAATAAAGTTTATTTTTTTCACTACTCTGCTGTCTTTTTGTCCCTTGTTTTAAGCATAAACCTAAATGTTTATTTTTTTTCTCAACAAGATAAAATACAATTTGCCAATAAAGAGACGTTTTAGTAACTAGTTAACGTTAGTTAATGCATGAACTAACATTAACTAAGAGCTAGCAATACATTTGTTACAATATTTATTAATATTAGTTAACATTATTTAATAAAAATACAAATGATCATTGTTAGTTCATTTCAACTCTGGGCCACAAGTACAGCTTTTGATTTGAATAATATATTAGTATATGTTGTTATTACATTTTTAATTGTTAGTTCATGTTAGACAATGTAGTTAACTAATGTTTACAAATGTTACCACATTTTTAATAAAATAAACTTTATATTAGGTAGTTTATTTGGCTCCTGAAGTATAAGTATATTTTTACTGGAAAACAAAACAAATTTGTGATTAAGAAAAAAAACTGATTAAGAAAACGATCAGTGATGAGGGTAAGAATTGTGTTTTTCAATTAGGTCAGGAACCCACTCTCGCACCCTGCACGCCCAATGAGTTTAAATGCACCAATGGCCACTGTGTGGCTCTGCCTTACGTGTGTGACCACAACGACAACTGTGGAGACCTTACTGATGAACTGGGCTGCAGTAAGTCAACAAATATCACCATATATGATCAGTAACTTATAATGGAACTTTGTAAGATTAGGTAATTGATGACGAGTGACTCTTTTTAGATTTTGGCCATGACCGCAACTGTGATGAGAAGTTATGCCAGCATGAGTGTACAAACCTGAACGGCACTGGCTTCATCTGCTCTTGTAGAAGCGGCTATGCCGTAGATCCGGATAACACCTTCCGCTGCAATGGTACACACAAAAACACATACTAACTTTTCGAAATGAATATCAGAGTCAGTAAATAGAAAGTTTTACCTGTGTATGCTGCCACACTTGCCTTGCTGTTTTTAAGTGCCTCATTTGACTTTAAGTCTGTGTCTCTTGCTCCCTGCAGATATAGACGAGTGTTTAGAGTATGGCACGTGCCCGCAGGCCTGCAAGAACACTAAAGGAAGCTATGACTGTGAGTGTGTCCAGGGCTACAGGAAAGTGGGCACTGGCAATCAGTGTGAGGCTGAAGGTAGGACAGAAATCGGAAGGAACAAGACAGGAATTTCTAAGCATGTGTAGAATCTTAAAGCTTCTCCTTCTTAGGCCCTGAACCGCTGCTCCTGCTTCCGGAGAACATCCGCATCCGTCGCTACAACCTCCAGACAGAGGAGTACCATGACTTCTTGCAGGAAGAGGAGCGCATTGTGGCGCTGGACTACGACTGGGACCACAACAACACCAAACTTAGTATGTACTCAATTCGAGTGCTTCAGCCCCTCAAAAATTACACTACGCCCATGGTGTATTCTCTAGCCCATTTCCGCCGCATAAGAAAAACAATAATGCTTTGATAATTCATAATGAGACAAAAAGTTATAATTATGACACGTCGAAATTTCGAAATTGTCATAATTATGATATAAAAAGACTTTTTTTTTTTTACTTTTTAGGTCATAATTTATTATGGTTTACCAAAGTATGTTACCAAAGTTCCTTTGTGGCGGAAATGGGCTTTCAATTGGGCTTCCTTTATCATTATTTATTTATCTTTATCTTTCTAATCATATTTTATTACTTTCAGAGATACAATAATGCATTAATGGTTAGTGGCTCTCTTGTGTATTTTAGGTATGGTGTACTTTACAGTAGAAGGGAGTGGTGCAGTGCCTGGTGCTATTAAAAGAGCTTATCTGCCAGCTGTGGATGATCATAATAATAACATTGCTGCTGCCATCGACCTGGACATAAAGTACATCACCAAGCCTTATGGAATTGCAGTAGACTGGGTCGGCAGGTAAAGCACTCACATTACATTTTACGGTCAAGTCAAGTCACCTTCAGTTATATAGCACTTTTTATAATACAGATTGTTTTAAAGCAGCTTTACAGTGATAATAGGAAATTAATGCAACAAAGATTGTTTTGGCTGTACAGCAGCTCTATAAAAAAATCATTGTCCAGTTTAAGTAAGTTTTTTGATTGATTGATTTCCGTTGTAAAAATCACTAATTATTAACTAAGGGGCCGCTTACGTTTACAACTGAAAACAGAACACTTTTAATGTGTTCTGGCCATTCATTTACATGACAATGGTGTTCTGGTGGCCTGAGGATCAAACTTTGAAGTCAAGTCAAGTCATCTTCATTTATATAGCACTTTTAACAATGTAGATTGTTCCAAAGCAGCTTTACATTGATAATAGGAAATTAAAGTAAAGTGTTTTGGCTTTATAGCAGCTCTAGAATAAAGTTATTGTCCAGCTAAAGTTAGTTGGATTGATTCACTTCCGTCGCAACGATCATTAGTTATTAACTTAATAACTAATGCTAACACACCACCGTTTTAACAGAAAACTCTTAAAGGGTTAGTTCACCCAAAAATTAAAATTCTGTCAGTAATTACTCACCCTCATGTTGTTCCAACCGCGTAAGACCTTCGTTCATCTTCGGAACACAAATTAAGCTATTTTTGATGAAATCTGAGCCATGTCTCACTCTTCCATAGGCTTCTATGTGACCGAAACTTGCTGGCCCAGAAAAGTTATTAAAGAGATCGTTAATATAGTCCAAGTGACTCCAGTGGCTCAATCTTAAGTATATCAAGCGACGAGAATACTTTTTGTGCGCAAAAACAAACAAAAATAACGACTTTATTCCACTATTCATTTCCTTCTCTCTGGACCTCTAGTTGGTTCGCGTAGTGTTTTTGCGCAGCGCGTCTGTGTTACACGTCACCACGTAGGCTCACTATTGGCCGACGCCGGTCATGTGTGTGATGCGTGATGACGTGCAACACAGACGCGCAGCGCAAAAACACTACGAGGCCCAGAGAGAAGGAAATGAAAAGTGGAATAAAGTCGTTATTTTTGTTTGTTTTTGCGCACAAAAAGTATTCTCGTCGCTTGATATACTTAAGATTGAGCCACTGGAGTCACTTGGACTATATTATCGATCTCTTTAATAACTTTTCTGGGCCAGCAAGTTTCGGTCACATAGAAGCCTATGGAAGAGTGAGACATGGCTCAGATTTCATCAAAAATATCTTAATTTGTGTTCCGAAGATGAACGAAGGTCTTACGCGGTTGGAACAACATGAGGGTGAGTAATTACTGACAGAACTTTCATTTTTGGGTGAACTAACCCTTTAAGTTCTTTCTGCGCAAACTTCAAAAACGCGAACCAGTGAGAACGCCGATGGCGTGCACATGCGTATTACGAGTTCAGTCTATAGGTATGTGCGTTTGAATATATGTGCGCAGGCGTGTAGTCCTTCCCTACAAATCAACCCTCAACATACTACTTGTCTGGCCTTAAAATTAATAAGGCCAAATAGGTTGAAATAGGTTTCAAAGTGCAAGTTTTTGAAAACGAGTTGTGAAAATGATACCGTTATCATTTACGTGTAAACTTCAAAAACGTGCATCTGTGAAAACAGTGACGGCATGCACATGCATATTACGTGTTTAGTCTATAGGCATGCGCGAATGCATATGTGCGCAGGCGCATATTCTTTCTTTACAAAGTGACATTGCCAAATTGATAACAGATAATTAGAATAATTTAAGTACAATATAAAAACATTTATATACATAATAAGTGCATTGTATCAAATTATTAATTTAAATGTTCTTTACAATAATATTTGTTAAAATATTCTAAATATTCAAACTCTGCCCTGAAGCTGAATGAAATTGAACAATAACTAATAGTTTGGGCAACACCAGTTGATGAATCAGTCTGTAACAGCTCATGAGCTTTTAAAATTCTTGTAGGAATTTGTATTGGGCTGATGCACAGCTCAAACGTCTAGAGGTGGTCATGTTGGATGGGCGTTACAGGAAGCATCTGATTAAGACTGACCTGGAAGAACCCACTTCTGTGGCCGTGAACCCTCGTTTGGGGTGAGATTTGCCTCCTGTTTGCTTGTGGTCTGTTTAAAGGGACAGTAACCCCCACAGTAAAAATATTCTGTTATCATTTACTCACCCTCATGTTATTCATGTTAACCTCATGTAAGTCCACATGCTGTTATTTTTTCTCTGCTTTATTTTATTCTTGTTAAATCTCCAAAACTACTTAACTACTATTTCTTCAAGCTCGCCATTTAAATGCCAATGTTTGAATTTTGTTTTGTCATGCTGTGGTGCAGCATGCTTTACTGGATTGACAATGGCAACACAGCCCGTATCGAAGGCTCCTGGTTGGATGGTCAACAGAGAAGGGTTCTGGTGGATAGTGCTTTGGGTTGGCCTACAGGCCTGTCTATCGACTTCACAAACAGTGACAGAATCTATTGGTCAGATGCAAAGGAGAGTCGCATTGAGTCCATCCTGCCAGATGGACAGAACAGACAAACTTCGGTTTTCATAGGTAAGGGTTTGACTGATTCAACAATCAATTGTCATGAGTAGAAACCGCTAGATATTAATAAACTCCTTGTGAAATAAAAGTACACTTAATTGTCTTAAATGTGCACTTGTAGCATACCTCAAATCTTAAAAGTACATTTTAAAAAACTGTACTTGCAGATAATATTATTCAAATACAAGGACACTCAAGTGTACTTGAAGAGAGTACACTTTCATAACTGTTTCTTACCACACTTAAGTACAATTTTAAAAAGAGCACTTTGTGATGTCAAATTAAAAGTACATTTTAAATGATTGTTTTAATGATTTTTTTTCATGCTTTACACTTATTTTGATGTGCTGACTGACTTACTAAAGTACTTTCACTAAAATAATTTTAGCTGTAATCGATTTTACATTTAAAGTGAATATATTTTAAATGTAATCAACTGCACTTTCATCATTACAAATGTGTAATTATAAATATATTAAAATAAATGTAATTTCTATTGAAACTTACATGTCATGTAATTTGTAATTTACATTTCATGTCATTTTAATTTACAACCATAAATGGTTTAATGGTTTATTTACAACCATAAATGACTGTCAGTACATTCAGCAGTACACTTTTACCATTTAAAGGGTAACTAAACCCCTGGTCAGAGCCTGACTCCACCCACTGTCAATATTTGAAAAATGCTAGAAAAGTGGGCAGACCCCAGCGGAGATAGAGGGGACGAACCGTGAGCGGGGGGGGGGGGACGAACCGTGAGCGGGGGGGGGGGGGGCGTGCACCTGAGACCTGCTGTCAGACTCTAAAATGGAGTTTGCTCACAGAGTCGAAAGACGACGTAAAGTGCATCTGATGAGTTTTATCAGAGCCCGTCATTCTCTGGTTTTATCGAGTTTATGTCAATAGCGCGCTCTCTCTATAGGCATATTCATATTTTGCCGCTATGTGAAAAAATCCAGCAAAATGCGCCGACGCGTTTGTCGACCCCAGAGGATTAACTTTAGCCTAACCATAAATTGTGATTAAAATATATATATATGATCACTCACATCAAGACGCCGCTGCGGTGGTGGAGTCCATAATCAGCAGCATTTTGCACTGTCGCTTTTCAGCGCGAGCTGTGTGGAGGAGAAGCCCATTTCCACCTCTATTGCGTTGGAGAAGCAATCCCGCGAAAATGCAGGTTTCACACTCACGGTCTTCCAGGCCAAGTGCATGCAAACACTGGCGCCTATTTTCCAAGTCTGCTGGAAAGCTATGCAGTCCAGCAGTGCTGTTGCAACCATAGACAGTAAAAGAAATGGACACAGCGACCCCATTGGATTCAACGGAGACAAAGTGAAGCCCATTAGAAACTTTTACTTCCTGGGGGTCCAGCGTACTGCGCAGACTCAAACTGAGCTCGACGACGTAGATGTGACGTGAGCAAACCGTCTGTCTTCTAGTGGCTGTGCCAAGATCAATCTGAATCATTACCTTCCGAAACTCGCAGAGACGGAGAGCGTGAGTAGGAGCTGTCCATGATCTTGGAGCAGGAGAAACTTTTTGTAGGTGTTCTGATTAATTACTTTGTCATTTTGCCTCGACGTCCTCCCGATTGCCCGCGAGCTTCTCTTCCTGTCCATACGGTAATTTCCTACTGTGCGACAGAGAGTCGCGTGGCTGTGACGCAATCGTTAGCCTACTTTTACAAAAACTGCTTCTACAGGGCCATAACGTAAGCTACAAGGTAATGGAGCCTTTTATACATTTTCGTGTTTCTTTAGAAATAAATAATGGACAAATGGAGTCTTTAAACGCCTCAGATGTGAAGTTATTCGCTGTCAAAGTGACGCAAAAATGAATGGGAGTCAATGGGATGCTAACTGCAGGTGGGGTTCCGTTAGCCAATGGCGGCGTCCGGGGGTGCTTCAAAATAATACAAATCCCTGCCCCCTTGGTTGCAACCAGCAACACTACACCTACGTACCCTCCTGACCACTGTACACAGATAAATCTACGCTAGCTCATACCAAGGGCGTGGTGAGCTCGTACCAGGGGCGTGGTAGAGCTGGAACCTGCTTACGTCACCTGCCACCTTTTACGTCACTTGCCACCGCAACATCCAATAGGAAAATTAAACTGCAGTAGCCACCGTTCAACCTTAAGAGGGCAGCACTCAGACGTTTTTACACCATATATTGTAAAATTAAAACACTTTATACCCAAATGTCAAAAAAGTTACTCGAATCAATGAACAGCACTAATAAAGCCTCATTCTTACAGATCATTAAATAAAAAAAGTGGGTTTAGGGTTAGTTACCCTTTAAGACAATAGAAGTAATTATGAAATTACATATAATGATATACTTAAGTGGGTGGAAAAAAAACTCTAAATTTGCTTTTAATATAATTTCAAACTATATTTTAATTTAATTGCACTTTTATTAATTAACATGCAATTAAGTGTCAGAAAACATTAATTTCAGTTGAGTATATTATTTAAAGTATATTATTTCTGTAATAAGTACTCTTTTTAAAAGTATGCTATTGTGTACTTCTTTTTTACAAGGGACATTCATGTCTCCTACCACGTTTCTTTCCTCTCAGATGTAAGAAACCCTTTCAGTGTGAATGTGTTTGAGGACCATGTGTACTGGAGCACACAGGAGAAGGGTGAAGTGTTCCGACAGGACAAGTTTGGCAAAGGCACTAAAACCAGACTCCTAATAGCGGGACCTTGGCTCACCCAGGTCAATGTCTACCAGCAGCAGAAATACAACTCTATAACCCGTAAGTAACCTCAGTAAAGTGAGATTTGCATGATGATCTATTTATAAATCCAGTCTGTGGTTAAACTTTAGCTAACTTTTATTGCGCTGATAAAATATGTTATAATGGTAATTTTGTTGGAAGTCACTTAAAGTGATGTTATAGATATAGAGAGGGTTGAATGTGTGTAAACTGTCTCACGTCCACAGTGAAGAACCCTTGTAAGGGCACATGCAGTCACCTGTGTCTGCTGCGGCCGGGAGGCTACACCTGCGCCTGTCCAGAGGGCACTAGCTTCTTCCCTGGCAGCAGTACTGACTGTGACGCAGGTGCCTTTTATACTCTTTATCTCTGTCTTTATAGTCACCTTAATGATGTGACCATAAATTAACTCATTGTAGCCGAACACTGTGTTGAAACCAACAGTGCTGACGTCAGTCTCTGGTTTCCAGTAATAATAAAGTATATAAAAGGGCACTTCACTTTAAATATGTCATTCCCTCACATCCGATTGTTTTTATTTTTTTGTGTGATTTGTTAGGGGTTGAGCCTGAACCCACCATGCCCCCTCCATGCCAGTGCAAGAATGGCGGAACCTGTTATTTTGATGACAATAAAGCGCTCTGCATGTAAGTTTGTGATCTAATAATGACACAAATCTTTCATAGATATAAAAGCAGGGATTAATAAACTTATGGATGGGCTAATCCTGACTGTTAATTTGCCCCACACAGTTGCCCCTCTGAATGGAAAGGAGATTTATGTGAGACCAGTATTTATGGTGTAGTCACAACCTCAGGTAAAATTTATGGCAGTACATGATATCAGCGTTGAAGTTATTGTGCAACAACAATTCAAGCTGTCCTCTTATATGCAAACAAACCACAATGACCCACATCCTTTCTGTCTCTCTCTGTCCATCCACAGTTGCTATTGCTCTTGGAGTTACAGCTGTTGTGGCTCTTTTCCTGGGTTGCTTGATATATTCTGCAAAAAAGAAGGAGAAAATAATGAACACGCTGCATAACATTAATCTGTCTATTAGTGTATCCAACTTCAGTAGGCCCAGCTTCTGGTGAGGATGAAAAAAAGTGTCTAAAGATAATTAATGCAGATATTACATATTTAAAGTGCCCCTATTATTCTTTTTCGAATATTACTTTTCATGACGTGTGTAATATAGCTGTTTGTGAATGTAAAAGGTCTGCAAAATGTTAAAGATCAATGTTCAAAACTGATAAAGTTATTGTCTCTTAAAAGAAAGAATTGATCCTGAACTGCCAGAATGAGCCGTCAGCAATTCCAGTCTTACCTACATAATAATAATAATATAACAAATTTGCATAATGCCAGCCTATAGTCTTCATTGGTCCTCTGTGAACAACGTCTACTTTGACCCGCTCTCAAACACTGTAGTTGTACCCGAGGCCCTAAATAGTTTGGTTCGTGTTAACAACATGTTGAGAAGACACAGTTAACTTTGCATGCACTTCCAAATGATAAGGAAATACACTGCGCTGGAATTGATATGGAAAAAGCAATGGTATCGTTATTGTTTGTATTACTGCGTATCAAGCTCTGAGGAAGCCTCCAGAGCTGAAATTCTGGTATGGTAATAGGCGTTTAGTTTTTTTCATGCGCTGTAAGCAGTAGACCAATCAAAAACAGACTGGGCCGTCTGACCAATCAAAGCATAGTCTTGAGGAAAGGAGGGGTTTAGAGTGACCAAATCTTTGAATGAACCCTTTTCAGACTCTTTGAGAAATGAGGTGATGTGCAATGTATGTATCATGAGAAAGGTGTTTTTTGACCTTTGGATGCATGTAAAAATTAGGAACTTTTAAAATAGCATAATAGGGGCACTTAATACAAACTTAATTCAGTTAAATAAAGTTGCAGTATTTAACACATTAAACCTTTGGTTTGGTTTTACTTCACATAATTAGGGGTGGTAACTCTGAACATTTTAACAACCAACCGGAAAATGAAAATGACAGCAGTAACTTTCCTAAAGAGGTTTGTACTCACCATGTATTTTAAACATATCCAAAGCATGTATAGTTTATTATTATATGTGTATATATGTATATACACTAACATTCAAAAGTTTGGGGTCAGTAAGATTTTTTTTATTAATACTTTTATTCAGCAAGGATGCTTTAAATTGATCAAAAGTGAGAGTAAAGACATTTATAATGTTACAATTTTTTTTTCTTCAAATAAATTATATTATTTTGAGATTTCTATTCATCAAAGATTCCTGAAAAAAAAAAAGTCGATCACAGTTTACACAGAAATATTAAGCAGCACAACTGTTTTCAACTTTGATAATAATAATACATTATTTTTGAGCACTAAATGTGCATACAGTATGCCTGCTGAGAATTTTAATAATTAAAAATATTTAAATTTATTTTAAAATAATATTAAAATAGAAAACAGTTATTTTAAATTGCAATAGTATTTCAGAATATTGCTGTATTTTGCTATATTTTTTATCAAATAAATGCAGCCTTGGTTTAGGAGACTTATTTGAATAACATAAAATCCTACCAACTTTTGAACGGTAGTGTATTTTTAGGTTTATATTACATGTATTATATGTTGTGGTTGAAACAGATTAAAAAAAAATATTGTGATAACTATAATTGAAATATAAAAAAATGGAAATAAAAATTGACAATCAAATGGGTTTATGCTAGTTTGAGTATACTAGGTTTGTTTGCTTTGTTAATATCTCTACTTTTGCCTTTGTCACCAGGAATCCAGCACATCAGTAGAAGTGGAGGGAACAGGAAGGAGTTTTGAAAACCCAGCATACAGTGATGACACACAGGGTTCTCCTGCTGCCCCTAAAGCTGTAGCCACTGCAGTCATGAATGAGCCTGCCAAAGTATGACCTCTTCTGGCTAAAGCAGATTACTGCATGCTATCTGTATTTAGAGCAGGGTTCCTCAAAGGCTAATGCCCTGCAGAGTTTAGCTCCCACCCTCATCAAAGACACCTGAGCAAGCTATAATCAAGGTCTTCAGGATCACTAGAAAATCACATGTAGGTGAGTTTGATCAATGGTGGCAGAGAGATCTAAATAGAAAAAAACCCAGCAAATTAAGAATACGTCATCAGTTTGGCAACATGTGTATGTGTTGCAAATACTCATACCACTACCAAATACAGAAATGCACTGCAAATAGCACGGAAATATTTCAAGGGCACCCCAAAAAGTGACAAACCTGACTGGGACCTCTTATTGTTCAATGTCTACTTGTCAGCGGTGTTGTTGATGACCAGAAAGGTGAGGTTTTTGTTTATTTTAACATCATGATTGTATGTGCGTTGTGAGAATTTGTAGAATTTGTTTCTGTATTTGGGTGTGTTGTGAGTATTTACACCACATGTGTTGTCAAACTGATTAAGATTTTTTCTATTTGCATGTGTTTTCTTCAGTTGCAGCACGTTGAGCTCTCTCTAGACCACCGTATTGATCAGGGTTTGACAAACTCTGCAGGGCAGAGCACACTTACTCACACTAATTTTGTTTTGTGGAATATAAAAGGAGCATTTACACGGCTCTTCTTCTTTTTTTTTACAGATATTTTTTATTAACTGTCCCCTTTTCACCCAGACTTCCGGGTGAACTATCCCTCAAATGTTGACTGAAATTGTGAATTGAATAATTCAGATGCTTTTTAGGCTCATTTTCCTTTTTTAATTCTGAGTTTCAGGAGAGTGTTGAAAACCCACTCTATGCTGCTGAGATGAGCGTTGTGACCCAGCCAAATGATGCTGCAACACCTGTCAGTGCAGATACCACACCAGTCAGCACTGAGCCTGATAAGGTTAGCCATGGTCACAGTAACCACATGATGCATGGAAATGATCTAGCTTTGTTTGGTTGTGTGATTTACTCTGACCTTTGAGAATCCAGAGCTCCTGCACTCATTTCGCTCGAGTAAACCCTACCACCCCAGCCTAAATATGGTGGAAAACTTTTTTTGCTGAAGGAAATAGCAGGTTTTACAAGGGCAGCAAATAAATTAGGGTTGTAATGGTACACAAACTGGTTGTTTGGTATGTACCTCAGTTTTAAAGTCATACTTCGGTTCAGCAGCGATAAAAACAAAACAACAAAATTCTTTATTTTTTTTCCAAACAACCTATGGCTTTTCCAACAAACTATGTCTTAAAATAAAAACTGTCTGTTGGTACTGTGTCTAATGGCTGCAATACACACTTCTTACTGCAGTTTATGGTGCTGTTGTAAATGGTGGAAGACATTTTAAGTCCTTCCACTTTTAGATGCAATACATTTTAGAAAAATGCATATTTTAGTCAGAATTAATACGCATGCGCGTTCCGGCACTCATTGAGTGAAGGATGAGCCTTTATGCAAAATGGAAATGCTTGAATTTCTAACATTTACAGATATAACCGCAATATGTAAGGAAAAAAGGTCTCAAATGTATTAAAAAACACACAACTGACAAACGGACAAGCCACTTTAGTTTAGAGTTAGTTTGAAGCTCTTAATATAAAGCATGTCTCATGTTTAGGACAGTGTCTTTTTAAGTTGCGTTTGCAACATCAAAGTATACCGATATATGGAATAAAATTGTATACAAAGTATATCAATATAAGCAATAAAACATTTTTGGTATAAATATGTGTACCGTTACACCCCAAAAATAAATGGTGAAAAAGTTTTAAGAAGATTTGGTTTCAGCCTTGTTAAGGGGGGGAATTCTTGGGGTTTAAAACAAACTCTATCCAAAATGTTTGAGGAATATCAATGTAGTGCTGCCGTGCAAACACTGTAGCAAAAAAAATGCCCTAAACACACCCACACACCAGGAGTTATTCTGAAGATGTGACAGGAAGAAAGATAAAGAGTATGTGGGAGAAGAGGACACAGAGGAGTTAGAGAGACATCAATAAAAATCAGCACAAACCCACAGGCGACCTTCATACCTCACAGCATGCTAGCGCAGATAGATCTGTGTTTTGGTCGAAACTGTTATTGCAGTCAGTTCTGAGCGTGTCTGTCATTTAAGCTGTGTCTTTATTTCTTGTTCCTCCTTTACACAGGCTAATAATTCACAGTTACAGCACGAGGTGGATATGGATATGTTCGACAACCCCTTGTATATGGTGAGATAAATGTAAAGAGAGCTAAAGATTGAATGTGTTCAATGAGGGAATGTGTACGGGTTGGAGGTAAATACTATGACTAGGTGTAATGTGGTTCTGGCTCACTGATGGAGGCACACGGCCCTGTTGACATCTTCTCTCTCCTTATGCTGCTAAAAGCAGGAAGCTGAACGTTGTAATACAGTGAAAGCTATAACAGTGGGGAGGGGCTCATTTTAACAGCTTGTGAAGGCATGTCAAGGCCTCTTGGGGAAGAAGAATTTCCCTCACTGGTGAAGACAGCAAATAAAGGAAGAGAAAGACCTTGAAAGTCTCCTTTTTGAAATGACTGAGTGATTGAGAGAGAGGCAATCTTCTATTCTGTGCTTAGGCACACTGTAGGCATAAAGGAAATTATCTTTCCTGAATAGAGCATAATAGGACATATTGCATTTAATAATCTGAAATTATGTATGTGCATATATAGTATAAATGTTGTATATTAGAATATTATATTAAAATTATTATAATTGTAATATTGTATTAAATATATAATAATAAATATAATTTTGTGTAATTAATACATATTTTATATTTATACCATATATGATATTATTACATAATCGTAATATCATATATATTTTGTATATGGTATAAATATATATGTATTACAAAAAATGTAATTAAAAAACATATTAGTAAATTAATTAATTATTTATCTAAATATGATACTTTTGGGTCATATTTTAACCGGTGTCAAAGCATTCTCATTCTTGTATTTAAGTGTGAATATACTGCACCATTTAGCGAGTGAGGCATGGACTGTCATTATCTCATCTCAAATTAGCTCAAAATACGTCATTTGAAATAGACTAATGAAAGGTCCTGGCCTGCCTCTCAGATGCTTAAAATATGGCTGTGACATAGATCTAGCTCTGATTTGCTCCATCGAGGCCTGCAAGGAGACTGATTTCTGTAAATGCAGATTAATTTTCTTTATGCTCAGTTCCCACTCACTTATCATTCCCTTCATCTACCTTGACATAATTTCCCCACCTCAGCAGAAACGAAAGGCACCTAATGGCTTGGTAGATAATAATATATAGTGATTCAAGTATAAATGGAGACTACCTCTTCTAAATGTGCAGGACAAATTGACCAAAATTGTCTAAATTTGAAGAAAGGCACCTAATTTCTTGTGTTTTGGCAGGATGCAACACACACACACATTCAGGGAGAATCTACAATCTGAAGACAATTTGAGATCATCTTACAGGATCGGCTCTCAGTCACTTCAGCAGCTAAGAAGTATGGCTGGTAAATCATGCTGCGGTGTACTATCCATCCATCAACATGCCGTAAACTGTGAATAGTTTTGTTGATTGTTCTTTTAAGTATACTACAGATTTCTGTAAATTGGTGCAGTGATTCTCTTTAATTTAAATACTCTTTGAATGGTTTCATGTAGTTTTCAGTGTGTGTATGATCAATTGTTATGCTGCTTGTTCTCACTTTAATAATAAAGTGTAATTATGTCTTGCAAAATGGATTTGGGTGAGTTTTTATTTACTCCTAAATTTAATCCAAAAATAATCATTAAAAAAATCTAATTGTGCCTGGCAATTACACTGTGCCATTCAAAAGTTAGGGGTTGGTAAGATGTATATGTCTCTTATTCTCACCAAGGCTGCATTTATTTGATCAAAAATACTGTAAAAACAATGATATTGTGAAATATTTGAATATAATTTAAAGTGCCATTTATTCCTGACAGCAAAGATCAATGCCATTACTCCAGTCTTTAGTGTCATTCAGAAATCATTCTAATATACTGAAAGGCACAATATGTAACTTTTTTGCTTTAAAAATAGCAAAAATCACTAAATCTATGTTACATATATTTTTTAGTTGTGTACTTACATTATCCCGACTGTTTTCAACAACTTTCAAACCAGGAGAAATTGGTAATTTAATTCGAAGACACGTCCCGTTTCTTTATTTCCGTTTTGTCGCCATCAATGGCGTCATATCCGCGTTGTCCCTGGTGTTACGGATCAACTGGGGATCATGTTAACTGGGGACGCGCGCGTGCACGCAGATAGTTTTACCTGGATTTCCAGCAGATGTTGAACGGTGACAGATTCGTCACAGCGAATCTTTCACTGAGCAGATTTAAAAGCTTTCCACGTTATTGGTAAATGTTTGTATCATATTAGGACACTGTTGTTTACTCTGTCGCTGCTCTGCTGAATGTTTCAGACGCATTTAAGGGAAGTTTTAATGTGTATTAATTTCACGACACAGACCACGCCCACATTATTTTGTTACTCGTTTCAATGAAATTGAATATCTGATGACAACTGTTAGTACATTAAATAAATTATGCTATTGACATTGTGTCTTTGCAGTGCATATATATTCACAGATTATTGTTATGATGCCAATTTGTGGCTTAATTTAAATTGAGCAGCAATACTGCTGTGGTAAAAGGGATGTCAAGCATTTATTTATTATTTATTTTAATGTTACTGAGGAGGAATGAGTTAAAGCATAAAGCATACAGTAGGCTTACACTCCATAAATGTTCCTAAAGAGTGTTGAAAATTGAGAAGCCATAGTTTATGGATCCAGTGAATTACCCACAGCATTTATTCAGGGGAATGTTCAACAAACATATTCATTAGCTAACAGGTATTAAAGTAAAAAAGAAAAAAAAAAAAGGAAAAAAATAGGCAAATGTGCATGCATGCAGGACAGCTGTATTTGCCAACAGTGGAAGATCTGACCACACAGTCCCACCTTCCACATTCTGAACATTCAATCTAAAGAAGGGAGAACAAACTATAGACTTAAGTTACATGTTAATGAAGAACAGTTACTTGTTTTGCAATGTATATGTATACATTTGTCTTACCCATTGGCCAGTTTGGCCTTCATACCTATTCTGCTCTCCATCTAATGTAATCATGTTATATTAGTAAATAAATGTCACAGTTGTATTATCTTTTTAAGAACAATTTAACACATCATCACCCTTCATTGTGAAATTTTCACATCTCCTCTTTATATAATCACGCTCCTTTCTTGAGCAGCGATCGGGATATTGGTTATCCTGCAAAGTTTTTGATTTGTCTAACTTTAATTGCATCCATTTGCTGTGGCAGTATATGGCCTAACAACAATGACACTTCATTTATAGACCTTTTAATCTGTTCCTAATGGTTAGCAGACAACAATAATGAAAGCACATGATGTGATGAATAACAAGTAAAGAGAATATGTTAATGAGATTCATGGTACCAGTCAAATGAAGAGAACTGGCATAATTTAAATTTATATTACATAAAAAGATTGTGTCATATTTCTTTTGTTAAAGAGGTCAGCAAAAAAGTAAACAATAAAGCATTTCCTATTGTTTTAGAGAGGGTCAAGCTATTCGTGTGAGGTGACAAATGATTAAGAGGTTGGTGACAGTAGGCCTATAAGAATATTAGCCATAGAGACTATCAGTATATATTTGTAATAATTCATTATCACTATATCATATATTTTGCTTATTTCAGTAATACAATTTGTGGTTGCCTTTAAGGTGGACTTTAATCACTAAAGACAAAGTGTTTTCTACATGTCCAATACAAGACATATACACAACATTCAAGTTCATGCTCCTGAGCATAATGTACATTTATACATTTGGCAGACACTTCTATCCAAAGTGACTTACATCGCGTTTCAAAGTACACCTTCACATTTATCAGTTCTTGCTTTTCCTGGGAATCGAACCCATGACTTTGGCGTTGTAAGCACCAACGCGCTAACTATATATTTGCTATAAAGAATTGTTCTGAAAGAAGAGTCAAAATTCGTTTTTATTTTTTTATTTTATAAATCTGTTGAAAATGTTACAAGGTCATGAGATAATTAACTTCATGACCCTACGTGTATAAGCATAGCTGCTTTATGTCCAGGGAAAAGGATACAGAGGCGTCAGAGCTGGTTGTACAGAAAAGAGATCTTAATATAATCAGCAGAGTAAAATAAGCTGATAAGTGTTTTTAAATAAAAAATAATAGATCCATTATAAAATTAGGCTATATGCAGATCAATAAATGCAACTTGAAAAAAATGTAAATGACTTTGAAATTTATGTTTCTTTTAGGTAGCCTAGCTACTTTAATTTATCTACTGTCTGTTGTTATTTGTGATTAGAACTCATGACAACACACTACAGAAAATATGATACACTAATGTTAAGAAGATTCTTACACGTCTTCTGAAGTGCACTGACAAGTCTGTTCATCCAATGAAACCGAATGCCCCATGTTAACATAGGCGTGGTTTCTGAGCTTGACACTTAAGTATGTTAAACTTATTTGAAATTGCGTCAAATACGCAGGAATACACACTTCAAAAACAAATCGCTTTATTATGCATACCAGTGTGTATACAACTGGTGAAACATACGTTTTTAATCATGGATCCGTGAAAAATGGCTGCGACGAATCTGTAGCCGTCTAACATCTGCTGGAAATCCAGGTAAAACTATCTGCGTGCACGCGCGTTCCCCAGTTAACATGATCCCCAGTTGATCCGTAACACCTGGTTTCCGCTCGTACTGCCATAGCAACCAGAGCCCTCTGATAGTAACCAAGGCGACTGACGTGGACAACTGTGTAGTTCGCAATGTCTATTTGCTAGTGGTGGGCAGATCGAGGCTTCGTGAAGCAATGAAACAGTTGAACCAAATGGGCCATATTGTTTCGAGGCTTCGAATCAATCCGACACCCGTCTCAACGGTGACACCTAGTGGTCACTTGCAGGTGTTGATCTGAAACAACCTTGACGAGCCATTAAAAAAAAATTGTTTTTTTTTTATTATTGTATTTTTCTAATATGTGAAGCTTGTAACCTATAGGCTCCTCACTTACCCCTTTTCCACCAACAAGAACCGGGTGCTGGTTCAGAGCTAGAGCTATTGCCAGTTCGGAGTTGGTTCGACTGACGAGCTTACTAAGAACCGGTTTGCGTTTCCACCGGCCAGAGAGCCACAACAGAGCTATATATTACGTCACTGCATACGTATCATGTTGCCCAGCAACGCTAGTCCGGCAGCGCCAAACACAAACACACCAGACTTGTTCGAGATGCATCGGCTTCTCGCAGAACGACCAGCACATGAAATCAAAGCACTGCGAAAGCGATCAAAAAGCACAAGGAGTCGTATGATCTCCAAACACTCCCGCAGCTCTGATCGGTCCACGCTGCTCCGATGCATCTCGAACAAGGCATCAACAATAATAGACGTTGCGTTACTATGGATGCTCATGGGTTTGCGAAAATAAATCGGCATCCAAACACGGCGAATCCAACGCGTTCGTGCAGCTCGCCGTAACTTACATAGACGGATATTATAATCGAGCTGCTATTAGCGCGACTAGCTGCTATTTAAAAATGGCGGTCACAAGTTTCCCTTCAGTCTTGTTGGCCACGGTAACCCCGCCCTCAGCCTCTGACGAAAGCGGTTCTTTCTTGGCTCTGTTCTAGACCCTGCAATGATTTGGTGCTACTTAAGAACCAGTTTTTCTGGTTCGGAGCTGGTGCTTTGGCGGTGGAAAAACAAAGAACCGATTTGAAACTAGGCTCTGGCTCCGAACCAGCACCAGCTCTGCCTTGGTGGAAAAGGGGTAACTGTGCATAAGGTTATTTTGGTCCTGCAAAATGAATATTAATAAAAGAAATCAAGCCACAATGTCTCACTTTTTTAGAGATTTTTATTCAAAAATATGAATTTCTCTGCTGTGGAAGGACTTAGCCTACTTCTTTTTTTACAGATAATTTCTCCAGCCTTTGAAAAAATCCTCTCACAAGGGACACTTGTTGCTGGCATGCAAAGATATTTTTTTAGCTATACATACAAATGAGGAAAGATTACTGCTCTCTCTTTCCAGTAAGTTAGGGGATCATGAGTTCAGCAAATACGCATCGTTGATGTATTTTTTCACTTCCACTGTGACATCAGCTGTGGCATTGTGTATAATCTGGGTTTGATGGATACGAGTATCAAAAAGTTCCCATAAACTGTCCTGTGTCTCTACTGGTGTTGATGTTGATGGTGCTGGTGATGATGATGATGGGTCTGATGTTGACACAATATCACAATACACACATCTCACTTTATTTGGGGTTTCCAAACGGAAATGCTCCCACACCACAGATGTACGTGTACAGATGTAGGCCTACATCTATCTATGTATCTAGATATGTATCTATAATCTAGTCTATGATCTAGATATGTATCTAGATATGTACCTAGATATCTAGATATGTATCTAGATATGTACCTAGATATAATCTATCTATAATCTATGTATCTATATATGTATTTATAATCTATCTATGTATTTATATATGTATCTATAATCTATCTATATATGTAGGCTATCTATCTATTAATCTAGCTGTCTATATATATTTATATCTATGTATCTATTAATGTATCACTGTATACTCTGTCTGTCTCTAGCCTATCAGTCAATGTGTTGTGTAATGTAAGCCTAAATAGCCTATAAATAATCAAATCGCACTATGTCACTATATCACCAAAAATCCGCTATCTCAAAATCAAACTCCTCTCACAAAAACCCACGAGGTCAGTATGCGTTGATTTCACTTTTATACAGATGTGCGATTGTGTGGTCTGTTCCCGACCGTGTCAATCAAACGCTGATTCGGCGGACCACACCTGATGAAACACTTAAAGGAGTCATAATGTAGAAATTTCACTTTTCCACAAGAATCAATGTATGTTATGATTGCATAATGATTGTACACTGGCCGGGAAGCCGATATTTAAAAGTGAAGCGTTTGTTTACCTCAGGGTTTGTAAAAAAGGCCACGTGCACGCGCACGAAAAAAACGAGATTTTGATTTCTTCCCCCTCTTGACGTCAAGACGGGGGAGGATATACCAAATATGGACACCGCAAACCTATGCCGCGGGAAGCCCGCCCCTCTCCCCCTCTCCCCCTCAGATTCAGTTTAGTCGACTCGAGAAAGATGGAGAAACCGAGTGCACACCTGAGATGCTCTGTGGTTGACTGCCACAAACAACATGCAAATGTGTTTTATCTACCAAAAACGGACGAAACTATCAGGGAACAGTGGAGGAAATTCATTTTTAATGACGCTGTCCCAACAACTCTTTCAAGTGGCGTATCGTTAGGTGTGTGCGCTAAACATTTTACACCGGAATCATTTACAAATTTGGGGCAATATCAGGCGAACTTGGCCTCGAAGCTCCGTTTGGGAAAAGGTGCCATCCCAACCATCAGGGACTTGCCAGAAATTGAAAAGGTAAGACTGTGTTTTTATTGCTCTACTGTGGTTAACAAATAGCAGCTAACTGCTAATGCGGCTATTGTATGTAACGTTACCTTCGAGGTAAACACGGGGAATGGACTCTACGAATGCTAGCCACATCTTTCCACTTTGTTTTACACTAGCAGCTACAGTAGTGACGGTACAGGAGTCCATGCTCAGTGGCTAAAACTGTTTAAATGCAAGTATGAAAACAATATACCACTAAACATTATTAGCCAAACTCATGCAAAACATGCAGTTTGAAAATAGCTTTCAGTTAGTGGGGCTTCTGTAAGAATGTATCTGGAAATGGTGTATTTTTTCTACGACCAATCAACGCGCCCCTCATTTGCATTATTATAATGACCGTCCACGACAGCCAAAACATCGCATCAGATCTCGCGAGACAATAATGCCTTTAGAAATAAGGGTCTGAGGGGCTCTGTGTTGATTTTTTTTCCACTTTTCTTTTTTAGAAGTGCCTGAAAGACTATAATAGAGCATTGGGTATCCAAGGTAACACAACATTATGACTCCTTTAAGGCTTGTTCGACTTGCACAGGTGTGGTGAAGTATACGGTAACTCTGAAGTGATGGGTCCGGGCGTAGGACCCCATTAGTATGCCACTAGTATGCCTGATCTAAATCTGTTCTCGCGATAACTTGTAGCTAACGTGAGCTGTTTTAGTGTTATTATGTGGTAGCTTTATGTAGAATGCTAAATCCCGCTGCTATATGCAAGGTAAGATTAAATTAAATTGTATATTGTATATGTAAATTGTGTATATTCTATAGCTAATATTTAAAATCTCAAGTTGGCGTCAATAGCAGGAGAAAGACCGCGAAATTTAAAAATACTACTGTTAATGTGTCACGAAATGTAGTTTTAAGAGTTTTTCAGTCGATAATGTAGTTGTTTCAATCTCAAATATGTTGTTTGTTTATACAGATAGCGCCTATTTAAAAATTTGATCTGACGTTTTCGGAGATGTGAGATCGAAGGGATCACCGGGTGCTCAGCGCTCATGTATCCCGCTTGGAACAACCATACCTCGGCTAGAGATGCTGAAGTCTGCCGCTGGTCTTGTGTATCGATCGTGTACGATCTTTGATATCATTAATCTATAATTTGTTCCCTGGCAAATCGTTTTGGCTGAGGGCAAAGTTTTAGTTTCATAATTTTATATAACGTTAAATTATTTAGGCTATTTATCTTTAACGTTGTAGCCTGCTGACTTATGTTTGACTGAATCGTTTTACTTAATTTATTTCTTGACTTGTATAGCTTATTATACCTTTTAGGCTGCTTTTATAATGGCTATTATTGATCAATAAAACTGAAATTATAGGCTGCAACTAATGCAACCACACATACACACAAGTTCACACATAACTATGAAAACAATCTACAACATAGCGACACTTTATAGTTAACTTAATGAATTACTAACGTAATGATAGCAGTAGCACCAAAACATACTTTGCAAGATTAAGCGCTGTTTTATATGGATTAACCCTTTCATGAATAGTGGTCACTACAGTGGACAGCTATTAAAAAAACATTTGCTTAAATTTGCACGGGTTTTGATGGCATAGTTGCACATCAGCCTCTTTATTGGACCCGGGTGCATCATCCTATACATTGCAACCAAGTGGCAAGCCGTTGTGTTTCGATTTTTTTCCCCTCCAAACCAAGATGGTCAATGGTCAGTCAGAAATGCCAAGTTGCTCCGGAATATTCAACCATTCCTTCTTTCCTAGGAGACTCTTGTAGGTAAAAAAAGATTTGCAGCATCAAACAATATCTAATGAGTCATATCACAGTTAAAATTTCCAAGTTTTGATTTTAGATTGGGAGAAAAATCTGATTAATTATCTGTCCACTGTAGTGGACCTCATGCATCAATGGCTATATTTCAGCTACAATTCATACTTATACTGTGAATAGTGTTTTTGAAAATACTTAATCTGCAGTGACATTCATGTAAATAAATGTATTTGTATTATTAGAATGTAACGTGCTTACATAATGTATGTGATTTTATTGCATTTATTTACTCATAACATCAAAAAGTGATCTGATTATGTAATGCATGTTACTTGTAATGTATTACTTTGCTTGTAAATGAGTTATAATTGAGAAGAGTTGTAAATGAGAGAAAACTTCTTAATGAGTTTGTCTTAAAAGCCCTTAAAGTGATGAAAAAAAAAGTTCTGATGCTACCATTGCTCTGTTACAGCGGCAGGGAGACAAGTTAAAGATAAAGAGTCAACTTCTGTACCGAGTCACCAAAAGTTCCTGTGGTAGAGACAAGACACAACTCGTCTTACCCGAGAAGTACTGGTGAGAATTGTCAGGCGTTCTGCTAAGAAGTTCATTGTGCAGGGGAAGTAGAAAAAATATAATTGCCTTTTAATGTGTTATGTATTATGTAATTTACAGTATCCGCTACGTTTGCTTATGATAAAACAACTAATTTTACGTAATATTTTCTTCAATAAATAACGTGATTTACTGTGTGTTGCGTTCCCTCACATTACCTCTTTATGTCTCTAACACAGGTGGACATCTTTATTACAAGACTGCAGACGGATCAAACCGTCTAGTTGTCATGGATGAGCAACAGAAGGAACGAGTCCTTCGGGACTGCCATGACAGCCCAGCTACAGGTGGGCATCAGGGGAGAACAAGGACATGCAATAAGATTGCAAGCGCATACTATCGACAAGGCATCTTTCCGGACGTCACGAAGTGGGTAAGATAATTGTAGACTCAAATTCCCGAACCACAAGATAGTTTCATACAGCCACTCAAGTGTAAATAATTAACTCATTGGTACGTTATGTAGAGGCCACGACATATTATATTGAGGCCACAAGATCATATTCTATTAAATACTTAATGGTGTTAAGTCGTGTCCTCAAAATCCTACAAAAACCTAACATTTTTTTTTTAGATGCCCAATGTCCACAGTGTCAGCGTAATGATACTATTAAAACAGTGGCTCCAGTGTTGCACCCTATCAAGGTCACTAAAGCCTGGAATGTAATAGGAATGGATTTGATGGGACCATTTCCAACCAGTCCTCAGGGGAACATTTATGTCCTCACAATGACTGACCTCTTCACCAAATGGGTTTTCGCCAAATCCCTGAAGTGTAAGACCGCAGTTGAGGTGGCTACAGGGGTCTTACAAGCATTTAATGCATATGGACTGGTTGAAAGAATAATCACAGACCAGGGGAGGGAGTTTGTGAACCAGGTTATTATTATTTAGTTAAGAAGATTTTATTATAAAATGTTTGGGTTATATGTTATAAGAATCTACCATGTCTTTGATACCTTTTTGATAACAGCTAAATGCGGACATATTTAAGGAATTGGGTGTGAAGCAGTGTGTCACGTCAGCTTACCACCTCAGTCAAATGGACAGGATGAGAGGACAAATCAGACTATAAAGAGGTCATTGTCAAAGTACTGCAATGACATGCAGAATGACTGGGACGAAAAACTGGAGGATATGGTGCATGCCATCAACACCTCAAAGCAGGTGATTGGAACTGCTTTAAAAAGAAATGATTATATGCAATTGATTATGTAAATGTAATTTGTTGAAACACTTTTTTTAGGGCTCTACAAAGTATACACCATTCTTTTTGATGTTTCACCGGCACCCAATCACGCCAGAGCTTCTAAACACAAAGGTAGTATCTGAGACAGATTGCTTTGTAGGAGAGGATCCGAATATTGTAATGCCCACAAGGATAGTAGAGGTGACAGCAGTACAGGCAAAGGTAATTGTCTGTAGTATGAACTATAATTAAGCAATAATTCACATTATTTAAGGTATTCTATTAAATCTGTTTATTATACATTATTTTCATAAGGTGCGGGGTCACATTGAAAAAGCACAGGGGAAGCAAAAGGCGGAGTACGAGTCCCGGAAAAGAAAAAATGTGAAATCATTTCACATCCACGAAGGAGAGGAGGTACTCAAAGCAAACAAAATAAAAGAGGGACACAAAGGTGGACGTTTAGAGGGGAACTGGACAGGCCCTTTTGTGGTTGAAGACATTACCGGAAAAGGGGTTGCTGTGGCCTATACATACTTAAAAATGGTATTTCTTTAAAATAAAAGATTAGTATATGAATTAAGTAGTTTGATTACATTAAGATTTGTGATTCTATAATTTTATTATACTGTTCTTTGATCAAGTTTTGACAACCAATTAATATTTATACCCACAAAACATAGCTAGCATTTTGTAATTTATTTAAATGTCTAAACTGTTAATACGAAAAATAGTAATATACACAAATAAACATTATTTTATGTCTCTTTTAATAAATAGAAGTGTACCTGTAACATATTGCACTGATTATTGCGATAAAAAATAATGACACAATTATAATTACACTACGAATTGCTGTGAATACGGTAAGGCAGTTTCAGTGCAGTATAAGCTCAGGTAAAGCTCATAGCACGATCATCGGATAACGTTAGCTATATGCTATGCTACTATCTAAGCTAACTAAAAAACACACTAACAACGAGAAATGTTTAATTTCACAATCTATAGCTTCGGTTAAATACTAGTATATGAAACGTTTAATTTAAAATACATTAAATACATTAATGACTCGTTATAACGTAGTACAAAAGTCTTCAATAATAAAGTGATTTTGTATGATTTGTAACCACCCAGCTAACACAGTACGTTGTGACGACGTCGTCAGTTAGTCGTCATTTGGTCAGCGTGACATTACTTTATGACAACGTTGTGAGGACGTCGTGGTAAAGTTCCATTTTTTAGAATCTTGGCTAACGTTCCAGAAACGTTGTGGGCACGTCCTCAAAAGACGTCGCTAGTTTATCCCATGGAGAACGTTGTGAGGACGTCGTGGTAAAGTTCCATTTTTTAGAATCTTGGCTAACGTTCCAGAAACGTTGTGGACACGTCCTCAAAAGACGTCGCTAGTTTATCCCATGGAGAACGTTGTGAGGACGTCGTGGTAAAGTTCCATTTTTTAGAATCTTGGCTAACGTTCCAGAAACGTTGTGGGCACGTCCTCAAAAGACGTCGCTAGTTTATCCCATGGAGAACGTTGTGAGGACGTCGTGGTAAAGTTCCATTTTTTCCCATCTGGTCCGCAGATAACTTTCCAGAAAATTGCATTAAGTAATCGTAGTAGTTATACAACGTTATATATATATATATATATATATATATATATATATATATAAATATTATATGTATTTTTTTAATTATTATTAAGGAGGTTGAGTGTTAGTAAAAACAACAATACAAAATCTTAAATAAAAGTGACACTTCACGTGGAGTGGCGGCATTTTGCACATATGAGCGGGTCGAGCTTCAAAATGAGTTTTAAATTAATGAGATTTTTATTAATGTAGCCTAATGTGTTAGATGTTTATTTATGTAAATGCTGCTTGGCTGACTGTGCGTTCACACCGCCGGCGGCGAGAGCGTCAAAGTGGCCGGAAGCCATTCATTTTCAATGAGAGCCGGCGGCGAGCTGCGGCGAGGGCGGCGCGGCGCGTCTTGAACGGCGAGAGCGGCGAGAAGAGTTGAAATCAAGTCAACTTTATGGTAATAACAGAGCCCGTCTACGGAGAGCCTGTCCACTCCCTATTAAGCCCTATTGTACCGAATTTTGGTTGTAGTACCACCAGAGTTCCACTGGGGGCGCTCGCCATGAGTGCAAAATGAATGGGAGTCAATGGGGCTAGACGGCTAAATTAGTCTCTTTCACCCGATTGCCGTTGAGAAATCTCAGATGTGATTGTAGATTTTGCAAGTTCAACATGGGTTTTAGGTCGAAAGTTGAATGAATGAGTACTTATGTCGTTTTGATTTCTTACAGGTTGAGTTGTTGTTGCCCATAACACGCTAGCATTCTGCTAATGACGTCAGCATTCTGACGTCATTGACATTTTGAAAGACTTTTTTAAAGCAAATAAGTGACTCTAAAAAATCTAACACCCAGCAATGTGTAATTTCTTTGCATCTCCTTTCGAATACAACATTCAAATTACTAGACAAAAAATTATATCCTGAGAAAAGTGGATTTTGAGGGGTATACCGCCATTGACCTCCATTCATTCTGCACTCGTCCTATGAGCGCCCTCATATGGAATCAGAGTGGAACTGCAACCAGTTCAGAAGCCGGAAGTGTAGTGAGAGTGAAACTTCTCGCCATATTAGACATTCTCTGGTAATAAGCTATGACGCGGTTCGGCGGCAACCAGCGGCAACCAATCGGAATGTAGAAGTCCTCCGCCTGAGAGGATACAAGAGAACACATTCCTGTAAACATTGGTTCCGACCACATTAGTTCCTAAGCAAAATGGAGGAAAAATTAATCATTTCTGTTGCGGGTTTCCCGTTATTGTACGACTTGTCCCTGTTTACATACAGGGACATTAATAAAAAGAACGACGCATGGAACAAGGTGTCTGAAATTGTTGGTGTTTCTGGTAAGTTGCTGATGGGCATTAACGTTATATATTTTCTATAAAAAAGCGGGAATTGCATGATAACTTTAGCGCCATATCACGCAAAACAGTTGTTTATGCAAATCAGTCAGTAAAGTTAATTTTACGATTTTTGCAAGATCAGTTTTTGTCTCTACATAATTAAATGTGCAACTGTGATATGGCAATTTACTGATGCTGTACAATAGCCTAACATAGCCTACTTTATCCCGCCAAATTTCATTAGATGTAATTATCAGCTGTTAGTTATCTAATTTTGAAGTACAACATATTTCTTACATATTTTAAAATGAAAGCAGTCACTTCTGCCTTTTTTTTTAATTAAAAATAATTCTGCAAGGAAAAACAAAAGTGTAATATACCTGTTCCCCTTGTGGTATTTATCTACAAATTGTTTAGCTGGAGAAAATAATGATAAATGTCATTACAGTCACATATTGAATAAATAAAAAATGTCATCAGTCACATATTTAATAAAGTTTCATATTGTCTTTTTACTAGCGGATGAGTGCAGGAAAAGATGGAAGTCTCTTAGAGACACCTTCAGAAAGGAGAAGAGGAAGGAGGCAGATAGGAATAGGAGTGGAGCAGGTGCAAGCAGTGTCCGGTCATGGCGCTACAGTGGGGTCATGGGCTTCCTCAACCCATTCCTAGAAGATAGGTTAACGTGCAGTAATATGGTAGGGGGGGTTGGGGAAAACCTGACCCCAGAGGAAAGAGAATATGCCATGGCCGGGCACAGTCAGGTAGAGGAGACGGGCACACACAGTCATCAGTGTGAGTCCAGCATTCAGGGACAGCTAGATGAAAGCCAGAGCCAGTCCAGCCTTCTTGGACAGGCAGGTGGAAGCCAGAGCCAGGCAGGTATAAGCCAGGGACAGGAAGGTGGAAGCCAGAGCCAGGCCAACCTTCAGGGACAGGCAGGTGGAAGCCAGGGACAGGCAGGTGGAAGCCAGGGCCAGCCCAGCCTTCAGCCCTCCTCACTGAGGAGAAAGAGACCACACCACAGCTCCAACTTCGATGAGCGCATGCTAACAGCTTTGGAAGCTGTTAGTAGAAGAGCGAGCACCAACGAGGACAGTGACAGCCTTTTTTTTCAAAGCCTCGTGGAAGACTTCAGGTCGCTGTCTGTGAGGACCAGACAGGACCTGAAGTTTAAAATACACAGGCTTGTGTATGAGGCTAGATGTCTGGAGGCTGAAGTTGAAGAACACTGGGGTGAGAGCAACGGGGGGCAGCTGACAAGTCTGTGAGGGGTGATTGTAAGCTTATTTCCCTCGCAGTCTTGTCAGCTGCACCTTGTGCTTTCTCCCTTGTTCTAACAGTGTTAAAAAAAGTGTTCAGTGTTCTGAAAGTATTAGTTCAAAAGTACAAAACTGTTCTGTATGAAAGTATTGTATGAAAGTATTAGTTCTTGTAAAGTACAAAACAGTTCTGTATGAAAGTATTGTATGAAAGTATTGTATGAAAGTATTGTATGAAAGTATTGTATGAAAGTATTAGTTCTATTGTAGGAAAGTATTAGTTCTAACAGTGTTTAAAACTTTAAGTTATTCATGTTTATCTCTTTTTTATATATACGTTATTAGTAAAAAAGGCAATAAAATATTGTCAAGATTTCTGGTTATGTGTGTTTTATATTATTACAAATCTTTCATATTCTACCATATATTGAAAATGTGTAGGGAACCCAGGTGAGATTAAAAGTACACTTCCATAAGTGTTGCTCAGTCTATTAATATGAACTAAAATGTTTTTAAAATATGGAGAAACCATGTTTATGAACCGAGATGTGTTTTTAAAATATCGAAACACCATGAATATGAACTAAAATGTGTTTTTTTAAAAAAAATTTAGACACCATGAATATGAACTTAAATTTGTTTTTAATTGGTGGCTCTTAAAAGAGCCGTTTAAAGGCATGGCTTATGCCACAGGTTGCCAGGGGACAGCTCCCTCTGTGGAGAAATAGGCCATGAATTTCTCCCGCACACGGATGGACTCCCGTGTGGCATTATTGCTGCCCACTCGGCTGACCTCCTGTAGGCCAGCAGCTTCTCTGTCTCCAGCAGATGGTATGGGTGTCCTGGTGATGTTAGTGGACCTCCTCAGGAAGTTGTGCAGGACACATGTAGCCTTCACACAGGCATCCACATTGGCAGGGCTGATCGCAATAACTCGCCTGTACATCCGCCACTGGGCTGTGAGAATGCCAAAGGTATTCTCCACTATCAGCCTTGCCCGTGACAGCCTGTAGTTGAATACCCTTTGCCTGCCGGAGAGATTGTGTCCTGGGAAAGGCCGCATGAGGTCCCGGCGGAGGGGAAAGGCCTCATCAGCCACAAAAACATGTGGCTGTGGCCCCAAATGATCTGCACCTGGCAGCAGAGCATCTTGTGGCAGGCCAAGGGTCCCATCTCGCAGTGCCTGGCCGAAGGTGGAGTTAGCCAGCACACCACCATCGCTTGTCCTCCCGTAGCTGCCAACATCCACTACCCGGAAGCAGTAGTGTGCGTCCACCACTGCCAGGAGAACAACAGAGTAGGTCCCCTTATAATTAAAGAACAGCGACCCTGAGTTGTCAGGGGCCCTGACTACAACATGTTTCCCATCGATGGACCCAAGGCAGTTTGGAAAGTTCCACCGACGGAGGAAGTCATTGGCGATGCTTTGCCAGTCCTCAGTGGTGGGGACTGGCATGACCTCCTGCACCAAAGCATCCCATATTGCCCTTGCGACCTCTCCAACAATACCTGCCACGGTGCTCACTCCCACACGATAGCTAAAAGCTATTGTGCGGTAGGAGTCTCCAGTGGCCAAGAATCTGAAATAATAAAAATAATAATAATAATTACTTAGGCAAAATGATCAAACAAACAAAAAAAATATGTGGTGAAAAGAAGCTAAATACATTTACTTATTTTTAATTAATATAATTTTTAACGCAGGACTTTAACGTGTATCAGAGAATTTTTACAGTGTGGTATAACTTATTTACTTTTTACTTTATTAAGTAAATAATAATAATTAATTATTATTATTAATAAGTAAAGGATCTAAATATTACTTTGTCCACAACTGGAAAATAGCATTTAAGAACCAATGAAAATAATATCCAATATCCAACCCACTTACAAAATATAAAGAAACAAATTAAACCATAAAGAACAAAAATCTCGAACTCACCGTAGACAGATTGCGAGGCGCTCAGCCGCATTAATAGCACGCCGATAGTTAGTATCTTGCCTTCCAATTCGCGGCCCAACTTTTGACAGCAGGTTGTCAAACTGGACCCTGTCCAGTCTGAAATATTGCTGGAATCTACCGTCGTCCAACCGCAGCTCCTGCACCAGCCGGTGATATTCTCCAAGCTGCTGACGGGCTTGGAGAATATCATGCACCCACACTGATCTCCGACGTCTTCTCCGCAGGTAGAGCAATGCCACACCAAATGCAATAACTTGCTCATCCATAGTGTTGTCAGTTTGATTAGAAAAAAGCCGCGCAACACTATTTATAGGCAACATTTTCGCGCTAGAACTTTTTTCAGCGGGAATGTAATCATTTGCTCAAAATAATAATGATATTGACCAATTGCAGCAACCAGGACAGTTATTGTAATGTAGATTGCACACAAATCAATGTTAATTAAATACCAAGTCTATTAAACATTATCTTAATGTTGAAATTAGACTCATGAACACAAAAGCCAGAACACACAAACGGATTTATTATTTTATTTTATTTTCGTTAGCAAAATAACTATAATTGTTAAGGTCTTTCCATCTGTCATTTTGTTACTTTCACATTTAAAAGATTTCATTAGGTTAACTTAACCCCACGTGAGGCCACTCTGCACAAAATATACTGATTTATGTTCAGTTCGTATTTGATTTGCGGCCCCTTTAATTAAAGTTTAAAAAAAACACGCATTCTAATCGGCGTCAGAGCGTCAGAGCGTCCCCGACTCTTTCTCCGGCGTCGGTGGCAGGGCGGCGAGAGCGAATTTTACCGCTCTCGCCGGCGGCGGTGTGAACGTACAGTGATATGGGCGTGCGCGTTGAACATGCGAGTCGCTTTCAAACACTGGAGCGGTTGCCATGGAAACGGCGCAGGACCACTGCAACTGACAAAAAGCAGAAATCCATCTCTCGCTGTTGTTTTCACTACTTTCAGGTGAGTTTAATCTAAAATCACACAAATAATAAACACTACTGTTCCTGACATTTTTCTTACGTGTTATTGACACACATCTATTGAAAATTTTACGTTACTTCATAGAAATAGTTTAGTGTCTTCGAAAAACTCCGTTAGCATCTCAACCGTGTTCTGAAGAGGTAACGTTAACTGTTACTGTTAGCGCTAACGTTAACTGTCAGGCTAACCTAAGCTCTTGTTTATAAAAGTTTGGGCTTTTAATCACATCTTTATGTGTAGGTGAGATTTTTTGTTAGTTTTGTAAAGGATTTGCTGGCAGTTGAATGGGTGATTGGAAGTTGGCTAATTAATTTAACCAACTGATAAATGTATTTGCTGTTAATCGATGACGTCACTTACTTGACTGGATAGTATCAGAGCTCTGGATAGTATTAGAAATGTTAGAATGTAATATAAATGTTTTTTTGAGCATCAAATCATCATATTAGAATGATTTCTGAAGGATCATGTGACATTGAAGACTGATCTTCACTATATATTCACACAATTATGCTGAAAATGTAGCTTTGATCACAAGGAATAAATTACATTTTAACATAATAGAAAACAGTTATTTAAATTGTAATAAAAGGTCACAATATTACAGTTTTTACTGTATTTTCGCTCAAATAAATGCAGCCTTGGTGAGCATAAATGACTTTCAAAAGCATTAAAAGCTGTAGATTAGCAACATTAATAAAGTTCTCCTCTGTTTTAGCTGCCTAGAAGGACGATGAGGTGACAGTGCAGCCCGGGATAAGGAAGAGGAGGAGGAGGAGGAGGAACACGTAAGTTAGACAATTTTCTTATACCTTTCTAACAAAAAGCTACACTCTAAAAAATGCTGGGTTGTGTTAACCCAATGTTGGGTCAAATATGGACTAACCCAACGTTGGGTTAAAAATTCAATTTAAAAATGGACAAACCCAGCCGTTGGTTTACATTTTTAATGTAACCAATGCAATTTGTCCATTTTTAAATTGCATTTTTGTCCATTTTTGATTTTGTCCAAAATGCAATTTGTCCATTTTTAAAGTGCATTTTTTAACCCAACGTTGGGTTAGTCCATATTTGACCCAAAGTTGGGTTAACACAACCCAGCAGTTTTTAGAGTGTATAAACCTGACTACAATAGCATGGTACAATTTATTTTTCAGCTTCCAGTGAATATATAGAGCGAGACCCTCCTCCTATCCGTGCCTCAGAAGACCCTGCCCTCTGCTGGTGGGGTAAGAAAGACACTCTTCCTCTTCTCCCACAGCTCTCCATCATCTCCCTCTGCCTCCTCAACACTGTCTGAAGGAGCGTTTACCACAGCTGGCCGAGCTGGGACACAGTCAGGAATGAGAGGTCTCAGATTCTCTCTGAGAAAGTCATCATGCTCATTTTCTTGAACAAAAAACTCTTGATGTATATTTGGGTGGGTGAAATAATACTGGAGAGAATTATTTAAATTTTTTACATATCTTTACTCTTTACTAACAATATTTTTTTTATTTGTTAGCTTCAGAGAAGATCTCTCTATAGATCTTTGGTAATATTCGCATTGTTCAGGTTTAGCTACTGGTAGTGAAGCAATGAAGCACATTACCACCAGACATTTGTAGCAGGAGCCTCACAGGACACTCAGGAAACAATTTAACCTATTTCTGCAAATAAAATTAATAATAAAGAAACTGCTGAATCTTTTTTTTTTTTTTAGGTCTTTATTGTTTTTCCACCAAATTATAAAGAGTAGTATCAATAAGAGTATTGATTATTATTTAACTACACCCCTGATGATACAACACTTTTTTCAATAAAAAGAATACGTTTTAATAGTTGGTTACATTATTCATTGATTATGTTTTTTGATTAATTAATTGATGTTACATTTCTGCACTCATAACTTGTTAACACTTTACATGGTTAAAAATCGTTAATGTTCAAAATGTATTGGCTTAGCAATTGTACAAAGTAGCACTGAATAAATTCTGATTATAAATGAATACAGTGTGTTTTTTGGGCCATTTTCTATTTAGAATTTAATAGGGGTTTGTATTTGTTTCCATTACATATATGTATTGATCCCTAAATGTATTAACTGGAAACGATAGTACACAATTCCCTATTAGAATTTATAAGGTTTTACAGCAGAGAATGAAATGTTTGAGTTTATAAGTTCTATGTGGATTTCGAGATTATGGATCAAGCACATCTTAATTCCCAGGACTAAAGGTGAGAAGTATATTAAAAATAAATGTGGACGTTGTATTTTGGTCGTTAGGAAGTACCAGCCACGTTCCAGCGACGTACCACTATAACGTCGCCACGACGAATACAGGAATCACAAAGTTACGTCGCTGGAACATTATTTGGCACGTCGCTGTGACTAATGTGGTCCTTTGAGGAAACGTCCTCGTAACATGCCAGTTTGGTCATCGAGACGTACTCGTCACGTTCTAGCGACGTGCAGTTATAACGTCGCCACGACGATTATAGGAATCACAAAGTTACGTTGCTGGAACGTTATGTGGTACGTCGCTACGACGAATATGGTCCTATGATGTTACGTCCTCGCAACATGCCAGTTTGGTCATTGAGACGTCCTCATCACGTTCTTGCGACGTACCACTATAACGTCGCCACGACGATTATGGGAATCACAAAGTTACGTCGCTGGAACGTTATGTGGTATGTCGCTACGACGAATATGGTCCGGTCCGGTTACGTCTTCACAACGTAACTGTGTTAGCTGGGCAGGCACTAAAGCGATTACCCATAAAACGTGCTTTGAACCAATCGGATTGCTTGGGTCCTCAACCCGGACCCATCACTTCAGAGTTACCGTATACTTCACCACACCGGCGCTGCACAGACCGATCGGTTTATGACATCAAAGTACCGCGAGAGCAATTCAAAAGCATATAGGAGCCATCTACTTTCTATTCGCTCTCGCGGTACTTTGATGTCATTCACCGATCGGTCTGTGCAGCGCCGGTTCAAGTCGAACAAGCCTTTAGTGTTTCACTTCGAGGCTTCGTTTGACCATAGTCACGTGACATGGGTGTTTTGATTCACGCTTCGGATCAGTTTTTCGAAACATCTGCGCTTCGGGATCTCGCAAGCTACTATTTGCACGCTGTTGTTGTTTCGTTCAAACATTATGGACCATTACTAATGGCAAGCAGACTTTGGATAAAAAAGGAGAACTAAAACGAGAATCAATATCAGCGCGGTGTTTTCGAGATGCCTATCTTAGAGCTCCCATAGTAAACGAGAGCTCCACGTCCGAGACTTCGACCGCTCCTGCATGCCTACTTTATTAAACAGGTGAGCACATTTACATAAAACTAATCAATGTTATATAGTTCAACAATGATAAAATGTTAGAATATGATCTGTATGTTATTCTAATGTTGATCTAGCTTACTGCTAGTCTCATACAGACAAACTAACACATATTTTAACACATTCAAATGCAGTTTAGTGTGCTAGTGTAATGTTAGACCAAGTGAAACAGCGCTGCGTTACCTCAAAAGTTAAATTTGTCTAATAAACTGACCTGTGAGTTGTAATTCTGCACTTGCGTGTAGTTCGGTAGAATGACATGTCCTTATTCCTTTTATATCCGCGGGACTCGCGTCGCGTGTGGACGTGGAGCTGATAGCTGTCTCTTAGCAATCCCGACCTGCTTCATATCACAAGCATGATAAAAAACATCGATGTATTCACTCACAGTGATGGGAATAACGGCATTATAAATTACTAACTTTATTTCAGAGTAATCAAACTAATTACTGTTTCCTCCGTTACAACGCCGTTACCGTTACTGTCAATAAAATGCGGCGTTACTATAATTTAACTCACTGAAGCAGTTTTTCATCCGAGTAGGCTCTCTCTCAGCCATAGGAGCTGCAAAGTGTTTTCTCTGGTGTGTGTGTTTATGAGGCGCCGGACTGGACAAAAGCGAGGCGAACGCCGCGAGCGCGCTCGACAGTGCGCGAGAGAGTCCGAGAACACGCTCGACAGTGCGCGAGAGAGACCGAATGTGTCCGAGCATAAATACTTTATTTATAAATAAATTACACATTTCAGCATTATAATAATCTCTGTAGCATATTGGTATCATATGCAATGTTTTAATTAGTTTATATAACATGGTTATAAAATAAAACTCCAAAATAACCTGCAGGGAACGTTCAAAGAAAACATCTTTGTTTGACCGGTTGTGAACACGTGCGGGAAACACGACTAGAATTTGGCTAAAATAACCTCTGATGATGACGTTCTCTGTAGGTTATAAAAATAAACCCCCAAAAGATTCAATATTTTATTATTATTATTTATGTTGGTACATTGTTCAGTATTATATTGAGAGCACTATGTGTTAAACTTACTGTTGTGAGGAAGAAAATACTTCAAGTAGGCTATACGTCTACCAGTTGTAAAGGTGTGTGAGTTTTATCATTTTAATTATATGCACTAGTGTATGTGTATGTATATTTTTTATTTCTGTTTATTTATTCTTGGTACATTTCTTAAGCATAATTTATTTTTAGACTTATTTGTTGGCCAGTTGTGGTCTGTGCAATAAATATTAAACGTTTTAAACCATCTATTGTGTTTTGTTGTTCCACTATAATAATGATACTATTTTAATATTTAAGTTAATAGGTGTCTCTCACATTGTCCCACAGCAACATTAAACTAGTGTAGATTAGTGTACAATGTTTTATAATAATAAGATGTTATATTTAGTGTCCATTTCATTCATTTAACATTTCATATTGGGGGTATCCAAGAAATTTCTTATATTTAAACTTTTTTTTTTTTTTTTTTTTAAGTAATGCAATAGTTACTTTCCCTGGTAATTAGTTACTTTTGTAATGATGTAATTCAGTTACTAACGCAGTTACTTTTTGTGAGAATTAACTGGTAACTATAACTAATTACTTTTTTAAAGTAACTTACCCAACACTGTTCACTCATCCATAAACATTATTAGATCGGTCGGCTTGACATTGACGACAAGATCCATAATTCTTAGCAAATGTTGCGTCATCAAACTACGCCTTTGTTATTGTAAGAGGTTAGCGACCCCTAGCGGTGAAAAATTCCATACTGTACGTTGAATTGGTGGTCAAGAAATATCTCGTTATTATCCATGTTGAAAACAGTTGTACTTTATAATACTTGTGTAAACAGTGATGCATCTTTTTTCAGGATTAATTGATGAATAGAAAGTTCAAAAGAACAGCATTAAACAGAACTATAAAAATTAACAATGTAAAAGCCTGTACTGTCACTTTTAATCAAATTAGCAAATTGTCCTCGCTGAACATTTCTTACAAAAATGGCTTTGCTGTTATCCATATCTAGATGCCAGATATGATCTAATAAAAAGATTGAGAAAGAAAGTTACGACCCAGATCCCCATGAGTCTAACAAATAATCCTCTTGACTTCCCATGTCAGGAAGAACATGCTAAATGTTTGTTTTTGTTGCTATTGTATCCTTTTGTCCATGTGAGCACATGCTATTGAAAAGTTATGAGCAGTGGTGTACCTGTACCAAGTATCTGAGTAAATGTAATGTTACTGTACTGTAGCGATGGTGGCCCATTAATAAACATTTATGTTTACTTTTATATTTAATTTGGTTTGTTCGGGCGCCAGCCAGGCATGTAATCCTGGCAATAAATAAATTCTCACAACCCACCAGCTACATATGAAGATATTGAAAAAGGGAAACTCAAATCAAACTTGTAGAAACCAACAGATTCGTTTAACCATTTATTTTAGGAATCCAACCCCAATTAAATTCCACACAAAGCAAAAAACATTCCAACATCACTGTTGTGACAGTAACACACTTCTATGAAAAAAAAAAAAAAACGATCAGTATAAACTATAAAGAAATATACATTTTTGCACATTTTGGAAAACACATGATTTGCACGAAAGGGCAATGATGTTGACACTGGCAAATTTTATGAACTTTCTCAGACAGTCACAATATAAGAGGTAAAGGAAAGTCTATGTCCAAGCAACCCATCAACTGATGAATTCACAACTTAGTTTCGATTCACCCTCTTTTTATACTCTCCGACAGTCCAGGAAAAAGTTCGATTAATTGTGTGTGTGTGTTGTGGGCTTGTGCATGTAGCCTACTGTGGGTATGGCGGGTGCATAATGCCACGGATAACTTACCGAAGTCGACAGTCGTGTACTTTTACGTGACAGAAGGGGTACGCCGCACCACAGACGCGTGACACCAACGTGTGACTCCAACGTCGCACCACAGCACGTCGCACCACAGACGTGTGACACCAACGTGTGACTCCAACATCGCATCACAATAAAATAATATCTATTTTTCCCCCTAGCTTTTCTTATCTTTCCTTTGTTATCTTTCTAATCAATCATTCTTTTCTTGTGTTCTGATGACATTGAAAATATCATTGATACACATTTTGTATTGTATACAAAGTTGTGTATGTCATTAATGTCATCTCTGAATGGTTTACGAACATAGTATTTTTTTTTTTTAAATAATTCACTCACTTTCTACTGGATATGAGGACTATGCAAATTATACACCATCAAAGTCACAACTTTTTGCACAATTATTAACAACAACTTTAAAGTTGAACAGATAAATTCATTAATTGTAATCTATAAACATAATATTCTGGAATGTGTCATTCTGAGTTTTTACTTTTGAAGGTGGTAATAATTTTAATTTACACAGTTGACCATAATGGGCGAATACACAAAATGAAACTCACAATATTGTTTACAGGAGAAGGTGACAAGAAAGTATTTTAATAGCCTATTATTTTCAAGAAATCAACAATGAAAAAATATAAGACAGGGAAATAGTCTTTTAGTCACAAAATGCAAAACAATGTAGGTTCATGTTCAAATGTTCAAAACTAGGGCTGTAAGTGTCGACTATTTTATTTATATATTTTTTGGTCATAAAGATCGATCTGAAGTGAACAATAGCCTTTAGTATGACTTAAATACATATTACAAATGAGGCAATATAATTGGTTCAAATAAAGTAGGCTATTAAAATTAATTAATTATTTTATTTTATTTAACAACACTATTAAAATACATGAAGAAATATATAAACAATAAACATATGTATATTATGTACAAATGCCAACAGAGGGCGCAAGAGGGCTGACGATAATTGTTACACTTTACATCAAGAGCAGTCCTACGGTGACGCATTACTGCCACATACATATTATTCCCCCCCCCCCCCCCCCCTCAGTTATGTCGTAATAACGAGATCTTATGTCGTTTTAACGTCATCTTTTCTCGTAATAACGAGATCTTATGTCGTTAAAACGACATATTTTCTCGTAATAACGTGATCTTATGTCGTTAAAACGACATATAATTTTTCTCGTAATAACGAGATCGTTAAAACGACATCTTTTTTTTTTTTTTTTTTTTTGCCTTTATAAGGACATGTGTAGTCATGTACAAAATATGCCTTTATCCACATAAAATTGACAGCCTATCGCGCCTTTATCACACTTCTACGTTCAAAAAGCTTAAGCAAATAGTAGCAGCCCCCAATCAGGCAAAATGAATCAATGAGGCCCTTTTTTATATAATATATTATATATAGCCTAAGATTTATTTTTGTTAATAGGCTATATCTTCATTACCTAGAGATATAATTAAACAAAAAGTAGTCAAAACACATCTAACAGAACATAGCCTATAAGTTGTTTATTTTTTACAACATTGTGTTCTTATTTTGTTTAATTAACGAAATGTCAATCTTCATCTTTATAACAGAAGATACAATACAAAAATCTTCAAGATACAGCCATATACAATCTTCACATGTAGCCTATAACGGAGTGTCACCTTATAAACAGTCCTTTGTGTGGTGGAATAAGCAAATATAGAAATATATGGTTACCGGTATCTTAATTTAAACTTTATTGTATTATTTTATTTGTTCATTAACTAATTATGCTAACTCAACTAATTTAATGTAAAGAGCTGGATACTAATTACTAATTAAATAATGTCAAATATTAAATGTAGGCTATTGATTAGAGTTGCCATAGACTAAAGGATTTTTCTAGACTAGTAGTCATTCATTTAAGCAATTAGGACTAATCGCACTTTTATATTCAACCCTGGGTCACTGGGTGTATATATGGCTATAGCATATTCCGCGCTCAAGCGCATGCATAAAACTTGCCGCAAAGCACCGGCAAAAGTAGGCTAATGATATAATAAATGTGTCTGAAAAAAATAATGAAGCATTTTAATTGTTTATTAATGAAATAGTCTTTTCTAAATCAGTGTAGGCTGCCTGCAAACATATCTACATCTCCGCTGTAATTTAGCCTCTAGAGATGCGCCTTTCATATGGACAGGATTAAGCTACATAATCAGATAGCCTACCGTATTTGCTTTCGATTGGATTTTTTTTCGTTGGTGGACATTTTTTTATTTATAAACTTTATATAGTTATATTTCTCAGTCTGTGAGGCTTGTCTATACACTGTTTTTCAGTTCATTTTTGAGGCGCGCTCCAATTCACAGAGATCATGAAAGCGCGCCCTGTTCGTTTTCTTTTATTTTACAAAAGCACAACGTTTTCTTGTTGTTGAGAGCTTACACTAATAAAAGTAGTTGCGACTAATGTATTATTCTTTTCTGTATGACCAGAAATGATGGAGTATTTTAAGTTGTTTCCACTGTTGATTGGAAAATGCGAGTGATGGCACCGGCGCGTCCATGTCATGCAGTGCGCGCTCCACACTCCGCACAAACACTCGGATATGCGCTTAATAATAGCGAACATTTATCTAGGTTAACGTTAGAGCGAGCGGCCATGCCAGACTGATAAGTCCTCTTCATGTTTAACAAATCAAATTCTGTTGCATTTTCTTGCGCCAGTTTGAAAAGGACGGCTGAAACGCCTATACAGATAAACGCCCAACGCTGGTGTTTTTCTTTAAACAAATTCGTTTAGTCTTTAAAATAAATATTGTTTGTGGGCAAATTAATGCCACAATAATTTGTTTATTTTATTGGCTACTTTTATTTTTGATTTTTGTTTTGCATTGAATACCATTTGATTTAAAGGATTTGCTGTGCACCGCAATGCCATCCTCCCATAGAAAGACACGTTAAGAGCCACCTTTATTTTCTTTATAATAAAGGGTTTCTATCGGAAAACGCTTAACGTATAATTAAATGCATTGCGTTCATATTCTGGGCTCATCTGCTTTTCTGTAGGATAGTATGGTTTATTAATAAGGTGTGTACAGCATTTGATCTTTATCACTGAAGTAGCCTAGCCTATTAAGCCACATTAAGTTTTTTCTTTATTATAAGGGTTTTCTATGGGAGGAAAACGCTTAGCCTAATATGCAATTAAACACAATGTTCGTATTCTGGGCTCATCTCCTATTAATAAGGTGTGTACAGAATTTGATCTTTTAACATGAATGTCCGTTGGGGGCTGCTGTGCTATTTCTTCATCTTTTTGAACGTATGATAAAGACATGATTGGCTATCAATTTTATGTGGATAAAGGTATTTTGTACATGACTACACATGTCCTTATAAGGCCAAGAAAAAATGTCGTTTTACGACATAAGATCTCGTTATTACGAGAAAAAGATGTCTTTAAAACGACATAAGAGCTCGTTATTACGACATAATTGAGTGGAAAAAATAATATGTATGTGGCAGCAATGCGTCACCGTAGTTTTTCATAAACTTCGATTTATGAATAAAGAATTTTCCAAGCAAAATTATTAAGTTGACTATATTGTACAGAGAAGTTTGAGTCAGATCAAAATTAGATAAATGTAGCCTATGTTTGAGCAAGTTGTCCATTAATGAAACATTGTATATCATTCCACAGAGAAGAGCTATGTGAACAACTATAGAATAAATGGTCTAACGTTTCCGTTTCCATAAAGCAAAAGCTGCATTTTTCGTCTACGGGATAAATTTAGAGATAATCTTGTTACAGGGGTAATAATGGTAAAGAATTTTAAATGATATTTCTTTTACTTTGTTTGTGATTAAAAATGTATGTGGGTTACTCCATGCTCTATTCCAATTAATATTTTCATACAAGGGGGACCATTTGTATCTGGAGGCAGGGATAGATTTTGCACATAAAAGATTTTTTATTAGCCTACTTTGTTAACTTTTCTGTCTAGAAAAGATAGACCATTTATTGAAACACTGCTGTAGAAAGACCAACAAGTTAGAGCCTGTTTATGGAATATTCGCTTCTTTTTGATTAAATCCATGCAATTGGTTGATGACAAATTGCTTAAAATTAAGATACAATTAAACAAAATTCACTTTAAAGAAAGGCTTCCTGCAAAACAAAACTTATTAAGTCATCAAAATCATGTCTCCCGATATAGCCTATTGCAAATCCAATCTTACTCAAGCTATTCACTTTTCATTATCAACATGGGTAAAATAACATTATTATATTGGGACGACGTGTGTATCAGGCGTCTTATTAGGCGACGTACTGAGGGACGACGTGTGTATCAGGCGTCTTATTAGGCGACGTACTGAGGGACGACGTGTGTATCAGGCGTCTTATTAGGCGACGTGCCTGGTTCAGACATTATGATTTTTTATACATTTCTCACGTACGCCGTCGCCACGTCGCCGTAAGGTATACGTTACTACTGTGACGTCGCCGTGACGTCGCCGCCGGTCTGTCGTCTGACGTCTCTATCAATTCCATACAAAAATAGACACGGACTGATGGCGACGGAAGGGTAGACTGCTCCTTCGCCTTCTTCAGTGTAGACTTAGAAAAGGCATTATCCACTCGTCATACTGTGGGTGCGTCAAGTCTGTACCCGATGCTGCTGGTCTTCGTTTTGGGCCTTTGTACAGGAACTTCATTTTCAGCACAATCCAGGAAAACACGATGAAGATTAATCCAAGGCAACGCACCTCTACCGACAACCGAGATAGAGAGCGTCCGAGCCGCTCACAGTTTCACTTTCATTCCCACCATCACGTCATCCGCACCCAGATAAATCACACCTCCAGGATACTGCAAACTTCCGTCATACTTCTCTCCCAGGCAGGTCAATTTCTCGTACCGAAGCACGATACTTCTGCACGTTCCCCGAACAAACAGCACCTTCCTCGAACCAGCAACACTTCACTTCCCCATTACCAGTTCACTTCCGCTCACAATTCCCCTCCTTAAATAGTTTGTCACACTGATCATCCTCCTCTGATTGGTTAAAAAAAAAAAAGAAAAAAAAAAAAGTGGCTAATGGATTCCGTTCTGCCACAGTACTTAAGTATCTTTTTGGCTACTTTGTACTGTACTGAGAATCAAATGTATTAGCAACTTTCACTCTATACTTGACTACATTTTTTAATAAGTATTTTGTACTCTTTACTCCAATACATTCATGATGAGTAATGCAATTAATGGTTACATTTTGCATGTCACCTTACTTTTTCTGCAGCAGTTTATTTCTATATTTTCACAGGGGAGAGACTAGTTGACACTTCAGGACTGCGTTGTCGTCGCGTCCAGGCGCAGGTCTTTCATCAGATCTGGATACAGCCTGGATCCGGAGGACTGCGGTAAAACAGAGAGACTAATATTAGCGTAGACACCATTCTTCTTATGATGTAACGAGTACATCAGGATTTATGGGAAGTGTTCCCATTTCCGGCTGACCTAATCTATGCAGCCTATCATTGAATTATAGAAGTCTATAATGTGTTATGTGTATGCCTACACATGTGGTATGCCACCACATAATGTGTTGACCTACAAAGAGAAGTGTTTTTAGTCTAGCTTTGAACTGACACAGTGTGTCTGCTTCCCGGACAATGTTAGGAAGATTGTTCCAAAGTTTTGGTGTTAAATAGGAAAAGGATCTACCGCCTGCAGTCGATTGTGATATTCTAGGTATTATCAACTGGCCGGAATTTTGAGATCGCAATAGACGTGAAGGACTATAATGCGTTAAGAGCTCACTCAAGTACTGCGGAGCTAAACCATTTAGTGCTTTGTAAGTAATCAGCAATATTTAAAAATGTATACAATGTTTAATAGGGAGCCAATGCAGTGTTGAGAGAGCTGGGCTAATATGGTCATACTTTCTGGTTCTGATAAGAACTCGAGCTGCTGCGTTTTGGACCAGTTGTTGTTTGTTTATTAAGCGTGCAGGGCAACCACCCATAAGAGCATTACAATAATCTAGCCTTGATGTCATAAACGCATGAACTAATTGTTCCGCATTTGTCAATGACAGTTGATATGACGCAATTTAGATATATTTTTAAGATGGAAAAATGCATTTTTACAGATACTAGACACGTGACTTTCAAATGAAAGATTGGTATCAAAGAGCACACCCAGGTTCCTAACCGACGACAAAGACTTGACAGAGCAGCCATCAAGTGTTACAGTATTCTAGATTATTACGTGAGGGAGTTTTTTGTCCAATAATTAGAATCTCTGTTTTTTCAGAGTTAAGTAGTAGGAAATTACTAGTCATCCAAATTTTTTTTATCACCTAGCCTATGCATTCTGTTAATTTTGTGAAATGTAAGTCTAGAGTAATACGTTTAGGTAAAAAGGAGCAGAGCTTATGGTTCTGTAGAAAAGCATCAGTGCCTTGAATTTGATGTGAGCGGCAATTGGCAACCAGTGCAATTTTGTGAGGAGAGGTGTGACGTGTGCTCTCTTCGGCTTGTTAAAGACCACTCTAACTGCAGCATTCTGGATCAGTTGCAGAGGTTTAACAGTGCAAGCTGGAAGATAGAATTACAATAGTCCAGTCTGGATAGAACAAGCATGCTCTAATAGGAAGGGCCTGATCCTCCTAATGTTGTATAAGGCAAATCTGCAGGACCGGGCAGTTCTAGCAATGTGGTCTGTGAAGTTCAATTGATCATCAATCACAACTCCAAGGTTCCTGGCTGACCTTGATGGAGTTATGGATGATGAACCTAGCTGAATGGAGAAGTTGTGGTGTAGTGTTGGGTTGGCCGGGACCACAAGCAGCTCTGTCTTCACAAGATTTAGTTGAAGGTGGTGGTCCTTCATCCAGCAAGAAATGTCTGTCAGGCAGGCTGAGATGCGAGCAGCTACCGACGGATCCTCTGGTTGGAATGAGAGGTAGAGTTGTGTGTCGTCAGCATAACAGTGATAGGAAAAACAATGACATGTAGATGGAGAAGAGAAGTGGTCCAAGCACTGAGCCCTGAGGCACCCCTGTGTCAAACGCTGCAGACATCTTGCAGGATGAGAACTAAGGATTTGGAAGCTGCTCTTGCCAGTCCCAGAGCTTCAATAACCGAGAGCAGGGCAGTCTCAGTTGAGTGTCCGCTTTTGAAACCAGACTGGTTGTTCTGTGTAAGAAAGCCAGAGATCTGGTTGAAATCAACTCGTTCAAGTGTTTTGCGACAAATGGAAGGGATACCGGTCTGTAATTTTCCAGATGTGCTGGATTTAAAATGGGTTTCTTAAGCAGTGGTGTTACCCGAGCCTGCTTAAATGCTGTGGGAAAGGTACCAGTGTGAAGAGAGGTGAGATGATGTGAGTGAGTGCCGGTACAACTGAGGAAGAAATGGCTTGAAGTAGATGAGTGGGAATAGGGACACGCGGACAGGTAGGGTGATTGGAAAGGATGAGTTTGGAGACTTCTGCCTCTGAGAGCCGAGAGAAGGAGGGGGGGATGTGTGTGTTAGCTGTTAAGATGTGTGTGTCAGTTTGTGGTGTGGCAAATTGGCCGCTGATGGTGGTTGTTTTATTTACGAAGAATGTGGCAAAATCGTCAGCTGTTAGGGTTGATGGAGGAGGAGGGCTGAGAAGAGAGGAGAAGGTTTTGAAAAGCGTGTGAGAGTCAGAAGAATTGTTAATTTTGTTGTGATAGTAAGTCATATAAGCAGTAGAGATAAAGACGGATCAGTTAGTCAGTAGGATCTTTCGATTTGCACCACCTCTCTGCAACCCTGAGTTTAGAACAATGTTCACGGAGAATATCAGATAACCAGGAGGCAGAGGGGGTGGCCTCCTGAATGAAAGGGGCCTGGATGAAAGAGGGCAGAAGTTGTCCAAGCACAATGTTAGAGTGGAAAAAAGAGTATCAGTTGTGCTGTTGGTATCTAGTGTTGAGAGCAGATTATGGGGAGGAAGTATGGATGAGACCAAAGAGGATAGGCGGGAGGGTGAGAGTGAGCATAGGTTTCGCTGAAAGTTGACCTATGGAGGAGTGTGTGTTGTGTTCTGAGGCAGGTTGAGGTTAAGAGTGAGGAGGAAGTGATCTGAGGTGTGCAGTGGAGTGACCATTTTGTGGTCAGTGGAGCAGTAGTGCGTGTAAAAAAGGTCCAATTGGTTACCTGATTTGTGAGTAGCCGCAGTAGATACTCATTTGAGGTCGAATGAGGCAAGCAGAGTGTGGAAATCAGCAACCTGAGGCTTTTCTAGGTGGATGTTGAAGTCTCCAAGAACTACGAGAGGAGTACCATCCTCAGGGAAGGATGAGAGTAGCACATCAAACTCCTCCAAGAACTGCCAAGCAGTCCCTTTTAATAGGACTGGTGATAGTAATTGAATGCAATTCAAATGAGCAGTTGTCACACAGAGATGGTAATGGATAACATTTCCAATCGTTGGAAATTAGCAGACCAGTACCTCCACCCCTTCGGGTCAGGTGAGAGGTGTGTGAGAAAGTGGAGAAACATCACTGAACTTACTTAAGCTGGACTGCGACGCCATTTTCTTCTGGAAACAAACTTTGTTGTATTATTTTCCTATTATCTCTGTAAAACTGCTTTGAAACAATCTGTATTGTAAAAAGTGCTATATAAATAAATGTGACTTGACTTGACTTGACTTGGCAGTGTCCTCTGGTGTGATCCAAGTCTCAGTCAGGGCCAATAGGCTGAGACCTGAATGACTAGAATTAGATGTAATGAAATCAGCTTTGTTCACAGCAGACTGGCAATTCCAGAGACCAATAGGAAAAGAGAGTAATGTACTAGAAGACGCAGGAAAAGTAAGCAGGTTGTCAGGTTGCTCCTACGTGTGACATTTGATTTACGTGTGTTAGTATTAGTAGGGATAAGCACATAGTGAAGAGAGGTCACAAACAGAAAGAAGAGAACAAGTTGTGTAGAAGAGGAAGGAAATAAGAAAATAATACTAAAGTGCCTTGTCGGTGTCTTTGCTCCGTGAGTCGCTGGTCTTTACACTCTTCGGTCTTCACACGAGGGCTGCTGAGGTTTACTACTTGATTTTATACTCACCTGAAATGTTATTGAATACAATACAATACAATACAATACAATTTTTATTTATAAAGCACAATTTAAAAACAACCGAAGTTGACCAAAGTGCCGTACACAAAAAAGAATAATAATAAATAAAAATAAAAAAGTAATAATAATAATCTAAGAATAAAACAGCTGGACATGCCTCACTACCGAAACTGTTTACCAACGTGAACAAACGTGAATAAACAAGACTTCACCAACGCGATTCTAGCACATGAGCACAGTAAACAATATCTCCTAGTAACTACAACTGCGCTAAAATCAAGGGGGGTAATCTTTCAGAAAAAGCTTCCCCAGGGGCCGCCATTGATTAGCAGACCATCACCTGCTGTTAGCATTCCATTGACTCCCATTCATTTTGGCATCACTTTGACAGCGAATAACTTTACATCTGAGGCGTTTAAAGACTCCATTTGTCCATTACTTATTTCTAAAGAAACACGAAAATGTATAAAAGGCTTCATTACCTTGTATCTTACGTTATGGCCCCGTAGAAGCAGTTTTTGTAAAAATAGGCTAACGATTGCGTCATAACCACGCGACTCTCTGTCGCACAGTAGAGAAATTACCGTATGGACAGGAGGAGAAGCTCGGGGGCAATCGGGGGGACGTGGAGGCAAAATGACAAAATAATTAATCAGAATACTTAGCAAAAGTTTCTCCTGCTCCTAGCTCATGGACACCTCCTACTCACACTCTCCGTCTCTGCAAGTTTCAGAAGGGAATGATTCAGATTTCTCTTGGCACAGCTACTAGAAGACAGACAGGTTGCACACGTCACATCTATGTCGTCAAGCTCAGTTTGAGTCTGCGCAGTACGGTCAGCCATCAGGAAGTGAGTGCTTCTAATTGACTTCACTTTTCTCCATTGAATCCAATGGGGGTCGCTGTGTCCATTTCTTTTACTGTCTATGGCTAAAATCAAACACTTACAGTTACTGTCACCTCCTGTTGCTTGACTGCTTCTTTCTACATTTCTGCAACTAAACAAGTGACATCGGCATCTACAGGGCATTGAAGGTTCTATATCTTGTGTGTTTTGCCCTCACCCACCCAAATTTGTCAACAACTTACTACTTTGAATGTGAGTGCATTAGCAGGTAGTTGCTGAATCACATGCGTTTCATATATGAGATGAGGACATGCAGCTGGTGATGAGGCCGAAACTTGCACGTCTAGTGCAAGTAGGCTTTGACTATTTAATTTTACTTCACTTTATTTGATCTATCCATTATATTGAACGATAATGGTTCACTTATGCACTTTTTGAGCACTTGAGCTCAACTGAGACGTTTAAGAGGTTGTTGCGTCTACCTTCATTTATTGCAATTTAGAGGTGTTACATTTTATTTCGATTTTAGAAAATAAACTTGATTGGTCTCAGAAATTCAACTGTTTCTTGTTTTTCACTTGTTTTTTTTACAAGTAAAATACTCAAGTATGATTTTCAGGTTCTCTTTACACCTCTGGTTAGGAACACCAGGTTTTTGTACTGTAAGTACACAACATTGTCCAGAATCAGGCGCTGCTGATCAGCTCCTGCCATATCACAGTGAGCATCATTAGAGGAGAGAGAGGAAGAGGACCAGTGGGGGGATGGTGATAGAGCAAGAGATTGAAGAGGGAGGGCTGAAGATTGTATGAGAGAGAGAGAGAGAGAGAGAGAGAGAGAGAGAGAGAGAGAGAGAGAGGAAGGAAGGAAGGGGGGAGGTAACGAAGAACCGAGACACACTAAGCCAGTGTAGAAGGAATCGCCACAGAGATGCCGAGGGTCTTTCCATGAAAGCGGAAATGCTCTCACACACACACGGGCGGTAAAAGGTAAGAGATACGGAGTACGGCATTCTCCCTTTTGCATGCTGGCTGTATAATCCGCTCTGCAGACAGAGTGAACAGCAGGGTGGAAGGATCCTGCACTTAAAAGGATCTCAGCATCCTGTGATGCATTTTTCACTGGCCACATTCCATGACAGACAGTTTTGGAGAGACTCTGGGATGCACGTCTGCTGGAATGAGGTAGAGGAATGTGGATTGTCCCTTAATTTTTCTCAGATTCTCTTTAGGTTGTCACATTAAATGCATTCAGAAAGCATTACTGAATTGAGTGAATTGAAAAAATAGTGATGTAAATGTTGTATTTTGTGTGTTTTCTATTTGTTCCTCCTGAGCTTCTGCTTTTATACTGTCTTGAGCCATCTTGAAGGTATTCCCTTGCACCTGTGATTTGTTGTCATGACTGTGTGTGTGTGTGGATCAGGTTTTACCAATATTGTGGGTATTAACCAGAACAATGTTTAAATAAACATACTAAATAATATCTTAGTGGCAATATAAAATGCAAACAAAGGTTTAAATGAGGTGTAGTAGATAGCAAATATAATTTGCTCTCTATAAGACCAATCTAACTTCTAATGCAGTTAGAAGTTAAAGTTGTGTGTGTGCACTGGCATGCATGATCATGTGCAAACTGTCAACTAATCTGCTTGTAACACATTTGCAGGTGCATATACAGTATTGTGACATGTTTTGATTTGATGGACAGGCTGTTTTCTGATCATTTGCTGAATTTGAATGAATTTGGCTCTATAGGGCTCAGTGACTCCTGCTGATGTCAATTGTGATAATCTTCTCCAAAGAGATTTAATTTGATGTCTTTGCTGCCCATGCTTGTGTCCATACAAGCTTTCATGTGCACAATGCACACACACACCAAGAGAGAGCCAGAACTGCCAACACTAATGGTGGCCTTTAGCAGTACGTGATAGTGAAAGGGACAGATGGTGCAGAAGACTGGCTGATTGACCTTGTCCCCCAGCAGGGCACGGTTTCAGACTTTCATGAATCATTCTGTAAGGGCGAAAACTGGGCAAAAGACCCCCTGTTCTTCTGGAGAAAGAGAGGATGATAAAAGGTCAGACAGAACAGGCCCAAGGTCTTCAGACTGCAAAACAAAAGGTGGTTTCACTGGGGAGAATAATTTGCAATTTGGCATTCATAACAATTAGGTTTTGTGTTTGGTGGTGTTGGGGTGGCATTTTGCATATGACACTTTCACCGATGGTATTTTCAAATGGTAAGCTGGGCTGCAAAGTACTAGCGAGATGACCCTGATCTGACCATATGTCTGGTGAGAATCCCCATAATGCAGCTGCAGCATGTGAGGAAGATGGAGAGACACACAGAGCAGCGTAATCTTTCCATCACGCACGTCATAATCAGAGCGAATGGGAAAGAGAAAGTCTTTTGAGAGAATCAGCACGGATTAGAGGGCTTAAAAAAAAAAAAAAAGTCTGTAGTAAGGTTTCAGCTGGTCTGGAACAAGCTGTACCAAAATTTTAAATCATGACACCCCTCAATATTTCATCCACTGTAGGGTTTCAGCTCCTTTTGTGAAATATTCAAAATTCAGAATGTCTCTCAGATCTAATCTTTCATTAGCACAACAAGGTTGTGATTTCTGAAACCATAGGCCTCTGTTTGTAATTTAAGCCATTTAATGCAGTCACTTTATATAAGAACTTTTTAAGGGCTTAATTTGTGTAAGGATGAATTAAGACCTGCAGAAACCCTGATATAGTGAAAAACGGTAAATGGTTTAACAGTGTATTATTTGTCATTTTACTGTAAAATACTGTTAAAGTAATGGTATTTGCAAGTAAAATCTATGAATTATCATATCATTTATAGTGAAAACCAGTAGGCCTACATTCCAGGAATTTATATTTTATTTATTTAAATAAATGTATTTATTTAATAGCGTTATTGATTTATTACTTATTTATTTAAATACATTTAAAAAAATCTGATTTTTGCTATCAGTAATGTACAATATGGTCTTTTGTGTTACATTTCCTGTTATTTAGTTAATGTTGATTGCATTATTTTAGTGTCACGTTTTCTATTGTACCAACTGTATTATAATGGTGGTTATCAGTACATTTTAAGGTACAAAGCAGATTTTGTTATTTTAAGTACTATTGGTATATTGGCATTATTTAACTTTTATATATGGTTTAATATTATGTTTAAATATATGGTTTTAAGTTGTACAATATACAGGCAACAATATGCCTGTCACAATTACGTTAGTTTGGACTCGTTATGTTTCGTCATCGTCTGCCTTCGTCCTTCATTTGTTGTCACAGACACTGTTCAGCTGTGCACTCATCAATCACCATCATTATCACCTGTATATGTTTAGTACTGTTTCAGTTCAGTGTCCGCCGGTGTCGTCAGTGTTATGGTTGTGTTTGCGTGCCTGTCTATGTTTGGATTTACCTGTGGATACTATTAAAGCCTGTCTTGGATCTTCATCTTCTTCGTTGTGTGCTTAAACAACCAACCTCATGACAGAACACCGGACCAAACAAAGTAAATAGTGACGTGTTTGAAAGTTTTCTTTTCTTTTTTTGTGTTCAGTGTTTTTTTCCATTGTCACCCCTTCTTGCACCATGGACTTTCCAGCAGTGAAACTTTTGTGCCTTGAGCAGGGAGAACGCTCCCATGAGAAAAAGAGTTTTTGGATCTCGCCCATCAAACCACATTCCTGGAAGACTGCCTGTGCATGTTCCTGCGTGTCGGTCTCAACGCTGCCACGCGTGCACGGTTGTCCGGGGAGGTATTTTGAGGAAGCTTCGCAACATATGTGGAGTGGGTGCTGGGGTCCTGCGGAGCAGCATTCACCGTCGAGGATGCTGCCAGCCCTACTTCCCATCCAAAACCACCCAGACGATAAGGATCGAAGGCCTGAGCCCACGGCAGATAGCGCAAAGGTGACCAACGCGACGTACGAGCAGGGCCCATCGCAGAGGGAGTGTTGGTGAGGAGTGAGCCCTGCCCACCCCGTCCGCTATTGAGAGTGAGTTTCTGTTGACTTTAAAGGACACTTGTTTTGCATTTGGAGAGGAGGATTCCCCGTCCCCTTTGATCCTGCCTGAATCAGAATCAGAATCTTCAGACCTGCTAGCCCCTCCCAGCCCCCCTCTTCCACCACCTCTCCAGACTATTTTGAATGCTCTATTAATTATTATTATTATTATTATTTTTTTTTGCATTGGTTTTCAGTCTCTTCCCCAGTCTTCAGCCATCTGTGCCACCCAGTTATCACAGTCTCCTTTAAGTCCCTTGGTACCACCTCTGCCTCCTCTCAGTAGCGTGGCACCACCTCGGACCTGTCGGGAGCCATCTCTTCCTGGGCATGAGGAGCCCTAGGCTCCACCTCTAGCCTCGGTGCACAACGCTATGTCTCGACCCGTCACCCTGGCTCCTGCGCTCCTTCCGCCCTCGACCTCAGCGTAGATCATCGGCCATTCTGCCCCTTTCCCTCGGCATGTTGGCTCCACCTGGGTCAGACATCGCTCTGTTTTCACTGCTCTCTGGTCCACCACCCCTTCGGCTGTGGCTTGCTCCACCCTACCTTAGGTTCCGCCTCCATCCTCGGTCGCTCCAACTAGCCCTCAGACCTCTGGATCCCCTCCTCTATCTCAAGAGATCGTCGCTGCAGCTCCGTCGTGGCCGCCATTGCCTTCGGTCATCCCCCATGGCAACCCTCATCAGTGTTCCTCCATGGCTTCTCCCTCCATCAACGCCACCGTGGAGCACTCCCCTGGCTGTGGCCTAGATGAAGAACCATCATACCCTGCTCAAGGTCATCCCCTGGCTCACTCCATCATCACCACCCTGAACTTGGTGGTTTGTCCTCCTCACGGTCGTCCGTCCACCTCCACAGCCTCCTCCTGCCTGTCTGTGCCATCCCTTCGCCAGCCCTCTTCACCATCCCTTCGCCAGGCCCCTTAACTATCTCTTCGCCAGGCCCCTTAACCATCCCCTCATCCTCTTCGCCGCCTTTTCTCCATGGCGCGAGGTCGCACCTACCCAGGAGGGGGCGTTCTCACAATCACATTCGTTTGGACTCGTTATGTTTTGTCATAGTCTGCCTTCGTCCCTCATTTGTTGTCACGGACACTAATTATGTTCAGCTGTGCACTCATCAATCACCATCATTATCATCTGTATATATATGTGAGTGACCCTAGATCACAAAACCAGTCCCAAGTCGCACGGGTATATTTGTGGCAATAGCCAACAATACATTGTATGGGTCAAAATTTTCGATTTATCTTTTATGCCAAAAATCATTAGGATATTAAGTAAAGATCATGTTCCATAAAGATATTTTGTAAATTTCCTTCCATAAATATATAAAACATATATTTTTTTGTGAGAGAATGCAGCACAATCGCGAACATAAATGGACAACTTTAAAGGTGATTTTTTTTTTTTCTTTTTTTTTTTTTTTTTGCACCCTCAAATTTCAGATTTATAAATAGTTGTATCTCGGCCAAATATTTTCCTATCAATGGAAAGCTTATTTATTCAGCTTCCAGATTATGTATAAATCTCAATTTAAAAAAATTGACCCATGTGACTGGTTTTGTGGTCCAAAGTCACATATGTTCTGTTTCAGTTTGGTGTCCGGTGTCATCAGTTATGCTTCTGTTTGCGTGCCTATGTTTGGATTTGCCTGTGGATACTATTAAAGCCTGTCTTGGATCTTAATTGTGTGTTTATACAACTAGCCCCGTGACATTGCCATTCCATAATACCAAATACCCGTCACCACTGTCACACATTTTAACTTAAAAAGGGTTCTCCAATGTGATCATGGGAACATAAAAGGATATTGTATGAGAAATGTTCTCATATGGAATCTGCATTGCATTCTCAAGAAATCCTGTTTTCGAGCACTACATTCACAGAAATGTTTAGGGCTGTTTTATTTGATTTGTAAATGGGCTAAATGATTTAACCATGCTTGCAGTAAAACCGAAAAGCATCAGTTTCAGACTCTGTTAACGAGACTTTAAAGTAGTGCAGCGTACACTGTTTCCTGTGATGTATCTCTGGATGAAAAGCAGTGATAAAGTATTGATTGTTGTTGCCATGGGGATTATTTCCCGGGGACTCGTTTTCAAGAGAAGTGATCATATTTCTACTTACTTCACTCATTTACAGGGATCTGTGTAGACCACCAGAATCTATATCCCCTCTGAAGAGAGATGCTTTTCTTCAGTTGACTCATCACAGCAAAATCCTATCCGGATTAAACTGAGATGACTAAGTGTAATTGAATTGAATGCCATGCCTAATGACTATTGTCACATCTTTCATTCTCCCCCTTTCCTCTCTTTTTTTCTCTTTGTTTGTGTTCCACCTTTCTATTTTGTCTCATCTTTTTTTTAAAGCAAAATTTCACCTAATGGTGGTTTGTTATACTTCATAACATAGCAAACCTCACCATGCAAACAGCAATGGCATTTAAAGCCAAAATGAAATGATCTAGTGAGCATAAAATATTATTACCCACTAATTGTCATTATTTTGGATTTGCCTCATTGATTTGATGTGCCACATAATTATTGATGTGCCATATAACAGCTATTTACCATGAAATCCACGAAAGGAACAATTAAAATGTTAACGTGCCAATTTTTTTTCTCTCTCTTAAGGTTTTGTGGATAACAGGCTTTTCAGATGAGCCTGCATTTTGAATGAGGAGGAGAACCCCTTTTCCTGTGTCTCTCTGTCCGTCTCATGAGCAGCCATGCCTGTTCTCTCACCTACCACAGGTACTTCATACAGCAACTGTGATGCTCTCATTCAATAAACTCACTTGATCATCATATTAAAAAAACACAAAAAATATTTATACATAAAGAAATGAATAGTGAAAGATTTTTTTTTTAAATCATGTAATTCACGTTTTATTTTACGTGGAAGCAACTGAATACTTTAATATTATAAAACATATTCTGAAATGGTATTAATGGTATTGGTGACTAATATTTTAAACATGGCTAGAGTATGTTTTCAATGGTATTGGTGACTAAAAATATTTGTTTTTGTGTGATGTTACAGTACAAACACTAATAGGTGTCAGTAATCCTGATGTATCGGTCAACGCAACAACTATTATATTATTCATTATTCAAACTCTTGCATGCTGCAGGTTTACATGAGATGCTAGCCCTCCTCACCTCCCAGCTGCATCCAGAAGCTAATCATAAGGAGGACCTGGTCTTCCTCAGGGAGGTCTTCAGTGAGAGGAGCCTCAGCTATCTTATGAAAGTGCGTAATGCTGGAGAAAATGTCTAATATCTTAATAGTGTTTCTGTGAATGATTATCAATCTGTACTGACCTGTCTTGTAGATTCATGTGCGACTGAGGCAGTTCCAGCTCCAGAGTCTGACCCCAGTGTTCCATAGCGCATCCTGCCTGGCCGAAGACGTACGTGTGTGTCATCTCTACCCTCATACTGCAATCAATCAAATCCTCATTATAACTAATATACATATGTCTTCATAAGATTTTATACAATATACACCCGTTCAAACAGATACTTGACTCAATAGTCAAAAGTATTATTGTAAAGGAGGTGTCGGGAAGGAGACCCAAACTTGTGACCTCTGAGAAGGACTGTACTTAGGGTTGATACAAAATCTTCAATCTCCCCAGGTTGTCCGGTCAGAACAATAATGATGACGAATTTAACACTCTCATGCCACTCTTTAATGAAACAGTTTGATATAGACAATGTGAGTTTTGTTCATGGTTTCTAAAACAAAACAGAAAAAAATGGACTCATGAGTAATAAGTATTCATACACAATTGTAGCAATAAATGCAGTTGAGGTATGAAAGAAGATTTCTAAATCACTACAATGAATATAATATAACAATAGACAATATATCTCAAAAGTGCAAAATATTATACAACTGGTACATATAATACTGTCTTGAAATTGCACAGACATAAATGATTAAACTGCCTGGTTGGCTGAAAACCACCAAAACTCAGTGTTATAACATTTGGCTGAGAAGGGGTTAAATCGCGCCACATCCGAAAACATGCAGAGAGTCACGCATGCTGGTGTCACGTGATCAGAGTTAAAGCCTAAAACACGGTGAAATCGCTCTAAACACCATCAAAGATATGGGAAAAGTGTGATACTATCATGTAACCTAAATTTTGGTTTGGTTATTTAGCTCCAGGAATGCACAAGTAGATAGGCAAAGTAAAGTGTAAGGAATCGTACACATACTACATTAATCTAAGCAAGGAACAGGTAACAATATTTACACAGACTTACGTTCTCATGGACGCATGAAGCAGAACTGAAGAATAAAGATATTTCCCCCTAGATATACCGGATCGGGGATGGAGCGAGTGTCTCCGATGAAAGTTACATGCATACTAACAACAGTCCGGAGATGCGCTAGTGGAGACTGTCTGATTGGTGGAGAAAAAAAAAGGGGGATTGCTGATTGGCCTAACTGTTGCTGGGCACGTGCAAAGTGGAAAGTGACACTACAGTAAACTAGATAATAACTTATAATAACACAAACACAAGATAAAGTCAGAACCTTATTAACAGCCGCCCCCAACTTTGGGCAGCAAAGTTGAACACGAGTCAGTCAGGAATGTCTCGAGGAAGTGCAGGCAGCTTGATGAGCTTGGCGACAGGTCTGGTGTAGGATTTGTCTTTGATCTGGATCTGAGCAATACGAATCCTGCCATCAGCTCCAGGGAAAACGTCTGTGACTTTGCTAACAAGCCACAAGGCACGCGGAAGCTGCTGGTCAACAACAAGAACAATGTCATCAATACAGATGTCCTCTTGGTCTTGTTGCCATTTGGAGCGGCTCTGGAGAGATGGTAAGTAGTTCCTAATAAAATGGATCCAAAACTGATCCGCTAAGACCTGGCAGTGTCGCCATCTGCGGCGATTGAGGAGCTCTGTACCTGAGTAAACAACCTGCGGAGTAGATGGGTCCAGCTGCCCCATCAGCAGCACATTTGGAGTGATTGGATCTGGGTCTGCCACATCAGAAGAGGTGTAACCAAGCGGTTTGGAGTTGATAATGCTCTCCACTTCTGTAAGGATGGTTCTGAGGACCTCCTCGGTGACCGTTTGTGATCCCAGTATGGCATGCAGCGCTGACTTGATGGTGCGGATTTCTCGCTCCCAGGAACCCCCAAAATGAGGAGCACTAGGTGGGTTGAAGCGGAAATGGATTTGCTGGCTAGCGAGTTGTGACTGCAGAGCGGGGGCAAGGGAGTTGAAGGCCTCTTGAAGTTCTGAGCTGCCACCTTTAAAGTTTGTACCTTGATCGGACAGCAATTCGTGAGGCTTTCCCCGTCTAGAGATGAAACGGCGTAGACTCATGAGGAACGAGTCAGTGTCCATGCTGGCCAGCAGATCTAGGTACACTGCATGTGTGGTGAGGCATTTGAATATTATGCCCCATCGCTTCTCATTGCGCCTCCCTATTTTAATGAAGAAAGGACCAAAACAGTCCATGCCAGTTGAGTAGAAAGCTGGATGGTGTAACCTTAGACTGGAAGGCGGGAGGTCGGCCATTTTGGGGATAATGGGTTGGCTGCGCCACTTGCGGCACTCTGGACAGTGGTGTTGCTGCTTGCGGACAGCCTCTCTGCCTCGCAAGATCCAGAACCTTCTGCGTAGCTCAGCGAAGACTCTCTCAGGGCCTGGATGTGCAAGCTTGCTGTCGTAATCAGCAATGATCAACTTTGTGATGGGATGATGAGGGTCTAAGACAAAGGGATGCAAAGTGTCTGAGCTGAGGGATTCACAGTGTCTTAGTCGACCCCCGACACGGATTAACTGAGTCTCTGGGTCGTATGCTGGGGCTAAAGTGATAAGCCTACTGCTGGATGGAATGGGCTTTTGTGAGGAGATGAGAGCAAACTCCTCTGGGAAACAGTCACTTTGCACTTGTCTGAAGAGAGAGAGTTCAGCTTGTCTGAAAGACTCAGCTGTGGGTTTAGAGTCTGTGGCCGCCCCGTGACATGCTCGAACTGTGGCTTCCAGTAGCTCTTGGAAGCTGTTAAACTGGCTAGTGTCAGGTAAAGGTGGATGAGGGGGAGTAGAGATGACGCCACAAAACTTGGCTTTGCGCAGCTCTGCTGAATCATCAGGGCATGTAATGTCTGGACAGGAAGACCAGGTTGACTCACTTTCATGAAGGAAGGCAGGTCCACATCTCCAGCGGCTGTGACTCTGGATCTGTGAGAGGGTCAGTCCACAAGTTATATCGTCAGCAGGATTCTCACTGGAGTGGACATAGCGCCATGAGCTGCTCTCAGTTAATTCCTGGATATCCGCAACTCTGGCACCGACGAACACCTTGTAGCGGCAGGAAGGAGACAGCAGCCAAGCCAACACGGTGGTGGAGTCGGTCCAGTAGGTGACGGAGAAGATGGAGACTGTGAGCTCTCGTTTCAGGACTGCACCAAGCTGGGTTCCGAGGTGGGCAGCGCAGAGTTCCAGCCTCGGGATGGACTGCTGGCGGACTGGAGCAACACGGGAACAGGCCGCTAGGAACGCTACATGGACATCATCATCGGCGCTGACAGTACGCAGGTAGGCGACCGATCCATAGGCCCTCTCTGAAGCATCTGAGAAAATGTGGATGCTCTGGGAGGCCGCTGAGAGGTCGGTATCTGAGTGGACATAACAACGATTAACAGTAACGTTAGGAAGTAATGGAAGTTCACTCACCCACGCCTGCCACAGCTGGAGCAGATCCTCGGGAAGATGAGGATCGTCCCAGTCCCGTTTCTTTCCCCAGAGGCTCTGCACCAGGATTTTGGCCCGAGTGGTGTAGGGAATGAGCAGCCCTAGAGGGTCATATTGTTGAGCTAGGACTCGGTAAATGTTGCGCATTCTGGGCTCAGATTGCTTTGTGTGGTGAAGGCGATAGGTGAGAGTATCTGTTCTGCAGTGCCAGTGCAGCCCGAGGGTCCGTTCTGGGGGATCTGCACCCTCCATTGATAGCCACAGATCTCTGCTCTCAGATTTGAGTTCAGGTGGCAGATGACTGATGATGTCTGGAACGTTGGTGGCCCATTGACGCAGCTCAAAGCCACCTGATTGAAGCAGAGTCTGAAGTTTGCGGATGAGCTGCTTTGCTTCTGAGATGGATGAGAAGCTTTGAAGAAGATTGTCCACATAAAAATAGTTCTCCACTGAAAGCCGAGTATCTTCATCAAGGCTGCTGTGGTCAATGACGTGCTTTTGGAGGGCAAAGGTCGCGCAGCAGGGACTGCAGGTGGTGCCGAAAGGGAGCACCTGCCACTGGTAGATGTCAGGCTTGTTGCTGCGGTTCATGTCCCTCCAGAGGAAGCGGAGGAAGGGCTGATCCTCAGACAGGAGGCGGACCTGATGAAACATGCCCTTAATGTCGCTGCTCACCGCAGTGGGATATTGCCTGAAATGGAGCAGGACACCGAGGAGACTGGAACCTAGGGTTGGCCCTGGAAGTAGATGTTCATTCAGGCTGGTGTTTTGGAAGGTGAATGAGCAGTTGAAGACGATGCGGTCTTTGCCATTGTGATGGACCATGTGATGTGGGATATACCATGATTGGCTGCTCTGGTCTTCAGGTGATGTGAGCTTCTTTATGTAACCCGAATCCACCAGTTTCTTGATTTCTTGGCTGTATGATGCAGCCTTGACTGGGTCTTTGGCGAGACGACTCTCTGTGCCTCGTAGGTGACTCAGGACAGCTTCCTTTGGGGCACTGAGAGGAGGAAGACCTTCCTTCCAGAGCAGTGGGGTGGCGTATCTCTGCACGTTGTCAATGTTAACTCTGACTGTCTTCTCCTCCAGAAGTTTGATGGCCGCCTTATCCTGTTTTGACCTGGTGATGAGCTTTTCGTTACGATAGGGAAGAATGTCCATCTCCCATAATCTGGACACGTGACTGAGAAGGTCAGTAGAGGAAGTGGGAGTGTTAATAAGGAGACACTGGGGGGTGGAGGTCTGGTGCAGCAGGACTTTGGCAGGACCTTGCAGAGTCCAGCCGAGACGAGTTTTCAATGCTGCGGGGCCCCCTGGTGGACCTAGGTGCACAGGCTCAACTGGAGAGAGAAGATGGGGGTAGTCTGAGCCAATGAGGAGAAGTGGCTGCGCTTGGCTGATTGAATGTAGCGGGAGGCCTCTGAGATGACGATACGTTTTCCGTAGGGCCTCGACAGGATGAGAATGCTTGGAAAGGCCAAGCTCTGCCGCAGTGAAGGCTTTGTGGATGCAAAATTGTTTCTGAGGATGGGCAGATGAGGATATGGAGAATGACACTGACTTTCCTGAAACAGTCTTCACATCTTGACGGATAGTTCTGAGCGCCAAGTCCTCACTCTGTCCCTTGAGATGTAGCTCTTGAGCGGCACTGTGAAGCAAGATGGTGCGTTCAGAGCCATCATCGAGGATGGCATAAGTCTCTAGTCTGTGTTTGCCATTGTGGAGAAGAACTTTGACCATCTTCAGCAATACACAGCTGCCCCTGAGGTCTGGATCGAGGTAGTAGGTAGCTGGTTGTCCAGTCGCTGCGGTTGGATGGGCTGATTTGGTTGCGGGAGTGTTTACCTCATGCAGTATATCAAGGTGTGTCTGATTACACTGCTGACACTTAGCCTTGAGATAGCATTGAGCAGCAAGGTGATTTCTGCCACATCTCCAGCAGCGCTTGCCAGTTTTGATCCATGACACTCTCTGATCAGTGGAAAACTTCTTAAACTCTGGACACTGATTGAAGTAATGTTGAATGTCATCACAAAAGGGGCAATACTTCTTAGGTTTCTCAAGTTTAGCGCTGACGTGAGGTCGAACTTGTGACGAAGACTCAGGTGACTTAGGAGAAGGATCAGAGCCGAGCAAAACTGTGGTAGGGCGTGCACTGGACTTCTGCAACTTGGGCTTGAAGCCCTTCTGGTGTTCGTCTCGTGGAGACCGTGAATGGTAAGGTTGATAGTCCTCATCCTGAACACGGACCTCGTATTCAAGCCAATTAGAGAAGTGCACCAAGGTAGGTATCGGAGTGCGGATGGGGTCTATGTAACGCTTGAATTGTGCTCTGAGTTCATGCGGCAACTTGGACAGAAGTTGTGAGGTGTGTGACCCGCAATCCAGCTCAGTCTTGCCCTCCTTGCCCAGTTGATCTAACATACCGACCAGAGCTCTGACTTTGAGGCCGAAGAGGCGAAAACTTCGACTGTCCCCACTTCTGATTGGAGACTCAGCCAGGACTTCATTGATGCGCTGCAGGGCTAGTTTGTGAGGTTGCCCATACATTTCAGTCAGTGAGGCCATTGTCTTCGAGTAGGGAGTTGGACTATTACTGTAGGAGTCTGCAATGAGGAGCGCGTCTTCGAACTTGAGGTGATCAACTAGTATTTGGTATTTGAACCGCTCAGTTGCATCTCTGGGCAAGAGGTTGTCAAGCGCTATCTTGAGGCGGGCAAATTGACGTGGATCATCATGTGTGAAACATGGAATGTCCGGCTTTGGCCCTCTGTATGTCGCCTCCACAGAGTATGTATTGTGAAGGAGAGTATACGGCTCTACATACGCTGGAGTGGACTGAATCCCTGCCTCATATGAAGGTAAATATGACACCGGAGGCGGCGGAGGAGGTAGCGGCACGTCAGCTGGAGGTGGAGGAGGTAGAGGCTCGCTCCAAGGAGGAATTGGTACAGCGTCAGGCCAGGGCGGAAGATCATCCACTACTGCTTGAAGATTGCGATTAGGAGTGGATGTTCTCTCAGGAAGATGATAAGGCATATATGAGGTGGCGCTGTCCTCAAACTGAGCAGAATGCCTGGGATCGAGGTGTTGAGGCTGAGGCGCTGATCTCAGGGAGAAAGAATTGAAGAGGCTTTGCATATCTCGCCTGAGCTGGTTGTTCTCCTCTTTCATCTCCTGCAAAGCTGACATGACTGCTTCGGAGCTGAGGTTATGAGGCGCAGGTCCAACTGGATCTGGAGTGATGACTGGAGCAGGAGGTTGAAAAGCTGCTCCCTCGTTGGAGTGGCCATGGAGTGTGAGAGAAGAAGGACGACGTGGCGGAATATTCACCAGGAAGTCATCGAGGTAGCGAGGCCGACGGACATCACGATGCGGACGATTGTGATCCATTGTAGAGCTGAGGAAACTGAAGATCCGGCTCGAAGGACCATGTAAAGGAGGTGTCGGGAAGGAGACCCAAACTTGTGACCTCTGAGAAGGACTGTACTTAGGGTTGATACAAAATCTTCAATCTCCCCAGGTTGTCCGGTCAGAACAATAATGATGACGAATTTAACACTCTCATGCCACTCTTTAATGAAACAGTTTGATATAGACATATAGATGTGAGTTTTGTTCATGGTTTCTAAAACAAAACAGAAAAAAATGGACTCATGAGTAATAAGTATTCATACACAATTGTAGCAATAAATGCAATTGAGGTATGAAAGAAGATTTCTAAATCACTACAATGAATATAATATAACAATAGACAATATATCTCAAAAGTGCAAAATATTATACAACTGGTACATATAATACTGTCTTGAAATTGCACAGACATAAATGATTAAACTGCCTGGTTGGCTGAAAACCACCAAAACTCAGTGTTATAACATTTGGCTGAGAAGGGGTTAAATCGCGCCACATCCGAAAACATGCAGAGAGTCACGCATGCTGGTGTCACGTGATCAGAGTTAAAGCCTAAAACACGGTGAAATCGCTCTAAACACCATCAAAGATATGGGAAAAGTGTGATACTATCATGTAACCTAAATTTTGGTTTGGTTATTTAGCTCCAGGAATGCACAAGTAGATAGGCAAAGTAAAGTGTAAGGAATCGTACACATACTACATTAATCTAAGCAAGGAACAGGTAACAATATTTACACAGACTTACGTTCTCATGGACGCATGAAGCAGAACTGAAGAATAAAGATATTTCCCCCTAGATATACCGGATCGGGGATGGAGCGAGTGTCTCCGATGAAAGTTACATGCATACTAACAACAGTCCGGAGATGCGCTAGTGGAGACTGTCTGATTGGTGGAGAAAAAAAAAGGGGGATTGCTGATTGGCCTAACTGTTGCTGGGCACGTGCAAAGTGGAAAGTGACACTACAGTAAACTAGATAATAACTTATAATAACACAAACACAAGATAAAGTCAGAACCTTATTAACAATTATTGATTTGACTGCACTTACACTATTGGATGAGAACTGAGCTGGACGATGACACTGTTTTCTGCAGAACTGCTTAAACGATGAAATTAACTTATTTAATAATTGATGATCTTTACAGTGGAACTGAATCAACACTGAACTTCAGCTGAACAATGCCACTATTTTCTTTTAAGTCAAGTCAAGTCAAAATTTATTTATATAGCACCATTTATACAGACAAGCTGACCAATGTGTTTTACAAAGCAATATAATATCACACAACAGACAGAGCAAGACAAATTAAAATACAAATTACAAGTTATTAAAAGCAATTGAATAAAAGTGTGTTTTCAAGCGTGACTTTTAAAGCTGCTGTACAGCCGAAAGGAATTCTGTTTGCATCACTGAATCATTTTCCTGTCATTTTCGCTGTAAAGCTGATTTGAAACAATCTGTATTATATAAAACACTATATAAATAAAGGTGACTTGACAAGATATTAATTAAATTAAAAAATTTAAAAAACAGCAAAACAGTAATATTAATTTTGTACTGTTTTCTATTTTAAAACGTTTTAAAATGTAACTTATTCCAGTGATTGCAAAGCTGATTTTTGATCAGTCATTACTCCAGTCATCAGTGTCAGTGATCCTCCAGAAATCATCGTAGTATGCTCATTTGGTGCTCATGAAACATTTATTATTATTATTATTATTAATTGGTAACAATCTTACTGAACCCAAACGTTTTAATGGTTGTGTGGCCTATGTAAAACAGCAACACATTTTTAAGCAATAAATTTATAAAATTGAGTATTTATTTTTTACTGGATAACACAATATGAATAAAACAAAAACAAAAACAGTTGCTTAATTCAGAACTATTTCTATGGCAGAAATAGTAATAGTATGCTAGTATGCATTTTCAAATTCAGCAAGTGATTAAGACATTTTTTTGTACAGGGGCGGATCTAGAAAATAATTTATTGAGTGGCAAGGTGGTGGCATGAGGACTGTGAGCGGTGGCAACACCAAAGCAAGCAAGCATTTAATTATCTACACTAAATCTATTGTCAGGGGGAATAACTAAACAGTTAAAAAGTTTAAGACAGCAAAAACAACACAAGAGAGTCAGGATGTCATGGGTGCAGATGTCAGATCCTCAGCAGCACCTGAGACTGCAATGGATGAGATGGAATAGAACCCAGGCAAAAAGTCCAGTGAATAAATCCACAACTGGCGAGGAAAGTATTCCAAGAACAGGCAGGAACTGGAACACAGGAAACAGGAGAAAAGAACTGCACAAGAAAAACAGGATGTGAGCACCACAATGATCCGACAAAGACAGAGTAAACACAGCAACTATAAATAGAGGAGCTGACGAACCACAGCTGACGCCGATAGCTCATCAGCGATAATGAGTTGTCCAGAAATGCAGGTAACGGACACACACACAAAACCTGACAGGATGAACTCACAGCTGTGATGAAATCTAGCGCAATATTGGACCAAGGTCTCAAAGGGACAGACAACGGCTGAAGGAGTCCCACCGGGGGCTGATTGGAAGTCTTACAACTAGCACAAACTGAGCAGGCCAAAACAAAACTACGAATGTCACGAGCCATAGACTGCCACTAGAACCACTGCTTAACCAGAAAAATCTTACGATTCACCCCTGGATGGAACAATGACCCCACCAGATGACATCAGACTGCAAACTCTCAGGCACAAACAAACGGCCCGGTGGGAAACCAGACAGAGGCTTTACCCCTTGTAAGGCATTACGAACCTTCGACTCGATCTCGCAGGTGACCGCAGAAACAATCAGTTTCTCTGGCACAATATAATCGGGAGAGGACGGACATTCGTAATGATCAAAAATGCGAGACAAAGCATCAGGCTTGATGTATTTAGAGCCCGGACAGTACGAAATGGAAAAATCAAAACGACCACAAAATAGAAACTTCCACTAAGCCTGCCTAGAGTTTAAGCGTTTAGCAGATCTAATGTACTCTAGATCAGTATGATCAGTCCAGACGATGTAAGGCACCCCCGAGCCTTCCAACCACTGACGCCACTCCTCCAAAGCCAGCTTGAATGCCAACAACTATGTTACCAATGTCGTAGTTACGTTCAGCGGGTGACAAACAATGGGAATAAAATGCGCAGAGAGAGTCAGAGAGGCGACCAGTTTGCTATAATTAAGAATAAAATGGCAGTAGAAATTGGCAAAGCCCAGAAACCTCTGTGGGTCTTTGCGGGAATCTGAGGTTGGCCAATCCACCAAAGACTGAATCTTGTCGGGATCCATGCGCACCCCCTCGGACAAGACGAAACCCCAAGAAAAGGACTGACTGTGCATGAAAAACGCATTTCTCCGCCTTGACAAAAAGCCCTTTCTCAAGCAGCCTCTAAAGCACCCACCTGACGTGCCTGAACGATGTTCCTGGAGAGATGCAGAAAATATCAATATGTCATCCAGGTAAACATATATGAACTGATCAACAATGTCTCTCATGTCTCTCTCCCAATAATTGCTTGGAAGACCGCAAGGGAGTTGGACAGCCCGAACAACATGACCAGATACTGGTGTCAAATACAGGTATTAAAAGCGGTCTTCCACTCATTCCCCTCCCTGATGCGGACCAAATGATACATGTTGCGGAGATCTAACTTTGTGAAAACGGAAGCCCCATGCAACAGCTCGAAGGCTGAAGTCATTAAAGGATATGTATTCTTTGCCGTGATGCTGTTCAAACCCCGATAGTCAATACAAAGGCGCAGGGAAGCATCCTTTTCCACAAAGAAGAATCCTGCACCTGCAGGGGAAGAAGAAGGGCGGATGAGTTTGGCTGCAAGAGAATCAGAAATATATTTCTCCATGGCCTCCATTCTGGAAAAGAAAGCGAATATAACCTGCCTTTAGGCGGAGACATACCTGGCAATAAATCTATAGCACAGTCATATGGACGATGTGGAGAAAGAGAAGCAGCCTGAGACTTACTGACTTACTTCCTTCAGGTCCAGGTACTCAACAAACAGCGATCTGTTGCCAATTTATGTGAGGGTTATGGAGGGAAAGCCAGGGGTGACCTAGTACTACTGGAATGAGAGGAGAATTGATTAACAGGAAACGTATTCAGTATGATTACCAGATGTGATGAGCTTCATCGAACCTGTAGAACGAGTGATGGATGGCAGAGCTTGACCAATGAGAGAGTTGACAGATATGGGATGAGAAAGTGTAACCACAGGAATCTTAAGCTGCTGAGCGAGAGTGACATATGAAATTACCAATGTCTCTAGAGTCCAACAATGCTTACCTGGTATGGGAAGTGGTGGCCCATTGCAGTCTGACCAGGAGGAGAGTGGCTAAAGAGGATTTTTCAAAAGTCACACCACCCGTCAGTAACCTCGGGACCACCTGCATGGGTTCCGGATCTAGACTGACCATAATACTGGAACACTTAGCTCCTGGAACAAAATACTGATGCACACGCTGATCACGCCGTTATAGACGGGCATCAACTCGAATAGCCAGCTTGATAAGTCCATCCTGATCAGTGGGTAAATCCAGTGCAAATCGATAGCATGGTCTGTAACCGAGCGGTTACCTTGATGTAAATCCACCAGCACCTGGGCTGTGAAGCGCTCAGTCAAACACCCTCTTCATCTCGTCGACGAAGGCCTGTAACGAGGAAAAGCCTGGATGTTGATTCTGCCAAACCTATGCTGTTGCAAGGTTGTTAATGAATGCTGGGAAAACGGATCACGCGACTCCTTTTTTTACTTTTTAGGATGGCTACCAGTACAATTTAGGATACAGTATAAGATTATGATGTATGTTTTTAAAGCACTTCACGGAATGGCGCCAGAATGCTTAGCTGAGGTTATTAAACCCTGTAGTCCAGGCGTAATACTAAGATCATCGAAAAAAGGTTCTTCTAACTATTCCATTTATTTCCATTCAAACTAGGGATGGAAACTGATATAAAAACATTAGGCTTAAAAGATTCCCTATCCTGTGGCTCCCTCTAATCGACAACATTAATCACAGCCTTCATATTTCAGTTTAAATGGCTGATAGTTTAGAATTTGCAGTTAGCATCATAAATTCATTAGGGGTTCAATTCACCTTTGTTGCTTGTACCCCTAATAACAAAATATCAATATCCAGGGCACCAAGTCACTGTCTATTAATCACTTCAACACATTCTAAAGTTCATTGTAGGTCTATCACTACTACATAAAGGAGAGTTTATTAATATTATGTGGGCTATGGATGACATAAAAATCTGAAGTTTTAGTGCCTCAAGTTTACAAGGCCATACAAATTTCTTTATGCATGCATAACATGTTGTAGAAGACTCCACAACAACATTAGGAAACTTTAAAATAGCATAATAGGGGTCCTTTAAATTAGTTAAATTAAGTCTTAAGGCAAAGACTTGTGAGAGAATGAGATGCGTGTGAGATCAGTGTCTCTTGTCAGCAGCGGCTGGTTTTAAAGGGCCCCTATTATGCTATTTAAAGTTTCCTAATGTTGTTGTGGAGTCTTCTACAACATGTTTGCATACATCAAAGGTAAAAAAACTGTTTAATTTCCTCATAATATACATTTGCCCATCATCACATTTTCAATGACTCTCAAACCACTCGTCAAATGAATCAAGCGATATTCTCTGCTCTGATTGGCCAGACAGCTCAGTCTGTTGTGATTGGCCTGCTGTGTACAGCGCGTCGAAAACAAAAACGCCCATTGCCACGTCAGCTCTGCTTGTCCTGAGGCTTCCTACACTGTAAACTAAACACAGTAACGAACAATGACGTCGATTTTACCATATCAATGCGAGCGCGAGTCCGATGATGAAACATTGGAAGAACTAGTTATTCAACCCGAACCTCCATCGAAAGGACGACTCGAGCAGGATGCTACTCAGTGATACACTACTGAGGTACACTATGAGATGTTGCAACTTTCCTCACCATCAGCATTAACAAGTGAATGTCCATCAACAAACCGATTATTTTACTTGTACTATTTTATTTACAGAGTATTTTTCTAATATATTGCGGTGAACACGTGGAAACTGTATCAATAACAGTGCATGTATACATAAGCTCAGCTCTAGCGTGAATGATCTGATGTAACATAAATGTTGGTAAAACAAATATTTCCTCAAAGTAGTGAGAACGACAGACAATCTGCATTAATAGACACAGTTTTAGGTAATAGTGGCCCACAACTGATTAGCAGGAGTATTTCAGTAAGACAGTGATAACGTGAGTTAGCCAGTTAGCAGGAGACCTACAAAATATAAAACTCAAAACTAAGTATTTTGAACACCATCTTTCAAGAGCCACCGGTTTGCGAATCCTGCATTGAACTCTGAGATTTGAGAAGCAGTCGTCAGTGAAATAAAGGGAACACAGCAAAAGTTTAGGATTATACTGCTGTGATATCGTGGTAAAGATTAACTTTAACCACTGATTCTTCACATGCTCGTCCTTGGGCAGTGAAAAAAAAAAACTGGCTTTACCTTCACATTGTAGAGCACAGCGCCGTCTTCTCGACATGATGCTATCCAGCATCCACAGCAATCAACTGCCGGTTTGAGGTTCAAGTTTTCCCTGGTGTCTGCGCACGCAATAAGTGGGCGGGCAATATTCTAATGTTTCGTCTTGACATCACAACGAAATGTCTCAGGTTACGACTGTAACCTATGTTCCCTGAGAACAGGGAACGAGACACTACGTCATAGACACTTTGGGGAACGCCTCAGGCGTGACAGGTGTCTGAAATCAAATATCAACTCACAGCAATCATGTTGACCGGCGACAGCCCGTGAATCATCAGCTTGATTGATTAACGCGCGGCCTAGATGTATAAAAGGGAGCCTTGAAAACATGACAACATCCTATCGTCTGAAGGGACTGTTGGTAGGCAGGCCCAGAGGCATGGCAGGGAGACGTAGTGTCTCGTTCCCTGTTCTCAGGGAACATAGGTTACAGTCGTAACCTGAGACGTTCCCTTTCGAAGGGAACTCGACACTACGTCATAGACGCTTTGGGGAACGAAATACCCACTCCGCCATGCTGAGGGGAGTGCATACCCAAAGGCAGTGGCAACTGTCAGAAACAGCAATTCAGTGAACGCTAGAACCCCCTCAGGTCACACTGGGCTGTCAGTGACAGCACTCCCTACGGTCATAGCCCAAGCTATATGATACCACAGAAAACCTCCATAAACATAGTTTAGTGAAAGGTCTACCTGGGCCTGCTCAAGGGCCTAGGACCACAACTTCAACTTCTTAGAATGTGAATACATACATTATACAATATTCTAGGGAATGTGGCTAAGGAACCCGAGGGAACCCCAGCCAGTCACTATTCAGGGGAACGTGCCACCTGAAATGCCACCAGGCAGGCCTGACCTGGTGTCACTACATAAGACACTACAGTCTGGCCACTTCCTGTCTGTCTGAAGACAGAGCCTCTGGACGCTTGCCTTTAGGTAAGGCATCCAACCCGAGGGACTGCAGTGAACCACTCGGCCTGGATCTCAGAGACGGGATATCCTGGAGAGTATGACTCAGCATAGTGCTTTACAACCCTTGCCAGCGAGGGGAGTTTCTCTACTCGATCCACAGATCTACCCAGTGTTTGTGTTTCAAAACACTGAGGAGGCCTGTGAGGGCCTAAGGACTGATCTAACTGGGAGGCCTCATGAGAGGCCTACGACCGATAGTACATGGGAGTTCACTTACAGAGAGGCCTGGAGAGGCCTACTACCTGTTACCAGAAAACCACCTTAAGTGGAAACTCAAAGTATGTTGGAACTCAACTCCAGGGAGGCCTGGTGAGGCCTACTACCTGACAACCATGACATGAGGGAGCTCACTTTCAGGGAGGCCTGGAGAGGCCTACTACCTGAAAACCATGCTAAGTGAAAACACACAGTATGAGGGAGCTCACCTCCAGGGAGGCCTGGTGAGGCCTCTGACCTGATAACCACAATATGTGGGAGCCCATATTCAGGAAGGCCTGGTGAGGCCTATCACCTGGTGATAAGCCACATTATGTGGGAGCTTACCTTCAGGAAGGCCTGGTGAGGCCTCTGACCTGATAACCACTGTATGTGGGAGCTCATACTCAGGAAGGCCTGGTGAGGCCTATGACCTGATAACCACTGTATGTGGGGCTCATATTCAGGAAGGCCTGGTGAGGCCTATAACCTGATAGCCACAGTATGTGGGAGCTCATATTCAGGAAGGCCTGGTGAGGCCTATTACCTGAAAACCACAGTATGTGGAAGCTCGTATCCAGGAAGGCCTGGTGAGGCCTATCACCTGGTGATAAGCCACATTATGTGGGAGCTCATGTTCAGGAAGGCCTGGTAAGGCCTCTGACCTGATAACCACAGCATGTGGGAGCTCATAATCAGGAAGACCTGGTAAGGCCTATAACCTGATACTTGATAACCACAGTATGTGGGAGCTCATATTCAGGAAGGCCTAGTGAGGCCTATAACCTGATAACCACAATATGTGGGAGCTCACATTCAGGAAGGCCTGGTAAGGCCTATAACCTGATAACCACAATATGTGGGAGCTCATATTCAGGAAGGCCTGGTGAGGCCTATCACCTGAGTACCACAATATGTGGGAGCTCACCTTCAGGAAGGCCTGGTAAGGCCTCTGACCTGATAACCACAGCATGTGGGAGCTCATAATCAGGAAGGCCTGGTGAGGCCTATAACCTGATACTTGATAACCACAGTATGTGGGAGCTCATATTCAGGAAGGCCTAGTGAGGCCTATAACCTGATAACCACAATATGTGGGAGCTCATATTCAGGAAGGCCTGGTGAGGCCTATAACCTGATAACCACAATATGTGGGCGCTCATATTCAGGAAGGCCTGGTAAGGCCTCTGACCTGATAACCACAATATGTGGAAGCTCATGTTCAGGAAGGCCTGGTAAGGCCTCTGACCTGATAACCACAGTATGTGGAAGCTCATATTCAGGAAGGCCTAGTGAGGCCTATAACCTGATAACCCCAATATGTGGGAGCTCATAATCAAGAAGGCCTGGTGAGGCCTATCACCTGAAAACCACAATATGTGGGAGCTCATGTTCAGGAAGGCCTGGTAAAGCCTCTGACCTGATAACCACAGCATGTGGGAGCTCATAATCAGGAAGGCTTAGTGAGGCCTATAACCTGATAACCACAGTATGTGGGAGCTCATACTCAGGAAGGCCTAGTGAGGCCTCTGACCTGATAAGCCACAGTATATGGGAGCTCATTCATATGTTTTTTTTTTTTTTTTTGGGGGGGGGGGGGGGGGGGAATACTCCTTGACAGCCAACTCCTGGGAGCTCACCTCAGGTAGGCCCAAGCGCTGTCCAGTTGCAAGATGGGGACTGTCTGGTCAAGGAGGCTTGCTAAGGCCTACCACCTGACCATGCAGCCTCCGAAAAAGCTTCGTTTTTTTTTTTTTTACTTTCTTACCCATAACATGCCCCAAACTCTATACAGGAGACGCGGTCTGTAAGAGAAACAGAAATATGTTATTTGCGCACAAAAAACATTTTACAAAAAGACCAGACAGTACACCTGCGGCGTGCGGAGTGAAGACACGTCAGGAATCCTCTCTCAAAGAGCACCTGGAGCTCACCACTTACATGCCTGAAAGAGGCGCTCCTACTAACCAAGCCGAGGAGGGCCATCAGACAGGTTCTCATCATGGGCCCAGCCCCAGGCCTGATGTAAGAGACGCCTGGGGGAAGTTAGAAGAAGGCTCCGGGGAGATAATCCCTAGCGCCGTTGATCACGCTTTTTCTGAATAACCTCCCTCAGATCCTGCTTCCTGCGGGAGTTACGTCTCCTCTGCGTCCTGCTCCGGCCAGGAGGGGGCGCACGAGAGGCGACACTGGCTCTCTGAGCCTGTCTATGGTCCTCAGACCAAGACGGGCCAGGCCTTTCTGCCTGCTTGGGCGCGGACTCGGATCTCAGCGGTATACAACTTCTAAAAGCAGCTGAGCGCGCCCTCGCCTCCTTGAACTTTTCAACCACCGTCTCAACGGAAGGGCCAAAAAGTTAAACGGGCGAAACCGGCAAATTGAGGAGAAAGGTTTTTTCTTTCTCTCCGATGTCAGCCAGGTTGAGCCACAGATTCCTCTCCGTGGCCACCATGGCCGCCATCGACCGGCCGATCGCGGCAGCAGATTGTTTGGTGGCCCGGAGAGCAAGGTCCGTGGTGTGGCGCAGCTCAGTGACAGGGGATAGTCCTGTCCCCTGGTCGAGATCCCGCAGCAGGTCGGCCTGGTGCGCCTGTAACACCGCGAGAGTGTGCAGAGCAGCACCGGCCTGACCCGCTGCTGTGTATGCTTTGCCATTCAAGCGCGACGTTGTTTTTAGCGGCTTGGATGGCAGGGTAGGAGCTCTCAATGTCGACGCCTGCCCAGACACGAGATAGTTAGCCAACGTCTCGTCAATGGGCGGCATCGACACGTACCCATGCTCTGCGATTCCATCCACAGCAGCGAAACTACCCCGCTGATGTGGATGAATACGGGCAGACTATGGGTTCTTCCATGCCTTCTTGATCTCAGTATGGAGATCCGGAAGGAATGGAAGGCTCACCTGAGCTGGTGGCCTATGGCTGGGAAGACAGACTGGCTAAACCGACCGTCTGCTAGCTGTCTCACGTCACCAAGGTCAGATAAATCCCATCACATAGAGCCTCTTTCACCTAGATATCATCACATAGAGACTGTGTCTTTTCCCCGAATGTGGAAATCCAAAAAACATTTCAACCCATCTAAAGTTAAAAATTTAATTGATGTTCAACAAATAAAAAACAGCTATAATACAGATGAGCAAATGATAAAGCTTGGGTTGCTGAATATTTGATCCCTTACTTCAAAAGCACTTATTGTTAATGATATGATTACTGACTATAATCTAGTTGTGCTGTGTTTGACAGAAACCTGGCTAAAACCAAACGATTACATTACTTTAAATGAGTCCACCCCGCAAGATTACTGTTATAACCATGAGCCTCATCTGAAACGCAAAGGGGGAGGTGTCGTTGTAATTTATAGTAATATTTTCAAAATCACTAAGAAATCTAGTTTTCTGTGCTAGAAAAGTGTTGGTGCTTAATGTAAAAATATATAGTGTAAACGACAAATCACGTTTGAGATTTGTGCTGGCTACTGTATACAGGCCACCAGGGCACCATAAAAATTTTATCAAAGAATTTGCTGACTTTCTATCAGAGTTAGTATTGGCTGCACATAAAGTACTAATTGTTGGTGATTTTAATATACATATAGATAATGAAAAAGATGCATTGGGATTGGCATTTAAAGACATTCTGAACTCTATTGGAGTTAGACAACACGTGTCATGACCTACTCATTGTCGTAATCATACTTTAGATCTAATATTATCACACGGAATAAATGTTGATGCCGTTGAAATTCTGCAGCAGAGCGATGACATCTCAGATCATTATCTAGTCTCGTGTCAATTACATTTAGCCAAGGCTGCAAAGCCGACTCCGTGTTACAAATATGTTAGACCTATCACTTCTGCCACTAAAGATTGCTTTATTAATAATCTTCCTAATCAGTTTCATCATCTCAGCATCCCAGATAGCTTAGAAGAACTCAATATTGCAACAGAAACCTTTAACTCTCTCTTTTTCAGCACTTTAGACACAGTTGCTCCGTTGCGCTTAAAGAAGATTAAAGAAAATAGTCCAACGCCGTGGTACAACGAGCACACTCGGGCACTAAAGAGAGCAGCAAGAAAAATGAAGCGCAACTGGAAGAAAACAAAACTAGAGGTATTTCGCATTTCATGGAAAGAGAGTTCGATTGCATACAGAGAGGCCTTAAAAGCTGCTAGATCTGATTATTTTTCAACCCTATTAGAAGAAAATAAACAAAACCCTAGGTATTTATTTGAAACAGTGGCTAAACTAACGAAAAAAGAAACCTTCAAGCCCAGAAATTTCCAAGCAACACAGCAGTAATGACTTTATGAACTTCTTCACTTATAAGATTGATAATATCAGGGACAAAATTATAACTATGCAACCGTCTACTACAGTATCGCATCAGGGAGTGCATTGTAGTCTCCCTAAGGAAAAATTTGATTAATTTATTGCTATAGGAGAGGAAGAATTTGCTAAACTCATTAAATCATCTAAACCGACAACATGTATGTTAGACCCTATACCGACTAAGCTACTGAAAGAGATGATTCCAGAGGTCATAGATCCTCTTCTTACTATCATTAATTCATCTTTGTCTCTAAGATACGTACCAAAAACCTTTAAGCTGGCTATGATTAAACCGCTTGTTAAAAAAACGCAACTTGATCCTACAAAATTAGTCAATTACAGGCCGATCTCGAATCTACCCTTTCTGTCAAAGATACTAGAAAAGGCAGTATCTTCACAACTATGTTGCTTTTTAGAAAGAAATGATATCTGCGAGGATTTTCAGTCAAGATTTAGACCATACCATAGTACCGAGACAGCTCTCATTAGAGTCACAAATGATTTGCTCTTATCATCCGATCGTGGTTGTATCTTTCTATTGGTGTTACTCGATCTTAGTGCTGCATTTGACACTATTGACCACAACATTCTTTTAAATAGACTTGAAAATTATGTTGGCATTAGTGGAATTGCATTAGCATGGTTTAAATCATACTTATCTGACCGTTATCAGTTTGTAGCAGTAAATGAAGAGATGTCTTATCGATCACAAGTTCAGTATGGCGTACCACAAGGCTCAGTACTAGGACCACTGCTGTTCACTCTGTACATGCTACCATTAGGAGATCTCATTAGGAAGCATGGCATTAGCTTTCACTGTTATGCTGATGATACTCAGCTCTATATTTCTTCACAACCTAACGAAAACTACCAATTCACAAAATTAACGGAATGCATAGCTGATATAAAAAACTGGATGACTAATAATTTCCTACTACTAAATTAGAACAGAAATTCTAATTATTGGACAAAAAACGTCCTCACGTAATAACCTAGAATACTGTCTGACACTTGATGGCTGCTCTGTTAAGTCTTCATCGTCGGTTAGGAACCTGGGTGTGCTCTTTGATACCAGTCTTTCATTTGAAAGTCACGTGTCTAGTATCTGTAAAACTGCATTTTTCCATCTTAAAAATATATCTAAATTATGCCATATGCTCTCATTGACAAATGCGGAACAATTAGTTCATGCGTTCATGACCTCAAGGCTAGATTATTGTAATGCTCTACTGGGTGGTTGCCCTGCACGCTTAATAAACAAACTACAGCTGGTCCAAAACGCAGCAGCTCGAGTTCTTACCAGAACCAGGAAGTATGACCATATTAGCCCAGTTCTGTCAACACTGCATTGGCTAGGCTACCTATTAAACATTGTATACATTTTAAAATATTGCTGATTACTTACAAAGCACTAAATGGTTTAGCTCCGCAGTATGTGAGCGAGCTCTTAACGCATTATAGTCCTTCACGTCTATTGCGATCTCAAAATTCCGGCCAGTTGATAATACCTAGAATATCAAAATCGACTGCTGGTGATAGATCCTTTTCCTATTTAGCACCAAAACTTTGGAACAGTCTTCCTACCATTGTCCGGGAAGCAGACACACTCTGTCAGTTCAAAGCTAGACTAAAAACACATCTCTTTGACCTAGCATACACATAACACATTATAGACTTCTAGGTTAGGCTGCATAGATCAGGTCAGCCGGAACCGGGAACACTTCCCATAAATCCTGATGTACTCGTTACATCATAAGAAGAATGGCATCTACGCTAATTTTAGTGTTTTTGTTTATCCTGAGGTTTTCCCGCAGCCTGCCGGATCCAGGCCATATCCAGATCTGATGAAGGACCTGTGCCTGGACCCGGTGTCATAGCGGGGTGCTAAAGTGCCAACTAGTTTCTCCTTATGGAGGATCCCTTTACCACTCTACAGATAAAGCGTTGTTCGCGTATCTACCCCGAAGTGATAAAATTCTGTATCAAAAATGTTAAGGCCAGACAAGTAGTTTTTTAAGGCTTGGTTTGTAGGGAATTACAAACCTGCGCACATATATTCAAACGCGCATACCAATAGACTGAACTCGTAATACGCATGTGCACGCCATGAGCGTTCTCACAGGTTTCTTGTTTAAAGTCTGTGTAGTAGACTTGTAGTCAAGACCGCCTAAACCGAGACCAAGACACTACCAAGACCAGAGGGTATCGAGACCAAGACAAGACCAAGACCAAGACCAAGACAGACCAAGTCAAGACCAAGACCAAGTCGAGACCAAGACCGAGACCAAGTCGAGACCGGAGGGGAAAAAAAACAGACTAGTGTTGAAGCTAAGCAATAACTTGTATGAATTCAAGAACAGCAGCATACTAGGGTTCAGCCGCAGTTTACATTCAATACATATTAGACGGTATTACTTCAACTACACAGGCAGAACAATACAGAGACAGACCATGTCATGTGTGTGACTGTGAGCTCACTGTAAATGTTTTTGCAGACTGAGTGAGATCAACTATGTTGGGGTGTAGGGGTGGTGGTGGCGCAATGGATAAGACACATGCCTTTGGTGTGAGAGACCCGGGTTCGAATCCACTGTGAGACACCAATGTGTCCCTGAGCAAGACACTTAACCCCTAGTTGCTCCAGAGGCGTGCGACCTCTGACATATATAGCAATTGTAAGTCGCTTTGGATAAAAGCGTCAGCTAAATGAATAAATGTAAATGTAAATGTAAATGTAAAACTATGTGTAGCAATTGCATGACGGCTGTTACTGCACTATTAGAGGATTGAGACTCCCTTAACTTTTGTGTACTGTTGAGGACTGACATGACTGGTATTGACTGGTTCATCTGACAAAACATCAAACACCTCCAACACCATCTTGCTCCTCCAACAACTGTCTAAAGAATGAGAAATATGTAACCAATTGAAATTATACTTAATGTGTAGATGAAATCGTAACATCAAATTAAAGATACACAATTATAAACTTGGATTAGGCCTAATGTTTAGTCAACACAACGGAGATATGCAGATGATATTTAAAAGACCATTTATTTAGTCTAACACCATCTTAAATAAAATACTGTAATCAAACAACACACACACACACAGATATCAAAGACACAAATTCATCTAAGCAAATGCCTGCCTATCTCTGCCGATTTCGGAGTCTCCAAATGAATCCATTCTGCAACTTTTAAATACATAATTACATTTTTTAAAAACGAAATTATAGGCTTAAGTGCAGGATCCGAAAGTTGGTAGTTTTGTCGCTATGGTTACACACACACACACCTTTGGCGGTGCGCTCAAAGTCATCTGTCAGTTGTGCAGTTACCCAAAATCTCCTGAATGAAGTTAAAACCCATCATGTCACTGATAGGCCTATGTGTTTTTTAAATCAAGTGATCAAAGTGCTCGTTGCCGCTTCTCGTGTGGCTCGCGCACGCGCCGCACTGTCTTCACTCGGATGCGCGCTTCAATCCGTTCCGTTGCGGATAATAACGGTGCGTGTCCACTGGCACGGTGCGAGCGGAGCGGAGCGAGCGTTTTCAATTCATTCCTATGGAAGTCGAGCTTCACGCTCGCGCAGTGCATTTTGGGGTTGACAGCGGACCGGAGAAAGCGTTGAGAGCGACCGAGAGCGTCAAAAGGTTGGGCAGTTCTCGACTTTATGCAAATATCAAGCGAAAAACGCGGTCGGCAGCCAATTGCTGTGAGGTTCGGGATTGCTGTTTTGAGAGTTTAAAAATATGCAAATTATGCCGGAGTTTATGCTGGATTTAGTGCGTAAATCATTTTGTTTACAAATTAGACGCTTTGTTATGTTAAATATTTTAATTTGGATGTGTTTGTGATTATATTGGCTGGGTTTATAAAATTGAAAGGATCTTTGCTTGGTGCATTTGGAAACAAAGCTTGTCTATTTCTAAATGTAATCGCGTGCATCGCTGATGATTATACTGTCCGTGTGTTGAAAAAAACTTAGATTAAACACTCGCAACAGACACACCCCAAAGCGGAGACGTTACAGTGTTGCCAGCGGCACTGAGCGGAGTTTTGCCACTGTAGTGGACACGCACCGCGAGGCCGTTAACATAGTCAACGTGAGCAACGCGAGCAAGCAACGCGAGCGACGCGCTCCCTTTCATAGTCAAAACAGTGGACGCAAGCGTCACGGGCGATGCATGAAATGCAATACACCGCTCACGCAACAGGGGGTGGGTCAAAATCACCATAAAGTGCCTTTGAGACTTCACAATTTCCACAAAAAAAATCTGAGATTTTCCATTTAACTTCATATGTGTTGTATTAAGGAGACATTAGGCTGTTAGAAATGCATATTGGTCAAGCTCCAGCACTTTTTATAAATTAACTGCAAGCTGACAATATACGAGCAAACCATAAAATATGTCCACCCTGTCATGGACAAACTCATAGTAGAATAAATACATTTTCATTGCATAGTGATTATAAAATGTAGATCTGAGGAAAGAGAATGTGTCCCTTTCCCAACAAAACATTTTAGTTAATGGTAAAAGTATTTTGATAATAATGAAGTTACTGCTTAAATATGTATTGCCCAATAAAATATGCGATAGTTGCACATTCTATTCTAAATAAAATCTAACAACAAAGATATTTATTCAAACTTTAAAACAATACTAACTGGCCCTCATTTGTTTATTAAGAAATCACACTCAAGGTTTTGTTAACTTGTTAAAATAATTAGTTTATTTTCATCATAAAAGTTGAAAATGACAGGGTGGACAGCAAAATGACAGGGTGGAACTTGGCATGACAGGGTGGACAAATGCTTTAATGGGTGAACTAGAATGGGGGAACATTTTAAAAACAACAGGACCTTCAAGAAACCCTTAACCAATATAGAAGAAGGAGGGGCCTGGCTCAGGCTGATTTCCAGGAGTTGCAAATGTCCACCCTGTCACGAACCATGTCCACCCTGTCATGTGACAGGGTGGACATTTTTTGGCTAAAGTTAGTATTTAATGAGCACATGGTGTGCAGCAGTTAGCAAAGTGATTCACTGTTGAAGCTGACTGTGCACTGTTTAAAATGTATATTTATAATTTCTGAAAAGTTTTAATATTAATTAATATATCACAATGACAGGGTGGACATGTTAAGCTTGACAACACGCAACTACAAACACAATATGATGAAAATTAGGAAATATAAGTGTAGATACTTTCTGTGTGTGTTGCAGATGTTTTAACCTCCACTGAAGAAAGACCAAATGGGGGAGGGGATGTCACGGAGTACATCAGTTGGTTTCTTAAAGGGGAGTTTACCCCATAATGACAGGGTGGACAGCAATTTCAAGGACACATGCGAACTGCTTAATATTATTATGAAAATAAAATATAAATAATCAAAATGACTTGCTGAGGACAATAAGTACATTAAAAAAGTATTATAATTTTATGTAATTTAACCACTTTTTACACTCACTGAAGTTAGCTGAGCAGCGTGTGGGACATGCCAAAATCACATACATCCAATCAAAGAAAATGGTATAAAATCAGAAAAACACATTTCAAGAGACGTATCATTGTACTTGTATGTGTGTAAGTGTTTGGCCATTTATAATAAAACCTCAGAATTTCATTATTTTGCATTATGTTCATGATGACTGAGCGATTCTGATGAGGACACCAAAGGCACTTTATAGTGATATTGACCCGGGTAATAAGGTCATAGTAGAGTCATAGTTCTGAACCTATGTTCTGAACGCACGTCTATTTCGCTTCAAACGCTCGCTTTCGCTTTGGATGCGCGAATGGATTCAAAATGTTCAAGCGTCGAACTGCGATAGACATAGACTTAATAGAACTAGACTTAATAACAGTCTCCGATGTCAAGATTGCAATGCTGGAATGTGTGTGTGCATTTTGTTCATACAGGACATCATTAAAACTGCAAAGTGTTTAGCCTACTTATATTTATGTAAAACACAATATTGTGCTTTTGTCAAACTGTAACCTACAACTGTCACCCAACCAAAATCACACACACACATTGTAGACGAGATGTATGCGCATAAGCTCGCATAATTTTTTCTCTTCGCCCACCATTGTATTCAAACCTTCTTCTGTAAACATAATATACTTGAATTAATGTACAATACTTGCAATGTTGCCCCCGCCGACAACGCATAGTATTGCGTGCATCGGCGCGTCGTGTATCAAAAACTAGGACGACACATTTGGCTCGCATCGACGCATAATGGCGGCCGAAGCATAGCGACGCGTAGCCTTGTGGACGCATATGCGATACCGATGCGTTGACTATGTAACGGCCCTAAAGGCCTCATTATACTTCTGCGTCGTTGTCCGTGTTGACGCGCACCTAGGGAGCATGTGAAACCCCGAGGGAGGGGTTCTGGCAGACCAATCACAGCGCTTGCGTCCGCGTAGAATTGACGCGTTGTTACATTTTTGGAGAGGTGCACGTTAGGGTACGCGCGCTACACACAGCCTACGACGTAGCTACGGCGACAGTTCGACGCAGAAGTATAAATAGGCCTTATTGTTGCATTATCGAACGTTGTGTCGTCGTGGATATTGTAGTATTGTATTGCTAAATGCCCCGACCACTATGTCGGTCTGAGACAGCGAGACCTAGACAAGACCGAGAGGTCCGAGACCAAGACAAGACCAAGAGGTCCGAGACCAAGACAAGACCAAGACCAAAGACCGTCAAGGCCGTGACAAGACCGAGACCACGTAAAAGTGGTCTCGAGACATACATCACTACTGTGTAGAGTTTCCTGTTAAAACGGTGTCGTGTTAGCGGCCCCTAAGTTAATAACTAATGATCGGAAGTGAATCAATCAAATTAACTTTAGCTGGAAAATATCTTTATTCAAGAACTGCTATAAAGCCAAAACAATCTCTGTTACTTTAAACTATTCTCTGTAAAGCCGCTTTGGAACAATCTACATTGTTAAAAGCGCTATATAAATGAAGATGACTTGACTTGACATCATGTTATAAAACTGGTAGCCACGAGCCTAACAAGTCGTGGCCACGAGAAACGGATGCCGTTCCCTCAACATATTAAGTCGTGGCCACGAGAAACGGATGTCGTTCCCTCAACATTAACATATCAACATATATGTGGGAACCGAATCTTCACACGTGATACGGGCTCCTCCTTTTACCCTGGTCATAATTTACTTTATTTGTTAATTTAAGTTTCTCATAATTTGTTTTTGTTTATTGCCTTAAACGGGATTTTATTTGTGACCCGAGTATTTCATTCAGACGAAAAAGCCCATTCAACTTAAGAATGCGCATCAGGTGTCTTTCACTTACATACCCATGTCTTAATGCCAGAGACCGCACTATATCTTTATATGACATTTCTAATTCAAAGTAAAATGTTATCATCAGTCATCTCCATCTCCGACTGCTGTATATGGTTACAGTTTTGACTGGTGTGGTACCCTCAACATAACTCGTGGCCACGAGAAATGGATGTCGTTCTCTCAAAATATGAAGTCGTGGCCACGAGAAAATGATATGATCAACATATGATCTCGAGGCCACGACTTTACATCGCGTGGCCACGACATGATGTCGTTACCTAAACAATTTGTTATCACGTTCCCAAGACTTAATATCTCATGGCAACAACATATTATCACGTTCCCACGAGTTTATATGTTGTGGCCACGACAAAACTAAGTGATCCGAACATGTCCCCTCCCGGTCACCGTAGAAACGAACCAGGCAAACCGAACTACAAGTGTGAACTCACCCTAAAATGTTTGAGCTGTTTTAACTGAAAGCAACTTGCACTGACATAATTATCTTAAAATATGTCACTGCCATTTTGTCTCATGATGCATACCAGTTATGTTTTTTAATTTTTTTTTAAGGCACGTTTATAAAAGCTACTTAAATGTCTTAATTTAACTAAGGCTTAATCCTGGTTTAATCTAAGACCTGTCTGTGAAACCAGGTCAAAGAGATCGTAAAATTAATCCAAATGAATTGAGCGGTTTAGTCCAAAATTTCTGAAGAGACACGATCGCTTTATATGATGACCAGATTTAATTTAGGCTTTAATTCACATATAATGAATAAAAGCGTAAATTAAACCAATAAATTCCATTTCTTTAGTCAGATCGGAAGGCAAATGTGCCTATATCCATGGCAGTCGGAGAATCTGCACGCCACAAATAGTTACAATGCAGTTAAAAATAAATGAGAAGTGTTGTGGAAAACAATACCTCCAATTTTCAAAATTCACAAACACAAATGGAAAAACAATTGAAATGGGCTATGTATCACCTGTTTATGAAGTTGACTAGCATACACAGCACGAGCAGCCATGCAGCAGACGTGTTCTCTTACGAGAGGTTCTCTCGTATTGTGTAAGCTGCTTACGCTACGGGTAAAGTCATCTTTTCTCGAGATATGAAGCCAAAAAATTATCCTTAATTTTTGTATTTATTGTCAACGCAGTGCAGCAGCTAGCAGACCTAGAGCAGCCTGTCTAGTGCGCTCATAGGCTGCTGTGACGTCACACCCAATGGTGGGCGCCCGCGCCCTCACGCGTCAGAGCCCGCCAGAATGGGAGTGGCTTAGCGTATATAAGGAAGGGCTTGGGGGCTGCTACCCTGATTTTAATTTATTCAGCGAAGCTCTACGCATCACTGAATCCTGAGAGAAGCCGCCGGCGTGGAATCAAGCGGTCGTCTTTGCCACCGTCAGCCATCCGTGCCTGCCGCGCTATCCGGCTACAAGTATCCTTTTTTTGCTCTCTCTGTGCGTGTTCGCCGCCGCGACACACACTTTCTCTAAAAGAGCGTGGGCGTTTTTGTAAAAATGCCTCGCAGTTCCTGTGGCTCTTGCCGAGCCCCGCTCAGCGCCGGAGACCACCACGTGATCTGCGCTCTCTGCCTGGGTCGAGAACATGCAGCCTCCCAGGTTGACGGCGCCGCCGAGAAGGGGTACAACTCTATCCCCCCAGTGGAGGAGGTGGTAGCAGCGCACCTTTGTCCGCCCTCTGCGGGATGGCGTTCAAAGGCTGCCCTCCCCGTCCAAAGCCTGCAGGACCACATCAGCTCTAGTCGGCCGCGCTTTTTCAGCCACCGGACAGGCTGCATCCGCCCTGCACTCCATGGCAGTCCTGCAGATCCTCCAGGCCGATCTCCTCTGTGAGATGGACGAAAAGGGCCCGGACCCGGCCGCCATCACGGATTTACGGAGCACGACGGATCTCTCCCTCCGCGCTACTAAATCCGCGGCCCAGGCGATTGGAAGGTGCATGTCGTCACTCACCGTCACAGAGAGGCATCTCTGGTTGACGCTCGCCGACATGAGGGAGTCTGAGCGCGCTGCCTTTCTCAACGCACCGCTCTCCCCTACCGGCCTCTTCGGCCCAGCGGTAAACGGGATCGTTGACCGCTTCTCGGAGGTGCAAAAGACCACGCAGGCCATGAACCTTTCCTGCCTCGACGCTCTAGCTCAGATGCAGGCCGCTCTCGAGATCAGCCTCCTGCGCGAAGCTCTAACCAGCGTCCAGCCCAGCCTCCGTCTTCGCAGCGACGACAGGGCGGCCGCCCTAGATCGCGCTCAGCCAACCGTCACAGACCACCTCCCCTGCGGGGACCCCGGCCTAAGATCGTGCTGAAGCCCAAGCAGGCAAAGTCCTCCTAGTGGCCGCAAGGAGGAAGAGACGGTTAAGCCCCGCTGCGGCCGGACCACCGCCAAAATACCCCACTTTGTCAGTCCCCTTAAGAAAGGCTACTGCAGAAGTGTATTTGGCAGCCAACGAGCCGGTAAAACTACCCGCTCGCCTGCACGCAACAGCCATTTTTACGGCGACCCAGAGAAATCTCAAAAAGCGTGTAATGCCTGGTTATCCGGCTCAAGCCGCTGGAGTTTTAAGTGTAGAAAATGTGCCCACGTCTCAGTGTTCACCCCTACACACAAGCACGATAACCCCCGTGTCTCTCACAAAACCCACTCTCATAAAGCCCGCGAATGCCGCTCGAGTGTTAAAAGTAGGAAATGTGCCCACGAACCCGTGCCCATACCTGCTCTACCTGCTCACTGCCCACTCTGTCACACGGCCAGAGTTACCTCTTACTGGTCATGTTATGAATGTAAGCCCTGTGCCCGCTCACGAGCGCTCACACTTACTGACAAACATTTTACCCCCGGCGCTGCTCGCGCGTCCCGGTTTTCCCACAAAATGTTCCCCGTCCAAAGCAACCGGGACATCGTGTGTAAAACGACCAGCCATCGCTGTCAGCGAGCCGCCGTATTCAAGCACCGAGAGCGCGCGCTCCGCGCTCATACCTCCGACTCAGGTTCTCGATCCCGCGAAGTGCGGCAATCAAAACCCGGAGGCCATTCTGCCCTTAGCTGTATATGCAGAAGCATGGGAAGCTATTCCAGGTGTGTCAGAATGGGTGCTGAGCACAGTAAAACAAGGCTATTCGCTGCAGTTCGCTCGCCGTCCCCCGCGCTTTCAAGCACGGGCCGAGACGACAATGAATACGGAAGTAGCACACCTACTTCGCGCAGAAATAGCGAAACTGCTGTGCAAAGGGGCCATAGAACCGGTACCTCCTTCTCTGAGCGAGTCAGACTTTTACAGCGGTTACTTCCTCGTACCCAAGAAGGACGGAGCTCTAAGACCTATCTTAGATCTGAGATATTTGAACACAGCTCTCATGAGAAGACCGTTCAAAATGCTCACAACCAGACAGATACTCGCGCAAATTCGCCCGAGGGACTGGTTTATTTCACTCGATCTGAAAGACGCGTACTTTCAGATTCAGATAATACCCCGTCACAGGCCATTCTTGAGATTTGCCTTCGAGGGTCAAGTGTATCAATACACCGTCCTTCCATTCGGCCTGTCTTTAGCACCCCGTACATTCACGAAGTGCATGGACGCGGCTCTCGCTCCCCTGAGAAATCGGGGTATGCGAATTTTTAACTATCTGGACGATTGGCTGATTTTGGCACAGTCAGAGATAGAACTCATATCTCACAGGACAATGCTTCTCAGCCATCTGGAAAGCCTGGGTCTTACGGTCAACTGGACCAAGAGCTCATTACTGCCCAGTCAGTCAGTCTCTTTTCTGGGAATAGAACTGGACTCTGTGGCTATGACGGCCCGCTTGTCGACACAGCGCGCACGCCGTGTTCGACACCTGGCCGCGTCTTTCCAGAAGGGCACCACCGCTCCTCTGAAAACATTTCAGAGAATGCTGGGCTGTATGGCGTCAGCTGCAGCAGTGCTTCAAGTGGGCTTATTGCGTATGCGCCTGCTGCAACGCCGGCTGAACGCTCGAGTGCCTCACCGACCTTGGGCTTCTGGCGGCAGACGAATCAGAGTGACTCAGAGCTGTGTTTCAGCCCTGCAGCACTGGTTAGCGGCCGACTTGTACCAGCGAGGAGTGACGATGGGAGCTGTCTCGTACCGAAAGGTCATCTCGACGGACGCCTCCAACTCAGGTTGGGGCGCTCTCCTCGAGGGCAGACCGGTCTTTGGCCTGTGGTCAGACCGAGAGAAACGCCTTCATATAAACTGTCTAGAAATGATAGCGGTCGAGAACGCGCTGAAGCGCTTTCTCTCATACATACGGGCCACCACGTTCTAGTCCGTTCGGACAACATGTCTGTGGTGTCCTACGTGAACCGCCAGGGCGGTGTCAGATCCAGGAACCTCTGCGATCTAACGCAACGCCTCCTCGTTTGGGCTCAGCACTCGCTACGCTCCCTGAGAGGTGTCTGAATGGTCCCTGCATCCTCAGACAGTCCAGCTACTGTGGCGCCTCTTCGGCAAAGTGGAAGTCGACCTTTTCGCGTCAAAAGACAACGCTCACTGCCCAAGGTTCTTTTCAAAGAACGAGGACGCGCTGGCCCAAACCTGGCCCAGCCGCCCACTGTATGCTTTCCCTCCGATCTCGCTGTTACCACAGGTAATGAAGAGAATCAGGGAAGCGTGCCACTCGGTGCTGCTCATAGCCCCGCGATGGGAAAACCAGACCTGGTTCCCAGAGCTAATGCGGCTGTCACATGTGGCCCCATGGCCGATTCCGGTGAGGAGAGATCTTCTCTCTCAAGCCGGCGGCTCGATTTGGCATCCCCATCCAGAGCGCTGGTCTCTGCATGCATGAATAATCAACGGATATCCGTTGTCCTGCCAGAAGGGGTCGTGAACACGATCGCGCAGTCTAGAGCTCCTTCTACGAGAAGGCTATACTATGGCATCTAAATGGTCTTTGTTCTCCGCATGGTGCGCCGACAAAAATCTAGACCCACGTACTTGTGGGGTCTCGTGGGTACTTTGCTTCCTTCAGGAGCTGTTGGACAAGGGCAGGTCCCCCTCCACGCTCAAAGTGTATGTGGAGGCTATTGCAGCGTTCGCAGTCAATAGGAAGGAACGAGCTCATCATCCGCTTCCTCAGAGGAGCCAGGAGGATGAATCCCCCGCGGCCCCCATCGGTTCCTATTTGGGATCTTTCTCTGGTCCTAGAGGCCCTGAAAGCACATCCCTTTGAACCCTTAGATTCTGTGGATCTAAAATACCTTTCGCTCAAGACCGTTTTTCTGATAGCCTTGTCATCAGTCAAACGTGAGGGGGATCTACACGTGCTGTCTGTTAGCGCTGCGTGTCTCGAGTTTGGACCGAATTACTCTAAAGTCATCCTCAAACCAAGACATGGTTATGTCCCCAAGGTGATTGGCACTCACTTCAGAGCGCAGGTCATCTCTCTATCGGCTCTGCCAGCATCCGGTAGCGAGGGCGATAATAACCTCCTCTGCCCTGTCAGGGTGCTGAGAGTTTACATTATGCGCTCCGCCGCCTTCAGGCGCTCGAAGCAGCTCTTTGTTTCGTTTGGTGGGCGCACCAAGGGTCTCGCCGCCTCGAAACATAGCCTGTCCAGATGGATAGTGGACGCTATCGCAGCAGCTTATGCGTCGAAACACCTACAGTGCCCTCTGGGCATCAGGGCTCATTCCACTAGAGGCATGGCCTCTTCGTGGGCTTGGTCCAGCGGGATTTATATGCATGACATTTGTATGGCGGCAGGCTGGGCCTCCCCCTCTACATTTGTTAGGTTTTACAACCTGGAAGTTCCCGCCTTGCAGGCTAAACTTTTGTCAGTCTAAGCGATTTGTATGTTCTGCCCAGAGTGTTTGTGCGCAGGCTACTATCACATGACTTAGCTCTCCTGGTTGAGCTGCACTACAAGGGTTGATGTTCTTGATATAGACCGGCAGCGCCGCTCTGTATTCCCCTACGGTGTGCTTATGTAAAAGTGCTGGCCCGCGTTGCTGGCCACCTGATTCCCACTTATTTGTGTTCCCCGGGTTTCTCCTGGGACTCATGTAGTGGATGCTCGGCGCGTACGGCGTTGACAAGGGATTCCCGTAGCGTAAGCAACTTACGCAATACGAGAGAACCTCTCCTAAGAGAACGTACTCGGTTACCTAATGTAACCTTGGTTCTCTCTAGAAGAGGGAATGAGTATTGCGTAACATGCCGTGCTCGCGCCTCGAGCTGATTTCACTTCAGTCGATGAAAACCAGGGTAGCAGCCCCCGAGCCCTTCCTTATATACGCTAAGCCACTCCCATTCTGGCGGGCTCTGACGCGTGAGGGCGCAGGCGCCCACCATTGGGCGTGACGTCACGCGGGGCTCAGTGGTTGGCTGCTGCAGTTGCCGCACGGCAGCCTATGAGCGCGCTAGACAGCCCGCTCTAGGTCTGCTAGCTGCTGCACTGCGTTGACAATAAATACAAAAATTAAGGATATTTTTTTTACTTCATATCTCGAGAAAAGATGACTTTACCCTTAGCGTAAGCAACTTACGCAATACTCGTTCCCTCTTCTAGAGAGAACCGAGGTTACGTTAGGTAACCGAGTACGTTTTCTTGCCTTTTTTTTTTTCGCGGTAGGCTACATCTTTTTATGTCATCATATATTGAAGCGCAGCTGCTAAAATGAGGCACAGAAAAAACTGGTTGCTTTTATTTTTATACTGGGATAAATCTGGGATGGCAGATGGGGTGGCAATGCTTTTTTGAGAGTGACAGCCCGGTAGATCCGCCCCTGAATTGTTGTCAGGTTTTGGCATTTTTGATTACACTAGTCTTGTGGTTTGCACTGACAGGTCGCAGAGGAGCTACAGAACGGGCCACTGGAAGACGATGAGAGAGAGCTATTAACACTTCTTACCACTCCACATGTGAAGGTGTGAAAGTCACTTGTGCCTTCTGTAGAGATTTCCCTAACTGTGTGTATGTGTCTTTTTGGTGAATCATCTCATCTCTAAATACAATTTATGATATTTTTAGAAATAAGGTCAGATGTATATAAACAGTTGCTCCTTTAAATCCATTTGAAAGCCTCAACATCGGTATGCAGATTCTGTTACATACAATTATTCCTGTTAAATTGGTATTTAAAATAATCTTGGCCTAATTAAGCTTAATTCATTATAATTGTATTGTGTGCAGCATGACAAAATAGAATCAGATTTGCATTTTACGACGTTCTAATTGGACTCTATCATTTCCTCCATGTGCCCCAGGCATCTGTTTTCTCTATTCTCTCTCTTTTTTTATTAATACTCTTAAGTCAATCCATCTCTGTCTGCATATTAATTATCTCTCCCCTTTACACACATGCACATTGTTTTTCCTCAGCACTAGTGGATCATCCTGTCATCTTTTGTTATGATTATTCTCTCCATGACCCATCAGGCAGTGCTAACAGTACATGACACGGTTGCACAGAAGAATTTTGAGCCTGTGCTCCCCCCTCTACCAGATGATCTAGACGATGAACTGGAGGAAGAATCAGTGAAGATTGTGCGTTTGGTGAAGAACAAGGAGCCTCTTGTGAGTTTCAGAAAAAAAAGAAAAAAAATCCTTTTTGCATCAGAACAGGTTACATAAAATGTATTTTACAATGGTGGAGCTGTTTTGTCTATAAAATGGCTATTCTGTCCACCATCATCAACACATACGAAATATAGTCTTATATTACTTTTGCAATCGATTGTGTCTCTTAGGGTGCGACCATCCGCAGGGACGAGGTAACTGGAGCGGTGGTGGTTGCTAGGATCATGAGGGGCGGGGCTGCAGACCGCAGTGGTAAGTGACAGCCTGGTCCCTCCCCTTCTCAGAATTTTTTTTTTTTTACCCTTGCCAACTATGTGTTTTTACACTGTGGCCAGAAAACTATCTCAGCAGATTTGATGTAACATAATCTGTAATGACGCAATCAGGGACCATCTAAGTCAAAAACTGTTCAATCTGTTAAACCATGACAGACAACTCAATTTTCAATGGAGAGATAAAATGAGGGAATTGAATAACCATTTATTCAATTGTTATGCAAATAATTTACTGAGAATCTCTCCTATTAGAAATAAAAAATGATTTAAAAAAATACAAATCGAATGAAATGAAAATTAGAGCAACCAAGGAGACCGTAATCACAGCAGAATCATGATTTTCTTGATATTAATAGCATTCATAGCGGATTTTTCTGATCACAAGCAAAATATTGACTAAAATCCTTGAGATTATGATTTGCTTTGGGATTACAGATTATACTGAAAATATACAGAGCAGATTTCATGGTTGCCATGGAAATTCTGATGAAATATGATGTGTGCAAAGTTGTCCTATTGAATAAATCTGTTAGAATGCATGCAATGTTATAACATTCAATGAAAAACAAAAAACAAGATTAAGAAATATTTGTAGATAATATGTTTTTCTTGTAGATAGACAGTTTTAGGATTTACCAAAACAAAGTTTCAAACAAAGAAATGTTCAAATATATAGGCTACCTATTGTAATTTTGCACTATTTATTTGAATTATTATGAATTATAAAGATAATATATAGTTTATAAAGTATATAATAATGTATAGTATAATGTTATGAAGATAATTTATTATGTAAACTTTAGTATTAAAGGGGCACTTCACCACTGGCCACTGGCAAACTTGGCTGCTTATACAGTAGAAAGGCGAGGGAATAAAATGAAAAAGGTGCTTCCTGACTAGAGAAAATAGAGAAAAAAGGCTGTTGTCGTCCCTTTTGCCAAATCGGTAGAAAAAGGTCAATATCCATAATGCACTGGGCTTGTTGCCGACCATGGCCACTCCCACCAGTCTAATAGGGTATGTTTACCACCACAGTCAAATACAACCTTGCTTTAGTAGGAAATACTTCTTAGCAATTTTTTTGTCATAATGGTGTGAACTTGTGTTGTTCCTGGGTGCAAGAATTCAAAGAGTAAACGTTTTTCGTATACAGTGAGTTACTTTCTGTTCCCAGTGAAGAATCCACCGCAGAGATAATGTTCTGTCAGTTCCACCCAACCCCCCAAGCAAAACGCTGTTGCGTACTGGTAAGAAACCGAGATAAAGTTGGCTTGGCGTTTGATATTTGTCAGAGAGCCTCGGAAATCTTCAATAGATTGTTAACGATTAAGCATAATGACAAGAACATGCCGTGTTCGTTTTTTAAATTTTTTTTATAGGTTTTAAGGTTTTAGGTCTTGAGCACTAGTTGCAACTGATATGTTGCAGGATAGGGACCATCTTTAAAGTATAAATCGAAGAGCATAAACACACAATTATTCCATCCAAATGTTTCACTCTTGAAAAAAGCTAGCAAGTAGTGCACAAAGACACTTGAAACATGCACACAAATACACACAACTCTTACATGCTAACATGATAGCATAACTTTAAAAAAAGTGGTACAAATAATAGTGTTCCCTTTCGTATACAGTTCACTTCGCATTGCATCAGAGAATCTTCTCTGATCGTTATGGGAAAACTCAGTTTTTTCCAAATACAGAAGGCTGATTGGTTCATGCCGGTGAATTTCACAGACAAATGGCCTTTCCCAGCTCGCACTGAACGGCTGTCTAGTCAGATTTTCTCGACTGAAGCACGAAGATTCATCTCCTTGCTGACTCTGATGCAGCGCCATAAATGTGGCTTATGCAGTGCTGCCCTGCATTTCAGGTACATTGTACATTGAGCACTCCAGCCAATTCAGGCAATCGGAGCAGCTTTTTGTGTGCTTCGGAGGCCGCTCTAAGGGGCTGCCAGCTACGAAGCAGAGACTGTCCCATTGGATAGTGGACGCGATAGCGCTAACCTACAAGTCCCTGATCTTGCAGTGCCCCATAGGAGTGAGGGCCCACTCCACCAGAGGGATGGCCTCCTCTTGGGCATGGTCTAGTGGAATATCCATGGCTCACATCTGTGCGGCAGCCGGCTGATCATCGCAGTCCACATTTATCAGGTTCTACAGCCTAGACGTACTGGCCCTTCAGGCACAAGTCCTGTTGGCCTAGACCAGGCTCCACCCTCAAGGGTTTTTCTAGACTTGCCATACCCTCAGACTCCGGTCAGTAGAGATGCGCGGATCAGCTCCAACAACACCCGAATCCGCAGCCAAAAACAAATCATCCACCCGCCACCCACTCCCACCAATAATTTTCTCTGATTTAGACATCCGCACCCGATAGTCAAATTACAATTATTCTTATGTGTTAGGCGTGATGATAAATGGATGCTCACCTTCAACAGCAGACTATGCAACCCTAGAGAGCTGATGCGCGCATCTCTAATTGTAACATAATACACTGAGGAATGCTGCTTTTAAATGAACATTTATTTAAAACTAATTTTATTTGACAATTTAATTTTCTTAATGGCATAAACACAGGCTTTACTCCCTTGAAACTTAAACTGGAATGTCACTGTTTCTCTCACACACACGCACACACACACACACACACACACACACACAAACATGTTCACTGTTCAGCCCAGTTAATGGCTCGATATACAGTAGGGTAATTTATTAGCACTATCTGTTTGAAATTCATATTTATATTATATAACTACTGAAACTTTTTTTAACAAAGTCTTTGCTTCTAAAGCCTACTGATATACAACAAAAACGGGCGTCAACTCAGCCTAAATGCAAACTGTTAATGGCCTAGTCTTACTTAGACTTTTTCTTTGCACTGCAAAAACAGAATTGCATCTACTGTGCCAGGATTGAGGCGATTCCACCTCGTCTTTATATCGCGGCCTGCTGCACTAAATGAGCATTCGCTCACAGCGCTTGTTGCAGGAATGCACAAGATTCTTATAGCAAGGCACTGGGATGCTCATAGCAGCTGTGGGGATTACGTTTTAAACATGCTCATATTTTGGAGAATGTAGTTAATATTTACATTATTAATTATATCATATCCACCCGCGACCCGTCCGCAATTAATCAGAATGTTATTTCTATTACTTGACCCACCCTATCCGCGGATGGCCATTCAGTGCGACCTATATAGGCAGTCGGCCCCATCCATTCTGGTGAGCTGAAAGGCCAATTGTCTGTGAAATTCACAGACGTGAACCAATCAGGCTTCAGTATTCAGAGATGACGGAGTTTCCCCATAGAGCTGGTAAGTCCCGCCCATCCGTAAAACCCCAAGTGGACCTCTAGGTAGAAAAATCGTCAATGCAAGTGATTGTGAGAAAATAATTATTTTCTGGTCCCGTTTGAATTGTGCCATGAATGTGAACATATGTTGTCTGTGAATTTTTTATATAATTTTTCATGTTACGAGTTTGACAGTATATTGTATGATTCTTTGGCTAGCAGTTGTGGAAAAGACATAACGAGAAAGACTACATGTCGCCTATGTGACGTCACCCCATAACACATTTTCCCTCCACTTGTCAAATCACGGTGCTAATGCTGCGATAATCTATGGAGACAGATGGAGATGCCTGTGTGTTTTGTACCCAAATGTCACCATTCAAACCAAATGGGCTGTTCTTTCTTTCAAACGCGTTGAAAGCAGCGAAGAGTTGTAGTCCACAAAGTGCTCTCACACAAAGTCTAACCGTATCAAACTTCTACCCGCTAAATTGTAGCATTCTTCACACAAAAAATTATATTAAAAATTCACAGACAACATATGGTCACATTCATGGCAAAATTCAAACCGGACCAGAAAATAATTATTTTCTCACATTCACTTGCATTGACGATTTTTCAACCTAGAGGTCCAGTGGGGTTAGCGGAAGGGGCGGGACTTACCAGCTCTATAGCGATCAGAGAAGATTCTCTGATGCAATGGTGTTCCCATATCTCAGGGAACCGATGTTACATGAGTAACTGGAGCTTTATTAATAATAACTTTCATTTTGGGTTAAACACATAATATTACATTTGTGTACAATTCAATCACAAAACCAAAGGGTGTGTCTTACCACTAGATCTACAATGAACTACTTTCAGTTGGATTTACTTTCATAAGTGATGCAGGAAAAATGCTATTGATATTTAAATGTGCTAATAAATCTATGTAAAATACATCTAAAACCCTAATGGGTGTGTCTTGTTACTGGTTCCTAGATGAACCACCATTTAGATGTTGGTTTTATTCACAGAACTAAAACACAACACTTACTATTGAAATGCAACAATTGAGAAAAAGCTTCCAAAGCTGTAAAGAGTTCTAAAACGCTAAAGAGTTTTACGTTCTAACTTTTAATAAATTCATGCAGTTTTCTCTCAACTTCTAATAGTGTGTCTTGTTATTTGGACCTTAAGAAACATTTCCATGCATGCAGGTATTTCTCTCATTTGTAATTCAGGATAAATGCTATTGAATTAAATTCCAACCTGTTAATAAATTCATTTTAAAATGCTTGAAGTTTTCCATCCGACTGTCTGTGGCCGGGGATATAAAAATGAGTTGTCAAAAGTCTTTTGCTAAAAAAAATAAACAAGAATTTTTCGGTTTAGGTAACACGGAATACGAGTAAACATTGTTTATTTACATATACTACCGACATTGTAACAATACAAAGATTGTAACAATACAAAGCAGCTAAAAATCAGTTACACTTTAAATTTAAGTTACACTTTAAATGAGAAAAGAACGTGAAATAAGTGTTAAGTATCAGACCTTCGGATCCCACTGTATTTTAAATGCACCATGATGACATGTTGACTGAATTCTCCTTCAGGTCTGGTGCATGTTGGAGATGAGTTGAGAGAGGTCAATGGAAATCTCATTATACACAAACGTCCTGAGGAGATCAGCCAGATTCTGGTGTGTTCACTATTCCTCTGTTGTTTTACAAAAGCTGAGTCATTCCCTTAAGATTCCTTATCTGAAAAGGCACTTGCGTGATTTATTGTCCTTGATTATTGTTTGTCGGGCTGCAGTCTCAGTCTCAGGGCTCGATCACTCTGAAGATTATCCCTGCCATTAAGGAGGAGGACAGATTCAGTGAGAGTAAGGTAAATGTAATCACTTTATTTGAAAGTCATTGGACAGAATAAATAGCAGCTGCTGCAGGTAATGTATGCAGTGTTATGTTATGACTCTTTAAGGTTTATTTAAGAGCCCTGTTTGATTACACGCCATATGAAGACAAGGCCACACCCTGCCAGGAGGCAGGACTGCCTTTCACATGTGGGGACATCCTGCAGGTGGTGAGCCAGGACGACCCAACGTGGTGGCAGGCCAAAAGAGTGGGAGACAGCAACCTGCGTGCCGGCCTTGTTCCTTCAAGACAGTTCCAGGAGAGGTACACAACAAAAATCATGTCAACAGTTGGTCTATATATCAACAGTTGGTATATATATATATATATTATTTTTTAATTAAATTCTTCAGAGAAATGAATTAAAACCACAGTTGATTTATTTTGAGTAAGTATTTTTGAGGACACACACTCTCACATTCTGCCGCTATGATTCTTCTAAGAGAAACTTTTTTATTGTAATTATATATTGTCTCTTTCCTAAATGTGCAGACGACTGTTGTATAGGATGAAAATGGGAACACACCAGAGCCCTAAATCACCCAGAGCAACACCATGTAAGTTCTCAGAAACTACTACTGGGTAGCTTAGAGAAATAGGGTACCTACTAATTAACTAGATGTGAATTGCTTGTAAACTTTAAAACAAAATTTCTGAAAATGAGGCAGATATTCAGAAGCCAGGTGGAAGACTTGCATCTTTTTTGAGGTGTGCTGACTAAACCCTCAGAGAAAATGTGAAAGCGTACCTGTCAAAGCCAAATGGAGAAGAATGCTGGTATATTCAGATTAATTCTTTAGTTTTTTAATCCCTTCCTGTTAAATTACCCAGGAAATAGTGTTATTTGCAAGAATTTTTTTTTTTTATGTTCAGACGCTTTCAAATGTTTAAAATGTTTGTATCGATTCAGGTTCACAAACTCTCAATTCGATTCCATTTTTGATTTTATCCATTTAAGCTTTATAATGTTCATTTTGCATACATATTTTTTATCTGCTAATGCTGTAATTTATACAGGCCAGTCCTTTTAACAGTACATTTAAAAAACAGTGCATAGTTCATTCGTTTCTGGAATGGGACTATGCTGGTTGAGCTCTATGTTTTTGATTCACACAAAAAATCATAAGACTCATAAGAGTCACAAGTATCTCATCACATTCAGTACTCAATTCACATCTCACCCCATCTGCAAGAAGTGCTGTACAATTCACTGAAAACGTTTGTAAGATTTTAAGAATATATATCGGCATAGGTTAAATGAAGGGTTAGAATTTATACTTTTGACCAGGCCTATCAGAATTGACAATACTAGTTGCAATATTCCATATTCATTTGCTTTTCATACTTGTTCATGTTACAGCAATTGTGTTTGTTTCCTCATTCTGCTTACCCGAGGTGAACAATCTTGTGAAAAAGGTAGGTGATTTTGACAAAATGTCATTAAATATGAAATGTTAAAAGGTAACACTTTATTTTACAGTGCCCTTGTTACACACTTGTAGCCTACTTAGTATAGTAGTTAGAGTAAATTTTAAAAAAGCAACTAACCATAAACCTAAGCCTGTAGTAAGTACAAGTTGTTAATTAGTTCAAATTACTCTAAAGTATTACTTTTTTGTGTGTAATTAATTACACTGCAACCGTGACACCTTAAAATAAAGTGTAACCTAATGAAATCCAAATATTTATAAATTCTTCTCAAATTCATTCTTAAGTCTGTAAAATGGTATGACGGGTATTAGTTACTAACTTATAATCATGGCTAGTCCATGAAAATAACTACAAGACTCAACATCTGAATACCCAGTACAGGTACTGAAATCACTGCGCTCAGTGCTTGCTGCTTCATTTTGCTGTTGTGGTTCTCTTTGCCTCTCCAATAACTCTGACCTTTGAGTTTCTGACCTACAAAATGTCCTTGTAAAATGTATATATCCCGTCACCCCACTGATTGTCCTCTCCTTCCTGTACCCTTTCATCTGTTGTGTTCTCCTGACCCACCCACCCTCCAGAGGACTGTGACAGTGAGAGCAGTGTCAGTGGACAGCACGTAGGTGAGAGATGTACCCTACACACTGAAATACACTCCATATGGCTTTGGCTCTGGATGATGCTTTGTTGTGTGGTGTTGTGTGGTGTTAATCACTTTAAATATCATCTGGGTTCATTGTGAGCTCTTCGGTGCACTTCACCACAGCAATCAAGCGCTTGGCACATCCTAAGACCCCAGCCATTGGTCACATCTTGACAATCCGCTGCTCCGCTGCTAGCTTTGGACAACTCCCTCTGAGTTTTAGTCTCAATGGTTTTTAGTGTGTGCTTTTTGCTAAGAGGAAGATTTTTCTGTGCTTACTCTTTGTGGTGCTTACTACTTAAAGGGACAGTTTACCCAAAAATTTAAATTCTGTCATCTTCATGTTGTTCAGTTGAGCCTGAATGCCTTTCTTACTTCTGTGGAAGTAATGTGGAAGAATATGCTTGCTGTTTTTTCCCCCAAGGATTCTGAAGTCATATGGTACGTATCTGTGAGGAACACATTTAAGTCATGATTCACACACATATATATAATATAAATATACAGCAATTATTATAGTCTACCCCTTTGCTGTAGATGTCATGTCTCAATATGCTTACTTTCACATATTAAAATTTCAATGATTTGTCATGTCACTTTGACATAAAACCTGACACATTGCGTCTAAAGGCACCATATTTTGCACACAATGGTGCTTTTTTTGTCATTTTGGATTTTGATTGCCGCAGTCCCTATCCACTTTTTTCTTTTTATGGAAAAAAGCAGCCAGTACGTTCTTCAGCATTTCTGTTTTATTGTTCCATTTCCGCCACATAAGAAAAAAAGTCATAATTATGGCAGTTGAAGTTATGAGATAAAAAGACAAAAAAAATGCATTGTATAAATACAATGACAAAAACATTTTGAGAATAATTTCAACTTATCTCATAGTTATGATTTACCAAAGCATGTATTTTTTTTCTTTTGTGATGGAAATGGCCTTCCATAGGAAAAAACAAAACAATTTGAAACATTTATTTTTGGATGAACAATTAATTTAAGTATAAAGCACAGGTGCACTGCTATAGCCAGGGAACTATTGCTTTGGGCTAATGGCTCACGCAGGCTTTGGCATGGCTGATAGCTCATGATAGTCTTTATAGAATTATACTGGATGTGTGATGGTCTAACATTAGTTGTAGTTTCTCCAAAGTGTAAGGCAGTGGCTCCGTCCTGTGGCCAGGCCTTTTCCTGGGAGTTTTACTCAGGTACCACGTTTCTTTCATACTTGTAAGGTAAATGGATGCATTGCTGCTTTAACTTATTCAGGGCATATTAAATTGTACAAAGCAGATGAACAGCGTGCTGCTATTTGACCCTGAGATAAAGCTGTGACATAAAATCAGCTGCAGTGTGAGAGACATGATATTTTTTAGTCTGGAGGATGCACCTCTTTCCACCCTTGTCTTTTTGTCTGATCTTTAATGCATCAATTCTGTCATGTCTATTTCTGATCTTCGTTTTTAGATGTTCTTTTCCTATTTTGATCTATTGGAAAATCTCTCTGCTCTCACAGCTGGTCTAAGGAGAAGCTTCAGGCTAAGCCGCAAGGATCATCAGGGTTCTACCAAAGAGTCTCATTCAGCGGAGTCTGCAGAGAATGAGTTCCTCATATATGATGAGGTGACCCTACATCAGATGAGACCTCAAGATAAACCAAGACTTGTGGTGCTGATAGGTAAGATTCGAGGGATTTCAGAGCAATCTAAATGACCAAATCTTTGCTTGTCTTCAGAATGTAATTTCCTTTGGGGGTTTCTCTCTCTCTCTCTCTCTCTCTCTCTCTCTCTCTCTCTCTCTCTCTCTCTCTCTCTCTCTCTCTCTCTCTCTCTCTCTCTCTCTCTCTCTCAAATTCAAATTCAAATTCAAAGGGGCTTTATTGGCATGAAAGTTTTTGAAACAATGTTGCCAAAGCATATACAAAATATACAAATAAAATATATACGTAATATATACAAATATAATAAAACAGTTATATGAACAATAAAAAATTAAAAAAACTTTACTATATATAAGTTATGAAACTTAACACAATGTTTGGATATATTTGTGTGTGTGTGTGTGTGTGTGTCGGTCACTCACTGCCCCTCAGGTTGTGGCATGTTTGTACATATTGGGCAGCAAGATAAGTTCTGTCTCCTTCTCCCAGGAGAAAGTTTAATTTAGAAATTTCATTCAGGTCTTTGAAATTTGGGATTATATAGTTAAATTTGTTAAAGTAAAGGTTCCTTGTGTCTTTGAACGCTTCACATTGTAGGAGAAAGTGCATCTCTGTCTCAACCTCACCTGTCAAACAGTGATCACACGTTCTGTTTTCTTTTGGTTGCCATGATTTTTTGTCTTCCTGTTTCAATTGCCAATTTGTGATCACTGAGCCTGTACCTGGTTAGGATCTGTCTCTGCTTTCTATCTCTGACAGTAGAGAGATATTCTGCTAATTTATAATCTCTTTTTAGGGTCAAATAACATTCTAGTCTACTTTGGCTTTTAGTTTCTTCTTTCCAATGTTCCAGATAGGTTTCTTTGCATTGTGCTATGATTTGCTTGACTCTGATTGGTGTTTGGAAGGCAGTGTTGTTCTGAGGCTGCTCAGACTGTCTCTGACGTGGGTCAGTTTGCCTCAGTACCAACTGACATAGGGGACTCTTTTCTGGGCTCAGCTCTTGGGTTCGGAGGGCTTTGGAGTGAAGTATGTCTTGGGGGCTGGATTTCAGGTGGTTAAAAAAGTTGAGTGTTCTCTTTTGGATGTTAATTATCAGTGGGTATCTGCCTAATTCTGCTCTGCATGCATTTGTTGGTGTGTTTCTGTGTACGTGTAAAATGTATCTGCAAAATTCTGCATGAAGAGATTCTGTTGGGTGTTTGTCCCAACGGGTATAGCTCTGATGACTGAGTGGACCCCATATTTCACTACCGTACAGCGCAATGGGCTGGATGACAATGTCAAATATTTTAAGCCAGATTTTAATTGGAATTTGGAAGTTATACAATTTTCTCTTTATTGCATGTATAGCTCTTCGAGCTTTTTCTTTTAGTGCATTCACTGCCATGTTGAAACTCCCTGATGCTGATATGGTTATACCAAGGTAGGTATAGCTCATGCTGTGTTCAATGACATCATTATTAATGGTGAATTGATGTTTGTTCTCCTGACATCTTGGGCATTTTTGGAAGATCATGATATTAGTTTTCTTCATATTTACAGCCAGAGCCCAGTTCTGACAGTATTTTTCGACTATGTCCAGCTGTTGCTGTAATCCTTGTTTAGTAGGAGACAGTAGAACGAGATCGTCAGCATAAAACAGGGACTTCACCTCTCTATCTAGAAGGGAGAGGCCAGGAGCAGCACATTGATCTAACTCAACAGCAAGCTCATTGATGTACATATTAAATAATGTTGGACTTAAATTGCAACCCTGCCGAACACCTCTTCTCTGGGTGAAGAAATCAGTTTGTTTGTTGCCAATTTTAACAGCACACATATTTTCTAAATACATAGATTTAACTAGATCATACATTTTGCCCCCTATATACCACACTGTAGAAGTCTGTAAAAGAAACCTTCATGCCAAATAGAATCAAAAGCTTTTCTGAAATCAATGAAACAAGAGAATATTTTACCATTTTTAGTTTGGTGTACATGTTTATTAATTAAGGTGTGAAGGGTATATATATGATCAGTGGTGCGGTGTTTTGGGAGGAAACCAATCTGACTTTTACTTAAGATGGAGTGTTCCTCAATGAAATCTAGCATTCTTTTATTTAGAATGCTACAGAATAATTTGCCTAGACAGCTGCTGACAGAGATGCCACGGTAGTTATTAGGGTCTGATTTGTCCCCACTCTTATGAATGGGGGAAATGAGCCCTTTGCACCAGATGTCAGGAAAACATCCTGACTGTAGAACAATATTGAACAGCTTCAACACTGCAGCCTGCATCTCTGGGGTGCTGCATTTGAGCATCTCGTTTTTAATGCTGTCTGGACCACAAGCTTTCCTCGGTTGGAGAGATTTTGTCTGTGTGATCAATTCTTCCCAAGTAATTGGAGAATCAAGAGGGTTTTGGTTGTCTTTAATTGTTTGTTCTAATGTTTGGAGTTTTTCTTTTATAATATTTTGTTCTGGTCTAATTTGTTTAATTGGTATGTCTTTGTAGAGGTTTTCAAAATGTGCTTTCCAGATATCACCATTTTGGATGGGTAATGTCTGTTGTAGTTTTGTGTTGAACTTGTTCCACATATTCCAGAATTGATTTTGATTAATGGCGTTTTCAATATCTTCAAGTTTCATGTGGGTATAATTTTGTTTTTTGTTCCTAATTGTACATTTGTATTTATTTAAAATGTCATTGTATCTAATGCGTAAGGCCGGGTTGTTTGGTTGGCGGTGTTTTTCATTTGCTATATTTCTAAGGTCCTTTCTGATGGTCTTGCATTCTTTATCAAACCATTTCTCAACATTTTGTCTTCTAATAGGCTTATGTTTCTGTTTTATGAGGTCAGCTCTGATAGCTGCCTTATGGAATATCGTGTTGATGTCATCAATCGCCTTGTTTACACCGTTTTTGGTAGGGACATATTGAGTTTGGTCATATATGAATATGTCATTCATCAGATCAGGTGATTTCAGGGCCATGATGAGTTTGTCTCCACTGTCTGGGGCCCATCTGTAGCCAGGATTTAACTCATACAGCTTACTGGGTTATTTTGTTTTGGGATTTAATTGATCTGGGAGTTTAAAGAACAGATTTATTCGGTTGTGGTCTGAAAGTGGGGATTGCTGTCTGACAGTGAATGCACTGATAGTTGAGGGGTCCATGTCAGTGATTGCATAGTCTACTACACTAGATCCATGAGCTGAGGAGTAGGTGAATCTCCCTAAAGAGTCCCCTCTGAACCTACCATTAACTATGTACAGGCCTAAAGCCCGACAGAGATGCACTATCTCCCTGCCACTTTGATTAATTTCACAGTCGAGGTTGTTCCGATGGGTGATGGTTGGTGTGGTAAACAAGGGGGCCTGATCAAATACATGGTTGTGGCTCTGTGGGTCGATGACATCAGGTTCAATTCCTGTTTGTGCATTCAGATCGCTAGTTAGAAGAACATTTCCCTGGGCCTGGAAATAGGCGATTTCTGAATGGAGAGTATCAAAAATATCTTCTTCAAAATAAGGAGAATCAACTAGGGGTATATATATATTGCACACAGATAGAGATCTCTATCAGTAATGCCAAGGGTTTGATCTATCCTCAACCAAACATGGGATTCACCCTGTTTTACTGTTGAGATCTGACTGCATAGGCCTAGATCTCCTTTGTACCACACCAAGATCCCCCCCCGATGTTCTGCCCTTACGTATGTTTTTAAATTTTATAGATTTTATATTTTAAGGGGGGGCTGTGGCAGGGGGCGGGGCTACAACTGAAGAATAACTCCGTTGACTCGGTCGAAGTCCACAGTAGTCGATTGTCGAGTTCACGCGCGTGATCATAGGTACTAAACCTATGCGCGTGAACTCGACAATCGATTACTGTGGACTTCGACCGAAAACAGGATGTAAATACAGGTATGTGCGCTGGCTGAATAAACATCATTTTTTATATATTTTTTATATATTTCTTTCACATCTACTGCAGTCAGATTCACCTGCGTTCACTCCGAAGGAATCACTCACATGACCTGTGCACTTGTAATGACACATCAAGGATGTTAAGAGGCTAAAAGCAGGTTTAAAACTTGCCCCATTGAAGTCAACAGGGTGCAAATTTTAAAACGAGGATAACACGGTGTAGGCAACACCGATTTTTGTCGTTGTTCTCTGTACTGACAGCACTCCAAATGTACAAAAAAATGAGCTCAATGTTAAAATTTACCAGAGTTCTCCTTTAAGGAGGGGGAAAGTAGCCTTCTCTGGTTGTGTTTCACCATGGTTAGGTGGTGGGCGGGTGGGGAGGGGGAGGTCCAGGCTGAGCTGTTGTGCCTCCTGGCAGCAGGGGGGATTTTCCTGGGGTGGTGGGGAGGAGGAGGTCTGGGATGATCACTGAAGCGTGTAATTGAGGAGAGGGTAGAAGGACTGCGTCCTAGGGCCGTGTCTTTGAGGGTCTTCGCAAAGATCTTCACCTTCTCTTTGTGGAGATGGAGTCCATCATAGAGGTCCCAAATGCAAATGGTTGGGTGGAGGGCCAGGTGGACATTGGGTAAGGTGGCACATCCTCTTCTGATCTCCATATTAATGTCATGGATGGCATGAGGGGGGATGTCTGTCCTAGACTATGACTCTCTCTCTCTCTCTCTCTCTCTCTCTCTCTCTCTCTCTAGGATCTCTTGGTGCTCGGATCAATGAGCTGAAGCAGAAGGTGATTGCTGAGAATCCTCATCGGTACGGTGTCGCTGTACCACGTGAGTTTACTCTTTCGATTAGTTCTATATTAGAGACTGTGGCTGATACATTAGAAGCTGAATCAAAGTAGAACTTGTTCTTGCTTCAGTTTGATGGCCTGAAGTTGAAGAGCTTCTAATCTCAATAACTACATGTCATATATTGCAAATTCAAATATGTGACATTAACTGAAATGATTGTATACTTTGTATAATCATTTTCTAACAGACACAACAAGACCCAGAAAGAGCCATGAGAAGGAGGGCGTAGAATACCACTTCATCTCCAAGCAGGCCTTTGAGGCTGACATACAATCTAATAAGTATGTTATATGAAATAGTTTTAATATGTTGGATGCAGTTTTGGTCAGTATTGTAACACATCTGTGTGACATTTTGTTAAGGGCATAGTTCACCCAAAAAAGTTCACCGTTTCTTGTGTGTTCTGAGAAAGAAAGTCATACAGGTTTGGAACGGCGAGCGTGAGTAAACAATGAGAGAATTGTCATTTTTCGGTGAACTATCCCTTTGATAAGTGTTATAAAATTTTATTTTACTGGCGTTTTAATTGATGACAAATGCATATTGTGTCCAGGTTTATTGAACATGGTGAATATAAGAATAACCAATATGGGACGAGTCTGGAGTCAATTCGGACTGTCCTGGCGAGAAATAAAGTGTGTCTGGTAGATGTTCAACCTGAGGTAAATGTAGCGTTCTCTTATTTTTACTATTGTCAGTTTATTTGCTTTTCTCTGTATTTCTGATCCTCAGATCTTGTGATATGTTGCTATTTTGCCAATTATGCTATTTTAAAGTCTCCTAATTTTGTTTTGGAGGTTTCCTACAACAGCATCAAAGGTCAAAAAACAGTTTAATTTTCTCATAATATACATTGCACATCACCACAATGTTCAATGATTCTCTAATGAATCGATGGATGAATCACTCTCTCTAAATCCCTCCTTTCCGTGAGCTATTCTGCTCTGATTGGCCAAATGGCACAATCTGTTGTGACTGGTCTACCGCATACAGCGCCTGTTGGAAACAAAAACGACCATTACCATAATAACTTTAGCTCCGTCCTGAGGCTTCCTACAACTCAGCGATTGTAAACTAAAGACAGTAATGATGATATCGATTTTACCATATCAATCCGAGCACGAGACTCGAGAGTCCGAAGATGAAACATTGGAAGAACTAGTTATTCAACCTTAACTTCCATTGCAAGGACGACTTGAGCAGGACGTTTCTTAGTGAAACGCTACTCATTTTGAGGTACATTTATAAGATAATTCCTCAGCATTAACAAGAGTATTTCCATCAACAAACTGATGTGAATTTATTGCGGTGCACATGCGGGAACTGTGTCAATAACAGCGCATAATTTTAATTAGTCAAGTCAAGTCATCTTCATTCATTTATATAGCGCTTTTAACAATGTAGATTGTTTCAAAGCAGCTTTACAGAGATAAACGTATAATTTAATATAACAGAGATTGTTTTGGCTTTATAGCGGTTCTTTAATAAAGTTATTTTCCAGCTAAAGTTAGTTTTGATTGATTCGCTTCCGTCGCGACGATCATTTGTTATCAAATTAGGGGCCGCTAAGACGACACCATTCTCTCTACACAGACTTTAAATGCGAACCTGTGAGAAACGCTGATGGCGTTCACATGCGCATTAAGAATTGGTTCTATGGTTATGTGCGTTTGAATATATGTGCGCAGGTTTGTAATTCCCTACAAACCAAGCCTAAACAAAGCACTAGTCTTTTCTTATAAATTTTGATACAGAATTTTATTTTATTTTGTCACTTCGGGGTTGTAACGTCTCAGGGTTGATGAAGAAGATGAAGGTAGGCAAAGATACTAAATATTCAATATTTATTTAAACTGAAGAATATACAGAACAGTGTGCATGCACAAACACAAACGGGCTCGGCTGGACTGGCGTGAAGTGCAGGCTCGGCTGGACTGGCATGAAGTGCAGGCTCGGTAGTGCTGGTGACTGAATTCCGGATGATGGGTGGCGTGGTGAAGATGGCTGGTGTGTGTGGTTGAGTGGTGATGTCATCTTCAGCCTCACCAACGGTGAGGGCTGACCCACTCAACCACAACACATGATCGAGGTAACTGGCGAAGGTTCCTGGAAAAGCTGCTGCTGGGGCTTGCTGGTACAGATGATCATCTAAGCCCAACCAAAAGACAGATTTACAGACATCATCTGACCAGCTTACCCCAGCAGAGAGTTCCAGGAAATCGGCGATGTAATTCTCTATTGGAAGTCCGTCTTGAAAAGTGGTGAGTAGTGAGTGAGCTGGGTAAACCGGGGTGAGAATGATTCCCATGCTGACTCCTTTCTTGGTCGGTTATTCTGTAACGTCTCAGGGTTGATGAAGAAGATGAAGGTAGGCAAAGATACTAAATACTCAATATTTATTTAAACTGAAGAATATACAGAACAGTGTGCATGCACAAACAGAGTGCTAACACAAACAATAACCGGCCAAGACATGGGTGAGAAGGGGAACTTAAATACACAGACAGATGAACACAAGACAGGTGATGCAGATGATGATAATAACTGGAACACAGGTGAGGGAGATGATGATAATGATGAACAGCAGGTGCAGGTGATGATGAAGGAGGATTCTGGGAACTGTAGTGCAGAGACAGACGGTGAAGAATGTGACAGGGGTAGGTACGCGAAACGAATTTCCCCGACAACGCTTTATCTATAGAGTGGTAAAGGGATCCTCCACAGGGAGAGACTAGTTGGCACTTCAGCACTGCTTTGTCATCGGGTCTAGGCGAAGGTCCTTCGTCAGATCTGGATCCGGCAGGCTGCGGGAAAACCTCGGGATAAACAAAGACACTAAAATTAGCGTAGATGCCATTCTTCTTATGATGTAACGAGTACATCAGGATTTATGGGAAGTGTTCCCGGTTCCGGCTGACCTAATCTATGCAGCCTAACATTGAATTATAGAAGTATATAATGTGTTATGTGTATGCTAGGTCAAAGAGATGTGTCTTTAACTGACAGAGTGTGTCTGCTTCCCGGACAATGGTAGGAAGACTGTTCCAAAGTTTTGGTGCTAAATAGGAGAAGGATCTACTGCCAGCAGTCGATTTTGATATTCTAGGTATTATTAACTGGCCGGAATTTTGAGATCGCAATAGACGTGAAGGACTATAATGCGTTAAGAGCTCGCTTAAGTACTGTGGAGCTAAACCATTTAGTGCTTTGTAAGTAATCAGCAATATTTTAAAATGTAGGCAGATGTTTAATAGGCAGCCAATGCAGTGTTGACAAAACTGGGCTAATATGGTCATACTTCCTGGTTCTGGTAAGAACTCGAGCTGCTGCGTTTTGAACTAGCTGTAGTTTGTTTATTAAGCGTGCAGGGCAACCACCCAGTAGAGCATTACAATAATCTAGCCTTGAGGTCATGAACGCATGAACTAATTGTTCCGCATTTGTCAATGAGAGCATATGGCGTAATTTAGATATATATTTTAAGATGGAAAAATGCGGTTTTACAGATACTAGACACATGACTTTCAAATGAAAGATTGAGCACACCCAGGTTCCTAACCGACGACGCAGACTTAACAGAGCAGCCATCAAGTGTTAGACAGTATTCTAGATTATTACGTGTGAACGTTTTTTGTCCAATAATTAGAATCTCTGTTTTTTCAGAATTTAGAAGTAGGAAATTAATAGTCATCCAATTTTTTATATCAGCTATGCATTCCGATAGTTTTGTGAATTTGTAAGTTTCGTTAGGTTTTGAAGAAATATACAGCTGAGTATCGTCAGCATAACAGTGAAAGCTAATTCCATGTTTCCTAATGATATCTCCTAAGGGTAGCATGTACAGAGTGAACAGCAACGGTCCTAATACTGAGCCTTGTGGTACGCCATACTGAACTTGTGATCGATAAGACATCTCTTCATTTACTGCTACAAACTGATAACGGTCAGATAAGTATGATTTAAACCATGCTAGTGCAATTCCACTAATTCCAATATAGTTTTCTAGTCTATTTAAAAGAATGTTGTGGTCAATGGTGTCAAATGCAGCACTAAGATTGAGTAATGTTCACTAATAGCGAGATACAACCACGATCGGATGATAAGAGCAAATAATTTGTGACTCTACCGAGAGCTGTCTCGGTACTATGGTACGGTCTAAATCCGGACTGAAAATCCTCGCAGATATCATTTCTTTCTAAAAAGGAACACAGTTGTGAGGATACTGCTTTTTCTAATATCTTTGACAGAAAAGGCAGATTCGAGATCGGCCTGTAATTGACTAATTCTGTAGGATCAAGTTGCGGTTTTTTAACAAGCGGTTTAATCATAGCCAGCTTAAAGGTTTTTGGTACGTATCCTAGAGACAAAGATGAATTAATGATATTAAGAAGAGGATCTATGACCTCTGGGAGCATCTATTTCAGTAGCTTCGTCGGTATAGGGTCTAACATACATGTTGTCGATTTAGATGAATTAAAGAATTTGCAAAATTCTTCCTCTCCTATAGCAATAAATGAATAAAAATTTTCCTCAGGGAGACTAAAATGCACTGCCTGATGCGATACTGTAGTAGACAGTTGCATAGTTATAATTTTGTCCCTGATATTATCAATCTTATAAGTGAAGAAGTTCATACAGTCATTACTGCTGTGCTGCTTGGAAACTTCTGGGTTTGAAGCTTTCTTTTTCGTTAGTTTTGCCACTGTTTCAAATAAATACCTAGGATTATGTTTATTTTCTTCTAATAGGGTTGAAAAATAAGCAGATCTAGCAGCTTTTAAGGCCTCTCTGTATGCAATCGAGCTCTCTTTCCATGAAATCCGAAATACCTCTAGTTCTTCTAAGCTATCCGGGATGCTGGGATGATGAAACTGATAAGGAAGATTATTGATAAAGCAATCTTTAGTAGCAGAAGTGATAGGTCTAACATATTTATTACACAGAGTCGGCTTTGCAGCCTTGGCTAAATGTAATTTACATGAGACTAGATAATGATCTGAGATGTCATCGCTCTGCTGCAGAATTTCAACGGCATCAACATCTATTCCATGTGATAATATTAGATCTAGAGTATGATTACGACAATGAGTAGGTCCTGACACGTGTTGTCTAACTCCAATAGAGTTTAAAATGTCTTTAAATGCCAATCCCAATGCATCTTTTTCATTATCTATATGTATATTAAAATCACCAACAATTAGTACTTTATCTGCAGCCAATACTAACTCTGATAGAAAGTCAGCAAATTCTTTGATAAAATCTTTATGGTGCCCTGGTGGCCTGTATACAGTTGCCAGCACAAATCTCAAACGTGATTTATCGTTTACACTATATATTTTTACATTAAGCACCAACACTTCAAAAGAAGTATTATTTAAAACTTGATTTCTTAGTGGTTTTGAAAATATTACTATAAATTACAGCAACACCTCCCCCTTTGCCTTCCAGACGAGGTTTATGTTTATAACAGTAATCTTGCGGGGTGGTCTCATTTAAAGTAATGTAATTGTTTGGTTTTAGCCAGGTTTCTGTCAAACACAGCACATCTAGTTTATTATCTGAAATCATATCATTAACAATGAGTGGTTTTGGAGTAAGGGATCGAATATTCAGCAACCCAAGCTTTAGCATTTGCTCATCTGTATTATATCTGTTTTTTTTATTTGTTGAACATCAATTACATTTTTAACCTTAGATGGGTTTGGACGTTTTTTGGATTTCCAAATTCGGGGAACAGACACAGTCTCTATGATGATATCTAGGTGAAAGAGGCTCTATGTGATGGGATTTATCTGACCTTGGTGACGTGAGGCCGCTAGCAGACGGTCGGTTAAGCCGGTCTGTCTGCTTCCTGACCTGGTGCCCAATTTGTCATTTTTTATCTCTAAGACTATGAGCCAAATTACTAGAGAGAAGAGCAGCACCGTCCCAGGACGGATGAATACCATCTCTTTTCAACAGATCAGGTTTGCCCCAAAAACTTTGAGTGAGGACCATTGAGTGAGGACAATCTACTAACTATCTCATCACTCCTGCGAACAGGAAGGGGGCCAGAGCAAATTACAGTGCCTGACATCGTACTTGCGAGTTCACACACCTCTTTAATATTAATTTTGGTGATCTCCGACTGGCGGAGTCGAACATCATTAGTGCCGACGTGAATAATGATCTTAGAGAATTTACGATTAGCATTAGCCAGCACTTTTAAATTTGCTTTGATGTCAGGCACTCTGGCTCCTGGCAAACATGTGACTATGGTGGCTGGTGTCTCTATTTTCATGTTTTGTGTGATCGAATCACCAATTACTAGGGCACAATCAACAGAATTCTCAGTGGGTGTTTCACTGAGTGGGGCAAATCGATTTGTTATGGTAATCGGAACGGAAGAGTGTTTTTTTGATCCGCGACTAGAGCGATCCCTCACTGTCACCCATTTGCCTGGCTGCACAGGCACTAATTCAGCCAGAACCGAATCATGTAAAGTAGAGATGGGGAGTCGACTCCAAAAGAGTCGATTCCTCGACTCTCACTAGCCCTAGTGTCGGAATCGACTCCAGGTCAGGAATCGACTCCCAGTGTCGAGTGTTTTTTTCAAGTTCAACACAGCAACAGTTCATTATAACGAAAAGATTATAATGAATGTAAAGATACGGAAATTAAAACAAAAAGATAAAGAAATGAGAGGAAAAAATAAGTAATGCCAGGAAAACAAAGAACAATAATGTATAGATAGTTTTTTTCTTTTGGGTCTGTTTTGCGGCTCAATCAATCATGATGTGGTTCAATACAGTCAATTGGTTGTGATTGGCACAAAACACTGCAGTAGGTTTTACGAACCAATCATGTACCAGTCCTCAGGGTGAGAGTGGGACATGCCCATAATTGGTAAGTGGTGGTTGATTGAGTGATACTGTTGAGTGATGACTGTTTTTGAATCCAGTAACGTTAACTTATAATGGCAACCCCGACCTCAACCGTGTGGAAATATTTCAACCAGACCGAAGACAAAACTAAAGCAACGCTGTGTTTATGAAATGCAAAAACGGCAATAAAACTGGTAATGTGTTGCAATCAGTCATTAAATATACTTTTTATTTCATATAGGCATTCTTAGAGGTGATTTTTGTTTCTTGTCTGTGTTGATTAATTTTTCAATATTAAACATTTTAATAATGACCTTTACTTATTTGTATACAAAATTAGACGTTTTCTACAGAAGAGCTTTGATATCTATAATTTCCAGGTAATGTATGTAATCATGTAGGTTATCCCTAAATAAGACATTAAAAGACAAGTGCTGTGTAAATAAGAGTATAGTGTTTAGTGTTGTACTTCTGAAAACTGAAGGGAGTAAATTAAGTGTATAACAAAAACTATGTAATGCTTTGTGTGCTTGTCAATTCTTATATATGCATCCTTGTTTCCTTTCCTCTTACCTCCATCCCCTTAGGATGCGAGGATGGAACATTAACATTAGTGAAATGGCATGTACTCACTCTATATGAGTTCATTTTCTATTATTAAATGACAAGTGCATTAAAAACTATTATTAAACAACAGTTATTATTGGTAATAATATAACTAATATTTTTCAATGTTAAACAAAAAAAGTTAAAAAATAAAGTTAAACATGCTTAAGTTAAAGTTCATAGCTTCACTACATTAAAATTATATAAAATAATATACAAAATAAATAGATAAATACACTGTCTAAAACAAGTCTGCTTTTACAAGTTTAATGATTAATACTAACATATTGCACATAAATATGATTTGAAGAAGCTGCGATGTGAAAAGGAGGGGGATTTATAAGGTTTAGTTGATTAAACATTTTAGTATAGGAAACATTTGTATCCTCGCTCTTGACTCCTCAGGAAGCCTCCTCGTTCCTCGCCCTCCTCCCGGTGGAATTAAAGAATTTAGATGTCCTACATGAGAGCGGAGCTCGATCGGTTTCAGGGTCGTAGGACATACGAGCGAGAAGTGAGGAAACGAGGAAGCATATTGAGACGCACCTTCTGAATCCTGACCCTATTTTAATTCAAAGTAAATGGAGTCGAGGAGTCGATTCCACCGACTCCAAAATTAGGAGTCGGGAGTCGGAGTCGACTCCAAAAAAAACGGAACCGAACACCCCTAATGTAAAGAGTTCACTATGCTACGCGCATCCAAAATAGTATCTAAAGCTCTAGCACTCTTACTATCCTCAATTAAAGTTTGGATGCGTGTCTCTAGTTCTGAAATCTTCTCCGTCAGCCTAACTGTCTCCTTGCATTTATCACATATAAATCCTATATTGCCGACAGAGAAGGCTATGCTAAACATGTGACATGAAGTGCAGGTGACAATAAAGGCTAGTTCACACTACAGGATTTTAAGCCTGATTTAAGCCCGATTTGCAAGTTAACGAGCTCACCGACCGGTCGGGCTGTAATCGCGTGCAAATCTGCGGGTGATCCGCGCTGGCCAATCTTTAAGTGTGAAATACTTAACGACGCATCAAAAACGCTCGCTGACACATCGCCGACGCCAGAAAAATATCTAGCATGCCAAATGTCTGGAGCTGTCGGCCGACTCGATAGCCTGTGGTGTCACATGTCGCGACGAGCAACAGCCAATGATCAGCTTGTTATGACATTACAAAAGCCTTTTGTATTTGTAACCATCGTTGCCAAACCACAACAGGCAGCTGCTTTTTCATTATAATGTTTTACTCACTTCCAGCTCTCTCTGACAGACAATCCCTGCTGCCCGCATGTGCTTATCCATCCGTTCACCCATATTCTTTTTTTTTTTTTGGGGGGGGGGTTCTAAACAGATCATTGCGCAAACAATAAATATATATATATACAGTATATATATATATATATATATATATATATATATATATATATATATATATATATGTGTGTGTATATATGTGTGTGTGTGTGTGTATGTATATATGTATGTATATATATATATATATATATATATATATATATATATATATATATATAAATATGTATATATATTAGGGGTGTGCCGGTTTCAGAATTGGTGTGATGGTTATGACGTGAGTCAAATGACAAAACTCATCATCCGCACCAACGTTTTTTGACAAAATTTCAAAGCCTCACCCGTCCGCCATCCGCTGATTGTTTTGCGGTCTATGGACGATGCAGTGCTTTGCTGATGTGAGCCGTAAGAAAGCCCTTGTCTGTTCTAGAAAGGATGCAGCAAAGATATTTAATGCTAATGTATGAGGCATAGGCCTACGCTGAGTTTCATTCATTTACGATGAGATGCGCTCTAGTTCACAATGCAATGCAAGTGAACGCGGCACGCCGGCGCCTCCATGTCACGGTCTATTTGCTTTTTATTTATTAAATACATGCAATTGGTTGATGAAACATTTATTAAGTGCTTGCTGAAAGCAGCACACTTATTGTTCTTCTTAAGTTTTCTAATTATTATTATTATTATTCCCGGGAGATAAATTTTGGCCAGCTCCTGCGCCTAGGCCCTTTGAGACAGAGACACTGTTCCAACTTTAAAACGTCCGGTCAGTACCGGTGTAAGTTGCTCGTGAAGATGACATCACAAGTCCATGTCGTTCATCCGCCATATTGGATTGAACAGAAAGCGAAACTAAATTTTCACAGGTCACAAATTTGGTCCGAAATTCACGAAACTGGACGTACATGATCCTTGGACCAAGCCTCACAAAAGTTACTAGAAGGATTTTTGATATTCGGAAGCGTTTGCCCGTCACAGCCAAACGAAATCGGCGGCGTAGTCGCCAAACAGGAAGTCGTCCATATCTCAGGAACTCTGTCACGTATCGAAACCAAACTTTGTACATGAACTCGGGACTCACATGCACAAGATTTGAATTTTTTATTTTATTTTTTTATTTCAGGCTAATTGACAAACCCATTTACCTATGTCTATGCAAAAGAGTTTCACCTCACACTTTTAATGTTAATGCATTTAGACAGTAGGTGGCACTGTTGTATTACATTTCACAGAGCTGCCAAGTCAGTGTATAGACTGCATTCGTTTTTACTAGGTTTGTCTTAATAAATGCAGGGCCTGAATTTCGTTTTTTAAACTGGGAGGGAATTCCCCGCTTACATGGGTCACGGGGGGATCTAAAGATTATGGGGGGGGGGGAATAACTTTTGATGCATCGGTCTAATTTAATCATCTTCATTTATTAATATCTACAGATTTGTATGCATGAATTTGTGCATTTCCAGTTCTCAAAACAGTTAATAACAAAACAAAACAAAACTTTATACAAAATACATCATCATGATCATGCTCTTCTTCGCTAACCGAACAATTCATTGTTTGTGCGCGCGGGAAATATGCTGCGCATAACAATAGAAAACAAGGAGAAACGCGCAGTCACATGCTCAAATAATCAACAACGTCGCTCTAGATGTGTAAAAACAAGTGGAAAGTGCGAGCGCGCCGCTGTCTCCTTTCCACAAGCGCTTGCTCTCCCGTGGCGTCTGTCGTTGCTATGCAACCATGAACTGCGCTCTCCATGATGACAAGGAAGTATCAGCCCTTGCATTAGCTTTACTACTAGATATACACTCACCTAAAGGATTATTAGGAACACCTGTTCAATTTCTCATTAATGCAATTATCTAATCAACCAATCACATGGCAGTTGCTTCAATGCATTTAGGGGTGTGGTCCTGGTCAAGACAATCTCCTGAACTCCAAACTGAATGTCAGAATGGGAAAGAAAGGTGATTTAAGCAATTTTGAGCGTGGCATGGTTGTTGGTGCCAGACGTGCCATTCGGGTCTGAGTATTTCACAATCTGCTCAGTTACTGGGATTTTCACGCACAACCATTTCTAGGGTTTACAAAGAATGGTGTGAAAAGGGAAAAACATCCAGTATGCGGCAGTCCTGTGGGCGAAAATGCCTTGTTGATGCTAGAGGTCAGAGGAGAATGGGCCGACTGATTCAAGCTGATAGAAGAGCAAGTTTGACTGAAATAACCACTCGTTACAACCGAGGTATGCAGCAAAGCATTTGTGAAGCCACAACACGCACAACCTTGAGGCGGATGGGCTACAACAGCAGAAGACCCCACCGGGTACCACTCATCTCCACTACAAATAGGAAAAAGAGGCTACAATTTGCACGAGCTCACCAAAATTGGACAGTTGAAGACTGGAAAAATGTTGCCTGGTCTGATGAGTCTCGATTTCTGTTGAGACATTCAGATGGTAGAGTCAGAATTTGGCGTAAACAGAATGAGAACATGGATCCATCATGCCTTGTTACCACTGTGCAGGCTGGTGGTGGTGGTGTAATGGTGTGGGGGATGTTTTCTTGGCACACTTTAGGCCCCTTAGTGCCAATTGGGCATCGTTTAAATGCCACGGCCTACCTGAGCATTGTTTCTGACCATGTCCATCCCTTTATGACCACCATGTACCCATCCTCTGATGGCTACTTCCAGCAGGATAATGCACCATGTCACAAAGCTTGAATCATTTCAAATTGGTTTCTTGAACATGACAATGAGTTCACTGTACTAAAATGGCCCCCACAGTCACCAGATCTCAACCCAATAGAGCATCTTTGGGATGTGGTGGAACGGGAGCTTCGTGCCCTGGATGTGCATCCCACAAATCTCCATCAACTGCAAGATGCTATCCAATCAATATGGGCCAACATTTCTAAAGAATGCTTTCAGCACCTTGTTGAATCAATGCCACGTAGAATTAAGGCAGTTCTGAAGGCGAAAGGGGGTCAAACACAGTATTAGTATGGTGTTCCTAATAATCCTTTAGGTGAGTGTATTTATGGAGATGAAAAATAATAAGGCGCCCTGTACAGCTATGATCAGCTGTTCGGTCGAACATTCAATGTTGTTACGCTGCAAGCTGATCAGTTGGTTCGTTGCTGCCGTGCTCTATCACTCGCACACCATAAAGACCAAATTGTTTTTTGTTTCAATTTCGTGATTAAAATGACATAATTTGGAAGCGGATAATTTCTTCACAAACAGCTTATTATGACTCAATGTTAGAATGCTGCACCTACACTCGATAGTGTGAATAAGATCAGCGCAACGCAGACCACTGCATTGACAGCGTGAAACATATGATCTGTCTATGGCCAGGGCTCAGCGGAAGACAGAAAATACCGGTCCAGCGCTGATTGAGGAATTAAATTCGAAAATAAAAGACAGTTTGACATCTTTTTTCTCACATCTGTGAATTTATTTTTTAATCATTTGCTCTGAGATGAAGCGAATATATTTGTGCGGGAATTTCTCGCACTATAAAAGCTAACCTTGCGGGAATGGTTTAAATTATGCGCAATCCCCACATTCCCGCACCGAAATTCAAGCCCTGAAATGGCAGCGGGATGTGTAACTCTAGCATATGGCGCATATGTCATATAAAATTAGGCAAGGCCAAACAGCGTTATCCATGTTGTTGCGATTGCATCGCTAGAGTAAGCTAATAGTGAAACTGATAGCGTTTTTCGTTTAATTACAATATGAGGACTGACGGTAGGCTATAAAAATCAGCGTTTCTGTGTAGGTGATGACAACCATCTTGACAGCAGCAATCAAAGCATCGCGCTAATTACGGTAGACCTTAATTTGAGATAGTAAATTTGTTCCTAATCAAAGGGAACACTCAACCACAGAACAGCTGGGTGAGTTTTGTATTGGCTTATTGGATACAGTAAATGAAGACTGTCAATTTCTTTTCAATACTATTTCATCACCCAAAACACTCCCACTCTCTGCTGTATAACCAAATATTTCAAAACCAACAACCAAGCCACATAAACAATGCCATTGGCACTAGTCTACATTGCAGACATGTCTCTTAATGCACATAACTTTTCACCTTTTTGCACAATCTTGAAAAAAGTAGGCCTACTATTGTTGAAATTCTCAGATCAAGCAAACTTCAACGCACCCTTAATCCACTACCTGCTCACGTTAGTGAACCGCACCCGAGCAAGCACACTTCGCAGTTCCTCTGGAAATGCATTCTAGTTAAAATTAAGATACAATTTGTACAAAACGAAATTCGCTTTAAAGAAATGCTTTCTACAAAGCAAAACTTAATGAAGTGGTTAAAATCATGTCTCACGATTTACAAAACAAAACTTCATTAAGTGGTAAAAACCCAATATATTGCGCATCTTATGATCCCATCTTTTATTACAATTGTTTTTGAGCTAAAATGTAATACACATCATATACACACTGTATATGTTTCTTTTATCAAACATGTTTGGGGCCAGTCAAGGGGTAATTAAACTGCACGATCGGTTATCGGTAATGATACATTGTTTATTATTGCAAATGTTTATTGCTACTGTTTATTATTGCAAATGTTTTTCATTTGTTTAATAAATCTCATAATGATGGCACATCACTATATCATAGTCATAGCTTTTATTTCTATCTCAAATGATTTCGGTCAGGGGGTACTTTGCAAAGAATCAAATACAGTTGGAAACGACGTAGACCAATAATAACACAGACTGTCAACAATAGTTTTTAATTAGTATTTAAACATTCTCTATGATAGAAAATATTTGTAAAAAATATTTTAATAACACGGTTTTGGCAGTTATAGAGTTCTAATGATGGTGTTCAACTATAACCGTCACACCCCTAATAATAATAAAAAAAAAAAAAATATATATATACACTGCTCAAAAAAATTAAGGGAACACTTAAACAACACAATGTAACTCCAAGTCAATCACACTTCTGTGAAATTAAACTGTCCACTTAGGAAGCAACACTGATTGACAATCAATTTCACATGCTGTTGTGCGAATGGAATAGACGACCGGTGGAAATTATAGGCAATTAGCAAGACACCCCCAATAAAGGCGTGGTTCTGCAGGTGGTGACCACAGACCACTTCTCAGTTCCTATGCTTTCTGGCTAATGTTTTGGTCACTTTTGAATGCTGGCGGTGCTTTCACTCTAGTGGTAGCATGAGACGGAGTCTACAACCCACACAAGTGGCTCAGGTAGTGCAGCTCATCCAGGATGGCACATCAATGCGAGCTGTGGCAAGAAGGTTTGCTGTGTCTGTCAGCATAGTGTCCAGAGCATGGAGGCGCTACCAGAAGACAGTCCAGTACATCAGGAGACGTGGAGGAGGCCGTAGGAGGGCAACAACCCAGCAGCAGGACCGCTACCTCCGCCTTTTTGCAAGGAGGAGCAGGAGGAACACTGCCAGAGCCCTGCAAAATGACCTCCAGTAGGCCACAAATGTGCATGTGTCTGCTCAAACGGTCAGAAACAGACTCCATGAGGGTGGTATGAGGGCCCAACGTCCACAGGTGGGGGTTGTGCTTACAGCCCAATACCGTGCAGGACGTTTGGCATTTGCCAGAGAACACCAAGATTGGCAAATTCGCCACTGGCGCCCTGTGCTCTTCACAGATGAAAGCAGGCAGCAGAACGTTGTCCATGGCGTCTCCAGACTCTGTCACGTCTGTCACATGTGCTCAGTGTGAACCTGCTTTCATCTGTGAAGAGCACAGGGCGCCAGTGGCGAATTTGCCAATCAGTTTTCGTGACAAAATGTGGTTTTGGGACTGGATAGAGTCGTTGGGTGACAGAGTTGTTGTCAGCTCGTGTAGTGTGTAACCCCCGTTGCAGAAGATTTACGTAGTGTCACATAGTGTGAACACCACAACGACTTCAAGACTCCAGAGCAAGTCATGTAGTCTGAACAGCACAGCGATCTGCCGACGTTTAAAGTTGTGTAGTGTGAACTAGGCATAACAGGACAAGACATTACTCACCGTGTTTGTTGACTGATTCTTACTCAACTGGGCTTTTTATGAACTCAAAAGGCGCGGGTGCGCGAGAGAAAAATAAATAAAAAATAACTGAGCGCATGGGTGGCGCGTTAACAGGCTAGCAAATCTCTAACGTGTTGTACTAATAATAACGGAAGCTAGCGATGTCAGGCTAATCTGAGATGTTGGGTAAGCTGTTTTTAGTAGTATAAACAACTAGAAATGATAGTAAATGATGGTTCAAAACAGAGAGAAATACGAGGCTAAGACGGAGCTTACAGCACCGAAGCAAACAAACTCACAGCAGGCAGACAGGAGCAATCGATCAGCGATCAGCGATCTCCGAGTGTAGGGGAGCAAGAGGGCCAAATTAGCCGAGCACTAACGTGAATGACTAATGTAACATAAACGTTTGTAAAACAAATCTTGCTCCATCCTTTATCTTTACTCAAAGTAGTAAGAACGACAGACCATCTGCATTAATAGACACAGTTTTAGGTAATTGTGGCCCTCAGATGATTAGCAGAAGTATTTCAGTAAGACAGTGTTAATGTGAGTTCCCTATCGTCCGGTCACTACGACGTACATCGTGGTGATCGACGAATAGGAATCTCGCTAGAGAGGCCAATCTACTTCGAGTGAAACTAAACGAGCCAATGCATATTGGCGTGCAATCATTTGCATCAGCTGTGCAGCCTCGTAGCGTGGGTATTTAACGAGCAGCTGGTGCGATTGCACTTCAGCTTTTTGCTTCGGAGCCGAGCGTTTCGATGCTGTTTAATCTACTGAGTGATCAAACAACGAGGAAGCTCTTGCAAGATGATCTCTCGTGTCTGGCGCATCACAAGTTGTGCAGCTTCTGGATGGGATTGCTGGTCCTTCAAAATTGGAGAAACCTAGCGTTTCATTCAGGGCTCCAGCTGAGGGCAGATGTAGATTGCTGCATCGGAGAGAGGGCCTGTTTCGTTCTGGAAATGAGGGTGATGCTGAGTTCCCACTGTAATAGTGTGTGTGCTTATGCTGAATCAGATTCAGAACTGACAGCCATGCTTTCCCGGGTCTTTCTCGGATGTGCACTGAAAACTTAGCAGTATGGAGCTATATTGGTGCCAAAATATGGAACGCCAAAAGTGCCAAATTCTGCATAAGTTTTCACCTCTCTCGCTACCCACGATGGTGGGGTGGCTGTGCCCTGGCTTTGCTCTGTCCCGTTCGTGCTCTGCGTATGTACGTGGACAGAACTCAAAGCGTCAGGACCTCAGACCAGCTCTTTGTCTGTTACGGAGGCCAGCAGAAGGGAAAGGCTGTCTCCAAGCAGAGGATGGCCCACTGGATTGTGGATGCCATCGCCTTGGCTTACCAAGCTCAGGTTGCATGCACACTACACGAGAGGCGTTGCATCCTCCTGGGCGCTGGCACGTGGCTCCTCACCAACAGATATCTGTAGAGCTGCGGGCTGGGCGACACCTAACACGTTCGCTAGATACTATAACCTACGTGTAGAGCCCGTGTCCTCCCGTGTTCTCACCCTAAACGGGTAGAAGCACTGTGAGTACCGGCTCTGTCGGCTTGCTGCACCCTACTGTGCATCCTTATTGCTCCAGAGTCAAACCTGTTGAGTCCTCCAACACCCTCGGCCCGGACATGGCGGAGCCTCCGGTGCCAGGCCTTTATCCGCTGAATCCTTGAGAACCGGGTCTAGGCTGGGTCCCATATGATTGACCCTACGGGGATCCCATGTGTGTATATTCTCCACGGCTGCTCCTAAACAGAAGCTTGTGTCTTCCCCTTGGGCTAAGTCACCCACTATTCATATGCAGTACAACCCTCGGGTTAGTCCATATGTGTATTCCCACATAACTCTCCGTAAGAATGTGGCTCCCGCAGTGTTCCCCTCCCTCAGATATGGCACGCTTTCCCAGTGTTATCCAATAATCTCACTGTATGGGTTATCACGGAACAACAGTGACAGATACTCTCGGTGTAAGCCCTCTTCTATCGTCCTTCCAGGCAAGAAGTTGTGGAGGCTTACACAGGGTGCTGGATGGGGTGCAGCAGCTGTGGCGCTTTGGTAGGGATTCCTATTCGTAAATCACCACGATGTACATCGTAGTGACTGGACGATAGGGAACGTCTCGGTTACATATGGTAACCCTCGTTCCCTGGGGGAGGGAACGGAGACGTACGTCCCGTCGCCACATCTGCTGCGACCCGCCAGGGCAGCCAGCTCACCTGCTCGGCTCCTCAGCAAAAAACTGAAGTGCAATCGCACCAGCTGCTCGTTAAATACCTGCGCTACGAGGCTGCACAGCTGATGCAAATGATTGCACGCCAATATGCATTGGCTCGTTTAGTTTCACTCGAAGTAGATTGGCCTCTCTAGCGAGATTCCTATTCGTCAATCACCACGACGTACGTCTCCGTTCCCTCCCTCAGGGAACGAGGGTTATCATATGTAACCGAGACGTTACCCGGTTAGCCGGAGACCTACACAATATAAAATACAAAACTATCTATTTTGAACACCGGTAGAAAATACATCAATAAATATTCATACTTACAGTTTGTGATTCTGAGGAGGAAGCTGGTCCAAATAAACTGGGTACTGACCAATCTTTCAAGAGCAAGCGTGTCCATGTCTTTCTTTCTTCAGTGGAATAGAACGTAAGTTTTTTGAGGAAAACATTTCAGGATTTTTCTACACACAACGGAGTTCAATGGGAACCAGTATATTGAAGTTCAAATCAATACAGTTTCAAAGGGCTTTGAAGTGCTTCAAAGGGCTCTGCGCAATCCCAGCTGAGGAATGGGGTCTTATCTAGTGAAACGATCGGTTATATTCAAAAAAAAAATTACAATTTATATACTTTTTAACCACAATTGTTCATCTTGTGCTGGTCTGCGATTCGCCACGCATTGCATCATCACGTTGGAAAGGTCACGCGTCACATCATCTATCTAAGTTATTTGTCTGTGTACTCCGGTTCAAAAAGGTAGGGAAAGGCGAAAAATCCCATCTAATTTTCTTTTCCAACTTCAAAATCGTCTGACATCTTTGTTTTAATTTATTATTATTATTTTCTTCTTTTTTTTCATAACCTTTCCAACGTGATGACGTAATACGTGGCGCGTCGCAGACCAGCACAAGGCGAACAATTGTGCTTAAAAAGTATATACATTTGTATTTATTTTTAGAAAATGACCGATCGTTTCGCTAGATAAGACCCTTATTTCTTGACTGGAATCGTGCAGAGCCCTTTGAAACTAAATTGATTTGGACTTTAATGTCTTGGTTGCCATTGAACACTGTTGTGTGTAGAAAAATCCTGAAATGTTTTCCTCAAAAAACTTAATTTCTTTTCCACTGAAGAAAGACAGACATGGACATCTAGGATGGCATTGGGGTGAGTAAATTATCAGGAAATTTTCATTTTGAGGTGAACTAATCCTTTAAGAAGCAGTAGTCAGTAAAATGACATTTGAAGGCTGGTCAAGTTGTACGCGGGTGGACAACGTACGACATAGGCGGGCATTTTGCAAATGTATCTTCTAGTGACGTAGAACCGTAAAGCAGTTGGATTCGAAACACAAACAACTCGTAAAGGTGGTTCAGAGCTGATTTTTTCTTTTGGGAGACAATAACTTTATTTATCTTGCACTTTCGACTTTACAACTTTACAGAACGTTGACATTCACAAACAGCTATATTACACACTGAATCAAAGGGAATATTCGAAAAACCATAATAGTGGCACTTTAAGGTGCTTAGCAACCAAGTTGCCTATGGTGGGCTCTAACCATCTGGGGTGGTTATCACCGTCTTACCACTTCCAAAGCGTCCACTAGATTCTTTAGTGCTTCCCTTCCTTAGCTGTGCAGCATCAAGACTCCTCTCCCAAGTTACTCTTTGCAGTAATAAGGTTTATTAGCGGCCAGGAGTCAATTCAGACACAGCAACTGTAAGACCAGAAAAATACATACAAATTTATACCTTGCAGGTTATGTTAAAAAATAAGCAAGTTACACACGGTTTGCACAAGCTGAACAGTTTCTTAAATTTGATTGGTTATACTCATCTGGGCTGACAGTGGCAGCTGACACCTTCCTGGTGCCAAACAATGATGTGTAGACTATTTAATCAAATCAGATTTGATCAAATAGACTATTTAATCAAAATTACATATTTAAACTTTTTTTTCTGTGAAAATAATTTCTTCATGGCTTAAAATAGCTTGAATTTAACTCTACACCCTTGCTTCATGTAGTATACGCCAAACCATGAACACGCAAATTAGCTTTTTAGTGATTTTAAGAAGGGATGTGATTTTTCTGTATTTATACAGATTTCCGTACCTGAAAAGTATGACCCACGTGAATGCGTAAATCCTCACGTAAATTGCATAATGCATTTGTATTGTATTGAAAAGAATAGCTTTGATATTTTGAAAAATAACTCATGTGGTTTAGGGGTAGATTATTGTAGATTATTGTATAATATTCAGATTTGTAAGTCACTTTGGATAAAACTGTTTGCTAACATATAAATGTAAGTGTAAATGGTGATCTCTTCCACAATGGTAAGGTTTCTGCTCAACCTTATCTGGATTTGAATCTACAATTTCTGTTATCAGCAGAGACTCTGGTCTTGATTTTTGCTGAGCACATAATTGAAAACCCATGCTATGATTTTTATTTCCTTTTACTGTAATGCTCAGGCTCTGAAAATCCTCCGTACGGCAGAGTTTAAGCCCTATGTGATCTTTGTAAAGCCACGCATCCCTGAGATTCGTCAGCAACGGAGCTCTCCCACATCACCAGGAAGGGGTGACAATGGACACATCACGGTGAGACTGATTTATATCACCATACTACCCAAATAGTGCTTGTAAATCTCAGTCACTCTTAAATTGTACACAGTTGACAAAAACGTTTTGGGTTACTTGACTGTAACCCTGTTCCCTGAAAAAGCAGGAATGAGAAGCTGCGCTTGATTTAAGCGCTATGGGAAACCATCTTTGTTTAACCGGTTGTGAACACATGTGGCAAACATGCCAAGAATTTGCGACTGATGATGACGTCATCGGAATGCGCACGTCAGAGGCTATAAATAGAGGTATATTTGTCTGAAGAACATCCTGGACAGGCCCCCAGTGCGGCAATAAAGTGCAGCATCTTTTTCCTGCTTTTTTTAGTGAACAGGATTACAGTCAAGTAACCTGAGACGTTGCCTTTCAGGCTACTCTCAATGCTGCACTTGATTTAAGCACTATGGGAACTAGAATAATTATAATAACGAATACCAACGTTGCCGCACTGTACCCCTCAAGGTTGTGTAGTTTGTGCGCACAAACACGAGTAGGGCCTCGGACATGAACTTGGGATATCGACTCATGGACATGTAAGCCATGTAAGACATGTAAGCCAAGATCTACAGATCTATCACAGGCTCAGCTCCCTCCTACTTTCACTCACTCCTACGAGTCTACATCCCTACCAGAAGCCTACGATCGGTCAAAGAGCGATGTCTCGTGGTTCCATCACAGAAAGCCACAAAATCACTTTCCAGAACATTCTCATTCACAGTTCCATGCTGGTGGAACGCTCTCCCCACCCTCATCCGGAATGCAGAATCCCTGACAACATTCAAAAGACAGCTGAAAACCCATCTCTTCCGTGAGCACTTAACCTAAAAAAAAAAAAAAAAACCTTGCCCTTTAAAACCTCACTTATCGGGCTTATGCTACTCTGAATAATGCCTGAACTTCGTATTTTGAGCACTTCTTGCATTGTTTTTGCTTAATTTAGTCCTAATTTGTAAGTCGCTTTGGATAAAAGCGTCTGCTAAATGACTAAATGTAAATGTAAATGTAAGCCCGGAGTAACATGAACATCCAAGCTATAAAATCGAATAAATGTGTGTGGAGAGTACCAGCCTGCTGCATCACATACTTGCTGCAAGGGGGCGTCTCTTGCTAAAGCCCTGGAAGATGCAACCCCCCTGGTAGAATGAGCTGTAACACCTAGAGGCAAAGCTTGACCGCGCATCATAGGCTAGAGCAATAGCATCCCTTACCTAATGTCACATAGTCTGCTTTGTGGCGGCCGCCCCCCAGTTACAGCCCTGAACAAGTATTTTAGAGCCCATAACAACTGAACAGCGGCTCTGACTTACGCCACTGGCTTGTGCGGTGGACATAATTCTGAAGAGCATGAACTAGACACAGTGAGTGCAAAATAGCCTTGACCAATCCAGGGGCAAAGTCTAAGCAGGCTGGCAAAACCGACAGAGCCTGCAAATCCCCAATGCTCTTTAGTGAGAAGATAGCGATAAGGAAAACCATCTGTAGGAGCATTAATTATTTGATATATATTATTGGTTATTCACTGTCACGTGGGCACAGGTGATCACTTCCATTTTCTTTATTATTTCCTTTGGCGGATTATTTGAGGCTGTGTTTGGAAGGGGTGGGATCCAACTTTCTGTTGACCGTATTGCTTTGTTTTAATATATGTCAAGCTGAAATAAAAGTAAAATCAGATAAGATCGCCAGTCAATTGTTTTGGTAATGATATGACGACCGAGTGTGAGCGAGTCACGAGCCATCCCGCTACATAGCCTCTATGTGGCTATTGGATGCCTGAACACCATCTTTAGCGTTAGCCCCTCAAGGACCACGTCTAAATCCCATGAGGGAACTTTTACTCCGACCGGTGGTCTCAGTTGCCCAGCGAGGTAGGGAGCTCTAGCACTGGGCCATGGCGTCCAGACCCAGGGGGTCTGGAGGAGTCAGTGAGAAGTAAAGGGGACATTGTTTCTTTTGAAGCGAAGAGGACCACCTCTGCTTCATAAAATCTTTCCCAGATCTGACTGACCACATCGGAATGGAGCTTCCAATCCCCATGTATGACCTCCTTTCTGGACACTAAATCTGCTCCCACATTCATGCTTCCGGGAACCATTTGTTCAAGCAGCATGAACGCAGTCTGTCCTGGCTATTAATGTAAACAATTACCGCCGTGTTGTCCACCTGCATCAGGACATGGTAGCCCCTAAACTGCCGGAGGAAGTATTTCAGGGCCAGAAATACAGTCAACAATTCAAGGCAATTGATGTACAAATCAAGATGGCATCTTTTGACCCCTTGGGCTGGATAGCCATCTAAGACCGCACCCCAGCCCGTCAGGGAAGCGTTTGTCATTAGCATACTGCGACAACAGCATGCACCTAGAGTGGGACTCACGGTGAAGAACCGGGGTATGAGCCACCTAGAGAGGGGACAAAGCCTGCAGCATGTAACCCTTACCATAAAAATGGATTTTAGAAATGGCACGAAGCACTCGGCGTGTGCCCTTACTCTTATTTGCCTCTGGGGATTAGCCCTTGGATGAAATCCCCTGGTTCTGAGCCACAGCTGAAACAGTCTCATGTGCAGAAGGCCCAAATGTATCACAGTGGACAAAGCTGCCATAAGACCTAGAACTCTTTGAAAGTGTTGGAAAGTAATTTCCTGACCTAGCCTAATATCGCTCAGGTTAAGATGGACTTGACGCATGCAGGGGACAGCTGTGCCCGCATGGTGACCAAGTCCCATACAACCATTAAATACGTTGTCCTCTGGGCAGGAGAACAATGCTTTTCTTGGCATTGAGTCTCGACCTCAGAGATACAAGATGAGTGAGAATGACATCCGATGACGAAGCGCAAGTTCTTGAGACCGGGCCAAAATCAGTCAGTCGTCTGTGTAATTTAAAATACGTATGCCCTGGAGTCGCAACTGAGCCAAAGCCTGCATCCATGCATTATGTGTATGTGTGGGGTGACAAGGCTTGGCCGAATAGAAGAACCCGATATTGGTAAGCTTCGCCCCTTAAAGCAAACCTCAGGACTTCCTGTGTTGTGGAATTTCTAAATGAAAATTGAGGTCAATAGTGACAAACCAATCTTTGTGTTAAATTTGAGACGCATATCATTTTGACTGTCAACATTTTGAACATGTTGAACAGACTGCGAAGGTCTAGAATTGGTGACGTGGAATGTGGAGGACGGTGCACAAACTGTATTCCTTTTCCTACAGTTCTCAATACCCAAGCAGATGTTTGGCAGTAGTTTCCACGCTGCCACCTTCTGCGAAAGGAGCACCAATTTAGATGCAACGTCTGGTGACGCAATGATGGGGGAATGTTAAATATCCTGTGTCCTGGAAAACGGCAGGAAGCAACCAAATATTTAACATTTCTCTGGAAACTGCTGCCCCACGAAACACAGTAGATGGTAGGGATGGAACAGCGGTGTAATGAGGGTGTTGGGAAGGAGCTACTTGGTATATTTTTACGTGCCCCATCTTGCGGGGCTTTTTTTTCCTTTGCAGGTCAGCTCGGTGTGCCTGCCATGGTGTGCAGAGCAGCACCAGCATGACCCAATGACTTCCCTACCACCGTGAATGTTGTTCTGCACGGCTTGGTGGGGAGAGCTGACTTTTTAAGTGTCGATGAGCTCTCAGGAGAGATAACCCACGAGCGTCTCTTCCAACTGGGGCATCATCGTATAACCACGTGCCCTTGCATCCACAATAGTTGAATAAGTCGACGTAGAGTGCACAAAGATGTGAACAATCAGGTTTCCCCCATGAAATTGGGGTAAGTCATCATGAAGGTCCTTGAAGAAGGGGAGAGAGCGTTGCTGAGGCCCCTGGCCACCGTACAGAAATCTGCTCTAACTTCGAGTGCTTGCTCTTTCTCCTGTGGCCAGTCTAGCTGTAATTTGGCCACTGCATGAGTGACCACCTCGGGTAACTGCTCATGTGTTTCATCACCGTGGGAGTAGCGCTCAGAGGTGGCGTTCTCAAAGTCCATCTCCAGATGGCTATTTCAAACAGCCAGACAAGATATTAATACAAGCATCTAACTTTTCAAATCAGATAAGTATTACATCATTTCTCATAATTAAATGCAGCCAAATATCAACCAGACAAGTAAAAACGGTCTGGATGTAAGGCTGAATATAGTTATTTTCATATTAGAGCAGTTTCAACAAAGAATCATGAAATCATAGCTTGCAAACACACACAATTTCTTTGAATGCGATCATAGGAACGAGAGAATGGGAATCTCCCGTCTACTCAATTCCCTTATTTACATATATTTACATATATTATTTACATATATAGTGGACCGGTTATCTGTGCGTTGCTTTGGTAGACGCGAGATCCGAGCCACTAGATTCTTTATTGACAAGAGAACCCACATCCTCAGCCCGCTCTTGAAGAAGCGCCGTCTTCAGCAGCGGACGAGAGCATGTCGCGATCCTGAGAGAGAACGAGAGAAAGGGAAGGACCCGTCACCCTCTCCTCAGCCAGATCAACTCGCGACATGATTCTCTTTTCTTTTTGTTTTCAGAGAAAGAGGAAGAGAGTGAGAAAAGTATTTTTCCTGCTTGACAAAACTAACTCCTAGCAAAAGGAATAGTTTGAGAACAGTTTTGAATAGCACACACAGCACACAATGCTGTTCTGAAGACAAAGGAAACCAATGAGGTTATTTAAGCCAAATTCTTGGTGTGTTTGCCACATGTTCACAACCAGTCAAACAAAGATGTTTTCCCATAGCGCTTAAATTAAGCGCAGCATTGAGAGTAGCTTTTAAAGGAGACATATCATGCTTTTAAATTGTTCCTTTTTACATATAAATCATACATTTGTAGTGTATATAAAGCGGAACTGCAATGCTTGGGTCTGAATTCTTCATTATTATAGCTCCACAGGCCCCTTTTCTACCCCTTTTCTGATGTGCGTCTGAGAGCAACTCGTTTTGGTGCGGTCTCTTTAAATACAATTGAGACACTTCATACCCCGCCCCCTCTCCAGGTTGCAGAGGTTCAACTCCACCCCGTTCGGCCATTTTTGTAGTTTGATAGCAGAGATACGATTATCTAGCGGCACAGAAACTTTTAATTCACACGTTATTAACAAAATGTCAACAACGGAAGACTTGTCCAGCCAGCCTTACATGTTCGAGCCAGAGTCGGAGCAGGAGCGAGATGAAAATGAAGACGACGAACCTGTAGAACAACGTCTTCATATGGATGTATCGCACTGGTGTGTACTGTATTTACACATGAAACTTTGGTCTTCCGACCTTTTACCACCGTGTCGATTTATTTAGATTAATATGTGCGAGGGAGAGAGAGCAAGACAGCAACTAGACGGTGATGTCTTGTTTACACTTTCGCCTGGCTCTGAAGAGAGAGAGTGAGCGCGCGCGCGACCGGGTCTCTCTCTCTGCTCGTTCTTTCAGTTAAACATGCGCCCTTGTCACAAGCGCGGCAGTTTATCTACATTAGACGGTGTAATGAAGCGTGTGGGTTACTACATCCAACAACCGAACATTTTAACTTACCCTCTCGTAACTTCTGCATCCTTTAGCTTGGACTACAAAATTGCAGCGAGAAATAAAAATGGCGGATTGCTCGAAGTGTTGGGCCGGAAGTCAATGTCCTTATTTGGCAGTTCCGTTGCAAATACTGTGACGTAATAGTTCAAAAAACGTCATAGATAACAGAAAAATCGGAACAGGTTGAAAAATATGACCAAAACAGAATATAAAGATATCAACGAAGCACCTGAAGAGAATAATTTCATATTTTCTGTACTTCTAAATACTCCAAATATACAACAAAATGCATTTAAGGGCTAAAAAAGTGCATTTGGCATGATATGTCCCCTTTAAAAGGGAATTATTATTTTTTCTATACCTCTTTCTCTCTCACATTGTGAAAAGGATGAAGACCTGCAGGAAATGAGGCAGTCAGCCGAGCAGATGGACCAGCAATATGGCCATCTAGTGGACAGGGTCCTAGTAAAGGAGGACTCTGCCAGCGCCTGTGTAGAGCTGAGGAATATTCTGGAACGACTTGAGAGGGAGCCACAGTGGGTGCCTGTCAGCTGGGTCCGATCATGATCCTCCCTCCCTCCTTCCTTAAATTTAAACACTCGCATATGGTGTATTGAAAACATAGACCTCTCTGCCTCTTTCTGAGTCTACTGTCTGCCAGTTTCTGTTTCATCTTGTTTGACATAAGTAATATAAAGCAAAATAAAAGTGCCGTCTGAATTGTTGAAAGTGCGCTACTAAGATTTCTGTTGATAAGATTTTGCATGAAAGTACCGTAGCATTGACAAGAAATGTTTGACTATTAGCTGAAAGAATTAATGTTCTGTGGAAAAATAATGGTTGTCCTTATTTCTGTCGAGTGAGCTGCACAAATAAACATCAAATGAGGACAGGACCACTTGAATGAGAGGACAACACTGACTCAGGTTTACTCACTGTGTCAAAGGCTGGTTTCTGCCAGGCAAACCGTCTAGTGTGAAAGTCTATTGTTTTATCTTCATCTTATACTGACTGTGTATGTTTAGTCAAATGTAAATGGGAATGATGTAAAATAGCATACTGTATATTTGCAAAAGTGTTTATACCTGTGTAAAATAAAATTTCGTATTTGGTCACAGACTGTCATAATTTGGTTGTAATTGTCAATGTTTTTGTATAAAACTGATGACTGTTGATGTCCGTGTAATTCATTTGGCAAAGTACACATTAAAGTTACAGAGCATGTCAATGTTTTTAGGGCCATACAGTACCGTTATGAATGTGTACCATTTTTGAATGTGAATTGTTATAATAAAAATAAAGACTGCATCTTTTGAACTTTTGAACTTTTTTATCAGGGAGAACAACATAAAAAAAAAAAAAAAAAAACATTAAATAATATTTAATTATATTATTAAAATATATATTAATATATATTATTTCCAAGGAGGAAAGACATCAGCAATGATCTTAGAGAAGCAATTATGGCTGCCATCAATCTGAGAAGGGTTGTACACTGTACAGCCATTTTCCTACAATTTGAAGTCCAGTATTCTACAGTAAGGAAGTTTATTCACAAGTGGAAAACATTCAAGACAGTTGCCAATCTTCTCAGGAGTGGATGTCCCAGCAAATTTACCCAAAGGTCAAACTGCAGTGCTCAGAGAAATCGCACAACACCCAAAAACTACACTTCAGACTCTACAGGCCTCAGTTCATGGCAGTACAACTAGAAGAAAAAAAAACAGGACAGTGTAACATTTTGGTTCATGTCAGTCATGTTTCATGTTCTTGTCATGTGATTCCCTGTTAGTCATGTGTTCCCGCCATGTGTTATCTTGTCTGATGTGTCATGTTGTCATTGGTTTATTGTATCATTGTTCACATGTGTCCCTTATCTTGTCTTTAGTCTGTGTATTTATGGTGCCTTCACGTGCTATGGTAATTATGGTAAATACCAAAAGCCGACGTAGAAAATGCACATGAACAGCCCCTCGATATTTTCCACTGGGCAACTCGTAGAATATTTTGATGCACGAGTTGCCGAGATGAGATAACCTTTGACCTTTTCAAAATGGCGGAGAGCAACGCAAGAGTCGTGAATAAGCATTGCACACAACTAAACGTTTTTTGCTACTGTTGGCGGATAGTTTTTGTAGCCTATACAATGTTGTGTCATTAACAATTGTAATATAATGCATTAACACTCAGTGTCAGTTTTAAAAATACCGTTATGGTTTGGTGTTACCCAGAGCAGATGCTAGCTAGCAGTCAATAGGAGCCTCCTAGTAATGAGCAGTCAGGCAATTTACTCACGTGAATGTATTTTGTCTGTAGTGTACGCCAGCGACACCATGATTTACTGACTTAAGCAATCTAAAATTGTTTTAGCCAAATAACAGGTCTGGATCTGTGAGTCCAATTTTTTTACCTACATTACGACAACAAAAGCACTTGAACACAACACACTGGTAAATACCAGTTCAAAAGTGGAAAATATCATCTTTTCCATAGCACGTGAAGGCACCATTAAGCCCACGTTTGCCATGTGTCTTTGTTTTGTATTTTGTTTGTTTGAGTAGCCGCTGTTGGTGAGTCTTGTGTGCCATGCCATGTCAAGTCTTTGTTTTGTAGATTGTAGTTCGTATTTTGTTTTGTTTTGGATCTTTGAATAAACTGCTCTTGGGTTCTACAAACTTGCCTCCAGTGGATCCCTACGTTACAGACAGGTATGGCTTCTTTGGAAGGGTTGCCACGAAAAAGCTTTTACTCTCTAAAAAGAACATGGCAGCACAGCGTAGGTTAGCAAAGTTGCATCTGAACAAACCTCAGGACTTCTGGAACAATGTCAAGTCACCTTTATTTATAAAGTGCTTTTAATACAAATTGTTTTTAAAGCAGCTTTACAGTGAACAGGAAAATAATGCAACAAAGTTTGTTTCTGCTGTACAGCAGATCTAGAAGAAAATAGCGTCATAGTTCAACTTAAGTTCATTGATGGTAGGCTAAATTTGTTGTAAACTTTATTCGTTTAGTTCATTTATACTGTAGCCGCTCTGGAGTAAACAGTAATGTGATCGTACAGCTCAGTTCAGTTCTCATATAATGGTGTCAGTGCAGGCAGATCAAAAATATTGTTGAATATTAAGTGTCCCCAACTAACAAGCCAAAAGCGACAACGTATCGACATGACAGCCATTGACAGCGACAGTAGTAAGGAAATAAAACTCCATCAGGTGACAGAATGGAGAAGAAAAAAAATAGTTGTCCTCTGGCCAACGAATGAACAGTGTATTGGCGCTTTCCACTGCATGGTCCGGCTCGGTTCGGTTCGACTCGGCGCGGAACGGAACGGCTCGCTTCGCTTTTCCACTGCGTGGTACGACTCGACTCAGTACGGCACGGCTCGCTTTAGCTCGGTTGCTTTACCACTGCAGTTAGTACCGCTTCAAAGTGGGTGGGACTGATCGTTATAGGTGCCGTCTCTACTACCATGACATCATCATATTAAATGCGAATTTTTCATTCCGTGTTTCCCCATCCACTCCTCGGCAACCAACGAGAGGAACGTCTGCACCTCGTCCACTGACCACGATTCAGCCATTTCTTTTTTTTTGGAAGTTTATACTCTTTTTTTGAAGCAAATACTTTTAAAACAGGTGCTACAGCGTTGGCTGTTGTCTACTGGCTATTTAAATCTAGCGGGTTTAAGTGTCTCGTGTCGTAAATACAATGACGCTGGTAGAGATGATTCTGTCTGACCAATCAGTGATCTGCAGTGTTTTCACGTCACATTTTAGTATCGGTACGGTACGCTTGGAACCTCAACAGAGGTGGTACCATTTAAAGCGAGCCGAAGCGAGCCGTACCGTACCGTACCATGCAGTGGAAATGCGCCATAAGTGAGCCGTACCGAACCGAGCCGTACCATACCATGCAGTGGAAAAGCACCAAAGCGTGCCGTACCGAACCGAGCCGTACCGTACCATGCAGTGGAAAAGCGCCATATGACTATTAAGGCAGCATTATAGGTCAGAAGTCAGATTGGATTGGAACATTCAGAATATTTATCCAGTTCTATCTGGTTGAAGATCAGAGTCATCATGCTGGTATGGAGACGGGTTTGTTGAGGATCAGTGCCAATGGCTGTCGTGTCGATGAGGCCATCACAGGGGAGAGTCTAGTTGACAACCTCTGCTGACACTTCAGGGATGCATTGTGGTCGTGTCTAGGTGCAGGTCCTCCATCTGTTCTGGATACGGCCCGGAACCAGCTGATTACATCATGCGTTAGGCTAAAACTAAATGCAGCATATCAGCACAAACACCTCATATCAACTGTCTATCACGCTAATGGAGGGTTGATTATTTTTGGCTTGTTTTGCAGCCACAAGACCTGTGCACATTTAAGGCAATGAGTCGACCATGAACTCCTCTGTATACCAAAGTATTCTTGAGTCAAATGTGAGGCCATCTGTCTGAAATTGTCATGCAATAGGACAATTATCTCAAGCACACCAGCAAATCTACAACAGGATGGCTGAAAAGGAAAATAACACTGTGGGTGTTACACTGGCCCAGTCAAAGTCCAGACCCCAACGTGATTAAAATGCTGTAGCGGGACTTTCAAAGAGCTGTGCATAAACAAATGCCAGTAAAACTCAATGAACTGAAGCAAAGTTGTAAAGAAGAGCGGGCCAAAATTCCTCCTGTTACTGTCACACAGAAAAGGATTCCTTCAACTTATTGCTGTTAAAAGTGGCTCTACAAGTTATTGAATCATAGGGTGTACTTAGCTTGTCACCCATGCTTTTCCATTTTGGCTTTATTTTTGTTAAATAATGACACGGTGTAATATGTCATATGTTGTTGTTCATCTGAGGTTCATCCGATTTCTCTCCATATCCATTCCCCACCCCCACTCCTGTTTTCGAATGCGCATGCGTCGCGTCTGAACGCGTTGTTGTCTTTGGAGCTCCATCGATTTGATTTATAAATCTTGATTTTATTCTTTAAACTTACAACAAACATTTTCTACTTTACCTCACTGAGAAGCACTACTGCTCAACCCTCATAGTTACAACGCGGACTGTTGAGCAGACGCGTCTCAAGCCTATTAGTGATCCAACGCTGGATACTCCTATAGGTTACTCCCGTGGATCACGGCTGAACGCGTCTTCTCAACACTCACTTACAAACATTTTTCGCCTATCGTGCGTCTACTCTACACCCGTACCACTAAAAAGACGGATTATATCTAAAACTTCAGTCATAAATTAGTATTAATATTGATAGCATCACTGGTAGCTTCGTTGCTAACTTACTGTCCATCTGTTAAAATGGCGAATATATCAGATGAAAGTAGTCTACCTTTTGGTGCAGGTGAGGACACATTTGAGCTGCACGCACTGCAGTCTGAGCTGGAAGCTGTTGAGAAACAGATCCACGACCTTTTATTGAGACAAGCCGAGCTGATAGACCGGCGGTTAGCTCTTGAAACATCACGCGCCGATGCACACAAATCAGAGATTAACGTTACTAACCCGCTGACTCCGACTTCGTCTACTCCGTGCGTTTCTCAACATCGGTCCCGAGCGCCGAGGTTGCAATCAGCCATGGTCTCGTTCACTCCGGCTCCAACACGCCACCACGAAGCCTGGGTGGTTCCGCAGCGGAAGACGCGAGTCAGGTCTAGACCAAGACTCTCTCCGACCCTCCCGGTTTTCGAGTTATCCACACAAAACCGCTTCTCCCCTCTTCGCGAAACAGAACGCGATGCTGTGATCATCTGCGATTCCATCATTCGGCACGTACGCGCAACGTTAGGTAAAAGTAAGGTGCACAGTCACTGCTTTCCTGGTGCTCGTGTTTCTGAAATCGCTACTCACGTTCCCGAGATTCTGAACGGTGACGAGCGCGTCGGAACTGTTGTCCTGCACGCGGGAGTGAACGACATCAGGATGCGCCAGACAGAGATTCTGAAGAAAGACTTCAGGAATCTGATCGATACGGTACGCAGCACATCGCCTGAAACAACGATCATAGTGTCAGGACCGCTTCCCACGTACCGACTAGGACATGAAAAGTTTAGCAGATTATTTGCGCTAAATGAATGGTTAATGTCATGGTGCAATGAGCAGAAACTGCTCTTTGTAAATAATTGGAATCTGTTTTGGGAGCGTCCTAGGCTTTTCCGTGCCGATGGCTTACACCCAAGCAGATTCGGAGCAGATCTTCTGTCGGATAACATCTCCAAAATGTTAAATACCTTTTGACTAGTAACCAAAAGTCCAAATCATAGTCTCTGCTGCACCAATTTAACTGATATAAATACTAGTGTAGAATATTGCATAGAAACCGTGTCTATTCCTCGTTTAGTGAGATCAAATAATAAATCTACTGCAGGATCTAGGAAAAATCTAATTGTTATTAAAACAGAAAATGTTGCTATTAGTAAACAAAAACAATTTCTAAAGCTAGGTCTTCTAAACATTAGATCACTCACACCTAAGGCAGTTATTGTAAATGAAATAGTCACAGATAATAGCTTCGATGTACTTTGCCTAACTGAAACCTGGCTTAAACCAAATGATTATTTCGGTCTAAATGAGTCTGCTCCTCCTGGACACTGTTATAAGCATGAGCCCCGTCTGATTGGTCGTGGCGGTGGTGTTGCGACAATTTATAGAGATATTCTCAATGTTACTCAGAAAGCGGGTTATAAGTTTATTTCGTTTGAAGTACTTGTACTAAATGTTACGCTCTTAGATGTTAGAAAAAAATCCCTATTATCTCTAGCCTTGGCTACCGTATATAGACCGCCTGGGCCTTACGCTGATTTCCTAAAAGAGTTTGCAGATTTTCTCTCAGACCTATTAGTCAATGTCGATAAAGCATTAATTGTTGGAGATTTTAACATACACGTAGATAATCCAAATGATGCGTTAGGGGCTGCGTTTACAGATTTATTAAATTCATTTGGGGTCAAGCAAAACGTCACCGGACCAACTCATCGTCTTAATCATACACTCGATTTAATTATATCACATGGAACCGATCCAACCGATATAGATATTATACCGCAAAGTGATGAAGTCACTGACCATTACATGGTAACTTGCATATTACGTACTGCTGTAATATGTCATGCGGCGCCGCGTTATCAACCAGGCAGAACAATCCTTCCATCCACCATAGATAATTTCTCAAATTGCTTATCTGATCTGTCTCAGCTGCTGCCTGAACCCAAACAAACAGATGAACTAGAAGAACTAACTAGCACTATGAGCACTATTCTCTCTAGAACATTGGATGTTGTTGCACCTATTAGATTAAAAAAGGTCAGAGAGAAAATTAAAGCACCGTGGTACAACAATACTACGCATGTTCTAAAGAGAGAAACCCGTATTTTAGAGCGTAAATGGAAACAAACTAATTTAGAGGTCTTTAGAATCGCGTGGAAAGACAGTATGTCACGTTATAAAAAGGCCCTAAAAGCAGCCAGGGCTGAGCACCTCCGCAAACTAATAGAAAATAACCAAAATAATCCAAGGTTTTTATTTAACACCGTGGCTAGACTAACAAATAAACAGACATCAACCGAACAAAATATCCCGTTACAGTTTAGTAGTAATGATTTTATGAAGTTCTTCACTGAGAAAATAGAAAGCATCAGAACCACAATTGTAAACGTTCAATCTTCAGTTGCGCCTTATAATTCAGCCTTAATTATCACCCCGCAAGAACAATTACAGTGCTTTACAACTATAGAACAAATAGAGTTAAATAAACTTATCACTTCCTCTAAAACAACAACATGTTTATTAGATCCGATACCAACTAAACTACTGAAAGAAGTGTTACCTGTAGTGGAAGAGCCTCTCCTTAATATTATTAACTCGTCTTTATCTTTAGGTCATGTTCCAAGAACATTTAAACTGGCAGTTATAAAACCTCTCATTAAGAAACCACAATTAGATCATAATAACCTAGCAAATTATAGACCCATTTCAAATCTTCCATTTATGTCTAAAATATTAGAAAAAGTGGTGTCCGCTCAATTGTGTTCTTTCTTGCAAGAAAATGATATCTATGAGAAGTTTCAGTCTGGTTTCAGGCCGCACCATAGCACTGAAACTGCGCTCGTTAAAATCACAAATGATTTACTTTTAGCTTCTGACCAAGGCTGTATCTCAATACTAGTTTTACTTGATCTTAGTGCTGCGTTCGATACTATAGATCACACAATACTCTTAGATCGACTACAAAATTATACTGGTGTTCAAGGACAAGCATTAAGCTGGTTTAGATCATACTTATCTGACCGCTACCATTTTGTCTATTTAAATGGAGAAAAATCGATCATAACTCCAGTAAACTATGGAGTGCCGCAGGGATCTGTGTTAGGCCCTCTATTATTCTCAGTATATATGATGCCACTTGGAAATATTATAAGGAAACATGGAATTAGTTTCCATTGTTATGCTGATGACACTCAAATATATATTTCATCACGGCCAGATGAAAACGCTAAATTATCCAAATTGACAGAGTGTGTTAAAGATATAAAAGATTGGATGACGCGTAATTTTCTTTTATTAAATCCAGACAAAACAGAGGTACTACTTATCGGTTCAAAAAACCGCCCACAAAACCTCTCGCAATACAACTTTAATATAGTAGGATGTCCTGTTACTTTATCCTCTACAGTAAAAGACCTGGGTGTTATACTCGATTGCAACCTGTCTTTCAAAAATCATATTTCATATGTTACAAAAACCGCCTTTTTCCACCTTAGAAACATTGCTAAGCTACGTAATATGCTATCAGTTTCTGATGCAGAAAAGTTAGTTCATGCATTCATGACCTCGAGACTAGATTACTGTAATGCTTTATTAGCCGGTTGTCCTGCATCCTCAATTAACAAGCTACAGTTAGTCCAAAATGCCGCCGCTAGAGTTCTTACTAGATCAAGAAAATATGATCATATAACACCGATTTTATCATCACTGCATTGGTTACCTATAAAGTTCCGTATTAATTACAAGGTATTGCTACTGACTTATAAAGCCCTAAACGGCTTAGCTCCAGTCTATTTAACGGATCTTCTATCGCCCTATAATCCATCGCGCTCTTTAAGATCACTAAATTCAAGGCTTTTGGTCATACCTAGGATATCCAGAACCACCAAAGGAGGGAGAGCATTTTCACATTTAGCTCCAAAACTCTGGAATAGCCTTCCTGATACTGTTCGTTGCTCAGACTCGCTCTCCCAGTTTAAAACTAGATTAAAGTCGCATCTCTTCAGCCAGGCATTCATATAATATTTTTAATCTTACAGTTCAAATTACAATCCGGCCTCTAGTTAATAAACGCCAGAGGAGAACTGGCCCCCGACTGAGCCTGGGTTCTCCCAAGGTTTTTTTTTCTCCATTGGGTCACCTGATGGAGTTTTAGGACACTATTAGGTCACTTGATGGAGTTTTTCGGTTCCTTGCCACTGTTGCCTTTGGCTTGCTCAGTTGGGGATATTCTGGGGATATCTAATTTGATTTTATCAATAAATTCCACTAGAAACAAACCTTGTTGTATTATTTTAATTTAATACTGTGAAGCTGCTTTGATACAATCTGTATTGTGAAAAGCGCTATACAAATATACTTGACTTGACTTGACTTGACTTGACTTGACTTGAGGTTGTATTTACCTAATTTGAAGACCAGGGGCCTGTTGCACAAAACTAGGATAAGGGATTAAGCCAGGATATCTTGGTGATCCTGGCTCAATTGATCCGTAATCCGGTTGCACTAAAGCTGGATAGGGGGCAGGAGGATATGTTATGGTATAAATTACCATGGAGATTTATTCTGTGGAGCTAGCCTGCTCCAGACCAGGCTAAATTCCAGGATCTATTTAATCTCATCCCTAATGTTAGTCAGCAGTCACCACAAATGGAAACCAATAGTTATTTCACTGCTCACTATACATTGTTATCACATATAACTAGACCCACTGTCATTATTTAAACGTTTGTGATCATTAATTTCAATCATTTTGGATAAATAATGATTTTTAGATGATGTTGCTATCATTAGATAATTTACAGTTTCCCATAGACTATAAGGCTATATATAAAATGATAGAATATTAGGGCCACAGAGGGAAAAAAAAGACAAGTCATAATATTGTAACCAGTTGTTTTAAAGGAGGACAGTTGTTAAAATGACAGATGTGGGGCATTTCGTGAAATTGTACTTCAGTATGGTTTCATAAACAAAGACATGCTGATGTGCCAGAATATTAAGTATCACATTGTCATAAGTATCAAAACTGTAAAAAGAATATGTAGCTTTTCTGCAGAAAGAACCAGCCTCATAAATGTATGACTTTATCCTTTTTCCTCAGTGTGGCCCTAGTACTCTGTCATATAAACAAATACACAAATACACATTCCATATGAATATAAAAACACAATGTGTAACATTATGTTCCTTTATTGAATAAGGACAAAACAAAGCAGGTAAACCATCAGCTCCTTTCGAAACTGAAGTCACAGTGACTCTACAAGATGGAAAGCACAGAATCAAAGCATATTATACAAAATGATACATACACATTCAAAGGTCTGTATATAACACACCCTGCATGTCTGCACACTAAAATAAATGCAGGACAAATCCATACACATCAACTGAACAGACAAATGAATGGATGCAGTAGCCTCCCTGCAGCCTTGTATTACACACAGTATACCGCACAAACATCATAAGAGGCCAAATTCGTAAAAAAACGAACCCAAAAAAACCCAAATTCCTCTGCAACCACAGGACATATTTAACCAAAATTGAAAGCACACATACTAACTAAAATAATTCAACACATATTGGTCCCTCAGCAGCCGACCACTGTCGTCATCAGGGAAGATTGCTGGATTGTCCCAGTCCATGGCTGGTGGCACTCTGGGGGCCCTCTCCTTCCTCAGGCAGGCCACATTGAGGAGGACAGCACAAGCCACAGTAATATCACATGCCCTAACAGGGCTGACCCTTAATTTGTGAAGGCAGTGAAAGCGTGCCTTCAGGAGGCCAAAGGTCACTTCAACTCTGGCCCTGGTCCTGGCATGGGCATGGTTGTAGGCCTGCTGTGCTTCCTGGGGGTCTGTGAAAGGTGTCAGGAGAAAAGGCTGGCAGCCATACCCCCTGTCTCCCAGCAACACACCAGAGAATTCACCTGTCAACACAAAATCTCATCATTACTACCTCATAAACACAGTGATATTCTTGACACAGCCATGATGGTTATAAATAGGGGTTGTGTGGCTTACCTTGTGATAGGCACTGATAGATTTCAGAGGCCCGAAAGATTCTGGAGTCATGGACTGAGCCAGGCCATTTTGCCACAACATTGCTGATCACACAGTCAGCATTGCAGACCATCTGAAATCATGAGATGAGGAATATTACACCAATCAATGCACATCACTGGCAATGCAGAGTGTTCGTCAATGGACAATATCAAAAAGTTATGTTCACCTGAACATTAATGCTGTGAAAGGATTTCCTATTCACAAAATCGGCCTCATGGGCACCTGAGGGGGCTTTTATCCTTATGTGTGTGCAGTCCACTGCACCAATGACATTGGGGAAACCTGTCACACAAAGTAATGAGTATCCTACTATGTGTTAACAGTTGTCCTGTAATTTGTAGATCCTCTTACCTGCAATCCTATAGAACTCCTCTTTGATGTCACAGAGTCTTCTGTGGCCAGGGAAGGAGATGAAGACATCTGCTAATGCTTTGATAGCCAGACACACACTCCTTATTGTGCGGCAAATTGTGGCCTTGTTCAGCTGTTCTGCATCCCCCACTGAGTACAGGAAGGCTCCACTAGCAAAAAAAGCGCAAGGCCACACAAACCATTTGCTCCACACTCAGTGCATGGCTCCGTGCAGTGCGGTGCTTAATCCTGGGACCCAGTAGTCTGCATAGATACCTGATGCCATCTGCAGAAAACCTGTATCTTTCATATAGATGGTCATCAGGGAAGGCCAGTGGGTCCAACCGGTCCCTGAAGACCCTTTCTCGCCTGAAGGCTCTCCTCAGCACAAGTGCTTCTTCATCCACCACATCTCGCAAGAATGGGCATGCCATTGTCAGAGCAGAAAGGAACACACAATTTTGGGCCTTCATATAGGCTAGTGGCCACACATGGTGCTGGGGGGGTGGGCAAAAGAGGCCGGTGCCTTATAACGATGACTTGTTTGTACTGATTGCTGGGAAAATAAAAAAAACCTTAGAAAGATGCCACCGTCCTGTGTGCTCACAATAAGAGCTCATATGTCATGGCTCACTTGACTTTACGAGAATATACCTAATTTTTATTTTGAGCTGTGTCATCTTCTTGGAGCTGGGGGAGGAAAGAAAAATAATGATTAATACATTTGTGTTACAGTTAGCATACAGTGTACATTGAAGGCATATCTCACCTCCCTCTCAAGTTTTTTTATTTCAAGGTCCAGTTTCCTAATTGTCCTCTTTTTTATTTCGGACTCCAGTGCAAGATTTTCCATCTTTTTCTTCTTGTACTGAATGTCTATGTCTGCCAGTTCTATTTGGCGCCGGAGGTGGTTGCCATACAACTTTCTGATAGCTTGTGAGCTCTGTGAACACAATACAATTAGCGCAGCTGGAATTTGGCAGGATGTGGTGTCCTTTTATTAATACGCACTATGTTGCCAGGCTGGTTTTCCCACTGTATAGCATCTGGGTCCTGTAAAAGAAATGAGATTTTTTGATTTTGATGAGGACTCCTCACCATTGTAGAGTAAATAGTACTTTCACAGTCTTAACATGTGTGATAGAAATTTTACATTTAGATGTGTTCTTTTACTTTTAGATGTGTTTTTACTTTTAGAAGTGTACAACTTGTATTAACATCTTTCACTTTATTTTTACTCATGAGCATTTAAAGAAATATATTCATATAAGCTAAAGCACGTTATTAAAGATATGTAATCAAGTGTTTAAGGCATAAGTTAAGACAAGCTTGCAGGGACAAAATGTTCTGAGTTATAGGAGACTTAGTAGCAAAGAGACTAAGAGTACTCAAGTGACCTATTGTTGGACTTCAAGTGTGAAAATATGTGCGCAGCTCAGATCAAAATAGAGATAGACAAAAGGTGTGAATTTTGAGCTGCAGCTAAAAACAGGAACTTGTATGTGTCATGATATTGTTCTGTCTAGATAGAATTTATGTCAGACAAGAGATGTTTTCCTTTTAAGGTAAACGAATGGTGAAGCCTAACCAGGATGTGTTTTGTGTATATAAGCTGGGCAAAAAGCAGAAGTCGGGGCCTTCTCATACCAGATGCGTTCTGTATGTGAACAGCCTTTCTTATAAGAAATAAAGATCTTTATAACTTTTGAAATCTCCAGCTGTCTTCTAATTATTATTTAAAGTTGAGAAAGAATTTCCACGACACATGATACCTCATGCCTTCTGGAATCCAGAGAGATGGTCTCCTCCTCATCATCGTCTCCAACTCTCCATGTGCTGTAGCTGCTGCACTGGGGCTTTAACCCTATCACATTTAATCGGATTCATATTGAAGCTAGTAGACAAGACATGCCAGGCCTACAGTATGCCTTTGATGGAGTACTCACTGGATCAGCATCGTCTGGTGCTTGTGCTGGTGGCTCTAACAGGAACACAGTGCTGCCAGACACTGCAAGGCAATAGGTAAACCAAAGTCAGACAGTCCAAATTGATTCAATATGAATGTGGTTGTATCCCATGTAGAGATGGAAGGACATACCTTGAATGAAGTGGGTGGCATCTTGGGAGGAACCTATGCTCGTCTCTTTCCCCCCAGGGATCCCCTCTAAGACGGGCCTGCCTTTATTTAGCTCCAAGGCCATGTCCTCTGCTGGGGTAAGGTCAGCCTTTGGTGACCCACCACCCGTGCCTTGTCTGTGGGTATTCTTTTTCACTGCTAAAACAGTACAGACAATGTGTGAGCAGGCACCTTCTGGGTACAATATATGCTTGTGCTTTGTTAAATATTAGTCAGGGACCATACCATTCTGCAGAATGTTCTTGTATTTGATTTTGACCTGCTGCCATGTCCGTTTTGGCCCGTTCATGTTTAATCTACATCACACACACACACACACACACACACACACACACACACACACACACACACACACACACACACACACACACACACACACACACACACACACACACACACACACACACACACACACACACACACACACACACACACTCTTTATCACAAGAACATTTAATGGAGTCACACTGCAAAAAATGACTTGGTATTTTGTCTTGTTTTCAGTAAAAATATCAAAAAAAAAATAATCTTAAATAAAGATGTATTTTCTTGATTTGCTAAATGACCTAGCAAAATAAGTATAGTTTAGACAAAAAATATAAACTTTAAGTAAATGTGTGCTTAAAACAAGCAAAAAAAATTAAAAATCTGTCAATAATAATAAGAAAAATTCTCTTGAAATAAGTTTACTTTTTCCATAAACACTTAATTTTAGAAAAGTTCTCTTGTTTCACTGGCAGATTTTTTTGCTTATTTTCCTAGGTAATTTTGCTCAAGAAAATATTTAAGATTTTTTTTAGATATTTTTTTTTTTACTGAAAACAAGACAAAAATACTAAGTAAGAAAGACATTTTTGCAGTGCAGTGAGCAACCGACCTTGGGTCCTTTGAAAGGCGCTATATAAATTAAAGTGATTATTATTATAGCTCATCTATTTATTCAATTAAATTTTATTTATATAGCACTTTTCACAATTGTTTCATTCTGTCAAAGCAGCTTTACATTAATAAAAGCAGGAGAAACACACAAAAAAACGGTGGACAACATAAGAAGCAGAGTACAACGGCTAAGATTAAACCGTACTGAGCGTAGTAACGTTAAATAATAATGTAAGGCTTTAATAATAATTTATCATAGCTTTATACAGTGTGATGGAGTTACTTTACACAATTTCACTCATATCTGCAGTGCATTTCAATTAAAAATTTAACCGTTTCATAATTACAGTACAACTGCGTTTTTGGTTTTTGGAGATGTGAATTAAATATTTGAATTGTAATTGTGATGTCAACAGAAAACAGATCTAGACAAAATCTGCCCTCTCTCCTCCAGGCCAGCACGCGCTACTCCTTCTAACCCCTGGCTATCTGAGGTTCTCCGTGAACACCGGACCGAACTCAGGGCAGCGGAGAGGAAATGGCGCAAATCAAAAGACTCATCTGACCTGAGTATGTATAAATCTCTCCTCTCGTCCTTTTCTGCTGATGTTCATGCTGCAAAATCTTCTTATTTCCACAACAAGATCAACAGCTCCTCCAACGCACGACTACTCTTCAAGACATTCAACTCACTCCTCTGTCCACCTCCACCACCACCCTCCTCCTCCTTAACTGCCGATGATTTTGCAAACTTCTTCACCAACAAAACAACAACTATCAGCAGTCAATTCTCAGCTCCACACACACAGGAACCCAGACCGACCCCTTCCACAGCCAATACCCCTCTGTCCTCCTTTTCGCCGCTAACAGAGGAAGAAGTATCTACACTTCTCCTCTCCAGTCACCCTACCACCTGCCCTCTAGACCCCATCCCCTCACACCTTCTACAAGCCATCTCTCCCACACTTCTACCAGCACTCACACACATCATCAACTCATCCCTCCATACTGGCACCTTCCCTACAGCATTCAAGCAGGCTCGGGTCACTCCACTGCTTAAAAAACCAACGCTAAACACATCTTTTGTAGAGAATTACAGACCCATCTCTCTCCTACCATTCATTGCAAAAACACTTGAAAGAGCTGTTTTCAACCAAGTAACATCCTTCTTGTCTCTAAACAACCAGCTGGATGTCAACCAATCTGGCTTCAAGAAAGGGCATTCAACTGAGACTGCATTACTGTCGGTCACAGAAGCCCTACCGATTGCAAAAGCTGCTTCCAAATCTTCACTCCTCATTCTCCTTGATCTGTCTGCTGCCTTCGACACCGTGAACCATCAGATCCTTATGTCCAGCCTCTCATCACTGGGCATCACAGGAACTTCACTCGACTGGTTTGAATCCTATCTCACAGGTAGGTCCTTCAAAGTCGCATGGAGAGGCGAGGTATCCAGAGCACATCAACTGACCACAGGGGTTCCCCAGGGTTCAGTTCTTGGTCCCCTCCTCTTCTCCATCTACACTACATCACTGGGACACATCATACAGGCACATGGTTTCTCCTACCACTGCTATGCTGATGACACACAACTCTTCCTCTCATTTCGACCAGATGATCCCACAGTAGCTGCACGGGTCTCAAGCTGTCTGGCAGACATCTCCACATGGATGAAGGAACATCACCTGCAGCTCAACCTGGCAAAGACTGAGCTGCTCGTCCTCCCTGCCAATCCGTCTCTACAGCACGACTTCACCATCCAGCTTGATTCATCATCAATCACCCCATCAAGGTCGGTCAGAAATCTGGGAGTAACGTTTGATGACCAGCTGACCTTCACAGATCACATTTCAAAGACAGCTCGATCATGCAGGTTTGCGCTGCACAACATCAGGAAGATCAGGCCTTTCCTAACTGAGCACGCAACACAACTCCTCGTCCAGGCCCTGGTCATTTCTAGGCTTGACTACTGCAATGCTCTTCTGGCCGGACTTCCAGCATGTGCTACCAAACCTCTTCAGATGATCCAGAATGCTGCAGCTCGTCTTGTCTTCAACGAGCCCAAGAGGGCCCACGTCACCCCTCTGTTAATCTCTCTGCACTGGCTACCTCTCGCTGCTCGCATCAAGTTCAAGGCATTGACGCTTGCTTACAGATCTATCACAGGCTCAGCTCCCTCCTACCTTCACTCACTCCTACGAGCCTACATCCCCACCAGACGCCTACGATCAATCAACAAGCGACGTCTCGTGGTTCCATCACAGAAAGCCACAAAATCACTTTCCAGATCATTCTCATTCACAGTTCCATGCTGGTGGAACACTCTCCCCACCCTCATCCGGAATGCTGAATCCCTGACAACATTCAAAAAACAGCTGAAAACCCATCTCTTCCATGAGCACCTAAACCTTAAAAAAAAAAAAAAAAACCTTTCCCTTAAAATCCCACTTATCATGCTTATGCTACTCTGAATAATGCCTGAACTTCGTACTCTGAACACTTCTTGCGTTGTTGTCTTTTGCCTCTTCATGATGACTCGCTTAATTTAGTCCTGATTTGTAAGTCGCTTTGGATAAAAGCGTCTGCTAAATGACTAAATGTAAATGTAAATGTAAATGTAATTGTGATGTTTCAGCGGAGCGGTGAGTGTGTAATTGTGCACTACTTACGCATTCAGGCGGTCTGCAATACTTTGCCACGCTTTTTCTCTTTGCTTTATCACTGTGGCGGTGTTGCCTTTCTTCTTAATTATATCTTTTACCTCCTCGTATGCCTCCATGAGGATTTGTGCTTCCGACGGGGAAAAGTACGCGGCTCTAGTTGCCATGGTAAATCAGTTAATCTGTGATCTGTGGCGGGGTCTATTTGAGTGAGCCGTGAGCGCGCACCTATCCAGGATGGTTTCACCTGGCTTAATGAATCCGTGTCTGCTCATCCTGGCTTGGTCTTTGTGCAACCAATTAAGCCTGGACGCACATGGTTTGGCTTCATTGAGCTCAGCTGAGTCATTTATCCCGGATGTCTTAATTCTACTTTTGTGCAACAGGCCTCAGCTAATGAACAGAAGATTTTTATTATGTTCTGATACGTAAAACCATAAAATTATAAAGGGTGTCCTTTCTTTGTCCACATTATTGTGTGTGTGTGTGCGTGCGTGCTTTTCTCTCTGGTTTTGATATAGCCTCTATAGTTCAGTGACTGCTAATACAGCCATCGAGCAGCAGATGGTAGTAACAGGCTTTAGAGAACTTGTTAGTTATAAGTAAACCTCAAAGCAAGACAGGCAGATGATAATGAGACAAAATGGATCATTTTAAATACCTCTTTTTGTTTACTTTTGAAGTTGCAATTTTTCAAAGATACAAAAGTATCTTCTGTCAATTCAAGAGCTGTTGTAACTTAATTAAAAAGATCATTTGAAAACAACATTTATAAACACTTAAAATACCATTTAGAATTCATTTGTAATATTTCGGGCTCATAGGAGTCTAATGGACACATTACACATTCTGATTCGATTACACTGGTTGCTTCTCTAAATACTGCTATTCTTGCAATAGCTCTGTAAATATTGCCACACTATGCAAAACTACCCCCACTTCAGCTGGTCTACCTCAGGTCACTGAGGAAGTGACTACGTAAAAAAAAAAAAAGTAAAAAAAAATTAAGAAAGAAAAAATAAATGACTGAAATGACTAAATCCTTGCAAGCTCTGTCTTGTTTTGGACTCTCTTTGGCTGAATACATGTTTGCATGACTGCTGATATCAAGCACACTCCCTGCATTGTTCAACCCACCTCAGGAAATCATCTATAACCAACACCAATCGCTGTGAAAACAATAAGCCTGAAAGTCAACCCAATACTCAAAATGTTAAATAAAGCCCCTAATATAGTTATAGTCCTGTTTATGTGAGGTAAATTAATTCTTACTGACCATCATCATTAACAGTGTAAAGAGAATGTGATTTGATTAGTGTATTTCAGCATTATGCTGATGGCCAGCTGTAGCTAAATTGATTGTGAAGGCTGTCTGTGCGCTTCCTGTTTTGCAAGTGTGCTTAATGGACCAATAGTTGCTTGAAGTTTCCACTCTTGAGATAGAGACTACAGTATTGGCAAAACTGTCTCAGATGTATCAAAAGGAGTAGAGGACCTTCTTAAAAGGTAAAAAATATATTATATTTTGTCCAGACATCAGTTTTTTGAATGAATATACTTGCAGTGGACTCAAAACGTTTTATTATTATTATTATTATTAATATATTTGTTGAATATGTGTCTTTCATTCCAATGGATTTTGAAAAACTTTATATAATTATGAGTTGTCTTTTTCTGGCTCCTGCACTTATCCAAAGCATTAACTATAATAAAATATTGACCAAGCAATAATTCTTATATAAATTGCCTTCAAAAATCATACAAAACAATAACATAATTGACAAAAAAGGCTTGCTCATTCGTGTGTGTGTGTGTGTGTGTGTGTTTGTGTGTGTGCATATTTGTGTGTGTTTTCCCGGAAGATGGCAATATCCGAAATCCTTGTCCTTGTGGGGACATTTTTTTGGTCCCCATGAGGAAAATACTTTATAAATCATCATGTGATGTTTTTTGAAAATATAAAAATGCAGAAAGTTTTCTGTGATGGCTATAGGTTAAGGTTAGCAGATAGAATATACAGTTTTTATAGTATAGACATCATTATGTATATGGAATGTCCCCATAAAACATGGAAACCCAACGTGTGTGTGTGAGAGAGAGAGAGAGAGAGAGAGAGAGAGAGAGAGAGAGAGAGAGAGAGAGAGAGAGCTTTTAGCTTTTATTTTACTTGTTTAATATTATAAGTTTTATAAGTGTTTATAGCCCAAGTCATAGGTGTAGTGGCCCTATGTGCAATACATACCCACAGTGGCACACCTAAAAATAGATGCAGAATTATTTCTTAAAGTCTTACTAAAAAAATAAAAAATTCTAAACTCGGACAATTGTTGTTTGCTTACAATATCTGTAAATTTAAAATGTAATTTATTTTTTTAATTATTATCGTTAAAAAAATATCTGCCGACATTCGGACTGCCAACCAATCCGCAAACAGCCGCTGACTGATGTGCTGTTGAGGCTCCCGCAGAGGAGAAATGGCAAACAATTGAGCGCAGTTCACACAAAGAAACTTAATGAACATACAGCGGTTAAAAAATTAATGTGGAGTTTTTATATTTATAACATATGATATAATACAGTTAAGCAACATCACATGACCACGAGTGCTGAATACCATCACGATTGAAAATGTGACACTGATTTCATATAACAGTTCAATAAACAAGTAATTAATATCAAGTCACATACATTTTAGACACAATATTGACTGTTTTTGTTCTATTTGTGCAGCGAAAATAGTTTCAAACAAAGATCACAGCAGAACCACAGCGCATCTCACCGGAACACATAACCGCATTACTTAGTGATTCAGCGCTTTAAACGAATCGGTTGAGTCAAAGATTCAATGACCCCCTAAACAACTGCCTCATTCCTGAACAATTCAGCTGTTTGAACGAATCATTTGAATAAATGATTCAATAACTCACTCATCACCTCTACTGGTGGTTTAGTTTCATGTTTAGTAGCTATCATTCTTTCCAATATATTCAAAAAATATTTAAAACAATCTCATAACATTATTTAATGCAGTTGTCATTTTTTCAGTGTAAATTTATTAATTTGATTGGTAACAGCCATATAGTCTTATTATTCCAATTGAATTTATTGATCAAATTTAAGAATTTAAAATGAAAGGATTAGGGAGAAATGCTCTTTATAAAGGTTAAAATATCATAAATATGCAGATTTAAATATGTAAAAACTGACTGAACACTGATGAGAATATTGCTTCAGAATAAATTATTTTTACAACACACAAAAAACAAATCCTATTTTTTCAAGTGAATGACCGATTTACTTGTTTGAAGGACAAGCACATGAAAAGGCTTACTGTTGATCCCTGAGTTATATTTTATATGGGCCTAGTATTATGGTTATGTGAGTATCTGAGTATCTGAGAATCTGAGTATAGTTTTACACATCAGCCCAGTCTATTCTGTAAAGTTAGTGATACGCCGGGTCGGGTTTTTTTTTGCACATTAATCTGACTAAATGTGGCACACCCAGTTATTCTTCTGCACATCCAGAGACGGTTTTCTGGCTATACTAGTGAATTAACCTTATCAACATCATGAAATACTGTACTCTGTATTTTGTTCATTCTTATCATAAATAATAGCCATCTTGTGATAATAATGCATTATACACTTCGTAAACTGTTGTGATATGGATCTGGCTAATGTAGGTCACATTACTCAATAGACTGCTGTCATTGCAACATAGGCCTACAGTATATTGACCATCCACAGTGACAGCAATAGAGCATGACAGCTTCATAAATGTTTAACACCCACAAATGACAGATTGGTATGAATGCTCTGTGAATAATCTTTAATACCAATACCTTGATCTCGCTTTTATGAACAGGGTTCCCACTCATTTTGACCAATGATTTTCCATGTTTTACAGACATTCATGATTATGGGGTAATGTTTCTAAAATATATATATATATTTCAAAGTGATTACACTCACAAAGAGAAATTTCTAACACAATTAGAAAAATCTGAATATCCCCCCATTTCCCTGATATTTTTCCATTCATGAAGATTTCTACCTAATTTAAATCAGTGGATTTCTACTTATTTGCATGTAGATTATAAAAGTGTAAACTTGACAAGCTAAGGGGAAGGGAAATGACAGGCCAGATTCAAGCCTGCATCTCCATTACGAGCATATGAATTACCGACTGTGCCACAACTCAAGCAGCAGTGTCCTTGTTGTGCCACAAGTAGGCTAAGCCTTGTAAAAATGTGACAAACTAACAACCACCTTATATCTAAATGTGTGAAGACCATAGCACTTCACAATATATTTATACTATTTATAATCCTACAGTGACACTCATCTATGCAAAATAATAAAGCAAAGGAAATTACTCTGATCCACAAACCTCGCGTCATCGAATCTACAGGCTATCTAAATTTGGGTGAATCTCTTCTCCCGCAGCTCTCACCGCTGGGCTGATCTGCCAGTGCCTTGCACGCGCGCCATGGCTGATTTTTTCCTGAGCGCTGATTGCTGGAGTACTTCGCTCTCGTGCTCTCCTATTGGCTCTCAGGATGGGTTACCGTGAGCCAATGCGCTGAGAGGCTTGATGTACCAGCTGAACGATCGCTTGACTTTTGCAGTACAGCTGGACCGCGAAGGGGGCGTGCCGGTGCCGCAGTAAGCGACTGTTCGTCAGCGGGTTTTTAGTTATGGTGGTCGTCACGTTTTTAAATGAAGTTTAAAAGCACGTAGGAAAAACCTGTACTTGTTCAAACTATAGAAGAACAAACGTCTGTCGTTTGGGAAACAAACCACGGGTTTCAATGAATTGCACCAGGTAAGAATACAGAGTGCGTCATAGTGCAGCAAGGGGGTTTATCACTTCCTACTGATCGCTGGAAAAGATTACCTCTGAATATCACTTATAATTTAGATTCAATGTAAAATATAATTTTTACTTAATTAAATTATTATTTGGACATTGCCAATGTTAAGCTGTTCTTACTAGTATATGTTTATGTTGTAGTATTTTTTTAACTGCTGGAAAAATTGTAATAGCTGGTGATAATTGTTAACTGTCTTTTTCAATTCCTCTAGTATCTATAGATATTTGTAAATTCATCAGATACTAGTAGGCTATTTGTTCCAAAAGTGACTACTAGCCTGCTACTAATCTATTTGTCATTATACTTCATATTTCATTTACTAATAGTTACTACCCTATAGTCACAAGGTAACTATTCTATTCTATTTTTATTTTTATTTTAAACAAATTTTACCAGTGAACTCTATGGGGTTTCATACATTTCACTTCTATTCATGTCTAGACTAGTATTGCATATGTTGTTTAAGTATGGTACTTATTCTACTTTCTAGTACATATTCTAGTTTCTAGTCTCTGTTATAGCTTTACTAGTACTTGTTAGATACTAGTACTTATTTATGAGACACTGTCTATCCCAAATGTAACCAGTAATATTTCTTATTTGAAGTAATGACTAGCCAGATTGTCTACGTTATAGGTAAAAATCGCTGTCTATCCCACATGTAACCAGTAATATTTCTTATTTGAAATAATGACTAGCCAGATTGCATACGTTATAGGTAAAAATCAGACAAAAATGTAACTAGTAACAATTGAAATACACACTAGTGTCTAACAAGGTACTAGTGACTTTGAGTGAAAACTGGAATCGATATTTTAGTTTTGTATATTTTATACTTTGTTGCTTTTGGATTTATCCCAATTCTTAACTCTACATCTGGTATTTTTTCATATATTAAAAATAAATATTTTATAATTTGAAAAGCTTAAATCAACAGCTATGGTTATTTTATTTTTTTAAATAGCTTAATCTAGCTGCACAATAGTGGTTTTGTTTACTCAGTCTCTAAATTCTGGGCAAGTCTTTATGTGACTGTCACATCTCCTGCTTAATTGATCTTTGTAATGTTTTTCACCATTGTCTTCATGACAGGGTTCTGCAGATACTGAACCCCAGGCCAATGCCAAGTCCAATTATGCCTGTGGATGTGGCAATGAGAATCTGTCTGGCACACTCACCGCCTCTTCGCAGTTTCCTCAGTTCATATGAGGACTGCAAGTCCAGGTACTTAGTCAACCAGTACAAACCTCTGCGATCCTGCATCAGCTCCAAGACCGATGTGAACACTGCCAACCTAGGATGGAAGAGTCCCGAGACCAAAGCTAAAAAGAAAGTGGTTTTTGCTGACTCCAAAGGCATGTCTCTGACAGCAGTTCATGTGTTTAAGGAATTTGAGGAAGACCCCATGTTAGACCTGCAGTTTGAATTATCAGACCTGGAGGATGCCATTGTGGGCCTAAAGGCTGAGGAGAAGGAGAAGAATTTTATTTTGGACTTTCCTCAGCCTGCCGCAGACTATTTGGACTTCCGAAATAGTCTAAAGAAGAACCTGGTATGCTTGGAAAACTGTATAATTCAAGAGAGATCACTCACCGGCACGGTCAAAGTGATCAATGTAAGCTTTGAGAAGGTTGTCCATGTGCGAATAACATTTGATTCATGGAAAAGCTATGCTGACATTCCTTGTACGTACATGAATAATGTTTATGGATGCGAGGATGTTGACACCTTCTCATTTTCCATCGACCTTCCAAGTTCTGTGGCCCCACATGAGCAGATGGAGTTCTGCATATCCTACAAAACGCATGATACGACATACTGGGACAATAACGATGGGGAAAATTACAAGCTGGTACATACAGAGAACGACCCCAGCCAGGCTAATGTCACCCAAACGACGACAACAGATTTTAAGAATCAAGGCAAACGGCCAGAGATGGAGTTTGATCAGTTCGGGAGCCCGAGAACATCTAGTGGATTCTTCCCCGAGTGGCAGAGCTGGGGTCATATTGAGAACACCACCCCCTACTGGTGACAGTTCAAGACCCTCTGACGAATTTGAAGTAAATCTTGTAACAATGGCAAATGCAAATGGAGCGCTTGGTTCGTTTCAAAATTGACTTCTGAAAAGTCGAGTAGAGTAGAAAGAAATTAGCAATGACACCCTCAAAAGAAAACTCTTTTAGGCCATGTTTGTCCAAATTATTTCATTGTTGGTGTATGTTTTTGAGATACACATTTAGTTTAAAATTAGATGTTTGATCTCTGAAATTATGCAAATTTGAGACTAACCATGTTAACCATATGGCAGTTACTCAGAATGAAAAATGTTGGTTTATGTTATTTGTCTAATTTTGTAGCACACTATGTACGCTATTCTGTAGATCTGACATGAGGTAAACCAACAATTTTCATAACATAGATGCCTTCCTTTGTGTTGTTCTGTGATTAACTGTAATACAATGGCATCATTTCGGATATCTTTACAAATGTCCTTCTATAAAGTGAACAACTAGCACTTACTCTGAAATAGATTCTTCAAAACACTATTTTGTTACCTTGAGCTTGAAGGGTAATCATTTTGTTGTTACCCATCTGAAATCACTGAATTTTGGGAATCCTGCTTCTGAAATGTAACTGGACATAAATATGTAATTTAAGTCATCCTTAAAATGATGGAAGTCCTGTCATTTACTCAACTTCATTTCATTCCAAACCTGTATGCATTTCTCTCTTCTAGCACAAAAGAAGATAAAATATAATGATATATAAAGAAAGTAAATGGGGTAGAATATTGTTTTGGACCCCACTGACTCTCTTTGTCATTGTATGGACAAAAACAGTTCTTCAAAATATCTTCCTTAGTGTTCCACTGAAGGAATAAAGTTGTTTAGGTGTAAAGGTTTAAAGGTTTAGGAGTAAATTGACAGAATTTTCAATTTTGGGTGAACTGTCCCTTCAAGAGCAGCACTGCATAAAACACGTTATTCTCAAATTATGGAAGTGGAATAATCTGGTACAATATGAGATTGCTTCATATTGAAGTTTTTGTATCTCATTTGATAGTACCAGTTTATCGGTCACTTTTTAGTGCATGAGCATGATGCATTATAAGGGAGTCCATGAGAGATAATGATACCCATTAAGTGCTAAATCCCTGCTGTTGCACTTTCGATTTTTCCTACATCTGATCTACTTTTTTAAAGCTCCACTCTTAATGTATTTTACACTTCTTTCCTACAACATTTTTGCTGCTATGGTTTTTGTGTGTGCTGCATTGTGATTTATGACCCGTGGTGTGTGGAAACTCTCCAGTGTTATTTGGAGGATAGAAGATGAGGGACTTTTGGATGTAACTTTAAGGAGGTTGTAGTATGTGAGGAAGATTGGCTAAGGAGAACGATAATATTGAATGAGATTGTTGCCTTTTTCAGGATTATGTCCCCCCTTTTCACTGAAATAGAAAAATCGGTTGAGGTTGACGCCTTGAACAAAGGTGATGGTGGACTGTGATGAACTGTAAGCTGCTGTAATTGCGGAGAGGGATCATGTAGGTTGAATGTAAAAAGGGGCCTACACAAGCCACAGTGTATGCCTACATATTTTTCTACTGCAAAGAAAGATGTTTGTTTGAAAGAATGTTGTACTATACTCTGTCTTCCTATTAGAAATAAAACCTAATGTTTCTATGATGAATGAACTTCTGCTTTTTTTGTTTGTAAATATGGCATGTTTTACTTCCACTTCTTCAGATTAATACCATCACTCCACTATCAGAGTGAAATATAAGACGACTCAGAATATACAAATATTAACTTCCAGGCCTCTGGTTTAATGACTGTAAATGTTATGTTTTGGTTTGTATCTGCATGTTTTGACATTTTAGGGTCTATCAATCCTGAATGTGAGGAATAAATAGCTGTTTGCCTCAAAAAGGAGAGAGAGAAAAAAGGTGTCTAGTGAGCAGGTTGCCAGTTAGCACAAATTTGTTTAAATTAATGTAGAACACACGTCCAGTAACATACTGAGTGCTGTTAAGATCGCTGACAAACATTTGCTCCCATATCTAGGGGAAGTTCAGTTGGAAATAAACCAATTGTTTACTCTTGATATACACAATCATTTACCAGATGTTGTATAACATGATGTTTTTTTGTGGGAAAATGTCAGTGCAGCCTGTATGCTGGTGTTTAGCCAAATGTTTAGTTTTGGTATTGATGTTCAGTAATTTACATTCTTGTCCAGATATGATTTGCCTACTAATTTGACTAAAAACTGAATCCTGTTAGGTTTTTAAGTGTCACTCTGCACATTAAAAATTATATACCTAGTGGAAATATATAAAGTATAGGGTTAAAAAGTCTGAGACCACAATTTAAATCTGGGATTTAAAATCTAATTTAAACCTAGAAGTAAACTTGGAGAATATTTATTTAAGGTTCTGTAGCACTATGTCTTGGTCACTAATCAAATAAGTAAATTTGTGACATTGATCATGTGATTCTTTTATAAAGACATGTTTGAGGTAAGAAGACTAAAGTCATGCTGGAGTACACAATGATCAGGTTTTACACAAACTTGTGGAGTTCATCCATGCAGCTCCAGTGCTACTGTCATTAAACTTGCTGAAAAACTTGCTTAAACCCTGCTGAAAAATTCTGCATTGCTGGTCACCAGCATAAGGTATGTTTTGCATGCTAAGACCAGCATGGGATAATGGCTACTGGTTTGCTGGTCACCAACATGGGGGGCGAGAGTGCTGGTGAACTAGTGACATCAGCTCAGTTTTGCTTGAAAACATGCTTGTCCACCAGCTAGAACAACACTATACCAGCTCTATCCTGGACCAACATGGAATTCATGCTGGTTTATGCTGTATTTTTCAGCAGGGAAGACAATGTCAATGTATTAATTCAACCTTTCACTGAAATTGCACAACAGATACTATATGGCCAATTTTTTATAATGCAAAATATGTTGCAATTGCATAATTTTCACATGCATCACCTCATCAAACCAATAAGCAAAATCTGTGGTGTCAGGATTATGCACTCTGATGAGTCATAGTATTATTATTCTTGAAATCAAAAAAAGAAGTTGCAGAGCTTTATCGTCAGTTAGTAACTCAAAATTATGTGAAGTCATAACCCTAGAGGGCTTACTATTCTACAACATGTTTGAACCAAATTACAAACGAGCAGCAAAGCATTATTTCACAATCATGGCATTGTGTTCAGTGTAGGTGATGCAGTAATTTAAATCGTGTGGTATAAGAAAAAGAACACTATGGGGAGGCATTCTGTGTAAAAGGGCCCTTTCAGTAAAGAGCTGGCACTGTGCTCTATTACAGGCTTCTTCCATTAGAAGCATCACAGCAAACCAGACTTCATTAAACCAGAGCTGCTGAATCTCATGATCCAGAATCATTAAACTTCTGCCACAAGATGGAACAATAGTTACTTTATATTGTGTACAAATAAGTGGTATAGAATATTAGCATTTTTATAGGGTATTGCGGTGTAGAGGTTAAAAGCTCAGGGCTAAAAGCCAGAAGGTTGCTGGTTTGATTAACATAAGGATTGACCTATGAATTGTTGCCATGTGCCCTTAAAACAATTACTTCACACAGGCTGCTAAAGGGGAGATAATCCTCATAATAAGTTTGCTGTAAGATTATCCTCGTAATAAGTCTGTTGCATTAAAGGGATAGTTCACCCAAAAATGAAAATGCTGTCCTCATTTACTCACCCTCATGTTGTTCCAAACCTGTATGATTTCCTTTCTTCTGCTGAACACAAAAGAAGATATTTTAAAGAAGGTTGGTAATTAAACAGTAGCTGGTCCCCATTGACTTCCATAGTATTTTTTTTTTTTCCTACTATGGAAGTCAATGGGGTCCATCAGTCATTTGGTTACCGACTTTCTTCAAAATATCTTCTTTTGTGTTCAGCAGAAGAAAGAAAGTCATACAGGTTTGGAACAACATGAGGGTGAGTAAATGAGGACAGCATTTTCATTTTTGGGTGAACTATCCCTTTAATCAGATGATTGACAGTGCTTTAAGCTAATTATATGGGTTTATTACTGAAGTACAGACCTGATTAATGATAACAAGCCCTCCACATTACATCAACTAGTCCTGTCATTCTCATCCTATCGTTCTGACATGTTGCTACCCTGATATATTCTCGTGGGTATTTACCTGACAATTTTGCAAAAGACTACAGATCAGTCTGTTGATTTAACAGTAAAACACCACCATTAGCACCTATTTATCTAAGCCTCTTTATTAACACACATATTTGGTCTATACTGTATGTAGAATAATGATTCAAATAATGAATGCCTAGGTATATTAGCATGTGCTAATAATAGGTACCTGGAGTTCAACCAACTAAATGTCAACCTCTCTCACAGTCTCTTATCTGTAACAGGTCTTAAAACTTAATGTAGAGATTTTTCGGAAGTAGGCTATGCCTGTTAAACCGACAGCATTGTGGCTCTCTGATTAAACATGACACACTGGCAAACAAGTGCCTGATTAAAATTCCAGCTTTCGTTATACTGCTTGTCTACCACAAATAATTTCAAGTAAACAAGTATATTTCTTCACTAAGAGATTGTATAAAAATGATAATAAATCCAGGTCAATAGCAATACATAATGTGTGGCCGTTTGGCTACTTTGTCACCTTAATTTCTATAGCGTTTTTTATAATACAGATTGTTTCAAAGCAGCTTTACAGTGATAATAGGAAATTAATGCAACAAAGATTGTTTTGGCTGTACAACAGCTCTATAATAAAGTCAATGTTCAGCTTAACGAAAAATAAGTTTATCCAAGTGTTCTATTAGTATACTTCTTTTAAACTAAAAATAAGAAAGTATACTTTCAGTCTACATTTTATATACTTCTTAAAAATATACTTTATGTACTTCTCAGAAATATACTTAAAATTACACTTAAGTGTACTTGACTTATACTGAGAGAAAAGTCCAAGTATATTTGTACTTGTACTCAATATTTTGATCGAGATATATAAAATTATAAAACTATAATTAAGTATTCAAAGTATAGCTTGGCTTGTAGTTGTGTTAACCCTTATGATCGAGAAGTCTATTATACTTTTTTTTTTTTTTACATAGTTTTTCATATACAGTCTTATGAAACGTACGTTGTTTGAAAATATTGATTAGAATATTGATATAAAACAGATATGTTTCTAATTATGCGTATCTGAATAGGCTAGTCCACTGGTAGTGTATAGGAATTTACTCCAATTCTACTTTCCCCCACCATTGACTGAATATTCCAGCTATCCATGTTTTCACTGTTATACAGTAACAGTATACAGTTATCATCTCCATGTAAACTTCAAAAAAGGGAATCTAGTCTAGTCTAGTTAACACGGTGTCTGCTGACACTTCAGGGCTGAGTTGTGGTCGTCTAGGCACAGGTCCTTCATCTGATCTGGATACGGCCTGGGTCCGGCTGACTACGGTAAACCTCTGGATAAACAGAGAGACTAATATTAGCGTAGATGCCATTTGTCTTATTCATTTACTTAAAGAGTAAATCAGGTGTTATGGGAAGTGTTCCTGGTTCCGGCTGACCTAATTTATGCAGTCTAACAATCATTTTACATGATTTGAATTATAGAAATTGATGATGTGTTATGTGTATGCCAGGTTAAAGAGATGTGTTTTAGACGTGAAGGACTATAATGTGGTAAAAGCTCGCTCAAGTACTGGGAAGCTAAATCGCATTTAATGCTTTGTAAGTAATAGTAAGATTTAAAAATGTATACAATGTTTAATAGGGAGCCAATGCAGTGTTGATCATCCATCAAGTGTTACACAGTATTCTAGGTTATTACGTGCGGTGGTTTTTGGTCCAATAATTAGAATCTCTGTTTTTTCAGAATTAAGTAGTAGGAAATTATTAGTCATCCAATGTTTTATATCAGCTACTGTATGCATCATGTCAATTTTGTGAATTGGTAAGTTTCGTTGAGGCACGAAGAAATATAGACCTGAGTATCATCAGCATAACAGTGAAAGCTAATGCATGCTTCCTAATGATATCTCCCAATAGCATGTACAGAGTGAAAAGCAACGTTACCCTAGTACTGAGCCTTGAAGTACCCCATACTGAACTTGATTGATATGACACCTCTTCGCTTACTGCTACAAACTGATAACGTTCAGATAAGTATGATTTGAACCATGCCAATGCAATTCCTCTAATGCCAACATAATTTTTGAGTCTATTCAAAAGAATGTTGTGGTCGATAGTATCAAATGCAGCACTAAGATCCAGTAACACTAACAGAGAGATACAACCACAATCGGTTGATAAGAGCAAATAATTTTTAACTCTAATGAGAGCAGTCTTAGTACTATAATATGGTCTAAATGACTAGAAATCCTCACAGATTCCATTTATTTCTAAAAAGGAACATAGTTGTGAGTATACTGCCTTTTCTTAGCCTGACGTCGTCATACTCAGATTCTAGTCAGAATATGGCCGTTTCTCAATATGCATTCTTGTCTGTACTTGTGTTCTTGTGGATTTGTGAAACGTCATCAGTCGCTGCCCAAGTACTGTTCCAAATCAAAGTTCACATCTAGCCAAGTCCAGTTCAAATCCCCAGATGTGTTCTTGATCCGCCCCTTTTATCGAGGATGCATCGAGAGGTGACTTGTGCCAGAGCCCGTCTACGGAGAGCCTTGGCACTTCCTATTAGCCCCATTGTATCGATCTTGGTTGCAGTTCCATTAGAATTCTACTGGAGGTGATTGTGGGCGAGCGCAGACTGAATGGGAGTCTATGGAGCTAGATGGCTAAATGTATCTTTTCTCCTGCTTGTCGTTGAATCAACGTAGATTTTATTGTTGATTCCGCAAGTTCAATATAGATTATAGTCCAAAAGTCGAATGAATGAGTACTTATGTCCTTTCAATTTCTTACAGGTTGGACCGTTGTTGGCCGGAACACGCTAGCATTCTGCTAATGAATGCTGATTGGTCAGTGACGGACTTGCGACTGATTACGACCAGAGACCCTGTTTGATGGCACCTGAAGCTAAAGCAGAATCATTATCTTAAGGAGGACTTTCTGTCAAAGTTAATTTTTGTGTACTGTATTTATATTTTCCTGCGGGCACTTTTATTTTCATATCGTATATGTATTGTAAAAAGTACATGGGTATAAATGGAATTTGAGTGTTTTTTCTATTCTTGTGTTAATTGTTCAATGTGTATACATGGTACGGTATGACAACCTTAAATAATCCAGTCAATATCCCGCTCAATAACATTTCATTGATCATAGCATAAATTAGAAATAAAGATTGAAAATGCCTCGTAGGTAGGGGTGTGCGATATCACGATTTTTGATCGTGGACGATTAAAATGTCTCCATGATCTGCTTTTGAAGAAATATAGTAGTATCGTGGATTCTATGCTGTTCTGACGCCTCTGTCCCAATACTGTACAACGCGACGTATATTCAGATAAAATGTTAACACTGAGGAACGGGACACTGCAGTTCACAAAAGTTCATCATTTTCATGTGCTTTAATGCCTTGTCGGTTAAACATTTAATTTGCGTGCTGATGCGCTGTTCTAATGTGCGCGTACTAATTTGAACTAATTCTGAGCGCATACAGGTGAAGCTCACAGGCACTAAAAGCCTGTCTAACAGCGCCTATTACTGGACTAAGTTATCTTTCGAGTGTTATTGTGCTAATACTGTCAAATACACACAAGGTTTACATAAACAAAGCCGGTTATGTCTAAAGTGAAAGCAAACAGAGAAAATTGAGAGAAAATCTGCTTGTCAAATGCGTGTATATTAGACGCGTCGCGTGCAGCTCTTACCCCTCATTTACACTGCACACGTCTGCGTGCATTATGTCTGCAACAAGGTTTTATTCCGTCCTCCACGCAGTGCCAACTCACACCAGGAGCACTTCAGAAGCGGAGCGACTGGATGCGCGAGACCACGTGATTTGCCTGTCCGACGTGGTTTTTCTTGATTTTTGGGTTTCTACCATACAGTCAGAGGCGGACAGAGTACACAGCTTCATTACTTGAGTAAAAGTACAGATACCCCTTGCTAAATTTTACTCAAGTACAAGTAAAAGTACTACAGTCAGATGTCTACTTAAGTAAAAGTACTGAAGTACTTGTTTTTAAAAGTACTTGAGTATCAAGAGTACAAGAGTACATTTTCTAAATATTGCATTACTACTGCCACAGTGCTTACATTGGAATCAGAGCAAACATTTGAAGCGAAAACTATCATTAAATTGTACAGAAAATTGAAATAGTCTGGCGAGGTGGGGCCACGGGTTGGCACATTCCCGGGAGCGATATTTTTTTCCCAGGATGGTAGGGGAAGACTCATGAATATTCATTAGGGAAGTCATCCCTGATTGGTCTGATGGCCTACCCCTAAACCTACCCATCACTGGGGGTCTTATGACCTCCCTAACCCCACCCCTAAATCTACCCATCACTGGGGGTCTTATCACCTCCCTAACCCCGCCCCTAAACCTACCCATCACTGGGGTTAAGACCAATCAGGGATGACTTCCTAATGAATATTCATGAGTCTTCCCCTACCATCCTGAAAAAAAAAAAATTGCTTCCCGGGATGGACCTGCTGCGTCTTCATCCATTGTTTCATCCATGGTTTCATCTCTTATCTAAATCTGACCATGGAGTTGACTTTGGCGGAAAGCTGAAGGTGATTGCTGATAGGCTGTCCCAATCAGTGGCGCCTGCACAATCCAATCACGTTTGAGAGGGAAACAACAAATGTAGGGTTTCTGAGATTTTTCTTTTTTCCTTTTTTTTTTTTTTTTTTTGAAGAAGTAACGGGTACTCACGGTTATGGATAGAAATGTAGTGGAGTAAAGAGTACAATATTTGCCTCTCAAATGTACTTGAGTAAAGTCATGAGTACTCCCCAAAAATGATACTCGAGTAAAGTACAGATCCCTCAAAATTGTACTTAAGTACTGTACTCAAGTAAATGTACTCCGTTACTGTCCGGCTCTGCATACAGTCTATGGTTTCTACCAAGGATATTGGTGTGTAATACATTTGGGTTTTTGCACAGGGTGTTTATTTTGAATTTGACAATGTTTTTTTTTACTTTTATTTTGTATTTCCGGTGCGACTTGGACGCGAGTCCGTCAAAAATAGACTAGGCGCCTATATTTAGCGAAGCGGCGCGGAGAGCCGCTTCTGGGAAGCTTCTGAAACGCGCCGCGTCGCGGCCGGTGTAAACACAAGCATTGACTAGAATGGGCGCGATCAGCTCCGGTAGCCGTGTCGCAGCCGTAATGCGCCGCAGACGTGTGCGGTGTAAATGAGGGGTTATGGTGTGTTCACACCAAACGCGAATTTAATTGTTTGCGCGAGTAGATTACATACAAAGTCAATGCAAAGACGCGAATAGCCGGGCGGCGCGAATGACGCGAATTGGGCGACGCATTTGCCGCGAAAGCTCGATAATCGCCTCAATCGCGTCTTCCGCGCAAGTTGAAAAATTTCAACTCGAGCGGAAGATTCGCATGACGCTTTGTTGCGCAAGCCAATCAACGAAGAGCTCATTGATACGTCCGCTGGAAGCGGCTGTCATCCACATAGATATCATATATAAAGGCTAGATGTCTTATGGCGCAGTCACTTCCGGCATCATCGTTCGGCCATCTTGTCACAGTGCTCTGTGCATTAAGGTGAATGATCAGCACGCACACAAATCCTCTTATCTCGCTGAAATCTTGACGGATTTACAAACGGTTTGGTTTCTTACAAACGGTTTGGTTTCTTACAAACGTTATTAACGTGGCTATAATTCCGAATGCTTGAACATGTATGTTATAATTTTTCATATGTATGCAGTGTATGTATGCAGTGTCATAACTACATCTCTGACGTTTATAACAAACCAAACCGTTTGAAAATCGGTAGAAAAATGAGCAAGTTATGGTTATTTAAAAGTACATGCACCATTGAAGTAGTGAGCGAGTACACTGTGGCAAGATGGCCGCCACGTGCGGACGTCGACCTCCATTGGCCAGCAGTGCGCACGAGACATCTAGCCTTTATATATGATATCTATGGTCATCCAGGCGCAGTTCCTGGAGAAGACGGTGAAATTCACCGAGTTGAGTGCGCCTCTGGATGGTGCTGTGAACCCAGACACGTCGGCGTTTTGCTTTCCTTCGTATTTGGGACTTCCACAACAAGTACAGAGCAGCAATATCTTTTATTTCAGACATGACGGAAACATATGGCAGAAAGAAACTGTGTTGTTGTTGTTGATGATGATGATGATGATGATGATGATGATGATGATGACACTCCTTTTCGCGGGATGTTTATTCGCGAGTGACGCGGACGCGCGAATGGACACAAAGTGGTCAAGCGTATAACTAGACGCGATAGATGCGAATTTGACGCTCTATTCGCGTTTGGTGTGAAAACACCATTAAAGAGGCAGCTTAGCCTAATAGTAAACATGCTGCCGCTTGTCCTTAAAGAGATAGTTCCCCCAAAAATATATACTATGGAAGTCACTGGGGTACATCAACTGTTTGGTTACCCACATTCTTCAAAATAACTTTTATTTTCAAAAGAAGAAAGGAACTTATTCGAGTTTAAAACAACTTGAGAGAGTAAATTATGACAGAGTAAATTTTGGGAGAACTATCCCTTTAATGATGATGTTTTATTAACAAAGTTCGGGAGGAGCAGGTTCAGATAATTAACCAAATTATGCACAGCTGGAGATTAATCAGTAATCAACTCAATGACAGAGTATAAATTCACAGCAGACCTATCTCTGTTCATTGAAAGTTTGTCAGCATCCCTCCTCCACCCCATCTCCTCACTTCCAGTTCCATCTACACTCACCAACTGGGGGGAGTACTCTGGGTTCGGGCCTAACTCCGAGCTCGGAGCCCTCTCCCCGGACAGCACGCCAAATACGCATAAACCTATTGTACTAATTATATGTAGATGTGAACTCGTGAATTAAACAACAAAACGCAAAGAGGAAATCACTCACTGCTCTTGACTGTGAACTTAAATAGCTTTTAAGTATCAATGTATAATTTATACTTAATCTTCCTATTAGACTTTGGCCGTTTCTCAGTATGCGTTCTTGTCTGTACTTGTGTTCTTGTGGACTTGTGAAACGTCATCAGTCGCTGCCCAAGTACTGTTCCAATTCAAAGTTCACATCTAGCCAAGTCCAGTTCAAATCCCCGGATGTGTTCTTGATCCGCCCCTTTTACCGAGGATGGATCGAGAGGTGACTTGTGCGGACTTGAGACAGCCAGGTATCCCAGAATGCATCTCACACCAACCAGCAAGCATCAATAGCAGAGGAGAAACCCCGCGTAATTTAAAAATACTGCTGTAATTGTGTCACGAAATTTAGTTTTAAGAGTATTTCAGGCAAGAATGTAGTTGTTTAAAACTCAAATATGTGGTTTATTTATAAAGATAGCGCCTATTTTACAATTTTATCCAACGTTTTCGGAGTTGTGAGATCCAGGTGATCACCGGGCGCTCAGTGCTCATATACCCCGCCCGGAACAGCCCTTCCTCGGCTAGTCCTTCTGGCGTTTGCCGCTGGCTCTGATGTCTCTAGTCTATAACTTGTAGCCTATAGTCTAGTCTCGAGATAATTCGTTCTTGTGTTTATCTAACAGGTGCTCTTTGGTCTCTTTAATCTATAATTTGTTCCCTTGCAAATCTTTTGTCTGAGGGCAAAGTGAAGTTTCATAACTTTATATATTTAGGTTATTTAACTTTAACGTTGTAGCCTACTAGAGAGGTGACTTATGTTTTACTGAATCGTTTGCGTTATTTCTTATTGTATAGCTTCTTATACCTTTTAGGCTACTTATTCTTTTATAATAGCTATTATTGATCATTAAAACTGACATTTAACAAAAAGGGTTTTGTCATTTTATTTTATATATTTAAAATATTTATGTACATTCTCTTCACTCTGTGTAGGCTACATGTATAATAAAATAAAATTGCACAACCCTGTCTCTTTTTGTTAAATGACAGTTTTAATGATCAATATTATAATGTTTCATATTTTTTTAAATGAAAACAAAAAAAGGCAGGGTTGTGTTTTATAGTTCGTGTGAAGATAATCATCGTAGCTACTCGTTGCCTGAACTGAACCACATTTGTGTGGCTATTAATATGTTTAAGATTTTTTATGAAAAGAGGCAGAGTGGTATTTTATAACATATTTTGTTTTATTGTTGCCTAAATATACATAACCAGCCAGAGCGAGCTGAGTGACACTATCAAGAACCCTGCTGTTCCATTTGCAGAATTACCAGACTTTAGTCCTTCCGTCCTCGGGAGTTCGTTCTCCTGAGTTGAACTTGGCAAGTCCGAACTACCAAGGATGCAAGTCCTAAGTCTGCGTACTTGGTATTGAGAAACGGCCTATGAGTCTGATATGGGCTGTGATTATGGGGCGTGTTTCAACCGAACCAGGAAAGAATATGCCTCTGCACTCAATTGGATAGACCTACAACCAATCAGAGCAACGGAGTATGTTTTTCATTCATGTGTCCGATCGACAAATGCTTTGATCGCGGTTCTCTGTTCCTCTTTTCAAATTAATGCGCTGTCGATATCTTCTATAACAGACGCGATGGCGGAATCAATCTACACATGATGTTTTATAAACAAAGTTCGGGAGGAGCACGTTCAAATAATCAATCCAATCAGCTTGTCATCAAACAATTACCGTCTACCCTATCAGCATGAGAGGAGGCATATATTTATTCACTCTGTCAACTCACCTAACATTCCTTGACAGTTTTCAGCATCCCTCCACTGCACTCACTCTCGGCTTGTTCTTCCACAGCCTGGAATACGGGGGGAGTAGCCTACTTTGGTTTCGGGTCGAATACCAAGCCCGGAGCCCTCTCCTCGGACAGCACGCCAAATATGCATTTATTTTATCTGACTTATTTGTAAGTGTGAACTTGTGAAATCTCAATTCTCCAGCGGCAGTCATCTTTGTTGTAAACGAATTCAACCCAAGCGCTCTTTGGTGACTGTTGATCATCTGTCCATTAAAGTATAAAGCCCGGCCTGACAATTTGATTGGTCCGAACAGCTTTTGTTCAGGCATAATAGCTCCTCAACGGATCAAGTCCAGACCGAACTTCCCGACCTAAAAATGTTGTGGGCGGGACTAAGTTCGGCTGGCATCCAGGCTAGCCTTTTCTAGTATCTTTGACAGAAAAGGTAGATTCAAGATCAGCCTGTAATTGACTAATTCTGTAGGATCAAGTTGTATTTTTTAATAAGCGGCTATTTAGCCAGATTAAACGTTTTCGGTACATATCCTAATGACAAAGATGAATTAATCATATTAAGAAGAGGATCTATGACCTCTGGAAGCATCTCTTTCAGTAGCTTAGTCGTAGTCATCTAACACACATGTTGTTGATTTAGATGATTTAACACGTTTAGACAATTCTTTCTCTCCTATAGCAATGATGAATGAATGGATTTTTTTCCTCAGGGACAATACAATGCACTGTCTGATGTGATACTGTAGTAGACGGTTGCATGTTTATAATTTTCTCTCTATATAATATTATCAACCTTGCAAGTAAAGAAGGTCATATAAAGTCATTACTCCTGTGCTGTTTGGAAATGTCTGGGGTTGAAGCTTTATTTCTCGTTAATTTTAGCCACTTTATCAAATAAATACCTAGGGTTGTATTTTTCTTTTTCTAAGAGGGTCGAAAAATAAGCAGATCTAGCAGTTTTTAAAGGGGATGTCTAATGCTATTTCATGCATTCTGACTTATTTACACTGTTAAAGAGTTGGATTCTCGTGCTGAACATGACCAAAGTAAAAAAAAATAAAAAAAAATGTTGGACGTATGACGGAGTATTTCTGTGCCAAATATACTCCTTCAGGATTTCTATAGGAAAAAAGTTTAGAGTATGGCCTTGTATGATGTCATAAAGGGCGTAATTCCTTGTATGGGCACTTCTCCTGGAAGAGCACTTGCACTCATAAACGTGAGCGACGGCACACATAAACGTGATCGAGGGCAAGTAGAGTAACACCCATCAACGTGCTTCGTTCATGTTACGGAAGCCATAGGCAACGCTGTCATTTTGATTTTAGACCACGAAATCAACAATGTCACCAAAGAAGTGTGTTTTTGGTTATGAGGGAAATATAACCTTGTTCAGTTTCCCAAAGAACCCAGTGTTAGGGGAACAGTGGATGCATTGACAGTGACACAAATAAGGGGGAAGAGGATTCGCCATCTCTTTCCCCAGCATATGAGGAGCTGGTGGAGGTGATTACTCGCGCTGTAGATAAATTACATATTGAATGGCCAGCCGAGAAAAGAGGCGCTCGTCCCAAAAGCAAATTAGACGAGCGCTTCCTCCCATCTAATGTTTCACTTCCATCACGATGCCTTCCATTTTTTTCTGATCTGCAGAGTGAGCTGTCTAGATCGTGGAATAAGCCATACTCGTCCCGTCTTTTCAGCCCCCAAGTTCACGTATATTCACAAATAAGGGGGTTGAAAGAGTATGGCTATGGGACGATGCCACGGGCAGAACAGACGCTTGCGAGCAATCATCCCTGAAGGCCTTGGCTTTGCCCACTAAGCCATTGAAAACAACATCTAATCTAGTGGGCAAAGCATATACGGCAGCAGGTCAAGCCGGAGCCTGCCTTCACACTATGGCAGTGCTTCAAGCATATCAGACTGACCTGCTGGGAGATTTGGACAGAAGTGAGGGGGTGGGGCCCTATGAAATTCGAGAACTTCGTCGGGCCACAGATTTATCTCTCAGGGCTACTAAGGAGACTGCCAGAGCAATTGGGCGGTCTATGGCAGCCCTTGTAGCCACTGAGAGACACCTCTGGCTCAATCTAGCAGAGATAAAATAAAAAGATAGAGCTTTTCTGCTAGATGCTCTTGTGGATCCTTCTGGCCTCTTCGGCGATGCCGTTAATTCGGTTGTCGAGAGGTTCCAGGAAACTAAGAAGCAGGCAGAGGTTTTCAAAAAATTTCTCCCTCGCCGTGTCCAACCCCTTGGGGCTGCTGGGCGTGAGCAGCCCCAGCCGTCTAGCTCCTCATATGTCTCCTCATACACAGCAAAAGGATAGTGTTGCGTCTCATGCCCCTCCGCAAAAATATTGGAAACAGACACAACACTCTCAGCCGAAGCCTTCTAAGTAGAAGCCGGATCTGAGGACCGTTCTTCAGGCTAAGAAGGCTTCGACTCAAAAGAAAAGGTCCTGACGCCACCAGCGTCAGACCAGTGAGGGCAGCCCCAACCGGGATGGAATGGTGTACACCTCAGTATACGGTGACCGTTCCATCTCGGTGCCCTCAGGGGGCCGTTCTGCCAACCCCACCACCCTTGGTGTCTCGGGGCGCAGCGTACTCCAGCGAGCTTCTGGCGCAGTGTCAACTCGACATTGCGTCAGACTTGCACCTTCTGAGGGGGGTTCAAAAACAGTCAGTTCAGGTGTTTCCTGCCAGTATGCTTCAGGTCCCCGAACTGGCTGTCTCAATTACACCAGAGGCCAGCCTCGAGAGGCTGGTTCCCTTAGTAGATTTTCTGGCAGAATGGAAAAATCTTCCAAACATATCTCAAATGGTCCTGCAGATAGTAGAAAGAGGTTACAGAATCCAGTTTGGTTCTCGTCCACCACGCTACAACCACGATAGTGCATCCCGAGCAGGCTCTGGTAATGGAGCAAGAGGTGAAAGCTCTGTTAGCAAAGGAGGCTATAGAGCAGGTGTATTCAATCAGGTTTTTACAGTCGTTATTTCATTGTTCCAAAAAAGGATGGAGGATTGCGTCCCATACTAGATCTTCGTCGTTTGAATCGTACAGTTCAGAAACTCAAGTTCAAGATGCTGACACTCAAACAGATCGTGACTCAAATCAGATTCGAGGACTGGTTTGTCACGATAGATCTGAAAGACGCATACTTCCATGTCTCCATCCTCCCTCAGCACAGGAGGTTCCTGAGGTTTTCTTTCGGGGGCAAAGAATACCAGTATCGGGTACTTCCATTTGGTCTAGCTCTATCACCCGGCACATTCACGAAGTGCGTAGATGCAGCTCTGGCCCCGCTCAGGCTGCAGGGCATACGCATTCTGAATTACATAGACGACTGGCTGATTTTAGCGGAATCAGAACAGTTGGCGGTTCGAGATGTCGTCCTCGCTCATATGCAGAAATTGGGGTTGAGGCTCAATGCCAAGAAGAGTGTGTTTTCTCCAGTACAGAGGACCACTTTTCTTGGTGTGGTCTGGGATTCGGTCACGATGCGAGCCGTTCTATCGCCCGCTCGTGTAGCTGCTATCCTCACAGCCACAAAAGAGCTAAAGCTAGGCCAGTCACGCACTGTGAAACAGTTCGAGAAACTGTTAGGCCTCATGGCAGCAGCATCCAATGTGATACCCTTTGGCCTGCTGTACATGAGACCTTTGCAGTGTGCATTATGCAACTATATGCATTGAAATGGAGAGTTTTCACTTCTTGGTGTCACCAGCGTCAGTGGGATCCGGTTAACTGTTCAGTTAATACAGTACTTGAGTTTCTGCAAGATCGCTTTGCATCAGGTTTATGTCCATCCACCCTTGAGGTTTATGTGGCGGCCATTGCGGCTTTCCACGCCCCGGTGGGTAGTACATCTTTGGGTCGAGACCCCCTGATCACACGTTTCCTTCGTGGCACTTTGGGGCTGAGGCCTGCAACTCGCACTAGGGTGCCGGCTTGGGACCTTTCAATAGTTCTAGAAGGCCTGTCTGGGGCTCCCTTTGAGCCCCTAGATTAGGTTTCAGAAAAATGTCTTACATTTAAGACCATCTTTCTGCTAGCTATTTCATTGCTCAAAAGAGTCGGAGACCTTCAGGCCCTTTCGGTATCTCCCACCTGCCTTGGGATGGTTAAGGCTTTCTTATACCCTAAACAGGGATACGTCCCTAAAGTACCGACCAATATTCAGAAGCCTATTGTGCTGCAGGCTTTCTGTCCTCCTCTGTTTACCTCTTCGGACCAGGAAAAGCTGAACCTCTTGTGTCCAGTACGAGCAGTGGACACTTATGTTCATCGGACTTCTCCGTGGAGAAAATCCAATCAGTTATTTGTCTGCTTTGGATCACCCAAGAAAGGTCTTCCAGCCAGCCTCTAAGCAAACAGTTAGCAAGTGGATAGTTGAGGCTGTTTCTCTTGCTTATGAGTCCTCTGACCAGCCGTGCCCTTTGGTGGTCAGAGCTCATTCCACTAGGAGTATGGCAGCCTCTAAAGCCTTATTATCTGGGGTTTCTCTCCAAGACGTTTGCGATGCAGTGGGTTGGTCCTCACCGCTCACATTCGTGAGGTTTTATAGCCTGGACCTGGATGCTGCCCCAGGGTCTCAGGTGCTTAGTGTTAGTTCTGACAACATGCTGAAACTCAGGCATTTGTAAGTTTGGCGATTTGGGTATTCTCGTTCCCAAAGCGTCATCGACGCATCGCGAGTTCCCTCGAAAGGGAACGTCTCAAGGTTACGACTGTAACCCTAGTTCCCTGAGTAGGGAACGAGACGATATATATATTATTTATATATTTCTATTTCCACCAAAATATTTATCTAAACATAGACCTCTATGAATGAATTATTAACTGAATTAATAATACATTTATAAATGTGTTCAGCATTCTGCAACAAATATTTTTCGGATTTTCGACTATTTTAAGTCGTAAAAGTGAGCAGGATTTATTAAAATGTTAATTGAAATCCGAGCTATATTATTTGTTCATCTCTATTATATCTGTTTTTTATTTGTTGATCAATTACATTTTTACCCTTAAATGGGTGAAAATGGTCTACTTTTGGGGAATTTATTACAAAGCCCCTAAAGGAACATGAAAAAAAAAAAAAATGGAATGGGAGGGGGAATATACCTGTATATATATTTCAATACTTTTGCATTCTCTCGCAAAAGCTTTGTAAAAAAATTTTACAACTATATTTCAATGCAAATGCAAAATGTAGGAGGAATGCAGCGTTTTGGTAAAATAATGCAAAAGTTCTGAGAGCAAATGCAGAATTTCTAGGGGGAAAGTGGCTTCATGGCTCCAGAGACGTCCTATACAATTCTGAGGCCCATTTCAAAGAGAAAGTTGGAGGTAAAAAAAAAACAAAAAAAAAAAAAAACTACTGTATTCAATGAAACTGCAATTACTTTATTATCTCTGCTGTATGTTTACAATGTTATCTCATTTTATCTCAAAGTTAATCAATTTTCACTCTTAATAGTCTATTTATAAACACATTGTCAGGCTTTGTCTTATGGAGAAAGAGGACTCAGATGCAGAATGACCAAGATACTGAATTTTATTGACAAGGCACAATAGTGATGGTTAGGAGTGAGGATGATCCAAACAGTAGGACAGGGCAGTCAACAGGAGAAAGGGAAGACAGATGAGATCCGACCTGGGCAAAGGTAGGCAGGAGAACCAAGGAGATGGAGTAGCACCAGATAATGACAATACTGGAAATCAGGCAGTAGTTTGAGGAACCAGAGGCTGGAAACTTTGAGCTGCAACTGAAGCTGTATCAGTCTTACTGCCTGGTCTAGGGATAGCAGCCAGGGTGGATCAGGATGGAGGACATGAACAAACACAACAAGACAACAACAGCAGCACAGCAACTAGAGAAATGAAAAGAAATAAGCTAATTTAATAGTAGATATAGAATTTAACTGCAGATATATAATAAAACAATGATAAACAAAAAGGAAAATACTAGGAAGAAATAACTGGAACTACAAACAGAGAGAAAAAACATCAAAATAGAAAGCAAAAATAAGGCTTGAGAAAACAAGAATAAAAGACTGGAACTACTACAGCAAACTCAGAAGAATAAAATGTAAAATTATAGAACTGGCAGGGAACACTGTCTTTTATAAATAAAAAATAAAAAATAATAAAAAAAATAAAGATCAGTAGACAAGCAAATCACACACACGCAACAAACCAGTAAAGACACAAGTGAAAGTAGCACAATATAAAGGGATCAGAGCACATGAGGATCAGGTGAGCACAATTAGTGAAACAAGGACCAGACAATGACTAAACAAGGGGGTGTGGTAAAGGGAAACAAGGAGGCAGTACAAGAGGAGCAAATGGTCAACACAAACAAAGACAAAGCCATGTGCTCAGGCACAAGACAAACAAAGAAACATTGAACAGAGACAAGACAAGACTGACAAGACTGTCAAGGGCAGAACCCTGACACACATATTAACCACAATTCCACACATTCTTGTCATTGGTGAAATAGAGCAAAATTAGACAAATTTCCAAGTCTCAAATATAATATTACCTTCTTTATTAAAATGTTGTAAAAAAAAAAATATATATATATATATATATATATATCACATTTGAAATAATTCTGACATCGGGAAAACAGCATTCTTGCTCGTGTGGTATTGCCTAACTATTTTGTCCCATATCTTGAATTTTGGGGACATTTTTATTAATTTTGGTGACATTTTTACTCCAGTAATTTGCGACCCTGACCCCGTGGCATGATGGCAGAGGGAGGGGCTCTTTTTTGAGAGCAAGCTGAAGCCCCTTCTGTTGCAAGGCCCGTTTCAAGTGAAACGGGTGGAACATAGAAAAGGCTGCTATAGACCTTATTCAGAGCAGCACCATGACAGGTATGAAAGCGAGGCTGTGAGGGATAGACTTACCATGTTTTCATGGTATCCACTGTAAGAAGCTGTATAATTTTCCACAGCTCATGTTGTCTAGAGTTTTTTGTCTTCTGAGATTTCTTGGAAAGATATTTTTGCAGTGTTTTGTAAGCAGAACAATCCAAAAACACAAAAAATAACAGTACAACCCACTGAAGAGATGTACTGTAGTCTAGCCCTCACAGCCTCGCTTTCATTCCCGTTAAAAATCAAAGATGGCGCAGCTGTGAAGGTCTATTGTGTGGTTCATAACAGTTACTACTAAAATCCAGATGAAATGGTACATTTAACACAAAAAAGGGCACGTTAAGTACAGCAATTGGTTGAATCTTGAGCTTTTCCTAATCCGTAAACTTGAACATTCTTATCTTCAGTATGACACTGAATATATTATCAACACTGGGTAGCATATGACCTTTTGGAAGAACTCCAGAATTTTCCACTCCCCTTATGACTTCAAGGGTCAAGCTCAGGCTTAAAAGCCCAGTTGAGGACACTGAGCCCAATTTTACTCAGCACTTGAAATCCCATGCATACGTGTATCTCTGATTGGCTTGCTGGGTAAGTATTTGCACAAGGAGAGCTGGGAACCGTTCCTCTCTGTAGATCATATCTATTCTTAGTTCCTAAGCTCATACCTCTTCTGCTTCACATGCCAGCAACTGAACTAAATGTCAGGCATCTTTCATGATATACTACAGAAGTTAAACAGCTTTCAATGAATGCAGGTATAATGACCAAAACAACCAGAGGATGGGAGGTGACATGCATGTCCTAGATTTGGTTGTGTTTATAAGCTTGTGTGGCAACTACACTAAATGTCAAGTATCTTCTATGATATTCTTAAGTGTTATAATACTTTGAATACATTGAATAATTTCAACGAATCGAGGGCCCTGTGTTTAACCAAAAGAATAACTGAGATGTGACACAAATAATAATAATACAAATAAAATAAAATAAAATGTTGGTTTGGGTCTGAAAAAAATATTATTTTAAGTTATCTGATAAAAAGCTTTGCACAAGTTCAGATTAAAATGAACTCAATAGAAGAGAAAAAAACGGTCCAGTTATCAACTGGTTTCGTTGTATACCTTGATTGCAGTTGCGTTAGATAAAAGTGTCTGCCAAATGCATAAATGTAATTGTTTGAAAATTAACAGCATTTTTATTGTATTATTATTTTTATTATTATTATAGTCAGACGGAGACCTAAAAATTATATTTAACCATAAATCAGATAAGCAAAACTTGAATTAAACTATGTAACTGAATACATTTTGAAGTATGTACCAGACTTGAACGATGATTACAGTGAACAAAGGGAGGTGCTGATCACAGTGATAAATGCCAACTATTATTGCATTTGAGTTTAACAGAGATGACAGGCATGAACAGACACACCTGTCATGTTAGCTTGAATTCAGTGAGTCAGACATTTCTGTACACAAATAATCTCACACATTCAGCACAACAGCCAAAAAGAAACTGCATTAATAAACAAATAAATTGTTTATATCTTGAAACTAGTTTTTAATGCAAACATGCAAATAAGATAAACAATTATAATACATGTAATTCCAAAATGTAATATTTTAGCACATGCAGTGAAGCACTTGTCAGTATTGAGAGAAATGGGGAATAACTGTGCTGTCATATGATGATTTGTAATCATGAAAGGTTACTGTGGAGTAAAGTACATAAATCAAATGCCTGCAATGGTCTTTGTTTAAACAATGATGATCCAGGGTTCAGAAAAGTCTAAATCGATTAAATCAACATACTTCTGACCTGTCAGGCAACTTTTCCTATATTTACCTAAAATATACAAGTTTTTGTTTCTTGCATTTCATTAATGCAAAAAATGATGTACTTGTGTAATCAAGAGATAATCAGCTATGCTGAATAGGAATATATTAAATATAACACATGACAGTGGGCAGGGCCTCTAAAGTAGGACACATCCAGGGATTATTATAGCCAGTGTTTATCTCACTAGTATGAAGCCTATATACCCTGACCACTGTAACAGACATGTGTGCGAATCACTGCACAATTCAAAGATATATACAAGAACACATAATCGTGAGATTAAGCAACCATTGTGTGCTGCACATAAGCATATATTTACCACAAAATATACAGATTTTCTTAATCAGTATTTTTGTCACAGTTTTCAGTAAAAATAACTAATCCATAAAACAATATTTACTGTCTGATTAGCTATTAAGAGTTGTTTCCCGAGAATATACCTTGAATTATAAAAAAAATTTCCTCACCCAACTGGAAAAGAAAGAAAGAAAGAAAGAAAGAAAGAAAGAAAGAAAGAAAGAAAGAAAGAAAGAAAGAAAGAAAGAAAGAAAGAAAGAAAGAAAGAAAGAAAGTATTTGCTTGCATTGTTTCTCTGCCTTCTCTGCTATCTAAACACAGACACTGGTTATGTGTACATAATTAAATTTGTGGCTACATAACATTAAAAATGAAATACATTTTTTCCTAACATCCACCACCACCTCTTTGTCGAGGATCACCACCATCTCTTTGTTGAGGAGCACCACCATGTCTTTGCAGAGGAGCACCACCACCTCTTTGTCGGAGCACCACCACCTCTTTGTTGAGGAGCACCACCATCTCTTTGTCGAGCACCACCACCTCTTTGTTGAGGAGCACCACCATCTCTTTGTCGAGCACCACCACCTCTTTGTTGAGGATCACCACCACCTCTTTGTCAAGGATCACCACCATCTCTTTGTCGAGGAGCACCAACACCTCTTTGTCGAGGATCACCAACACCTCTTTGTCGAGGAGCACCACCACCTCTTTGTTGAGGAGCACCACCACCTCTTTGTCGAGGAGCACCAACACCTCTTTGTCGAGGATCACCAACACCTCTTTGTCGAGGAGCACCACCACCTCTTTGTCGAGGAGCACCACCACCTCTTTGTTGAGGAGCACCACCACTTCTTTGTTGAGAAGCACCACCACCTCTTTCTACAAGTCTATCCTGCTCCATGTTTGAACATTGCAAAATCTCACACACAGTTCTACTTATATGATATCTAAATGTGATCATCAGGTGAAAGTAATTAGTATTTGGTCTTTCTTGACTGAAAGCTCTTACAGCAATTTGTAACTTACAAATGATCAGGCAACAATCAGACTAGATGAAAATCTATGGACATAATAAATTATTCACTGATTAAAAATTAAGATCAGTTGAATTAAATCATAGACAAATGTATTAAACTGAGTGATAAGAGATGCAAATCAAAAGTTTGATATTATGAAAGGCAGTTACTGTGAATGAATAGTTGAAACAGATGCAACACATTATGTGTATTGAAAAGGATACTTTGTAATTTTGTGTTCTGTACTTACACGATTGAAAATATGCTGACATGTTTGAAAAAAGTTCACTTTTGATGATCTGTTGTGATATTAGTACTAAAAGATTAGAAAATTTACCAATTGCTTGTGAAAATTGTGCCAAAGCAATAAAAAAAAACCTGTAATATTCATATATTTTGTCTTAAGGAAAAATGCAAATGAAGTAAGAAGAAATTTCTAATAAACTAATATATGATCTGATATATAAAGATTTGCACACACTGACCTTTTTGACCACATGCACTCTTTGATCCCATATTGAGATTCAATTCAATTCGATATCTATCTGTATTTGCAGTCAAGACCCCCTCAGGGTTGATTTTATACCACAAATATTGTGCAATCAAACTATGGCGGTAAAATCACAGAGCAACGAGAAGAACAAATCCTATAAACTTAACCTGCATTACTTGCTTTTGAAATATCTGTATGAGACCTGTATGAAATTGGACTTAGAGAATCCAACAGAATGAAATGCTCTGGGCAGTTTTTTTTTTAATATTCCTGCTAGAAACTTTCTTTTTCCAGCAAGAAACCATAGTTCTTAACAATAACAGCATGGCCTTAATAGAAAACACACAATTCCTTCACAAACACAAACATTTGAAGGCCTTGAAAATGGCGAGCCATTGTAATCTTTAGAAGATGAGACGGAAATTGAAAAGTTGGGCAGTAAAAGTCTTTCCTGAATTCTTATCTTAGTCGCACGCTCCACAGAGGCTTCCCAAATCCTTACTTTAAGGAAAAAAATCTCTCTCCATCACCCTAGTATTTTACATAAAGAGTAACAACCTGTAAAGCCATGCCAAGGAAAAGCACCTGATGGCAGGGCACACAGAGGTCAAAACTTTCCACACCTGCCCCAGACTTTGTTGTGTTTGAAAACTGACCAAACCTAAAACCTGTCTCAACTTATTCTACGATATCCTTTTGTTTCTTCCAGCAAATCAAGGGCACTGTGACCTAGCCAGGGGATATCACGAGATAAGAGAAATAACTTGAACAAAACAAAATAAGGGGTTGTTTATTATGAACTGGGGCATAAGGGAAAAGAAACCACTCTTCTCATACCTCCCGCATACAGCACAGGGATAGTGTTGACATGCATACCCATATCATATGTGACACATACCATGTTTTGACATCTAGATGATTTGACTGATCACAATTGTGTTCCGAGCTGTCAAGCCCACCAGAAAGGGCAAGGTATTTTTTCCCAGGACAACATATTCCAGCCCATCAACTAGCGCTGACCTTACTTGACCTTCTGAAATACAAACAAATGAGGAATGTTACATTGCAGTCATCAGTATCCTTTTGCTATCTGTATGAATGAAGATTAGGAACAGCCCTGCAGGATTTTGCTAATTAAATAATTGCCTGTTGTTGCACACAATAACTTTATTTTTCCTGGCATCGCTTCTCTGCCTGGCTAGCTAAACACTTTGGTAATGTGTGCATAATTAAACTTGTGGCAGCATAACATTAAAAACCCATATATAAACATTATAAAAACTGACATGAGAATTGGTTTAAAAAAAAAAAAAATTCACAACAAAAGGACTGTAAATTATTGGTAATACGAATAGAGAATTAACAACATTCTAATTTGTCCACACAATATTACTGCCATTGCTTATGTTGCTGTTTTGGGCAGTTTTAACAGTACACAAAGAGCGGTCATTTCAGAATTACCGTAATTACGAGATTCTGACTTGTTAAATGCATTCATGTCCACATAGAAATCATAATTGCTGCTTGTAAACTGAGACTTGTACCTGTACTTGTACTGATCGCTGCAACATCAGAACACTTGAAATGGCAACGGTTTCAGCAGTAAAATGTAGTTAAGCAATAAGCAGTTAGTTTGTAATATTTCTGTTGATTAATTCCTGTATTTAGGGGCCAAGCACCGAAGGTGAGTAAATTAGTGTTAGTGTTATTCTTCTTCCGCTCTTGAGTCTATGGCAGTCCATAGTCTCAACATTAACCACAGCAATTTTGGTGTCTCTATTGCAATCACTTTAAAGCCATCGACTGTCCAAAGCTGCACTTATGTTAATGCTACTAATTTTTATGCTAAAGCTACTCTGCAATGCTTTGGCATATTGACACCAAACTTTGTACTGCGTGTGTCATTGTCACCTCACTTTCTTCTTCCTTCTGTAGGACTTAATTAAAGCCCCTTAATTGCTGCATGCAGATATTGGAATATTGTTAATGTCTCAGTAATAATCAAATAATTGTAAATAACCTGCAAATAAACGAAAAACATACAATACAGTTTAATGTAGTTAGCACAGAGTTGAATAAATATATAATGTCCAGCTAAATAAACTATAACTTTCTTAATGCATTTGTATAATGACTGTTATCTATTGATTACTCAAAATACACAATTCATTCATTATAGTGTTGCACAGAAACTCATAATTTCAAGTCCTAGGACATGAATAGCTTTGAGCAGAACGTCCAGGATTGTTTATAAGGAGCCACAGAGTAGCCTATTTTTGGGAGGGTTCGGTTTGTAGACAGTGCCACCTCAGTGCCTGCAGCACTGGCATGGCCAAAATGTGCTGCTTCATTAAACACCAGTACATGATTGAGTCTGACTGTATAGCACTGAGCTCAAAAGAGCTGATGAATGAGGGATGACAACAGCACCATCAACACAGATTCCTCCTGACAAAGGTATTTGTTTACAGGACTCGGTACATAAGAATAAAATAATGTTTTATAAAACTAGAGAAATTTGAATAATCATCACACAGTGTGGATCATTCTGAAAGAATAGATTGTAGCAATACCCATCTGCATTAGCAAGATCATAGTTTACTTGCAGCATTATCGTAGTTATTATCAAACCTTGAGAAATATTCACGAGAAGTTAAATAAAGATGCAAAGTGATTAAATGGCTCTATAGTCCAGTGTTTAAAAAAGAGTCTTAAAGAGAGCTCTGTATGAGCTTTAATTTGACACTCAAAACCTAGACATAAAGTTCAATGCTATCTGTTGATAGACTGATGAAAATGTTGTAATCACGATCAAAAAGCTAGAATGACATCAGTAACCTTAACGCATTTACAACCTTTCAGCTGTTTGCATCTTTCAGTCTTGCTATGTTGATTTTACCAATATGAAGCTTTTGGACGAATTTCATATGATCTCACAGGAAATGTGTTCAAAATCCCCACCTTGCCAGAGGCAAATGACAAAGATGATTTGTGAGGACATTGCTTTGAAGGAATGCATTTCACAATTCAAGCATACATTTCTTTTGAAATGCATCTATTATGGTGTGAAACCATGTCTGATGCCATGAGCATCAGCATTCAAAGCATGTGCTCATTTAACACTACCCTTGTAAAAAAGAAGTGCACTTAATTGTAATGAATGTGCACATGAGGTATACTTCAAGTCTTACAAGTATATTTAATGAAAACTGTACTTGTGATAAAATGAAATAAAAGGCCACGCAACACACTGAAGTACACTTTTAAAAAGTACACTTTGTAATACTGTCAAATTAAAAGTTTTACTTTAAAGTACATTTTAAATCATTGCGTTTTATAATTTTTGTCGTGCTTTAAAGTACAATTATTTTGCTGTGTTGACTAGCAAACTAAAGCACATGTAAGGTGTGTTATTTTATATTACATTTAAAGTTAATATATTTTAAATGTACTACATTGCAACATCATTACAAATGTGTAATGAATTTAAATATATGACACACAAGTTTGAATATAAATGATATTAAAGGATGTTTTAGTTTACCATAAATTCTAAAATTAAATTTTAACCATATTTAAAAGACTATAGAAATAAATATGAAATTACACAAAGATGTACTTAAGACCTAATTAAGTGGCTCAAAAAAAAAAAAAAAAAGGATCTTAATTGCATTTAGTATACATTTTAGCTATAATAAAAAAAAAAATAAAAAAAAAAGATTGCAAATAACATGCAATTAAGAGTCCCGGAATCCTTACATCAAGTTTGCACCTTTTTATTTATTTACTTTCATTAATAAAAGTATGCTAGTGTACTCTTTAACAATAATATGGAAGACCGTTTAGTAGACATGGAGATTCTATAATATACAGAAATTAATAAAGTATCTGTTTTAACAGTTGGTATCCACACAATTGTATCAATCAATCAAATACAGTATAAGCACATACAAAAATGCATCAAATGGATATCTATACTGAGGTGAAGGTGGGATTGGCCCTAAATAGAATGACCACCATGTCACAGGTTTCCAACAGGAGACTCTGCATGTGTTGACATATAGCCATCGCACCATTTCAGACTGGAATTCATGGGGACAGGCATGTACCAGAGAGAGGTTATATAAGTTTGCTCTAAACTTAGACTCGGACAGAGCTGTTTGGTCTGCCAAAAAGTTACATGTTTGACATAATCTACAGGTCTATAATTTAAATACATGTAAAGGTCAATACTTTAAGGATGCTTTAGGACCAAGGAAAATAATGTCCTTGTATCCATATTTGTAGGCTGTATTTGTTCCTGACCAAGTAGGCTACTATTCTCATTACATTTTGAAAAGAAAGGCTACTTTAGTTTTCTATACTCTGATACAGTATCTTCATCAAAAAATATTTATATCTTTTCTAAAAAGTATCATGCATGAACACAGGAACAGCTTCTTATGGTTGTACAATCTCACAGAAGAACCATGTGATGATTAGAAGCATGTGCTTATTTAGCACAGAATATCATGGCCTCTGTAGGTCATGTTTCTGTTATATACATATTTTGCACTCTAATCTGATGTAATGATATGTTAATATATTTAACTCTAATATATATTACAGTAGTGGACTTTAGGGTCAGAAGTCCAAACCAGACTTAAAGCAGACTATTTTGATTGAGCTAGAATGGCTAATATTTCAGAATAACCTTCATATTTGCAGGAGAAATTACCTTTAAAGCCACCCTTGAGCAAAGATCTACACTAAAGCTACAATAAACAGCTTAACCAGGAAAGACGATTCTATGTAAATAAATGACGGCTTTGGTATAAAGCCATATCAGCTACTTTAAAAGCTGCATTAAAAAAAATGCAATGGCACCCTTTTCACATAATGTGGTGAACATAATCTCTGATCTTAAAGAGATAGTTCAGCCTAAAATTAAACTTCTGTCGTCCTTTACTCCTTTTCTTCGTCCTTTTCTTCGTCCTTTTCTTCCAAACATGTAGGACTTTCTTTTTTTTAAAGTGGAATATAGAGTTTGTCTGAATGTCCAGACTGCTCTTTTCCATGCTATTAAATGGGAAAGATATGTTTAGCCCCCTATTTACTCACTGCATGGAAAAGGGCAGCCTGGACATTCTTTAAAATATTTTCTTTTATCATACGGAAAAACATGAGTAAATGATGACAGAATTGTAATTTTTGGATGAACTATCCCTTTAAGGCTTATATCTCTCAGTGCTGCAAATCAAACCGGACACTCTTTTTTTTGTGGAAGGCTGTGTGTCACAGACAGAACCAGGCCACATAGCACTGCATTTTGGTATGTCTAACAAGCCCTCTAGTACTGCAGCCATAGTTTTTATTGCACCACAGCAGTGCTGGATATTTAAAGCAGGGATGTTAGCAATACTTAACAGCATCGAGCCATGGATAAACCACTAGCAGGAGTATTTTGTATTGAATATTAAAATTGGTGATAGTAATGGTGATGAGCATACCTTAAAATAAGACGTCAGTTAAGCTTAATGAAACCGTTTGATTACAGACACAAGATAGAGTCGTCTCGTCAGATGATCATGGGTTTGATCAATGCCCTGTCATGGAAAATCAATCTATGCATTTAAAGGAGAACTTGGTAACTTTTTGTCTAGAAATCATTTGGATGGTTAAACAACCTGTTCTGGTGATAGTGGTGACTTTCCCCGCTCCCCCCAGCGTTCCCAGGCGGAAAACCAACCTTGCAACTTGGGGACTACCGTCCCGGCAAGATAGAAATTGGAAGTCTCGTGAGAAGCGAGAACGAGAATGAGAACGAGCGCGAAACACAAATTGCTTTACGGCAATTCGACATAAACAAACACGCATGTATGATGTATTACGAGATTACCCACCTCGGTAGACATAGCTCCACTCGATACAGTTGGCTTGCTCCGATCAAAACAAACGCACATGAGTAGCGGTAGAGAAGGGGAGGAGGCCGCCGCAAGTGAGTTTTTTACGACCGTGTTGTGAAATATACACCCTCCCACAGCTGTAGGGGGAGCTCGTGGGGAAAACATGCGACAACAAAAGGGAAAATCAGCGAAGAAGTGAGTAGAGTTCGCTAGAGTTACCGAGTTCTCCTTTAAGTTGTGCCATAAAAGACAGATTACGATTTCCATTTAATGTTAAATAAATGCATCCTTTAATGATCTGACCCTGTTACTGTACATTGCACATACAGTTGCCCCAAACTTACTTCAATTTTTAATACTTCAATACTTTAAATTATTATGTTTATGTATGTATGTCTGTATGTTTATATATATATATTGGCTTCATACAGAACATTCACCAACAATATATTGCTCCTGGAATAAAATCTATTTGAGAAAAAAATGCTTTCTTCTCATGTCTTATTTTAATCTCCGACTTCAAAGTGTTGTGTTATTGCATTATGTAATGAGCTTGCAGCCTTGGGAACACTGGGAAATAGTGGTGATTTCCTTCATGTTTTCTATTTATGTTTTCCATAGTCTGGTGTAACCAAAGGCTAAATCACTTTACTGTATGTTCCTTTGTACTCTCCTACCAAGCAAAGATCATGCCTGCATATAATGACAATCCCATGAGGAAAAAACAGACACAACTTTTAAATGATGACCCATCAGATCCCTCTATGCATTAAAGTGGTAGTTCACCCAAAAATGACAATTATGTTTACTCACCCTCAAGTTGTTCCAAACCTGTACATTTCTTTCTTCTGCTGAAAACATTTTTCAAAATATCTTCTTCTATGTTTTGTAAACAGTAAACCTAGATAGAACAGATTAATTGATCCCACTATTGTGTGCATGGTACCTTTAAAAGTTTATCATTGATTGATACCTGTCAGTGTACCTTTTTAAATATCAAGACACACAGCCAAAGCACACAGAAAATGTCTCAGGTTACGCATGTAACCATGGTTCCCTGAGACGGGAACAAGACACTGCGTCCTCTAGAGGACACTTTGGGGAACGCCTTCAGTGTAACCGGTGTCTGAAGCATGTGTAAAAACGCGACAATGTCATTGGCCGATGACAGTCCGTGATGTCACTACTGGTGCGACCTGAATTAGACGTCATCAACTTGTTTGTCTGAAGGAGACATAAATAGGCAGGCCCAGTGCATGGCAGAGAGATGCATAACCTGAGAAACATTACATGCGTAACCTGATATGTTCCCTTTCTAATGGGCACTTGCACTGCATCCTCTAGAGGACACTTAGGGGAACAAATGGCCAACACCACCATGCTATGTAATAACTGCCTAAATGACTGTAACAAGCACAAAACAAAGCTCAATGGACTTAGATGCCAGAGTCAGATTCCCTCACTCAGGTCCATGGAACTGTCAGTGACAGTTTTTCAGGGCTTTTCACACTGCGCTTAACCCCAGGTTATCATTGTTCTAAACACCGCTTTTAACCCCAGGTAAAGGAACATTTCACACTTGTAATTTAGAAGTGGGGTTATCACAGCTTTTTACTTTTAAACAGGTCACGTGCTGCATTCATCCATTCAATGACACTGAACCCGCAAATATGCAAATAAGAACGTTAACCCAGGATTTGGGAATGAACAATGTGAAATGTCAGTTTATGAATACCCAGGATTAATTGTTAACCCCGGGTAAATTATGAGCAGTGTGAAACGTGAAGCAAGATAACTCAGGATTCAGTTTACCCGGGATTCAGAATGACTCAGGGTTAACTATTTCAAGCGTGAAAAGCCCTATTACTCCCTATGGCCACCACCCAAGCTCCATGCCTTCTTAATTTAGACAGACAGAGCTCAAAGATCTGGTAATGCTATCCTCTATGCTAGACATTATCTTCAAGGGAATACTCACACAGGAAAACAATAATTTCCTCGCCTGTCACTCATAACCTAACGGAGCTGTTTACTTAAGGGACCCGCAATCAGAGGGAGACGGCTTCAACCTTGTTATAAACTTATGAAGGGACCGTCTGCTTGTAAAACCCAGCCTGTGGAGAGACAGCCGCAGCTTCATGAATACATAAGGAAACTAGCCTACTTAGAAACCCACTATAGGGGGAGGCATGAACCTTATAAACGCCAGAGGGGAGCATTTGCTAATGAAATGCTCCACCCTGCCTGACCTAAGTTCAGCATCTTGCACAGCCAGCATTCCTGAATTAAGAGTGTTCAACCAGTGAGAAGGAAAGCAACGCTCAGGCAAAAAGTCGCTTCTCACCAGGACCAGATATGGGGTTTCCGGGGAGCCAATGACTCAGCAGAAAGACCCTCTTATCGAGAGGAGTTCAATGCTCACCCAAGACTGTGATCCCCAGATTAGACCAGGCTAGGACCAGGGACGATTGACCCTTGAGGAAGGATAACTATAGCCACTAGAGGAAACTAGAAACGGCTACATTAAAAAGCTGTCCACAAGGAAGCTTAGATAGGGAGAGGCAGCTACAACCTTGGACTTTAGCATACTAGAAAAAGGGAGCCCCCTGCTAAAAACTTGAGGGAGGCGGCTGCCTATGACAATCATAAGGGGGCTCCTTGCTCATACATGAGCTCCCCTTACCTTGGAGATCGCGAGTGCTCGAAAGCTGTGACAAGGACCTTGCTTAGAACCCATTATGTTAAAGGTGCAGTCATTCTACCAGCCTCAAGGTGGCCTTCCTGAAGCTTACGCAAATTTGGCGAGGCCTACACCTTGGCAATACCCAAGCGAGCCTCCTACTCACTAAGCCCGACACAAGGGGGGAGGAGGCTACCAATTGTTGGTATTAAGGAGTTTCCTACTTAAAAGGAACCCCTTTAGGGCAAGGCAAGTTTATTTATATACCACATTTCATACACAATGGCAATTCAAAGTGCTTTACATAGAATAAATTAAAATAATAAAAAGAAATAAGAATAATTAAAACAGTTTAGAATAATAAAATGAAATACAGTACAGTACAAACAGTCGGACAAACAGTGGCACAGTGCAGAAGTGTTTTGAGTCTGGATTTGAATGTGACTACTGTAGGAGCACATCTGATCTCTTCTGGAAGGTGGTTCCAGCTGCGGCTGGCATAATAGCTAAAAGCGGACTCACCATGCTTAGAGTGAACCCTTGGTATTTCTAGCTGATATGATCCTAATGATCTGAGTGATCTGTTGGGTTTATATTCAGTGAGCATATCTGCAATGTATTGAGGTCCTAGGCCATTGAATGATTTATATACCTGTAATAATACTTTAAAATCAATCCTAAATCTAACTGGGAGCCAGTGTAAAGACCTGAGGACTGGTGTGATATGTTCATATTTTCTGGTTCTGCTCAGAATCCTGGCAGCAGCGTTCTGTATGAGCTGCAACTGTCTTATGGTCTTTTTGGGAAGACCAGTGAGGAGTCCATTACAATAATCCACCCTGCTGGTGATGAAAGCATGAACAAGTTTCTCTAAGTCTTGTCTGGAAACAAAGCATCTAATTCTTGCAATATTTTTCAGATGATAGAATGCTGATTTAGTTATTGCTTTGACATGACTACTGACTCTAGTGACACACCAAGATTCCTGACTTGATTTTTAGTTGTTTGACCCCTAGAGTGAAGGTATGCGTTCACCTTGAGAACTTCATCTTTGTTTCCAAACGCAATGACTTCAGTTTTGTCTTTGTTTAACTGAAGAAAGTTTTGGCACATCCAACTGTTGACTTCATCAGTGCATTGGCACAGGGAGTCAATGGGGCTATAATCGTTAGGTGATAGGGCTAAGTAGAGCTGTGTCTCGTCTGCATAGCTGTGGTAAGCAATTTGGTTCTTCTTCATTATTTGGCTCAGTGGGAGCATATACAGGTTGAACAGGAGTGGCGCAAGAATTGAGCCTTGAGGGACTCCGCATGTCATGGATGTCCACTCAGACTTATGGTCTCCTATACTCACATAATAACCTCTCCCATCTAAGTATGACCTGAACCATTTTAGGACTATCCCAGAAAGCCCCACCCAGTTTTCCAGCCTGTCAAGAAGTATGTTATGATCGACAGTGTCAAATGCAGCACTGAGGTCGAGTAGTACCAGCACTGATAATTTGCCTGTATCAGTATTTAAGCGAATATCGTTTATTATCTTTATGAGCGCTGTCTCTGTGCTGTGGTGCAGTCGGAAACCAGATTGAAAATTGTCAAAGTATCCATTCGAGCTTAAGAATTTGTTCAGCTGATTGAAAACAACTTTTTCAATGATATTGCCTATGAAAGGAAGATTTGAGATCGGTCTATAGTTGCTTAATATGGTCTTATCCAGATTGCTCTTTTTCAGGAGGGGCTTGACAACTGCAGTTTTCAGGGAGTTTGGAAAACTGAGAAAAGTGAGGCATTTACCACTTCTAGAAGATCTGCTTCTAAACTGTTTAACACACTTTTGAAAAAAGATGTGGGAAGTGTGTCAAGAGCGCAGGTTGATGTTTTAAGGTGCTGTATGGTTTCTTCCAAAATTTTGCCATCAATTTCTTTGAAATCAGACAAAGTTACTACTTTCTCAGGTCTGATCTGTCTGACCCCAGCGCAAACTCAAGGATGTGCTGATCACCTTTCTGATATTATTGATTTTCTCAGAGAAGAAAGAAGCAAACTCACTGCACTTGCTGTCTGAGAGCATTTCACTGGGAATCTGGCTTGGGGGGTTTGTCAGTCTCTCTACAGTAGCAAAAAGAGTGCGTGTGTTTTTTAAATTGCTGTTTATAATATTTGAGAAGAAAGTCTGTCTAGCTTTGCCTAGTTCCATATTGAAAGCATGGATGCTGTCTTTGTAGATGTTATAATGGACTACAAGTTTAGTCTTCCGCCACATGCGCTCTGCTTTTCTGCATTGTCTTCTCATATTTTGCACTGCTGTTGAGTTTCTCCAAGGTACTTTTTGTCTGCCACTCTTCTTCCTGACTGAGGGGTGAGGATACTCCATTAAATACCCATGAAGGAACTTCCTATTTAATAGATAGGGAAGGAAGCTACACCTCATGAGCCATAGAATATATTGCAATGACTTTGTGAAGGGACCACCTGCTTAGGGGAGGCAGCTTCAACCTGAAAGCATTGCAGTGGCTCATGGATGGGCTGCCTGTTTAAGGCCCAAACTCTGGGGAAGGCAGCCACAGCTTCAAAAGGCATAAGGGACCCATATTAGGTGAGGCAGCTTCCAACTTAAATATATATGAAGTGGCTCATGAAGGAGCCACCTGCTTAAGGACCCCAACTTTCGGGAAGGCAGCTACCACTTCAAGACCTAAGGGGGCTGCCTGCTTAAGGAATCTGGTATCAGGGGAGTCTTACTTTAGTACATAAAATGACTCGTGAAGGGGCCGCCTGCTTAAGGACTCAGCCTCTGGCGAGCAGCCGCAACTTCACTAAAACATGAGGGAGCTGCCTACCTAAGGAACCCACCATTATTACAAACGTTGTCCTGCTCCACTTCACAGACGCTGAGTGAAAGGGGAATTTAGAATGACGGGGCACTCATTTTATTATAAGACACGTCATACGTCATTACACTATTTCTACGTCATTGCACATGGGCAAACCACCCCTTTCAATTCGATCGAAATTTCATTGATTAACGTGTTTACATGAAGGCTTTTCAGTCCGATTGAGCCGTCAATCTGATTACTAATGGATTAATGACGTATGACGTGAGGAACAAGCTGTTCTTCCTGTTGAATAAAGTGTCATATAAATGAGTGTCCCATCATTGTAAAATTCTCCTTTCACTCAGCATCTGTAAAGTGGAGCAGGACAACGTCCCACCAGTCCTTGTTCTCTCGGATTCTCATTCACAGACGACTGGTTTTGGGCGCGGAGAGGGGCATTTTTACTGCATGATAAATATAAGCAGCCAGGCACAATGGTTCATATGTTCATTGTCTCCAAATTATGACCAGAAATGGATACATTTTAAGTCTGCTGTTTAAAACAAATAAAGAACCAATGTAGGAGAATGGTTATCATGCACAAACAGCGAGTAAATCTGTATATCTGTGCAGTGTGCACATGTCAAAAAATCAATTCCGATTTGAAACTTGTAACATATAAACGCGCACATCAAACCGATCACTTGTTTGGCGTTCATGTAAACACTACATTCAGATTCATCAATCAGAATGAATTCAGTCCGATTGAAACATAAGTTGTGCATGTAAACATAGCCATTGTGATTACCCGTTACCACTGCTCAGAGTATGAAAATCAAATTCCCTACTCTTAGCAAAGCCATCCATCAATTATTCAATGATCATGCTCGTCATGGTGCGGCACCCTCTAGTGTCTGGCACCCTGGGCAATTGCCCAGTTTGCCCAGCACTTTCGCCGGCCCTGACCACGACTATGGGGGGCCATTTCCCCTTGACTGTCAGCTCATCCATCCACGCTGGATAGCAGCCAGGCCCTCAAGAGATATCTGGCAATCGTTTGTAAATGTCTCATATGTTGACAAGTTATATAATTATCTACCTAGTTTCCTAATATGACAACCTGATACAATCGTGACCTTCGTACAATTGCTATCAGATCTCTCTGAGATTTCAGGAGTATTTTGTTTCAGTGTCAAAATAGCCTTGGTTGAACAGATTGAACCTAGCACTTCTCACTTTAGTGCCGGAATTTTTATAGAAACGGGTCATTGTCTTGAGTAGCGGTGTGTTCCAAAGCATGGGCCGGAGCACCATTAGACCGCAGCAGTTGCAGATTATGCAGATTATTTTCTTCTCAAATATTAGCCTGCTTGGTCATGCTTTAAACCAATATGTATACATTGTCTATATCTGAAAATGTGTGCTTCCCTACTATGATACAGTACACAAACAAAACCCAAATGACCTGTCTGCATCTAGTAATATTCAGAAGAGTGCAACCAGAATCAAAAAGCTGAAAAATTGTGAGCTGGGAGGCTCATTTTGACTGCTATAGGTACCAAGAAAGTCATAACTTGTGATGAAGTTATACTTGTTTAACAACACCTGAGTAAACTAAACCATTGCATTAACAATTAGCATTATTGGGTGAACCAATAGCATGACTTTGGGGAAGGGACTACCTGTTTGACTACTTACATTCAAATTTGAGGTAAGATTGTTTTTTGTTTTTTTTTCAGCTAGCATATACACTCACCTAAAGGATTATTAGGAACACCTGTTCAATTTCTCATAATGTAATTATCTAATCAACCAATCACATGGCAGTTGCTTCAATGCATTTAGGGGTGTGGTCCTGGTCAAGACAATCTCCTGAACTCCAAACTGAATGTCAGAATGGGAAAGAAAGGTGATTTAAGCAATTTTGAGTGTGGCATGGTTGTTGGTGCCAGACGGGCCGGTCTGAGTATTTCACAATCTGCTCAGTTACTGGGATTTTCACGCACAACCATTTCTAGGGTTTACAAAGAATGGTGTGAAAAGGGAAAAACATCCAGTATGCAGCAGTCCTGTGAGCGAAAATGCCTTGTTGATGCTAGAGGTCAGAGGAGAATGGGCCGACTGATTCAAGCTGATAGAAGAGCAACTTTGACTGAAATAACCACTCGTTACAACCGAGGTATGCAGCAAAGCATTTGTGAAGCCACAACACGCACAACCTTGAGGCGGATGGGCTACAACAGCAGAAGACCCCACCGGGTACCACTCATCTCCACTACAAATTGGAAAAAGAGGCTACAATTTGCACGAGCTCACCAAAATTGGACTAAATGCATTGAAGCAACTGCCATGTGATTGGTTGATTAGATAATTGCATTAATGAGAAATTGAACAGGTGTTCCTAATAATCCTTTAGGTGAGTGTATTAAAAGTGACATTTAAGGCATTTATAACCAGTGTTGGGTGTAATGCATTAAGTATTGAATTACTGTAATTTAATTACTTTTCCCTTAAACAACTAAAGTAAGGGATTACTCTTAATTTTTCTGTAATTTGATTACAATTACTTCTGATGTAACTGCATTAAAGGGTTAGTTCACTCAAAAATGAATTTCTGTCATTAATTACTCACCCTCATGCCGTTCCAAACCTGTAAAACCTTCATTCATCTTCGGAACACAAATTAAGATATTTTTTATGAAATCCGAGGGTTTTTTTTTTTTTTTTTTTTTGTGCACAAAAAGTATTCTCGTCGCTTTATAACATTAAGGTTGAACCACTGTAGTCACCATGGACTATTTTAACGATAGTCTTTACTACCTTTCTGGACCCTGAAATTTGCTGCCTATGGCAGATTCAGAAACCTCTCGGATTTCATCAAAAATATCTTAATTTGTGTTCCGAAGATGAACGAAGGTCTTATGGACTTTTGACGACATGAGGGTGAGTAATTAATGACAGAAATTACATTTTTGGGTGAACTAACCCTTTAAATACTGTATAGAACAATTCTAAATAAAACAATAGTGGATATAACGTCTAAATTTGTTTTTAATGTAACCTTCTCCCTTTAAATACATTGGTCAGTTCAAGAATAATTTATGCAATTTTATATTATTTATTTGAAAGAATTAAAAGAGCAGTTTCATTTGCATCCTTGTATTGTTCAACTGGCAGAGGTTGAAATAGGATTTAGAAAGTATTTATTAATAAGCAATGCAATTCTTTTTATATAGAGTAATTAGTACAGTAATCTAATTACACTGACGAATATGTAATTAGTAGCTAGGAATTAATTACTTTTTAAGAGTAACTTACACAACACTGTTAATAACGTTAAATATTATAAATTCTGTGATAACCCGAGTATTTAAAGATGCACGCAGACATTGCTGTTTATCGTCTTTACTAAACTCAGCAGCAAGTACAGAAAACGGCTTGCAAAAGGCAACAACACATCCAAAACATCCGGTGTGCAACAGCTTAACCAGGACCGGGGGAAGCAAAATAACAAACAAAGGTTCCGGGTTCCACCCCGGTCTACACAGCAAATAGTCCCTCTGCAACACTTCTCCCTCTTAACGTGCAAACATAAAACATTAATACACACACTGTAAGATAAGTGCCTCTCTACAAGGAGGAACATTGGTAGCAATATGAACATCAAATTTTTGTTAAACAAACAACACTCTTTTATATAGTATATTTAATGTTTGTGTATCTGTAGCTCAACATGTCAGTCTGTTTGGAGGCTTGTGTTGTCTCTTAGATCTCCTAAGCTCAGGAATGGTGTCCTCCGAACTGGAGGCAGGCTCTGGTCCCCCAGGTAGGCTCTGAGCAGGGTCAGCCGTAGCTGCCTGCTCCGACAATTCATCAGGTGCCTCCTCTGAGGGCTCAAACAGACCCTCATGTGACATTTCCGCGTGCCCTGGAGCTACTGGCACGGCCTCTGCAGAGCCGCCCACACTGTCTTTGCCTGAAACCCCGTGAGAACTCTTCCCTCCCCCATCATGGCGGACCCGCAAGTGATCTTGGTGCCTGCGCACCTGCCTACCATCACATAATTCCACAACAAAAGATACTGGCCCTGTCTGGCGGTGGATAACCCCTGGCAACCAGGGTGAACCTATGGCAAAGTTCTTGACATACACACTGTCCCCTGGGTGAAAATGTCTCTCTTTGGCATGTTGGTCCCGCCTTGCTTTTTGCTCCTCCTGATACCTGGCAACCCTCGCTCTGATGTCTGGCTGGAGGAGGTCCAGATGAGACTTTGGTCTCCTCCCCAGCAACATCTCAGCTGGAGACACTCCAGTAGTTGTGTGTGGAGTAATCCTGTATTGAAACAGGAAGCGTGCGAGCTTGGTTTCCAGAGATTGTCCTGACATCTTCCGCAGCCCCTCTTTGAAAGTTTCCACAGCCTGCTCTGCCAAGCCGTTGGACGCGGGATGATAGGGGGCAGTGCAGACATGGCGAATCCCGTTTCTATCCATAAACTCCTTGAAAACCTCACTGGTGAAAGTGGGCCTGTTGTCTGTCACAATTGTGTCTGGCAGCCCATGTGTTGCGAAAATGCTTCTCAGTGTGTCTGTAGTAGTAGGTGCAGTAATATTTGACATGATCTGTGCCTCGAGCCACTTGGAGTGCGCGTCCACTAGCACTAAAAACATCCGACCCATAAATGGGCCAGCAAAATCCAGGTGAAGTCTGGACCACGGATGGCCGGGCCACTGCCATGGGTGTAGTGGCGCTGCCGCTGGCATCTTCAGGTTGCTTTGACACTGAGAACATACCTTCACCTTTTCTTCCAAAGCACAGTCCATCCCAGGCCACCACACAAATGATCTGGCGAGACTTTTCATACGGGAAACCCCGGGGTGGGCCTCATGTAGCTCATCCATCACTTGAGCCTGCCCTGGAGGTGGGACAATCATTCTGGAACCCCAGAGGAGACAGCCATCAAGGACACTTAATTCAAGTATGCGCTTGACGTAAGGTTTGAACCCCTCCTGTTCCACAGTGGCAGGCCACCCCTGCATCACCCACCTCTTCACCTGCGACAACACTGGGTCTCTTTCAGTCCACAGCTTTATTTGCTTTGCTGTCACTGGAGCCTGTGACAGTCTGTCCATCAGAAAAACAGTCTCTGGGGGAAAGCCTGTGTGGTGTGGTGTGTCTGGGAGAGGCAGACGGCTAAAAGCATCAGCATTTGCATTGTCGCTACCCGCCTTGTACTCTATGCTATACTGGTATGCTGACAGGGTTAATGCCCAGCGCTGTATTCTTGCTGAGGCCATGGGTGGAATGCCCTTTGTCTCACTGAACAGACCCATTAGAGGCTTATGGTCTGTGAAGATGGTAAAAGGGCGACCAAACAGGTAGTGGTGGAAACGCTTTACTGCAAAAACAACCGCCAGGCCCTCCTTCTCTAATTGCGAGTACCCCTTTTCTGCTGCAGTAAGAGTACGTGACACATAGCTGATTGGCTTTTCACTTCCATCCTCCATGCGGTGCGAAAGAACTGCCCCCAGTCCATACGGGGAGGCATCACACGATAGAATGACCGCCTTGTCTGGGTCAAAATGTACCAGCAGTCGTGTTGAGTGTAACAGTCCCTTTACGTGCTGGAAAGCGTCGTCCTGATCCTGCTGCCATCTCCACACACAGCCTTTGTGTAGCAGCTGGTAGAGTGGGGCCAGCACGGTCGAAAGGGTCTGGTAAAAACTTCCCATAATAGTTCACTAGACCCAGGAACGACCTGAGCTCTGCAACGTCCTTTGGTGTTGGGGCTTCCTTAATTGCTCTCACTTTGTCTTCGACTGGAGACAAGCCCTGAGCTGAAATCCGATGGCCCAGATATGTGACACTAGGAGCTTGAAAAACACACTTACTGCACTTCAGACGCAGCCCCGCCTCAGACATTCTCTTTAACACCAGGTCAAGGTTTTGCAGGTGTTCCTCTTCTGTTTTACCTGTGACGAGAATGTCATCCAGGTAGACGGCAACCTGGGGAATGTACTGAAACAGATTGTCCATGGTGCGTTGGAAAATAGCCGGGCTTGAGGCAACGCCAAACACCAGGCGGTTATACTTGAATAGGCCCTTGTGAGTGTTTATAGTCACATATTGCTTAGAGTCTTCATCTAGCAAAAGTTGCTGATATGCGTGACTCATGTCTAGTTTAGTGAATGTTTTTCCACCTGCCAGTGTAGCAAATAGGTCCTCCACTCGCGGTAGGGGGTAGGTGTCGAGCTGTGAGGCCTGATTAATGGTCATTTTGTAATCCCCACATATGCGCACTTCCCCGTCCTCCTTCACCACTGGCACTATTGGGGCTGCCCAGTCAGAAAACTCCACGGGCTCGATCACCCCTGCCCTTTGCAGCCTTTCCAACTCCGCCTCCACCTTAGCTTTCATGGCATATGGTACTGTTCGCGGTTTGAAGAAACGCGGTTGTGCTTTGGGGTCAACACACAGTTTAACTGTGGTCCCTCGGAGGGTACCCAGTTCCTCTTTAAAGACATCAGCATATTTCCCTATGATGTCCTGTACCACAGTGGTATGTTTGATTTCACCCCAGATCTGTCCCCAATTCAGGTGAATTTTCTGGAGGAGATCCCGCCCCAACAAGCTCGGTCCCTCCCCCTCCACCACAAGCAGTGTCACCGCGGCCTGCTGTTCCTGATATACAATGCCCACCTTGATAGCCCCCGCGAGTGGAATGCACTGACCCGTATACGTTCTGAGCCTAATACTTGTCTCTTCCATTGCAGGTGCACCCCCTGAGCTCCACAACCTGTTGAATGTGGTTTGACTGATTACTGAAGCTGAGGCCCCAGTGTCCACTTCCATGTTCAGCTCTTTGCCATTTACCTTAATTGTTGCGTATATGGGCTGAGCCCGGGGCTGGCCACGGATATTAAACATGTTGAATGAGCACTGCTCCTCAAAATCCTCACTCTGCAGGTGATGTGTGTTGGGCTTAGGTGCTTTTCCCCATCCTTTTGTCTGTTTATTTTTAGCACCCCTGCACTTTTTTGCAATATGCCCCCTTTTCTGGCAATTATGGCAAACGGCGTCTTTAAAGCCACAGTCATTCGCAAAATGCGGACCCCCACAACGATAACACTCTGTGGGTTTTCCTGAACTACTTTTGCCTTCTTTTGCTACAAAATGGGCAGTATCTGATAGCGTCCCTCCACCTGCATTTTTTATGTCAATCGTGTTGTTTGCCGCCGTCTCCATGGCTAGGGCAATGTCTAAAGCCTTTTTGAAAGTCAGTGTGGCTTCACCCAATAAGCGGCGCTGTATGACGTCATCGTTAATTCCACAGACTAACCTGTCCCGCAACATGTCCTCCAGCACTGCCCTGAACTCACAGTGCTCAGATAGCTGCCTCAGCTCCGCCACGAACTCCGCCACTGTCACTCCTGGCTTGCGTGAATGCGTGTGAAACTTGAAGCGCTGCACAATCACAGAGGGCTTGGGGTTGAGGTGATTTTGCACCATCTCCACAATTTCTTTGAACCTGATCTCTCCCGGTTTCTGCGGCGTTGCAAGATTTCGGATCAATCTGTACGTTTTAGCCCCGCACACACTCAGGAGGATTGATCGTTGTTTCTCCTCATCCACAATGTCATTAGCCAGGAAAAAGTGCTCCAGTCTCTCGACATATTCCACCCAGTCACCATCCTTCTCGGAGAACTCACTGAGCGAGCCGACAGTAGCAGCCATAGCTTTTGTTTAATTATGCGCCAACTTCTTTGCTGCCGAACCAGCTGACTTACTGGAACCTTGGCTTGGTTATTATCGGTTTTAATCCTCGTCGCCAGTGTGATAACCCGAGTATTTAAAGATGCACGCAGACATTGCTGTTTATCGTCTTTACTAAACTCAGCAGCAAGTACAGAAAACGGCTTGCAAAACGGCAACAACACATCCAAAACATCCGGTGTGCAACAGCTTAACCAGGACCGGGGGAAGCAAAATAACAAACAAAGGTTCCGGGTTCCACCCCGGTCTACACAGCAAATAGTCCCTCTGCAACAAATTCAATTTCAAATAAATGCTGTTTTAGGATCCACCAAAGAATCCCCAAAAAATTATATTGGTTTCCACAAAATAATTAAGCAGCACAACTGTTTCCAACATTGAAAATAATAATTGTTTCTTGAGCATCACATCAGCATTTTAGAATGATTTCTGAAGGATCATGTGACACTGAAGACAGAAGTGATGGCTGCAGAAAACTCTTTGGCATTGTAAGAATTAACGTTATTAATAATATTAAAAATATTATTTTAAATTGTAATAATAGTTCAAAATATTACTGTTTTTACTGTATTTTGATCTAATAAATGCAGCGCTGGTGAGCATAAAGGACTTTCAAACACATTCAAAAATCTTACTGACCAAACTTTTGAATGTTAGTGTATAGTGATTTCCACCAAATAAACATATTTTGCATAGTGAAGATAGTCATTCATTACCTGTGTTCTACTTTTGTACAAACACATTTTTGAATAAAAAGACTATGCATAAAAACATCACTCATAACAGCAGAAATTATAACAGTAAAAATACAGCAAATAATAATTTGTTCTTTTAAAGAGCCTAAGGTGAAATGTATGCGGCTCTTGTTGTGCTCTCTGTAGTTCTTCATTTGACCTTCAGATTCTTCTTTTGACTTTTAAGAAATGCTCTAGGCTCACATTCTAGACAGGAGGTGGCAATAACTCCAAGCTAACTAAAATACAGGTTAAGGGATCTCTCTTTCATCACAGAACAAAACAAAATCTTTGCAGTATAACTTTATTCATTAAAAATGAATGAGCAAAGTTGAAATAAATACATGGTAAATACATTTGTATTCAGTCATTGGAGAAGATAAAACCATAGCATGAACACTGGAGTGATTCAGACTGACAGACGATATAAATACATATAAAGCCACTTCACAAGTCCAAAGAAAATCACATCACATGATGAGCCACAAATATGCAAAAATACACCACTTACAAGTATCCAATTACACAAGCCAAACCAGGATAAGTAGGGTGACTGATATAAGTTACACCCCACTAGTTAGAGGCCATCTACTAGCATACTGCAGTATCACTAGACCTCTGATTGTGTCCTAAATGAATCATGAAACTGATGGCACAAAGCAGAGAATTAATTGTAAAATAAATAATGTTTTTGTTGTTGCGACCAATACTGCTGTCAACCACAAAAAAAAAAAAAAAAAAAAGTTCATCCATGTTATGGCTAGTCAACAAACATGAAACAGTCACTGACACACACAAAAATCACATTACCTAACTTCCTTTCATGCCCAAGAGAGGATGAGAAAGGGTTGTCGACAATTACTAAACTACACTAAAAAAAAACAAAAAAAAACATTTGAGCTCAGACACAAACCTTTACTTCAAAAGTTTAAAGTTTATTAACCGCTACAATTTAAAAGCCCATCAGAAATGGAGAAAATGCTTGAGTTAAGGAATTTTAATAAAATAAGCTTTTATTAACGGTGGGCTTCTGTAACCCTGGAGACAAAGCGCTGTCTCTTTAAGAATGCTGGGTTCGTTTGACAGCCTGTTTGCCAGGCTATTTTAGCTGAGACCAAGCCCCTTACTGACCTACTTTCAACAAGAGCATGGGACATTAGACCAGGCCCATGTTGAAGAGAAAATCCTAAAACATTTTAGTTTTCATTTCATATTGCAGCACAATTGAGCTTCTTGAACAAATATACACTGTATTATCCATAAAATCCCCATATTTTAATACCACATAAAATGGTATTAGAGGAGTCCAAATTACATAACGACTAAAGACGAACAGCTTAACTGGGTTCATCATAGAACCCTGGTTCACAACAAATAATACTACACTGTACACACAATCCACAATATGTCATATTGCTGAAACTTTACATCTAGAGCTTACATTATCACTGCTGTGCGTTATCCTCCAATTAATTGTTTCATGAGTGTGAATGTGAACTGAATTGACCACAATCGCAGGTAGTCGATTTGAAATTGGAATTGGCATGACAGGAAGTGGAATTGACTAATATTTAACACGGGCAATGCATTCTGGGAAATGAAGTCTATAAACCTATAATTTCAAAATATTTCAAAAAAGGTTTTAATGAACCAACAATGCTACAATTACAAATACATCTTCACTACCATTCAAAAATCTAAATTCAGTTGATGCACAACCCTTTTGGCTGTTAATCGTTCTTATATCAATATCAATATCATTGCCCATTATCTTTCAGTGAATGCAGGCTGAATACAGTCATAAGTTGTATTATCAGATCTACGACTGTAATCTACTCCAATCCGAAGCCCTCTGCATTTGAAATAGCAATAGTTAACTTTTGCCGTAATTCTTTCTTGCTCTTGTATGGAGGTAGACAAATCTGGTTGAAGCATGTATGCGACACTGGAAGCCTGCGAAGAAGATGAATAAATAAACTGTAGAAAATGAACATGCATGCAGTCGTTTCACTGCAATCAGCCATTGTGATGATTACCAGTCAGTGGAGACATCAATCTTGGAGATCTTGAAGTTGAGGTCGGCCATTCCCCCCACAGGAACGCGGTCACTTCCTGTGGTAAAGTGGAGTAGTTTCTTCTGCAGCTCCAAAGGAAAGGCCAGAACCACGTCCCAGAAGGCCCTGCAACACCAGAGAGAACAGTCACTTTTCTACTAAAAGACATGCATTTGAAAGCATGACTATAACAAATTGTATACAAGAGATTTACCGGATGGTGGGGTCAGTCTTGCTGTAGCCCTCATACTGCACCACTCGCTGCAGAGAGCCCATGTCCAGATTAGGACTTCCACAAACCAGGATCTCAACCTCTTCTGGCCTCAAGAGCTACATAAATGACAGATTTAATGACAGTCCTTATATTACTTCTATAGTTATAATTAGATGCATATTTGTGGAGAAAAATTGTTAATTTAAATAACGTATAAAAATTATGCATTTAATTACACACAATCACCTGCACATAAACATTGCAACAAAAAAGCATGGGTAACACTTGATAGTAAAGTTCTATACTGTACATGAACATTAGCAATAATTAACATTAATTACAGTTATTTAGCACTAGCAATAGCAAACATGAACTGACAATGTATAAATGTACACTGCCATTCAAAAGTTTGGGCATTGTAGTTTTTTTTTTAAATGTTTTTTTTTTTTTAACTTTTTTCAGGATACTTTGATGAATAGAAAGTTCAAAAGAACAGTATTTAAAATGATATAAAACAGAAATATTTTGTAAATGTCTGTCATTTTTGATCAATTTAATGTGAATATTAATCTCTTTCAAAAAACAATTTGAACGGTACACTGTAAAAAAATATATGATCAATAAGTCATGACAACATTTTATAAATTATTTTAACTCATCAAAATATTTGTTTTAACTATTTTAAGTTATATAACATTCAACTCATTTTTCAAAGTCAGTTTAATATAATTTAAGTTGATCAATTAATGTCAATCCAGGTTTAAATAAATAATTGTTATTGTTCATTGTTAGTTTATGATACCTAATATATTAATGTTAAAAAATGAACCACATTGAAAAGGGTTAATAAATTATCCTACAAGTACCAACTGACCGATTTATGCATTCTAGCATTTGCATTCTTTATAGTTACACTTTTAATTTGGCACAGCATCTTAAAAAGTCATGCTAGATGCTGAAAAACAGCAAGACATGACAAAATAAACCAAATTAAAATGTTCAACAAAATAAATGTTAATTTATTAACATTTAATAAAAAATATGGCTTTAATTAAAATGTTCAATTAAAATAAAGGGTTGATTGACAGCCCTAGAGAAAAAAAAAAAACATTAATTAAAGAAACAGTCAAATCTGCATATTAAACAATGTTTTGCATTTGTGTTTGCATCACACATTTCATACACACCAAAAAGAAAAAAGAAATAAAAGTCAAGTCAAATAAAATAAAAGTAAAGTAAAATTACTCTGTGTTGGTATTAACATGAAACCCTTTCTAATGCCACACCCTGCACGTATATAGACTGTGCTGTGCAGTGTGTTGAGAAACAGACAGTGTGAAAAACAGAGAGGACGAAAGATAAAGATAGGTCTTTAAGCCTCAAAATAGGTAGCAATGGTCCAAACCAATCTGCCACGTCCATCCCCTCCCCTAACCCTCCACCTCACCCCTCCCCGCCTCACACCACACCACACCAGGACCAGCGAGTCAGATATTACCGTTACAGAGCCTCTTACATAAGCAGCCAGGGACACAGTCAACTGTTGCGTAATCGCTAAAGACAGGGAGGGTCTAAAGTTGATCATGGTTAGTGGAATCAGGCCAGAGGAGGTCTGAAATCATGTTTATTTCTTCTCATTGTTACACTATTTTACCACCGTAACACTGTTAACCAACTAGACACATGTATAGCTGATCCTACAACATACAGAGAGAGAAAAAAAACTGAGCAAAGCAACCTGTGATTGTGCAGTTCAGTGAACCCTGAGAGAAACAAATGATTCACAGGCTGAACATTCCTTAAAATGGTCTGATGAATTTACTACCCCTCTGCTTTTCTTTTTTTCTGTGTGCATCTCTCGATTAAGAGAGCAGTCTGGGGTATCACCATATTGGGAAGTCTAAATCGAGGCTGGATCATCACCAAGATAAGCATACGTGCGGTTTACTATTTGCCCTGGTGCATAGAGAAAAATATCCAACAAATACACTTCATCCTGAACACTGAACACATCATCAGTAGTTTTAGGTTCAAGGAAGTGTTGTTTTTATAAAATAAAGTTTTGCAATAAGAAAGAAAATGTGTATTGGTAGATGTGCTTTCTTATGCAAACTATTCCAGGGCACAGTTTGAATCACACTCCTTTAACATGCATTAAGACACAAGAATTTTAATTAAGAACTATTAACTCAGCGAACTGCACGGAATGTCAAATAGTGCCAACATGCAAAACAAGCAACAACAAAACAACTTCAACGTCTGCTGATACAAAACAGTTCCCTTTCGAAAGGGAACTCTACACTACGTCAGAATGACGCTATGGGGAACGCCTCAGGCGTGACAGGTGTCTGAAATCAAGTATCAACTCACAGCAATCATGTTGACCGGCGACAGCCCGTGCATCATCAGCCTAAATGATGAGCGCGCAACCCGGATATATAAAAAGGGCGCCTTGAAACCATGACAACATCCTTTCGTCTTCAGGGACTGTTTTGTTTGTCTGAGAGTGTTTTCTCTAGTGCAATTGGAAATGAAGCGTACAGAGAAGAAGAAAAATACCTTCCGCAAGTGTGCAGCCCCGTGTCCCAGATATCTGACACCGGAGGATTCACACGATCTGTGCGTGTTCTGTCTGGGCGAAGAGCACGCGCGGGGAGCTCTCGAGGGAGCTGCCTGCGCGAGCTGCGAGCGTTTTTCTTTGAGGACGCTCCGCTCTCGTCTGTCTCACTTCTCGAGGGAAGTGAGCGCGGCATCTGAACCCCGCGGTTTCGGTCCCGCTCGGGCTGAGGCTCAGCGGCGCTTGAGTTCGTGGGGCTCTCAGATGGAGCTGGCAGATCAGCTGGAGAGGGGCGTTAACCTCGCGGATGATCTGTCAGCTGACGAGGGTGAGTTACAGGTCAATGTAGAAGATGTTCTATCTCTTTCTGACGGATCTGTAACTGGTTCTCTTCGGGCCGGGCAGGAGTCGGCTGCTGATGAGGTCAGTCTGGTTGAGACTGAACCACTTCAGCCCTCCTGCCCAGTGTACGCTGAGCTGGTGGACGTTATGGGGCGCGCCACCAACAGACTGCAGCTGCAGTGGAGGCGCGTCCGGGAGGAACCTGTTCGTGGTATTTTGGACGATCGGTTCCTCCCCACCCATAGGCCACCGGCTCGGATGAGCCTTCCATTCCTTCCCGATCTCCACTCTGAGATCGAGAAGGCATGGAAGAACCCGTTCTCTGCGCGCCTTCATTTGCACCAGCGGGCTAGTTTCGCTGCTGTGGAGGGGGCCGCAGAGCACGGGTATGTGTCGATGCCACCAGTGGACGAGACGTTGGCTAACTATCTCGCCTCTGGTCGGCCATCGTCACTGGGAGCTCCGACCCTGCCATCCAAGCCGCTGAAAACAACATCACGCTTGAATGGCAGAGCGTACACGGCAGCAGGTCAGGCAGGTGCGGTTCTGCACACCCTCGCGGTCCTTCAGGCCTACCAAGCCGACCTGCTGCGGGACCTCGATCAGGGGGCCGGCCTGCCCCCTGATGCGGTCGCAGAGCTGCGCCGCACCACGGATCTGGCTCTCCGGGCCACCAAACAGTCTGCTGTTTCCATCGGTCGTGCGATGGCAGCTATGGTGGCCACGGAGAGACATCTGTGGCTCAACCAGGCTGACATCGGGGAGAAAGAGAAAACTTTTCTCCTCGATTCGCCGGTTTCGCCTTCCGAGCTTTTCGGACCTTCCGTCGAGACGGTGGTCGATAAGTTCAGGGAGGCGAGGGCGCGCTCTGCGGCATTTAAGAGCTGTATACCGCTGAGGTCCTCGGCCCAGCCCAGGCAGGCGGGAGGGCCTGGTCCGTCGTGGTCTGAGGATCACAGACAGACCCAGAAGGCCAGTGTCGCTTCCCGTGCACCCCCTCCTCCTAGAAGAGGGAGCAGGGTGCGCAGGAGGCGTAACTCCCGCGGGAGGCAGGATCTCAGGGAGGTGATCCAGAGTAAACGTTCTCAGTCTGAACGTTAGGTATCACCTCCCTGGATCATTGCCTCCTAACCACCATCACTCCCAGGCTCCTCCTACATCAGGCCTGGGGCAGGGCCTATGATGAGTTCAAGAATTCTCTGATGGCCCGCTTCAGCTTGGTTGATAGGAGCGCCTTCCTACTAGGCTTAAAAAAAAAAAAAAAGCAGTAGTACTTAGGTTTTGTTTTGAGTTTCTGAGCCCTGGCGTGCTTCATTCTGTATGCCGCAGGTTTTATGTTGAGTGAAAATGTTTTGTGCGCAAATAACATTTTCTTTCTCTTCTTTTTCAGAACTCATCTCCTGTACGGAGCCTGGGACATGTTTTTGTGGGCAGGTAACGTATTGTAAGTGAGCTGAGCTCCCGCATACTGTGGTTATCAGGTTACAGGCCTCATCCGGCCTTCCTGAACGTGAGCTCCCACATACTGTGGTCATCAGGTTACAGGCCTCATCCGGCCTTTCTGGTTATGAGCTCCCACATACTGTGGTCGCCAGGTTACAGGCCTCTCCGGCCTTCCTGAATACGAGCTCCCACATGCTGTGGTCACCAGGTTACAGGCCTCACCGGCCTTCCTGAATGTGAGCTCCCACATATTGTGGTCGCCAGGTTACAGGCCTCACCGGCCTTCCTGAGTATGAGCTCCCACACACCGTGGTCGCAGGTCTTCTTAGTTATGAGCTTCCTCTTGTCAGGTTATAGGCCTTATCCGGCCTTCCTGAATGTGAGGCCTTCCTGAGAATGAACTCCCACATGCTGTGGTCTTCAGGTTCTGGTCTCTCCGCCTTCCTGAGTGTTAAGCTCCCACATTCAGTGGTCACCAGGCTTCAGGCCTCCTAGGCCTTCCTGGTTATGAGTTTCCACATGTCAGGTTACAGGCCTCACCAGGCCTTCCTGGATGTGAACTCCCACTTACTGTGGTCGCTAGGGTATAGGCTATCAGGTTACAGGCCTCGTCTGGCCTCCTGATCATTGGTCCCACATGCTGTGGTTCCCAGGTTACAGGCCTCACCGGCCTTCCTGGATACAAGCTCCCACATTCTGTGGTCGTCAGGTCACAGGCCTCAGCGGCCTTCCTGAGTATGAGCTCCCACATGCTGTGGTCGCCAGGTTAGAGGCCTCACCAGGCCTTCCTGGATTCAAAATGGATAAGTACATGCACTTTCGTTTCATGCACTTTCTAAAATCCATATTTATGGTAAGGGTTATGTGCTGTACGCTCCGTTCCCTTTTTTATGTGGCTCAGACTCCGGTTCTTCACCTTGGGTCCCACTCTAGATGCGTCTTCTGTCGCAATGTTTTACGACAGGCGCTTCACTTTCAGGCTATCTCCCACATTCTGTGGTTACAGGCCTCATTAGGCCTTTCTGAAGGTAGCCCCACATTGTGTGGCTGTCAGGTTACAGGCCTCTCCGGCCTTCCTGAATACGAGCTCCCACTTACTGTGGTCGCCAGGTCTCAGGCCTCACAGGCCTTCCTGAGTATGAGCTCCCACACGCTGTGGTCGCTAGGTTAGAGGCCTCACCAGGCCTTCCTGGATTCAGAATGGCTAAGTACACGCACTTTCGTTTCGTGTACTTTCTAAAAATCCATATTTATGGTAAGGGTTATGCGCTGTCCGCTTCATTCCCTTTTTTACGTGGCTCAGACTCCGGTTCTTCACCTTGGGTCCCACTCTAGATGCGTCTTCTGTCGCAATGTTTTACGACAGGCGCTTCCCTTTCAGGCTATCTCCCACATTCTGTGGTTACAGGCCTCATTAGGCCTTTCTGAAGGTAGCCCCACATTGTGTGGCTGTCAGGTTACAGGCCTCTCCGGCCTTCCTGAATACGAGCTCCCACTTACTGTGGTCGCCAGGTCTCAGGCCTCACAGGCCTTCCTGAGTATGAGCTCCCACATACTGTGGTCGCCAGGTTAGAGGCCTCACCAGGCCTTCCTGGATTCAGAATGGCTAAGTACACGCACTTTCGTTTCGTGTACTTTCTAAAATCCATATTTATGGTAAGGGTTATGCGCTGTCCGCTTCATTCCCTTTTTTACGTGGCTCAGACTCCGGTTCTTCACCTTGGGTCCCACTCTAGATGCGTCTTCTGTCGCAATGTTTTACGACAGGCGCTTCCCTTTCAGGCTATCTCCCACATTCTGTGGTTACAGGCCTCATTAGGCCTTTCTGAAGGTAGCCCCACATTGTGTGGCTGTCAGGTTACAGGCCTCTCCGGCCTTCCTGAATACGAGCTCCCACTTACTGTGGTCGCCAGGTCTCAGGCCTCACAGGCCTTCCTGAGTATGAGCTCCCACATACTGTGGTCGCCAGGTTAGAGGCCTCACCAGGCCTTCCTGGATTCAGAATGGCTAAGTACACGCACTTTCGTTTCGTGTACTTTCTAAAATCCATATTTATGGTAAGGGTTATGCGCTGTCCGCTTCATTCCCTTTTTTACGTGGCTCAGACTCCGGTTCTTCACCTTGGGTCCCACTCTAGATGCGTCTTCTGTCGCAATGTTTTACGACAGGCGCTTCCCTTTCAGGCTATCTCCCACATTCTGTGGTTACAGGCCTCATTAGGCCTTTCTGAAGGTAGCCCCACATTGTGTGGCTGTCAGGTTACAGGCCTCAGCGGCCTTCCTGATATGAGCCCTCATGTACTGGAGCTCCCCACATGAGGGGGTCATCAGGTCTTAGGTCTCAGTAGACCTTCCTGGGTTTGAACCCTCTCTTACTTCCCCAGTGTTCGGATCGAGCACTGGGTAGACCCGTGGATTGAGTGGACGACTTCCGTCGTTTCTTGAGGTTAAGTCACACTCTCCGGGAGATCCCGTCTCTGTGATCCGGAACTGAATGGTTTCTGCCAGCTTTACAGGCCTTCAGTTTCTGGATGCCTTATCCAAGGCAACTTCCAGAGGCTCTGTCTTGGACAGACAGGCAATGGCCAGACTGTGAGTCTTAGTATAGATCACCAGGCCAGCCTGGTGGCATTTCAGGAGGCATACTCCCCTGAATAGTGACTGGCTGGGAGTCCCTTGGGTCCCCTAGCCACACTCCCTAGAAGGGACCCCTTCTATTGGAAGCTGTGGTCCTAAGCCTTTGAGCTGGCCCAGATATAACCCCAACTAACTATGTTCTGGCGGTTTCTTGGTTCATTAGCTTGGGCTATGACCGGTAGGGAGTGCTGTCACTGACAGCCCGATGTGACCTAAGGGTGAGTGGTTCCAGTGTTTCTGATTTACTGGTTCGGACAGTTGTCACTGCCTTTGGGCACGCACTCCCCTCAGCATGGTGGCGTTGGTATATCGTTCCCCATAGCGTCATTCTGACGTAGTGTAGAGTTCCCTTTCGAAAGGGAACGTCTCAGGTTACGACTGTAACCTATGTTCCCTGAGAACAGGGAACGAGACACTACGTCTTCCTGCCATGCCTCGGGGCCTGCCTGCAACAGTCCCTTCAGACGATAGGGTGTTGTCATGGTTTCAAGGCGCCCTTTTTATATATCCGGGTTGCGTGCTCATCATTTAGGCTGATGATGCACGGGCTGTCGCCGGTCAACATGATTGCTGTGAGTTGATACTTGATTTCAGACACCTGTCACGCCTGAGGCGTTCCCCATAGCGTCATTCTGACGTAGTGTCTCGTTCCCTGTTCTCAGGGAACATAGGTTACAGTCGTAACCTGAGACGTTATCCATGTATCACAATAACGACATTTTCCCACCGTATAACAGCTTGGCATGAAAAAAGAATCTAAAGAGTCTAAAGAGTTCAGGAAGTCTATAATGTATATCAGTTTTGGTCTCTTTAAATTGTACTGGATATTCTTTCAGGCAAAATATAAATTGAAACTGATATTTTTGATATTTTTGATTTAACTTGAATAGAAATATACTTCTTCAAGCATAGCTCATTTTGTAATCAATATTTTTTTCCATTATTACTGTGTTTTGTTCAAAAGGAATTTATATGTAACATTAATAATTAGTAAATAATAATAACTAGCCTATTTATTGTTATTAATAATATATTAATTGTTATATTTTATTATAATTTTTTTTTATTATGTTCATATTTTATTAAATGTCTTTTCTTACAAGCTGCGTTACCCTTCAAATTGCGCAAATTGAAATTGCGAATTGAAAATATGCCCAATGGAAACACGTCAATTTTGCAAAAACTCCCAGTTTTTACGCTCACATGAGGTGGTTTTTCAGGCAATTCGAAAAAGTAATATTTCGCAAAACTGCAATGGAAACAGTTTTTGCGCATAACAGGTCACCTGACGTAGATGACGTGGTATGTTTGGACAAATCTGTAATGGAAACGCGCCTACAGACTACTTTGGAGTAACTTACTAGTAATTACAATAATAATATTTATTTCAATAATATGAAATGTATTTAAAAAAATCTCATAAACTAGCCATTCATTTAGTCAGGATTGGCTGTTTTTAAACACATGGAAGAGAGCATGTTAAATGACATACTCATGAGCTGTGAAAAATCTGCAAGAAACTGTGCCTTTGTTCAGATTCCAATTGACATGCTAAGCAGAGCTATAGACTTGCATTTTTCTGGGGGTCTCTATGTATTCATTCTATTTGACCTTGAATTCTGAGGTCTCTCCCAGCCAGTAGCAGAAGAGCCTGGATATGGTATGTAGATTGAACAAACAAAGCAGGCCCAGTTACAGGGCACCCTTCCAACAGAGGGGGAAGGGATGGACCATACACAGATGTAGCCTTCACACAGACAAACACACACACACACACACACACACACACACACACACACACACACACACACACAAAACGGCCCACAGACCCTGCCCTCTCTCCTGCCTCTGAAACTCTCTCTGTCTGAGAGCCACTAGTAGAATATTGCAGAGCTTGCTTTGCTAAAAATGATTAGTTGAAGTGAAATGTCAAGCTGTTTCTTGGCTTCTACTCACTTGCTTCCAGAGTATTCCCCTCAGAATTCCTTATTCATTTACCATGCAATGAGGATTTTGATGAAAACTATACAGCAAACTTACCATCAGGGCATTTGAGGCACAAACGCTGTGAAAACCATGATAGAAAGCAGCAAACTGCCTGTAGATGGACTTATTCAGCAGGAAATCAATGTAGAGCTGGACGTATTCTGTGCAGGGACAAACAGATCAATCCTTCAGTAGCGGGAATAAGACAATGAGGCAATTCATGTTGAAAAGTGAAAACACAGTCATGCACATAACTAGAGAGTGGAGACTCTCTCACCTTTTCTGTTTAGGTTGGTAACAGGGATCTTGTCCCCTCCTGGTTTCAGATTATATGACTTGACCACTCCAAGTTCTTCCTGAAAAACCTAGAGGGAAATGTACAGAAATGACCTCTGCTTCCATTATCTGTAGAATTGATCGTCTAGTTCAATCAGACAAACATGCCATTCATGGTATCTATTAGATACCATGGAATGAGAGAAAAGTCTGAGAGCAAACATCCTGATTGTACAGGTCAAGTTGAGAGACTCACCTAAAGACTCACCTGAAATGTGGTGTAAAAGTCCTCTTCAACGTTTCCTTCATAGCTAAGGAGTTCCCCAAGCCCATGAGCAAGATCCTGAAATGTACACACAAGCACTTACATTAGACAAATATTCTGAATTTGCAACTTTTTATATGTGTATTTCTCCTTTGCAGAGGAAGGAACACTTTTCAATACAACTGTGTGATCATTAAATCTTATGTTAAAGGCACAATATGTAACTTTTTTGCTTTAAAAATAGCAAAAATCACTATATCTATGTTCTATTTTTTTTTTTTTTTGTGTACTTACATTATCCCAACTGTTTCCAACAACTTTCAAACCAGGAGAAATTTGTAATTTAATTCGAAGACACGTCCCGTTTCTTTATTTCCGTTTTGTCGCCGTCAATGGCGTCATATCCGCGTTGTCCCTGGTTTCCGCTCGTACTGCCAAAGCAACCAGAGCCCTCTGATAGTAACCAAGGCTACTGACGTGGACAACTGTGTAGTTCGCAATGTCTATTTGCACGCTGTTGTTGTTTCGTTCAAACATTATGGACCATGGCAAGCAGACTTTGGATAAAAAAGGAGAACTAAAACGAGAATCAATATCAGCGCTGTGTTTTCGAGATGCCTAGAGCTCCCATAGACAGTATATAAACGAGAGCTCCGCCTCCACGTCCGAGACTTCGACCGCTCCTACATGTACTTTATTAAACAGGTGAGCACCTTTACATAAAACTAATCAATGTTATATAGTTCAACAATGATAAAATGTTAGAATATGATTTGTATGTTATTCTAATGTTGATCTAGCTTACTGCTAGTCTCATACAGACAAACTAACACATACATTTCAACACATTCAAATGCAGTTTAGTGTCATAGTGTAATGTTAGACCAAGTGAAACAGCGCTGCGTTACCTCACAAGTTTAATTTGTCTAATAAACTGACCTGTGAGTTGTAATTCTGCACTTGCGGGTAGTTCGGTAGAATGAAATGTCCTTATTCCTTTATATCCGCGGGACTCGCGTCGCGTGTGGAGCTGATAGCTGTCTCTTATAGAGTGCGGATCGGGACGAATTTTTCTGTCCGAGCCCGGCCCGCGTCCGACAGAGCAGTAACCGAACCCGACCCGAGCCCGACAGGCATAAAGATATTTATGTCCGAGCCCGACCCGAGACCGACAGTTAAAATCCCATTTTTTTTCTCATACTAATGACACATGTACGTTTGTTTGTGTGGAAAGCCCGCTTTTATTAAGCAACTGTAGGAAGGCATTCGGAAATGTCAAAAGGATGAGTGCATCAGCGCGCACGGAGCAACAAGCGCACTTAACACAGGCGCCCATGCACGTGTTTCGTTGTCACGGCTACATAAACAAATTTCCGCACACAGGAAGACATATGTTATGGTAATATTTTACATGTATTTTAAATCACAAAAACGAACGTTTGCATCAAGTGAAAGCATCAGGCACATTGGCTACCTACATAATAAGCTGTTTTAAATGTAAAATGTTCAATGCCTTATCGCGCTGATGTGACTGAACCCGACCCGAACCCGAACATAATTTCTAAATATCTGTCCGAACCCGGCCCGGCCCGGCCCATCGGGCTCGGGTCGGGTATCCATCCTCTAGTCTCTTAGCAATCCCGACCTGCTTCATATCACAGTCATGATAAAAACATCGATGTATTCACTCATCCATTAACATTATTAGAACGGTCGGCTTGACGTTGACGACAAGATCCATAATTCTTAGCAAATGTTGCGTCATCAAACTACGCCTTTGTTATTGTAAGAGGTTAGCGACTCCTAGCGGCGAAAAATTCCATACTGTACGTTTAAAGGGCTGCACTTCATTTTAGTTTGAAGTCTGTGTGGCTAATAAAATAATACCGGTAATAGCAGATGAGATGTTTGTACTGTTTGAGGCAAATGGCGGAAATCTAGCTTTTTTTTTTATTTTTTTTATTTTTTAAGAAAGTAGCTTTAGAGGTTCCACGTCCACATTACCTTTGGAAAAAGTTTGAAACAAGGAAGCAAACAACGCCCGCAGGCAGTTATGTAAGTTTGGAGGAAGCCAGAGACCGTTAAAACAGAACATCTGGCTCAATTAAATCTGACTTTTCAGTAACAGGAGAGTGAAGGGAAATCAATATGAAAGCGGAGCTTGACTAGTTTTTCAAAATACAATCAACCTCTTGTACATTATATTTCAGCATACATACTAGTCTGTATTATGACAAAGAGTGTTGCTTCAGAAGAAATAGCTAATATTGGGCGCCCTCTGCTGGACAGAGGAGAGGAAACGGCTGAATCTGAACAGGCATATCATTATGTCTCAAAGAAAACATAAATTAGCTTTGTAGTACACTGGAACCATTCCGTCATGATTACCCCATGTGGTTCTAATTAAAGGTATTTAAAACTTACTAAGTTTAATAATATACCATTAAAAAAAAAAAAAAAACCTGTAATGATGTAGGGGAGAGCAGGGCTAGTTGTCAAACAGTGAAGTGGCTTGCTACAATGTTTGTATCTCATTAACTAGAGGGTTTTGAGTCAAAAGTCCAATTGCACAAATGTGTGTTTTCTTCAGCGGTGGCAGAAACATTTCTTATTAATATAAATGTTAAGCAGCAACAGTCGTGCTGCTTAATATTTTTGTCGAAACCATGATATATATATTTTTTTTTTCAGGATTCAGTATTCTTCAAAAGAACAGCATTTCTGACCTTACTGAAAAACTTACTGACCCCAAACTTTCTTAAGTAAAATCAGACTTCTATACATTCAGACAATTTTGTTTGCTACCTTGTTTGTTTCATAATTAACAGTAATAAGTAACTGTAATTGAAAATGTTGTACTTGATATTTTGCTATATTAGAAACAAAACATGAGAAACTAACATGTGAAGGATTAAGGAGTTCAAAAGAAGAAAAAAAAAAACATGATACTTCAAAGGGTGTTGTGAGAATCACAAGACAGGCATGACTTAATCAGCAAAGCTGTAAGCCAACAGAGTGCTATTACCAAACAATGCATCATCTGAGGCTTATTAATCACATCCAGGAAACTAGACAACAGGAGTGTGTGAGCCTGTGATGGCTGGGTGACACCCTGGAAGTGCAAACGATAACGCAAAAGCTATTTCTGCTTCCAGTGACTATTCTGCCAGCCATCTACACTGTTTATACATGGCTGAGTGAGCTCAATGTAACCATATAATGAGAAACACATCCTAAATAGTACATATAAGCTATATGGGCTGCAGAATATCATTACATTATATTGGAATAATAATGTGTTACACTGCACAATGACAGCTGGTGGTTCACTCATCAGTAACTTACAAACTCTGTGTTCATCAAGATTGGACTGGATTGAATATTATGCCATGAGGGGTGTCACAGCTTGTGTACATACAGGCATAATCTGTTGGAGGTCCTCCAGGGTGAGGGTCGCCATGCCAACGGGGGTGTCGAGGTCACACGGCACAATGGGCGGGGTCAGCAGCTTCTTGTAGACACAGGGGGGGAAGCGGATGTCCAGTGTGATGCTGTTATACACAGCCAAGCCCATAAGCTGACAGATGGAGTTAAGTGCACACAGCTGGAGAGATTCACAGACCTGACACACACCTATAGCCTTCTGTTACACAATGGCTGCGTCCGAAACCGCTCACCGCTGTCTGTTAGTATGAAGGCACCTTTAACAGTTTGCTTTCCATAATTTTCATGTCTAATGATCTAAATCAAGATCAAGTGAGCTTGCAAGCAAATATTTAATGGTTGCAAAGCTTTTTTTAAGAGCAGAAATTAAATAAATGTTTTTTTTTTAATTTTATTTTTTTATGTATACAAAAATGCACGTCTTTAAATTAGCCTACCAAACTACACAACCTTTCAAAAGTTTGGGGTCAGTAATACTTTTTTAAAGAAATTAATACTTTTTTGCACAAGGATTACATTAAATTGATTAAAAGTGACAGTGAATACATTTATAAGGTTCCAAAATATTTCTATTTCTGTTCTTTCAAACTTTATATTTTATAAAGAATAATGAAAAAAAAGATCATGGTTTTGACAAAAATTTAAGCAGCACAATTGTTTTCAACATAGATGATAATAATGAGAAAGGTTTTTCAGCACCAAATCAGCATATTGATTTAATCCATATATTGATATACAGATTTTTGAAGGATCATGTCTCTGAAGACTGAAGTAATCGCTGCTGAAAATTCAGCTTTGCCATCACAAGAATGAATTACATTTTTAATATTTAAAAAAAGTTATCTTAAAACATAATATTTCACAATATTGCTGTGTTTTTTTTAATCAAATAAATGCAGCCTTGATGAGCATTAGAGACTTTGAGCAAAAGACAATTCCAATCCCAAACTTTTGAACAGTAGTGTATATGCACAGGATTGTGGGATATCAAAGGCCGATTGATTAGGTGTGTTTGATTAAGGTTGTAACTTAAGTCTGCAGGAAAGTGGACCTTGAAGGCCAGAGCTGCTCTATATGCTAAAGTACTAGTGCTGATTTGAATAAGAACGCCCCTCTCCTAAACCCACATGTATTTGACTAGCAATAGCAAGTAGCAAATTATGATTTATGGCTGTAATGGAAACTAAAGCCTACTGGCTTTAAAAAAAAAAAAAAGTTTGAGCCCTTTGATATGTCTCACCCCAACTTCCTGTTTCAATATGTCAACACAAGAACAACAAAAAAATAGACCTTCATTTTCCTTTAAATTTGACAGCCATAAAGTTAAATAAAAATTTACCATATTCGTTTTCTAAATGCAAATTTTTGATATTATTGTGAACAATTCATGCATGTTTAATATATCATAACTCAATCTCACATGTCAGACTTCTCTTTGGTGATGTATTCCGTGCCTTACACTTTTTTCCTTTTAAATTGTCGAAAAAGTAAAATACAAATTCCCAGATAATGCATTTAATTAGCCAAAAAAATGTGTGGTTGGACTCTTCATGCACTCAACTGTCACAACTTTCCTTATGTAGCTGAGGGAGAGGGACTATCAGACTGACTATCCGATGTTGGATGACATAATAACCTTAAAAAAACCATACACTAGATGGTTCAGTACATAGTGAATTGTATAATTGCATAATGTTTAGTACGTCATTTCTGTGCAACTAGTGGCAGCAAATGGAATTGTAATCTGTTTGAGCGTCCCAACTGAATACCAATTGAAGTTGAAGAAAGCTGTTGAAACGCTTTGGTGCCACAAGTGGTGCACAAGCTCTTTCATATTTCCTAATATCACAACATCCCCTAAAGTATCACAGTAAGATGCATGGAAGAACACCCAACAGGTGTATAATACATTTAGAGGAAAAAGTGAAAAGCCCTGTGAGTAAGTGCTTTCAGCTGTAGTTGACAACTCAACCCCATGTGCTCTCCATATGTGTAGTGAGGGCGATGGAAAAAAAGTCCTCAGCTCAGGAGAGAGAGAGAGAGAGGGGAGAGAGCAGACAGGCGGGACAGTTTCCATGAGGACTGCAGCGATGAGACAACACAAACCGAGCTCTGGCTGTTCCTAACGGGACAAAACAAAAGAATCTTTATTTCATAATTTTTCACTGATGTGACACAGCAGTTCTGTGCTGCAGGAGAGAGAACTCAGGCGCAGGCTAGGTCGTGCGCTGGACCGGCAGCCAGATGTATCAAGAAGCCCGAGCCAGGGGGACAATTAGAGGGGTAAAAGCAGGACATGGCAGGCTTTGGCTGCCACCGTGTCTCTCCTTACACATTCCCAAGAGCACCGTGTGGACCGGGTCTCTACACTGACACGTCCCCATCATTTACAAAACCATTTCATAACTATAACTATATCTGTGCATCTTTCATTAGTGTCATATTGCATTATAACCCTGTGTAATTAACATTTAGAAATCACATGGCATAAAAATAGCATATGCTCCATTTTCACATCATCATAGCACAGATTGGTGGCAGAAAATACATTTCCCACCAGAAAACAGAAGGACGAGAATGAACCTCAGAAGTGTGTGCCAAGTGGGAGCTGACTCTATATTTATGCACTATTTTAAGTTTGTCACACCCACACGTGACCACCTATACTGTATAAACTGCAGGAAAATGAAAGGATACGGCTCCAACCAATCGGAACTCAGAGTAGTTGTCACATTTCCAGCTGCTGAACCAATGACACTGGGACTCCTTCACATATGTGAACATGCCTGAAACATGAACAATAAACATTAACGAGCAGAATGAGCATGATTGTGTTATTTATTTATACACACTGTCAATATAAAATAGGCAAATGAAGTAACAACTGACTTCAAAATATTAATAGAGTTAAAATAATGAAAATTGCCATACCATTAGAAAAGCACCTCATTTTAGGGTATAAATTCTATTGGGAATTTTTTTTCAACATATTGATTTTTTTTGCCATTTTGTCTCTCAAGGAACTATATTTGTAGAAATAGCTTAGATGTTTTTATGGGAAAACAAGACTGCTTTTTTGCAGCATATACCAGCTGTATATCATCCAAGACTGGCACTATTTGTCCTGACCATCTTACCGTAGTCTGGGTGAAAAATCTGTCGAATCAGGAGAAGAAACCACTCTTTTGTGAGTCCACCCATGTCCAACCCTGCTTCCCCAACAAACGTCACTTTCAGTTTTTTCTTCAGGTCTGCTCGCTTTCTCGAAAGCTATTAAAAAAGGGAACACATTTATGGAGGGGCCATTTTTCCAAATTAAGTCTTAGCCAGACTCAAAACTTTCCAGAATATAATGTAAATGCTTTTGGCTGAAAGTCCTTTCAGCCTAGGAAAACAAAATGTAGATTTGTGCTACTTTATCCAGAGTAATGCAGGCCATACAAAATCTTTCCTCCTAAATAGTTAAATAGTTTTCAGTGGTTCAAAGGAACTCATGGTAACATCTCCAGGAACAGACGCAATTCTACGTTTACAGATCTGGACCGAGCAGTATTACCTCATCCAGTGAGTCACTGACCAGCTGCAGACGCCTAACTTTAATGTTGAGAAACAGCAGACTCATATCCACCCTTTGCCTGCGAGAGACCTTGTCCACCAGGGTTTGCTGCATTAGACATACAGAGCATTTATCAGTAAACATCCCCCTGAAAGAAACAAGTTTGCAGAACATGGCTTCATCTAGGTTTTATTTCATGCCTCTAGATGTCTTGTTTCTGAGTAACATTTCTTATATGAATGATGCCTGTCTATTTGCGGTGTATGATGATATTATTCTCTAGCCACATGTCTGTTTATCCTACAGTCTGGACACATATGTTTGGGAGGGAGCCATAGGAATGGCGATTACGCTGCCCCACCCATGCTAGGATTGTTATCAGAAAATACTCTCAGACTAGAAGACATGTTCTCTTAAACAGAGACTAGCTTTTTCATCTTAAGGCTATGGTGAGAGCTCTTTAGGCATGTGAATTCTCACCCTGGCCATGCTGATCATCTGCTGCTCAGAGTCTCTCTGGATAATGGCCTTCTTCACCACTGTGGACAGGATGAAAGGGAACTGACAGAAGGTGAACCTGAGAAAATATAGATCAGAAATGACTTTGTCTGGGGGAGGAGTTTAAAGTGTAACTTTAAAGTGTACACTAGTGATAGACCAATACATCGGCGAGGTTGATTAATCGAGTGATACTGGTTGACCACTAGTGTATACTGCAAAATAAAAAATATATTTATTTGTACTTTGTTTTTCAGTAAATTTATCTTAGCATCCTTACAACAAGGTCAATTTACTTATGAGACAAAATTGCATGATTTTATTAAAATAAAGACTTTAGATTCACATAATTTATTTTGGATTCACATAATTTATTTTGAAGTAAGTTTCTAAAAATAGTTATTTCTTTTATTTTAAGCATACACTACCATTCAATATTTGGGGTGGGTAAGATTTAATCATATTTTTGAAATAAGTCTCTTATGCTTACTAAGGCTGTATTTATTTCTAAAATAAAGTAAAAACATTAATATTGTAAAATATTATTACAATTTAAAATAACTTAAAATGTCTATTTGAATATATTTTCTAACGTAATTGTCATGGAATACAGACTCATGGAGAACGGTGAGTACAATGATGAAACAGCTTATTAACCAACAGGGTGAAATGAGATGGCAAATGTAGCAAATCACAACAACCAGAGAAAATGAGGAATGAAACAGACCAAACTGGTGAGTTGCACCACACCAGAGCCATTATGGTCAGTGCTGCACTCTCTGGGCTTAGCTCTGGAATTTCATTCACTGGAATGGACTGGAGAATTTCTCTCATTGGAACAGACTGGGGAACTCCTCTCACTGGAACGGACTGGGAAACTCCTCTCACTGGAACGGACTCGGGAACGGACTGGGGAACTTCTCTCACTAGAACAGACTCGGAAACCTCTCTCTCTCGGGAATGGACTGTGGAACTACTCTCACTGGAACTGACTCGGAAACTTCTCTCTCGGGAACGGATTGGGGAACTCCTCTCACACTAGAACAGACTCGAGAATGGACTCGGGAACTTCTCTCTTGGGAACAGACTGGGGAACTCCTCTCACTGGAATAGACTGGGGAAATCCTCTCACTGGAATGATCTCGGGAACGGACTGGAGAACTTCTCTCTCGGGAACGGACTCGGGAATGGACTGGGGAACTTCTCTTTCGGGAACGGACTGGGGAAGTCCTCTCACTGGACGGACTCGGGAACGGACTCGGGAACTTCTCTTTCGGGAACGGACTGGGGAAGTCCTCTCACTGGGACGGACTCGGGAACTGACTCGTGAACAGACTCGGGAACTTCTCTTTCTTGAACGGACTCAGGAACTGACTGGGAAACTCCTCTCACTGGAACAGTCTCCGGAAGGGACTGGGGAACTCCTCTCACTGGAACGGACTGGGAAACGGACTCGGGAACATTACTCACTGGAGCAGACTCGGGAACATCACTCACTGGAGCAGACTCGGGAACATCACTCACTGGAAGCATTGTGACCATTGGAATTGGCAATGCTATGATCCTTGGAGCGGGTTCTTGGTCTCGGGAAAACTCTCGTACAGAAACAAGGACCGGAGGGGAGTTTAGAGTAGACTCACAGGTGGGTACGGACTCTGAAGCAGACTTGGGAGTTAGATCAGGTTATGATGCAAGCTTAGGGGTTAGAGTGAGCTCCAATGCAGACTCAGGAGCCAGGACAGGCTTGACACTGAACTCTGGGGCTGGAACAGGCTTGTAACGGAATTCCGGCTGGAGAGGGTTGGGGAGACCGCATCTGTCCATCTTCCGCAACCTCGCCAACGGTGAAGGATGAGCCACAGCACATGATGCCAGAGTACCAGGGGTAGCACATGCTGGTGCTTGGAGAAACAGCTGGTTGTCCAAACCACTCCAAAAGAAATCCTCATCGTAGAATTCAATTGGGCAGCCATCTTGCATTATGGAGAGAATCAGAGTGGCTAGATCAAAGGAAATGGAGCTGACAAATCACAAATACCAGAGTGGATGAGGAATGAAACAGTCCAAACAGGTAAGTTGCACCACACACAACCTTGATGATTGCTGAAGATGATGATAATAATAATAATAATAATATCTCTTATTTTTGTCTCTTACTGAACAGACAATAATGGAGGAGACAGGAATCCAGGGAAGCAGGAACACAGATGAATGGATCACAGAAAGACGATACAGGTAAGTAGATGCAGATAAGTAGTGATGTGACATTTAAACCGAGGCGTCGGAGCTCGTGTCGAGCATAAATGGGCGTGCCAGATGAAGCTGCGATTCGAGGCTTATGTTGTTAACGTAGAAATCACGTGACCAATTACAAACGAAGCCTTACTTTCTGTCCAATCACGTAATGTTCGAACCCCCAGATCTTACTTTACGAGTAAGTTTTCATTCAGACTTATTCAATACCATTTTTAAATACCCAGTCATACAATTAATATGAAGAATGCAAATTATTTCAGGAAAATAAAATATTTGCCATATGCAATTCACATATGTGTGTACATTATTCTTCTATTACATCATAATGATATTCATACTGGCATTAAATGCCAGAGCTTAATGGCTAAATTAATTTATCACAGAGAGAAATTTAACACACATTTGTGCACGTAACATGAAACTATCTAGGAAATGCGTGGTGACCAGGGGGGCAGGGTTTCATAAAATATTGAAGCTTCCCCAGGCGCCGCCATTGATTAGCGGACCATCACCTGCTGTTAGCATTCCATTGACTCCCATTCATTTTGGCGTCACTTTGACAGCGAATAACTTTACATCTGAGGCGTTTAAAGACTCCATTTGTCCATAATTTCTAAAAGAAACAGGAAAATGTATAAAAGGCTCCATTACCTTGTATCTTACGTTATGGCCCCATAGATGCAGTTTTTGTAAAAATAGGCTAACGATTGCGTCATAACCACGCGACTCTCTGTCGCACAGTCGAGAAATTACCATATGGACAGGAGGAGAAGCTTGCGTGCAATCGGGGGGACGTGGAGGCAAAATGACAAAGTAATTAATCAGAATACTTAGCAAAAGTTGCTCCTGCTCCTAGCTCATGGACATATCCTACTCACACTCTCCGTCTCTGCAAGTTTCGGAAGGGAATGATTCAGATTTCTCTTGGCACAGCTACTAGAAGACAGACGAGTTGCTCGCGTCACATCTACGTCGTCAACCTCAGTTTGAGTCTGCGCAGTATGCTCGACCATCAGGAAGTGAGAGCTTCTTATTGACTTCACTTTTCTCCGTTGAAACCTATGGGGTCGCTGTGTCCAGTTTATATACTGTCTATGGTGGCGACTGCTTCGTCCGCCGAAGATTCTTTCACAGGGTTTTGGGTGCTTTATTTTTTGCTAAACACCAGATGGCGCTGTTTTCGACACTCTCGAAGCTTTGAATCTATTCCCGGAACAATCAGGGGAAAGCCTCAGTGCTTCATGAGGCTTCAGTTGCCCATCCCTACAGGTAAGTAGATGCAATTAAGTAGCGTTTAGCAATAAAAACAGTCCAGGTTAACAAGGACAAGACCAGACAACCACTGTGTGTGTGGTGCTGGCTTTTATGGAGAGTTGTTGAGCATGATTACAGACAGGTGTGGTGATTAAGAAGGGTTTGCAGGTGATGACCAGGGAGGACTATGGGAAATGTAGTGTGTAAAGGAAATAGGCATGGTGACTGGTGATCCTGACAGTAATCTACTCCTGTTGAAAAAGCTAAATTTTCAGCAGCCATTACTCTAGTTTTCAGTGTCACATCATCCTTCAAAAGCCAATTTAAAATGCTAATTTGGTACTGAAGAAACATTTTGTCTCATTTTTATTATCAATGCTGGAAACAGTACTAATATTTCTATAGAAACCATGATTAAAAAAAAAATCAGGATGAAAGATTGATTTATATAAAATTTATTTAAAAAACAAATTACATTATAAATGTCTTTGCGGTCTTTTTTAATAAATGTAATGCATTCATACTGAATAAAATTGATTTATTTAAAAACCTAACATAATTGTAGTTTATTTTAATTATGTTTCACACATGAATCTTACTTTTGCATCATTGTTTGGTAAAACATCCTTTAAAAAAAAGGCAAAATTGCATAAACAATTAGACTTGGTTTCAATAAATATTTTATTTTGAAAATATATTTTTGCTGTCACACCTGTTTGAATTTCCGTGAGCCTGCCACGTGTGATAATCCTCCATAAAGTCTATATGGTCCAGGGTTAGGTTGTAGAAATCAGTGAAAGGGACGATAGGGAGACAGGAAATGCTGTTTGCCGCATCTGTTAAAACAAGATCAATGTTAGAATTTTTTTTATTGTTCGGAATTATTACAGGTAAATTATTGCGGGAAAGCATCTTGACTTTCGCCAAGCCCTCTCTAGTGGCTAGCACAATGGTACTCACTAAGAAGGGAGAGGACTTTAGTGGCTGAGGGAATCCACCAAGAGCATTTGGCCATGGATGGCAGGTCTTCTGGCTTGGCAGGAAATAGGCGGGTGGTGATGAAGAGCTGCAAGCGCTCCACCAGCTGTTTGAAACGCTTCTGAGGCAGCCTATAAGATGAAACATCGTAAACAGAGAGATATAATCCATCCAATCCACACTTCTTTTTTTACCGTCAGTTTGTGTAATGCCTTGACACCAGCTGCCTTGACTGTTATATAGTGCACAATTCAACTTTATTTGTTGACTTTATATATTTCACAATTAAATTCACAACTACTTAAGATAAAAAAGGCAAATAGCTCATTTATTTAAAAGAAATGAAGTCAAGCATTAATTTATTTTAAAAAATCATACTGACCACAAACTTTTGAATGGCAGTGTATTGTAATGACGTTTCACACATAAATTTTACAAACTGCACAAATTGTATTTAAAAGAAATAAATTATTTAAAACAAAAAGATCTAGACTTTTCCATTGTTAATTGCTCTCTTGTACAGACTGGCTGCGTCGGACTCACTTTTTAAACCAGTGCATCAGGAAATGGTGGTCCGCTTCAGCCAGGGCTGCTATTTGCCTCAGTAAGTGTGCATAGATGACATATGTGGCAGGGCTGGTGTACTGAGGGTTCTGCGACACAGAGTAGCATTTCAGCAAACTTCAAAAAAGGAAATATAACTTTTCGTTTAGGAGCAGAGAAAGAAGTCTGGCTTTTAATAAGAAGTGGCATTGCAGCGGAAACCAGCTCTTTTCCTCTCCAGCATGATCTCATCCCTTCCTTCGGCACAGTGAACGCAATATACAGAGGCTGCCTGACATTGGTGGCAGACAGATCAGCCCAATAATTGCCTCGGCTTTTCAATTTCACCGTGTCCTCCATGGAAATGTACATGTAGGTCAGGGAGCCCATCAACAGTCTGGAGATGAATAACGCTATATGCGAAGGACGACATCTGTACATGCTTCTGTTTATGAAAACGTCTAAACTCCCACCACAACTGATCCCCATCAAATGGAGAGAAAAAAGCTGAACCCCAGAACAAACCGAATCCTTGCTAACCAAGCCATCGTCTCTCTTTCTGCCCACGGTTTCCCAGGCTCAAATCCAGTTGCTGTGTCCTTATTTGGACAGTCCCAGGCCAGCCTGCGCTGGTCATGTGTGAAGTAAACACTTAGCTCACGATCTGTCTGCACTAGAGCAGAGCTATGTCTAGAGTCAATGGGCCATGTGGTGAGAGAGGAGATCAAGAGTTTCCTGCAACTCCAGTTCGCCTCTTACTCAGCCTGGGGTGTTTAACATGGCTGACAACACAAAGGGCAACTCAAAGACAGATTAGAGCAATTTTGCTGTATAAGTGCACATCTATAGGATTGCACACAGATAACTGCTTTGGTTCACAAATGGAAATTACAGGTATTACAGAAAAGTATCACATGTCTGTGGGTTCTGTGTAATGAAGGCAATTTTGAATTAATGCCATAGGTTTGGTCACTAATAAGAGGAGTGAAGAGACCAGCAGTGTATGGGTATCTAAAAGACTAAAAAGTAACTAAAAGACACTAACATAACGTCTCGGTTACGTATGTAACCCTCGTTCCCTGAGTAGGGAACGGATACGTTACGTCAGTGACGACGAATGGGGGTTTCGCTTAGAAAGCCTCTCACCTTCGAGTATACAAAACGAGCCAATGGCAAGAAAATGCCATGGGTCTGCGGAATTTGCATAGCGTAAGTCCGCCCCACGTCGTGAGTATATAAGGAAGTACGCTGGCAACATGCAGATATGTTTCTTCGCTGAGGAGCCAAGACTGAACTCCGGCGTTCCAGCGGGACAGCGGAAGTGGCAGGGAGACGTAACGTCTCCGTTCCCTACTCAGGGAACGTGGGTTACAAACGTAACCGAGGCGTTCCCTTTCGTGGTCACTACGAGTTACGTCAGTGACGACGAATGGGGTTCCCAGTCTAATCACGCCACCTCGGCTGTCTTCCAGTGCCCTGCGCAAGTCTGAGCTTCCTGTCGTGAGACTAGCACGGATGAAGGAGTCCTACTTAACACAGGAATACCAAGGTACACTGGGAAGCATATCTCAGCGGAAATATGCAATCATGCCCAGCCCGAAGGGGGGGGGGGGGGGGGGGGGGGGGACTTGGAATACACATATGACCCGGAGAGGCTGCATATGGAGAATCACTGGGGTGTCCAGCCGCAGGTGGAATATTTCAACCCCAGGGGTGGCAAGGTGGCTTGCCGAGGGAAAGACACATGCTCAGAGAGGCTTACAGTGGAAATACACATGTGGGGGTCGTCCAAAGGGGGAACCATGCACATGGAGGCACCTAGCCAAGCGCGAAAGCTGCCGGTGGCATAACTCTGGCGTTGGCGTCAACAGCGCTGGAGGAACTCAGGGCCTGCGGGGAGGCTCACCTGAGGAGAATAATCGCACGTATCCCATCCGTAGAGAACAATGGCGAGCAAGCGAAGACACCTGAGCAGAATCTAGTACCGGCTCGTTGAAGCGAGTACATGAGAAGAAACTGGCTCCACTCGGAGATTGTAGAATCTCGCAAATGTGTTGGGTGTCGGCCAGGCTGCAGCTCTGCAGATGTCTGTTAGCGAGGCGCCATGCACTACAGCCCAAGAGGAGGCCACACTCCGAGTGGAGTGGGCCGTCACACCAAGGGGGCACAGTCGACCTTGCTGCTGGTATGCCAAAGCAATGGCGTCCACTATCCAGTGAGACAACCTTTGCTTGGAGAGAGCCTTTCCCTTCAGCTTCCCACCATAACAGACAAAGAGCTGGTCTGAGGTCTTGAAACACTGCGTTCTGTCTACTTAAGCGCGGAGGGTGCGTACTGGACAGAGCAGTGCCAAGGCTGGGTCTGCCTCCTCCAAGGGCAGCGCTTGCAGGTTCACCACCTGATCTCGAAAGGGAGTGGTGGGAACCTTGGGCACATATCCAGGCCGGGGTCTCAGGATCACGTGAGTTAGCCAGCCCGAATTCCAGGCACGCTTCGTCAACTGAAAATGCCTGCAGGTCCCCTACCCTCTTGATGGAGGCCAATGCAACCAGGAGCGCTGTCTTAATTGACAGGAACTTAAGCTCCACTGATTGCAGAGGCTCAAAGGGAGCACTCTGCAGGACAGTTAGTACCACTGAGAGGTCCCAAGAGGGAACGAGAGGATGGCGAGGAGGATTCAGTCTCCTCGCTCCTCTCAGGAACCTGATGATCAGGTCGTGCTTTCCCAGAAACTTACCTTCAACTGCATTGTGATGTGCGGCAATGGCAGCAACATACACTTTCAGGGTGGAGGGAGACAGCCTTTGCGCCAACCCTTGCTGCAGGAAGGAAAGCACGACACTGATCGGGCATTTCGTGGGGTCTTCACGACGGGAAGAACACAAGTTGACGAAGAGGTTCCACTTCAACGCATAGGCATGTCTCGTGGACGATGCTCTAGCAGAAGTGATGGTAGCCACCACCGCTGGTGGTAGGGTACTCAAACCTGCCTCGTCCCGTCCAGGAGCCACACATGGAGGTTCCAAAGATCGAGACGAGGGTGCCATAGGGTGCCCCGTCCCTGAGAAAGCAGGTCCTTCCTCAGGGGAATTGGCCAGGGAGGTGCTGTCGCGAGGAGTACTAGTTCAGGGAACAAGGTCCGGTTGTGCCAATACGGGGCAACCAAAATGACCTGCTCCTGCTCCCGTCCTCTGTTGATACAACAACATGCCGGGAAACTTGTTCTAAGGGCACTCCGGCCCGTAGAAAACTGAGGTTCGTCCACGGGGTGAAGGTCTGATGGCAGGTCGGAGTCACTGGGACTCGGAGCGTGCCATGTTGCCATGCCCACTTGGGACTTGATCGCGAAGCCAAAGCTGAAGCGGTCTCATATGAAGCAATCCGAGCGCCGTTACTGTGGCTGCGGATGCCATATGCCCCAGGAGCCTCTGAAATAGTTTCAGTGGAACCGCACTCTTGCCCTCGAACTGACGAAGGCAAGTCAGCAGTGACTGCGCGCGCTCGCTCGTAAGCTGCGCGCACATGGCGACCGAGTCGATTTCCATACCGAGAAAAGAGATCCTCTGCACGGGGCAGAGTTTGCTCTTCTCCCAGTTGACCCGAAGGCCCAGGCGAGCTAGGTGCTGGAGCACTAGGTCCCTGTGTCCGCAAACCTGGTCTCGAGAGTGAGCTAAGATCAGCCAGTCATCGAGATAATTCAGGATGCGAACCCCGTGTTCCCGGAGGGGAACAAGGGCTGCCTCGACGACTTTCGTGAAGACGCGAGGAGACAGGGCTAGCCCGAATGGGAGAACCGCGTACTGGTATGCCCGCCCCTCGAAAGCTAACCGAAGAAACAGTCTGTGTCGAGGTAAAATGGAGACATGGAAGTAGGCGTCCTTCAGGTCGATTGCAAACCAATCCTGTGGCCGCACACATTCGAAAATGCGTTTGGCCGTGAGCATCTTGAACGGCATCCTGTGAAAGGAGTGGTTCAAGACACGCAGATCCAGGATTGGTCGTAACCCACCAGACATTTCGGCTCGATCGCACCCTTCGCCAGTAGGGTGGCGACCTCCGCTCTCATGACAGGGGCATTGCCACTGACCATAGTGAAGCGGACTCCCCTGAAGCGGGGAGGAGACCGCGCGAACTGAATCGCATAGCCGAGCCTGATGGTCCTCGCGACCCAGCGGGACAGTCTGGGAAGCTCTACCCAGGCTCCCAAGAACTGTACCAGCGGGGTCATGCAGACCACAGACGTACCCTCGGTGGTGCAGCGAGGCGGAATGACCGGCCCAGGCGTGGGTGGCATAGCGGCCCGATGCGGGGCACGGTTATTAGCCTGCCAGAGGAGGCCAAGGAAGGACCAGCGTTCCACAGGGGCGTGCTTTGGCAGGGGTCTGGCGACAGAGGGGGACGAGAGTGGCACAGCCACAGCCTCTTGGGGCTCGGAGGAAGAGGCATCAGTTCTTGAAACAAGAGATTCTCCCCAGGCCCTCCACCGGGGGGAAGGAGTGGCCCTGCTACCAGCTCCTGAGAAGAACTGAGCCCTAACTCCAAGCTGCCCGTCTCGAGAGTGCTGCTTAGCCCGTCGTTTGGCCAGCTAAGGGGCGGAGACGGGCAATGCCACCCTCCTGCATCCTCCTCCTGCTTGGGGCCGGTGAAGGCTCGAGGGAAGGAGCCGCAGGGAGGTGGCCTCGGCGGGAAGCAGACTAAGGAGACTGCACGGACGGATGACCATTGGAACAGAAGGCCTCAGTCTGCTTCTGGGGGGGTCGAAGACTGTAGGGTACAGTCCTCAACCACACCACCGAGGAGCCTGGGACATGGGGGAGCTGAGAAAATGAATTCCCAGACCCCCTCACATCAACCTGGCAGAGCCCATTCCTGGACCACACCTGTGGACATCACCTGGCCCAGGGATCACGCAGGTACCGATGTCGCCCGTAGAGCGAGGTCAGTAGTGTGCGTGGCGGATCGACCAGCCCGGACATGGGAGGCATAGCGTCCCTGCGTGGGGACGTGGTCGAGTTTCCGCGTTCTGTCAGTGTTGGCCAGGGAAGGACCAGCGTTCCACGGCGGCCTGGTCTGACAGAACTCCCGAGTCATTACTGCCTCGAAGGCGACACACAGCACTGCATGCCTGTGCCACGATAGTGACAGAGAACATACAGCCCATAATCGGCACGCGATCGAGTGCAGCGAAGGCGGAGGACGCCCGCAGGCCGCGATAAGTCACGGGGACTCTCACGAGCCGGAGGCGTCCTGATGCACATCCGGGAGAAAGGCACTGGGAGCGAGTGCTGTAGCGCAAAACGCGCCCAGGAACCAATCGTAAGCCTACAGCTCTCGGGGGGAGGGCGGCGCCACTCCAACTGATGCTTCAGCTGCCCGGGAAAGCATGGCCATCAGCTCTGGATCTGACTCGACTAACGCTGACACTCTCGGGGGAGGCAACGCAGTCGAATCCTCATTTCCAGAGGAATCAAGCCCGCCTTGTGATGCTGTGAGTGACATGACACCATCTGCTGGAGCCCCGAATGAAAACACTGGGTCCCCGAGAGGAACCAGGCACACACGGAAGCCCCACAGTTTGCGATGTGGAGGAGGGCGTGGCCCGAGGAATGCTCGTCGGTATTATGCCACACCGTAACCCTCTGATCACCCTGGCCACCAGCCAAAGTATCCCCTCTCGAGGAAGAGATACACACCAACACACTGAAGAGCCGCTCGTCTCGTAGAGGAAGATGATTCAGAATGGCTTGTAGGAGTGAAGAGAACTCTTGGCTCCGAAGCGAAAACATATCTGCATGTTGCCAGCGTACTTCCTTATATACCCACGACGTGGGGCGGACTTACGGTATGCAAATTCCGCAGACCCATGGCATTTTCTTGCCATTGGCTCGTTTTGTATACTCGAAGGTGAGAGGTTTTCTAAGCGAAACCCCCATTCGTCATCACTGACGTTACTCGTAGTGACCACGAAAGGGAACTAAATTTTCGGTAGCATGACATCAAAACTCAACACTATATTTGTAAATCAAAATTTATTGTGCAAGAAGCTTTTTAAGCAAGTTGAGGCAGTATTCAGATACACTCTCCTCAACTATCTTTTCTCTCTCTTGTATTTTAGTTAGTGTTAGGAGAATGATTCATTATGATAAATCAGTTTGTTTATTCGGTTCACGTAATTAACCAAATAAATGCATAAATCTACTACATTTCGCAGATTAAATAAATGAATCACTTAAAAGTGCGATCCCCACATCTTTTTTGTTGCACATTATTTAATTACATGTAGTGTTGTCAAAAGTACCGACTTCGGTACCAAGTCAGTACATTTGACAACACTAGTTACATGCTGATATCAATGTTTTCAAATTTATATAAATTCTGGTGCTGAAATATAATTAGTTTTCTGCCAGTGTAATATGACAATAAATATTATTGAGAATAAATACTGCTCTTATCAGAACAAGAAACAATATTATCTTACTGTTATACATTTATAATTGAGTCCAAATAAATAGCTTCAATGTAGTTAGCTCAAAGTAGTTAGCTACTTTATTTTAGTAGCTAGTTTTGAAGCTACTTTTTTTTTTAACAGTACTGTATCTTGACTCTATTCTTACTTAAATTCTGATAACTTTAAAGTAGTTTCAAAGTACCTTCACTAAAACTGAAGATCAACTCATCGAGCCAGGATGTTATAGTAAAAGAAAGCATTGCTTTCTTGAGAGATGAACAAAGAAAAATATATATATCATGCATTTCTTTATAAACAAAAAGAAAACCCAAATGTGTAAAAACAATGGCATTACCTGCACAAGAACAAAATACGCTCTAAGGTCATCCTTTGTGCGGGGCCTAAAAATACAGAAACAAAGCTGACAGTGATTCTTTTTTAATCGCAATTTTCTGCAAAGACTTCATATCCTCTTTTAGTGCTTCAGTGAGAGAATACAATGCACTACTCACCCTTTCCATTCTCTTAATAAGCTATTAATAATTCCCTTCAGGACTGATTTCTGTGTGTCCGCGGGCTGAAAATTAGCCAGATTAAACCAATTTAGTTAACATCAAAATTAAAACAACAGAAAGAGCCTTGTGCACTGGCTTACTATGCAATTCAGTCAGTTTGTGTTTTGGAAAGTTTCTTTACGTACCGTGTGGAGCAAGGCATCATAAACAATATTGACAAATTTGATGTTTATTCCTGAGTCTTCAATAGTGTTGAAGGAAGCATTTGCTTCTTTCTAAGGAGAACATTACAACATAAAAACATTAAGCACACTTTTTATCCACTTAAATTTTATATATACTTCTCATATAAAATGGTTGGTAAAACATTCACCTCATATAAAAATAACATTTTCTGATGAAACCATATGCAGATGTTCTTTTTTACTCCCTCAATGAGCTCATTGATTCATTTGGAGATCAAAATGTTTTCCTCCTTTCCTGACTTTCACGGTTATGTTTTCCACAGATTTCCAAGAGTTCTTATTAAAAACATTGGCAATACTTAAAAGGATGTTCATTCATAAAATGACCATTATTCAAAAGTATAAATAAAAACACATTTAGATAGGTCAATTATATGCTATTAGTAATTGTGCAACGAGTGAAATATTTTAAAAAAAAGTTTTATATATTAAATGATTGTTGTTACATTTTACACATACTAAATTAACAGGTGATTTACAGTGCGCTGCGATTAATTTGGGCCCTTTGGCAAATTAAACTTATGCTCAATAGATATTTCAAGCAATATGAAAACAATCAACAGCAACCTAGTTAAAAAGGTCTTTAACTACTATGTACTAACATTTAAATTAATAATTTGACACAGTGCACTTATTGTATAAATATATGTTTTTAAATTGTACTTGTTTAAAAAATACCATGTAATTACAACTACCAGCTGTAATTAATTTCTGTAATTACATCTATAATTACTGTGACCCTTTCCTTATCTTAGCCAAGCCTTAAACCTAACCATACCATGAAACCTGTCCATAACCTTACCCGTATCCCACAGTATAGCAGCAAATGTGTTTTGCAATGCAACATAAACAAAATAATTACATTGTACTGTTATTTTTATGTAATTACATTGTAGTTAAAGACACCTAGTATGTGACCAAAAAAACAACAACACTTGAAACCAGAACAACACACTTGGGAGCTTCAACACACCTTAAAGGCACCATTGAGTTCCAAAAAGGAGTCGAATGTGGTCAAGTAGAAATCATGGACTTGCTTCCAATCCCCTGAGATAGTTGCCCTTTCAACATCGTCCCTACAGCCAGACAAAGACATGGTTAAACATACTTCATTGTATCAGTATATAACTGATCTGTGAATCTACGGGTTACTGAGGGAAGGAGAAGTACGTACTGAAACTCTTTGACGGTTTTGGTTCGAATGGGAATAATGGGTTCTGAAACAAAACGAGCTTTCACCTCTGGAGGGAGAACATCAATAGAGATACGATGCTTATGTCTCACATCTGGAAATATTGGGGGAAGCTCTCTCACTGAAAACAAACACACACACAATGAATTACACGGCAGCTCACAATATCAGCAAGGTGGGCCGTTCATCATGCCCTCTAAGGGGATTTTTGCAATCACTCTCCAGCTAACAATTATTTGTCATTATCTTATCAGAAACAACTATCAAAACAATGACTCTCAGCATCCCAATAACTACCTGGTGACATGCAATTACCATCAGCACAAATTGTTATTCTATTTAAAGGCACCCTAGTCCTTTCATTCTCAACAAATGCACTGAATAAGGCTGATCGATGAGTTAAAATTCACAAAACTATTTGTACTTGTGGACTAGAGTAGGGAACAACTGATGTTTTCATGGGTTCGGCCAGTGAATTTACAAGGTAAAGTGAGATATTTAACAAGCTTTAGCACTGCGTCAAGCCTCCAGCCCATGTAGTGTCTTCATAGTGAGTTCCCAGCTCATCTGTGCTAAAGACATGTTAGATGTGAACACACTTGTGCCTTGTCAGAGACTTGAAGATGATTGCATCACATAGACAACATCTTTGATCTCCAAGACAAAGAAAGGAAAACATCTGCTTATAACAGTGAAGTGGTTATTAATTCAGAGCAGCCGAATCGACAGCTTTGAAATGCAATGAGTTTTTTGCTATGTTGTAAAAGGGAACTACCTTTAAATCACTCATGCATATCATTTTTAAGCCATAGTAACCTTTGCTTGTGTTACCAGCATGTAGACCTAAAGCACAGACCGTGGATGTATTTGATAATTAAGATATCTAACAAGAATTAATCAAAAGTGGCATCACTGGAAGGAGTCTGACCTTGTTTAACTGCAGGTAGCAGGAACGGAGAAGAAAAACTATGGCTGCCTGACTCTCTTTTGTGATTCAGGGTGGAGATGAAACTTCCGTAAGATGGGAAAGGGAGCTTCGGTCCACGATCCAAGCTCTGCTGATGAAACAATCCACGTTATATTCCAATATTTCTAGAAAATAAACGGTGCTGCAGTACTGTATATGTGCACATTTGGCACAGAAAAACAGATACTACAATAAATGATATGTATACTACACGAAACTGACAGATTAACATAAAAAGAAAAAGAAATAGTACTAATAATATGCCCCTCCCTCTTATTCAAATATTTGAATAAAAAGAATGAATTTTTTGAATTTTGAATAAAAAAAATACAAAATACATATTAAAACAGATTTAAACAATAGTGGAGGTAAACAAAAACGTGTTAATTGAGATTGTGTCACTCATTGCGTAACCAGAAGCATCAGTGTTGTTTTGCAGAAACGAAACATGTCTGATGTATTCTGTGTGCTTTCAACACTAAGAAAATACAGACTCACTAAGATAAAATACACTGCACATGCAGTATGTTTAGCTAAATATTCCATCAATATTTAGTTTTGCTGACTTTTTACATTGCAAAAAGTGTGTTGTCTCAGCTGTAGGCTAATTTCACGTAGGATCCAGTCTAAATAATTAGTCCAATTCAAAAGCAGTGATGCATTAAAAAAGGAAAAAATTATAAGATAAAGATAAGATTAAAAAAAATGCTGCATTCATGATAACGTATATTTTTTATATTGTATATTTGTAAATTACAACCAGTCTGCAATAGCCTATTTGAAATGCAGAAAAATACTTACATGGTTTAGTATAGGAGGAAGTCTGTCTCTATCCCTTTCTTCAAGTGGACAGTTATTTTCGCTCATGTTTAGATGCATGTCCTCTGAAGAAAAGCCTTTCGAGCAGTTACATGGCTTATTTTTCTGGAAAAAAGTACTTTTCCCGTCTGCGTAATCTCAGTGCTCACTTTCCTTTCACTTTGAGAAATACAGTAGTGAGTCCAGTAGGCTACTGTCTGTTCTTTTTGCTAAGCAGGTGAGTTTTTGAGACCACGATGACCAAAAGGGCTGATGTTTGCTTGTCAATGAGAACAAATGAACTGGATAATAAGACAAGTAATAAGAAAAGCAACAAAAATCTTCGCGACGCTGCGTTTAGTGAGTTAAGTAACTTGTTGAAGAAGTGCCGTGGCGTCTGTGTGCAGTCCAGCTGTACGCTGGCGCCATGTTGTTGAAGATGATGATGATGATGAGGTTTGTAGTTACGGACTTGGATACGGCCTCTGTCTCGACGTAACACTGGGGACGTGCTGCTGAGTCAGATTTATTGCACACCTCTAATTAAAATCTTTTCTAGAAGTAAACATACACCCAGCGAAATCTATATTTGTATGTAACATCACAATCACAATTTGGTGGTCGAAGAATAAAAAGTAGGCTACTAAAGGATTATGTATAGCCCACAGAAAAGTGAACACATAGCCTACTGTCCACTATAGTGGATATGTTTATATATATTTTGGTTAATATATCTGAGACCATGCATATCACTGTGCTACTGAATGTTACATTGTAAGATTTTTTCTCATAGGCTACCATATTTTGGGGGGTGTGGCCAAATGTGCTAAATATGACCTAAAGATGAAACGTGATTAATATGGTTAGAAACTTGTCATGTGGGGAAACTCTACTCTCTAAAACAGCCTCTATCAAAAGATGCTTTCAGTGAGGTTTATTCTCTCTACCATAATATAATATAGTAATATATAATTTAATATAATATAATATAATAAATAGGCTAACGAATAATGAAGCCTATTGTAATTATGCTATTACTGTATCAGCAAGTCGTGTATTATTTAGAACATTTCACCACACCACCAAAAATATGGTATGAGAGAAACATATTGACAGAGGTACATTTTCTGAGTAGCCTATGTGTGAATTGAGGGTAAGAGCTAAGTCTCAAGTGGGTAATCTGAGCATTGTAATGTTCTTGTGCATCAGCTTTCTCTTATTGTGACCTTGACGAGAGGTGTCAGAATGAACAAACCACATATTTTGCTTCAGTACTGCTTTGTTTTTCAATCTTTTTTAACCAGTGAATAGGAGTGTTTTACATAGACAGATTAAAGTTATAATCTAAATAATATAGATTAAAGTTATAATCTAAGTAGTTTTTACATATGCTTTATATAGGCTGTATTTAATTTGACAATCTATAATTCAAAGTAATGATGGATAAAACAGCTAGTCGTATTGACCACCAATAATTAGCTCTGCATCTAAGCTCATAACAACATTGCATTGCTGACACACTCGGCCAGTAGATGGAGGAAGAGATCTGTCTTTGTAAAACGTGAAACATGTTTACATCAATTGCAATGAAATGGATCTTAGTATAATTCTAACGCCGCATAACACTGACAGGTTAAGGGATTTAATTTGTTTCAATGAATCTCAACAGGATATTAAAATGATTCAGTTGAAGACAAAAAAAAACAAAAAAAAAAACGTTGGAGAACCACAGAGAACACAAATAGCCTATAAAACTAAATAGAACTAAAATAAAACATCTCAGAATTGCATTTAAACATGGAAACATTTATTTCCTCAATGGAACAGTTAAAATTATGTATTTTGAAGTACAAACAAGATCCTTCTTTTACTCAGACCACACAAGAGCATATTCCTTTTGAAATAATCTCTGGCTTTCAATTTACACTAAACCATCACTAGATTTCTAAATGTGATATATGTCCAGCACTTGTGACCATGTCAGCCATTCGCCTTCACTGTCTCCCGCCAGTCAGACGAACATTCATGTACAGTAACATGAGTATTTGAGTACACGACTTGGATTCTGCAGTTGGTATTGACAAATATGGCTCAGCTCTTAGAACTGGACACTGTGTCGTACAACTGATCCTGACAGCATGACATTAAGCCAGACTAACACCATGCTTTACTGTTTGATTTGTTTATGTCTTAAGATTACCACTTTTGAAAAGGCTCTTCTTTATTGATGCAACAGACATTGAAACCAGATCATAATGTCTTAATTAACAAGACAGTTTGTACAAGCTTTCCATTAATACATCCAGCATATGGACTGAGGATAGACATGTTGGGTGATTGCCTTTCCTTCAGTGACCTATTTTAATGTGGTTAATCACTTAGGACACAATTGACTTGGACACCAAAAAGCACATTCAGCCCTTTAGTATTCTTAAGAAACTCAGATGTTAATTCAAAAACATTTGGAAACATGCCCTTGACACTGTTTTTGAGGGCCAGGCTGTTTGCCATCAGAGATGTATGCATGCACACACACACACAGACACACACATACACATATTAGAGAACCTATTATTATGAGGACATTCCATAGGCGTAATGGTTTTATACTGTACAAACTGTATTAAATTGAATTGAATGCCTTAATTGTCATTGCACTTAGCTGTACAACGAAATTCTACCATACTTTAGTTCATTGAATATTATGAGTTTAGTAATTTTATGGCACTTGAATAAAAACAGTTCATAAGTCTAGAGGTGCAGGCCAAAAATGGACCTGTAGCGCCTCCCAGAAGACAGCAGTGAACAGACTGTTTCCTTTCTTTCTTTCTTTCTTTCTTTATTTATTTATATAGCACAAGTAAACACAACCAACGTTGACCACTGTGCTTTACATAAAATACACAAAAAACAGAAAGACAGAAACATAATATAATATAAAAACCTCGTCAAAAAAAATCAAGGAAATGCCTGTTCGAGAAAATATAACTTTAGTTTGTGTTTAAACTCAAGTAAGGAGGTCAGTGTTCTCAGGGAAATTGGGAGGGTATTCCACAGCCTAGGACCCGCAACAGCAAAAGCACGATCACCTCGCGACTTCAATCGAGAGTGAGGCTGGGACAGATTTCGACTGCTGGAGGAACGTAAACACCTAACAGACACGTTTGCTGTCAAAAGTTCAGATAAATATGAAGGGGCGATACCATTTAAGGTTTTAAAAACAAACAGCAATATTTTAAAATCGACCCTATAACGCACCGGCAGCCAGTTTAGTGACTGTAAAATAGGCGTGATGTGTTCATGTTTGCGGAGCCCGGTTAAAAATCTGGCAGCAGCGTTTTGGACCATTTGCAGTCTAGTAATAGAAAACTGCGGCAATCCCACATATAAGGAATTGCAATAATCAAGGCGGGATAGCACGAAGGCATTTAGTACTCTTTCAAGCTCATTCGACGATAGAAAAGACTTGGCCCTGGATAACAACTTTAGGTGGTAAAAACAGGATTTAACCACTGTGTTAATATGTTTATCAAGCTTAAGGGCGGAATCTAGGGTAATTCCTAAACTCTTAACAGTAGGTTTGATCTCAAAATAAATATTTTCCGCATTAAGCAATGTTTTCTCATTTTCTACTGGAGGCCCAAATACAATAGCTTCCGTTTTACTAGCATTTAAGAGTAGAAAATTAGTAGACATCCAGGACTTTATCTCATTTAAGCACAAATAAAGGTTTTCTAGACCCTTTGTGTCAGTGCGTTTAAAAGGCAGATAGATTTGGGTGTCGTCTGCATATAGATGAAAAGACACTCCGTGTTTCCTAAAAATAGAGCCAAGTGGCAACATGTATAACGAGAACAGAGTAGGTGCCAAAATGGAGCCTTGTGGAACAGTTTCCTGGGTGAGAACAGTCCTGGATTATGCGTGCTGCACGACACAGACATCTGGCTCTTCAGTGAGGGAAGCTGTGTCCTTATAATGATCTGTGCTGACTTTCTGACTCTCTCCAGAGCCTTTTTATATATCCCCCTACACTAACCCTATTCCCTGTACCAACCCATCACAAAAAAAAAAAAAAAAAAAAAAAGTGTTTTTACTGAAACATTATTTTGTGTGTTTTTAAGCCATTTTAATTATGAGGACTTGGGAAATGACCTCATAAACCATTGTTACTGTGACTTTAATTGTCTAACACCAGTAAACTCTAAGGCCCAGTTTCATAGACAGGGTTTAGACTAAGCCAGGACCAGGCCTTAGTTCAATTAGGGCAGGGGTGCCCAATCCTGCTCCTGCCGATCGACTGTCCTGCACAGTTCATCTCCAACCCTAATCAAACACACCTGAAGCAACCAATTAAGGTCTTTAGGATCACTTGAAAATAAATTAAAGGCAGGTGTGTTTGATTAGGGTTGGAGATAAACTGTGCAGGACAGTCCATCGGAAGGAGCAGGATTGGGCACACCTGAATTAGGGCATTAAACCTTTTCCAATAATGATCTATAAAACTTATAGATTTTATAAAAAATATCTTTAAAATACAGTATTTTGAAAAAGGGATGTTCTTTTAATATTTCAAAATAAATCATTTCTTTTGGTGGCAGTAAGTACCCTTTCTGCACAATGCAAAGGTTGTCCCATTTTTCTGATTAATGTCTCTGAATTACACAAACTCTTGTATATGTTATTAGAATTGTACAAAAATCAATACCAAAAAAGGACAAAAGTACATTTTGAAATGTTCATTCAGCATCTGAGATTCTTTCAACTTTTGAGGCAGTATGAAACCTTAGTTCTTATTATATGGAATATTTTGTTAATTTCTGATAATAACCTTATTATAGTTTGTAGACAGTATGACTCACTGCTGTGACGTAACATAGGCTACATAACTGTTTAGAAGGTGATGATTTACTTGTCCCAGACAGCATCAGTTTCATAAATGCCATCTTCAAACACATCTTCTATTACACCACCTCCCATATATATGTTTCAGTAATCAATGTGACTGTGAGGAAAAGAACATAGAGGTCATCTCAGTTTCATTAACCCCAGAACTCACTGTTCTGAGACGCTCATACCCTTTCCTTTAGGATCCATTGTTTAAGTGAACAAATATGTGGATGGAAACAACAAGAGGACTTCAGCTGTGTGTTCTTGACATACTGACACCATGCGTGATGCATCACAGCTGTTTTGCATGGTCCCTGTGAACACATCATTAATCGGACACAATGAGCATGTCATGAGGGTCCCGAGAGTGACCGATAGCCTCACTCATTGACTGCATCACATGAGGAATCTCACACCATGGATGACCGCGCTGAACTTTCATCTGTATCCTGCTGGCTGGATGCCATTCCAGAGTCATGCTGGACCCTGGTGGAGCGAGCCAAACCCAGCAGGAGGCTTCTGTCAAGGACACATCCTGACAGCTATCAGTTGCCTGCCTGAAGGTTGCAATGTTATGGCTGAGGGAGAAAAACAAGAAATCACTTTTTGACAAAATCACAATTGACATCTTGGATGATTTAGCATGGCAGGACATAGTTCTGCGTTTGATATTTCTCTTATTCACTCATAAGATACCGTCTTTAACATATTCTTAGCTGTACTGCATAATTTTTTTGACTTGTTAGTCATTTTTGCAGCACAAAGGCACATTTCGCACACTTGGTTTTGGGTGTGATTGTGTGCGTGTGTGTGTGAGAGAGACGTGTATGGTGTCTTGGCTCGTTCTCAGCCCTCACAGTGCAAGCAGCTGAAAGTGCTGCAGAATGGAGGTCTTTGTCCAAAAACCAGTGCCTTCATTTATGTCCTTCTCTTCCTCTCCATTCATCCTTGCTCAAGTGCACATACAACAAATTAAATCATATAGAATTATATTTGATTAAATATTAACCAGGTGTACATTCAAGCCAATTCAAACATCTACACTACTTTTCAGAAGTGAAATATCCTACTCTTTTTAAGAGAAGAAATGGCTAGAAGGAAAACTGTTTTTAATGTCAGACATTTTTTTGAAACCGTATCAAGGGGCTCAAAGATAAGCCTTCTAAAACAATAACAAGGCCCCAAGCAGGAACCCTGGTACGAATTGCAGGCCTCTGTCAAGTCAAGTCAAGTCAAGTCAAGTCAAGTCACCTTTATTTATATTTTTTTACAATATAATTTTTTTGCAGCTTTAAAGAGATAACAGGAAAATAATGCAACAAAGTTTGTTTCAAGAAGAAAATAGAGTCACAGTCCAGCTTAAGTAAGTTCAGTGATGGTTCATTTTGTTGTAAAAAAGTTACTAATTTAGTTAATTTATATATATAGCCGCTCTGGAGAAAACCGTGATGTCATCGTCCAGCTCAGTTCAGTTCTCATACAATGGTGTCAATTTACATTACATTTACATTTATTCATTTAGCTGACGCTTTTATCCAAAGCGACTTACAATTGCTATATATGTCAGAGGTCGCACGCCTCTGGAGCAACTAGGGGTTGCTCCCTGAGTGTCTTGCTCAGGGACACATTGGTGTCTCACAGTGGATTCGAACCCGGGTCTCTCACACCAAAGGCATGTGTCTTATTCATTGCGCTACACCACCCCATACACCACGCCCACCATTGCGCTACACCACGCCCACCACCCCATCTGCTCAATGCAGGCAGATCAATGATATTATTATAATATTAAATGTCCCCAACTAAGAAAGCCAAAAGCCAAAGGCAACAAAGGCGAAAAATGGTTGCAAAGACAAAAAAGGCGAGGCAAGTCCTCACACGGTATGGAGACGGGTTTGTTGAGGATCAGTGCCGTTGGCTGTCGTGTCGATGAGGCCTTCACAGGGGAGTGTCTAGTTGACACAATCTCTGCTGACACTTCAGGGATGCATTGTGGTTGTTTCTAGGCGCAGGTCCTCCATCTGATCTGGATGCGGCCCGAATCCGGCTGACTACATCATGCGTTGTGGTCGTGTCTACGCGCAGGTCCACCATCTGATCTGGATACGGCCCGGATCCGGCTGACTACATCATGCGTTGTGGTCATGTCTAGGCACAGGTCCACCATCTGATCTGGATACGGCCCAGATCCGGCTGATTACAGCAAACCTCGGAATAAACAGAAAGACTAACATTAGCGTAGATGCCATTCTTCTTATGATGTAACAAGTACATTGGATGTTATAGGAAGTGTTCCCGGTTCCGGCTGACCTAATTTATGCAGCCTAATAATCATTTGACCGATTTGAATAAAAGGAATGTATAATGTTCTTTGTGTATGCCAGGTTAAAGAGATGTGTTTTTAGTCTAGATTTAAACTGACAAGAGTGTGTCTGCTTCCTAGACAATGTTAGGAAGACTGTTCCAGAGTCTACTGCCAGCAGTCGATTTTGATATTCTAGGTATTATCAACTGGCCAGAATTTTGAGATCGCAATAGACGTGAAGGACTATAATGCATTAAGAGCTTGCTCAAGTACTGGGGAGCTAAACCATTTACTGCATGTAAGTAATCAGCATCATTTTAAAATGTATACAATGTTTAATAGTGAGCCAATGCAGTTTTGACAGAACCGGGCTAATATGGTCATACTTCCTGGTTCTAGTAAGAACTCTAGCTGCTGTGTTTTGGATCAGCAGTGGTTTGCTTATTATGCGTGCAGACAGCTCAGTCTGATGTGATTGGTCTACCGTGTAAAGCGCACGTGTCGAAAACAAAAACGGCCATTGCCATAACTGAATGTGAGTTCAGGGATTGTACACCCTATCAATAACAGTGCATACATTAGCCAAGCTCTAGTGCAGTGTTCTTCAACCCTGCTCCTAAAGGACCCCCAACACTGCTCGTTTTCTTTGTCTCCCTAATCAAACACACCTTATTCAATTCATCAGCTCATTATCACATGGGTTAATGAGCTGATGAGTTGAATCAGGTGTGTTTGATTAGGGAAACAAAGAAAACGTGCAGTGTTGGGGGTCCTTCAGGAGCAGGGTTGAAGAACACTGCTCTAGCGTGAATGACTGATGCAACATAAACAGTGGACAAATCCGGTTCCATGCTTAATCTTTACTCAAAGTAGTAAGAACGACAGACAATCTGCATTAATAGACAGTTTTAAGTAATTGTGGCCCACAACTGATTAGCAGAAGTATTTCAGTAAGACAGTAATAGACAGTAACGTGAGTTAGCCAGTTAGCAGGAGACCTACACAATATAAAACTAAGTATTTTGAACACCGGTAGAAAATATATACATCAATAATTAGTCATACTTACAGGTTGTGATTCTGAGGAGCAAGTTTGTTCAAATAAACTGGGTATTGACCCGTCTTTCAAGAGCAAGCGTTTTGCGAATCCTGCCAGTAGCACCTCAATGCAGTACACGAGTTCCAGGGGGCGGAGTTGGATCCAGATATAAGGGGTGGAGATTGGAATGTTTAGGGGTGGGTTTAGGGATTAAGGGGTGGAGATGGGTAGGTTTAGGGGTGGGTTTAGGGATCAGGGGGTGGAGATGGGTAGGTTTAGGTATATGTAAGGTGGGAGGAGTTGGATCTGGATCCGACTCCTCCCCCTGGATTTCATGTTCTGCAGTGAGGACCATCTCAATCCTTCATTAAACTCTGAGATTTGAGAAGCAGTTGTCAGTAAAATGAAGGGAACACAGCTAAAGTTAATGATTATACTGCTGTGGTATCGTGGTAAAGATGAGTTTTAACCACTGACTCTTCACATGCTTGTCCTTGGGCAGTGTAAAAAAACTGTCTTTAGTTTCACATTGTAGAGCAGTGTCTTCTCGACATGATGCTATCCAGTATCCACCATCCGCCTTCATGATTTTAGCAAGTCTGTTGAAAAATGGTTGAACAACATATATTGTAGTTTGAAATTGGCCACTATTGGTAAACGGCCATTTTGGTTTTGCATGTGCACTTCTCAGTAGTCTAATTGATGCTTCCTCATTAGAGAGAAAACACAGGTGCATCCTATACAGAAGTTGAGAAGTTGTTGAAGCACCTGACATACTTGCATGACTTCACAGTTTCAATCAATGGTGCATCTACCTTATTTCTCTGTTTTGCGTGCTTATTTGCATTTGATTTGTGCTGTACTGACTGTAATTACATTAAAAAGTTACTAAAGTGTTTGAATAAAGCATCTATTTTTCTACATTCTTAAAAATTCATCTTTCTTTAATAAAGTTTATTAGGAATTTCCTGAATAAAGTTCTAACGTCATTTAACAGATTTCTTGAAGTGCAGGAGACATGAACATGAGCAAGAATGTTAAACTGCAAACATAGCCCATGCTTGCATCCATCAGTGCTTGCAGAGCACATTGCTCCTTTAGTAGGAGTGAAGGCAGGTGAAGATGGACAATAAAAAAACAAAAAGAGAAGCACCCATGCTGACATTGATTATCGAGTTGTTGTTGACAGCATAATCACCTGACCTGGGACTTGATGATATCCTGTGCCTCATCACTGCTAAATCAGGTAATCATTAATATTCCTGAATCTGTATTAAATTTGAGAAATGTAACTGATTTCCATTCAGTTTACCTTGTTTCCACTGAAACACAATCACAAAAACATCTTGTGTTTATTGAGAAAGTGACTGACAAGGCTCTCTGTATCACCTGTAGTGACGTCATGGGCTGCCACCTGCCAATGACAAAGTTCATTATACTGTTTAATTTCCACTTCAGATGTCACCTAATGACCAACGCTAAATAGAATAAATCAGGTCCCAGCCACAGGAACAAAACAGACAGTCAATGTGTGGATACAACAAATAGTCTTTATTGGGACAGCAAGTACTAACTAGAAATAGTGTTACGTAGGGGAAAGAGTTCACTAAAATGATGTCTCTGAAGCCATTTAGAAAGGTTAAGGTTTGGTGGCTTCACAGCAGTTCGCTCCAGCTGTCCTCCCTCCAAAAAGTCAAGTGGACACGTCCAGAAGGTCACAGCAGTCGTCCGACCCACAGGAGAAAGTTACGGTACTCTCGGCAGCAAACATCAACGTTGAGGGAGATTCCGGTGTAACCAAGGCAGTCTTCACAACAACCTTGGGCCCAGGAGACCAAGATGGATAATCCAGAGGCTAGAAGAGAGCACCAAGAATGACCACCAACATCACAGATAGCAGGTCACACTTATACTGTAGTACGATCAAATATAATTACGGCCCTTCAGGCAACATTAGAGAGCGTTGAGGGAGGTTCGAGGATAGCCACAGTCTTCAGGACGCTGCCAGCCACTGGAACCATAAGATAGGTATTGCTGGGGCTAAAAGCAAACGACCACAATGAACACCAACACCACAGAAAATGGACACACATTCACAATGTGTGGTAATAAAATATAATTACGGCCCTTTAGGCAACATTAGAGAGCGTTGAGAAAATCCAGTTGCAGTATCCCGGTGGTCAAACAGAGATGCCTGGGAACCTGGGCTTCATTTGCAGAGCAGGGAAGTGCATTGGACACAATGGCAGCAGATCAGCAGTCACCAGGCAAACCCTCTCTGTTCCAAAGAACCAGTTTTTATCTCCTTCAAACTAGGCATGGCCAGCTGTTAGACAATTAGTCACTAATTGCCATCATCAGCAGCAATGCAGAGGCAATAATAAAGTTACTTAAGTCACAGGAAGTGTCGTCCAAATATGGGCAGAAAGGTGGGGCATGGTGACGAGTTCTAATGAATTAATGAAGTCTCATTAGCAGGGGGGGAAGCACAGTCCAAATATGGGCATAGTAATAAAACAGGAAACGGGTTGCCAGGTTTGTTCATAAATGGGTGTCTATAAAGAGTCAAGCAGGGCAGATTAAGAAATAACAAAACCCACTACAAATTTGATGCACATGCACAGTAGATAACCACTACAATTCAGAGTGCCAATATATTAATGCACACAGTAAACACCATCACACATAACACTGCACACAGTAAGGCCCAAATGTCTCTGATCAAAAACAAACAAAATACTGAGTCAACCTGTGACATTTCCCCCCCACTTTTCTAGTGGTCGTCCCGACACTATCTATATGTGTGCGTACCTGGTTGGGGGTTGCCCCCTGGTGGACCTTTGTGACCGCCTTACTGCCCCACTTGTTGGACTCACAGGGAGGCTTGGCAGACAGGGCACAGTTTCAGGCGGCATTATATGTTCCGATTCACCCATCAATTCTTCGGTCAACAGGCTTGGGGTCTGTGTTGTCGGGTCTACTCCACTAGCTGCAATCAGCAGATCTCCCTCTGGGTTCGGTATGACTGAAGTGGTGGTGGGCATATGGCCAGTGAGCTGTTGCTGATAGATGAGTGGAGTGACCATGGTCGGATACCAGGACATGGCCTGTGGTCGGCTTGTAGACTGTTCCTCTTCTGAGGGCTCCTCTCTTGGCATGTTAACGGGGCAACAGCGCAGGTTATTGCGGTGAATGGTCTTTGAGGGGCCTTCATGACCTTCTGGATGAATTACATAGCCCGGTCGATCGGCTCGAGGACGGGCTACCACCACCCAAACATCCGGACCCCAACGCGGTGCCAGCTTGCCCTTTGCACGCCTTCGGAAATTCCTTAGGAGGACTCGTTCCCCTAGCAGAAGCGCATCCACTTTGGCCCGTCGGTCATACCTTTGCTGGTCCTTTTGTTGCTGCCTCTCGGCATTTGCCTTCACCACGTTGTAGGCTTGTGTCAGAGTTCTGTAGTGTTGCTTCACCCAATCCGACAAAGAATATCTTGGTATGGGAGGGGATGAGGTTACGACCCAGTCCACTGGGAGGCGTGCATGTCGACCGAAGACGATGAAATGAGGGGTCATACCAGTGGAACCATGGGTGGTGTTATTATAAGCCTGTAGTAATGCAGGGAGACTCTGTGGCCAGTGGTTCTGATCAGCTTCTGAAAGAGAACTAAGGAGAGACAGCAAAGTTTGATTAAACCTCTCGCACGCACCGTTACCTTGAGGATGGTAAGGGGTGGTTCGGGACTGTTTGCATCCATACAACTGGCACAGTTGTTCCATTACTGCTGACTGAAAGGCCCCCCCACGGTCAGAGAGGATCCTTTCTGGGCACCCCACCACCTGGATCACGGCACTGTACAGAGCTTTGGCTGTAGTGGTTGCAGACTGGTCCTTTGTGGGTACTGCAAAGGCATACTTAGAGAAGAGGTCAGTCATGACTAAGATATAAGGGAAAGGGTCCCCGGGTCTTCCCAGAGACAGGTAGTCTATTCCCAATACCTCAAAGGGGTAGGATGTGGAAATAGGTGCCAGGGGAGCTCTTACCTCAGGTCCAGGCTTCTGCCGGAGACAACGAGGACAGGTCGCCGTCCAAGTCTCCACGCTCTTCAGCATGCTGGGCCAATAGAACCGTCTCCTCAGAACTGACCAAACCTTCTCTGCTCCTTGATGGCCCAAGCTTTCATGATATTGTTGCCATAGCTCTCGTGCTTCCTGCTCCGGGATCAACACTTGCCAGTATATCTCACCAGTCCTTGGGTCGGTGCATCGGCGTTGCATTTGATTGCCATGAATTACAATACGTTCCCACTCACGCAGGAGTCGCTTTACATATTGAGGAGCCCCTTTTTGTTCATGAGGTGGTGGAAGCTTATTTAAAGATTTCCAGGTCCACAGGAGCCGCAGCCCTGGGTCCTGAAACTGGCAATTATACCACCGATCCGGGGTCTGGTGAATGTCCCCCACAGGATGGACCGAATCAGTTGGTTCAGCCACCACCCTTACCACAGCTTCGACACACTCGCCTGGCAACCTGGAGAGGGCATCAGCATTTTTATTAGTTCTACCAGGGCGAAACTTGATGGTATACTGATAGTTGGCCAGCTGGTTCACCCAACGTTGCTCCACAGCTCCCAGGTTGGCAGTGGCTAAGTGTACAAGCGGACTGTTGTCTGTAAAAACGTCAATGGTGGCCCCCCACAGATAGTCCTTAAACTTCTCTGTTATGGCCCATTTCAGAGCCAAAAGTTCGAGTTTGAATGAGCTGTAATTTTGGTCATTTCTTTCTGAGAGGTGCAGACTCCGACTGGCAAAAGCTATGACTCTCTCTTGTCCGTCCTGTTCTTGGGCCAGTACTGCTCCCAAACCCTCCAGGCTGGCATCCGTAAACAGTCTAAAGGGTAGAGAGAAGTCAGCGTATGCAAGGACTGGGGCACATACCAAGGCCTTTTTTAGCCTGTCAAATGAGTCCTGGCAAGTTTCGGTCCAATTCACCTGAATTTTTCCTTGTTGAGCAGTGGCCGTTCCCTTCAGCAAGGCATGAAGAGGGGCAGCAAGTTGGGAAAAGCCATGAATAAATCTTCTATAATACCCTGCAAAGCCCAGAAAGGAACGCACCTGTTTGATAGTTTGTGGGACAGGCCATTCCTCCACCACAGCGGTCTTCTGAGGATCAGTCGCTACTCCTTGGTTACTGATGACATGGCCCAGGTAGGTTACCTGTTGCCGAAACAACTTGCACTTCTTTGGTTGTAACTTCAGGCCATGATCGTACAGCTTCCGAAACACCTGTTCCAAGTGGTGAAGATGGCTGTCAAAGTCAGGGGAGAACACGACCACATCATCCAAATAAATTAACAAAAAGTCATGCACCATGGATCCCAAGCACCGCTGCATGAGCCTCTGGAAAGTTGCTGGTGCGTTGCACAGGCCAAAAGGCATACGGTCAAACTCATAGAGACCCGTTGGGGTAGTGAATGCGGTCTTCTGGCGGTCTTGGGGGTCCATTTCAACTTGCCAGTATCCACTAGCAAGGTCGAGTGTGGAATACCATTGGGCCCTCTTCAGCCCTGTGAGGGACTCTTCGATGCGAGGTAGTGGATATGAATCCTTGTGAGTAACTGCATTAAGCTTACGATAGTCCACACAGAACCTCCAACTGCCGTCTTTCTTTTTAACCAGGACTACCGGTGCTGCCCATGGACTGGAGCTTTCACGGACCACCCCACTAGCTAGCATGCCTTGTAGAAGGGTCCTCAGTTCCGGATAAAGAGTCGGGGGGACAGGACGGTAGCGCTCTCGACAGGGCGGAGCAGCACCTGTGGGTATCTGATGCTGTACTGCATTGGTTCTGCCAAAGTCATCATCATGCAAGGCAAACACGCTGTTCCACTTCTTTAAGAGCTGCAGAATGCGTTGGTGTTGATCTGGGTTCAGGCCATCTCCCTCAATAGCAAAGATAGGATCTGTAGGAGTAGAAAGTTCAGAAAAGTTAGTCACAGCTCGAATTGCCACTTCCACAGCTCCAGAGGAGTCAGGCTGGACCACTAACTCCCGTCCCACTTGGACATCACACTCGTCAGTCTGCGTCACCTTAGCCAATGGTCGGCGCAGTGGGACCTCTACTGGATAAGGATTTGGGTTGCACATCCTCATTGGCAGCTTACCTCCGCTTACCACCACTAGCGACCGTGCTACATACCACTCCCCATCTTGGTCCTCGAGGGGTTCGATTAATGCATTGTGGACTGCCTTGGGGGCTCCTTCCTGAAGTTGAGCCCATACCACCATCTCAGACTCAGGGGGGATAACCACTGGTGGCTGCCGGGGCAGTCGAGCAACCCCTTGAAAGGGAATGGCGTGCCCTTCAGCCGTCACCCTCTGGCAGACAGAGAAGGCTTGTTCCCAAACTTGACCTGCTATAGGCGACACAAGAGACTTGAAAGCTGACAACCCAGGGTGTTTACCCTTGGCCAATTCATCCCAACAGTGTGCAATTACATTCATTCCCAGAATGGCATGGTCTGCTCCCATGCACCCATCTTCAACCACCACCATTCCCTTCTGTGGAACCTGGACACCACCAACAGCAAAATCAACAACTGCATAGCCAACATACGGTATCTGCAATCCATTAACCGCTCGTAAGGTTAACCAGGGAGAGTTATGGGCACAATTCATGTCAATATCCCCAAAATGTCTTGCAAAGAAGGCTTTACTCACCAGAGTGACTTGGGAGCCGGTATCAAGGACACAAGAGATCATTTTTCCATTAGCCTCCACCTCAACACGTGGACATTCTCCAACAAGCTGGGACTTGGTGGTCACTCCAGCAGAGTGAGTGACCGTCCCTGCCACACGCCCCTTGGTGGCAGGGGGCACTAAAAACCCGAAGTTGACCTGCGACGAGTTGGGCAATACCTCTGGATGTGCCCCACTCCTCCACAGTCCCTGCATATAGGCCTCCCCTCAGCATCCCATTGGAAGGACCCCCTGCCAGGTGGTATCTGTTGAGATCTTGGACGCACAGTTAAACCAACGGGCAGTTGGGGTGAGATGGCAAGCAAAGATGGAACAGTGGGCTGACTGGTCATTAGGGGGGTAGGTGATATCTGTTTGCGGAGTTCTTCAACAATGGAGGCACTCAAACCTTTCAGTTGCTCTGCCACTTCCTTGCGACATTCTGCCTGGAGTTCGCTTTTCAGTTGGCTCAGATCAGGTGTATCGCATTTTGGGGTGTGAACTGGTGAGGCCACTGCTGTAGGTGTGGTGGCCCATCTGACCCAGGCATGGTCTTCTCCATGTTGCTGCTCTTGCTGGAGAGCCACAGCCTCAGTACAGACGGCGGCAAACGTCAACTGTGGATTGCGACGCACTTGGCGATGGATCTCTTGCTGAATTGGGCCTGGTCTTAAGTTCAAGGTGAACTGATCTAACAGGTACTCGCCCTCTTCTTCTTGGGTTGGCTCACGTCCCTGCCAGTCAAAGTAGAGTTCCCGCAACTTTAAGATAAAGGATTCCACTCCCTCCTCCTGACCTTGCCTGCAGCTGAAGAACCTTGACCGTCGCTGGGCTCGACTTCCTCCATCACCATACTTCTTTTGTAGGGCGTCCAGCAGTGCCTTAGTGTCAGCAGTTTCCTCCGCCTTAAATAACCGTGCCTGGCGCCTTGCCTCCCCATCTAGAGCTGCCAACAGAAAATCCACCCCTTGTTGTGTGGTTAACCCTTGGGCCCTTAGCATAGCTTCTATCTGGGACCTCCATGAGCTAAATTTTCCCCTTTCCCCACTATAACGGGGTATCCATGGCCCCCCCATAAACCATGGAACTAACAAATGGGCTGCTGCCTGACTACCTCCACTAGCCACATTTCCTTCTGCCTCTTGGTTAGCTGCACTACCAGGAGGGTCAGACATGTCTGTTGTGTTCCGCTGCTGGGACCCTGCCGACTACGCCAGAAAAGACTGTCACCTAGTGACCAACGCTAAATAGAATAAATCAGGTCCCAGCCACAGGAACAAAATAGACAGTCAATGTGTGGATACAACAAATAGTCTTTATTGGGACAGCAAGTACTAACTAGAAATAGTGTTACGTAGGGGAAAGAGTTCACTAAAATGATGTCTCTGAAGCCATTTAGAAAGGTTAAGGTTTGGTGGCTTCACAGCAGTTCGCTCCAGCTGTCCTCCCTCCAAAAAGTCAAGTGGACACGTCCAGAAGGTCACAGCAGTCGTCCGACCCACAGGAGAAAGTTACGGTACTCTCGGCAGCAAACATCAACGTTGAGGGAGATTCCGGTGTAACCAAGGCAGTCTTCACAACAACCTTGGGCCCAGGAGACCAAGATGGATAATCCAGAGGCTAGAAGAGAGCACCAAGAATGACCACCAACATCACAGATAGCAGGTCACACTTATACTGTAGTACGATCAAATATAATTACGGCCCTTCAGGCAACATTAGAGAGCGTTGAGGGAGGTTCGAGGATAGCCACAGTCTTCAGGACGCTGCCAGCCACTGGAACCATAAGATAGGTATTGCTGGGGCTAAAAGCAAACGACCACAATGAACACCAACACCACAGAAAATGGACACACATTCACAATGTGTGGTAATAAAATATAATTACGGCCCTTTAGGCAACATTAGAGAGCGTTGAGAAAATCCAGTTGCAGTATCCCGGTGGTCAAACAGAGATGCCTGGGAACCTGGGCTTCATTTGCAGAGCAGGGAAGTGCATTGGACACAATGGCAGCAGATCAGCAGTCACCAGGCAAACCCTCTCTGTTCCAAAGAACCAGTTTTTATCTCCTTCAAACTAGGCATGGCCAGCTGTTAGACAATTAGTCACTAATTGCCATCATCAGCAGCAATGCAGAGGCAATAATAAAGTTACTTAAGTCACAGGAAGTGTCGTCCAAATATGGGCAGAAAGGTGGGGCATGGTGACGAGTTCTAATGAATTAATGAAGTCTCATTAGCAGGGGGGGAAGCACAGTCCAAATATGGGCATAGTAATAAAACAGGAAACGGGTTGCCAGGTTTGTTCATAAATGGGTGTCTATAAAGAGTCAAGCAGGGCAGATTAAGAAATAACAAAACCCACTACAAATTTGATGCACATGCACAGTAGATAACCACTACAATTCAGAGTGCCAATATATTAATGCACACAGTAAACACCATCACACATAACACTGCACACAGTAAGGCCCAAATGTCTCTGATCAAAAACAAACAAAATACTGAGTCAACCTGTGACACAGACACTAGTCACGCCCAAGGCATTCTCCATAACAACCCCTAGGGGATGCAGTGCGAGTTCCCTTTTGAAAGGGAACTCAAAACCTATCTTTTTTCTTTGGCTTTTAATTTGAGCTGATTTGTGCTGATTTGTGCTGAGAACCTCCCTTTCCCACCTCCTCTACCAAAGACAGACAGTCCTTCGGCCCCGCCTCTGCTGGTTCCCTTCAGTCCCTCGGCTCCTTCTCTGACTCCACTCTGCTGTGTGGCAAATTAGCTCAAAAGGGAACTATGAATAAATAATTATAACTTTTTATGGTAAAGAAGCTTTGGAAAAGAGTAATTTAACCATCTGAACAGAACCATCCGTTTCTTATTCAAAGCACCTTGTTAACAAGGGGTCTACGGCTTATATTAAACCTCTGTTTAGTTAGTTCTCAAGTTCACACTTACATATAGGGCCCTATCTTGCACCCAGCGCAATTGACTTTGTACACCGACGCATGTATCATTCCTATTTTGCACCCGCGCAAAGCTGACTTTTCCCTCCACAGATGCACATCGGTTAACTAAGAAATACACTTGCGCTCCCCGGGGCGGTTCAGCGCAAAGAGGAGGCGTGTTCCGGCGCAAACGTTCCCTCATGCTATTTTACAGGTTTAGAAAACAATTGCGCCACTGACCGAAAAAAAAACAGTTTAAAGTCAGTGGCGCGTTGCGCATGTTATTCATATGCTATTTTAAGGGCGCATGCTTGGCCTTAATCAATGTAGCGTGTGCACAACGCGCATACACTTTCTCTCTCATTCTCATTCAGTGTGATTCTCTCATCTACACACAGACGCAGCAGTTATTTTTGCAAATCATACATTATTACGATAGATAGATAGATAGATAGATAGATAGATAGATAGATAGATAGATAGACATTTTATTATAAAAGCATACATCTAGCTTACACATTTACCCAAATTATCATACGCCTGTTTAACCGAAGTTAATTTGGGAGTGTTTCTCCATCCCCAACGTCCCTGACGAGAACGTCGGTCTCCTCGGCCTTGAACCGCTCCTGTCGTGCGCCTGGCAAATCCGCCGTTATAATAGGAATCCGCTTTAGAACAAGCGCGCCTGCTCTTAAAGGGAATGTGAGATGTCGCTCTGATTGGTTTATTTCACGTTACGCCCAAACCACACCTATGAATAATGAAGCTACTTCAGACCAACCCCTTTTAGATTTGTGCCAGGCGCAAGAGTCATTTATCCCGCCGGGAAAATAGCAACAGCGCCAAGACCCGCCCACAAAGTTACTTGCGCTTTGCGCTTTGACACTTGCGTTTCAGATCGTTAAAATAGGGCCCATTATCAGATAGAGTAAATGTTATGTATATTTGCCGTGCTGTCCAAGGGGAGTGCTCCGAGCTTGGAATTTGGCCTGAACCCAGAGTACTCCCCCATAGGAATAGTTAGGAGTAAGAAGATGGGATGGTGGAGGGATGCTGGTAAACTGTGGTGGGACAGAGGTAAGTCTGCTGTATATATACCTTGTGTTGCGCTAATTGAGTTGATTACCTGAACGTGCTCCTCCCAAGCTAATTTAGTTGAAGAAGAGAGGGGAGGTCCCTCCGACAGCGCCCTTTAACTTCTGTGGAGGTCACACCTTCAGGGGTCAGTAAGCCACTGGTAACAAACTTTCAGAGGGAAAGTTTACGACACTTTGTCTTTGAGCATGATGTTTTGCATATGAAACTGGATTAGGTGTTGATGGAGAAACTATTAACCCTCTGAGGTCTGAGGTGTTTTCTGGGCCCTGGAGATGTTCTGACATGCTCTGACATTTGTGCTTATTTATGTTACTTGTAACATTTTCATGGCTAAAGTCTGATTACACTCTATTTAGCACAAACTCTGCTACAATAATATGTGAGCAGCATGTATGTAAAAGTTTGTAGTTTTCAGAAAATTATGCTTATGCTTGGTTTGTGAATAAAATAAAATAAATTGTAGTCACTGAAATAAGGTCATAAAACCCATACTGACTATTTGTTCACAAGACTTTTGAAACTTGTATCATGTAGTCTAGAAATGTTGCTTCAAAACTATGTGAAAATCATCCTGCCCACTCATTCACATAAAACAATATATTGATTTAAAATTTGTAAGACATGTTTTTAGTAAGAAAGCTGTATGCGAGGAGGGCGTGAATCTTCATGAATATTGAGGTGTTTCACACCTGGGAAGACAAAGACCCTCCCCAAATGGCTCTACCAGGTGGGACTGTTGGGGAACAATACACAAAGAACGAGAAGAGATTAAAAAAGAATGGCTTTTTGATTGTTTGGATTTATTTACAACACAACATAATCCTAATATACAAAAGACAAAAAGGCACATTATTGAGCACACTGATCTAAACAGAGAGACATGAACAGTCACACACCTTTGTGCCCATTTCCGAGGTGTTTGCTTCATTTTACCATGTTCATGTACAGAGACTTGTGTGAATGTTTAAGTCAGCAGGACTCATCAGTGTCATCTGGTACCTGTGTGTGTGTGTGTGTGTGTGTGTGTGTATGTGTAATATATATATATATATATATATATATATATATATATATATATATATATATATATATATATATATATATATATATATATACATACATATATTTAAAAAAAGACAACTGTGAACATGCTGATATAAGGAGAAACTATAGGGCTGCACGATTTGGGGAAGAAAATCTATTTGTGATTTTTCTGGTTAAAATTGTGATTTAAAATTCACAAAAATATATATAATGAATACCCGGTTTGGTAACACTTTAGAATACTGTTCCTTCATTAATGAATAATTAGACAGGAACAAATGAGTAACGCATTATTAACATTCTAGTAACTACTATTAACTAACAAGAAACTCTGATTAACAAATTAGTAAGTAATAGTGCTCAGATGAATGTAGTAGTTCATTATTAGCTAATCAATAACTACTATTTTTTTCATACCTCCCAGATAACTACTATCTACAGGTTCATAATTAACATGAATAATGCATAATTTATAATAAAAGGTAATGGTAACCCACTAGTAATGACTCAAGTATTACTACATCATTCTAAAGGAACTACTAATTATTTGGATCAGTATTCTAAAGTGAAAAACATGATAACTACCTAATATTGACTGAAGTCATTGTAAGCTTTTGAGATTTTTGTAAGATTTTGAATAGTAATTCCTTCCAATGGATTTGGTAACACTTTAGTCATTACTAGTGTGTTCCCATGATCTTCACTTTAGAATACTGATCCAAATAATTAGTAGTTCCTTTAGAAAGATGTAGTAACACTTGAGTCCTTACTATCAAAAACCTTACAAAAACCTTAAAACTTACAATGACTTCAGTCAATATTAGGTAGTTAGCATGTTTTTCACTTTAGAATACTGATCCAAATTATTAGTAGTTCCTTTAGAAGGATGTAGTAACACTTGATTAATTACTAATGAGTTACCATTACCTTATTATATATTATGCATTATTAATATTAATTATGAACCTGTACTGTATATAGTAGTTCTTAGTAGTCTTCAGTGAGGTATGAAAAATAGTAGTTACTGATTAGCTAATAGTGAACTACCACATTCGACTGAACGCTATAACTTACTAATTTGTTAATCAGAGTTTCTTGTTAGTTAATAGTAGTTACTACAATGTTAATAGTGCATTACTCATTTGTTCCTGTGTAGTTATTCATTAATGAAGGAACAGTATTCTAAAGTGTTACCCTAGGTTTGTTGTGCCTTGTAGGCATATACTTGTAGGGCTGCATAAAATAATAATAACAATAATAATTTTTACTTTACAGAAATGCAGGCGGCCTATAACGGTTATCCTCAATGACTTTTTTACTTCACGCAGCCTAGATTTTCTATTTATCACGGAAACTTGGCTTACTCCAGGGGATAGGAGCCCTTTTTCTGAACTGGTACCAACTGACTGTACATTTTTTAACTCTCCACGTTCTGCAGGCCGAGGGGGAGAACTGGCTTCTATTTTTAAATAGAACTATTGCTGTCGGATGTTAGCGACTGATGTCTATTCGAGTTTTGAATTGCAATCATTCGTCTTGGAATTGGATAGCCCGGTGGCGATTTCAGTCATTTATCGTCCACCTAAACCTCATAAAGACTTTATCAATGAGTTTTCAGACTTTTTAGGGGGAATTATCCCCAATTTTGATAGACTGTTAATTATTGGGGACTTCAACATACATGTGTGTTGTCCAGCTAATTTATTAGCCAAAGAATTTTTGATGCTCCTACTCATATTCATGGTCACACTCTTGATCTGGTGCTTTCACATGGCCTGACAGTGTGCGACTTTGCAATAGAAGACCATGCTATTTCTGATCACAAGCCTATTACTTTCAGAGTGCCCACTTGTTTTAATATCACAAGACCCACTAAGGCTGTTCGATTGTCTCGTAAAATCACATCGACTACTTGTACTGAATTTACAGCTGTTTTTAAGGAGGTGTCTCAATCATCTGACTTATTTTGTGATAATTGGAGTGGTGCCGATTTTCTTAATCATTTTAATACCATCTCCACTAATATTTTAAACTCTCTGGCTCCCATAAAAGCCAAACAACACAAACCAAAGTCTGAGCCCTGACTCAATGATGATACCCGTGCTCTTCGTCAGGTCTGCAGAAGGGCCGAAAGAAGGCGGAAAAAAGACAAGCTGCAAGTCTCATATGAAATACTAAGGGACAATCTGTTACAATATCAGAAGGTAGTGAAAATGGCAAAGTTTAAGTATTTTTCAGATCTGATTGAAAAACATAATCACAATCCAAGAGCTCTTTTTTCCATCATAAATGCTGCTGTTAACCCCTCTGTTGGTCTTTTCCCCACAGAGTCTCTGGCTATGTGTGACACATTTCTAAAAAAAATTGTGGATAAGTAATATTAGGCAAAATATCTCCACTGTACCTCTTGAGTCTTCTGTCCCACCAGTTTGCACTGGTTTCCTGAGTCATTTTGAGCCTGTAACTTTGCCTGCTTTACAAGATATTGTAAGCAAGCTCAAACCTTCAGGATCTCCCCATGACGTTCTTCCCCCACGGTTTTTTTAACAAATTTTTGAGGTGATTGGGCCTATTGTCCAAAAGATCATGAACAGCTGCCTTGTAACAGCAACGGTACCAGATGAAGCATGCAATTGTACATCCACTTCTCAAAAAGCCAAATTTAGATCCGACAGTTCTGACAAATTTTAGGCCAGTCTCAAATCTTTCTTTTACATCTAAGATTCTGGAGAAAATAGTGTTTCACCAACTACAGAGCTTTCTGAATGAAAACAAAATTTTTGAGGTGTTTCAATCAGGTTTTAAGAAAAAACATTCTACAGAAACAGCATTGGTTAAAGTTTTAAATGATATTTTACTGACCCTTGATTCTGGCAAGTCTGCTGTGTTGGTGCTGGCATTCGGGGAAATGCCCTTAAATGGTTTCAATCCTATTTGAGTAGCAGAAGGTTCTGTGTTAATATTGGTGAGTTTACTTCAAATGCAGCGCCTCTTACGTGTGGGGTCCCTCAAGGTTCTATCCTTGCTCCGATTTTATTCTCCTTGTATATGCTTCCCCTGGGGTCGATTTTTAGGAAACATGGCATCTCCTTTCATAGTTATGCTGACGATACCCAAGTCTATTTGCCCCTGGGATCAAATAACATGGGTTTAGATACTCTGTTCCCTTATGAAACAAAAATATATTGCAGTATATTGGAAAATATCATGTAATATATTATGCAATATACTTTCCAAATAAACCATAGCATATGCATGGACATAGTATGGTATAGCTATATAACCTAAAGAAAATAGTGAAGACAAAAATCTGCATTACACAAGCAACAGTTTTATTGGAACAGAGACCACATTCACCCTTGACTGTAAATTAGAAAGATTATAAACATATACATAGATTTTTTCATTCATAAAAATGTACTTTGCCCTTTAATTTTCAATCCTCCACACTGGATCTTGGAGGTATACATGCGTAGAGACTTGCATATTGTGGCAGATCAATTAGCATACATTTTCTTTTGAACAGTGTCACATCAAATATCTGTTTCCTGCCCCGGAATTCCCTTTTCAGACCAACTACATTTTCAACATTAACCAGTGTATTATGTGATCTATCATACTTTCTTCCAAAAGCAAAACATTTTCTGTCACCATGTTGCTCTACTACAATGTAGTAGTATACAGTGATTATGTGTCCATTCAGCAACAGCACAGTGAAGCTGTTCCTTTTCACTACCCTTGTGAACTCCTGTGAGTAATACAGCTCTCCGTTGACTAGAAGTCGGCTGAATATTTTCACGACTGTATCCGCGGTGACTGAAAGTTGCTCTCTCATGACCAGTATCTCTTCACTAGAAAGTTTTCGAGAATAATGCAAACCAAGGGTAACAAGTTGATCGCAGACTCTTTCAAACTGCTTCAGTCTTTTTCGGCCAGTTAAGTTACTAAATAGCTGGATGCATTCAGGCACAGCATTTTTCAGAGCATCATTCCTCAAAAGAGGCAATATTTGTCTGTATGTGAATTGGTTCATTATCTGTAAAGGGACACACTGAGTGCCATGAAACATTTTCAGTATATCACCATTAAATGACTCAAAAATATACCCAGAATGAGCCCACAATGGTCCCCAATTCCTGACCGATTCTGGCAAATGAAGACATTAATGTACATTAAATGACACATGGGTCTTTCCATACAGTGTTTCAAATTGTTTGACAAAATCTACAACAAGTTTCTCACATTTTTTTATGTCCTCTGTTGTAATAATGTCCTTGCATAGTAAGTACATAAATGTGACAAGGACTAACCAGTGCTGGTAAAATACCCGGGGCAGAATTCCCTTTAGCACAAAGATACTATAAAACAGTAACCAGTTCTGCCATTCACTAGCCTTCCAAAATCTCTTTTGCTGAAGAGATCGGGGCACTCTTGTGATATTGCAAGGAGGCTTGATTAGCAAGAGCTGTTCATCAAGTTCATTCACTCTATTGCCAATGTAATATGGCTTCTCATGGTTATCACTGTCCAGCCACATGCTTGCCATTTGGCGAACCACACCAAGATGTACATTATGCATATGGTCAGGAGGCATGCCAGATATGATGTCAAAGTGTGGAATCTTTATCAGACATGTGGTCCCTTTAACACCCCTCACAGATGTTTTGGTATGTAAAGCCTCTCTTGCATCAATTACGGTTGAAGCGTGGTCCCTCTTTGGAACGTCTTTGTATGGGTAGACCCTGACAGTGCCATGACCCTTTTCAACTTGTTCACCGGGATGTAAACAGAGGCTGCATCCATACCGACCATTAAACTGGGTCATGTTTTGAAGTATGGGCCTAGCTACCGAATCGCACATCATAAGAGCTGCCACAACTCTACATTGCTCCAAAACGCTGTTTCTTTTTATCTTAAAGCCCGCAGTTGACAACTTCTGACACTCTGAAGTGAATGGCTTTAAAAATGTATTAACATTTGGCTTTTTATCACCAAACCACAAGCAAAACATTTTCTTTGCGCACAGGGTAAGGAAGCTCGTTTACAATACCATATAATGGCCAAATACCATAGAGTGATGTTTTGAATATAGGCACTCCATCACAGTTGAGGGTTAAGGAGTATCCATGAGTACAGTGAAGCGGGCCTCCAATTTTGTACAGATTATGGTACATTTTACCACTTCCAATATCTTCATAAGTTTCAGAATTACATGTACTATCTCTTGACTTGAGACATTGTGCAATATCTTCCCTTTGAAGAAGGTGTTCCAACTGTGTTCGTATTGGTAAGTATGTAAAGAAGTTTCCATTCTTCAGCGAGCTGTTTTTATCCCATGTTGTGTGGCATACAACACATTGTCCTTCGCTATCCTGGTCACCGATGTAGTACTCACAGTTTGGACAATATATGTGACATTGTAGGTGACCTTCTACAGGCTTAAGCTCTTTTAAGAACAGATGCTTTGAGGTTAACTGTGTGTTTTCTGGACAGTGAATATTGATTAAATCTAGGAGATCAGAGAGAGCCATGCCTGTGAGTCCATGTCTCAAAACAAATTAAAGTATAAGTAAAAAACTCTGAGCTTGGGTTAGTCGTGAACCAGTGTAAAGTGGCTCTTCGTTTTCCAGAGGAAACTGTCCATGACTGACTTCTCCAAGATGTGATTCCTCATTTACTGACTCATCAGGGCTTTCATCAAATAAAAGGGAATATTCTTCTTCACTTCCAATAATGGATCCAAGACTGTCATCAGGAATACAGTTACTGGTATTTGGTGAAGCTTGGCTGCAATTAGGTTCATCATTGAAGTGAGGTTCACTCTCTGTTGAACATTCATCTTCAAACAAGAGTGGGGAAGTAGGACTTCTGGGAATAGAATCTCCACAGTCAGCATGCAGGCCCTATAATACAAATTCTGATTAGAAATGTTATTTGACTGTTATTATTTGACCCTCTCACACACAATAAAGGTAAAGAGGTAACGCAAGGGAACTAGGTGAGTTAGAGGATGTGGAAAACTAAAATAAAAACACAATCAAAATCTTTAGAACCAATGCAGTACATAATGACGGTAAAATTCCTCGTCATCAAGTGAAAAGATGCTGCTGGCAACTGCACATATATCTTCTAGAGGAAGAATTATTGGACTACTTGCACACCTCTACTGTACCTGGACTGTACAGATTGTAAAGCCCCTTGAAACAAATGTGATTTGTGGGCTATATAAAATTTAATTTGATTTTACTACTTCATAACTATTGGATAAACTGATTAATGTCAGGCACACTTGATTAATCAGTTCATACAGTAGTGTAGGATAGGAAATAAATAAGTTGTACCTTAATTTGAGGATGTAGTGGAGTTGTTGCAAGTCTAAAAATATATAACAATCACCTGCCCCATTGATATTTGTAAAACTAAACATTATGGCTACATGTGTTTTCCTTCAGAATATCACTTTAGTTCAGTGAATTAGTCAAAAGTTTAACTACACCCAATCCAGTAGAGCTAGCGAGATTAATCTGAAACATAACTTTCAACAAATTTCACTTTACTGTCCTGGGGTCTCATTTATAAAACTGTGTGTAGGATCTTCACTAAAAGTGTACGTACGCCCTAAAGCCTAAAATGGCGTACGCAAAAAAATATTCAGACTTATGAAAGCGTTTGTACGTCAGAACCTGTGCAACATTCAGTTTATAAATCCGAGTCAGCGGAAGATGCGCACACACGTTTCTGTGGCGTTTCAATGAAGACAGAAGATGCAATTGCAAGAACTCAGGTTTATTGAATGAACACGTAGAAGGAGTAACAATCACACAGTCCAATAATCCCTGGTAGCGCAGGGGCAGATGGGCAACCCGAATCCCTTGGCGTGATGAGATGAGACGAGGTCCTTTTGATGAGGCAGGCTGACAGGAACACAAACACGAACCCGTGATGTGAAGAGATGAGACAGGATCCTAGGACGACGACAGGCAGACAGAACTCAAGCACGAACTCCAAAACGGGAACCAGGAACACAAACGAAGACCACACTGCACAGGGAATCTCCCACAACGATCTGACAAACACAGGACGAAAGACCATGAGCTTAAATAGAGATCGCTGATCAGAATCAGCTGGCGCTGATGACAATCAGCGGCTGATCAGCGACCACGCCCACACACACACACATAGGGTAGAGTGGGGGAAAACGCCCCCCACCTGTTTTTCCCAAAATAACCACTAAAAGTAGTCAAGATACATTTTTACTGTTGCTATGCACTACGTTGATAACGGGGATATACAAATCTCTACGGAGAAGCTGACACCAGCGACACATTTGAAGAGAAGAGGATTACATGGTAAATGCTATAATTTTCAGATATTAGTAAATAAGTGTTTAAGAGAATATTGTTCTGCAGGATATCACAGTGATGTATGATAGATGAATAGTGAAGTCTGTAGTTTGAGATCATATATTATTTATAAGGAATATAATTATATTTTAAAAATTAAACATTTTTTTAAAAACTCATAGCTTGTGGGGTAAAACGCCCCCTACGCTGAGGGGTAAAACGCCCCCCCTGGGGGCATAGTTTCTCTATCATAATTACTATAATAAAATATTTCTGTCTATCAAATCCTTTGTTTTACACTTAATGCAGTATAACTAGGTGGTAAAATCTAAATATTTGAACAAAACATGAAAAAATTACCTCAAGTGAGCATTAACCAGCTAGCTTGCTAGCAAAGTTAGCTCACTGATGGAAGGTAGTTAAATTTGGCTATTTTGGACATTGCTGAAATAAATATTAATATATATACATGTTGATACATTACTTGCCTTTTACCTTTAGAGATTAAAAACTATTGTCTGTTAATTTTGCTGTTGATCTATGAAGCAAACTGGTTGGTAAGAAAGGGGGCATTTTACCCCACCTTGGGGGGCGTTTTACCCCACCGCTGGGGCAAAACGCCCCCTTTGTACAAAAATATTTTCAGTGAAAATACTAATTAATTATGAAGGCTGAGCAATTTTAATATTTGGTGAATAACTCCTGCCATAGTCACTCAAAACCGGGATGGCAATTCTAGTCACATTTATGTTTTGTTTCACTGTAATGTCACATTTTCCTTAAGGGGGGCGTTTTCCCCCACTCTACCCTACACAAACACAGCGCGAGAAAGAGTCAGTGAATTCATGAACCGTGACAGTTTCCTCCCCGAAATAACCATATATGGAGCTTACAACGCCTAGATTTACTATGCATTTCCTCATCTGCATAACATTTGCATATGCATATTCATCGTGCACAACTCTTCATCGTGTCAGCTTGACCCTGCCCCCACCCCTCTACTTAAAGCCTGCAACACATCCTTATCTGAACCCATTGCACTGATTGTAAATACCTGCCTGAACTCTGGTGTTGTGCCTGCTGCCCTCAAGACTGCTGCAGTCACACCCATTCTCAAAAAACCGGACTGCGACCCAACATCACTATCAAACTACCGCCCTATCTCCAACCTCCCCTTTCTGGCCAAGGTAATGGAAAGAGTGGTGGCTTCTCAACTTCACACTTTTCTTAATCACCATGACCTGTACGAGTCTTTTCAATCTGGCTTCCGTTCATGTCACAGTACAGAGACTGCTCTTCTACGCATAGTTAATGACCTCCTCCTGTCTGCTGACTCTGGTTCACTTAACATCCTCATCCTCCTTGACCTTAGTGCTGCTTTCGATACCATCAACCACAATGTTCTAATTGCCCGTCTGTCTGCTATTGGTGTTTCTGGCACAGCACTCACTTGGTTTCAGTCTTACCTCTCCAACAGAAAGCAATTTGTAACATTGGGTTCACATCAGTCTTCCAAGTCCCCTGTCACTCGTGGTGTTCCCCAGGGTTCTGTACTTGGGCCCCTACTTTTTCTCATATACATCCTCCCTATTGGGCAGATCATACGCAGCCACGGTCTTAACTTCCACTGTTATGCAGATGACATCCAACTCTATCTTACCACTCCCTCTCCCTCTGACCCACCACCATGCTCCCTCACTGACTGCCTTTCTGACTTAAAATTATGGATGCAAAACTATTTTCTCAAACTCAACACAGATAAAACCGAAATTCTCCTGATTGGCCCTAAAAGCATCCTCTCCAAATCTCCCAGCTTCACTCTCAACATTGATGGTTCACCTGTTCACTCTACCCCTGTTGTTAAAAACCTTGGCATTCTGCTTGACTCCTCCCTTAGCTTTGATCCTCATATCAAATCATTCACTAAGACTGCCTTCTTTCACCTCCGCAACATTGCTCGCCTCCAACCCTTCCTCTCTGTTAGTGATGCTCAGATTTTGGTTAACTCCTTTATTATGTCCCGTCTAGACTACTGCAACTCACTTTTCCTTGGTCTCCCTGCTAAATCACTTCAAAGGCTACAATATATTCAAAACTCAGCAGCCAGGCTCCTCACCCATACCAGACGATCAGCACATATCACCCCTATTCTCCACCAACTCCACTGGCTACCGGTTCCGTCCCGGATCAAATACAAAGTATTACTACTCACCTTCAAAGCACTCCACAACCTTGCTCCCCCCTACATCCGTGACCTCCTGATCCCTTACACTCCTTCCCGCTCACTCAGATCCTCTGACCAAAATCTCTTGGCTATCCCCCGCTCCAGACTCTCCACCCTGGGTGGCAGGTCCTTCAGTGCCTTGGCCCCCAAACTCTGGAACCGCCTCCCACAACCTCTTCGAGACTGTACTTCTCTTTCCCTCTTTAAAGCACATCTCAAGACCTTTTTGTTTAACGATCACTTCTCCACACCTAACTCATAACTTCATATAGATAACTTGTCTTGTTGTATTATTTTGGTTGTTGTTGTTGTGTTTCCTTGCCTTCCTACTATGTAAAGCGACCTTGGGTTTGAGAAAGGCGCTATATAAAATAAACTTATTATTATTATTATTTATTATTATATTCATCCACCTGATAACATGTTTAACGGTACAAGACATTTGGAAAACATGCGGGATGTGCCGTCACATTACATTGATAAAAATCTTTTAGTAGCCTATCCTTGGCCTTTTTTTTTTTTGAAAAAATGAATAAAATATTAGGCTATAAAATAGGCTACATTTCAGAGAAAGATTTTCTCAATCTTTTCCACTGACCAAATAGTATTTTTAATTAATTCAAATTGTAATGGAAACAGATGGGCCTTGTTGTGCATTATTTGCACAAAAATATCTTCTCAGACAATCTGCTGTTATCACGATAAGCAATTCTCTCTGTAGTTAAAACATTAAAACACAGCAAACCACATAAGTGGCATGCATCGCATCCACTATAAATATTTATATTTATTGAATATATTAAATTATGTAACTTCTCAGTAATGATTTCATGTAATTTATGTGTTTAACTCCATTAATGAGAATGGCATATTTAATCTAAATGTTTATATCAGAAGTAAAACATTATTTAAATCATTCTTTTATTTATTTAAACTGTTATTGTGAACATGCACTGTATTTATGATTATAGGACTCATAATGAAGATTTACGGTTTTACTTCATCTGCCGTTATATATGCCGTCAGTTTCACTTAACGGCCCAACGCGCTCGATGGAGCGGGCATTGAAAAAGGGATGGATATTTGCTTCAAGAAATAGGCTTGGTGAGTGAAATTATATTTGCATTATCTTTCTGTAGCTATAGGCCTATATATCATTTTCTTTACATTTTCTTTCTAAAAGTGACAAAAAGACATTTAACTCCAGCTCACCATCGGTGTCGCCAAACTGCTCCATCTCCAAAATGTTCGTACGCATGGGTCTGAGTTTGCGTGCAGGTATGCAAATTTTCCCATCAAGTTTGTTTTTATAAATCATAACTTATGCGTCGGAAGTGGCGTACGCCTCTTTTTTCAGTGCCTTTTTTGTGCGTACGCAACGGTTATAAATGAGGCCCCTGGTCTCTGCTCTACCATTTTGCTGATCTGGCACTAAGCAGAGTGCACTAAACAGGCATCATGCTAATGCTCTGACTGACGGTGAGATGACCAGGGCATTCATTCTAGCTTCCCACCTGCAAACTACCATATATTCAACTAAACACCACAGTTGAAACTTACACATACTTCAGCTCCTCCTGCCAAACTTTGTTGTCCACTTAGAGGAACCCAAGGTTCAGAATCATCATTAGTTACCTAAAGAAACAGATTACAAAATAAAAATCCATAGATTGTACACAAGACAACCTCCATGTTACCAAAATGAAACCTGAAATGTACTGTACACATTATACTCACTGTAATGTGGCCGACATCATGTGCATCTTCAGAGCCATTGTCAAAGTCGTAGTGAGAGGAATTTTCATTCAGGGTCTGTGTTTAAGAAAAAAAATACAAAATGTATTGATTAACCTTTGTCACATGCACAGTCGCCAACAGGGTGTAGCATGTTCTATGTAACCTACTAAGTACTATAAACACACAATATACATTTTACACTTTGTGCTCAAACCAAAATGGTCAACAAAACTTATATGCTATAACTCTATAAATGTTAGTGCTACTGGGCAGAATCTTGCAAAAGTTAAAAGCATAGCTAAAGAGCAGCCTACATTGTTCAACTAAACACCACACAGTTGAAACTTACACAGACTTCAGCTCCTCCTGACAAACTTTGTTGTCCACTGAGAGGAACCCAAGGTTCAGAATCATCATCAGTTACCTAAAGAAACAGATTACAAAATAAAAATCCATAGATAGTTAAAGTTTACAAGCCAACCTCCATGTTACCAAAATGAAACATGTCTGGTTCTTAAAGCCAGTGACACACTGGCTGCGTGGTGTGAGCGTCTCAGCTGTGTGGCGTGTCCGTTTTTATTTCGGCTCCCATGTTAACAGGTTAGAGCTTGCAGACTGCCTTCGTGACGCGCGTCTCGCGGAAAACGCGTGCATGCTAGAAATAGAACCGACGCCTATTTTTCATGCGGCACGCAAGCATGTTGGAAATGTTTCCAGGCAAAATAGAATAGGAAAAGATGTTTATATGTCAATTTGACACGAATAAATATTAATAAATGATATTTTAATGTTTGAAAGTCTAGGTTTTGACATAAATGCAGATTTTCCAAAACTGCACCTGTCAATACAGAACAAAATATTCCGTAAGCGTATTTTGCGCTCGATGGTGTTTTAAGCCCCCAATGGCTCCTTAGAGGCAGCTAACCCTACCCTCAACCTTAAACCTACCCATCCCCTCGCTGCCTGGAAGGCGCCGTTGGGGGCTTAAAACACCAAACACCGTATTTTGCCGTCAACACTGCCGACGTTGTCTTTGCTGCTATATATTTATGTTTAACATGCAGTATAGGCCTTCCACAACTCTCTCCCCATATGTCAAATATATCACCAATGAGGCTTATCATATGTAACCTAGAAGCAGCAGCGCCACGTCAGACACGTTTCTGGTGTGCAAAGACATAGAAAACGCGACACAGCCAGCACGCAACTGAAACGACACGCTCACGCCACGCAGCCAGTGTGTCGCCGGCCTATAATATGTCTAAGAAAAAACCTGAAATGTACTGTACACATTATACTCACTGTAATGTGGCCGACATCAAAATGGTCAACAAAACTTATATGCTATAACTCTATAAATGTTAGTGCAACTGGGCAGAATCTTGCAAAAGTTAAAAGCATAGCTAAAGAGCAGCCTACATTGTTCAACTAAACACCACACAGTTGAAACTTACACAGACTTCAGCTCCTCCTGACAAACTTTGTTGTCCACTGAGAGGAACCCAAGGTTCAGAATCATCATCAGTTACCTAAAGAAAAAAAGAAAAAAGTGTTGTACATCCAGCGCACAGCTTTCTCTTGCAGTACCCCACTCCTCTGCCGAAGCACAAACACATTGTGCATGGTTTCATCTCGAGTGGGCATCTCCTATGTTAGCATTACTGTATTAGGGATGTCACGATTCCAAATTCCAGTAGACGGTACCGATACCATTAAAGGGGTGGTATAATGCCTTTTCACAAGATGTAAAATAAGTCTCTGATGTCCCCAGAGTGTGTATGTGAAGTTTTAGCTCAAAATACCCCACAGATATTTGTATATAGCATGTTACAATTATACATTTTTGAGGGTGAGCAAAAACAACACAGTTTTGTTTGTGTCCCTTTAAATGCAAATGATCGATTTAAATGCATGTCAATATAATATTTATAGTTTTCCAGCACTTGAAACTTACATTGACCTCTTCTGTAGTTTCTGATAGTCTTTCTGAAGATGGTTCACTTACGGGGATCCAGGCATCAAAACTGGCATGAGCTCTTGGCTAAACAAAAGAAAGGACAGTTTCAACGTAATCAATGCAACAAATTTGACCAAAATCTGTAACTCAACGACAATCTAATAAAGTATATTGCAAAATTACTAACAATATTGTCATTGCCAAAATGTACTTGTAGGCTACACATATTTTAAGATATTAATGAAGACCTCTGTGCAGGAGATGCATCTTGCAATACAATAGTATTTATTTAAAATAAGAAGACAAATAGTTATTCTTTCTGTTTTGTGACAAGTAGGATGTTCTGGCTAAAGACAGCACAGCACAAGTAAGGTCTAGTTTTACATTTACATGTTTAAAGTTCATGACTTACCAGATCCTGGTTTGGCTGATCAATCTTGGTCTCTCTCATTTCTTTCCTGGGGCCCGTTCTTCGTGCGTCGCTAACTCAGTTAGCTGGATTTGATTGTTGGGGATTCGGCATGATCTTGGATTGTTTGGTTCTTCGACGCTCATCCTGGACTTGCTGTCATAGCAACAGGTGCGCAATCTTAAACCTGCTCGGGAGCAGGCTTATTTCATGTTATCAGGATTAGACTGCGGCTTTATAAGCGGAGCTGATACGGGAAGTCCAGCGCAGCGCGATAGTGCTTTTTCTGAGATATATATTTTTTTCTCGTGACTCGTGAGATTGTCGTTTACATTATTAATTTGTTGGAAACGCACATTTATTTTAGACTTGTCGGAGTCGGGCTTTAACTAGCACAAAGTGTTTGCATTGCCCTAAGATTATTTGCGAGTGGCTCTTTCCTTTACACTATTGGAGATGCGGAGAACTTGATGGAAAGTGCTGTCTGTCGTGTCATTCGGAATTTACCTGGCGCTTTTAGGTTTAAAAAACAGTTTTAGGTTGTTGTTTTTTTGGCATTTCCAAGCCACTTAAGACCCAATGTTGTAAAGCATTTTTTTAAAGCCTTTTTTCTTTTCTTTTTTCTTTTTTTTAGGCTATCATAATTTTTTATGAAGATCATGCAATCATGACCATGCCGATTACACTATATGTCACTCAGGCTTCACTAACGTGATTGGTAGACTATAGGCTATAGACTGCCATCAAGGCCTCAATGAAGGGGATTATGTGAACAGAAAGAGGGTTCACATTCACAATGTAAATGTGCAGCCCAGTTACTATTGTGATTCTTAATATTCCAGATTAGTAATATTATATCAAATAAAAAAAAAGGCAGTTGACTAAAATCTTCCATATCACAAATGTGAAAGCAAAATGTCCAGGATCTGTGCATGACTTAAGCATTTTCAGAGATTCACATTCACATTCAGTGGTAGGAAAGTTCCACAATTAAATATCAAGCTCACTGTATTACATACACTTATGCTGATCCTAACAGAACTGCATTTTTTCATAGGTGATTACATGTTCCTGTCTGCAGACAGGTGTTTTATGACCCCATTCCCTGACCCAAACCAGTTACAATGCAGCTCTAGCCAGGACAAGGGCACACAATGAAATTAACTTTGGCTAACTAAAGGGAAGATGTCAGTGTCTGAAAACTCTTGAGGGTTGCACACCTGACAGGGCCTGTGACATTGTTGCATGTGCCATATTACACAACATTGCCAAAAAAACACACTTTTCATTAAATGTTTAATAAAATACAAATATGCTTAGTTCCTTGAGTTTTATTTCAGTTGTTCTTTGTAAAGAAAAGCCAGTGGTCAAGTGCCTGCAACAAGAGATATTAGACACATGCCTCATGCAACAAATAAAAAGGAAAAGTTGGCTATACACTGGCCACCTGTAGGCCTATGTCTCCTCTGTCTGTGCAGACTCTTCTGTAGGCCTTTCTGTAGATGTGGAATCCTGCAACTTATATTGCAGCCATAAAGCATACAAGTATAAATTAAGTAAAGTTATTTATGCACTTGCAGGTAGGCTAGTTCCTCCATATGACAGTTATCTGAGAGGGTTTATTCACTGTCCAGTGCAATGGAAACAAATGGACATTACAAAGTCTTATACTTTATTTATTTTGGAAAGTTAGAAAATGTCCACTTACTGCACATATTTCAGCCACCATTTTCTTGGGAACAGATACAAGTGTTAATATTTTTACATTAACATAAGTTTATCAGTTTTCACTTTCACAAGTCAAAGCAATTCATCACTCAAGATTTAACAGTTGAAATGACTATACGGCCTTAATTTAATGCAGCAAAAATTATTTTACAGTGTAGGCTACTAAGATCTTTTCTTTTCTTTTCTCAGCCTTTTTCTTGGTTGCTTTTATAATCAGACAACCATTTATTTAACAGTGCCTTTTATAAAAGAGACTATATAACAAAAAATTACCATTATGTAGAATATTTTTGTACTTCACTTTTATTTGTTCCCATGTTCTAGTGTGGTGACTCTGACATTACAATGAACAAAGTAATTATGCAATTATTAAAATACAAAAATTTAGGCTAATAAGTGATAAAAACATCTAACATGGCCACTTCTAACGGATTTAAATTGTCTGCTACTTTTTGCCAGCCCTCTCTCCTGGCTTTTGCAGACTTTGAGGTGTTCCCTGGCGTTTTAATTAAACATTAAAATTCCGAATAAACTTTGACTATTAGTTCTTGCTCTGCTAAGGAGAAAAACTGTGCGCACTCTTTGGCCACGCCCACGCTGAGCAGCCAATAGCAGTGTTGCTGATCAATGTTTCTACTATCGATACATATCCCCTTTTAACCAGCGCATGAACGCGCAATTATCTCAGATGACTCAATCCAGCTATACTAATCATATCCGGCAAGTGTGTTCGAAGAACCGAGTTAGCCAGATCATGATTAGCACAATGATATCATCTTGGATGTGTCATTTGGTCTCGGATGTTTTAAGCAACGTACGAAGAACGGGCCCCTGGGTGCAAGCAATAGAAAACACTGATTCATATTTATGTTTGAAACATCAAATTATTTAAATGTTTAGCTCGGAGCTTGTGTTGCCCCTCTGAGGAAATACATGCATCTATGAAATAAAAATGCTACTGTGACGTGATCATATCAATAGATGCAAAAGATAAATGGTGTAATCAGGGGTTCTCAAGGTCGCGACCCAAAAGTGGGTTGTGGACCCGTGGATCACGGACAGCTGGTCAAAGAAAAGTAAATAATATTTAATGCGCATCTGATGTTGGTCATGTATTTATTTTTATTTTTTTTGTGGAAAAGTAACTTATATTATCTGTCTCCATGTTGTGCAGTTTGATATTTAATTCACTCTGTACATGCAGGTTGTCATGCTTCTCATTTTCTCATATGCTCTGAAATTCACTTGTGAATAATACACAGTGATGGGCAAGCTACATGGAAATTGTAGTGAGCCAAGCTATCTGTTACTCTTTCACGAATAAAGCTTCACAACAAAATAGCTACAAAATAGCGGCCGCATGTGCGCCCAGCGGCCATAGCTAACGTTACTCTCTATGTCTATGTTGAGAATCCCTGTGCTAAATGCTAGTAACGTTAGACGATATTAGCCTTGTTGCAAATAATGTTATGTCATCCCAAGTAGGGTTGGGCAACGATTAATCGTGATTAATCGCATCCATAATAAAAGTTTGTGTTTACATAATATATGTGTGTGTACTGTGTATAATTATTTAGTCTATATAAATACACACATATGTATGTGTATATTTAAGAAAAATTTGGTATTTATATATAAAATATTCATATATAATATAAATTATGTATAAATATATCTACAGTATATACATGCAAATTTTTCTTAAATATACACATACATATGTGTGTATTTATATATACAAAATAATTATACGCAGTACACACACATATATTATGTAAACACAAACTTTTATTTCGGATGCGATTAATCGCAATTAATCGTTGCCCAACCCTAATCCCAAGTTGCCTTTCTTTGGCGACATCATGGCTATATAATCCCATTCAGAGCAAGACAAATAAAATGAACTATCCCCTTGTCATACCTGCCTCGAAAACAGTTTGAGACAAAACATAAAGTTAGCATTATCATGTGTTGCATAAATCAGCCAGAATCAAGCAACAACAGAAAAAAACCTAACCTTTTTTTCCATAACCATCTTGTTCTTCTTGGAATATCAGTTTGATCAGAACCCGGAAGAATATATTTCCTTTTCAATCGGACTCGGTCCATTTTCTTTGTCAGTACTCACCACTCACTCAGCACCGATTAGCGCGACGAAGGACTGAGCTCACGCATGCGTAATGCTTTGAGCGGGAAGGTGTGTTTTTTTTTATAATTTTTTTTTTATAAATATTTATTAAATCTTTACGATACAAGGAGTAAGAACACACAAATAGAGTCATTAATACAGAGAAAAAAAAAATATATAAACAAGAGCAGAGCCAGGAAGGTGTGTGTGATTCAAGTAAGGTACACACACTTGGACTTATTTCCTACCAGTTATTGTATTCGCAAATACAGCTAACGTTACAGAATGTCTGTTCTTCTGTTTATCTATCAAAATGTGTATCCCATATTTGACTGTTTTACAATGGCTAACTAGCTCTAATTGTGTAAATGTATCCCATGATGTTTGTATGTTTTACAATGGTAATCATTACCCGAATCTGCATAGTAAGTTTTTAAGGAGGCAGTGCCATGATTTAATTTCCCCCTATAACATTATATCTGAGTATTAAAGCTAGGGTAATTGATATTGTTTGATCAAAAACAATAGTTCTCTTACGAGAGGTTCTCTCGTACTGCGTAAGTCTTACGCTAGGGGAAAATCTCTTTTCCGCGAGATACTGAAGCCAAAAATTATCCTTAATTTTGAAATAATGTAAAACGCGTTGCGGCAGCATGCAGACACAGGCGAGACGGCTCGCGCGCCTATTGGCTGCCCTGCGGCAACTGCAGCAGCCTATCGATAAGGCCTTTTCGTGACGTCAGCTCCAATGGGGGCGCTTCGCGCCCAATACGTCACGTCCCGCCAGAATGGGCGTGGCCTAGGGCTATAAATATAGCTTCAAGAGGCTAGCTCACTGATTTTTCATCTCTTCAGCGAAGCTCTCGCATCGCTGGATCCGGAGAGAAGCCGCGCCGTCTGAAGAAGCCTTTCAGCGGGACGAGTTGACACTCCGAAGCCTTCCTGCTGCGCTATCCGGCGTTATATCCTTTCTCTGCTACTGTGTTTTGTGTATGTGTGTGTGCTCGCCGCCGCGACACACACTCTCATTGCACTAAAAGAGCCGGGCGTCTTTTTCAAGACGCCCCTTTCCTGAGGATCACGCAGCTCTCGCGCTCGCCGACGGCGACTGCCCTCACTGCGAGCCAGTTACTGCCTATGGTGACTCTGAGGACTCACCTGGCATCCTTCTCCGAGACTGCTCCTCCAGCAAGCCTGTTGTGAACACGCACGCTTGCAAGCAAACGCCGAAGAAAACATGTTGACGCTCTCTTATATGCTCATGCATCTATAAACCTTTGTGTTCCCCCCTGTGGCTCAGTGGCGGAATCATAGGTTTATCGCACGAGAGACCGGTGTTCGAATCCCGGTCTAACGGCAGATATTTTATGCCGCCAATGCTTCGGTCTGTCAGTTCCCTGAAAGGCGACTGCAGATGTGCATTTTGCAGCCAACGAGCGCGTTGTACAACCCGCTCGCCTGCACCCAAACACCGTTTCTATGGTTCCCGTGCGTCACTGGCGAAAGGAGAAAAGGGTGTTTTTAGCCCCGCTGCGGCCGGGCCGACATCCACTCATTACACATTTCTCATTCCCCTCTGAAGTTCAGGTGACTGGAAATGTCAATATTGCAGTGAGCGAGCCTGTTGTTTTGCACGCACGCCTGCAAACAAACGCCAGCATGTTGACGCTCTCTGATAATACTCGCGCTAACTGCATGCCTATGTGTCTTCCTCTGTGGTCCAGTGGGAGATCATCAGGCGTTCGCGCGAGAGACCTGTGATCGAATCCCGGGTCTACCGGCAGAAATATTTTTTTGCCGTCAATGTTCGCTCTGGCAGTTCCCTGAAAAGGCGACTGCAGATGTGTATTTTGCAGCCAACGAGCGCGTGGTACAACCCGCTCGCCTGCACCCAAACACTGTTTCTATGGTTTCCGCCTCTGAAGTTCAGACGACTGGAAATGTCAATATTGCAGTGAACAAGCCTGCTGTGATACACGCACGCCTGCAAACAAACGCCAGCATGTTGACGCTCTCTGTTTCTATGGCAACTTCTCACTCGTTCAGTTCCAGTAAATGCGACTGTTCCAGTGTATTCTGCAGTAAACAAGTCGGCGAAGCAGCCCGCTTGCCTGCACACAAACGCCGCTTTTACGGCTACCCAGATAAATCCCATAAGAGTGTATTTTCTGGTGTCCCGGCCACGGCCGATGGTGTTACGAGTGTAAACAAAATGCCCACTGCCCAGTGCTCATGCCTACACACAAACACAGCCCGTCACAGGGCTCGCGCACATGAAATCGACCCAGATCGATTGCGCATTAAACGTGGTAAATGTGCCCACTGCCCAGTGCCCACAAACACTACGTTCCGCATATCTCAAGGTTTCTGTAAAAACAAAACCAACGTGCATTCGCTCTGCTCAGACGGACAATGCTCTCAGTGTTGTAAATGTGCCCGCTATCCCGCGCCCACATTCACACATAGACATGACAGGTCCTACGGGACTCGCCCAGCCCTCCCCTCTCGGTTGACCACCGCAAAGGAGTCGAGCGCGGGCACTCTGCCCGCTGTTATCAGCGCGCCCCCTGCCTCAAAGCGCGACGCTTATGTTGCAGCACACCGAAGCCCCTCTGTCGTTGAGCGACCGGAGCACGCTCCGCATTCAGCCCCTAGCCATTCGTGCAGATGCATGGGCAAGGCTACCCGGGGGTTTTGAAGTGGGTGCTAGACATTATAGAAAGAGGCTATTCGCTACAGTTTCGCAGACGCCCTCGCCGCTATGTGACGCGCGTCAAAACTACGGTAAAAACAGAAGTAGCACCACCTACTTCGAGCCGAATTTTTGAAACTGTTGAGCAAAGGGGCCATAGAGCCGTTATCTCAAGCTCAGAGCGAAGGAGGGCTATACAGCAGATACTTCCTGGTACTGAAAAAAGACGGGGGTCTCAGACCCATACTAGATCTAAGGCAACTGAACAGAGTGCTTGCGAAGCGACAGTTTAGAATGCTCACGACCAGAAAAATCCTCATGCAGATTCGCCGAGGAGATTGGTTTGTGTCAATAGATCTGAAAGACGCATATTTTCAAATACAAATAGCGTCACGTCACAGGCGACATTTGAGATTCGCCTTCGAGGGCCAGGCATATCAGTGCTCAGTCCTACCGTTCGGCTTGTCTCTAGCACCCCGTACATGTACGATGTGCATGGACGCAGCGCTTGCACCCCTCAGACTACAGGGCATGCGAGTATTGAACTACTTGGACGATTGGCTGATTCTAGCTCAATCTCACTCGGTGCTCATAGAGCACAAGACCATTTTGCTCGATCACCTCGAGAATCTGGGTCTCAGAGTCAATTGGGCGAAGAGTTCTCTGTCTCCCAGACAGATAATATCTTTTCTGTCTATGATAGCGCGACTGTCACCACAGCGCGTACTAGACATTCAGCGCGCAGTGAGCTCTTTCCGCTGCGGCGCATCTGTCCCGCTCAAGAAATTTCAGAGGATGCTAGGTCTCATGGCCTCAGCATCATCAGTACTTCAGCTGGGCTTGCTTCGCATGCGCCCGCTACAGTTCTGGCTGAAAGCGCGAGTACCACGCCGAGCGTGGGCTTCCGGTCTGCTTCGTCTCAAGGTCAATCAGAAATGCATCGCAGCTCTGAAACCTTGGAAAGCAAACGACTTGTACTAATCAGGTGTAAGCCTGGGGACTTCCTCGAGTGTGAAGGTAGTGTCTACGGACGCATCCACCTTGGGATGGGGAGCACTGCTCAAGGGCAGACCGTTCTTCGGCCAATGGTCAGAACGGGAGAAGCTTCTACACATAAACTGCCTCAAAATGTTGGCAGTGGACAACGCGCTGATGCATTTTTGTCCCCAAATACAAGAACACCACGTCCTGGTCCGCTCGGACAACATGTCAGTGGTGTCCTACATAAATCGCCAGGGCGGCCTCAGGTCCCGAAACCTGCACAGGCTGACAGAACGCCTCCTGGTGTGGGCTCAGCGCAACCTGCTCTCGCTGAGAGCAGCGCATGTGCCAGGGCTCCTAAACGTAGGACCGGACAGACTGTTCAGGAACAATGTTCCGACAGGCGAGTGGCCTCTACACCCACAGACAGTCCAGCTGCTGTGGAAGAAATTCGGCAGAGCGGAAGTAGACCTGTTCGCGTCTCAAGAAAACGCTCACTGTCTGGAATTTTTCTCCAAGAGCAGGGACGCGCTGGCTCATGTATGGCCCCGCCGCCCGCTCTATGCCTTTCCTCCCGTCTCTCTCCTGCCTCAGGTGATATGCTCAGTGCTACTCGTAGCGCCGTTCTGGAAAAACCAACCCTGGTTCCCAGTTCTGATGCAGATAGCAAGCACTGCCCCATGGCCAGTGCCAGTGAGGAGGGACCTCCTCTCTCAGGCCAAGGGCTCGTTTTGGCATCCGCGCCCAGAGCTGTGGTCCCTTCATGTTTGGGCCATCAACGGGTACCCGCTGACCTCCCAAGCGGAGTGTTAAACACGATCACGCAGGCTAGAGCTCTGTCTACGCGACGTCTCTATTCCTCAAAATGGTCAGTGCTCTCCAGCTGGTGCACAGCTCGTGGCATGTCGCCCCTAGACTGTGGGGTGACGGAGGTTCTCTCCTTCCTACAAGAGCTGTTGGACAAGGGCAGGACCCCTTCCACGCTCAAAGTGTATGTTGCGGCCATAGCAGCGTTCTCAAAAACAACGCTGGGTCAGTCAGTAGGAAGGAACGATTTAGTCATCCGCTTCCTTAGAGGAGCTAAGAGACTGAATCCTCCCAGACCTCCCTCAGTCCCTGTATGAGACCTTTCTACAGTGCTGGAAGCCATGAAAGGTGACCCATTCGAGCCTTTACAGACAATTGATCTTAAACACCTGTCTTTCAAGACAGTGTTTCTTCTGGCTCTCGCTTCAGTCAAGCGCATAGGGGACTTACACGCGCTCTCAGTAAGCGCGACATGCATGGAGTTTGGGCCTAATGACTCAAGAGTTATACTCAAACCTAAGCACGGTTATGTTCCAAAATCCCTCAACACACCGTTTAGGGGGCAGGTCATTTCCCTGTCAGCCCTACCGGTCTCTGACGAGGAAGGAGACGCAAGCTTCCTTTGCCCAGTCAGGGCATTAAGAGCTTATGTGTCTCGCACGTCTGTTTTCAGACAGACAGAGCAGCTCTTTGGTTTCACTCTACGGACGTTCTAAGGGACTTGCCATGTCGAAACAGAGCCTATCCAGTTGGATAGTTGATGCTATAGTGCTGGCTTATACCTCTAAGGGCTTACAGTGCCCATTAGGTGTCAGAGCACACTCCACGAGAGGCGTGGCCTCGTCGTGGGCTTGGTCTAGTGGGATTGCCTTGCAAGATATCTGTATGGCGGCAGGCTGGGCCTCCCCGTCTACATTTATAAGGTTTTATAACCTAGAGGTTCCCGCCTTGCAGGCTAAGCTGCTTTCGGTCTAAAATCGGTACTGTCTGCCCTGATGTGTTCGGGCCAGAATACTGAAACTGCTTGAGCAAATGCTCGCTGTTTGATCGCGCAGCTCTATGGGCAGTGTGTAAGACCCACTATATTCGTCAGTCCAGGCCGGGGGTCGCCCTGACTGTACGACACATCATCAGTATAACCGCTCCTTATAGGATGTTATATTATTACAGGAATGATGCTATTCTAGCCACTCTTTCCTGGGCTCTCTGTGATTCCCTTATGATCATGTACTATATGAGCCCGGGCACTTGCCCTTGGGACTTTGGTGCTGGATCTTAGCATGCACGGCGTTTTACACTGTGTTCCCCTAGCGTAAGACTTACGCAGTACGAGAGAACCTCTCGTAAGAGAACGTACTCGGTTACTAACGTAACCTCGGTTCTCTCTAGAGAGGGAACGAGTACTGCGTATCTTGCCGTGCCTGCACACGCTCTGGTTCGCTTCGGCGATGAAAAACCAGTGAGCTAGCCTCTTGAAGCTATATTTATAGCCCTAGGCCACGCCTATTCTGGCGGGACGTGACGTATTGGGCGCGAAGCGCCCCCATTGGAGCTGACGTCACGAAAAGGCCTTATCGATAGGCTGCTGCAGTTGCCGCAGGGCAGCCAATAGGCGCGCGAGCCGTCTCGCCTGTGTCTGCATGCTGCCGCAACGCGTTTTACATTATTTCAAAATTAAGGATAATTTTTGGCTTCAGTATCTCGCGGAAAAGAGATTTTCCCCTAGCGTAAGACTTACGCAGTACTCGTTCCCTCTCTAGAGAGAACCGAGGTTACGTTAGTAACCGAGTACGTTTTTTGTTAGAAGGTTAAAAGACTAGCCTATATTCTGATAATAATAATTGCTAAAGAGTGTTTTTTCAGTAACAGGAGTCTCGATGTCTCCATCTCTTTAAAGGGGCATTATGCAAGTCTGAGTGTTTTTTCTCTACGAGCTCCCCCTAGTGTCTGGTAGTATAATGCTTTCAAACACTCTGTCGTAAAAACGAACTGTTGTCCCTCCCCCCTCGCCACGAGCAACCCAGCTGATCAGCTGTCAACCTAGCTGAGCAGAGGAACCGGCTATTTCAAAACCAGTTATGTCTACCGAGGCAAGTAAAGCAATACTTTCTTTCCAACTGATGGCGATTTTTTTATTTATTGTGTTGTCATGCATACTAGTATTTTTACCGGGAACGAACGATATGAACGAGAATGGGCATGAGCATAAAAAATATATATATATCGGAGGCTAATATTTGTCTAAAGTTATATTAGCAAGGTCTATAAGTTCATCTGGTAGAATGATGGTTTACCTTTGCTTGTCTAAGAAAACATCAGAACGTTTTTTCTAGCTCGATCATGATATGTGCAACATTTTGCGCGTCTGATATTGCCTACTATCAGACGCGTTGACTTAGTGACATAAAATAAAAGTGTAAGTTACACAAATAAAACCGACAGAGGAACGGCCACACAACTACAGAAATCAAACGTGTTTGCTAATGACAATGCCTAACATCAAAGTTATAGTATCTAGCGTAATGTTACTAGTAAGCCCCTAACAGACAGCGATCATAATAAAAACCTTTACAGACAATAGCAAACATCCTGAGGTCGCAATTACTTGAAATTTAAATATTAAACACAGTTTATTCCAAAGATACTTAACTTACAAGTGCAACAGCAGGATCAGCATCGTTTTGCAGGCTTCTGTTTCTCTCAGTTCTCACCATTCTGAAAAAGCCGGTCCGATATATTTACTCGAGTCTGACTTCTTGCTCGGTCAGTCTCCCGTTTCCTCTTTCGTTGGTCCTCCGACAAAGATTTCCTAGCTTTCTGCTTCTTTTTTACAGGCTCAGCCTCAGCCATAACTCAATCTATCGTTGCCCTTTGCTTATAGCTAGCCCGCCGGTGTTTGAATAGGGGCGTGTACGTGTGCAGTGCCGTCAAGCAATTCGTTACATCGCGAGACCTGATATCACGCGATCAGTAACGTGCGGTGAAATCTTGTCATGGGTAGGCTGTGACCTATCAATGTGGCATATATGTTTATATATTCATTCGGTTAATGTAGCAACCCAAGTTCATATCAGGCATCATCACGCTGCCTGCATACAGCAAAGTCAGTCATATGTGAGGCTAATGCACAAACAAATCTAATAATCAAATTAATGGACACATCTATCTTATGACTTATACAACAAACAAATGTTTTGTGCGGGAACCCAGTAACGTTAAGAGAGGGAGGCGGCGCGGTGTCAGCGAACTGACAAGCAGCCTAGTCACTATTGTAGTTTGTATTAATGCCATGGTTCAACAAATAATGTAAAGGTTAAATAATAATTCACTTAGACTTTATAAGAAGCAATTGCGACTTTATTTCACACAATTCTGACTTTATATCTTGCAATTCTGACTTTATAACATGCAATTGCGACTTTATTTCATGCAATTCTGACTTTATATCTCGCAATTCTGACTTTATAACACGCAATTGCGACTTTATTTCACGCAATTCTGAGAAATAATGACAAGATTGCGAGATGTAAACTCGCAATTGTGAGATAAAAAGTCGCAATTATCTTTTAAAATGTTTTATTCTGTAGCGGAAACAAGCTTCCATACCTCCTGGCCTCTTCCTCCCATCCATCCTCCCTGACGCGTTAGTAGGGCCGGCCCAGCTATCGGTAGGCGCCGGCGGTGCCGCGGTAGCCTACTCCTGAGAAAACGTTTTGGAAAAGACGGGCTATGGACCCAACCAACTCTATAGGAGGGGAGGGGAGAACTCCCTCACATGGTACAACCCATGCAGAGGCTGCGCGCTGCGGTGTCAGAATGCGGAACGTCCGAACGTGTGTAGCCTAATGTAACTAACGTGACAAATGTGAAAAAAGAAAATTTAAAAGTGAAGCGGCCCACCGGGAATTCTCCCGATTACCCACCCCGGGCCTGTTGACAGCCAACGCTAGGCGCTGCTAGATCGGGAAGCGCGGATTGAGTGAGAGCGAGTGGATCACGTGACATGAAGCAAGCTCGGTCTCTGCCTCAATGTTGATAATTCAAGACAGCATGAGAACTGACTGCGCATGCGCAAACCTACATAAACTACGTTCTATGGACCAAAGAGGCACTGCTAACCTCTGCCTCAATGGCCATTGCCTTGCATTTCCTGCATGAAACAATGGTTTTAGGAGCAAACAATGGCAAAATGAGTATATTATATGTGTATTCCTGAAATTTTTGTTACAAAAATTAATATTTGGAATAAAATAAATGCAATTAATAATGTGGTGAATTAATAAAGTTCTTGGAATTAATAAATGTAATGTCAACATTTCCTTTGGTGAGGCACTGCCTACCCTGCCTACCCTGACCGCACGTCCCTGCACGCGATACTTCCTGACACCGACCCGCGTCCCAAAGTTGCAAGTGAGTTTTTTCCGCTCTCGGGCACCAGGGGGGTGCGAAACCACCACCATTCAACCCGAAATGAGTAATATAACCATTCCACTGACTCCGAAGCTGTTCAGTTAAGGTTAAAAAGCTACCTAGTGTCCCTTTAATAAACAGAAAATACTTTTTCAGGTAACTTAGGTGACAAATGTCAGCCAATCAGAAAAGAGTACCAATTTATTAGCTTACATTTTTATAATGTTTCAGTTCTAATTTTTTCAGCTCAATTCTTTGTCTCATCACTTCCAATTGAAATGGTTTAATCTGTATCCTGTGTGAATTCTCTCTCCTGGTTGGACAAAATTTGGAACTGAAACTAAACTGAAAATGCATTTTCTGTTTGATAAAGATCTAGAGAGACATGGAGAGTCCTGTTACTGAACAAACACTCTAATGAACTATCATAATATACAGCGGGGGAAATAAGTATTGAACACGTCATCATTGTTCTCAGTAAATATATTTCCAAAGGTGCTATTGACATGAAATTTTCACCAGATGTTGGTAACAACCCAAGTAAGCCATACATACAAAGAAACAAACAAAAATAAGTTCAGAAATTAAGTTATGTGTAATAATGTGAAATGACACAGGGAAAAAGTATTGAACACATGAAGAAAGGGAGGCGCAAAAAGGCATGGAAAGCCAAGACAACTGCTGAAAACTTACAGTAATTAAAAAGCAATCCAGCCCCCTGTCAGTGGAAATTAATAACAGCTGGTTCAGTCCCAAATGATGGCCTACAACAGTGGTTCCCAAACTTTTTCTGCAGGGCCCCCCTTTCTGAAGATAAGAATATTTTCGAGCCCCCCCACACTGACACAAACATACAAATCCTTTGTTTCTAAACTCCACTGGACTTTACTTAACATTGTAAGTCATACAAAATGGCAACTTCTTCCTGAACAAAACTAAAAAAAAAAAAAGACAAATCACCTTCACAATTATTAAAAGTGACACTGCATCATGTATCATAAAATTTTACCATGTAATGGTGTTCATGGCTTTCAACACATCTTCTTATAAACTCCATTCCTGCATGAAAGTGGCCTTTTACACTTTACCAGCTCTCTGAAGAAAATAACAAAATCCTGAACATTTAACTCTGCAAAAACTGCACCTTTAATGTCCACATCTTTTCAGTGACTGGTGTGGGCTTGCTTCATGCTGCAGATCTTCTCAAATCGGGGTTGCAGCTACGAGACTGCTACTCTTAGTTCATTTTCAATGTCCAGCTTTGATCTGTATTTAGTCTTGATGGAGGCCACAGCAGAAAAACCTATCTCACATAGGTAAGACGTGGCAAATGGAAGGAGTGTGGCCAGAGCTCTTTTACCTAGCAGTGGGAAATCTTTCTCCACTCCAATCCAAAATGCAGCTAGTGTCTTAGACTTAAACTCAAGCCTCATTGTTGAATCAGAGGTGACATCAATGAACTGTTCATTCTCTGTAGTGCTGAATTCGGCAGGTGGTGTTGCACTGAAGGGGTCTCGGATCCAGTCATATTGTGTAGGATCCTGCACTGGGAAGTACCTCTGGAAATGCTTTTGGAGGGCAGAGATGTGAGCTTTCATGCATGGGATCACTGTGTTCTGCAGCTTGTTGACCTCAATGAATGACTTCAGGTTCTCAAACGAGTCTATATTTCCCTCTGTAACTCGCTGCTCCCACATCTCAAGCTTTCTTGTGAATGATGTGATTTTATCTGCCAGATGTGGAAGGTGTGTGTTGCTGCCCTGCATCTGCAGATTTAGCTCATTGAGTTTTTGAAACATGTCACTGAGGTACGCAAGTTTCTTGAGGAACTTGTTGTTGTTAAACTTGTGGGCAAGTTCATTTTCCTCCTCCTCCAAAAAGATGCGGATCTCATCCCGCAGTTCAAAGACCCTGGATAAAACCTTCCCACGTGACAGCCATCGGGACTCGCTGTGAAACAGAACAGCTGTGTGGTCGGAGCCCATTTCCTCACACAGTGCAGAGAAAATACGTGCTTTGACAGGTCGTGTTTTAATGTAGTTCACTGTAGTGATGACATCCGTCATAACATCGTGCAGGTCGGGACTCAGCTGTTTAGACGCCAGCGCCTCTCGGTGTATCATACAGTGTGTCCACTGCACGTTAGGGGAGATGCGCTTGATGAGCGCTTGCAGCCCCCCTCTTCTCCCAGCCATGGCCTGAGCCCCGTCTGTGCAGATCCCCACACAGTCCTCCCATTTCAGATCGGCCTCTCTCAAGTAAGTGTCAATTATTTTAAACAGTTCGTCTGCAGTGGCTCTGCTCGTCACTTGTTTGCAGAAAAGCAAATCCTCCCTCAAATCATCGGCATCAATGAATCTGACGTATGTTATCAATAAGCAGTCTTTATTACTGTCAGTCGCCTCATCCATCTGCAGAGCAAAGCGTCGGTCCCGTATCTTGTCATTTAGCTGCTCTTCTATGTCTTTTGACATATCATAAATACGCCTTGAGATAGTATTGTTTGAGAGAGGAATGGCCTTTAGCTTGCTGGCAGTGGCTTCGTCGATCATAGTTGAGACCATGTCGATCGCAGAGGGAAGTATTAATTCCTCGGCTATAGTGTGTGGCTTTTTACACTGAGCAACTCTGTAGGCAACTTTGTAGGATGCGATTTGAGCATTTGCAGGCAGGGATGCTGCTTTAGTAAAGCGACTCTGCTGTGCACGACACTGTGTGAGTTTTTTTCTGAAGAACTCCACCGGCTTGTCTTTGTGCTCGGGATGTGTTGTCTCCAAGTGGCGTTTTAATTTGTTCGGCTTCAGACTGTCGCAAGCTAGTATTTTTAGACACACAACACACTGTGGTCTTTCCTCCTTACCCACTGTTGTGCTGGTGAAGCCGAGTGCGAGATATGCCTCGTCATATTTTCTTGTCTTTGCTTTTGAAGTTGCTACATTTGAAGATTCATCATCTGGTTTGCGTTTAGCTGGGAGCGCTGTCACAAACTTGTCCATGCTGTTATGCTAGCATTGTAACTAACCCGGGAAGCTGTAGCCGTGCCGCGCCCCCCCTGCAATACCTCCGGGGGCGCGCCCCCCAGTTTGGGAACCACTGGCCTACAAAAAGGTCTCATTGCCAAGGTGTCACACAAGACACATCTCATGATGGGTAAAAGCAAAGAGCTGTCTCAAGACCTTCGCAACCTAATTGTTGCAAAACATAATGATGGCATTGGTTATAGGTGCCATTCTAAGCTTCTGAATGGTCCAGTGAGCACTTTTGGGGCCATAATACGGAAGTGGAAAGACAATAATTTCACCATAAATTTGCCTCGACCAGTGCTCCTCGCAAGATTTCTGATAGAGGAGTGAAAAGAATAATCAGAAGAGTTTTTCCAAGAGCCAACACCAAGTTGTATGGTGTTTTTAAGGGTAATGTGCACTGCCATTTCTCCTCCAAATATGGTGTGTATTATGGCATCCAAACAGTTCAATTTTGCTCTCATGTGACCACACTATATTCTCCCAGTATTTCACTGGCTTTTCCAAATGTTGTGCAGAAAACTTTAAATGAGCTTCAACATGCTTTTTTTTTCAGTAATGGAGTCTTGTGTGGTGAGCGTGCATACAGGCCATGGCGGTGGAGTGCATTACTTACTGTTTTCTTTGAGACAACAGTACCTGCTATCTGCAGGTCTTTTTGAAGCTCTCCACAAGTGATCCTTGGCTCTTGGACAACTCTTCTGATTATTCTTTTCACTCCTCTATCAGAAATCTTGCGAGGAGCACTGGTCGAGGCAAATTTATGGTGAAATTATTGTCTTTCCACTTCCGTATTATGGCCCCAAAAGTGCTCACTGGACCATTCAGAAGCTTAGAATGGCACCTATAACCAATGCCATCATTATGTTTTGCAACAATTAGGTTGCGAAGGTCTTGAGACAGCTCTTTGCTTTTACCCATCATGAGATGTGTCTTGTGTGACACCTTGGCAATGAGACCTTTTTGTAGGCCATCATTTGGGACTGAATCAGCTGTTATTAATTTCCACTGACAGGGGGTTGGATTGCTTTTTAATTACTGTAAGTTTTCAGCAGTTGTCTTAGCTTTCCATGCCTTTTTGCGCCTCCCTTTCTTCATGTGTTCAATACTTTTTCCCTGTGTCATTTCACATTGTTACACATAGCTTAATTTCTGAACTTATTTTTGTTTGTTTCTTTGTATGTATGGCTTACTTGGGTTGTTACCAACATCTGGTGAAAATTTCATGTCAATAGCACCTTTGGAAATATATTTACTGAGAAAAATGATGACGTGTTCAATACTTATTTCCCCCGCTGTAGAGCTATTTAACAATTATTTAAACAAAAAAATCACTTAACCTCAAGATTATGTAGGCTACAAAGGAACATTTATTTAAAAAAATGTACAGTGAGTGTTACGTTTGTTGATCACTACAGTATCACTGCAAGGTCTTTTTCCATTGGCCAAGTGGTTTACAGGACTAAAATCAATTCCATACATAAACACTTAGGTTACATAATTGAAAAAACAAAACAGTTCATGGAACCTCCTTAAAGAAGTCTAAAAATGGGACACAATTATTTTTTATTTATTATTCATTGTTGTAATGGTGTTGATTTTTGGCATTAAGAAAATCTATCCTTCTACGTGATTGTAGAAAAAGAGGCTACACTCAGAGCTGCTGAGCGTGAACTATATCCAGAGGACATGGCGGGCAAGAGGGTAAGGAAAGCCAAATGCCTAGACTTTGGTGAGGAAGATACCACCAGTACTGGCAACAAAGCCTCTGGCTCTGGAAATCCTAAACAGGTAATTACACAGCAAAGATTGATATATCAGATTAGGGATCATTTGTGTATTGGATTATCCATGATTAAATATAAAAAATGAACATCTTTGCCCTATAGAAAAAGGCCAAGGTTGCTGCACAAAGACGGGCGGAGGAGGAATTACTGTCTGAGGACAGAGCAGAATCGTCAAGCCTGGAAAGTGACCTTAACCAGAGACCCGCAGAGCCAGATCAAGGCTCTACAAAAAGAAAATGCCAAACTGCGGAACATGGTAGTTAAAGGCAAGTATTGAGTATTATATCATCAAATATTACTCTAAATCAAATGGTATTAAAGAGGTCATATAATGTCATTTTTGTACAAGCTAATATGATTCTTTAGGGTCTAAATTAAAAGTTTGTAATATACTTTAATTAAAAATTCTCATTAGTATTGTAAGAAAACACTCATTTTACCTGGGGCCCGTTCTTCGTACGTTGCTTATTACATCCGAGATCAAATGACACATCCAAGATGATGTCATCGTGCGAATCATGATCTGGCTAACTCGGTTCTTCGAACACACTTGCCGGATATGATTAGTATCGCTGGATTGAGTTATCTGAGATAATTGCGCGTCCATGCGCTGGTTTAAAGGGGATATGTATCGATAGTAGAAACATTGATCAGCAACGCTGCTATTGGCTGTTCAGCGTGGCCAAAGAGCGGGCTCAGTTTTTCTCCTCAGCAGAGCAAGAACTAATAGTCGAAGTTTATTCGGAATTTTAATGTTTAATCAAAACGCCAGGGAACACCTCAAAGTCTGCAAAAGCCAGGAGAGAGGGCTGGCAAAAAGTAGCAGACAATTTAAATCCGTTAGAAGTGGCCATGTTAGATGTTTTTATCACTTATTAGCCTATATTTTTGTATTTTAATAATTGCATAATTATTTTGTGCATTGTAATGTCAGTCACCATACTAGAACATGGGAACAAATAAAAGTGAAGTACAAAAATATTCTACATAATGGTAATTTTTAGTTATATTATAGTCTATTTTATAAAAGGCACTGTTAAATAAATGGTTGTCTGATTATAAAAGCAACCAAGAAAAAGGTTGAGAAAAAAAAAATAAAATAAGAAAAGATCTTACTTTCCTACACTGTAAAATCATTTTTGCTGCATTAAATTAAGGCTGTATAGTAATTTCAACTGTTAAATCTTGAGTAATGATGAATTGCTTTGACTTGTGAAAGTGAAAACTGATAAACTTATATTAATGTAAAAATATTTTATTGATCACATTTTTCCCGAGTGTAGTTCATTGTAATGACATTGTGTTTTCCTCTTTTGTGCAATTTTACACAATACACCAACACTTGTATCTGTTCCCAAGAAAGTGGTGGCTGAAATATGTGCAGTAAGTGGACATTTTCTAACTTTCCAAAGGAAAGAAAGAATAAGACTTTGTAATGTCCATTTGTTTCCATTGCACTGGACAGTGAATAAACCCTCTCAGATGACTGTCATATGGAGGAACTAGCCTACCTGCAAGTGCATAAATAACTTTACTTAATTTATACTTGTATGCTTTATGGCTGCAATATAAGTTGCAGGATTCCACATCTACAGAAAGGCCTACAGAAGAGTCTGCACAGACAGAGGAGACATAGGCCTACAGGTGGGCAGTGTATAGCCAACTTTTCCTTTTTATTTGTTGCATGAGGCATGTGTCTAATATCTCTTGTTGCAGGCACTTGACCACTGGCTTTTCTTTACAAAGAACAATTGAAATAAAACTCAAGGAACTAAGCATATTTGTCTTTTATTAAACATTTAATGAAAAGTGTTTTTTTTTTTTGGCAATGTTGTGTAATATGGCACATGCAACAATGTCACAGGCCCTGTCAGGTGTGCAACCCTCAAGAGTTTTCAGACACTGACATCTTCCCTTTAGTTAGCAAAAGTTAATTTCATTGTGTGCCCTTGTCCTGGCTAGAGCTGCATTGTAACTGGTTTGGGTCAGGGAATGGGGTCATAAAACACCTGTCTGCAGACAGGAACATGTAATCACCTATGAAAAAATGCAGTTCTGTTAGGATCAGCATAAGTGTATGTAATACAGTGAGCTTGATATTTAATTGTGGAACTTTCCTACCACTTTCAAATAATGTGCATAAATGTGAATCTCTGAAAATGCTTAAGTCATGCACAGATCCTGGACATTTTGCTTTCACATTTGTGATATGGAAGATTTTAGTCAACTGCCTTTCTTTTAATTTGATATAATATTACTAATCTGGAATATTAAGAATCACAATAGTAACTGGGCTGCACATTTACATTGTGAACCCCCTTTCTGTTCACATAATCCCCTTCATTGAGGCCTTGATGGCAGTCTATGGTCTAGCTAGCCTATGGTACCAATCATGTTAGTGAAGCCTGAGTGACATATACTATTACAGTATATGGCATGGTCATGATTGAATGATCTTCATAAAAAATTATGATAGCCTAAAAAAAACCTGCTTTAAAAAAACCTGCTTTACAACATTGGGTCTTAAGTGGCTTGGAAATGCCACAAAAAACCCCCCCAAAAAAACTGTTTTTTAAACCTAAAAGCGCCAGGTAAAGTCCGAATGACACGACAGACAGCACTTTCCATCAGGTTCTCCGCATCTCCAGTAGTGTAAAGGAAAGAGCCACTCGCAAATAATTTTAGGGCAATGCAAACAGTTTGTGCTGTAGTTAAAGCCCGACTCCGACAAGTCTAAAATAAATGTGCGTTTTCAACAAATTAATAATGTAAACGACAATCTCACGAGTCACGAGAAAAATATATATCTCAGAAAGTGCTGCGCTGGACTTCCCGTATCAGCTCCGTTTATGAAGCCGCAGTCTAATCCTGTTAACATGAAATAAGCCTGCTCCCGAGCAGGTTTAAGATTGCGCACCTGTTGCTATGACAGCAAGTCCAGGATGAGCGTCGAAGAACCAAACAATCCAAGATCATGCCAAATCGCCAACAATCAAATCCAGCTAACTGAGTTAGCGACGTACGAAGAACGGGCCCCTGGTCAAAAACAGCTCTGTTTTCAGCACGTTGTTTCAGTGCATGTGTCTTTAAATGATAATGAGCTTTGCTCACCCCGCCCCTCTGTTCTGTGGGCGTTTTGCCACAACAACACACATGGAGTGTTGCCTTGACAACAATTGAGGGTAATGTTATATTTTGAAGAATGGCAGCGGGAGTCTCTGAGGACACTGTGCAACCGTATCAATTTGAACCGGAGTTGGAAAACAGGACGTTTCTGAATGGTTGGTTAACGTAATGTCACTTTGATCTATCTTTGTGTGTACTGGCAGGGTAGAGTATTGAGATACGAACGCTATGTGTTTACTGATGTATACGTTAGTTCATTGACAGATTTATGTTACAGCTAATGGTCATGAAAAACTTTTTTTCGGTAAATGTAGGCTTGTCCGTGATGCGTAACGTTATCTATGCAGTGTTAGGTACAGCTGTCAGGGCTGAAGCACTAACATTTTCCTGATCTGTTTAAAAAATAACCAGTCTATGAGACTATGACAGTCATTAGGCACATAAACAACACATACTCAGACAGGAGCTATGATTCGCGCAAACATGAAAGCATTGCTGTTGCACGGACTATGATTGACAACAATCGTGGGAGGGGCGTCCGACCGTGTGACGTCACAAAATCGAACGGCTTGATTTGAGAGAAGGGAAAACATATAAGGAGATTTAAAAAAAAACACTGGGTGGATTTTTATCAGGCACTGCCAACACACATTTCAGTACAATCAACTTGTAAAAGTGCATGTACCATTTATATGACCCCTTTAATCCATTTATACCTGAAGGTTATTCTAAATACCCTAAAATACGCCCACCTATGTGGTCAGATAGGTTAACCGCATGCATTTTCAGAGCATGTTTGAAGAATAAATAAAAAATAATAATACCTCTTTATATTTATATAGCGCTTTTCAAAATACTCTTAAGACGCTTTACAAAAGAAAGAAACAAACTTTATTAATAAATTACTATTTAAAAGACTAAGAACTTAATGAACAAAAATCACGAATCAAAAAGACGAAGAAAATTAGGAGGGGAAAGCAAGTCTAAAAAGGTGGGTTTTGACAATTCAGGGTCAAGGTTGACACTTGACGAAACATATTTGTCACTCACTTACAGGTATAAGCAGGAAAATTATGTTGCAATTTGTTCCATGTGATTGTGCAAGTAACAAGTATCAACCATCGGTTGCAGTCTGTATCATTATACTGATTGCTACTGTCTAATGAGCCATGTGTGCAAACAAGAATGATATACTGTACACCCAGTGTCAGTCCTATTACTTGTTCCTGTTTTGATGTGTTTATTGTAATAATGCCAATTGATTTGTAGCTTCTTGGACAAGTTCAGCTCTAAATGGGTTAATATTAGAAAACTGGATATGTGGTTTTCAGGCACATATTTGCTTCTATGGTTGCTGTCTGTATAATCTTGTAGCACTTTTTTTTTCGTAGAAATTCCAGCGTTGTTGGTGGACGTGAGAAAGCTTGTCTCCATCAACAACCCCACCAACAAAGATGTTGTCGACCGCCCCACCAAAGATGTTGATGACCCTGATGCTGAGAGTGACGGCCCAGGTGAAACGTCACTTTGCACACCTTGCAGACCTTCACAAGTAAGTATTTATTAATTGGTAAATTAAAACAATTAAACAAAAATTAAAGCTTTTTTGACATTCTATTGCTTGTGGTGATTTTCCTTGTTTATTTCTTTGCTTATGGTCTTATTTATTTATTTATTTATTTTTTGTTTGTTTACAAAAGGTGAAAATCGGGAATGATGGAACAGTCACTGTCTCGTCACATTGTTGGGAGACTGCAAAAGCTAGTACCACCCCCAATGGGATGGCACGGGTGCTACTGATGGGGCTCTTCAGTGTGGATGTCCTCCTCAAGTCCAACCTGAAAGGAGGGGTCAGCAAGCTGGATACCTCTGCTGATCGTCAGAAGGCTCTCGACCCGAGGAAACTTCAAGCTTTACTAGGTAAATAGTTTTTAGAGCTGGTGCTTTCCAGAATCTACCAGGCGGGGGGAGGGGGTCGAGATTTTCGCAAACCTGAGGGTAGGCATGTGCCGGTATAAAATTTTCATGCTGCGATTAATTGATTGAGCTTTTATCAAGGTATACGGTATTATCACGATATTTTAATTGCTCAAGAGAAACGGATGGATTGGGTGGGGGGGGTGTAGAAAAAACAACAACTTGCATCACAATAGGTGTGATTGTGATTGTCAAAACATTTGGTAACTAAACACAATTTTACACAATTTTTACGATTTTAAAGGTGCTCTTGATTCATTGATCCAAGATGGCGGCGCGAGTACATCGCGAGGCTCGCGGTCTCTCCAGATTCTGTAATTTAGCAGTATTTTTCTTGCTCATTTCGGGTCTGTTCGTCCAGAACAGTTGTGCCTTAACATCGTACACCCAAGGTGAGCTTTTGGATATTGGTTTGCGAATTTCCGACAGTTTTATGGACAACCTTCGACTCCTTCCTGAGATCGCCAGATCACCCGAGGCTATGCACTCTGCCCGGCCGGGCGGAAGTGCTCGCAGGCGCCGGCGAGATCGTAAACAAAGGCGGGGGAAGCGCGGAGGACTAAGAGCTAAGCTAAAGCTAACACCACACCGGCTCTCTTTACCCAGCATTTTCCTTGCCAATGTACGGTCGCTGTTGAACAAAATGGAGGAGATTCGACTCAACATCACATACAGCAAGAGACTTTTGAACTGTAATGTTCTAATTTTCACGGAAACATGGTTAAACAGCGGAATACCGGACAACGCTATTGAGCTAGCGGGACGCCATACATTCCGGGCGGATAGAACATTACATGGCTCCGGTAAGACCAGAGGTGGTGGATTGTGCATTTACATTAACAAAGCTTGGTGCACAAACTCTGCTATTGTTGGGAGACATTGTTCAGCTAACCTTGAGTTTCTCATGGTTAAATGTAGACCGTTTTATCTACCGCGGGAGTTCACTTCCACTATTATAACTGCAGCCTATATTCCCCCGGATGCTGATGCCAAGTTTGCTATGAAAGAACTTCACGCAGCCATCAGTAAACAACAGACCGTTCACCCGGAAGCTGCGTTTATTGTTGCGGGTGATTTTAATCATTCAAACTTAAAGTCAGTGCTACCGAAATTTCACCAGCATGTTTCCTGTCACACCAGAGGAAACAAAACCTTAGACCATGTTTACACAAACATGGCTGAAGCTTACGTCGCGACACCCCTCCCCCACTTGGGACAGTCAGATCACCTTTCTTTGTTCCTCACCCCCAAATATGCACCTCTGATCAATCGCGTGAAGCCATCAGTGAAGACCATCAAGGTGTGGCCTGCGGGGGCAGATTTCTCACTCCAGGAAAGGTTTCTACACACAGACTGGAGTATGTTTGCTTCTCAAGCCACCAGTGGCTCTCACACGGACATTGACTGCTACACCTCCTCTGTACTGGATTATATTAATACCACCATTGACAGTGTTACAACCCAGAAGCAGATCACCACATACCCAAATCAGAAGCCATGGATGAACAGGGAAGTGCGACTCCTATTGAAGACACGCAATACTGCCTTCAGATCAGGAGATGCACAAGCCTATAGCACATCCAGAGCAAATCTGAAAAGGGGCATCAAAGAGGCCAAGCACTGCTACAAGCTTAAGATAGAGGGACACTTTTCCAACGCTGACCCTCGGCGCATGTGGCAGGGCATTCAGGCCATCAGTGACTACAAACCCTCTCACTCCACCCCCGCAGCCACTGATGTCAACTTCCTGAACGAGCTAAATGACTTTTATGCTCGCTTTGAAAGAGACAACAGAGAAACTGCCACCAAGCTCAAATCCTCAGCTGACCACCCACCGATCACACTCTCCTCCACAGATGTCTGCAATGCACTGAGCAGGATCAGCGCGCACAAGGCTGCTGGACCAGACAACATCCCTGGACGCGTACTCAGGGCATGTGCGGAGCAGCTCGCTGGGGTTTTTACAGACATTTTCAACCTGTCTCTTGCCCAAGCAACTGTACCAACATGCTTTAAATGCACTTCCATTGTGCCAGTGCCAAAACACTCCAGCCCGAAGTGCCTTAATGACTACCGCCCTGTAGCACTCACACCCATCGTAATGAAGTGCTTTGAGCGGCTGGTCCTGGCACACCTAAAAGACTCTCTACCATCCACATTGGACTCACACCAGTTTGCCTACCGTAGCAATAGGAGCACAGAGGATGCAGTCTCCATGGCACTGCACTCTGTGCTCACACATCTGGACAATAAGAACACTTATGCACGCATGCTGTTTGTTGACTTCAGCTCAGCATTCAACACTGTCATCCCAACTAAGTTAATAGCCAAACTTGGAGACCTGGGCTTCAACACCTCCATGTGCAACTGGATTTTGGACTTCTTGACCAACAGACCCCAGAATGTTCGATCAGGCTCCAACTGCTCCACATCCATCACACTCAACACTGGTGTACCACAGGGCTGTGTGCTAAGCCCGTTCCTCTACTCCCTCTTCACCTCCGACTGCAAGCCTGTGTACGGATCTAATTCCATCGTCAAGTTTGCGGACGACACTACGGTGATTGGTCTCATCAGCAACAACGATGAGACTGCCTATAGGGAGGAGATCAAGCACCTGGCCACATGGTGCACCGAAAATAACCAGCTCCTCAACACCACCAAAACGAAGGAGCTCATCGTGGACTTCAGGAAAGTGTCAAGAGGCACACACGACACCATCCACATCAATGGAATGGCTGTTGAGCGTGTCTCCAGTTTCAAGTTCCTGGGGACCCACATCTCGGCGGACATGACCTGGACAACCAACACCTCCAGCCTGGTCAAGAAGGCTCACCAGCGCCTCTTCTTCCTGAGGACACTGAGGAAGAATCAGCTTTCCTCCACTATCCTGGTGAACTTCTATCGCTGTGCAATAGAAAGCATCCTGACCAACTGTGCTACAGTGTGGTATGGGAGCTGTTCTGTTGCAGAGCGCAAGGCACTGCAGCGGGTGGTGAAAACCGCCCAGCGCATCACTGGGACTCCACTACCTGCCATCGAGCACATCCAGAGGAAACGCTGTCTGCATCGAGCTCGCAGCATCCTTAAGGACTCCTCTCACCCAGCCCACAGACTGTTTTCTCTCCTGCCTTCCGGCAGGCGTTTCAGGTGCCTCCGGACCAGGACCAGCAGACTAAAGAACAGTTTTTTCCCCAGAGCTGTCTCTTTATTAAACTCTAACCCTCATTGATCCCACTCCCCTCATATACTGATTGACTCTCCTCTCCCTCCTCACACCTGCCTCCATTTTGTTATTTGTTATTTGCAATACTATAATGTTCATTTGCACTGCTGACTGTTATTACAGTAACAACTGTTTACATATGCATCTTGCACTACTACCTTGACTGGAATATGCTCATTTGCACTGCCGACTGTTTATTTACAGTACCGACTGTTATATATACATTGCAATATCGTACCTTAACTGTAATATGCAATTACTTTCCACTGCACTCACTCGGATAGCTTCTGTCCAAACTTTATTTGCACTACTTTAAATCCATTGTTATACTGCTCATTAGCCTAACTTATACATATATCTATTTGTAAAATTCTGTTTATAGTAATATCCATCTGTATATTATGCTCACATTCTGTTTATAGTAACAGCCATCTGTATATATATTCATAGTACATATCTATCTGTAAAATTATGTTTATAGTAACAGCCATCTGTATATTATATTCAGTACATATCTATCTGTAAACATTCTGTTTATAGTAATAGCCATCTGTATATATATTCATAGTACATATCTATCTGTAAAATTCTGTTTATAGTAACAGCCATCTGTATATTATATTCAGTACATATCTATCTGTAAACATTCTGTTTATAGTAATAGCCATCTGTATATTATTATATTCAGTACATATCTAGCTGTAAATTCTGTTCACAGTAATAGTTATCTGTATATTATATTCATAGGACAATCTATCTGTAAATTTTTGTTTATAATAGTATTCAACTCTATATTTATTCAGTACATATCCATGTTCTGCACTTATGAACCACTGTATATCCTGCACTTGCTGCTATTGCACTTCTGGTTAGACCTAAACTGCATTTCGTTGCCTTGTACCTGTACTTGTGTAATGACAATAAAGTTGAATCTAATCTAATCTTGGTAACTTTTTAACCTTAACTGAATAGCTTCGGAGTCAGTGGAATGGTTATATTACTTATTTTGGGTTGAATGGTGGTGGTTTCGCACCCCCCTGGTGCCCAAAAGTGGAAAAAACTCACTTGCAACTTTGGGCCGGCGGGTCGGCGGCCTCGCCGTCAGGAAGTATCGCGTGATATCAGGTCTTGCGATGTAACGAATTGCTTGACGGCACTGCACACGTACACGCCCCTATTCAAGCACCGGCTAGCTATAAGCAAAGGGCAACGATAGATTGAGTTATGGCTGAGCCTGTAAAAAAGAAGCAGAAAGCTAGGAAATCTTTGTCGGAGGACCAGCGAAAGAGGAAACGGGAGACTGACCGAGCAAGAAGTCAGACTCGAGTAAATATCGGACCGGCTTTTTCAGAATGGCGAGAACTGAGAGAAACAGAAGCCTGCAAAACGGATGCTGACCTGGCTGCTGTTGCACTTGTAAGTATCTTTGGAATAAACTGTGTTTAATATTTAAATTTCAAGTAATTGTGACCTCAGGATGTTTGCTATTGTCTGTAAAGGTTTTTATTATGATCGCTGTCTGTTACGGGCTTACTAGTACGCTAGATACTATAACTCTGATGTTAGCATTGTCATTAGCAAACACGTTTGATTTCTGTAGTTGTTTGGCCGTTCCTCTGTCGGTTTTATTTGTGTAACTTACACTTTTATTTTATGTCACTAAGTCAACGCGTCTGATAATAGGCAATAAACATGTTGCACATATCATGATCGAGCTAGAAAAAACGTTCTGATGTTTTCTTAGACAAGCAAAGGTAAACCGTCATTCTACCAGATGAACTTATAGACCTTGCTAATATAACTTTAGACAAATATTAGCCTCCGATATATATTTTTTTTATGCTCATGCCCACTCTCCCAAAAACAAACAAACACGAAAGCAGTAGTTCGCCTCGTTCATATCGTTCGTTCCCGGTAAAAATACTAGTATGCAAAAAAAAAAAAAAAAAATCGCCATCAGTTGGAAAGAAAATATTGCTTTACTTGCCTCGGTAGACATAACTGGTTTTGAAATAGCCGGTTCCTCTGCTCAGCTGGGTTGACAGCTGATCACCTGGGTTGCTCGTGGCGAGGGGGGAGGGACAACAGTTCGTTTTTACGACAGAGTGTTTGAAAGCATTTACTACCAGACACTAGGGGGAGCTTCGTAGAGAAAAAAACACTCAGACTTGCCTGGTGTCCCTTTAATTCAATTCTTGGGATTTGATTTCAATCTTGATTCAATATTGACTCTTTGGATAAATATTAGGTAGGCTACAGTAGATAGCCTACATGTTAATTTTTCTCAAGAAAAAATATCTCTCACATAATGCTGTAAACATACAGAGAGCCCTGTCAGCTGGTACTATTAAAGGTTAAAAATTAACAAATTAAATTAAATATAATTTGGTTTTCATTATAATAACAATTATGATACAAGTAAAAATTAGGGCTGCACGATTTGGGGAAAATGTCATATTGCGATAATTGAGGTCAATATTGTGATTGCGATATAATAAACAAATGGTTTCATGAATCAACTTGCTTGGTTCTCAAGGAAAATAAATGCACACACAGATTAGTGATAATCTGCCTAAAGAAAAAAAGTTATTTAGTCAAGAGCAGTGAGTGTTTTTCTCTGTTCCCTTTGTTCTTTGATTAACTTTAGCGACAGATATAATTAGTGGCTACTGTGTACTGTCCCTTTAAGACCAGCCGCTGCTGTCAGAGACGCGGATCTCACACGCGCCTCATTCTCTCACGAGTCACAACTCTTCACGTTCATCATAAGACTGCTCTTATGTTATGAAGATACTCGACAAAAAGACATTTTGGCATAATTGTGTGTGTTATTGTTCGTTCAAGCTCGAAAGAGAACTGTATTCTGGCATGCTGTTTTGTGCGCACGCACGATATCAGCGCGAGTCTTTCTGTGTGTCACAGTCAGGACATTCACAGGCAGCGCGTTCATTTTGGCATACATGTGTGTTGTTCGTTCTACCGCGAAAGAGAACTTGATAGGCTGGCGCGCTGTCTGTACGATACTGGCGTGTATGTGTGTGTGTGTCAGGAGGACATTCACAAACAGCGCGCTCTTTTTTTGTCTTGTCGCGCATGAATGGTTTAAAAGCATTTGCATGAATAAGAGCGGGATCATGTAACACTAGCCAAAGGATGCCAAAAATGAACAGATGCTGCGTTAATTGCATTAACAGCGCTAATTTGTTTATTTAATATAAAATCGCAGCATTTTGCGTCATATAATCGCGTAGGCTTGACATCGCGATTGCGATACGATTAATCGTGCAGCACTAGTAAAAATATAATACAAATGTAATATAGTGCACATATTTAGCAAAATACTCCTCTCTATAGCTATTTTTTCTAGTCAACTAACGTGTTGGTCATTAAATGGCTTTCCTGAGGTAAATGTAACGTTCTGTGACATAATTGTTTTATTGACCTCTTTCTGTGGTTGAAAAACACTGATTGATCGATATTATGTATGAGGCATAAATAACTTTCGGTAAGTTGTACTGTATCTTTAAATAAAAAGTAATAGAGGATCGGTTTACTTGAACTGAGGCGCTACAGCGATCTGTCACGTCACATTTACAAGCACCAAAACGAGAGCATTTGAAAAGTGTCAATTGCGTGAGTCTCACGCTGAATGCGTAGAGTTGGTAGCCCTGCTTTTAGAAGGGGGATAAATCGACGGCAGCGTTCCTCCTTCCGCCATGCTTTTTCTCCATGTGAGCATTCATTACATTAGACTAGAGTGCTGCGCCGCATGCACACAGTGCTTCTACATGTGGGGATTGTTTACATCAGAGTGCGCACGTGTTTCGCACAGCATACACGCAGTGTTTGTTTAAGCGGTTGATGGAAAATAAGCTAATGCACGTTATATAAATATAAATTCTGATCTATTATTTTTCACGGTATTTTGAAGTGCCCGCGATAACAATATCGTGCATATACATTACCGTGATTTATCGCATTACCGAATACCGGCACATGTCTACCTGAGGGGCAGCTGGAGGAGTGAGGAGGGGTAGAGTAATCATTGTTGTTCTGTTCCACAGATGCTGTTGTAAACCAGTTTCCGACGGCCAAGGAAGCTGATGTCAGAAAATCGATTAACGGTAGAATCTGCGAGCTAAGACACCAGGTGAAGTCCAAAAGTGTGCTCGTTTAAATCAGTGACCAAGATGGACTCCTAACCAGGATAACGCACTGTTCTTTTGGCATATTTCTTGGCTTTTCCACAGTTTTTATTTATCTTATAATTATTATTTTTTTGTTTTTCTTTTATAGAAATTTTATTTATAATTTATAACAGCACTGCTGAATGTTTAGAACAGACATTGGTCATTTAAATTGCTTTAATTTATAATTTATATTTTGTGTTCAATGGTACCGTTTAAAAATGTTGCACTGTTAAGTTTATCTGACCATATGGTTTTAATACCGGTAGGCCTGTGTAGCTCTTTATTATCTGCCTGATTAAAAGAAAATAAAGGTAACTTTTGATAGATTACCCATTAGTCTGTGTTAATATGTGGTATAAAGGTTTGCACATATATTGCAGATTGCATATTTATTAATTCATATTTTAGATGTTACATGTAAATATACTGTATATATCACCATATGTATATACATTGTATGAGCATGTTCTCATATGTACACATATTGGCCCTCATTTATCATTCTTGCGTAGAAACGTACTCGGTTACTAACGTAACCTCGGTTCTCTCTAGAAGAGGGAACGAGTACTGCGTAAGTATCTTACGCTAGGGGAAAATCCCTTTTCCACGAGATACTGAAGCCAAGAAAATTATCCTTAATTTTGTATTATTGTAAAACGCGTTGCGGCAGCATGCAGACATAGGCAAGACGGCTCGTGTGCCTATTGGCTGCTCTGCACCAACTGCAGCAGCCTATCGAGCGAGGCCTAGCGTGGCCCGAAACGGGCGTGGCCTAGGCCTATAAATCCAGCTCGCAGGCAGCTATTTCTGGTTTTTCATCGCCGAAGCTTAACCAGAGCGTGTGCATGCACGGCAAGATACGCAGTACTCGTTCCCTCTTCTAGAGAGAACCGAGGTTACGTTTGTAACCGAGTACGTTCTCTTACGAGAGGTCTCTCGTACTGCGTAAGTATCTTACGCTAGGGGACCCAATGTAAAACGCCGTGCGTGCTGGGATCAAACACCAAAGACCCAAGGGCGAAGCCCGGGGTTCATATAGTGCATAATCACCAGGGGAACTCACAGGGAGTCCGGGAAGAGGGAGGGGCGGAGCCGCGCTCTTCCACATGCAGTAGCGTCCTTAAGACGCAAATGTCATCATACAGCCAGGGCGGAGTGCGGCCTGAGCTGATGGGAAATCGTGGGTCTTAACAATGCCCATAACCATTTATACGTCGATCAGTGAGCATTGCTGTTGAGCAGTGCTCAGCAGACACAGTATGCTGAACCAATAGCATTGGGACAGACAGTACTGGTGTATTTAGACCGACAACAGCCTGGCCTGTAAAGCGGGAACCTCTAGGTTATAGAACCTTATAAATGTAGACGGGGAGGCCCAGCCTGCCGCCATACATATATCTTGTAAGGCAATCCCACTCGACCAGGCCCACGATGAAGCCATGCTTCTCGTGGAGTGCGCTCTGACACCCAACGGACACTGCATGCCCTTGGAAGTGTATGCCAGCGCAATGGCGTCAACTATCCATCTGGATAGGCTCTGTTTCGACGCGGCCAGCCCCTTGGAGCATCCGCTAAATGAAACAAAGAGTTGCTCCGTCTGTCTGAAGACAGATGAGCGAGACACATAAGCTCTTAATGCCCTGACTGGGCAAAGGAAGCTCGCGTCTCCTTCCTTGTCAGAGACCGGTAGGGCTGACAGGGAAATGACCTGCGCCCCAAACGGTGTGTTGAGGGATTTTGGAACATAACCGTGCCTAGGTTTGAGTATAACTCTTGAGTCATTAGGCCCAAATTCCATGCACGTCGCACTCACTGAGAGCGCGTGTAAGTCCCTATGCGCTTCACTGAAGCGAGAGCCAGAAGAAACACTGTCTTGAAAGACAGGTGTTTAAGACCAATGGTCTGCAAAGGCTCGAATGGGTGACCTTTCATGGCTTCTAGCACCGTGGAAAGGTCCCATACGGGGACTGAGGGAGGTCTGGGAGGATTCAGTCTCTTAGCTCCTCTAAGGAAGCGGATGACTAAATCGTTCCTTCCTATTGACTGACCAAGCTTTGTGTTCGAGAACGCTGCAATGGCCGCCACATAAACTTTGAGCGTGGAAGGGGTCCTGCCCTTATCCAACAGCTCTTGCAGGAAGGAGAGAACCTCCGTCACCCCACAGTCCGGGGGCGACACGCCACAAGCCGTGCACCAGCTGGAGAACACTGACCATTTTGAGGAATAGAGACGTCGCGTAGACGGAGCTCTAGCCTGCGTGATCGTGTTTAACACTCCGCTTGGGAGGTCAGCGGGTACCCGTTGATGGCCCAAACGTGAAGGGACCACAGCTCTGGGCGCGGATGCCAAATCGAGCCCTTGGCCTGAGAGATGAGGTCCCTCCTCACTGGCACTGGCCATGGGGCAGTGCTCGCTAGCTGCATCAGAACTGAGAACCAGGGCTGGTTCTTCCAGAACGGCGCTACGAGTAGCACTGAGCATCCTTCTTCCCGATCCGCTCTATCACCTGAGGCAGGAGAGAGACGGGAGGAAATGCATAGAGCGGGCGGCGAGGCCAAACATGAGCCAGCGCGTCCCTGCTCTTGGAGAAAAATTCTGGACAGTGAGCGTTTTCTTGAGACGCGAACAGGTCTATCTCCGCTCTGCCGAATTTCTTCCATGGCAGCCGGACTGTCTGTGGGTGTAGAGACCACTCGCCTGTCGGAACATTGTTCCTGGACAGTCTGTCCGGTCCTACGTTCAGGAGCCCTGGCACGTGCGCTGCTCTCAGCGAGCCATGAGACCCAGCATCCTCTGAAATTTCCTGAGCGGGACAGACGCGCCTGGAAAGAGCTCACTGCGCGCTGAATGTCTAGTACGCGCTGTGGTGACAGTCGTGCTATCATAGATAGCGAGTCCAGTTCTGTGCCCAGAAAATATATTATCTGTCTGGGGAACAAAGAACTCTTTGCCCAATTGACTCTGAGACCCAGATTCTCGAGGTGATCGAGCAAAATGGTCCTGTGCTCTATGAGCATCGAGTGAGATTGAGCTAGAATCAGCCAATCGTCCAAGTAGTTCAATACTCGCATGCCCCATAGTCTGAGGGGTGCGAGCGCTGCGTCCATGCACATCGTAAATGTACGGGGTGCTAGGGACAAGCCGAACGGAAGGACTGTGTACTGATATGCCTGGCCCTCGAAGGCGAATCTCAAATATCGCCTGTGACGTGACGCTATCTGTATTTGAAAATACGCGTCTTTCAGATCTATTGACACAAACCAATCTTCTCTGCGAATCTGCGCGAGAATTTTTCTGGTCGTGAGCATTCTGAACTGTCGCTTTGCAAGCACTCTGTTCAGCTGCCTTAGATCTAGAATGGGTCTGAGACCCCCGTCTTTTTTCGGTACCAGGAAGTATCTGCTGTACAGCCCTCCTTCGCTCTGAGCTTGAGATAACGGCTCTATGGCCCCTTTGCTCAATAGTTTCAAAATTTCGGCTCGAAGTAGGTGTGCTACTTCTGTTTTTACCGTGGTCTCGACGCGCGCTGTATAGCGGCGCGGGCGTCGACGAAACTGTAGCGAATAGCCTCTTTCTATAATGTCTAGCACCCATTTCGAAACCCCGGGCAGCCTCGCCCATGCATCTGCATGGATGGCTAGGGGTTGAATGCGAAGCGCGCGCTGGTCGCTTAGCGACCGGGGGGGGCTTCGGTGTGCTGCAACATAAGCGTCGCGTTTATGACATTTGAGGCAGAGGGCGCGCTGATGACAGCGGGCAGATTGCCCGCGCTCGACTCCTCTATGGTGGTAAACCGAGAGGGGGAGGGCTGGGCGAATCCCGTAGGATGTGGGCACGGGATAGCGGGCACATTCATCACACCGAGAGCATTGTCCGCCTGGGCAGAGCGAATGCACACTGGTTTCGTTTTCACAGAAACCTGGAGACATGCAGAACGTAGTGATTGTGGGCACTGGGCAGTGGGCACATCTGCTACGTTTAACGCGCAATCGAGCTGGGTCGATTTTATGTGCGTGAGCCCTGTGTGACGGGCTGTGCTTGTGTGTAGGAATGAGCACTGGGCAGTGGGCATTTTGTCTACACTCATAACACCATCGGCCGTGGCCGGGACACCAGAAAATACGCTCTTTGTGGGATTTATCTGGGTAGCCGTGAAAACGGCTTTTGTGTGCAGGCAAGCGGGCAGTGGAACCGGCTTGTTGGCTGCGAAATACACTGGAACAGTCACATTTCTTGGAACTGGACGAGCAATGAGTTTTGGTGGAAGCCCGGCCGCAGCGGGACTTGAACACCGTCGTTTCCCCAGGCGTGCTAGGACGACTTCGGGACCTCGGGCTTCAGCGCTTCGGTAGGAAGCTTCATAGGCAAAATTTTCATCAGTCATGAGGCAATACAAGCAGTCAGATATTGAACAACAGATTTTATTGGCTGCTATGTGTGTATTATCACTCTCCTGTATCTTTGACATAAATGTCATTAAATAAAATAAAATTGAATGGTACAGGGTATTGGATATGACATTTTCAAACCTGAAAAAGAAAGCATAAATCACTGCTTTCAGTGCTTTGAATGAGAAATGTTTCTCTTCTCTCTGCTTGAGAACCATTTGAAATTAAATTTCAACTTTATTGTCCAACTCAAGGCCAGAAAATAAACAGTGTAGGGTGTAACGGTTCACAAAATTCATGGTTCGGTTCAATACGATACACTTGTGTCACGGTTCGGTACGTTTTCGATACAGCAAAAAGAAAGAAATGCCAGAGAAATTTCCTTGATTTATTTATTTTTTATTCTTTTTTTATTAGAACTAACATCATAAAGTATGACATTTTTTTTTCTTTGAGCAATGATGGAGCTATAATTGACTCTTCTTAGGAGCATATAAAACAAAACAGCTCCTTGGAAAAAATTTAATGTAATATTTTGTGCTTATAAACAAATGTTTATTTTAGTTCAGATTAACATTTGAGGGCAGCAATGTTATTCATAATGTCGAAATAAATCCGACATAACGTTACTTGAAAGCATTATAGCCTACTATTCCTGCCAAACTTCCAAAGTTGCAGTTAGTGTTACTACAGTAAATCCATGGTGAATATTGCAGATCTGTGGACACTGGATAGTTCATTCATGTCACAATGTTTCTTCCTGGTTTCCACGTCAGCGCTGTTTGATCCGTTAATAACGGAGAAATGTGAATGTTTCTCACTAGATCTCGCAGCGATGTTATTACTTTAGTGGCGAGTTCAAATGCTTTCTTTACTGGATCTCTTAGCGTTGTGTAGTATAAGATCGGCTCGCGCTGCGTTGGTCCAAACTGATAAACAGTCCTTCACGAGTAGCTCAGTTTCGTTCCGCTTACATTGCGTTTGCCATTTGATGTTGTGGTCGCGCCAGCGTCTACATTATAAGCGCTCGCGACGCGCTTACATTTGAAATAACCGTTCGGTTTGAAAATGCGTGCCTTGTACCGAACGGTTTAGTACGAATCCGCGTACCGTTACACCCCTAAAACAGTGACATAATCGATTATGGCACTTTGCCGCATCGATGCTGAATCGTGCATGCCCCGCATTGCGATGCATCGCCGAATCGATTATTGTTGACACCACTACTTCATAGCCTGTGACGCTTTCTGCACCTCTGCGAACCTTTCCGCTAAATCTTTAACGGAAGTTCCGAAGAGGCCAGCGGGAGAAAGCGGAGCGTCGAGGAACGCGGCGCGCTCAGACTCAGACATCTCGGAAAGCGTCAGCCACAGGTGTCTCTCAGCTACGGTGAGAGAGGCCATGCTCCGTCCTATGGCCTGTGCAGCAGACTTAGTAGCGCGGAGAGCGAGGTCCGTAGCACTTCTTAAGTCTGGCACGCAAATTGCATCTGGTCCTTTCTCGTCCAGCTTTCGGAGGAGATCGGCCTGGAAAATTTGCAGCGTGGTCATAGTGTGCAGCGCTGACGCAGCCTGCCCAGCGGCGGAGAAAGCGCGACCGAGCAGGCTTGACGTTGTGCGGCAAGCTTTAGAAGGTAGCGCCAGCTTAGCGCGCCGTCCAGCGGAGGGCGGGCATAAGTGGTTGGCTATCGCTTCTTCGACCGGCGGCAGCGAATGGTAGCCTCTGTTTTTAGCATCGTCAACAGCGGAGAATGCTAGCAAAACAGAAGAGCGCATTCTAGCAGAGTGGGGGGCGTTCCAAGACTTAGCGACTTCTTCATGAAGCTCGGGAAGAAAAGGCGCTGGTCTGGACGCAGGCGAAGCGCGCTCCCCAGGGAGAAAGTATCCGTCCAGCCGGTTGTGAGCAGGCTGTTCAGGCGTAGTCCACTCGAGGCCGAGGCTCGCCGCGGCCTGTGCGAGTACACGCATCAGCTCTGACTCGATGCTAGCTCTCTTGCCTGACGATGCGCGAGCAGATGGAGCGAGATCCGCAGAGCTCGCCCAATCCTCACTGCCCGATGCCAGGAGAGAGCAGGAATCATCTTCCCCTGACGCGGCTTTCTCATCAGCGTCGTCAACGGAAGCGGCGGCAGACAGCGGCCGCTGTCCGTCAGGAAGAGACGCTGACGAGACCGGTGAAGCTGGCGGGCGAACCGGCGAGCTTAGGCGGGTGGGGGAAGGTTCCGGGACCCGCTGAGCACGGCGCTTTTTACGGCGCGGCACTACAGCGGGCGGGGGTGCAGTCTCGGCGAAGAGTGCCAGGCGAGTCCTCAGAGTCGCCATGGGCAGCAGCTCGCAATGAGGGCAGCCGCCGTCAGCGAGTGCGAGAGCTGCATGATCCTCACCCAGGCATCCTCTCTTTTTTGAGAAAGAGAAAGAGAAACCAGGGAAGTGGAAAGAAACAAAATTGATTTCTAGATTTTTATTATTAATGACGCTTATTGTTATTTAGAAGAAGAATGTCGTTATTATTATTATTTGTATGATTATTATTATTTAAAAAAAGAATGTCATTTTTATTATTTTGTCAGTCTGAATTCTTTTTTGGTCATTGAAAGCCTTTCATTACTGAACCCAGTCCGTGCACACCTGCCGGGCCTAACCCTGGCCTAACCATCGTTTCAAAGAATAGTACAACGGCGAGCGCGGCGAGTATAAACACCTCGTCCGTTTGGGAGGTGCGCGCGCAGTCTGCGGAGACTCGCGCTGCGGAGCCAGGCGAAAGTATAAACAAGGCTTGAAACGTCAGGTAAAGCGCACAGGCTCGCAACTGAAGGAATACATATGCCTACAAATCAAATGCTTTGGTAAAGTCACACAAATTAAACATTAAAGTCCATGTTGCACAAAAATAAACACTGAAGTTTATAATTACTATGTTGTTGTTGTTTTTACAGTGGGTCATAATATATCATATCTTTTCGTTTGTCAGTGTGGTTTGTGGTGTTAGGAATTGTTTTTCTGCGCATTTCCGCACTAACTCAAAACGTGCGTACACCACCTCCTGAGCTGGCGTAGGATTTGAGCGTGCCGTACGCCAACGCCCATATTGATAAATCTCAAAGTCACCGTGGTTTTGGGTGTACGCCAGGTGTACGCTGGAAATTTGGTGTACGCACTTTTGATAAATGAGGGCCATTGTGTGTGTGTATATATGTATATATATATATATATATATATAAAATATATTCTACCATATATTAAACATACATGTGACACTATATCTTTACATATATTACCAAAACATTTTCCCATATAAATTGAAATACATTATGGTAGATATTTATAAATATAATATTGCATATATTTTGGGATATATAAACACATATATTATATATTCATGTTCAATATATTGTAATATATTGAAAGCGGCAATCATTTGTATATTTTGCAATATATTACATGAATATATAATATAGTGTATAATATATTTATCATCAATATATTATTCAATGTATTCAAATATATAATATATTGGAAAATAAAAGGGGAAAATAATATATTACAATATATTTTAAGAAATATATTGGTAAATATATTTTCTTTTCATAAGGGTTGGCTTGTCTAGCAGAGGTAAAGGCCTGGATGTCCCTAAATTTTCTTCACCTTATGAAGGCAAAACTGAGATTATAGTTTTTGAACCATCAGAAGCTGCTAGCTCCCTTTGCTCAAATTTTGGCTCATCTCCATGTGTGAAACCATTAGTGAAGAATCTGGGCGTGGTTTTCGATAGTGCTCTCAAATTTGACAAACAGATTAGTATGGTAGTCAAAACCAGTTTTTTTTTTTCATCTCAGAGTCCTAGCCAAAGTTAAATCATTTCTTTCTTTTAAGGACTTTGAAAGGGTGATTCATGCTTTTATTTCGACAAGGCTTGACTATTGTAATTCCCTGTATTTGGGCACTAACCAAGCAACTCTTAACCGTCTGCAAATGGTGCAGAATGCAGCTGCTAGGCTCCTTACCCCTGTTCTTAAATCTCTGCATTGGCTCCCAATCCGTTACAGATTTGATTTTAAAGTTTTGATGCTGGTTTTTAAATCCTTGAATGGATTGGCTCCTATATACGTTTCTGATTTACTTTCCATCCACAATCCTGGAAGGTCTCTTAGGTCATCCAACCAGAGACTGTTAAATGTTCCACGGGTCAGATTAAAAATGAGAGGAGATCGAGCTTTTGCCGTTGCTGCACCAAAACTTTGGAACAGCCTACCTGTTTTTATCAGAACTGCCACTACACTACATGAGTTTAAAACTAAACTCAAAACCTATCATTTTTCTTTGGCTTATAATTGTAGCTGATTTGTGCGGTGTCTGGTATGTTCTATGTTTTGTCCTGTATTTTATGTTGTAAATGGTGTTAATTCCAATGTTATGTGCAATAATGTACAGCACCTTGGTCAACAACCGTTGTTTTTAGTGGTGCTATATAAATAAAGTTGAGTTGAGTTGAGTATAACGATAAATCAATAAAAAGGAACACTTCAGTACACTACACTAGAGAAACATATATGGATTATCATATGTTACTTTAACCCTCTGGGGTCTAAGGGGTTTTTGGGGTCCTTGAGATGTTCTGACATGCCCTGACATTTGTGCTTTTTTCAGTTGCTTATAAACATATTAATGGCAAAGGTGTAATTACACTCTATTTAGCACAAACAGGGCTACCATAATATGTGAGCAACATGTATGTACATGTTTGTATTTTTGAGAGAATAATGTTTATGCATGGTTATTGAAAAAACAAAAAACTAAAGTTTCTGAAATAAGGCCACAAAACACATACTAAATATGTGTCAATAAGACTTCTGAATAATGCATTTTGTCATCCTGCCTTATCATTCACATAAAACAATACATTGATTTAAATTTTGCAAGACACTTTCTGTTTGGAAAGGCAATATGCGAGTGGGCGTCAACCATCCAACACCATCATGCATATTTAGTGGTTCACACCTGAGGAGACAATGGGGCCCGCATACTTAATGAGCCATTCATTCAGGTGTGTCACTGAGCGACAAGAAAGAATGCAAGAGCAATATGTATATATATATATATATTATACCAAATTGGTTCACAGTTGGAAGCATCTCATTGTTTTTTTTTTTTTTCATGTCTAGTAATTGTGCAGTTAATTCTCATACTGTATTTTCAGTTTTGGAATATGTATCCTCTCCCCAGATTTGTCACTAATAAAACACAATAAAAATTATTTAAAGAAAAGGCTTATATTTACCTTTTAATAGTTTGTTTACATCTACCTTGTAAATATATTTTTTTATCAAAAAGGTTACAATTACAACAACAATTCAAGTGCAATCTTTCTTTGTAAAAACTAAAGTATACATTTTATCATACATATTTCAAAGTTAAGGATTCATTACTTTGAATATAGCCAAGGCTACATTGGAACAAACACATAATAACATATTATTTGATTATTTTTGACAAAACATACTATATTTAACATATGAGCAAAAATTGGCAAACAAAAGCTTATTTGAGGTGGCAAATATTTTACAGTAAAAATGTATAATCTATCCAAAACTAGTCAACGAAATGTTGTCTTTCATATGTCTGTAACTTAGGTCTTTCGTTTATATAAGAAATATAAATGTTAATTTGCAGTTTAATACGTTGCTTTTACAAATACATTTTATTTCAACATATTTCAGTCGATTTTTACTCATCTCAGTATAGCAATATAGTTTGCTAAAAGCGGATCATTCATTCACACACAGAAATGCGATTCAAATTTAAACCGTCTTTTTGCGAGTTGTGGTAAACAGCGCGCATCTCTGCCGTTCATTCATTCACACACAGAAACGCGATTCACTTGAGAATGAAAAAAACTTACTACAGTATTCTCAGGATCCGTTGCTCCTCGAAATACCAGCACTTCTGAGGTACATTTTCCATTATTATTATTACGATAGTATTATTCCTCACAGCGCCGCGAGACGGTGTAAACAAGAACAATGATCTGAATGAACTTGATGTGTTTTCTCGAGCTGATATGGGGGCGTTCACAGTTTGCATGGATGCCTCAGTCATTTGCGTTTGCGTGCTCTCTGTGGGCGGGGTCACATTAAAAATAATTAGCTGAGATGAGAACGACTGACATCTCACTCTTTTCATACAGATTACATAAACTGAGAATATTTGTTTTTTATAAAAATTACTTCATTTAAAAGAAGAAAATTCAAGCTTCATGCCTGTGTGTCTGTATGCCTGTTTGACTGAGTATTCGCTGAGTTATTGTTCATTTTCGGACGCGTTTCAGAATTGACTTCACTGACAGAGAGAAAGCAGAACTCACATCATGTTTAATTTTCTTTATTTGTCAAAAAGCACAACACTTTGTTTTTATTGTGAGTATACACAAAAATAATACACACTTAACAGGATCGATTGATGTATGAAACTGGTTTGTAAGATCAAAGTCAACAGAGTATTTGGAGTCTCGTTTGAACTGATAAGAAAAAAAACGAACAAATCACGCTGGCGTGATTGCCGACCTCAGAGGGTTAAATGTTATCATTCGTTATGACGTTATGAAATGAGATTGGAGTAAAAACATGTAGCCTAATGTTTGGCCATAAAAGAAATGGACACAGCGACCCCATAGACTTCAACGGAGAAAAGTGAAGTCAATTAGAAGCACTCACTTCCTGATGCTTGAGCATACTGCGCAGCCTCAAACTGAACTTGACGACGTAGATGTGACGTGAGTAACCTGTCTGACAGTTGTAAGTCTTCTAGTAGCTGTGCCAAGAGAAATCTGAATCATTCCCTTCCGAATCTTACAGAGACGGAGAGCGTGAGTAGGAGCTGTCCATGAGCTAGGAGCAGGAGCAACTTTTGGTAAGTATTCTGATTAATTATTTTTTCATTTTGCCTCCACATCCCCCCGATTGCCTGCCAGCTTCTCCTCCTGTCTATACGGTAATTTCTCTACTGTGCGACAGAGAGTCGCGTGGTTATGGCGCAATTGTTAGCCTATTTTTACAAAAACAACTTTTACGGGGCCATAACGGAAGATACAAGGTAATGGAGCCTTTTATATATTGTTGTGTTTCTTTAGAAATAAATAATGGAAATATGGAGTCTTTAAACACCTCAGATGTGAAGTTATTCGCTATCAAAGTGACGTCAAAATGAATGGGAGTCAATGGAATGCTAACAGCAGGTGATGGCTTGCTAGCCAATGGCTGCCCCCATGGAAGCTTCGCTTTCCGGGTGCTGGCTTACCCCCTTGTGTTTGGCGCGTTTTGCTTTCAAATGCACAGTGCAAGTAACCCAAACTTACAATGCTTTACATTATTGTTACTACATTATAAACATCTACGTTTAAACAGATATCCACAAACAAAGTATTTAACAATAAACACGGGTCTAAACATTATAATATTCATCATGTTAGTGTAAACACTCATACTAGCCTACTTTTATATCATGCTGTGTTTTATATTATTGTGAGATTTTATTTTGTGATTATTTTGTATGTAAACAAGGTAATTTGATTTGCTGTTCATGGGTGATGCAATGGTGACGTTATGAATACGTATGGGGAATTGGCGTGTTGACATGCGCAGTTATTGTTATGTGTAAAGAAAGGAACATGCGCAGAAAAGTGTGTGTGCGGGTGAAGCTAGGATGACGGCAGTGTGTGTCTCACTAGATGAGCTCTGATAAATAAAAGAAGTCAGTAAAGTCCCTTATTTCCGTGTATGCCTGCATCAATACGTTGAACCAATTTACAAGAGACTGGAGCTTCCTCTTATGTTCCACAGCCCCTCTTACATTTCTAGTGGCAGCGGGTTTGGACGACGTGCACGGCGCGTTAGTGAACTTTCTCTTCAGCGGGTATTAAATGTGTCTGGTGTGGTATCACGACGGTGGACATCGATAACGAGCAAAAATTTTCAGCTTGCTGTTATCCGCGACTTCTACTTTGCTTGGTGTTTCAACCGTGGACAAGTTTGTTCGTGCGTTTTTCACAGTAGCGTCCATCACAGAGGATTACAGTGTCAGTTTGACCGCTTTTTAAAGTGGAACGGTACTCCTTGTTTAAGTTAATGGACTTTTTGGGACATTTTATTATTGTTGGATACCGAGAGAAATAAACTGTGTTGTAATATGAGTGAAGCAGATTCAGCACGTGATTTGCCTGGCACAAGTAGCTTGCATGGGGTGCAGCGCTTCCATGGACATTTTAAGTCCATCTTTTTGGGGGATGGGAAAGAAGATTTTCTTCACTGGTGCAGACGATTTGAAGTGACTGTGGAGGCTAGCGCGGATTTTGATAATGCCAGATTAGCTACGTTTTTGCCAACCTGCCTCAGTGGTACTGCTTTTAGCAACTGGGACAGTTTGCCTAGCGACATCAAGCAGGACTACAAAGAAGTGAAAGAAAAAATGAAAGATGTTTTTGGCAAGCAAGTTTATCTATCCACATTTCAAAGTTATGTTAATGCACGCACACGCTTGCCTGGCGAGGCTCTCCAGGTGTATGCAGCAGAAATTAGCCATTTGGTGGATGAAGCTTTTCCCACTTACAAGGCTAATGCAAGGAACGGAGAAAAATTCAGGCGTTTTGTTGCTGGAATTGAACCCTATCTACAGCTTCGCATACATGAACAAGGTGTAGACACATTGGATGCTGATCTTACGCTGGCCCTGCAGATTGAGCAGGCACACCAGGCCAGCAAGGTACTGCTGCCGTCTCACCCACAACAGTGGACTTCTTCAACAGCAGGAGCCTTTCCGGGATCCACCTTCAACATTTTTCCACAGACAGTACCTACCTCTTCCTGTTCTACAATATCTACTGCGGTTCACTCAGCTACATTAGGGGACTTCAGGAAGCTTCAACAGACTCTAGAAAGTTTGACAGAGAGAGTGGATCAACTACAGCTCGAGGTCAGCAGACAGAGATATGCCAACAGACACACTAGTTCACCAGATGGTCAACGGCGTAGCCTTACCCCGGATGATTCACGTGGGAGCACATCTGAACGTCGCAGGTATGATAGACATTTATATACTGACTGTGACTCTTTTTCGGAACAACGTAGACCTTCATACAGAGACACTAGTGGCGATAGGGACTATTATGAAGCACGCAGACAGGATGACTATCGTGATCAAAGTCCTAGGAGGTCACAGGAACGCGGCCAACGTATTAAAGCTCGAGACTCTCTGGATCATTCCTCTCGTTTCCACCATGGTCGGGGCGACAGGCCATCGGACAGCTACTCAATAGGGCTGTCACTTTACGTTCGATAATCGATTTCACAAAAGTTTCGAAAACGAAAATAGGGAATCGATTTTAACGGCCTTCTCTTGGAGCGCGTCCAGCTCGTCATGATACGCCCGCAGCGAACGCGCGTCACACAGCAACTGCAGGCTCTGACAAACACACATAACAGCAAATTATACTTCTGCATAATGTGTCTCTTTTTACTACAAAAATGTGAATTCTGCCGGTATTCAGACAGTCTCATGCATACAGATACAGATTCGGTCTACAATCGCCTACGTAGGCAAAATTTGTTTGACATTTCTAATCGTAAACACAGCCATGTTGAAGCCTGCAGTAATGTTTTTCATTGATGTTATCGCAGTCCACTCTTCTTATAGTTTTTCGGGAATGTTGCACTCCTGTTTGTCATTGTGCACGAAACTTCACGCCAATAAATCATCAGAAATATTGCTGACTTGTGCGCGTCTCAAGTGCTCTCTTAACGTTCGTCCTAATGCCTGTTAGTTGTCCATGGATTTGCCTATATTTGCCATTTAAAATGGAAACGTCTTTAGACATTTTAAAATCGATTCAATGAACACTTATGTCTCAAAAATAGAACAGGATTTTTTTTCACAAAAGTGACAGCCCTACTACTCAACGAAGCGGCTGAGTCATCGATCTCCAAGTCCTGGACATGTGCATTTCCAGTCTCTTCACATGGCCATCAGCGCCAGGGAAACTACCAGTGGTTGACAATGAGGGCCGATTGCCAACTGTTACTGACACCAGTTGTTGTTGAACATCATGGGACTTCAGACACTGGCCAGGTTGTGACGCAAAATGTGTCACTTGTAGTCGAAGACACAGTAGTTCATGCATTTGTTGATACTGGTGCTGATGTTTCGCTTATAAGTGAAGATTTCAGGATGTCTACTCCCACTTTGCGTCAGAAACCCTTGGTGAAACAGTTCATACCTCTGACATCTATTTCTGGTGACACTTTAGATTCAGTAGGGGTGTGCATTGGCACTGCCCTCACGATTCGATTCGATTACGATTCACCAGGTAACGATTCGATTCAATTCGATTCTACGATGCATTGCGATGCATCAAAATTCTACTGCACACAACAAGGCAAAATTTTCATCAGTCATGAGGCAATACAAGCAGTCAGATATTGAACAACAGATTTTATTGGCTGCTATGTGTGTATTATCACTCTCCTGTATCTTTGACATAAATGTCATTAAATAAAATAAAATTGAATGGTACAGGGTATTGGATATGGCATTTTCAAACCTGAAAAAGAAAGCATAAATCACTGCTTTCAGTGCTTTGAATGAGAAATGTTTCTCTTCTCTCTGCTTGAGAACCATTTGAAATTAAATTTCAACTTTATTGTCCAACTCAAGGCCAGAAAATAAACAGTGTAGGTTGTAACGGTTCACAAAATTCATGGTTCGGTTCAATACGATACACTTGTGTCACGGTTCGGTACGTTTTCGATACAGCAAAAAGAAAGAAATGCCAGAGAAATTTACTTGATTTTTTTATTTATTCTTTTTTTATTAGAACTAACATCATAAAGTATGACTTTTTTTTTTTCTTTGAGCAATGATGGAGCTATAATTGACTCTTCTTAGGAGCATATAAAACAAAACAGCTCCTTGGAAAAAATTAAATGTAATATTTTGTGCTTATAAACAAATGTTTATTTTAGTTCAGATTAACATTTGAGGGCAGCAATGTTATTCATAATGTCGAAATAAATCCGACATAACGTTACTTGAAAGCATTATAGCCTACTATTCCTGCCAAACTTCCAAAGTTGCAGTTAGTGTTACTACAGTAAATCCAATATTGCAGATCTGTGGACACTGGATAGTTCATTCATGTCACAATGTTTCTTACTGGTTTCCACGTCAACGCTGTTTGATCCATTAATAACGGAGAAATGTGAATGTTTCTAACTAGATCTCGCAGCGTTGTTATTACTTTAGTGGCGAGTTCAAATGCTTTCTTTACTGGATCTCTTAGCGTTGTGTAGTATAAGATCGGCTCGCGCTGCGTTGGTCCAAACTGATAAACAGTCCGTCATGAGTAGCTCAGTTTCGTTCCGCTTACATTGCGTTTGCCATTTGATGTTGTGGTCGCGCCAGCGTCTACATTATAAGCGCTCGCGACGCGCTTACATTTTAAATAACCGTTCGGTTTGAAAATGCGTGCCTTGTACCGAACAGTTTAGTACGAATACGCGTACCGTTACACCCCTAAAACAGTGACATAATCGATTATGGCACTTTGCCGCATCGATGCTGAATCGTGCATGCCCCGCATTGCGATGCATCGCCGAATCGATTATTGTTGACACCACTAAGATTCAGTGGGTACTTTTTTCACTAATGTCACTTTGGGTAAACGTACAGTGTCACATTCATTTCAAGTGATCAGAAATTGCTCAAAAGCAGTTGTACTCGGTTGAGACTTTTTGTCTATGCACAAAATTGTGATTAACATGTGTAACATTGTTATGATGATGAGGAAGGAGAACCCAGGCGCAGACAAAGTACACTAAACACGATTTATTATAGGCAAAAAGGGGAAAATAAAGCCCACAATGGGGTAAAACAAGACAAGACTGAGGATACTAACTAGACTATAAACTTGACAGAAGACTAGACACTAACTAACAGCAAATACACGAACAGGATCTTCACAGGACTCGCAACGAAGACAGGATACTCACAGGAACTATTTTTGCAATGACTCACATGAAATAATAGCACAGGCAAGATTCAAAGAGTAACATCACAGCAGTATTCACAATGAACCGACACAGGACAGAAAACATGAGGGGATTAAAAAGGGAGAAACTAATCAGGAACAGGTGACACAGGTAAAGCAATAATCTAACCAGGGACACAGGTGAAACAATAATGACTAAACAAGGGGGCGGGGTTACATGACGAGACAACGCAAGCACATGGCCAAACAAATGGCCATGTGCTGCACATGAAACATGGGCCTGTCATGATCCTGCCTCAAGACCAGGGAAAATCAGAGACAAGGCAGAATCATGACAGAACCCCTCCCTTAAGGAGCGGCTTCCAGACGCTCCCTAAGGGCACACTAAACACGTGACATGACAGACTGAGACAAGGACACAAACCAACAAAACATGACGAACAACAACAACGGCAAACAAGAAAAAACTATAACAGGGTTGGGATGAAAAATCAAAAACAACAAACAAGGCAGAGGAGGTGGAGACAAAGAGTTCATGGGGGAATGTCCAGGGTGGGTGGGTGGGACTGTGGTCTTGGGTGGACAGGACGATGGCTGAGGGCGAGGGGACCGGGCAGACTTGGCTGGGGACACACGAGGAACAGTCTTGGGGAAAACAGTCTGGGGTGAAGTGGGTGGGACTGTGGTCTTGGGTGGACAGGACGATGGCTGAGGACGAGGGGTCCGGGCAGACTTTGATGGGGACACACGAGGAACAGTCTTGGGGGAAACAGTCCGGGGTGAAGTGGTGACAGAGGGAACAGCTACAGTCGGCAGCGGAGCGAAGACAATGGGTGAGGCAGGTGGTAAGGGAGTGGAGAAAGATGTAGACTGTGATGCTGGGACAGGGCTGGACACAAAATTAGGGACAGGGCTGAACACATTAGCTGGGACAGGACTGGACACAGACATCCTCCTGTCAGCTGGGACAGGACTGGACACATCAGCTGGGACAGGACTGGACACATCAGCTGGGACAGGACTGGACACATCAGCTGGGACAGGACTGGACACATCAGCTGGGACAGGACTGGACACATCAGCTGGGACAGGCATCTCCAGAATCTTGGCTAGACTGGACAGATACTCAGACAAGGCTCTTGCAGCGATGACAATTGGCATCTCGTGGCTCGCCGAAACCGACCGCAAAACAGCCTTAGCAGCTGAATCGGCCGCTGCTCGCTCTGCAGCCCTCATGACTGCAGACTCTGGAACAGCGCTTGCCGTGGCGGGCTCTGGAACAGCGCTTGCCGTGGCGGGCTCTGGAACAGCGCTTGCCGTGGCGGGCTCTGGAACAGCGCTTCCCGTGGCGGGCTCTGGAACAGCGCTTGCCGTGGCGGGCTCTGGAACAGCGCTTGCCGTGGCGGGCTCTGGAACAGCGCTTGCCGTGGCGGGCTCTGGAACAGCGCTTGCCGTGGCGGGCTCTGGAACAGCGCTTGCCGTGGCGGGCTCTGGAACAGCGCTTGCCGTGGCGGGCTCTGGAACAGCGCTTGCCGTGGCGGGCTCTGGAACAGCGCTTGCCGTGGCGGGCTCTGGAACAGCGCTTGCCGTGGCGGGCTCTGGAACAGCGCTTGCCGTGGCGGGCTCTGGAACAGCGCTTGCCGTGGCGGGCTCTGGAACAGCGCTTGCCGGGGCGGGCTCTGGAACAGCGCTTGCCGGGGCGGGCTCTGGAACAGCGCTTGGGACAGCTAGAGATGAAGAGCGAGAGGCTCCCTTTCTCCTCTTCTTTCTCCTTGAACGCGAAGCCGAATCTGTAGCTGGGCTAGCGACCAGTTGGAGATGTTCAGCTGGAACCGTAACAGGAGCAGGGATGGCGTTCTCGGGCAGCGCTGACTCGGTCGAGGAAGACTCAGACGGGGAATCCCAGGAAACTCGTCTCCCTCGTTTACCATGGAGAACAATGGGAGCAGAAGGGGCCTCAGGAGAGGTGGAACCAGCCGGATCACCAAGGGCAACAACGCCCAGGACACGACCCTCTGGGATCACAGGTAGCGAGGCAGATGGTGGAGACCTCAAGGAAGAAGCCTGCGGCTCCTCCCGGGAAAAACGATCCCAGAGTTGGGCATAATTCCTCAGGATCCACTCACCCTGGGACGAGAATGGGAGGTTGACCCTCTTTCTGTCGGTGGGAGCCGACAACCAGCATTGTTCACGGATCTCCATTTGTCGCTGGAGCTGGGAGGACATACTGTCTGCTGGGTTCTTTCTTGGTCGGTTCATTCTGTTATGATGATGAGGAAGGAGAACCCAGGCGCAGACAAAGTACACTAAACACGATTTATTATAGGCAAAAAGGGGAAAATAAAGCCCACAATGGGGTAAAACAAGACAAGACTGAGGATACTAACTAGACTATAAACTTGACAGAAGACTAGACACTAACTAACAGCAAATACACGAACAGGATCTTCACAGGACTCGCAACGAAGACAGGATACTCACAGGAACTATTTTTGCAATGACTCACATGAAATAATAGCACAGGCAAGATTCAAAGAGTAACATCACAGCAGTATTCACAATGAACCGACACAGGACAGAAAACATGAGGGGATTAAAAAGGGAGAAACTAATCAGGAACAGGTGACACAGGTAAAGCAATAATCTAACCAGGGACACAGGTGAAACAATAATGACTAAACAAGGGGGCGGGGTTACATGACGAGACAACGCAAGCACATGGCCAAACAAATGGCCATGTGCTGCACATGAAACATGGGCCTGTCATGATCCTGCCTCAAGACCAGGGAAAATCAGAGACAAGGCAGAATCATGACAAACATGTCTTTTGACATAGGTGATGACTCCTTATCCTTTATAAGTGTAGACCACCATAACCATAAACGTTTGGATGTTACAGTGTCGACCTGCCCTGTCGGAAGCCGTAATCTCTGCAAAACTTGCATCACATCAAACAGGGTTACAACCAAATGGCTACACTGTTTGAGACACACTATCGTATTGACTCAAAAGTAGGATTTGCATGGACTGTGACAAAAGCAGAGAAGGGGTCAATTTATCTGAAAGTGGTCAATCTCTCTGCAGATGACATTTCCTTGCACTGTGGCACTCCAATTGGTACTTTCCATTCCATTTCTGAGGGTGATCAGGATGGATTTGTGATAATGGATAAAAGTGTGAATAATGTGAGCGTTCAAAATGTTTTTGGGTCCAATCAAGTGTCAATGCCCAAGTCACCTGTACTGCCTGATCTCTCTAACACTGAGCTATCTGTGACACAGCACAAGAGTCTAACAGATTTGCTAACCTCTTTCTCTGATGTTTTCAGTCAGAATGCTCAGGACTACGGTAGAACCAGCTTGGTTACCCACAAAATCAGGACCATAGATGACTCTCCCATTTCTCAGCGAGCGTACAGGACTTCTCCTGCTCTCAAGGCAGAAATTCACAGTCAGGTAGAAAAACTCAAAGCACAAGACATATTAGAGGATAGTGATAGTCCTTGGTCAAGTCCAGTAGTGATGGTGCGGAAAAAAGACAATCCTTACAGATTTTGCGTGGACTATCGCAAATTGTTTTCTGTAACCCAGGGCTCGAGACTAACGGCGTCCTATCGTCCTGGGGACGATAGAAAATGTGTTTAGGACGAACAGAAATATTCTCCAGGACGCCTTCAGGACGAAAGACATTTTTGTATGTGTGTTCATTTATTACTAGCCTATTAGGGTAACTTACTTAGAAAATGCCAAAATGAACCGACCAAGCGCTGACTACAACGGAGCGCGTCTTCTCATGCTGTTACTATAGTTACTATCACTGGCCGGCTACTCACCCGGAGACTTGTTTCGCGGTACATCGATCACATGGCTTATTTTCACAGACGAAAACGAGACGATAACTAAATAAAAACTAGTTTTGAATTACAAAAACTATAACGAAAATCTATTGACATTTTCGTCAACGAATAAAAACTAGACAAAAATGTTAGATAGTGACGATTTGCGAAGCGATCCAGTCAGAAATGATGTCCTGCGTTTGTGGTAGATGCGCACATTTGTACTGTAACGTGCTGATCTACCCAGCGGCACACGGGTTGACATGCGCTGCATGTCTCATAAAACGTTAAAAAAATGTAAACGTCTGGGAGATTGATTAGAGCAGACATATAGATCTGAATAAGAGTGACGACGCAAAAAAAAAAAAAAGCTCTATTCGGTACGGTTTTCTGTGCGCGCACACCCGACCCGAAGCGTGCAGCCATACTGAATTGAGCTCTCTTTCGTGTCTGAATGGACAAATACACACAACATTATGTCGAAATGTCCGTTTTGGAGAGTATTCACGTAAACTATGTTGGTTATGTCTTAAACAGTGCATGTCATTGGACATGATCCGATGTCTTAAAGTGACAGTGGGTAATAAACCTAATGCGGTCTGTGTCCTTAATATTGATCAAGCAACAAAAGAAAAAGAGAAAAGCATTCACTGCTCGTTAATAGCTTTAATAAGGTATCATTATATTTAATTTATACAAATAAATATGTCTGCGGCTTGAAAGAATAAAAAATGATGATATTTTTGAGATATGTAGTCACCAGTATTTATTTGTTATTGTTTAATCCAACCAACTCAAAAACGTTTTGAGCTGTATGTATTTTTCTCTTAATTTTCGTATATGTAAAAAAAAAGAAAAAAAAAGAAAAAGATTTGTTCTGCATGAATACAAAAAAGCATTTAACTCCTGTTATTTTTTATTAAATCTGTTTTTTACCTGTTTACAGATAACTACTTTGAATGGAGCTAAATAAATATAATAATATATATCATACACATTTTAATGGTGTTTTTATTATGTGACTAACAACTATAGATGATAATAACAAAGTACAGAAACAACATGTTTATTTTGGGACGGTTGACATTCACTTTAGGACGGTTCAAATTGTTTTTCAGGACGGTTCCAGGACGGAGGTGAAAAAAGTTAGTCTGGAGCCCTGCTGTAACCATTACTGATTCACACCCGTTGCCTCAGGTGGACGATAGTCTTGATGCGTTGTCAGGGTCTCAGTATTTTTCTACCATGGACATGTCTTTGGGTTATTGGCAGGTAGAATTAGATCTGGACTATAGCATTTTAGGTGATGCCTATGGGCCTGAAAAATAGTCCACCAACATTCCAAAGGCTAATGGAATTAGTTCTTAGAGGTTTGCATTGGACAAAGTGTGTCATTTATTTGGATGACATCATTTGTATGGGTAAAGATTTTGAGGATCACATGAAAAACCTCACAGACATTTTGACCAGGTTTAGGTCTCAAGCTTAACCCCAAGAAGTGTCATTTTTGTAAGGCATCTGTAACATACATGGCTCATGTCATCTCAAAGGATGGGTTGGCTCTTGATCCAGCTCATAGCCAGAAAGTAAGAGATTGGCCAACACCTAAATCGGCTACTGAGGTACGAGCATTTTTGGGCTTGAGTAGTTACTATAGGCGCTTTGTGCAAAATTATGCTTTTAAGGCTCTGCCCTTACACAGACTAACCCACAAGATGTTCGATTTGAGTGGACCGATGATTGTTCAGCAGCCTTTCTGCAACTGAAAGAAGCTCTGACATCATGGCATTCCCTAACGTTGATCAGCCATTTACACTGAGTACAGATGCGTCTATACAGCGGTTGGTTCTGTCCTGTCTCAAATCCAAGACGGCAAAGAGTGGGTTGTTGCATACGCTAGTCACGTACTTACCTTGACGGAAAGAAAATGGTCCACTTATGACAAAGAACTGTGGGCTATACTGCCGTGCAAAGGCAAAAGACCTTAACTTCAATTTTGGTCAAAATTAGTTATTGCCATTTTTGGAACAATGGACATCAGTTTTATCATGTGGAAAAATATATTGAGTCAATTTTGTTCTTTTCTGCTAAAAATAAGATGTTGTTTTTGTCATAACTTCCAAAAGCTGAGGGAAAGCAAAGGCAGAAGCCCTTAACATCAGTTACAGTCTTTTAGCTTGGTTCCGCTGCACTCTAGAATGCTGGAATCAAGTTACAGTTGGAGTTAAGGCACTCTGCCTTTGTTTTACCAACGTAAAATTTTTGCCGCGCTGAAGTTAACGTTAATGCCTATATGTAATTTAAGCACTTTTGCCACACCCATTAAATAAATAAAGTGAAAATAAAATTGTTGCAGTGGTTGTTTTTTAACTTTATCTAGCATTAAGAATGGCCTATCCTCGCGGGAAAATGATGGTGGAGATGGCTTTGAAACGCAAACACCAAGATCAAGGTAACGTTAAGGATGATATGGATACATGAAGAATTTTTTTTTTTAGATATGCAATTTAACTTACTTCAGATTTTATGAAATTCAGCTAGGATACTGGTAGCCTAGTTAGCTAGCTAGCGATGCAAACTTGGGCTAAGATAGGCTACTTGACACACAAAACACAACTATTCCTGATCCAAAAATAGCCTAATGTTACATAATAGATGGTGTGTCAGCTGTAAGCAGCCGCGGCGCTACCATTGGGCCCGGGTGGGCCTGGGCCCACCCATTTTAGGTCCGGGCCCATCCATTTTCTACTATGGTTTTGTACGTTTCTTCATTCGGATCTATTTGCGATCCATTCCATTCTAAACAAACAACGCGGTTTACATGCTTCGTCCTTGTTACATTATTCATTAAGATAATAATTAATAACGCATAATTATCAGTGAACTTGATAAATGTTGCAGATATGTTTTACTATGCATGCAAACAAATGCCTTTCAACTTATGCGTGCAAAATTCAGAATAAAATGAATGTGCAGCAATTTGTACAAATAGAGAGTCTGTAGGCCTACTATATGTGTTGTAGCCATTAAATAAGCTCATTTAGTTTAATATTTGCTAAAATATTATAATGTTGTTTTTTCATCTATGTTGATTATGAAAAGTGAACGCACGGCACGAGTAAGATAGGATGCGCAATATATCGAGAGATGTGGGTCAGACATGATTTTGACCACTTTTCGTTTTGTATAAATTGTATCTTAATTTTAATCATTTTTTTATCAACCAATTGCCAATTGGATTTGATAAATAAGAAGAAAATATAGCAGACAATAAAATCATGGAGGCCCCCGCACGCTCACTTGCATTGCTCGTGAACAGGAGCGCATCTCATCCTAACGTAACGAAACTCAACGTATGAAATATATCTTAAGAAAGCTTGAAATGTCTTTTTAACAATTTAAAACGAAAAGAAAAAGGCTACTCTCTGATTATGTAATCCAGGAGTGCGTTTCCCGAAAGCATCGTTATCCAACTATGATCGCAATGTCCATTGAACTCTATTGGTAACGACGGAACTTGCGACCATAGTTGGCCAACGATGCTTTCGGGAAACGCACCCCTGGATGTGCATTTCTCTCTATAGGCGCGTTCACTATATGGAGATGGCGATCGTCAACTTCATCTTTACAGCTGTTGTTGCTGTTAATAAACAAAAACTAATAGGCCTATAATTTTATTAAACAATAAATTAAATTAAATTGTAATTGTATTTAAAAAAGCAGCAAAAAAAATCTTTTTTTTTTTTTTTTTTTTTTTACCTATGCTAATTACGCATTAAATTCAGGTAGGCTAGTGAATCGCGGTCCTCAGTGCCGCAGAAAAGCGCTGAAACGGAGATGAAGGGGAACCCGTTTTTTTTTTGGGGGGGGGGGGGGGGGGCTTATTTTAACTGGCCCATCCAGTTTTCTGGAGGCCCACCTACAATCAAAATCCTGGCGCCGCTAGTGGCTGTAAGACACCATAAATCAAAGCCTGGATACTATCCATCCAGCCAATCTGACAGTCGATGCACTCACTGACAGAAAACAACGCGAGTGGGTTGGGGACGCCTCACAATAAGGGGAGGAGAAAACATTACCACGCAAACAAACAAACAAACCAACCCAGCAGATATAACTTAGATTGCAGCTTACCTTTTTTTAACATGGTCAAACTCAAAATCCATGAAAATCCTGTTTTCCCAGGACATGTCCTGTTTTCACGTCTTGTCCTGGCCGTCGTGGCTGTTTTTTTTTTTTTATAAAGTGATGAAAATGTCCTGGTTTTCATTATTTTTCATTGGGCCGTTAAGCATATACTTTAAATTTACTGGCGCTTATCTTTGCACACACAACATTTGAAACCGGCTAATCAGCGCGTTCCTCAATCCGCAACGGCAAGCAGAGAGCACGTCAGAAAACAGAGGCCTGTGTGTGTGTGTGTGTTCATCTCATATTTGTGAAAGGTTACTTTAACTTCTTAAAGTATTATTTTACTTAAATTAAGAACACCGATAAAGTTTTAAAATGATCCAGTACAGTAGCCTTCTCATTGTTTTTTATTTTGTAATATTCTATTGATGTAATATTAAGCCTTCTAAACAGAACTCACTAAATGTTATTTTAAGACTATCATTGTTATCATAGAAATGTTTTTATAGAGTGATAAAAGTCAAAATGGTCAATAAATTAGAAGTTAAGGTACTTTGCCTTTGTATGAGCCATTATTGTTTTGCAGATAATGCAAAGGCAGAATGCAGTAACTTCCGAATAAGGGTTAAAGGTCAAGTTTGAGCTCAAATTTTTTTTATGTAGATAAATATATTCATTATGACAACTACTTGGCAACTTTTCAGTGTCCTACCTATCATACAATTGGCTGGACAACAAAAAAACTTTAAAGTCATTTTTCTCAGTTTCACACTCTGGTGAGTTAAGGTCTTTTGCCTTTGTAGGGCAGTATAGTTTGGGCATTCAGGCATTTTCGTCACCACTTTTGCCCTTTTACAATTGTCACCGATCACAAACCTCTGGTTGGCCTGAGGAAATTAAACTTTGACATTGATCCCACAGGACGTAGAGGTCGGTAGGCTATGGAGCTTGATCCGTATGAATGGGTGATTGTTCACAAAGACAGCAAGAGGCATACTAATGCGGATGCCATGTCTCGAATTCCTGTAGATTCATCTACGACTCCGAAATCCTTCACACAGACAGTATCCATTCAAACAGATGACTTTCCTCTCACTTCTCAGACGGCTGTTTTTGTTGGTGCCAACAGTACAGAAAGTCAGCCTAAGGTGGAGTCACAAGTTTGTCTGACCGAATGTGAAATTGTGGACAGTTTTTCTGAGTCTGTTATTAATGTGTTGTGTACGTCGTTGGGTAATGAGGGAAAAGACATTGCATACTATCAGAAAACAGATCCTCTGCTTTCACAGGTGTATAGCTGGTTTGAAAATCGAAAAAGACCTAATTAGTGTTGTCAAAAGATCCGGTACTTCGATACCAAGTCGGTACTAAAAAAATTTAACCGTTACGGTACCAGCTTTTCTTAAGTACCGGTGGTGCCGAAGTACCGGATTAATCCGGTTCTTAATGCGCTGTCCAAAAGGTGCACAGTTGCGTCCTCTTCATAAAAACACTGAGACATGGCGATCGGCGGTGCTACTAATGCGGTGGCTCTGAATCCACTCGTTGACAAGAAAGGAGGAAAGAGCCACATATGGAAATATTTTGGATTAGGCTAATGTCACGTTGCTATAAGGGGCCGTTCACATAGCGTATTGTTTGCGCGTGCAAATTCGTTATTTCAAATGTAGGCGCGTGGCATGCGCGCCCATAATAATAGCGGCGCACCTTTGCTCATGGTTGCACAGCAACGACAGACGCCACGAGAGAGCAAGCGCTTGTGGAAAGGAGAAAGCGGTGCGAACTGCCAAGCTTTCGATGTTGTTACGGAAAGGTCGAAGCTGATCGGTTGGTTTTTGTCACATGACCTGTTGAGATGAGAAGTTGAGACGGTTTCATCTCGCCGCGGCATAGCCTACATTTGAAATAAAGATTTTGCACACGCAAAAAATGCAATATGTGAACGCCCCCTAAAGTGGTATCGGGTGCGGTTGTATCGGGGTAGGTTTACGAGCACAGTATCAGACCGACACCCAAATACTAGTATCAGTATCGGTACATCCCTATTTATGTCATTAATATCAGTCCGTCAGAAAAGCAGTTCTAGGCTTATTCTTGGCTGGATAACTCTTAGCAGGTTTAAAAAGCCCTTTTCAAATTAAATATGAACGCAGTTTTGGATTAAATAAAAGTACAGTCAAGTCAAATAAAACACGATATACACTTTAATATATGTAAATTTAATCTATATTAAGCTTTGGTACCGAAATTGGTACCGAGAACCTTGGATTTTCACTGGTATTGGTACTGAATACTGAAATGTTGGTACCGTGACAACACTAGACCTAATCTTAGGCAGGTAAAAGGGAAATTGAGACAGCTTTGGTGGCAAGTTCCACATATGGTGTTGAAGGGTGGAGTGCTGTGTCATACGGCCTATAGTGCTCCAGGTAAACCTCAAACTTATCAGGTGGTCATTCCTGATGGTCTCATTAACCCTCTGGGGTATAAGGTGTTTTTGTGGTCCTTGAGATGTTTTGACATGCCCTGACATTTGTGCTTTTTTCAGTTGCTTATAAACATATTAATGGCAAAGGTGTAATTACCCTCTATTTAGCACAAACAGGGCTACCATAATATGTGAGCAACATGTATGTACATGTTTGTGTTTATGCATGGTTATTGAAAAAATAAGGCCAAAAAACACAAACTAAATATGTGTCCACAAGACTTTTGACTAATGGATGTTGTCGCCTAGAGTTTTTGCTTCAAAATGATCTGAAAATCATCCTGCCTAATCCTTCACATAAAACAAAACATTGATTTAAACTTTGTAAGACATGTTGGGCCCTATTTTAACGGTCTGAAACACAAGTATCAAGCGCGAAACGCAAGTAACTTTGTGGGCGGGTCTTGGGCGCTGTTGCTATTATACCGGCGGGATAAATGACTCTTGCGCCCGACGCAAATCTAAAATGGGTTGGTCTGAAGTAGCTTCATTATTCATAGGTGTGGTTTGGGCGTACCTTGAAATAAACCAATCAGAGCGTCATCTCACATTCCCTTTAAGAGCAGGCGCGCTTGTTCTATAGCGGATTCCTATTATAACGGCGGATTTGCCAGACACACGCCAGGAGCGGTTCACAGCCGAGGAGACCAACGTTCTCGTCAGGGCCGTAAAATACAGAGAAGTGTCGTTGGGGATGGAGAAACACACCCAAATTAACTTCGGTTAAACAGGCGTGTGATAATTTGGGTAAATGTGTAAGCTAGATGTAGGCCTATGCTTTTATAATAAACTATCTATCTATCTATCTATCGTAATAATGTATGATTTGCAAAAATGAAAACTGCTGCTTCTGTGTAGATGAGAAAATCAAAGTGTATGCGCGTTGTGCACACGCTATATTGATTATGGCCAAGCATGCGCCATTAAAATAGCATATGAATAACATGCACAACGCGCCACTGACTTTAAACTAGGTTTTTTCGGTCAGTGGCAGAATTGTTTTCTAAACCTGCAAAATAGCATGAGGGAACGTTTGCGCCGGAACACGCCTCCTCTTTGCGCTGAACCGCCCCGGAGAGCGCAAGTGTATTTCTTAGTTAACTGACGTGCGTCTGTGGAGGGAAAAGTCCGCTGTGCGCGGGTGCAAAATAGGAATGATACATGCGTCGGTGTACAAAGTCAATTGACCCTTCGCAGGGAGCTTGATTGACAGGTGATCTGACCAATCATACTTGGCCATCCGCCATTTTGTCCGACAAAGCAGTCAGGCAGGGCCGGCCCGAGGCATAAGCGAACTAAGCGGCTGCTTGGGGCCCCGTCGCCACCAGGGGGCCCCCAAGCGATTATTATTATTATTATTTTTTTTACATATTAATTAAATTAAACAAGTGACATAAATGAATGAATGGATTAATAATTCAAGACAAGAAAATTCTGATTTCATGATCAATATACCTGCCTACAACTGCTGCGGTGTCTGCCAGTGTTTGAGTGATGCGCATAACCTCGCGTGCATAGACAATTCGTGCGCAAAGTCACGGTAATGTTAAGCCATGTCGCAAAAATTTGATTTGATCAATGATTTATCCTTTAAATTTAATGATATTCAGAACAGAACAAGAATAAAAAAATAACTAAAAACAAGCCAAAACGAAATAATTTAAAGTGAAAGTGCTGGGCTCACGTATCTCTCTCATTAGAATCAAAATGTTTTAACATTCGCGATGGATTTGGATGGTAAACTATTCTTTATTATAGGTTTCTTTGTACTTCACCCACGTTCCAATATCGAGGGAAAAAAAATCATTCTCTTCACATGCGCAAAAATGTGCTTGAAATCCAATATGGAGGGAAAACAAAATCACTCTCTTCACATGCGCAAAAATGTGCTTGCAAATATCACAGTGGAGCGGTGCTTAGGCTACGCAGCGCTGAATACGAATTGTTGGCTTATTTAAACAGAGCAGTGCAATTTTTATATGTTAGGTTGACTATTTTATTACTATATTTTATTACGGCTTTAACGAACAGGCTGCGATGTCAAGATTGCAATGCTTGAATATGTTGTGTGTGTGTGTGTGTGTGTGTGTGTGTGTGTGAGGCGCGGGCGCGATCGAACAGTGGAAACATAAAAACATACTCCGTCATGTTCATACAAGACATCATTCAAACTGCAAAAACGTTGGAGGATATTTTTCAAATAAGTTTTTTTTTTATATGTTTTGTGACAATTTGTTTTCAGAAGTTTCAAAGAGTTAGTAAAAGAGTAAAGAAAAAGTTAAAACATTTTTAAGTATCTATTTTTTATTAAGTATTTATTTTGTATTAATACATAACCTCATTGTATTAATTTATAATGTAACATTATAGAGTGACATTGTGTCAATAATCGTCAAGCACAGGTGACTCCGCGTGGTGGGAGGGGGCCCCCAAACCAAATTCTGCTTAGGGCCCCCAAAAGGCTCGGGCCGCCACTGCAGTCAGGAGAGTTAGTAGATTAACGTGGGAGGATTTGAACTTGAAAATCGTAGTGTACTGACGCCTTTCCGTGGTTAAAACAACATTCCTTCTTATGTTTGTTCATGTTTATTTGAGGCTATAAATTAACTAGAAGGAAGAGATGATCAGTTCACGAGCAGCTTTAACTGATGCTCTACAGCGATCTGTCATGAGTCACGACACATTAAAGAGCCACAAAACGGTATTTATTGTTTAAATTTCTTTTAAAAATGACCAAATTTGAAAGGTGAGACTTTGTTTAATATGTTTAATATCAAACGTAACCGAAAAGTAACCTGGTCTGTCCTGTCTGTCAGCGTGTTGTCAGTCTCCTCTCTGCTCCGCAATGTATTTTTCACTGCGTGAGAACATGGTGTGGCGTGAGAACCGCGTAGCTTGACATAGCGACAGTAACTAAGGGGGGCGGGTCTTTGCGAACGGTCAATTGCGCTGGGTGCAAGATAGGGCCCGTTATGTTTAGAAAGGCAATATGCGTGGGGACGTGAATGATCATGAATAATGCTCTGATTCACACCTGAGAAGACAATGACCTGCATCATGAGCTGCATAATGAGCCTTTCATTCAGGTGAGTACCACAAGTAAAGAATGTGAGGACTTATTTTGCATGCATGCAAATTGTATAATATCCACGGTAAACATTTCTAGTAACTATGCAGTTAATTCTTATACTGTTGTAACCCCTTGTCTCTGAGCTAATTATGATACTGAATGTAGCTAACCCAATTTAGTAAATATAACATGAGATGGGGCCCTGGGTCTGGTTCTAAAATAAATAATAATAAAACAAATAACGCAGGTGTTGGTTTATTTTATGACTACTTGGTTAAATAAACTTTGCAACAACTTACTTTGGCGGTGCCTCCACTTAGTTGTAAATTATTACTTTAATTCAAATTATCCTACTAAGAATGTATGCTTTTTAACTCACAGATTAAACCCACAAAGAACTGTGTAAAACTGTAAACTGCAGGGAAAAAACACACAGAAATGTGAATGGAGTAATTATATGGGCCATTCTACAGAATTGGTGCAAACTGCTGTCCATCATCCAAAAAACACATCTGAAAAGCATTTAATTATTAAAATCTTAGATGTTTACTAAGATCCTTCAATTATCTATTGAAACCCACAATAATATTTAAGATATCAGTAAGCTTTATATATATAAAATCATCATTTATGGGCTACTTTCAATTAGGAGGTGGCTGTCCCAAACCCTAACCCCTCAATTTCAACTTGTGAAAATGATATTGAAAAAAAAAATTGCACATTTTTCCATTCTTGTTTTAAAAAAAATAAAAAAAAAATTTTTAAATCATGAAACTTTATCTAAAAAAAACGTGTCCTGCATTTTCATGTCACTACCAAAACAGTGAATGTTGTAGTCCATTGGCTGAGACTGATTTTAACCACACCCCTACATTTTTGATCAGGAAATATTCCTGTGTCCCTCTTTCTCATGTGCTATATGGTGAGTAGATTGATCCCATCATTTTGAGGTAAATTAGGCTATGTTCTAAAGTCTAAAAATCTAAAAATCTGTGTGTAACTTTAAGGAATGTCACTACCAAACTAATTTTTTCTGCTATTGAGAAAACTTTTTGGGATGTTATTCCATAAAATTTTGTTGTTATATGTGTTCAACTGTTCTGACCAGTGATTGCTAACCATGTGCTGATTAGCATCTTCGAGCTAGGCTCAAAAGTATCTAAAATTGTCACTACCAAAACAGTCACAACCGAAACATGTCTTGAAGTTTCGGTTGTGACATTATTGTTTTGGTAGTGACAAAAGGGAACACATAATCCTTTATTTGGAGGAATAAACTACATTTTAGTACAGTTATGCAAATAATTAGCCTACTACTGTAGTATGTTTTAGTAGTGTTTTAGTGTTTTAGTATGCATGATTCTGTTAAAATTCTGTAATGTGATGAGGTTACAATTACTTAAGGTTGCAGTCCATGATACTAGCTTAGGTGTAAGGTTGTTGTCAGTAATGTTAATTTCTATGATCAACTTGACAGGGAGAATGACATAAAACACCAACATGCCAAAAAAAAAAACTATAACAGAGAGAATAAGTGAAGACCCAGTGAAGTACGAGGAATACTTAAAGATGAACTGAACTGAAAAAAATCAACATTGATAACGTGTTGTTTATGACAATTAAAAGTAAATTACACACAAAATTTTTTTTTTAAATATCAATATAGCTTTTTTTTAAGCAACACAAAAATTGCGTTTGTTAGTATTAGAACGCTGGCAATTCTGATGACATCACTGGCATGGTAGAACCTGCGAAGGTATATAGGCAGCTGCAACTGCAGGTCCTATACACACGAAAATTAGTCATTTTGGTTACGCGTTTGAGCCTGTGAGGGACAGGCCAGTAGTACCTGACTACCACCACAAGGAGGACGATCAGTTTCAGGCTCCACCTACAGTACAGGATCGTTTGGGGGGAAGTGACTGGTGTGGGTGCGGGCGCTGCCGGAGCATGGACACTGCATCGGAATCGATCTGTTGCAGAGAGGTCAACCTGGAACATTTATTTTTGAAATGCGATATGGAATGAGACCATATCGCATATATCGATATAGTTCAAATTTGTGATCCTTGCTCCCCGCGCCCGCGCCCCCGCTCCTCCTTTTCCACTCTGCGTGCGTGTTTAGAGCATGATATGAGAGGCGAATCTTGACTACTTCAGAAAACCCAGCACAATAGGAACTACCAGGCAGTGACATAAGTGTACGCTGAAATAAAGTTTTTCACCTCAGAAAAACTGACTTTCTTGTCCTGTCAGCCGTTATCCTGTTCTCGTAGCGCACACTCTTCAATTGCACGCGCAAATGCAGCGGCGCGCGCTGTATCGCCTCACTGATCCAAGTGCAAAAGAAACTACGAGCATGCAACGCCGTTACGTTGTAAATTACACGAAATAAAAGTAATGCAGGTATGATACAGATTGTATTTGCAATGTACATAGTCAATTATTAATGGAGCAATAGTGGTTCATGGTGTTATAAGAGGTAAATGTGGTGGGAGGTTGGAGGGCTGTAGCCTGTCATGCACTCTCATTTATTGTATACAAGCACATTATGCATTTTAGTAAATAGAGACTGCTTATATATGTCGTGTGCATTTAGAGAAAAATACTAAAACATGTTTGAGGTACTGTGCGTTTTAGAAAGTCGAGGACGATAAATGGCAAATGTGATTGGACGAATTCATCCAATGGGATCGCTTGTTAAGTTAGCTGCACGCAAAATGTTAAAGTCAAAATACTGCACAGATACCTCTTACTATGGACCTAGCAGCTAACGTTAGTTCTGCGAGTTGAACTCCCTGCATCAACAATGTTTCCTGACACGATGAACATCAGCTAGCTTCAGGGTGAGTAGAGAGGGACATTGGATTCTGTTTACAGACCTGCTGCGGTTTAGTTAGCTGCTAGTAAACGCATTATTATCTATCTGTGATATCGTCGGAGTCATGATTTATTTATAGTTTATATAGTCGGAGTGGTGTCTAGCTTGTGGAGTTTGACAAAAGTGCTTCCAACGTGTTTAGCTGCTAGCCCTTTACCTAGGTTGGATCGTTTGGTATCTAGCTTGGTTTTGTGACTCAATTTCAATGAATGCCTAGTGTGTCAGTCTCAGTTTTGTTGAACGCTATAAAGCCTGATTTCCTTGTCAAAGGTAGCCTGTGAAAATGTATCGTAACCCCAGCTGCCTTAGCACTATACCATTCATTACTACAGCCAGGGGCAATACAGTATTAACCCCCCCTAGAACTGTTGGTTTCTGTTTCCTCAGCCATGTCAGCTAGCCTCAGACTATGTACATGCTATGGCTGCTCTGCTTGTGTTGGTTAGCAACAGAGTAGCTTACCATGCCAGTGACGTAGTGGAATGCTGAAATCCAACATGGCGGCGCCCGTGTAACAACAACAACATTTTCAACATACCATTTTATCCCTTTTAACAAATTTTGCCATTTTAATAATTGTACCAATGAGAATAAATAAAATACATCTGTTATATCACCTTTACTCAAATTTTCAGTTCAGTTCATCTTTAAGGAAAGAAAGAGAAAGAAATAAGAAACGAAGGGAAGAAGGAAAGTTGAAGAGTATCAGTGAATTATCTGACAGGGAGCAAAGACATGTCAGAAAAGCACGGAGGAAAAGACAGAAAAGACACAGGATGATGGTGAAAAGACAAAAGAGGTGGAGACATTTTGCAGGGCTTCCACACCACCTAGCACTTCCAGTGAGGGTGATCAGTCACCAGTGCACATACACACTGGGGGTTAGGGTTAGGGTTAGGTTAGGGTACACACACACACACACACACACACACTACAGTGGTTCTGGAGATTTATCTGAATGAGGAAAATTATTCTGAAATTAATGTTTTATGTAAACACACACACACACAGTTCAGTGGTTCTGGAGATTTATCTGAATGACTCATAAACAAAATGTTGAAAATAAAACAAAGTGGTTCTGAAACAGTCTACATTGTAAGTTTTTTTTTTTTTTTTTTGGAAGAAAAATCTATGAGCATACCTCTTCTCACTTGCACCTCAAGACCCAAAGTATAGAATAGCTCTAGGTGTTCTTATAAGATATTTACTGTCAGATGTGTGTCTGCTATATGTACTGACTGCATATGTGCATCATAGTTATTTATTTATATTAACATAAAATGTGGACAGTCTGATTCAGCCATGGCAAACTAAGTATTGTGGTCACTACCAAAACATTACCGTCACTACCAAAAATGTGCAGTCACTACCGTAACATGGGATGTTTTGTCAAAAATAAAGTATATTGAATTATCAACTAAGATGTTATTATAGTGTTTGGTTCAATGCATATTCAAACTAATGAATCCTTAACTTTGAAATCAGTACGATAAACTTTATGCCTTCTACAAAGAAAGATTGGGTTCAAAATACAACAAATCTCATAAATTACACTTAAAATATTATTAAAATTATAATCTTTATTGATTTAACCTGTAAAAATATTTTTAAAAATAGAAAAAATATATATGTATAAGGTAGATGTAAACAAAATCTAAATAGGTCATTATAAGCCTTCTTAATAAATTATTTAATATTGTGTTTCGGTAGTGACAAATTTGGGGAGAAGGAAAATATTCGAGCATTTTCTGAAAAAAACAATATGAGAATTAACTGCACTAGAAACTGCAACTAGAAAAGCATACCTTGGATATTATACAATTTGCATACATGCAAAATTTGTGGGAAAAAACAAAAAAATTTCAAGATGTTTCCAACTCTGACTTTGCACCAATTCTGTAGAATGGCCCATATACAATTTACTGAAATGAAATGAAAATAAAGTATTAAATTTTTGTGATTAAATATGTTGAATTTAGGGGGAAACAGTTAAATAATATGCAACACAAAATTAAAACAATTCCAATATGAATCCTCAATTCAATTGACACCCAAATCAGATTAATGAAATTTCAAGTTAGTAGAACCTTAGTGACAATAAATCAAGTGGGCCCACACACTCATTCACCTCTCTCATACATTCAGTCTTAAACAAAATAAATTGTTGCAGGCCTGTGACATAGCTTGAGAGCGTGGTGGCCAAAAAAAACACAACGGCCGCTTCACTTTTAAAGCAAACAAAATAGTTACTGCGTGTGCTTGGTAGTACCAGAGACAATTTATATAAGAGACATGCCACTTCCTCAATCCTCAATACAACCAGAGAATGTCTAATAAGGCGAGAAGTTTCACTCTCGGTACACTTCCGGCTTCTGAACTGGTTGCAGTTCCTCTCTGATTCCATATGAGGGGGCTCACAGGACGAGTGCAGAATGAATGGAGGTCTATGGCGCTATACCAATAAAAATCCACTTTTCTCAGGATATAATTTTTTGTCTAGTAATTTGAATGTTGTATTCGAAAGGAGATGCAAATAAATTACACATTGCTGGGTGTTAGATTTTTTTGAGTCACTTATTTGCTTTAAAAAGTCTTTTAAAGTGTCAATGACGTCATACACATGTACGACCAGAGATACTGCTTTACGGAAATCCTTCAGTCACTTTGGTGCTTTCGCGCTCTGCACTTTCTTTTCTCTCAAGGCATCGACAACACAGCTGACACAGGTAAATACACGTGCTAGAAGAGTTTTTGTTTTGTTTGTTTCTGGTCCCGCTTCGGATGCCACGATGCCATCAAGCGGTATCTCTGGTCGTAATCAGTCCTTCACTGACCAATCAGCGTTCATTAGAAGAATGCTAGCGTGTTATGGGCAACAACAACTCAACCTGTAAGAAATCGAAAGGACATAAGTACTCGTTCATTCAACTTTCGACCTAAAACCCATGTTGAACTTGAAAAATCTACAATCAGATCTGAGATTTCTCAACTGCAATCGGGTGAAAGAGACAAATTTAGCTGTCTAGCCCCATTGACTCCCATTCATTTTGCACTCATGGCGATCGCCCCCAGTGGAACTCTGGTGGTACTACAACCAAAATTCGGTACAACAGGGCTTAATAGGGAGTGGGCAGGCTCTCCGTAGACGGGCTCTGATACAACTATATAAGGAAAACCCGTAACGGCAAAGATGGCGGTTGTATGCACATTGTCCCGCCCCTCCCGCTAGAAAGCCAATCGACTGCTTTTAACAGTCAAGCCGGGAAACATTTAAGCCTATTGTCTGGTTCCACTGACGCATGCACACAGTTGAGGTTTTGCGACAGCGGAGACGATTTGACGACAGCGAGTTGTGGTGTGTGCAAGATCAGATGGAATCCACATGGAAGAGAGTGATAACAACGCGAAGGCACCGGACTACCAAGGTAGCTAAAGCATTATATATCGACCACAAATATGTTACCTTACATTCTAAGTAAAAGACACAAAATATGTCGGTAACACTTTATATTACGACCCGCAAACTACTGCGTAAGTAAACCGAAATTTCTTTAATTATAGTGTACTTCCGTGTAGGTATGGAACAATAATTAAGTTTTGGGTAATAAAGGGGTAACAAGCAGATATACAACCTACAAAGAACTTCGTAAGTAAACCAAAATTACGGTGTACGTTTCTGTAATTATAGTGTACCTCCGTGTAGGTATAAGGGAACAATATGTTAAGTTTTGGGTAATAAAGGGGTACAACCAGATATACAAGCAAATTATTTATAATGTAATTATTTTAAAACTAACAGGTACCTATTCTGTTAATATATTCCAGGCAAAAATTGTACGTCTGTTGTATATAAAAGTTTTTATCACATTTCTGGCAAAATATGTTCTTGTGCAATGTAGTTACAGGGTAATTTTGACATCTGTGGGTTGTAAATTAAACGTGTGTATATATATATATATATATATATATATATATGGCTGTATGTAAGCACAGTATGATAAAAATTGAATCTGAAACAATTTTTTAAACAGCTGATTTCGAAAAACATTGGCAATGCTATTTATTGGCTTTTCTTACTAAACTACTTAACGTTAAGCCCAAAAAAATTGTTTCTGCTATGATTTTAATTTAGAACGTACCATGTAGTACTTAGTACTTACCTTATCACATTGTATTGCAATGACACTTAAATGTCAGGGCAAATATACTGTGTAATAAAAAAAAAAAATTGTTTTGTTTTTTTAATAAGAGTACCTTTCTCTGTAATTAGTGTTGTTTCGTATTGTTACATAGTAAGTAGTGTTTGTTACCCGTTTCAACTGTGTATTTACAGGGTAAGTGTAACTCCTGCGGGCTGTAAATTAAAGTAGTGCTTGTTACCCCCTTGTTCTGTGTAGTTACAGGGTAAGTGCAGTAAATATACAATAAAGGATCCCATTTAATTTCTGACTTTTATTTTACAAAAAAAATTCAAAACACTTTTTCATCTTAATAAAACATTGTCTTTTCTACAGTATACTCAAACAATATAGTAACACATTATCGGTGTTGCCTACACCGTGTTATCCTCTTTTAAAAATTTGCACCCTGTTGACTTAAATGGGGCAAGTTTTAAACCTGCTTTTAGCCTCTTAACATCCTTAATGTGTCATTACAAGTGCCCAGCCATGTTATGTTACGTAAGACAGAAACAGGATGTAAATGCAATGACGCTCTTTATTAGTACTCAGCACAATGGTCAGAAACACTGAACAAAGACGGCCGTCTGCACAGCAGAACAGACGGGCGGACACAACGCAGGGTGGAACTGTGACGCAGGGACCTCGGTGGACAACTGGTGAAGGTGTTTAGTCCAATGATGATCCCTCGTGAATGATGCTCTGGTCCAGTGCAGTAAACCCTCGTGACGGTGCTCGGTGATTCAGTGCAGTGCAGAGAATCCAGGAATGAACACGACGACGACACGGGGAATCCAATCCAACGAACAGACACAGGAACAGGCACAGGAAACACACCGGGAAGCACAATGATCTGACAACATGAGACACTGGTTACTGAACTTATAAAGGGAACAAACAATTGAATCCAGCTGGCGCTACTGATCACCGCTGATCAGTGACCACGCCCACACACACACACACACACACACACACACAACAGCACACTAGACGAGAGAGAGACAGTGAATTCATGAACCGTGACAGTACCCCCTCCCCAAGGAACGCCTCCTGGCGTTCCCCGACGGACTTACCTGTCGATTGTAATCATCGATAAGGGAGTGATCCAGAATGTCTCTAGCAGGAACCCAACTTCTCTCCTCCGGACCTTAACCTTCCCAGTCCACCAGGTACTGAAATCCGCGTCCCCTCCTTCTCGAGTCCAGAATACGGTTAACCGAATAAGTTGGTTCCCCATCTACGAGACGCGGCGGGGGGGGAACCGGGACTGGCGGATTAATGCGTGCCCAAAACACAGGTTTAATCTTTGACACATGGAAGGCGGGATGAATTCTCCTGTACGCAGGAGGAAGTTTGAGTCAGACTGCCACCGGACTAATGATCTTGGTGACAGGAAACGGGCCGATGAATTTGGGAGCAAGTTTATTAGAAACGGAGCGGAGAGGAATGTTCTTGGTTGAAAGCCACACTTTTTGACCAACGACGTATACGGGAGGCTTCGACCGGTGGCGATCGGCCTTAGCCTTGGTGCGCGCCCCCACTTGGAGAAGAGTCTCACGGGCTCTAGTCCAAGTGTGGCGACACCTCTGGACGAAGGCGTGAGCGGAGGGGACCGCGACTTCGGATTTCCGTACTAGCAAAAACTGGTGGCTGGTAACCTAAACTACATTCAAACGGAGTAAGGCCCGTGGATGACACTGGTAATGAATTGTGGGCGTACTCCACCATAGAAAGTTGTTGGCTCCAGGAGGAAGGATACTTGGAAACCAAACATCGCAACACTCTCTCCAGATCTTGATTGGCTCTCTCCGTTTGACCATTGCTTTGGGGATGAAACCCCGAAGAGAGACTGACAGTCGCCCCCAGTAACTTACAAAATTCTTGCCAAAATTTGGACACAAATTGGGGTCCCCTGTCGGAAACCACGTCCATCGGGAGGCCATGTAAGCGAAAGACGTGATCTACGACAGTAACTGCTGTCTCCTTGGCTGAGGGTAATTTGGGCAAGGGAATAAAATGAGCCGCCTTCGAGAACCGGTCCACGACAGTCAAAACGACCGTCTTGCCCTGGGAGGGCGGGAGGGCGGTAATAAAATCTAGCGCAATGTGGGACCAGGGTCTCGAAGGGACCGACAGCGGTTGGAGTAACCCATCCGGGGGTCGATTGGAAGTCTTGCCAGTGGCACAAACCGAGCAAGCCAAAACAAAACTGCGGATGTCGCGAGCCATTAATGGCCACCAGAATCGTTGCTTCACCAAAAAACTGGTGCGATTAACTCCTGGATGACACGCTATACTGGAACAATGACCCCACTGAATGACGTCAGACCGATACTCCTCTGGCACAAACAAACGGTTCGGTGGGCAATCGGGCGGAGGCGTTACCCCTTCTAAGGCCTTCATGACCTTCGATTCGACCTCCCATCTGAGAGTGGAGACCACTAATGTCTCGGGTAAAATACACTCGGGAGTAGACGGGCGTTCGGAATGGTCAAAAATACGAGATAAAGAATCGGGTTTGATGTTTTTGGAACCCGGGCGGTACGAAAGAGAAAAGTCAAAACGTCCGAAAAAATGCCCACCGAGCCTGCCTAGAGTTGAGTCTTTTAGCGGTTCTAATATATTCTAGGTTCTTGTGATCGGTCCAAACGATAAAAGGTACCCCTGACCCTTCCAACCAGTGACGCCATTCCTCCACTGCTAACTTGACCGCCAACAATTCTCTGTTACCAATGTCATAGTTACGTTCGGCAGGTGACAAACGATGAGACAAAAACGCGCAAGGATGCATCTTGTCGTCTGCGGAAGAACGTTGGGAAAGAACTGCTCCTACCCCCACCTCTGACGCGTCGACCTCCACCACGAACTGACGTGATGGATCAGGGGCAACGAGGATGGGAGCCCAAACGAAGCGGCTCTTAAGTTTGGCGAATACAGCTTCCGCTGTATCGGACCACCTGAACGTCGTTCTGGGGGAGGTTAAGGCAGTCAGAGGCGCGGCTAGTTGGCTGAAGTTGCGAATAAAACGCCGATAAAAATTGGCAAACCCCAGAAACCTCTGTAGGGCCTTACGGGAATCTGGACTTGACCAATCTATCACAGCCTTAACCTTGTCAGGATCCATACGCATTCCCTCAGACGAGACGATGTACCCTAGAAAAGGAACAGACTGTGCATGAAAAACGCATTTCTCCGCCTTGACAAAAAGCCCATTCTCTAGCAACCTCTGAAGCACTCGTCTGACGTGCTGAACGTGTTCCTGCAGAGAAGACGAAAAGATCAATATGTCATCCAGGTAGACATATATTAATTGGTCAACCATATCTCTCAGCACGTCATTGACGAGTGCCTGGAAGACCGCTGGGGAGTTGGACAGCCCTAAAGGCATAACCAAGTATTCAAAGTGTCCCCTAGGGGTATTAAACGCGGTCTTCCATTCATCACCCTTCCTTATGCGAACCAAATGATAAGCGTTACGTAAATCCAATTTTGTGAAGATGGATGCTCCCTGTAATCGCTCGAAGGCTGAAGACATCAACGGTAAAGGATAAATATTCTTTACCGTGATGTTGTTCAACCCTCGGTAATCAATGCACGGTCGCAGAGACCCATCCTTCTTCCCCACAAAAAAGAACCCCGCCCCCGCTGGAGATGAGGAAGGTCTAATGAATTTGGATGCTAGAGAATCAGAAATATATTTCTCCATAGCCTCCCTCTCTGGAACAGAAAGTGAATATAACTTGCCCTTAGGCGGAGACTCACCTGGCACTAAGTCTATGGCACAGTCATAGGGACGATGTGGAGGAAGAGAAGCAGCACAAGACTTACTGAACACTTCTCTCAGGTCCTGGTACTCCCCGGGCACGTTAGACAAATTCACTGCCTCCTTCTGGAATACAGACACAGGTACAGACGAACACGCAGACACTAGACATGACTCATGACACGTATTACTCCACATAGATACAGAATTGTGACCCCAATCGACTCTGGGATTATGCTGTGTGAACCAAGGATGACCGAGTACGATGGGTGCAAGAGGTGAGTTCATGAGGAGGAATGTTATTGTCTCAGTGTGGTTGCCAGACGTGATGAGAGTGATGGGTTCAGTCGCGTGTGAAATGTTGGGAAGCTGTTGTCCATTAAGAGCATTGACAGAAATCTTGTACGTGAGAGGGGTGATAGGAATGTGAAGACGATGAGCCAGTCCTGAGTCCATAAAATTACCTTCTGCCCCCGAATCCAGTAAAGCCTTGGTGTCGTGTGTGTTGGTTGCCCACCTTAGTCTTACCGGAAGGAGAGTAGATGATGGTGATGATGAGGTCTTCTCGGCGGAGATCCCACCTGATAGTAGCCTCATAGTTACTACCGGGCTCGATCTTTTAACGGGCATGAGTGGATTAAGTGGCCCGCCTTCCCGCAGTATAAACACAGTCCTTGGGACCTCCGCCGTTCTCTCTCCTCCCGGGAAAGCCGAGCTCTACCCACCTGCATGGGCTCAGGATCGCAAATGGGACTGACCGTGTCCAGGTTGTCGGAGCGCAGGGTCTCCGTGCCGCGAAACGGATGGTTCTGTTGGAAGCGACCCATTCTGCTCAGCCGAGCATCCACTCGTAGTGCTAACTCAATAAGTCCATTGAGACTGGTAGGAAGGTCCAGCATATAAATCTCCCTCTGGACACGGTCAGCCAACCCATGCAGGAATCTGTCCCACTGCGCCTCCTCGTTCCATCGGCACTCTGCAGCCAGGGTGCGGAACTGGATCGAATATTCCGACACCGAGCCGTTACCTTGGCGGAGATCGGTAAATAGTCTGGCCGCCTCCCTACCCGCCACCGCACGATCGAAGACCCTCTTCATCTCCTCGGAGAGTGCCTGGAACGAGGCGCAGCATGGGTCTTGATTCTCCCACACCGCCGTTCCCCAGAGAGCCGCTTTGCCCGATAACAGCGTCAACACAAACGCCACCTTGGACTGTTCCTGATCGAACATCTGTGGCTGTAATGAAAAGTGCATAGAACATCGGGTCAAAAATGCTCTGCAAAACTCTGGTTCACCTGCATACCCATCCGGTGTAGGCAGTCTCGGTTCTCGCTGCGGCCGCGGCTCTGGTGGAAAGGGCTGAACGGGCGGTGTGGGCGGCGCAGTGGGAACTCTTAGCTGTTGTAGTTGTTGGGTGAGCTCGGACACCTGCGTCACAAGCGTTTGGACCACCCGTCCCGTGTTAGAGATGCTCTCTTCTTGGGTGTCCATTCTTGCGATACTTCGAGCCGCGAACTCGTCCCAAGTCGTAGCGCCTGCTACATCCATAATGTGGTCAGATCGTTCTGTTACGTAAGACAGAAACAGGATGTAAATGCAATGACGCTCTTTATTAGTACTCAGCACAATGGTCAGAAACACTGAACAAAGACGGCCGTCTGCACAGCAGAACAGACGGGCGGACACAACGCAGGGTGGAACTGTGACGCAGGGACCTCGATAGACAACTGGTGAAGGTGTTTAGTCCAGTGATGATCCCTTGTGAATGATGCTCTGGTCCAGTGCAGTAAACCCTCGTGACGGTGCTCGGTGATTCAGTGCAGTGCAGAGAATCCAGGAATGAACACGACGACGACACGGGGAATCCAATCCAACGAACAGACACAGGAACAGGCACAGGAAACACACCGGGAAGCACAATGATCTGACAACATGAGACACTGGTTACTGAACTTATAAAGGGAACAAACAATTGAATCCAGCTGGCGCTACTGATTACCGCTGATCAGTGACCACGCCCACAGACACACACACACACACACACACAACAGCACACTAGACGAGAGAGAGACAGTGAATTCATGAACCGTGACATGTTAGATGATTCCTTCAGAGTAAACACGGTGAATCTGACTGCAGTAGATGTGAAAGATATGAATAAAAGTGATGTTAATTCAGCCAGCGTACATACCTGTATTTACTTCCTGTTTTTGGTCGAAGTCCACAGTAGTCGATTGTCGAGTTCACGCGCGTGATCATAGGTAACTAAACTTTTGCGTGAACTCGACAATCGACTACTGTGGACTTTGACCGAAAACAGGAAGTAAATGTTTGGTGATGTTAAGTTCTTCAATTTGATGTTTTAAAAAATTGGAAAGTGGTCACAAGTATAAGCCCTGGAGTAGAGCAGGAGTAAAATTTAAATGTCTAACCTTTCTTTCTTTCTTTCTTTTTTCTTTCAAAGATAAGATTATCACTCTTAAAGCAGAGATCACCTTGCTCAAAGATGAGTGTGATTTTTTGAAAAAGGAAATTGAAAAGATGAAGTCTGCTGTCCCATCTGCAATGGCACAAAGATATACTGTTCCTATAGTGCCACAGCCCTCAGGTTTGTGTTTCATGCTTTTTTGTTTTTTGTTGCAGTCAGAACAACTATGCCTTTTTTTAAAAAAAATTCTGCTGCACTACAGTCATTATCACTATAAAATATCACAACCCCTCCATGATCTGCCTCAAACTTCACCAAAATGTGTTTTCTTCAAAATTACAGTTACTACAGTAATATAAGGTGGCACAAAATGTTTTAGAGTGGAGGATTGTTCGACAACTTAAAATTGAAGGTGTAGCTTGCTAAGAGCATGAATATATATTCATATTTTTGCAGTGCAGCAAGACCAATGGGACTCCATCAACTTCAGAGTCCCCAGTGGAAGTTAAGAAAAAGAAGAGCAAGAAAAGAAAGAAGAAGAAAAGCAAGAGAAGCAAATAAGGGGGGGGGGGGGGGGGGGGGTTTGTTGTTTGAGTATACTGTAGAAAAGACAATGTTTTATTAAGATGAAAAAGTGTTTTGATTTTTTTTTGTAAAATAAAAGTCAGAAATTAAATGAGATCCTTTATTGTATATTTACTGCACTTACCCTGTAATTACACAGAACAAGGGGGTAACAAGCACTACTTTAATTTACAGCCCGCAGGAGTTACACTTACCCTGTAACTACACAGAACAAGGGGGTAACAAGCGCCAATTTAATTTACAGCCCGCAGGAGTTACACTTACCCTGTAACTACACAGAACAAGGGGGTAACAAGCGCCACTTTAATTTACAGCCCGCAGGAGTTACACTTATCCTGTAAATACACAGTTGAAACAGGTAACAAACACTACTTACTATGTAACAATACGAAACAACACTATTTGCACAGTAATTACAGAGAAAGGTACTCTTATTAAGAAAACAAAACAAAAAAACTTTTAATTACACAGTATATTTGCCCTGACATTTAAGTGTCATTGCAATACAATGTGATAAGGTAAGTACTAAGTACTACATGGTACGTTCTAAATTAAAATCATAGCAGAAACAATTTTTTTTGGCTTAACGTTAAGTAGTTTAACCATATATATATATATAAGTTTAATTTACAGCCCACAGATGTCAAAATTACCCTGTAACTACATTGCACAAGAACATATTTTGCCAGAAATGTGATAAAAACTTTTATATACAACAGACGTACAATTTTTGCCTGGAATATATTAACAGAATAGGTACCTGTTAGTTTTAAAATAATTACATTATAAATAATTTGCTTGTATATCTGGTTGTACCCCTTTATTACCCAAAACCTAACATATTGTTCCCTTATACACGGATGTACACTATAATTACAGAAACGTACACCGTAATTTCGGTTTACTTACGAAGTTCTTTGCAGGTTATATAACTGCTTGTTACCCCTTTATTACCCAAAACTTAATTACTGTTCCCTTATACCTGCACGGAAGTATACTATAATTACAGAAACGTACACCGTAATTTCGGTTTACTTACGCAGTAGTTTGCGGGTCGTAATATAAAGTGTTACCAATATGTCTTATTTGATCGGTGAGTAATGTAGATGAACTGCTGCGCTTGTGACAGGGCGCATATTTAACTGAAAGAACAAGCAGAGAGAGAGAGAGCCCCGGTCTCTCTCTCTCTCTTCGGAGCCAGGCGAAAGTGTAAACAAGACTTCACCATCTCCAAATTAAGCGCTGTCTTGCTCTCTCTCCCGCACGCATATTAATCAAAATAAAACGACATGATGGTAAAAGGTCGGAAGACCAAAGTTTCATGTGGAGCATTCTGAGATTTTTTTTTCCTGAATTACCGCTGGGTGTGAATTGTGCTAAAATACGTTGCCTTATCTTCTCTGAAATGCAGCTGACATAAGCTGACATAAAATTACTCTCTAAATAAACGAAAAAACATATCCAGTGATGTAATGTTTTCTGTGTTGACACTAACCTTGTGGGATGTCCATGTCCTAACTGCTGGGATAATCACACAACCGTATGACACGTCCAATTCGCGAACTAATGACTCCTTTGAACCGATTCATTTTAATGAATAGTTAAAACAACTGATCTATACAATACATTGTTATTACTGATAAAGTGCAAACCTGCTTATATTTAAATAATGGAGAACAATAGTGACATTGAATATTGCACAACACCAGCATTCTGGATAGAGACGTAAATGAACTTGGTGTCGTGAACCTTGCGCATGCGTAGTAAAAGTATAGCCTAACCTGTGGGGAAAAAGGCGTTTTAAACTTTATTTTGGGGCAAAGTCATCAAACTTTTTCAGCGATTTTTATCATATTTTACTGCTGTTTCTATACATGCAGTTTTTATGTCCCGGTGACCAGTGAAAGTGCAGTTCTGACTCTCTGCCCATTCATTTAGATAGGAGCCTTTTTTTTTTTTTATAAACCTTTATTTAACAACAAGGCGTTACAGAATGTAAAATAACAGAGCACAGAAAAATGCTATGTAGAACAGTACAGAGTAGGAGCCTGGTCTTGTTAGTCCGAAATAGCTGCCCGGAGGTGTTGCCAAGATGGCGGCCGAGTGGCACGACTTGCCGACTTTGGTAGTACTCACGACCTGAGAAGATGTCCAGTTGCAAACGAACGTCAGGCACAACTGTACAAGGCTGCAAGTTCAATCAGCTACCAGTTAGTTAGCAGATACGGATTCCATTGAAGAATACTCGACGCCACGAATCATCAGAGAAACTGTAGAATATCTTTTCCCACTGACGAGGAGATGATCCCCGTACATAAACACAACCACAAGAAACAACTGTCCGTTTCCTGTGTAAAATATTATATAATCAGTCCATGTAACTTATCAAATAAATTACAAACATAACGGGTGAATATAATATGTGCACACACTTTAACAGTCACTAAATGTTTGCGAACATGCTATTCGCGATTAGCATTTTTCTCAGTATTTAGCCATATTGAATACAGACAGTATTAAACACAAAAAACAGAAAATTTATCTTCAAACAATTAGACAAGCATCCCAGAAAAGCACAACGATTGGTTCTCTTACGAGAGGTCTCTCGTACTGCGTAAGATATCTTACGCTAGGGGAAAATCCTTTTCCGCGAGATATTGAAGCCAAAAATTATCCTTAATTTTGTAATAATGCAAAACGCGTTGCAGCAGCAATGCAGACATAGGCGAGACAGCTCGCGCGCCTATTGGCTGCTCTGCGGCAACTGCAGCAGCCTATCGAGCGAGGCCTGGCGTGACGTCAGACCCAATCAGGGCACTTCGCGCCCGCTGCGTCACGTCCCGCCGAAATGGGCGTGGTCTAGGCCTATAAATATCGCTCGCAGGCAGCTATTATCTGATTTTTCATCCTTCAAGCGAAGCACACGCATCGCTGGAGCTGGATTAGAAGCCGCGCCGTCTGAGAGAGAGCACCTTCAGCGGGACGAGTCACTGAAGTCGCTGGCCGCGCCGCCTTCCTTGCCTACCTGCTGCGCTATCCGGCGTTATATCCTTTCTCTGCTACTGTGTTTATGTATGTGTGTGTGCTCGCCGCCGCGACACACACTCCCATTGCACTAAAAGAGCTGGGCGTCTTTTTCAAGACGCCCCTTTTTTCCTGATCACGCAGCTCTCGCGCTCGCTGACGGCGACTGCCCTCACTGCGAGCTAGGTACTGCCTATGGTGACTCTGAGGACTCACCTGGCATCCTTCTCCGAGACTGCTCCTCCGCCCCCCACCCCCAACCCGCAAAGCTTGCCGGTTCGCCCGCTTGCCTGCTTGGGGGACGATACCTGTTCTCCCTCTGTTCGAGCCGCGCACACCGCGCCGCTCACAGAGGATGTCAGGAGCGGGCGGCCAAGGGGCTAGCTTTCTCTCTCCCTCTGTTCAAGCCGCGCAAACTGCGCCGCTCACAAGGGAGGCTGGAAGCGGACGGTCGGGGTTAGTTTTTCTTTACGTTATAAGAAAGCTACCCTGCCTCTGCGCCCCATTCATGCGTCACTCACCGGCGAAAGAAGAAAGGTGTGTTTTAGTCCCTCCGAGGATGGACTGACCTTTAATTTCTCATACATTTCCCAGTTCCCTGATCATGCGACTGGAAATATCAATATTGCAGCAGGCGAGCCTGTTTTAATACAAGCGCGCCTGCAAGCATACGCCGAAGAAAGCATGTGACGCTGTTATATGCTCGTGCATCCGAAAGTCTTTGTGTTCCCCCCCTGTGGCTCAGTGGCGGAATCATTGGTTTTCCTCACGAGAGACCGGAGTTTGAATCCCGGTCTAGCGGCAGTTAAAATTATGCCGCCAATGCTTCGCTCTGTCAGTTCCCTGAAAAGCGACTGCAGATGTGCATTTTGCAGCCAACGAGCGCGTTGCACAACCCGCTCGCCTGCACCCAAACACCGTTTCTATGGTTTCCGTGCGTCACTGGCGAAAGGAGAAAAGAGCGTTTCTGGTCCCCCCGCGGACGGACCGACCTCCTCTTTCTCGTACATTTCTCATTCCCCTCTGAAGTTCGGGCGACTGGAAATGTCAGTATTGCAGTGAGCAAGCCTGTTGTAATACACGCATGCCTGCAAACAAACGCCAGCACGTTGACGCTCTCTTATAATACTCGCGCTAACTGAGTTATAATGTGTCTCCCCCTGTGGCCCAGTGGCAGACACTCAGGTTTTGCACGCGAGAGACCCGCGTTCGATCCCCGGGTCTACCGGCAGATAAAATTATGCCGTCAATGCTCGCTCTGTCAGTTCCCTGAAAAGGCGACTGCAGATGTGTATTTTGCAGCCAACGAGCGCGTTGTACAACCCGCTCGCCTGCACCCAAACACCGTTTCTATGGTGTTCCGTGCGTCACTGGCGTAAGGAAAAAAAAAAAAAAGGGAGTTTTTCTGGTCCCGCTGCGGACGGACCAACCTCCTTTTTCCTATACATTTCCCATTCCCCTCTGGAACTCAGGCGACTGGAAATGTCAATATTGCAGTGAACAAGCCTGTTGTAATGCACGCAGGCCTGCAATAAACGCCAGTATGTTGACGCTCTCTGTTTCTATGGCAACTTCTCGCTCGTTCAGTTCCAGTAAATGTGACTGTTCCAGTGTATCCTGCAGTAAACAAGTCGGTTCTGTCACCCGCTTGCCTGCACACAAACGCCGTTTTTACGGCTACCCAGATAAATCCCATAAGCGTGAATTTTTCTGGTGTCCCGGCCACGGCCGATGGTGCTTTATGTGTAGAAAGAATGCCCACTGCCCAGTGCCCATCTCTACACACAAGCACAGCCCGTCACACAGGGCTTGCGCACATGAATCGACTCAGATCGATTGCGCTTCAAACATGGTGAATGTGCCCACTAACACCACGTTATGCATGTCTCACGGTTTCTGTAAAAACGAAACCAACGTGCATTCGCTTCACTCAAGCGAACAATGCTTTCAGTGTGATATGTGCCCGCTGTCCCGCGCCCACATCCACACATAGACATGACAGTTCCTACGGGAACCGCCCAGCCCTCCCCCTCGCGGTTGACCACCGCAGAGGAATCTGCCCGCGCTTATCAGCGCGCCCCATGCCTCAAATGTCACGAGCGCCATGCTTGTGTTACAGCACGCCGAAGCTTCTCCATCGCTGAGCGAGCGGAGCGCGCTTCGTATTCAACCCCTAGCTATCCATGCAGACGCATGGGCAAAGCTACCCGGGGTTTCGAAGTGGGTGCTGAACATTATAGAAAGAGGCTATTCGCTGCAGTTTCGCCGACGCCCTCGCCGCTATGTGGCGCGCGTCGAGACCACGGTAAAAACAGAAGTAGCACATTTACTTCGAGCCGAAGTGACGAAACCATTGAGCAAAGGAGCCATAGAGTCTCTCTCTCAAGTTCAGAGCGAAGGAGGGCTATACAGCAGATACTTCCTGGTACCAAAAAAAAGACGGGGGTCTCAGACCCATACTAGATCTAAGGCAACTGAACAAAGTGCTTGTGAAGCGACAGTTCAGGATGCTCACGACCAGGCAAATCCTTGTGCAGATTCGCCAAGGAGATTGGTTTGTGTCAATAGATCTGAAAGACGCGTATTTTCAAATACAGATAGCGTCACGTCACAGGCGATATTTGAGATTCGCCATCGAGGGCCAGGCATATCAGTACACAGTCCTGCCGTTCGGCTTGTCCCTGGCACCCCGTACATTTACGAAGTGCATGGATGCGGCGCTCGCACCCCTCAGAATGAGAGGCATGCGAGTGCTAAACTATTTGGACGATTGGCTGATTCTAGCGCAATCTCGCGCAGTGCTCATAGAACACACGACCATTTTACTCGATCACCTCGAGGATTTGGGTCTGAGTGTCAATTGGGCGAAGAGCTCCCTGTCACCCAGTCAGAAAATATCTTTCCTGGGCACAGAACTGGACTCACTATCCATGATAGCGCGACTATCACAACAGCGCGCGGTAGACATTCGACGCACAGCGAACTCTTTTCGCTGCGGCGCGTCTGTCCCGCTCAAGAGATTTCAGAAGATGCTAGGTCTCATGGCCTCAGCATCGTCAGTGCTCCAGCTGGGCCTGCTCCGCATGCGCCCGCTGCAGTTTTGGCTGAAAGCGCGAGTCCCACGCGAAGCGTGGGCACCCGGTTTGCTTCGCCTCAGGGTCAATCAGAAGTGCGTCACAGCTCTGAAACCCTGGAAAGCGAACGACTGGTACCAATCAGGTGTAAGCCTGGGGACTTCCTCGAGGGTAAAAGTGGTGTCCGCGGACGCGTCCACCTCGGGATGGGGAGCGCTGCTCGAGGGCAGACCGTTCTTCGGCCAATGGTCAGAACGGGAGAAGCTCCTGCACATAAACTGCCTCGAAATGCTGGCAGTAGACAACGCGCTGACGCGTTTTTGTCCCCAAATAAAAGGACACCACGTCTTGGTCCGTTCGGACAACATGTCTGTGGTGTCCTACAAAAATTGCCAGGGCGGCATCAGATCCGAGAAACTGTACAGGCTGGCAGAACGCCTCCTGGTATGGGCTCAGTGCAACCTGCGCTCGCTCAGAGCAGCGCACGTGCCAGGGATCTTGAATATAGGACCGGACAGACTGTCCAGGAACAATGTTCCGGCAGGCGAGTGGTCTCTACACCCACAGACAGTCCATCTGCTGTGGAAGAAATTTGGCAGAGCGGAAGTGGACCTGTTTGCGTCTCAAGAAAACGCTCACTGTCAAGAATTTTTCTCCAAGAGCAGGAGCGCGCTGGCCCATGTGTGGCCCCGCCGCCCGCTCTATGCTTTTCCCCCCGTCTCTCTCCTGCCTCAGGTAATAGAACGGATCAGGGAAGAAGGATGCTCAGTACTGCTGGTAGCACCGTTCTGGAAAAACCAACCTTGGTTCCCAGTCGTGATGCAGTTAGCAAGTACTGCCCCGTGGCCAGTACCAATGAGGAGAGATCTCCTCTCACAGGCCCGCGGCTCGATCTGGCATCCTCACCCGGAACTATGGTCCCTTCATGTCTGGGCCATCAACGGGTACATGTTGGACTCCCTAAAGGAGTATTAAACACGATCACGCAGGCTAGAGCTCCGTCTACAAGACGACTCTATTCTTCGAAATGGTCGGTGTTTTCGGGCTGGTGCACAGCCCGTGGTGTGTCACCCACAAACTGTGGTGTGACGGAGGTGTTTTCCTTCCTACAAGAGCTGTTGGATGGGGGCAGGGCCCCCTCCACGCTCAAAGTTTATGTGGCGGCTATAGCAGCGTTCTCAGAAACAACGCTTGGTCAGTCAATAGGAAGGAACGATTTAGTCATCCGCCTCCTTAGAGGGGCTAAGAGACTGAATCCTCCCAGACCTCCCTCAGTCCCCGTATGGGACCTTTCTACGGTTCTGGAAGCCATGAAAGGTGCGCCATTTGAGCCTTTACAGTCAATCGATTTGAAACACCTGTCTTTCAAGACGGTGTTTTTGCTGGCTCTCGCTTCAGTGAAGCGCATAGGGGATCTGCACGCGCTCTCTGTGAGCGCGGCGTGCATGGAGTTTGGGCCCAATGACTCAAAAGTTATACTCAAACCTAAGCACGGTTATGTTCCAAAATCCCTCAACACACCGTTTAGGGCGCAGGTTATCTCCCTGTCAGCCCTACCGGTCCCTGATGAGGAAAAAGACGCGAGCCTCCTTTGCCCAGTCAGGGCATTACGAGCTTATGTGTCTCGCTCGTCTGTTTTCAGACAGACGGAGCAGCTTTTTGTTTCGTTTAGCGGACGTTCTAAGGGACTAGCCGCGTCGAAACAGAGCCTATCCAGATGGATAGTTGATGCTATAGCGCTGGCATACGCCTCCAAGGGCATGCAGTGCCCATTGGGTGTCAGAGCGCACTCCACGAGAGGCATGGCCTCTTCGTGGGCCTGGTCAAGTGGGATTGCCTTGCAAGATATTTGTATGGCAGCAGGCTGGGCCTCCCCGTCTACATTTATAAGGTTTTATAACCTAGAGGTTCCCGCCCTGCAGGCCAGGCTGCTGTCGGTCTAAATTTACCAGTATTATCTGACCTGATGCGATCAGCTCAGAATGCTGCGTCTGCTGAGCACAGCTCAATGTTCGACAGTATAAAGCTGGGCAAACTGTGTAAGACCCACATTTCCCCATCAGTTCAGGCCGTACCCCGCCCTGTCTGTATGATGAAATTTGCGTCCCATCGACGCTGCTATATGTGGAAGAGTGAGGCTGCACCCCTCCCTCTTCCCGGACTCCCTGTGAGTTCCCTGAGTGATTGTGCACTATATGTACCCCGGGCTTTCGCCCTTGGGTCTTTGGTGTCAGATCTCAGCATGCACGGCGTTTTACATTGGGTCCCCTAGCGTAAGATATCTTACGCAGTACGAGAGACCTCTCGTAAGAGAACGTACTCGGTTACTAACGTAACCTCGGTTCTCTCTAGAAGAGGGAACGAGTACTGCGTATCTTGCCGTGCATGCACACGCTCTGGTTGCTTCGATGATGAAAAACCAGATAATAGCTGCCTGCGAGCGATATTTATAGGCCTAGACCACGCCCATTTCGGCGGGACGTGACGCAGCGGGCGCGAAGTGCCCTGATTGGGTCTGACGTCACGCCAGGCCTCGCTCGATAGGCTGCTGCAGTTGCCGCAGAGCAGCCAATAGGCGCGCGAGCTGTCTCGCCTATGTCTGCATTGCTGCTGCAACGCGTTTTGCATTATTACAAAATTAAGGATAATTTTTGGCTTCAATATCTCGCGGAAAAGGATTTTCCCCTAGCGTAAGATATCTTACGCAGTACTCGTTCCCTCTTCTAGAGAGAACCGAGGTTACGTTAGTAACCGAGTACGTTATCCATAATAACTGGGTGTACTTTATCATATTTTTTAAAGAACTAAGCGGATTGCAAGTTCCTTTCACTTTCACCTTGCATTGCTGCAAATACAGCGCACATCTCCCAAGCCCCGCCCCCTCATAAATAATCAACGTCGGAATTTACCCAATCAGAAAACAATAAAATAAAGATAAGCAGGTATTTCAGTGCAAGCAAGTTAGGGTGTATAAACGCATGTGAATGTTAGTAGCTTAAAACCAAACTTATTAACCCCTTGCGGTCTGTATTTCTATATGCATATAAAATCCCATCTGGGCTACACTGTATTTTCAGAAAGTTTTGAAATATATCCTCTCCTCAAATGTGTCACTAATAAATAATTCTCGTGAGCATAATAAGCCTCGAGTGAGTTCACGTAGTGTAATAGCGCAGCGCTTCTGTGTTGTACGTCACACGTAGGCTCACTATTGGCCGACGCTGGTCATGTGTGTGATGCGTGTGACGTACAACACAGATGCGCTACGCTATTACACTACGTGAACTCACTCGAGGCCCAGAGAGAAGGAAATGAATAGTGGAATAAAGTCGTTATTTTTGTTTACTTTTTGCGCACAAAAAGTATTCTCGTCGCTTGATAAACTTAAGATTGAGCCACTGTAGTCACATGGACTACTTTGATGATGTCTTTATTACCTTTCTGGACATGGACAGTATACCGTACATACATTTTCAATGGAGGGACAGAAAGCTCTCGGACAGTCGGACTAAATCTAAAATATCTTAAACTGTGTTCCGAAGATGAACGAAGGTCTTACGGGCTTGGAACGACATGAGGGTGAGTCATTAATGACATAATTTTCATTTTTGGGTGAACTAACCCTTTAACCCCCTGGGGTCGGCTGTCGCGCCGGCGCGATAGGCTCGTTTTTTTCCTTATCAGTGAAAAAAATAAATAAAAAAAATATATAAATTTTTATCTTATATGCTTGTGTTATACATCAATCGATCCTGTTAAGTGTGTATTATTTTTGTGTATACTCACAATAAAAACAAAGTGTTGTGCTTTTTGCCAAATAAAGAAAAATAAACATGATGCGAGTTCTGCCTTCTCTCTGTCAGTGAAGTCCATTCTGAAACGCGTCCGAAAATGAACCATAACTCAGCGAATACTAAGTCAAACAGGCATACAGACACACAGGCATTAAGCTTGAATTCTCTTCTTTTAAATGAAGTAATGTATATAAAAAACAAATATTCTCAGCTTGTGAAATCTGAATTAAAAGAGAGCGATTCCAGTCGAGCTAATTAGAGCTCATTCAGATGTAATGTGACCCCGCCCCGGAGAGCGCGCGCTATTCAAACGCAAATGACTGAGGCAATCCTGCAAACTGTGAACGCCCACATCAGCTCGAGAAAACACATCAGATCATTGTACTTGTTTACACAGTCTCGCAGCGCTGTGAGGAATAATACTATAATGGAAAATTTACCTCAGAAGTACAAGGAGCAACAGATCCGAGGCTATGGAATAATGTAGTAAGTTTTTTTTTCATTCTCAAGTGCGTCGCGTTTCTGTGCATGAATGAATGAATGAACCGCAGAGATGCGCGCTGTTTACCACAACTCGCAAAAGACGGTTTAAATTTGAATCGTTTCTGTCTGTGAATGTTTCGCTTTTAGCAAACTGTATTGCTATAGGCTACTGAGTAAAAATCGAGTGAAATATGTTGAAATAAAATGTATTTGTATAAGCAACGTATTAAACTGCAAATTAACATTTATATTTCTTATAATAAAAATGAAAGACCTATGTTACAGACATATGAAAGACAACATTTCGTTGATTAGTTTTGGATAGATTATACATTTTTACTGTAAAATATCTGCCACCTCAAATAAGCTTTTGTTTGCCAATATTTGCTCATGTTAAATATAGTATGTTTTGTCAAAAATAAAGTAATCAAATAATCAATCAAATCCTTAACTTTGAAATATGTATGATAAAATGTATACTTTAGTTTTTACAAAGAAAGATTACACTTGAATTGTTGTTGTAATTGTAACCTTTTTAATAAAAAATATATATTTACAAGGTAGATGTAAACAAACTATTAAAAGGTAAATATAAGCCTTTTCTTTAAATAATTTTTATTGTGTTTTATTAGTGACAAATTTGGGGAGAGGATAAATATTCCAAAACTGAAAATACAGTATGAGAATTAACTGCACAATTACTAGACATGTTTTCCTTGGATATTATAGGCCAAATTGCAAGCACAATATGTGGAAAAATAAAAAAGAATTGAGATGCTTCCAACTGTTGCTCTTGCATTCTTGTGGCTCAGTGACTCACCTGAATGAATGGCTATGTAAGTATGCAGGCCCCATTGTCTCCTAAGGTGTGAACCACTAAATATGCATGATCATTGACGCCCACTCCGCATATTGCCTTTCCAAACAGAAAGTGCTTTGCAAAATTCAAATCAATGTATTGTGTTATGTGATGTCACGTTTTGGGTTTGTTCTTGTCATGTTTCTGCGTCATGTCTTGTTTCCATGTCTGTCATGTGATTCCCTGTTTGTCATGTGATCCTGCCATGTCTTGTCATTGGTTTATTGTCTGATCATTGTTCACAGGTGTCCCTTGTTTTGTCATTAGTCTGTGTATTTAAGCCCTCATGTTTGCCATGTGTCTTGGTCAAGTATTGTTTCCTGTAGTCTGCTGTTGTGCCATGTTCATGCTTTGGTTTTTGTTTTCATGCCACGCCATGTTTTTGTTTCATGTTTTGTTTTTGTTATAATAAACTGCACTTGGGTTCTCATCTTTCAACTTGCCTCCAGTGGACCTTTATTACATGTGAATGATAAGGCAGAAATGATAAGGCAGAAATGATAAGGCAGAAAAAACACTAGGTAATGACATCCATTAGACAAAAGTCTTATTGGCACATATTTAGAATGTGTTTTATGGCCTTATTTCAGAAACTTTAGTTTTTAGTTTTTTCAATAACCATGCATAAACATTATTCTCTCAAAAATGCAGACATGTACATTCTTGTTGCTCACATATTATGGTAGCCCTGTTTGTGCTAAATATAAATAATAAATTCCCCCTAAAAGAGACAAGAGAGCAGGAAAGGATTCAGTCGCCAGTGCGACAATCAGATAAGCAGAGGCCATAGGAAAGACCTACAGCCCTTAAAACAGACTTTCCTGCAATAATTTATAGACGAACTGATCTATAAATGAACATGCATCCCAGGACATTGTGCGTGATAATTTTATGTCTTGTAAACTGTCTCTTGCATTTATATTTATTTTATAATAATAATAATTTGTTACATTTATATAGCGCTTTTCTGGGTATTCAAAGCGCTTTACATATGGAGGGGGAAAATCTCCTCAACCACCACCAATGTGCAGCATCCACCTGGATGATGCGACGGCAGATAACGCCCACCACACACCAGCTTACTGGTGGAGAGGAGACAGAGTGATGAAGCCAATTAGTATATATGAGGATGATTAGGAGGCCATGATGGACAGAGGCCAGTGGGCAAGTTTACCCAGGATGCCGGGGTTACACCCCTACTCTTTTTCCGAAGGACATCCTGGGATTTTTGATGACCACAGAGAGTCAGGATCTCTGTTTAACATCTCATCCGAAGGACGATGCTTTGACAGTATAGTGTCCCAGTCCCTATACTGGGGCGTTAGGACCCACACAGACAACAGAGTGAGCACCCCCTACTGGCCTCACTTACACCTCTTCCAGCAGCAACCTAGTTTTCTCAGGAGGTCTCCCATCCAGATACTAACCAGGCTCAACCCTGCTTAGCTTCAGTGGGCAACCAGTCCTGGGCTACAGGGTGATATGGCTGCTGGCTAAATTTATGCATGCTTTATGAGAGAACTACTAGTTAACCCCCTGAGGTCGGCAATCACGCCGGCGTGATCTGCTCGCTTTTTTCCTTATCGGTGCAAAAGAGACTCAAAATACTCTGTTGATTTTGATCTTACATACTTGTGTTATACATCAAGCGATCCTGTTAAGTGTGTATTTTTTTTGTGTATACTCACAATAAAAACAAACTGTTGTGCTTTTTGCCAAATAAAGAAAAATAAACATGATGCGAGTTCTGCCTTCTCTCTGTCAGTGAAGTCCATTCTGAAACGCGTCAGAAAATGAACTGTAACTCAGCGAATACTCAGTCAAACAGGCATACAGACACACAGGCATGAAGCTTGAATTCTCTTCTTTTAAATGAAGTATTTTTATTTTATTTACTTTTCCTCATATAAACATTACACTTCAGTCAGATGTACATTAGATACTATATCGGATATCTTCATATCAGAAACATACTCACACGACGTACAAATACATACCTATACCCATACATACAGTCATGTTTGCCGTACATCTACTCATCAGAAATGTAAACTTTTTTTTTTTTTACAAAACAACAAAAAAAAAAAGAGAGAGAAAAAAAAAACTATGTACATGTAGGGAGTAGTCTTTCTGGGCATTCTAAATATTAACTAGAAAATAAAATCAGGTCTTTGGGATGTTGCATATTTGGTCCATTTTTTCCAGCACAAAGCAAATTGTTCCAGATTATGGTTTAAAAATGCTGTTATCTTCTCCAAATTGTAAATGTCCATTGTAATTTCCATCCAGGCGTTTAGGGTAGGGCTCTCGTGTGACAACCATTTTTTGGTAAAGCTCTTTTTTACAGCCACCAGCAATATATTCATTAAATATTTATCTCTTTTTAACCATTCTTGAGGTATATATCCAAAATATAAGGTTTTACTATCAAATGATATTACACGTTTAAAAATATCTTGTAAAGCATTATGTATTTCTGTCCAATAATCCCTAATAACAGAGCAATCCCAAAAAACATGGTAATGGTTTGCATTTTGGTTTCCACATTTTCTCCAGCATACAGAAGCATTGCAACCATGATATGATTTCTGAGAGGGTGTAATAAAATATCTTATCAAATTTTTCCAACCAAACTCCTTCCATTTCTGTGACCTGGAGCATTTCCATTGATACCTCCATATTATTGTCCATTCTTCCTCAGATATATTTATTCCTCCTTCCTTCTCCCATTTTGTTTTAATATAGGAAGTCGAGTGTGTTTTAAGATTTAACAGACATTTATATATGCATGAAATAATTCTACCAAACAAATCTGAGTTGTATGCTTTTCTGAACAATTCTATTATAACTTTCCCTGTCCCAGCCACATTCTTCATCTTCATATTAACAAAATGTCGCATTTGTAAATATCGGTAGAAGTCTTGTGTTTCTAATGAGTATTTCTCTTTGAGTATTTCAAAACTAGTTATTGTGTCACCTTTTATTATATTACATAAAACTGTTAATCCTTTATCCGTCCAGTCCTTAAATCTAGTATCTAATCTATTTGGCGTAAACTCAGAGTCGTATGCACACCATTTAAGAGGCACGATATCCTTCTTTAATTTATATTCTATTATAATAGTTTTCCATACATTAAGAGTGCATTTTACCCATGGGTTATCAATAACATTTATATGACCTTGTAAGTTGCTATCAGCAAGGGTTGCCTGTATAGGGATGGAGGATATTTTCTCCTCTATATTTTTCCATTGAGCGTCATAGGATGGGTTGCACCAACATATCACGGCTCTCATCTGTGCTGCAAAATAATAATCTCTTAAAGAAGGTAATCCCCAACCACCCTTTTCTTTAGCTAGCTGTAACGTTTTAAAACGAACCCTAGGTCTTTTACCCTGCCATATATATCTTGACAGCATCTTTTCCCATTCATTAAATTGATTTCGGTTAATCATTATTGGTAGGGTCTGGAATAGGTATAATAATCTAGGTAAAATATTCATTTTAATAGATTCAATCCTTGAACTGAGACTAAAGAAAGGAATTAAGTTCCATCTTCCTATATCTTCCTTATTTTTTTTACATATAGGTAAATAATTACATTCAAATAGTTTCGCGAGATCCTTTGGCATATTAATGTCGAGATACTTAAAAGATTCAGTTTGCCATACCAAGGGGTATCTGTTTTTAATTTCTTTTGGTACTCTATAGTTATACGAGAGTAACTGTGTTTTACCAACATTAATCTTATATCCTGATAATTGGCCATATGTTTCAAGTGACTGCATCAGTTTTGGTAAGGAATATGTTGGCTGCCCTAAATATATCAGAATATCATCTGCATAACAAGCGAGTTTGTGTTCTGTTCCTTTAATGTTAATTCCCCTTATATCCTCACTCTGTCTCTCACTCTGTATCCTCACTCTGTATTGAGCTAATGGTTCCAAATATAATGCGAAAAGTAATGGTGACCATGCACAACCCTGCCTTGAACCCCTTTCTAGGGTAAAACTATTTGATAAGTATCCATTGATTTTAATCTTAGCTGTGGGTTTATCATATAGAGACTGTATAGTTTTTATAATTGTATCATGTAATCCAAATCTGTGTAAAACTCTGTAGAGAAAAGTCCAATTAACTGAATCAAATGCTTTTTCAGCATCTATGCTTATCACTATTGCTTCCATATAATTTTTTTGTATATGATTCATGATGTGTAGTGTCCTTCGTATATTATCTTGTGTCTGACGTTGTCGTATGAAACCTGTCTGATCATTATGTATCAATTTAGGTAAAAATTCTTCCAATCGTTTGGCCATTATAGAGGTGAATAATCTATAGTCAACGTTAAGAACTGATATTGGTCTAAAGGATCCACATTCTAATTTATCCTTGCCTTCTTTTGGTATGGCTGATATTATCGCCTCCTTCCAGCTAGGTGGTGTTTGTGTTTTTTTCAGAACCCAGTTAAATGTAGGGAGCATAACCGGAATTAATTCATTTTTAAACTCCTTATACCACTCTGCCATGTAACCATCTGATCCCGGTGACTTGCTTAATTTTAGTCTACTAATTGCAGTCTTTAATTCATCTTCAGATATATCAGTGGTCATCCTTCTATTTTGCTCTTCATTTAAAGTGGGTAGCTCTAATGAATTCAGGAAAGTGTCAATTTGAGTTACATTTCTCCCTGGAACTCTTGAGTATAAAGTTTTATAGAAAACCTCGAAAGAATCCTGAATTTCCTTTAGCTTACTTTTTATCACTTTTGTTCTTGGGTCCCTAATTCTATGAATTGTATTTTCTGCAGTTTTCTTCCTCAGTTTCCATGCCAATATTCTCATTGTATTAGATCCCCCTTCATAATATCTCTGTTTTAGAAACATTAGATTCTTCTTTACTTCTTGTGTAGCTAAATTGTTAATCTTGTCCCTATTTTTTTAAATTTCTTCTAGTGTATCATTCGCTAAACTTAATTTGTCTTTTTTCTAGTTCCCTTAAATTATTTTGTAGTTCATCTAATGTTTTATTTCTCATTTTTTTCTTATATGAAGATATTGCTATGATTTTACCTCTTAACCCTTGTGCATCAATTTAAAAAAGTTACTCATAGGTCCAAAGAGGACAAAAATGTCCATGTCAAAAAACTGTCATAAAAAGTTGAAGCTTGGGAGCACAGACTTAACTTTGGTATCATTTTAAAGAATACCCTTGGCAGATTATTGCTGAACTTTTTTTATAAGTAAATCCAAAAAACAGTTATATAGGTTTAAGTTTATGAAAATTATTTTTGAATATTATTTTATATAAAATATGTATTTTATGAAACAAGTTGAACTCTAAAACGGCTAGAAAATCAAAGCCATAAATCTAAATAAGTTGTGTTCCAAATTTGAGGTTGATATCTCAAAAAATGAGCTTTCAGTAAGATTTTGTTTGGGCGCAGTACCAAACTTTCCCCATTGGATGCCAGCAAAACTCCACTGGTGAACACAGTGATTGGCTTTGTTATTTGCAGTTGAGTTTTTCTCTCTCAATACTACAAACACACACATGCACACAAACACTTTTTTTTTTTTATAACACACATACCAACCACACTCTGACATCCATACCAACACACCCACACAATTATCATTGCATAATTTATCCAACTGGCTCTATAATAGCTCAAAATTCATGCAGTTAACATAAAAAAAAAAATAAAAAAAAAAAAACTTACTCATAGGTCCAAAAATGTCCAAGTCAAAACACTTTCATAAAATTGTTATGCTTGGGAGCAAATACTTAAGTTTGGTCTCATTTTAAAGAAGACCATTTGCAGATTGTTGTTGAAGTTAAAAAATTGAAAAAAGTGCAACCAAAAAAATGTTATAGAAGTTTAAGTTTATGAAAAATATTTATGAACATTATAATCAATATTTTATATAAAATATAAATAAGTATTTTGTGTAACTAGTGCAAAAAAAAAATTCAAATGAAATGGGGGTGAAATAGTAAAATTACAATAAAAATAGACACCTGTGCCAATATTCATGCAGTTAACATAAAAAAAAAAAAAAAACTTACACACAGGTCCAAAAGGGACAAAAATGTCCAAGTCACAAAACTCTCATAAAAATGTTATTCTTGGGAGCAAATACTTAAGTTTGGTCTCATTTTAAAGAAGACCCTTTGCAGATTGTTGTTGAAGTGAAAAAATTGAAAAAAGTGCAACCAAAAAAATGTTATAGAAGTTTAAGTTTATGAAAAATATTTATGAACATTATAATCAATATTTTATATAAAATATAAATAAGTATTTTGTGTAACTAGTGCAAAAAAAAAATTTCAAATGAAATGGGGGTGAAATAGTAAAATTACAATAAAAATAGACACCTGTGCCAATATTCATGCAGTTAACATAAAAAAAAAAAAAAAAAACTTACACATAGGTCCAAAAGGGACAAAAATGTCCAAGTCACAAAACTCTCATAAAAATGTTATTCTTGGGAGCAAATACTTAAGTTTGGTCTCATTTTAAAGAAGACCCTTGGCAGATTGTTGTTGAAGTGAAAAAATTGAAAAAAGTGCAACCAAATTTTTTTTATAGAAGTTTAAGTTTATGAAAAATATTTATGAACATTATAATCAATATTTTATATAAAATATATATTTTATGAAACATTTGGAACTCTAAAACTGATTCAAAGCCATAAATCTAAACAGGTTGTGTTCCGAATTTGAGGATGATATCTCAAAAAATGAGCTTTCAGTAAGATTTTGTTTGGGCGCAGTACCAGACTTTCCCCATTGGATGCCAGCAAAACTCCACTGGTGAACACAGTGATTGGATTTTCGATTTGCAGTTGAGTTTTTCTCTCTCAAATATTACAAGCACACAAACACACTTTTTATTTTATTACACATATACAAACCACACTTAGACATCCATACCAACAAACCCACACAATTATCGTTGCATAATTTATGCAATTGGCTCTATAATATGCCGAAGCAGAAAACAGGAATAAAGTATTTGCTTTATAGGCCTAACCTGAAAAAATGGCACCATCTGATAAAAAATTGTAAAAATGTCAATTTTGAAGCCTTGCCAACAGAATGAAAGCCTATTAAAAAAGATTGCATCATTTTATAGTTAAACGGCACAGGGATTAAAAAATGCAGTTTTAATGGGTTTCAATGGGGCCATTTTTGTCCAAAAGGCGCTGAGAGGAAGTATTTTGTGTAACTAGTGCAAAATAGATTTTTTAAAGGGACACTGTGGAGAAATTGTGTTTTTGTCAAACAGCGACCCCTAGAGTCGCTGTGGAATACTTGCACTGTCGTAAATACCCCTCCACCCCTCGAGTGTTTGTTGTCTGTTAACAGCTCTGATAATCAAAAGCTAGCTATAGACATATGTGGAAATGATTGGACTGGTCTAATTATCAGCAATGGATGAATGAACAGCATGTAAAAAAATGACATACTACAAGCAAGCGCAACAACATAGGCTACAACATAGAATGCTATAGAATTCACTTCTCGCGCTATATGCAGGTTTAATGGAGTGCACGTCACCGAAAGCAACAGATAAGAGCTGCATTTTATTGATCATCAGCTAAAATTTCAAAATCAAAGACCGCAATAAGAGAGAGCAGCAACAGCCCTGGTAAGATCATTTAGTTTCTTTACTTTTAATGATGATGATGATTGTGTGTTAAGCATCTGCGACTTACTTTCACTTTGATTTGCGATAGTTTGCACGTTGGCTTGATGAATTGATGCTCAGCTTCTCATCTGCGGTGATGCGTGTTCCAGCGCGTCGTCATATCTGGCAATAACATATAGCCTATAACACGCTCTCACACGTTTTTTTTATTATTTATTTTTTAGCATTTTTGGGAGGAGTACAATTTACATATGTGGTTTCAACAACCAGATGCATTTACACTTGTTCAGTTTCGTCTGGAATGCGTCTCAGACCTCCTCCTGAAGTGGTTTGAGCGATCGGATTCAAATCCGTCTTGAATGCGTTTCGGAGGGCATTTACACCTGTTTTTTTCACGATCGGATAGCTATCCGATCTGAGAAAACGCATGAAGTGGCCAGGTCTAAACACAACAGCCCCCATGACAAAAACATACGCACGAAAGCCGAAAACAAACGCTGGTTGGCATCTCACGTCCATAGACAGTATATAAACGCTCACGTCCGAATTTGAGGAAGTGGTGGGGGAAGTGACGTATGCCGTAAAGCAGTCGAATTTTGTAGTTCTTTTTGTGCTCGGGTTACTACCCGAACCCCGAAGTTACATAGTGCCAGTAAAAGCGATACAGACCCCGTCAGGCTATGGCAGACGTGTCATTCAACCTATTGTAAGTCGATGTACCATCACAAGGGTCTTGGAAATATATTATGAAGGTTGAAAAGTTACACGGTGTGGCTTTAAAGGAAATGGTGATGAAATAGTAAAATTCCAATAAAAATACATACCCGTGCCAAATTTTATGCAGTTAGCAGCATTAACACAGGCAAAGTGATTAAAAAAAAAAAAACTGAAAAGGACAAAAATGTCCTTAAGGATGCACAAGGGTTAAGACAGCCTTCAAAGTATCCCATAGGATAGGAGGTGAAACCTCACCATTGTCATTAAATTCTAGATAGAGATTAATTTCTTTTTTAATTTGTTCCTTAAAACCAGGGTCATTAAATAGACTTGAGTTTAATTTCCATGTATTGTTTTTTGGTTGTATGTCAAAATCAATGGATAAATCTATTGGTGCATGGTCACTTATATCTATTGTCCCGATTCCACAAGAATGTATCTTGTTTTTATCTTTTCCAAATGTTATAAAATAGTCTATTCTGGTATATAGAGAGTGGGGGGCAGAGTAATGAGTATAGTCTCTTCTGTTAGGAAAGAAATCTCTCCATATATCAATTAGACCAACATCTTCAAAAAGTGCATTAACTTTCTTATGTATAGACCTCTTGTCATAGTTGTTTCCACTAGAGGAGTCTAATTTTGGTTTTAAATGTATATTTAAATCTCCGCCACAATAGACTAGACGGATTTTAGAAAAATGGCCTTCTATAAGAAGTGAGGAGCATTTATGGGTACAAGTCGGGAACCGGCCTATCTTACATATTTCAAGGGTGCTGAGTCCAAAAAAACTGGTTCCCAAGCAAAATTTTGAGTTTTTTACCTTCTAATTTGCATATCAAAATGGCCGCCAAATTGCCTATCTTGCTCAGTCGTTGGACCATTTTCCCCTAGTTTTTTTGTAAGTAGGCAATCAAGATGAGGAAATTAAGTTTCTAGATCGATAGTCAAGGGTCAGAGCAAAGATATAATGGAGGCTCACTGCCTTTTTTATGTATATATATATATGCAAAATACCAACTTTTAAGGTGAAATTAAGCATTATTTGTGTAATTTTTTTAAGGCCGACATACATATTCAATCAATATCACTCTTAAATGTTCCCAGTGTATATATGATATGTGATGTATTCCATATTACATAATAACTAAGAAAAACATCATTGCAAGTTTTTTTATGCAAATTAAGGCGAGACACTACAGGTGAATAGGGTAATATTTTTAACTAGCAGATATCACCATGAAACTTTCACAGTTGATTACCTACATTAAGATGAGAAACAAAATGTATTACAAGTTTTCTGTAATGTAATGTTTAAATATGCAAATTAGGCAATATCTAATCAAATATGCACTAATTTGCATAGATTTAAAACAACGAAATCTGAGTATTGGATAAAGCCAGGTTAAAAATTATTTTTTCATTGTGTTCACATATTAGATGGGAAAAAAATTACAGAGGGATTTATGGATATCTACTTTTGTTATCCTGTAAATCAGAAAATACTGTCAATAGCCTTAAAAAAATGATTTTCGCCATGTTTTTTGGAATTAAATTTTATATAAATCAGGCTAGGAATAATATATTTACAAATCCCTCTGTAAATGTCTTCATAATATAACATAATATAGCTATAACTAGGTACAAGTACAAAAGTTTGGTGTATAGGTGCTACTGAAATGGAGCGTCATCCATGTGGTTTCCTTAGTCTGCTTCCGAAGCATTCACCGGCCCCAAGCAGGAGGACGGCACCGCCCGTTCCTCGAGGGAGCTGTCTCCCTGCTCAAGGCAAAGCAGCTTGACAGCAGGGAAGTCCACGATGAACCAAAAAAAAATTAAACAAAAACACAAACAAGACGGAAAACAAAAACACCAAAGAATCAACGACGAAAGTTAGGCTTTAATGCTCCAACAGAGTAATCCAAAGAGGTACATCCAAACACAACTACACATAGACGAGACCCAACACGAAACACAAACTGATCTGAACTTAAGTAGTTAGAGGATAATGAGACATGAACACCTGAACACAACACACACCTGAACTGAGTAATGAATCAAATTAACAACCATGAAGACAAGCTAACCAAGGTGAAAACACAAACAGAGTCCATGTGGAGAAAACTAAAAATAAACAAAACCAGATAACCCTGAAAGGAATACAGCTTTCATGTATTATGTGCTCTATTTATTGCTTTTTATGGCAAATTTATAAGTAAAAATAATAAAATTATATCATTGTGTTAATTCTTTTTTGTAGTTTTTGTATTATTATTCTATTAAAATGAATGAACTATCTATTAAATATGACATGAATATGAGAAGTTATTTATTTTCATTATACCATATAAAGTTATTATCGTCATTATTTTTTAAGGTGTAAAATAGTTATTTCTACTCTCTGGCACACACAAATTCCGTCATCTTAAGCCACTCACTCAATTTCATTTCTCTTTTCTCCATAAAGTACATGTGCCATTCACTATAATGAACAAGTGAACTTGTGACCGATTTCAGATGCATCTCAGACGAAACTGCAAAGTAAATGACAAATTATGACCCACAGACAAAACTTCATAATAAAAGTCAGACAAAAACAATAGCTGAAAACCAAAAAGAGCAGAATTAGACTGTGGACCGACTAGACGTTAAAATGTAAGATATTTTTATGGGCTAGCCCCACTCTCATGGAACCAATGAATACTGCTATTTGATAGAAGACTATAGTGGGCCACACATGGTTGCTGCTACTACATACAATGTGGGAGAAAGGGTTTGAGGTTAGAGAAAATATTTTTTGACACATTGTCCCAAATGTCCAAGGCTTCTGAGAGGGGGGGCGTAAAACGTCTCGGTTACATATGTAACCCTTGTTCCCTGAGTAGGGAACGGAGACGTTACATCATGACGACGAATGGGGTTTCGCTTAGAAAGCCTCTCATCTTCGAGAAATAAAACGAGCCAATGGCAAAGAAATGCCATGGGTCTGCGGAATTTGCATTGCGTAACTCCGCCTTACCTCATATAAGGAAGTATGCTGGCACCATGCAGATATGTTTCTTCGCCGAGGAGCGGCAACGTACACTTTCAGGGTGGAGGGAGACTGCCTTCGGTCCAACCCTTCTTGCAGGAAGGAAAGCACGACACTGATCGAGCATTTTCTGGGGTCTTCTCTGCGAGAAGAGCACCAGGTGACGAAGAGGTTCCACTTCAACGCGTAGGCATGTCTCGTGGACGATGCTCTAGCGGAAGTGATGGTGGCCACTACCGCTGGTGGTTGGGTACTCAAACCTGCCTCATCCCGTCCAGGAGCCACACGTGGAGGTTCCAAAGATCGGGATGAGGGTACCATAGGGTGCACCGTCCCTGAGAAAGCAGGGTCGTTCCTCAGAGGGATTGGCCAGGGAGGTGCTGTCGCGAGGAGGACTAGTTTGGAGAACCAGGTCCGGTTGTGTCAATGAGGGGCAACCAAAATGACCTTCTTCCTGTCCTCCCTGAGCTTGCACAGGGTCTGTGCAAGAAGGCTCACTGGGGGAAATGCATACTTGCAAAGGCCCCGCGGCCAGCTGTGCGCCAGTGTGTCCGTGCCGAGCGTGCCCTCGGTCAGGGAGTAAAACATGTCGCAATGGAACGAGTTGTGGGAGGCAAACAGGTCTACCTGTGCATCCCCGAACTGATCCCAAATCAGCTGAACTGTCTTTGGATGGAGTCTCCATTCTCCAGGGAGAGGCTGAAGCCATGAGAGCACGTGAGCATCTTGAACGGAAGCCTGTGAAGGGATCGGTTCAAGACGTGCAGGTCCAGGATTGGCCGTAACCCACCGGTTTTCTTCGGTACAATGAAGTAAGGGCTGTAGAACCCGGACTTCATTTCGGCTGGAGGGACAATCTCGACTGCACCTTTCGCCAGTAAGGTAGCGACCTCCGTACGCATGACAGGGGCATTGCCACCCACCATAGTGTAACGGACTCCCTGGAGGCGGGGAGGAGATCGTGCGAACTGAATCGCATAGCCGAGCCTGGTGGTTCTCTCAACCCAGCGGGACAGGTTGGGAAGCTCTAGCCAGGCTCCCAAGAACTGAACCAGCGGGGTCATGGGAACCACAGACGTACCCTCGGTAGGGCAGCGAAGTGGAATGAACGGTCCGGACGTGGGCGGCGTAGCAACCCGGTGTGGGGGCACGGTCATTGCCGCATCCTGACAGAGGAGGCCAGGGAAGGACCAGTGTTCCACGGGGGGCCTGCTCTGACAGAGGTCTGGCGACAGAGGGGGACAAGAGTGGCGAGGCAGAGCGTCGCACACTGCCATCCATGGCCTCTTGGGGCTCGGAGGAAGGGGCATCAGTTCTTAGAAAAAAGATTCTCCCCCCGCCCTCCACCGGGGGAAGGAGTGGTCCTGTTACCAGCTCCTGAGAAGAACTGAGCCCTAACTCCAAGCTGCCCATCTCAGGAGTGCTGCTTAGCCTGGCGTTTTGGCCGGCTAAGGGGTGGAGACGGGCGGTGCCGTCCTCCTGCTTGGGGCCGGTGAAGGCTTCGGAAGCAGACTAAGGAAACCACATGGATGATGCTCCACTTCAGTAGCACCTATACACCAAACTTTCCAGTCTTGTACCTAGTTATATTATGAAGACATTTACAGAGGGATTTGTAAATATATTAATCCTAGCCTGATTTATATAACATTTTATTCCAAAAAACATGGCGAAAATCATTTTTTTAAGGCTATTGACAGTATTTTCTGATTTACAGGATAACAAAAGTAGATATCCATAAATCCCTCTGTAATTTTTTTTTCCCATCTAATATGTGAACACAATGAAAAAATCTTTTTTTAACCTGGCTTTATCCAATACTCAGATTTCGTTGTTTTAAATCTATGCAAATTAGTGCACATTTGATTAGATATTGCCTAATTTGCATATTTAAACATTAAATTACAGAAAACTTGTAATATATTTTTTTTCTCATCTTAATGTAGGTAATCAACTGTGAAAGTTTCATGGTGATATCTGCTAGTTAAAAATGTTACCCTATTCACCCATTCATCCTATATACCCCATTCAGTGTCTCGCCTTCATTTGCATAAAAAATGAAATCTCAGACAACTTGCAATGGTGTTTTTCTTAGTTATTATGTAATATGGAATACATCACATATCATATATACACTGGGAACATTTAAGAGTGATATTGATTGAATATGTATGTCGGCCTTAAAAAATGACACAAATAATGCTTAATTTCACCTTAAAAGTTGGTATTTTGCATAAATATATACATAAAAAAGGCAGTGAGCCTCCATTATATCTTTGCTCTGACCCTTGACTATCGATCTAGAAACTTAATTTCCTCATCTTGATTGCCTACTTACAAAAAAACTAGGGGAAAATGGTCCAACGACTGAGCAAGATAGGCAATTTGGCGGCCATTTTGATATGCAAATTAGAAGGTCAAAAACTCAAAATTTCGCTTGGGAACCAGTTTTTTTGGATTCAGCACCCTTGAAATATGTAAAGTAGGCCGGTTCCCGACTTGTACCCATAAATGCTCCTCACTTTCACTTTTTGGGTACATCCCATCTAGACTACAAATCAGAAAACCTTTTGTTTCCATTGTCATGATATTAGTAATTCTCTGGAAGAAACTAATATCACTTCCTGGGGGCGCATATATATTTAATAGAGAAACTAGATTCTCATATATTTTACCCTTTACTAGGATATATCTGCCCTCCTTGTCTCCCAATTCAGATATTTTTTCAAAATTGAGTTTGTTTGAAATAAGAATAGCGACTCCCCTTCTATGTCCTGATTTATATGAAGAGAAAAACACATCAGAGAAGCCCATTCTCCTCAGTTTTTCATGCTCTTTATCATTCAGATGTGTTTCCTGTAAATACACTATATGGGCTTGTTCTTTCTTCATTTTAGATAAAATCTTACTGCGTTTAACTGGATTTAACATCCCGTTGACATTAAAGGAAATTATTTTAACTTTGTCCCTAACCATATTTATCTAAAGGTAATGTATTAACCAACTCAGCTAAACAGAACTTAATTAATCTACTCCCTGAATAAACAAGAACAAAAAAACATACATAACAGAAGAAAAAGAAACAATGGTATGATTCCAAGGTTGGGGTCTCTAATAGATGACCCTGAACTGAGCTAGATGGAACTTCTAGCTCTGGGGGAAAATCTCTCTCCCATGTGGGTTGAGGGCCCCCATTGCAGCATTCACAAAAATAAATGGAAAGTTCAGTGTACATTTCACCCAAAAAAAAGTTGGGGAGAGGGATGTCCACAAAATAAATAATAAATGACTTGAAAAAAAACTAAAACTAGGCAATGGAAAATTTAACATTACCGCATATCTCTCAAAGTGAATATTGCACCATCTTTTTCAGGTTTACGTAGCTCACCAGAAGTTTGAAATTAGTCCAAACTTAAAGCTCTTCTGGAGGGGACAGGGGCCTTCTTCTGAAAACTTGAAGTCTCTCCCTTATATTCTTCTCTCGCTCTTCTTCCACTCCCTGTTGTCTCGGGCCTCTAACCATTTCCCAGACGGTGCGGGATAGCTGCTCCGCTAGGCTCTCCCTCGGCGTGATTACACTGATGGGCAGTCCCCTATCTCTCATGTCCGCGGTTGCCTCCTCTGCCGACTGGTACAATCGCGTCCCGTCATCATAAAACATGCGTAGTTTAGCGGGGAACGGGGTCTGAAAGCAAGGTTGTGGAGGGCTTTGAAGGTGAGTAGTAGTACTTTGTATTTGATCCGGGACGGAACTGGTAGCCAGTGGAGTTGGTGGAGAATGAGGGTGATGTGTGCTGATCGTCTGGTATGGGTGAGGAGCCTGGCTGCCGAGTTTTGAATATATTGTAGCCTTTGAAGGGATTTAGTGGGGAGACCAAGGAAAAGTGAGTTGCAGTAATCTAGACGGGACATAATGAAGGAGTTAACCAAAGTCTGTGCATCACTAACAGAGAGGAAGGGTTGGAGGCGGGCAATGTTACGGAGGTGAAAGAAGGCAGTCTTAGTGAGTGATTTGATATGAGGAGCAAAGCTAAGGGTGGAGTCAAGCTGAATGCCAAGGTTTTTAACAACAGGGGTAGGGTGGACAGGTGAACCATCAATGTTGAGAGTGAGACTGGGAGATTTGGAGAGGATGCTTTTAGGGCCAATCAGCAGAATTTCGGTTTTATCTGTGTTGAGTTTGAGAAAATTGTTTTGCATCCATAATTTTAAGTCAGAGAGGCAGTCAGTAAGGGAGCATGGTGGTGGGTCAGAGGGAGAGGGAGTGGTAAGATAGAGTTGGATGTCATCTGCATAACAATGGAAGTTAAGACCGTGACCGTGTATAATCTGGCCAATAGGGAGGATGTATATGAGAAAGAGGAGGGGCCCAAGTACAGAACCCTGGGGGACACCACGAGTGACAGGGGACTTGGAAGACTGATGTGGACCAAGTGTTACAAACTGCTTTCTGTTGGAGAGGTATGACTGGAACCAATTGAGGGCTGTGCCAGAAACACCAATAGCAGACAGACGGGCGATTAGAACATTGTGGTTGATGGTATCGAAAGCAACACTAAGGTCAAGGAGGATGAGAATGTTAAGTGAACCAGAGTCAGCAGACAGGAGGAGGTCGTTAACTATGCGTAGAAGGGCATAGTTAACGGTTTAAGAGGTTTTTTGAGAATGGGTGTGACTGCAGCAGTCTTGAGGGCAGCAGGCACAACACCAGAGTTGAGGCAGGTGTTTACAATCAATGCAATGGGTTCAGATAAGGATGTGTTGCAGGCTTTAAGTAGAGGGGTGGGGGCAGGGTCAAGCTGACACGATGAAGAGTTGGACTTATTAATAAGTCCAACTCAGTGATAGTGAGGGAGTCTATAGCGGTGAAATGGGAGAGCTGCGGGCCCAGAGAAGGAGGAGAAGAAGAGAGAGAGATAGCATTGGGGTTGAAGCAGTGGTAAATTTGGCTAATTTTGTCATCAAAGAAGTGTAAGAAGGCCTGGCACTGCTCAGGGGTCTTAGGACAGGCAGTTTGAGGAGTTTGTCCAAGGTCCTGAACAGGGTTTTAGGCCTGGACATGGAGGAGGTTATGAGTGATGAGTAATAGTTTGAGCGGGCAGCACTGAGGGCATACCTATATGTCTGAGTATGTTCGGTGTAAAGCATGGAGTGAATTGTAAGGCCAGTTTTCTTATATAGCTGTTCAAGACGGCGGCCAGCGGCCTTAAGTTGCCTGAGCTCAGGGGTGAACCAGGGGCATGTACGGTTTGCTGGTACAAGCCTAGTCCTGACAGGGGCTAAGCTATCAAGCAGGCTGGTCAGGGTGCCATTGTACATAGCAACCAGGTCATCCGCGGACGAGAGCTCGTCAAGGTCAAACAGTGGCGAGGCCTGTATAGAGGCAGCAAACATGCTGTGTGGTCTGTTGACCTGATGTTACGACATGTGATAATTGTTTTCTCTGAGGAGGGAGGAGGAGTGATCATATGAAAACGGCATTCAATGAGCTTATGGTCAGAGACACCAGAGATGGAACCAGAGACAGAGATGTCATTCAGACCAGAAGAGCAGAGCAGATCCAAAGTGTGGCCATGAGTGTGAGTAGGAAAGTCAACATGCTGTGTCAAACTAAAACAGTCCAATACAGAGTTAAACTCAGAGGTGTAAGAACAATTAGTATCCACATGAATGTTAAAATCCCCTAACATAATCACAGCAGAACAAAGAGATGAAATAACAGTGAGAAGTTCATTCAATTCAGACAGAAAATTTACAGATGGTTTTGGGGGGCGGTAGATTAGCAATAGTAAAAGGGGTAGGATAGAAACAACCTTCACAGCAATATATTCAAAGGATGTCACTTCAAATGGCCTAAGTTCTTTAACAGTCAGATCTGAGCGGTACACTACAGTCAACCCGCCCCCTCTCCCTACAGGTCTGGGTTTGGATAAGTAGCAGTTGCCAGGGGGGTTCAGCATGTTTAAATTAATGCAGTCACCGGGTTGTTGCCAGGTCTCTGAGAGACAAAACAAGTCACATTTTTTGTCCACGATGATATCGTTTATTAGGGCCGTTTTGTTTGTGATTGAGCGCGCATTTAGCTGGCCAATGTTAAAGTTCTGACATGATGACGAGGCAGGAGGAGGCAGCCTAGGAGGGCGACAAAGGTTGTCAAAGTTAATTCCCCTGTTCTTTGGCTGGGGTCGTCGACAACGGTCGGGCGTGTAAACAGTTGGGATTTGAGCATCATGTCCATAGAAGAAAGTTGGTTCTCTTTTGAAGTGATGAGCATAACGTGGACGACGAATAATTCCAAGCGAGCAGCAGAGTTTATACAGCGTCGGGTCCAGGGGGGCGTGGCAGCGAAAAAGTTTGAGAGCAGCAGGGGTGTAAACAGGCTCCATTGCCAAGTTACAAAAAACACACAGGCACAGCATAACCCCTGGTTCACACTGGATGCGGAAGCGGCGCGGAACGGAAAATCACGCGCGGTCCGGCGCCTGCCTGTTCACACTAGACGCGTATTCTCCGCGGCGGTCGACAAGCGCTTCTGCTCAGTTGTTGTTTATTCAGAGCTATTTTTTACATCATGGGTAAGTAAATAACCTCATAAAATGAATACACCATGTTTCTGTAACCAAGAAGTTTGTACACTTCTTTTATTAATCCGTTGTCGAGACACACACGCAGCCAGAGAGAGAATATGGTAGACAGTAGTAGTGTAGATATACCGTTGAAATATACATCCTCTCTTCAAATTTATTAAATCTATTTTCCTCTTCCTGTTTTACAGTGCGAGTAGACAGGAGGAGAGCCCTTGCCCTATATCTATTGCTTCGCAGTTGTCGCCGGAGAAGAAGAATGTGGGTCCACCCCATCAACAAAAAAAGAAAAGAATTTGGTGTGTTTCACCATCTTGTGGCGGAATTGTCCCTGGACAGAGATCGCCACGTGAAATACTTCAGGATGTCTGCTGAAAAGATGGATGATCTTCTGTCTTTGATTGGGCCTGATCTAACAAAACAAACCACCAATTACCGGGAATCTATCCAGCCAAAACAACATCTTGCTGTTACACTGAGGTAAGATAACAAATAAATAAGCATTTTAAGCACAATGTATTGTGTGATTTTTTTTTTGTATTTTTTTTTATTTACAACTGCAAAACTACAATCTAAAACCTTAACTATAATACAAAAAACAATATAATTTAACAAAATTAGAACTTCTTAGACAAATGTAAATATATAAATAAAAAATGAAAGTCTTTGAAACAACAAAGATTTATTCAGGTTCTCCCAGTTCTACTAAAAATGGTGAAATGTTGTGGGGGGCGAGAGGTCTTCAAGCTCCTCAAGCATAGACATGCTCCTCTTCACACCCCTTTCTCGAGCTGGAGTTTGCAATGGGGTGTATTGTTGTCTCTGCTGTGAGTGGGACATTGGGGGTTGTGTTTGTTGTTGATATGATGGGGTGGGGGGTGGAAGGTGGCTTTGTTGATAATGGGATGTTGATGTATATGAATAATCTGGTGTTTGTGACTGGGTTGGCTGCTGCCAAGATAATGGGGTTGGTTGGATAGCTTGGGTCAGTTGTTGTTCTTCTTTTTCCAAGTCCGTGAGGTACTGTAAAATATGTATTTGAGCATTTGTTTGTGAGCTACGGCGCAGTCTGTTAAGTCTGGGGACAAGGCTGAGGGCGAAAAAATACATCTCCTCCTCATCTTTGGGGACATGCGGAGGGACCGGTGCTTGTTCGGCTGTGAGGAATTGCAGGAGCCCTTGTTCTGTTGGTCCTTCTATAGTTGACCTTTGCCTTTTCTTTTTTGTTGTTTGTGAAGTATCAGTGGCGGCTCCTGATGACAAGGCCTGAACTCTGGGGTGTGTTTGGGGGTTTGCAAGCTGGGTAGATGTATGTCCTCCATCGGTTTGATGTGGAGAGGAAGATGCAGACCTCAGTGTCGGAGTTCCTGGTGTTGCAGGCCTTGAAAGCAGTCCAGAGGGTCCAGTCTCATCACAGCTTAGATCTGCAGATGTTCCTTCGCTCTGATCACTAGGCCGGAGAGTACTTTTCGAGCTTTAAAAAAAAAGAGAAAAACCTTTTGTTATGATATACAGGCTACAGCCAAAATATTAAAAATTATAATTTGCAACAATGAGTATGAAAGTTCACAAGATCAAATACATTTATCCAAAAAAAATACCTCCACTTAGAAAAACAAATACTAACCTTCGGGGTTGCATATAAGGTATCAAAAAGGACATGATAGTGCTATATTTCCAGTCCCTTGCACTGCCCCCAGCGGACCCACTCGGAGCAGTTTTGTTTTTGTTCTTCACAAATGTGTCCCGTAATTGTTTCCATCTCCTTTTGCATTCTTCCACTGTGACACAGTAACATACATGAATTAATAGGAAACAATGCAATAACTCCTTTTAATATTATCTGTATTATTACACAGTTATGATATTTCTATTGTGATATTTCTTTTTAAATACTAAGTACTGTTTACTGTTGTTCTTGAATCATATACTTTTACATAGGCTAAATTACACACTTTTCCTCCTGGCGTCAGGCTCACATTTTTTTCCTGTTTTTATCCCACAGATATCATTTAAAATTTAGTTACATTTTCTTTATTTCCACAGATTCCTTGGTACAGGGGAAACATTTTCCAGCCTGGCTTTCCAGTACAGGTTAGGGAAAAGTACTGTGTCCACCTCCGTACACATGACCTGCCGGGCAATAGAGAGGCGGATGATGGACACCCAGTTTCCCAGGCCCACAGAGCAGATGTGGAGAGACATCGCCTCTGCATTCTGGATTAAGTGGAATTTTCCGAACTGCCTTGGCGCCATTGACGGGAAACATGTAAACATCAAAGCACCATCAAAAACCGGAAGTCAGTACTTCAATTATAAAAAAAACATTTTCCATCGTTTTATTAGCACTGGTAGATGCAAACTACCGTTTCATCAACATCCAAGTGGGGGACTATGGACGGGCAAGTGATGGAGGTGTGTACAGTGGATCGGACTTGGGAATTTGCATGGAGAACAAAACGTTGCATGTTCCTGCTGACTGTCCTCTACCAGGAGCCGTCCAAAAAGGGCCAGTACCATACACCATGGTGGGAGATGCTGCCTTCCCTTTGAAGAGGTACTTGATGAGGCCATTCCCTGGGCAACGCCTTGATCGGGGGCAAAAGATATTCAACTACAGATTGTCCAGGGCCAGAATGGTGGTGGAATGCGCCTTTGGCATTCTGGCAGTAAGGTGGAGAGTTCTCTATACACGCATCGCAATGGCACCAGAGAATGTGGATGCTGTTGTTATGGCTGTGTGCATCCTGCACAACTACCTCCTTAACGCAGTGGAAAATCAGAGTTTGTTGGAGGAGGCAGAAGAGCAAGGGGAACATCTCCAGGATGCCAGGAACATGGGTGGCAACAGAGGACGCAGGGATGCATATGAATCAAGAGAAAAACTTTCCTCTCTCCAGAGGGCAGTGTGTCCTGGCAGGATAGGATGGTGTGAGTGACATGCTGAACCACAGCTAGAGGGACTTGGATTTGAGGGGAGATAGATATACACATTATTTAAGGCCTTAATTTGCTGTATATTATGCTTGAAATAAATGTGAAGAAAAATCAATTTATTTGTCATTATTTCATGGACTCTGACATCAACCTCTTCTTTAGATAGGAATTTACATGTCTATTTACAGTAAAGTTACAGTCTTCACTGAACTATTTAAGCATTGCTTACATCTTTATCTATGATTTCTTTTTTACATACTTAGAGATAAAGATAAATTTGTGGGTTATTATGAGCCAAATGTGTTAATAGATGACATATTAACATTATGGGAGGAATTTATTGTCAAAACTTTATAGGTACAACCACAATATGCAATACATAAAAATAATACTTCATGTCTCTTCCAAATGAGCTTGCTCTAGTGGAATATGAGGTCTAAATAAAAGTAAAAAGTTTTAAACAATTAAAGCTGTATTTACAATGATACTTGTATTTATCCTATCTGTATGTAAGCTATATTATTTTTTCTTATATAATATTGCTGTAAAACTGCATTTAATGAGTAGTCTTTAAGGAGAATGGGGGATGGTGGAGTTAATGGCTGAGGGACCCTGTCTGGTGGCCCCTGTAGCAGGATTCAATTTGGTCACAGTGTTGAAGATGTAGGCTATTATTTAATCTATAGAGGAAATATATTTCACAATCTATGGACAATTATTTTTGCACAGAACTTGTGGGACACCTTTTGATTCAAACGATAGGCTATACTTACTTGTTGATCCGATTGCTGCTGCTACAGCCTCCCAACATTTGTCCTTTTTGCTGTTGTCCTTGTAGTACATGTGCTGGGGGTCATACAACTCCACTTCAACGATTAATTTGACATCATCCATTTTCACTTCTTATCAACTCCTGCCTGCCTCTCTCTCTCGCTGTTTCCCTGTTTGTTTGTGTGTTTAGTTAATACTCGCGGTATTTTAATTAGAAAATTGCTTATATTTTGACAACTGACCGGATGTCTCGTGTTTCTTGGTGTGACTTCCTGCCGGAATGGACGCGAATCACTGGCGGCTCGCGCAAAAAATAGACCAGACGCCGAAACTGGCGCTCCACGGCGCGGGCCGGCCGCGGCATGCCGCGGCGCTCCGCGTCTGGTGTGAACGACACCATAGGTTAACATGGGCGCCGAAAGGAAGCGGCCTCCGTTCCGCGCCGCTTCGGCGTCGCTTCGGCGTCCGGTGTGAATGGGCCGTAAGGCGAGCTGAGAGGACATTAAAGGGGGGGTGAAACACTCAGTTTCAGTCAATCTCATGTTAATCTTGAGTACCTGTAGAGTAGCATTGCATCCTTCATATCTCCAAAAAGTCTTTAGTTTTATTATATTTATAAAAGAAAGATAGGCTGTACGAGTCTTTCCGGAAAAAAACGAGCGGCTGGAGGCGTGCCGTGTGGGCGGAGCTAAAGCTGTGCTTACGCGCCGATAGCTAACAACACACAGACATTTGAAGCAGTTTTACTCACCGCCTGCGGTTCCAACGCACGACCATGAACCTTTATCGTTGGGACTGCTCCATCCTTAAGCATTAGACGATCTGCAAATCCGGCGTCGAACTGGGCCTTGTTTATAAAACAATCATCGTCGAAATGCAGGGAACAAACAAGAACACTTGCACAACTCCGTTGATGCTCTGGAAAAACAAATCCACTGGTCCCTTAACGCTGGGTTCTTTGGGAATCTGTGCAGGGTTGTCTTGCCCAGGCAACCAAAAACCCACTTCTTTGGTGACACTGACTTCCCTAAAGCCGAGCACAGCGCTTTGATGGGCGTACTGCTTTAGCTCTCTCGCTCTGGTCTACGGGTGCGCGCGCGCCCTTCCGGGAGAAGTGACCTTAGGACCCGTATAAGGAAATTCCGCCCCATCTGACGTCACACATACTCGAAAAAAAACTTTCCGAAACTTGTGACAAACCAGAAGGAGTATTTTTGGCACAGAAATACTCCTTCAAACGTACAATTTAATTTTTGAAACTTTGTCCATGTTTAGCATGGGAATCCAACTCTTTAACAGTGTAAACAACTCAGTATGCATGAAATAGCATTTCACCCCCCCTTTAATCCAGCTGCCAGCGGAAAACATGACATCGACACAGTAAAGTTGTCACAAGCGACTAGGGCTGGGCGATATGGCTTAAAAAAAAAAACTCTTTTTCTATTTAAAAACAAACTACAACCGACAAAGAAATTGCTCAAAACAAATGTACTCTTTATTTTGTTCTGATTTTCGCTTATGCAGTTTAATCTAAATTTCCCCTTTGTGCATAAGTGTAACAGGAAACAAGCCTCAAAACATGCTTGTAAACGAGATGGCAGGCACTGCCATTGTAAACAGTGAAAATGTAGCTTATCAGTTTTCTAATAACTTCAAACTTACAGTGACACAATGCACCTTCAAAATAAATTAAAATATAAATAAAAAATAAAATTGTGTGTCCCTCTTTGAAAACACTTTTGGTTAAATAAATGTAACAAAAATGACAAAATTAGATCTATTACAAAAATACATACTTGTCACAGTGGTATTCATAAAGTGCAAACAAAACTTTAAACAGTTTTCCTGAATCCCTGAAATTGTAAACAAAATGAAACATCTGCATCCATTACTTTAGTTTCAACATTCTTCTTTTATGCATTTTTAGCCAGGAAGACAAGCCTGTCTACTACCTCTGGCTTGAGGCATGCCCGGTTACATGTAACAATGCCCCCTCCCACACTGAAAAGCCTCTCTGATGGGGCACTTGTAGCAGGGACAGACAAGTATTTTTTGGCCAGATTACTGAGCCTTGGGAAGTTTGGTTCATGACGTTTCCACCACTGAAGTGGATCAGTGTCTGGGTCTACCTCAGGGGTCAGTAGGTAAGTTGCCAGCTCTGTCTCTACTTTCACTGCCTCTGATTGGTGAGAAGATGACTCTGGCACATTCTTCTTGAAGAAAGCAGCTAAAGTCATTTTCTTATTGGGCGGAGGCTGTGCTTCTCCTTGGCTCACCTGGACTGCTGGACCAGGCTGCTGTGGTGTACTTTTTTCAGCAGGCAGACTCAGAGACATCAGCTCAGTGACAGCTCTTTTCTTGACTTGTTCCACCTTGTCTGGGTCAATGTAGGTTGTATGGAACCTGGGGTCCATAAGTGAGGACATGTCCAAGAGTTCATTCTTCACAGGGTCGCTGTATTTGTCATCAAGGTACTGCATTATGTTTCTTTTTATTGTTTTAGTGAGTTCGGTGTCTTCCTCCTCTGGCTGTAGGAGATTGGTTTTGAACAAATGCAGCACCGGTTTAATGTAGGAGACACTGACATAAGCCTCCCCGGACAGGGCGTCTGTAAAATCTTGGAGTGGCTTGACAGCTTTATTTACGGACTCTAAAACCTCAATATCTTGCCAAGTGGGCACAAGATGACGGCTTTTCTTGTCTGACCCCAGGACACGGACTATGGCCTTCTCCTGTTCGAGAAATCTCTCTATCATTTTTTGACGTGAACCCCATCTGGTCAGGGACTCAGTTACCAGCTGATGAGTGGGTAGACCAAGCTCAGCCTGTAACACTTCACTCATCTCTCGTCTTTTTTCCAACTATAGGAAAATGTAGCAACCGCCTTTTTACAAACCCCAATGGCACGATCGATTCGTGGTTCCTTCACACCATTCTCTGTACAATAAAGAAAGAAAGAAAACAATTTTTAGTGTCACTATTGGTCAGTGTCAAAACAAATCTTTTTCACATTTCCACATGTTATTAATAGGGCTGGGCGATATTTCACATGACATTGTTAGGCGCATCTCGTCAGTAAAGCCGGTTCCTTGATTAGTAGTAAATCGCCATCACCTGCTTTCAGATGGAGCGGCATCCACTACAAAGAGCCGTAGTTAACTGACAAGCTGAGCCATATCGCATTAATTATCGCAGGCGATACGTCCGTGATATTAATGCGATATGACTCAGCTTGTCAGTTAACTACGGCTCTTTGTAGTGGATGCCGCTCCATCTGAAAGCAGATGATGGCGATTTACTACTAATCAAGGAACCGGCTTTACTGGCAGATGGGCCTAACAATGTCATGCGATATATCGCCCAGCCGCACACTAAGGGCACACACACACACACACATATACCATTATGATCAATCATGCATGTACATTTTGTGGAAATACTGTATGTATTGATTTCATTAAATTGCATTAACTATAACATGCATTAATTGGGCTGTTCATGCATTAAAAAAATCTATTGACAACTATTGGTCAGTGTCAAAACAAGTATTTTTCACATTTCCACATTATTAATGCACACTAAGGGCATACACACACACATAAAATGCACACACACACACACACCATTATGATTAATCATGCATGTACATTTTGTGGAAATATGTATTGATTTCATTAAATTGCATTAATTACAACATGCATTAATTGGGCTGTTGAATGCATAGACATTAGACTCTTACCTATCGCGTTGTGCAGTTTATGTCCAAAGCACTGGAGGTTGGGCCACTCATTGTCTCTCAGAGCTTTTATTATGTTGGTGCCGCTGTCTGTTGTCATACAGACGAGTCGGTCTTCGTCAAGATTCCAGGAGGTCAGAGCATCTTTTAGCCCCTGTGCAATTATTTCACCTTTATGGTCATCGGGAAAGTAAGCTGTCTGAAGGCAGACGCTTCGCAGAGTCCAGTTTTCAATAAAATGCACAGTCAAACTCATATAGGGCTGCATCGTTCGACTCGACCACAGGTCCGTTGTGGCGGAGTAAAACGACACCCCCTCCAGCTCTCTAGCGATCTTTTCACGAGTACTGTTGTACAGGTGAGGCAAGGCAACTTCAGCAAAATATTTCCGGCTTGGTAGCACATACCTGGGGTCGAGAACTTTAATCATGTCAATAAACCCCGGCTTTTCCACAGTGTATATGGGCACCATATCTTTTGCTATATATTTCGCCACTGAATCCGTGATTGCTTTCCACCGGGGCCCTTTCTTGTCATAGGGGATACAATTCGAAAATCTTTCTAAGGGCCCTTTCACACCTACCTTGTTTGGTCCGGACTTTCGGACTTTTCAGTTTGGTCCGAATCAAAATTACAGGTGTGAAACCTCCCCCGGACCACGGTCCGGACCAAACAGACGAAATTTGGTCCGACGAAAAGAGGTGGTCTCGGTCCGGATCAAACTGTTCAAAGGTTTGGTTCGTTTCTAGTGTGAAAGCATTTTCTGTATGGTTCGGACTTTCGGACCATTTACAGGAAGTTCCGGTGGTTCCCGCGTAGCATAAACAACTGAAGAAGAATATTTATGTGCAGATCTGTCAGTCCTGCCCACAGCGTTTCTTCCAGCTGATTCGCGCGCGCGCGCACACACACACGCACACATTTGTCCTGCGTCCTACCGGCGATGATTTGTTTGCACAACGAGGACGTTCATTTGGCGAATTTGAACTAGCGTCGAGTATAGTTGGTGCTGGAGGGAGTAATGCCGTAATAATAACAGCATAGTGGCAACGATAATATGCGTCTGTTCATTCATTCTTGTCAAAGTTACCCGCCGAATTGACAACACGCTGACGTCAGACGCACGTCCGTTTACAAACCAATCAATGTCAATATGCAGCCATGTAGATGATGACGACAGGACGCAAGTACGTCATGAAAAGTTCTTTAGTGCGCTCGCATAATTGCAATGTGAAACCAAACCAAAACTAACCAAATGTATACAATGTATCAAAACATGAACTTTGGTTCGGACCTTGGTGCGGACTTTCAGGTGTGAAAGGGCCCTAAGATTGTAGTTTGTTTTTTTGCGGGTGTGTGTGAACTGCGGTCTTGTTCTTTTCGTTGAGAGGCACACACCTCCCACTCGGCTGCATGCCTCTGTTTAAGATGCTGGAATAAATTTGTTGTGCTGCTACCTTTGGTAGCAACGGCTTTTAAACACACTTTGCAATGTGGCGTTATTTGTTCTGTGTCTGACACTAAAAAAGCAAACCAATTCCAAACAACGGATGAAACAGTGCCTTTCTTTGGAACGAGCTCTGCGCTGTTAACTGCCATGTTGTCTGTGTTCGGCTGTAAGGAAAGCGGGGGGAGGGCGAGCCCACTCTGAACTACGGTAGCCTAAGGGGAGAGCCGGTGGTGGAAGTTAAAGAGAAAACCGATTTTCATTAAAAACAAATCGCCCTTAACGTCAAATTCGAGTTAATCGATAAAATCGATTTATCGCCCAGCCCTACAAGCGACACAGTAACACCACGCTAATGCTACATGTTAGCCAACCAGGCTCACAACACAATCCAGTCCGCAATGTAATCAGCGTAGTTTAGTACGCCAACCACTGAATAGACTGGGGACAACAACGAGGCAAGAGGGTAGAGACACACTCACCACTGCAGTAGTCACTGTGAGGGGAGAGAGGAAGAGAGCTCATGCAGGGGAAGAGCAGGTGTGCCGGGCAGTGGCAAACGGAACTGCCCATATGAAAAAAACCTGCATGGTTCATATACAGCAACCATATATCTTCCTTACTTAAATCGGCCAGAATTACCTTCTGTGTTTCATATAAGGCCAATATATGTCCTATACAAAATCAGACCGATTATGGCCACTTTCATACTAAATAGCACACATACAACTTGTAGGGGATTTTTGCGTTATATATGAATACTGTTAAAAGACTTATATGAGTTTTACATGACAAAAGTATGCAAATGTGTATGGTATTAGTAGAAATATATAAAACTCATATAAAATTCATATATAAATCATTTAAAGTTCTTATATTGAATCATATGCTAGTCAAATTAAAGTCATATAGAATTTATACACATTTTGTGTCATTTGTTTATGTGTTTCATACAGATTTCATGTTTTGATGACCAACATCTGATTCACTTATATGCAGTTGGCACATTTTTAAAGGGATACTTCACTTTAAAATGAAAATTCTGTCATCATATACTCACCCTCATGTTGTTTCAATCCTTTATGAATTTCTTTCTTCTGCTGAACAGAAAGGAAGATATTTAGAAGAATGTCAGTAACCAGACAGTTTCTGGTCTCATTGACTTTTTTTCCTACTATGGAAGTCAATGAGACCAGAAACTGTCTGGTTACTGATATTCTTCTAAATATCTTCCTTTCTGTTCAGCAGAAGAAATTCATACAGGATTGAAACAACATGAGGGTGAATATATGATGACAGAATTTTCATTTTAAAGTGGAGTATCCCTTTAAATTGTACAGTGCAGAAGCCGGTTCGAGGATTACTAGCTGTCAGAATATCACTGACCTTTATGAAGACTGTTAATTTTCCTACAGGATTTGAAAGAGCAGTTATAAAGCAATGACATTGTAAGACCGTGCATTTACATTAATTGTGAACTGTCTGGGCCTGTTGTTTGTGAACAAATCATAACATATTATTGCAAATGAACAAAGCTGAGTCAAATATGTTTCTAGAACAGTGATTAAAATGTTGAAAATTGGCTGGAATATGCTTTTGTATATGAACTCTGGTGGTGATTCACTCAAAAAACTTTTAATATTATTTACTCAATTTTTTTTGGTGAAACATTTTTACACTTAGAATATTGATTAGATTTTTAAGCAGTGAAATAAATTACATACACTGTATTAACTGAGTAAATGTAAGTAAAACTATTTAAATAGATCTGAGTAACTGCATTTGGTACATTAACAAATAAAATTGAGTAGAAATAATTTGGGGAGAACATTTAAAAACAAATATTTATGAGTAATATTAACTGTGTTTATATGCCAGTAATATTAACTTTTTTATTTCCTCTAAACCTTTGTAAAAAATATTCCATACAACCACCAGTATAACTACATGACATTGGCCTTTATTGTCAATGAGTAGCCTACAGCAATACAGCATATTTTATAATCTTTTTAACACGTATACAATATTTAAACTCATGTAAGAAACATTTTCGAAGTAAAAATTAAACATTTAGGCCTAAACATTCAAGTAATTCAAGTGTAATCAACCGGTCTGTTATCCAGTATCCACCGGATCAGCGCTGGTTCCCATGCCGGAGATGGACTCGCCTCTGCGGGGGAGCCTCTAACTTTAGACCGCCGTCCTGCGTCACTCTCAGCCGAAAGATGCTGCGACGCGACTGACTCCATAACCTGCCAATAAACAAATAGTGCACAGTTCTGAGGACATTTTATCATCCAAATTAGTTATATTCATTATCTTTAGGAATATAGTCGTGTGTTTATGCAAGGCGTTACAATCATGCGAAAAGGCAGACGCGAGCCGACACTCGGTGAGTAACATTGCATCTCTGTATGTTCTTTCGCATTAAATAAAATGATTTAAAGCACATTAATGATTATACAGATCAAATAAAACATGCACACACCTGAATTTCACAGAGGAAATGCACCAATTCTGCGCCGCTGAGAAGAGAAGAGGAGAACTCTCTGAAGAGAATTCAAACAGCGCGCGCTCACTCAACCGCTGAGCTGTCGTCACGTCAGAGTGGAGGGGGGAGGGGGGAGGTGCGCGCATTGTTTTAATTGAGTAAACTTAATTTCTTATGCGTGATAAATATTAACTAGATGCGAAAGTTCGTCAAGACAAACTTTAAGTTGGCTTGAGAAAGTTTGGAGCAGAACGTTTTTTGCTTGGCGGTTGCTAGGATGTTATGGGTGGTTGCTATGGTGTTGCTAGGGTATTTTGGGCGGTTGCTAGGGTGTTCTGGGTGGTTGCTAGGTGGTTGCTAGGGTGTCCTGGGTGGTTGCTAAGGTCTTTTGGGTGGTTGCTAGGCAGTTGCTAGGGTTTTCTGGGTGGTTGCTAGGCTGTTTTGGGTGGTTGCTAGGGTATTCTGGGTGGTTGCTAGGCGGTTGCTAGGATATTTCTGATGGTTGCTAGGGTCTTTTGGGTGGTTGCTAGGCGGTTGCTAGGATATTTTGGGTGGTTGCTAGGCGGTTGCTAGGATATTTTAGGTGGTTGCTAGGGTCTTTTGGGTGGTTGCTAGGATGTTTTGGGTGGTTGCTAGGGTCTTTTGGGTGGTTGCTAGGCGGTTGCTAGGGTGTTTTGGGTGGTTGCTAGGACATTTTGGGTGGTTGCTAGGGTCTTTTGGGTGGTTGCTAGGCGGTTGCTAGGGTGTTTTAGGCGGTTGCTAGGGTGTTTTGGGTGGTTGCTAGGGTGTTTTGGGTGGTTGCTAGGATGTTTTGGGTGGTTGCTATGGTCTTTTGGGTGGTTGCTAGGCGGTTGCTAGGGTGTTTTGGGTGGTTGCTAGGGTGTTTTGGGTGGTTGCTAGGATAGTTTGGGTGGTTGCTAGGTGGTTGCTAGGGTGTCCTGTGTGGTTGCTAAGGTCTTTTGGGTGGTTGCTAGGGTATTTTGGGTGGTTGCTAGGGTTTCTGGGTGGTTGCTAGGGTATTTTGGGTGGTTGCTAGGGTGTTCTGGGTGGTTGCTAGGCGGTTGCTAGGGTCTTTTGGGTGGTTGCTAGGCAGTTGCTAGGGTTTCTGGGTGGTTGCTAGGCGGTTGCAGGGATATTTTGGTGGTTGTTAGGGTGTTTTGGGTGGTTGCTAGGCGGTTGCTAGGGTCTTTTGGGTGGTTGCTAGGGTGTTCTGGGGGGTTGCTATGGTATTCAGGGCGGTTGATATGGTGTTACTAGGTGGTTGGTAGTTGTCACAGATGGTTACTATGGAGTTTTTATAGAGTTCTTAGCATGATCTTGGCATGATTTAACACTTAACTAATCGCTATTAGCATGTAGCTATTCACTGCTAGCATGTGTAGCATGTTGGAAGTGCTGTTTGCTAGCATGAGTCAAAAGAGCCAAACCTCATCTCTGTACGATGTTCTGATACAGAGATATAGGTCTTTGTTACGTACGCCGCGCTACGTAATTTTTTGTTTGTGCGTATGTTGTTGCATATGCGTGTCGTGTATGTCTGTGTACTTTATTTGTTTCAGGTGTGAAGCTCGATTGGAGAGTCCGCCTGTCAATCTGCTGACGTAGGATGCTGACGTCGGGGATCGCGGCACCAATCGCATGTCGCCGTGCAGTTTATGAATGGCTCTAACTTCAATGGCGGGAGTCGAGACAGACTCTGGGTTGAGAGAGTTTGCACACTCTGTGAGGACGGTTCTCTTGTCCGAGAGACCAGTCTGAGAGACTGATTATTGTTTGGGGTTTACTGCTTTTATGATCTTGCAGTTAGATCTTTGTTTGTGCTCGAGTGTGCTTTGTGTTGCCCTTGGTAACTTGCGCGAATGTGTTTTGTGTTGCCCTTGGTAACTTACGCTAGTGTGTTTTGTGTTACTCTTGGTAACTTATGTGCTTATGTTTTGTGTTGCCCTTGGTAACTTACGTGCTCGCAGTGCCCGCTAAATGTTTGATTAATTGTCATGAAATCTTCATCTGAGTTCATTGTTCACCATTGTGTAAACTGGCGGGAGAGGTTGTGAGTCAGGTAAGCAGGTCGCGACCTACATTTGCACACGTAGTACGGAGATGTATTAGACACACTAGTGTTAGGAGTGGTGCTAATTATGTATGTTTTTGTTTTAGTTAGTATAGTTTAGTTATAGCGTCTTGTACGCTGAAGATGTTTATTTCTACCTCTTTTGTTGATAGTTAGTTTAATCATTTAAACCTTAGTTAAAGGGGCTTTTTGTTATATTCAGTTTTTGATTTAAGCACCACTCTTTTGCTCTTTCCTCTCCCTCAGTTTGTCTGTACTTTTGATTGTTCTGGTTACGTTGTACAATTTTGTAAACATCCACTACTTTATTACTTTTCATTACTTTATACCTTCATTACTACTTCACGATATTGCAGTTGAGGAATTAAAAATCTTTCAACTCAGTTATGTATTGTTGTCTGTTCCTTTTCAATTGCAATTTCCGGTACTGTATTTGACACACACATGCAATACTTTTGTTACGTCTAATAATATTCCTAGACAAATAACATCTAATTAACGAGGGACGTAACAGTCTTGCAAAACGGTTGCTAGGGTACTCGAGTTTGGTTGCTATGGAGTTGCTTGGGAGCTGGAAGCTTTAAACTTAAGAAGTTTAAAGTGGTTTGAAGTTTAAAGTAGTTTGAAGTTTATGACAGATAGATAAATAAGTTGGATAGATAGACAGACACACACACACACACACACACACACACACACATACATACACACACACACACACACACACACACACTAACTCGCTCACACACTCACTCAGACACACACACTCAGAGTTTATGAGTTTAGAGTTTATAAGTGTAAGAGTTTTTGAGTTTAAGAGTTCAGAGTTTATAAGTTTAAATGAGTTTAAGAGTTCAGAGTTTATTAATTTATGAGTTTAAGAGTTCATAAGTCTATGAATTCATGAGTTTATAAGTTAATTAGTTTATAAGTGTTTATAGTTTAGAGTTTATTAGTTTAAAGAGTCTCAATGGCTCATATAGTATATAGAACGGCAGTTTGGTTTAGTCTTCAAGGTGTTTAGATTTAAATTTTTGTCGGTTTGAATTTTTTAGAACTCCCCAATGTAAGTCAATGGGAGTTTTTGAATGAGTTTTTTCGAGTTTTGATCGTCATTTGTAGGAAAACGTAAGTCCGATCAGTCTGAAAAGATAGAGCACACCGAGTCAGATCAGTTTGAGTGTCTGAGCCGAGTTTGGAGTATGTAGAGTTAAAGCTCTAAGAGGAGTTTGAGTTGTAAATTTTTAGGGTCAGAATAATAATAATAATATGTTTAAATAGGATTTCAATATGTTGGCTCTCTCAAGCCAACTTAATAATATTGATTTTATTTAAGTAATATTTGTGGTTCTTGAAACAGATCATTTTAATTATCCATTCTCAAATATGGTGATGGAAATTTCACAAATATATTAGCTCAGTGTATTTTAAATAAATAATTGGTTAGTCAAATACTAAATTATTTTAGTGAAAAACTTCAAACTTAAATATAACTATAAATTTCAGACAAAATTAATTGTTGGAGTTTTAGTCAATTAGCCTATTTTGGTATGTTCAACTCAAACTATCAAGTAAATGATATTCAGAGATTTTATTAAGTGAATAAAGTTAATTATTGCTGTGATATTTACTAAGCCACTGAATTATTTTTTTTAGAATTTATTTTTTATTTTACCCATAAGAATCACTTCGACATTTAGGAAAGTTATATGTTAAGAATAGAACTGCATGTTGTATACCATAGTACTGTGATAATGTTTAGAGAAATTTTCACAAATGAAAATGAAATCTGGTGATGCAGGATTTAAAATGAAAACTATTTATATGTGAAATATGCAACTGTATCTTGTAGAACACACTCTAATAAATGTGTGCTTGTTAGTGTAGTTTAAATGTTGTGTTTCATCTAAGGCTGATTATACAGTATATACAGTAACCATGATTGACTACATAGGGCTCGACTTAGGACAAGATAAGAACAAGCATGAGTGAAGTACAGCCTTATACTGATTGGTAAACTGTACTGTTTTATACATATCCATGTTGGACATTCATATTAAATTAGCATTATTTTCCTATGTTTTTACATCATGAAAATCTATATGGCTTCAGTTGTATGTAGGACATATATGACATAATATGATTAAAAATACACTAATATTATACAATTTATATATGTGGTTTTTGCAGCATATATGTCCCTTACAATATTCTGTTGGAACATATAAGAATCACAGGAGTTTTTAGCAAACCTTTTCCATATGGGTGGAGGAGCAAGTTTGTAGCAAAGTTTGTAGCAAAGTTTGTAGCAAAGTTTGTAGCATTAATCCACGGATTGATACAACAGCAGCAAAGCAACAATGCTCCAGCGACAGAGCAGGAAGGTTCGGCAGACACCGGGAGGAGATGCGGTAATCCACTAGATTTCGGGGGTAAATGACACAGAGAAGGAATCCAGCGATAGCAAGGAAGGAGAGACACCCGGTGAGCAGCGGCAGACACACACGCACAGCGTTCACTCAACCGGAAGCGGGGTCAAACTACATGATCTGAAGCGATCCATGCAAACCCATGAAACGCCCACATCAGCTGGATAAAACACACCGCGAGTAATGAGAGTCATGTACTTCACGACGCTGTGAGGAATAATACTATCTTAATAATAATCCAGGAAAATTTACCTCAGAAGTGCTGGAAGTTTAGTTTCGAGGAGCAACGGATCCAGCTGAGGAATAGGTCAGTTCAATATTTGCTTTGTTCTAATCGCAATAGTGTCTGTAGGCTACACGCAAAAAGACTGTTTAAATATGAATCGCGTTTCTGTGTGTGAATGAATGATCAGCTTTTACCAAACTCTATTGCTATACTGAGATGAGTAAAAATCGACTACAAAAATCGGATAGATTATAAAGTTTTTACTGTAAAATACTGCCACATCTATATATATATTATGTTTTGTCAAAAATAAAGTCATCAACTAAGATGTTATTATAGTGTTTGTTCCAATGTAGGCTATATTCAAACTAATGAATCCTTAACTTTGAAATACGTATGATAAAATGTATACTTTAGTTTTTACAAAGAAACTGGAAATATTGTTAAAATTTAAATGGTTAAAATAGCTAAAAATATATATACAAGGATAGAACAAAATCTTAAAAGGTCAATATAAGCCTTCTCTTTCAATTATTTTGATTGTGCTTTATTAGTGACACATTTGGGTAGAGAATATATTCCAAAACTTACTGAAAATACAGTATGAGAACAATTAACTGCACAATTACTAGAAATGTTTACCTTGGATATTATACAATTTGCAAGCTCAATTTGTGAAAAAAACAACAACTGTGTTTCCAACTGTGAACCAATTTTATATTTTATATATATTTATTTTGTCCTTGCATTCTTTCTTTCGGCTCAGTGACACACCTGAATGAAAGGCTAATTATGCGGGTCGTTGTCTTCTCAGGTGTGAACCACTCAATATTCATGACGGTGTTGGATCGTTTACGCCCACTCGCATATTGCCTTTCCAAACAAAAAGTGTCTTACAAAATTTAAATCAATGTATTGTTTTATGTGAATGATTAGGCAGGATGATTTTCACATCATTTTGAAGAAAAAACTCTAGGCGACAAAATGCATTATTCAAAAGTCTTGTGGACACATATTTAGTATGTGTTTTGTGGCCTTATTTCAGAAACTTTCAATTTTAGTTTTTTCAATAACCATGCATAAACATTATTCTCTCAAAAATCTCTTTCAAAGTTTTGTGAAGTTATTAGAAATGTATTTTTATGAAATATCTTCATGAAAATAAAATTGAATTTGGCACTGTATCAATCTAGAAATGCACTGCAGCTAAAGCCACATGTCTGACCATGTTATATTTAAAATCTGAAGCTGACAAGTCTAAAACTCTGTATTTAGTTAAATGTTTTTCAAGATCATATGACTTTATTTTGATTAGACTCTAAAATGCTACTGATGTTTAGTCATCATCTAAACCAGTGGTTCTCAACTCCAGTCCTCGTGACCCACTGCTCTGCACATTTTGTATGTCTCCCTTATTTAACACACCTGAACCAGATCATCAGCTCATTAGGAGAGACTCCATGAACTGAACTGAGTGTGTCAGATAAGAGAGACATACAAAATGTGCAGAGCAGTGGGTCACGAGGACTGGAGTTGAGAACCACTGATCTAAACATTCATTCAGTCTTTTGTCTCTATTGTTTTGTGGTGCAAACGAGCCCCATTCAGAGTCAGTCTCCCCATGAACACATTCACACCTCTCCAGCCTGGTTATGGCTCTAAATATGCATTTCTTTTGTCTGCATTATAGTTACTAACGACTGGCTATTCACAGGCTATTCATAGGGTTTCAATCCCTAATTTCTTTTATCAAAGTTCTCACTTCACATTTGAAACTGTATCAAATGCCCTTCTTGAATAAAGAAACATTTCAGTAAGCATTCCTATTTAGAAAAAAATCATAAAAGAATAACTGTTAGGTGGCAGGTGCACTCGAGCTAGCTAGCATGTTATCTTAGCACACCATCAATACACAACCATTTATGAGATTAAAACCATGTTTGTGCTCCAAACTTACTTTATAACTTACTTTTTACTTTATATAATTTTAAATAATCTTCTGTGATCTAATTTGGCTTCAGATAAAAACAAATCAGACAGAAAATATATTATTTTATAGTATTCTGCACGATGATAAAGTCTATATAGATTAGCATTACATTATAAATATAATTTATTATTATGAAAATACCTGGCATGGCTCGAAGAACACAGGTAAATCAAATATCATTGCAATCATGTTTATTGTCTTCAAAACTTCTTTATATGCATGTTACAGCGATCTCTGTTAGCTTTGTATTTATCAGAGACTTCTTGGAATGTCACATGATTATGGCTCTTCTTCATGTTCCATATATGGACTATTATTGTGCATAGGGCGCCCTCAGGCTGCTGGTATGGATTGAAAACACAGTACATCAGAGTATCAAGCGCTCATAATGATTACATCGACGCATTTGGGTATAAATTCAATAAATATTATTCCTGTCTATAGAAATCTGATGTAAACCTATGAGAATCTATCAATATTTCTCCAAATCTGCACATTTTTGAACTAAATGCCCCGAGGGACGTTGTTTTGTCAAGCGCTGTCATGACGACAGCACAGGAGTTTTTTTATGAATGGGAGCGGCTGACGCTCATAATTCATATTAAAGGTATCGACTCATTTTTTTCATTTCATAACTCCTGACACAAATTAAGACATAACTGTCACTATAAGTTTCTCAGAATACAATAGTGGTCAAATACTGAAACTTGAGTCTTATATCTTTTTAATGATGTATAGTTTGTCAATGTAATAACATTAAATCTGATAGTAACTTTGAACTATTTAAAAAAAAAAACGCTTCAGTGCGTCCGCGCACTGGTGAAGCTTAACAGGTTAATGACTCACACTTTAGAGTACATTGCCTCATCATAGAATGCAATGTGTGTTTGTTAAATTTATCTGAGTATAAATGGACACAAACGGCAAGGCCTATGTCTAACCACACTTGAGACGGAGTCATAAATCCTCCCAACAGAGGAATTTCCCACTTGGAAATTCCACCTTTCTTATTGGTCAAGCCAACCCTGAGAGGTGGGACCTTTCTCAGGCTTTAAATTGCCGTTACACAAGCCTTTCCCTCTCTTGGTTCTTATCGGTACGTCCGGGTTGCTGTCCCGCGTGGCCTCGCCAGGCCACAGGGCAGCAGGTCTTGAACCACAACCAGCCATGTGCTTATTCAGGAGAGAGATGACTCTCTCAACCACAACAGAATCAAGGACAACATCAGGAGTTTGGCACAAATTCTTCATTCAATGCAGAAGAAGTCAATTGCAACTCCAACCATCAACTCTTCCCTTCTCCTGGTTGCTCTGCGTGTCCTCTCCGGCCCAGGGACGCAGGCCACAATCTGCACTGCAACCATGGGAACAGAGTCAAACAAACCATGCAAGTTCATCACCATTTCTCAAACTCATGGAACCATCAAAATCCTTCTTCAGGACCTTCACGAAATGCTTTCACTGCAAAGGCCATGCAAGTATACATTTAATGAGGTGCTCTGAAAATAATAAGCTGATGGTTCTTTTCATAGTTAGATGGATCTTTTCCATAGTTCCATTTCCTGCTTCCGGTTTCATACTGTCACTTACCATTTTTGTGTGTATGTGTGTTTAGATTAGTTATGTTTGTAATTTAGTTAATAGAACTTATGCACAATACATATTTGGTTCTGTAACGACTGAGACAAGTCAGACACAAGTATTTGTTATAGTTTAACAAATGATAATGAACAAATGAAATGAACAAAAGAACTCACTCTGGGGATCTGTGGCCCCATCCCCCCAAACAGGGCAAGAAGGTCTGGGTTACCATGGCCACGATCAGATAAGTTTGTTTTATGACTCTTAGCAATGTGAACAAGGTCCCTGCTACAAAACCTACAGACATCAGAACAGACTTTCCTGCATTCATTTATCGATGAACTGATTTACATGAAATTAACATGCATTCCAGAACATTTTGTGAATGATTTACTGTCTTGTGTTGTGTCTTTTAATACTATTATATGTTGATACTATTATCTCTTTGATACTATATATTTTATTATAGAACCAACAGTCAACGTAACCCCACGCATACCATGTTTGGTCTCTATAAATTGGTACTTTGAAGATCGAAATGACTGTGTACGTGATACGCCGATAGCTGTGCAACATATTAGTATTACAAGAATCTTTCTTAGTTTCATCTTCAGAAACCAATCCAGCGTACCATTGCAAATGAGCATGCTTAGAACAAAAACTCATAAATCCTCCCCACAGAGGAAACTCCCGCCAGAAATTCCACCCTTCTCATTGGTCAAGCAAACCCGGAGAGGTGGGGCCTTTCTCAGGCTTTATTAGAGACAATCCACAGTGACCTCCCTCTCTTCTCTTCTAGCCTCAACTGCTGCTTCTTGAGTTGATAGTGGGGGGGGGGGGGACCTTCACTCTCCCAACAGAATCAGACTGTATTTTCTTCAATCCAGAAAACTGCAACCTTACCATCACTGAATGGGCAACGATCAACTCTTGGCCCTCTCGATACGTTCGGGATGCCGGGCTGTCCAGCGTGGCCTCAGCAGGCCCCCGTGCTCACTCAGGAGAGAGAGGACTCTCTCAATCACAACAGCGTCGAAACCACCATGCAAGTTCATCATATCTTCTCCATCCAGCAGATACAAGTCCGAATGTCTGTCAACGAGAGCTGCAGGTTTTGTTCATCGAATTTAAGAGTTCAAGGAACAATTGTAAATTCTAAATGTATATTTGACACTAAGGACAGTGATGTATTCAGTCAACTGTCGAAGCTGGGTCTAATCATTAACAATACGCTGCTGCGGTCGTTTCGGATCTGCCGCAAATGCTGTACAGTGATCACCAGGTTACTGCGCGATACGGAAACATTTCAAAGGTGGAAGAACGAGGAGACGACAGAGACATGCCAGGGCGGAGATGCCAGTTCCACTGACAAGAGAGACAGAGACCCCACACCCTCTAAAACTCCAAGGGCCGTAAAAAAGTCCAGAAAATCCAGTGAAATGCCATTGAGAAAGAGTGTGACCGAGGTAACTTAGGGAAACTAAACCAGATGTTGTTTATCTGTAAGTCTCTGTCATGCTGTTTTGTCTTTAGTTATATTGCCTCAGATAAGCATCCATGTGATTTTTATCAACAGTAGCTGTTAGTTTGTTTGAAAACGTAGCCTAACTAGGAGTCTCCGACCTCCACCCTCAGTTAAAGCCAGCTAGCGTTACTTTGACCAAATGAATGTTGCATGACTTATCCGTTTCCGTCTTTAGTGTCGCCATGAGATAGCCTGGTCCTACTAGACTCTCGGAGCCAGGCTATCCGTGAGACACACGCATGTTTAATGTCTTATTTATGTTTGCAACGTCTGACGTTGCGGATCTGTATCAGCTTGTTTATTAGTTTGGTGTTAGAGCAAGTCATATAGGAGGGGAGCTAGAGCCTGTAAAGCTAACTGTTGTATAACCTCCCCCCGTTCAGCATACCATAGACCTACTCCTATATGTAGATTTATCATATGAATGTAAGATTTTAAAATTAAATTTTAATGGTTGATTACCCTTTTGTTGTTATTTCAGGTTGTGATCAAGTACGACTTTGAGAAAAAAACACTGACATGCCAATCTGACATAGCTGGCATTGTTGAGAATTTGGCAAAAAGGAATTTTATTAGAGCTGCCAATCTCATTTAAAAAAATATTGAGGTAATGGACCATTTACAAGCCAGTGTGTTGGATATAGTGGAGGCTGACTGTGTGACTCTGTGTAACCAACATAACCAATTTATGCTGTGGAGATCAAGTGCTCAAGACCTACAGTCATTTTCATTTATGGAGTTACATGCTGACCTGAAGCGGCTGACCCCTTTCCTGTTTAGCATTATTTGGAAAATCACAAAAAACTCTCTCCCACACATTTGTGCTGCATCCTCAATAGCTTTGAGAGGAAGACAACCCCATTTATCAACTCTATCATATTGCATAAGTTCAGTTTTATTGTATGGCGGGGCAAAAAAGGCAGTTTTCCAGCGACTAGCAAAAATGGGCATCTCTACAACACACTCCAATGCAGTTGGCAAACAGAAAGAAATGGCCCAATACTGTATTCTTCCATTGATGTCCTTAAAAGGGGACTTGGAGTCATTCCTGAATCAGCAAAGCACAGATGAACAAGATAGGATTATTCAAAGAAGCCTTGAAGAACTGTCCTTATCAGGTGAGTTTAATATAACCTTTAGTTACACTTTTGACATATGCATTTTTAATTTCTACTATTATTCATTCATTTTTTCAACACCACAGAGACCACTGATCAACCAAGCAAGGAGGGGGATGCTGTTGATGTCTTCACATTCAGTAAACTGTCAGACCAAGACATGGCCGATTTGGGTGTTAATCCATTGTCTGCCTCAGCACTTACAACCTCATCGGCACCTCAAACATATTCGCTCATATTCGACAACCTGGACTTTTTCATTAAGACGCATCATCAGTCTACCAGCCAAACCAATAAGTCATTACACTGGATCAACCACATGTGTGTCATCAACAGAGTCACATCACTACACCTTGATAAGCTGAAACCAGCAAATTCTTTGATCGAATATGATCTCGGAAATTCACTTCCTGGACCAAACACACAAGCCAGTATGCGTCGGGAATTCGTTGTTTTGGGGAGCCGAATCCTGACAACTTATTTGGAATCATTCAAGACCCTCTTCATGTGGTTGTTGTTCACCACCACATCCCCCACCAGTTCTCTGAAGAAATGGCCCAGCCATCCACTCATGTAAGTTTATTGTCCTTAAATATGAAATTCATTATTTTTGTTGTAATTTCACATTTCAAGTCGCAAATTAAATGCACTTATTATCATGCTTTAACTTCTCACACACAAACACATAATTGTTATATTACACTTTTGTAGTACCCACTTGGACTTCTATTCAAGGATGAAACAAAAACTGCCGACTTGGTGGATGTGCTCCAGCACCTTCAAAAGGAGTAAATATGCAAGATTAATAATTGCTTTGTGTATCCTGGGACAGTTTCCTATACATGTATGTATTAGACTTATCCATTGACTTAAAGCATTAGTGAAAATTAAGCTTTTAGTTTGGGAATAGTCTAAACCCATGTAAAAGAAAATGATCTATTGTGTTTAAATTGATATTCTAATGTAAGTTCTGTCTAGGTATGTGCCAAGATGTCCTGATGGGCTTGAGAAGATTTTGATCGGTGGTGACAGGCTCACGGAGGGCAATTGCCGTAATATCCAGCTGGCGTTTGCTGATGGGGAGACAGAGGAGGACCACCTGGAAGGCCTCGTTTTCAAATTTGAAGACTGGCACGCAATTAGAAATCTCTTTGAGGTCAGTATACTTTAACCCTCTGGGGTCTAAGGTGTTTTTGGGGTCCTTGCTTTTTTCAGTTGCTTATAAACATAGTAATGGCAAAAAAAAATTACACACTATTTAGCACAAACAGGGCTACCATAATATGTGAGCAACAAGAATGTACATGTCTGCATTTTTGAGAGAATAATGTTTATGCGTGGTTATTGAAAAAACTAAAAACTAAAGTTTCTGAAATAAGACCACAAAACACATACTAAATATGTGCCAATAAGACTTTTGTCTAATAGATGTCATTGCCTAGTGTTTTTTCTTCAAAATGATGTGAAAATCACCCTGCCTAATCCTTCACATAACACAATACATTGATTTGAATTTTGCAAAGCACTTTCTGTTTGGAAAGGCAATATTCGAGTGGGCGTCGACGATCATGCATATTTAGTGGTTCACACCTGAGGACCGCATACTTAATGAGCCATTCATTCAGGTGAGTCACTGAGCCACAAGAATGCAAGAGCAACAGTTGGAAGCATCTCAATTCTTTTTTATTTTTCCACATATTGTGCTTGCAATTTGGCCTATAATATCCAAGGAAAACATGTCTAGTAATTGTGCAGTTAATTCTCATACTGTATTTTCAGTTTTGGAATATTTATCCTCTCCCCAAATTTGTCACTAATAAAACACAATAAAAATTATTTAAAGAAAAGGCTTATATTTACCTTTTAATAGTTTGTTTACATCTACCTTGTAAATATTTCAATAAACAACAATTCAAGTGTAATCTTTCTTTGTAAAAACTAAAGTATACATTTTATCATACATATTTCAAAGTTAAGGATTTGATTGATTATTTGATTCTTTTTGACAAAAAATTGGCAAATAAAAGCTTATTTGAGGTGGCAGATATTTTACAGTAAAAATGTATAATCTATCCAAAACTAATCAACGAAATGTTGTCTTTCATATGTCTGTAACATAGGTCTTTCATTTTTATTATAAGGAATATAAATGTTACGTTGCTTATACAAATATATATATGTGCATACACACACACATATATATGTGTATATATTTATACACAAAAATAAATTTTATTTATATTTTTTATATACATTTTTTTTTTCCACAAATTGTGCTTGCAAATTGTATAATATCCAAGGTAAACATGTCTAGTAAATTGTGCAGTTAATTCTCATACTGTATTTTCAGTTTTGGAATATTTATCCTCTCCCCAAATTTGTTACTAATAAACACAATAAAAATTATTTAAAGAAAAAAATTATATTTACCTTTTAATAGTTTGTTTACATCTACCTTTTGAGGGACATTTTCCCTTATTATTATTCCTCACAGCGCTGCGAGACGGTGTAAACAAGTAATGATCTGAATAAACTTGTGTTTTCTCGAGCTGATATGGGGCTCCCCTCACAGGTTTGCGCCGTGGATTCCCGCGAGTCAAACGCGGATACTGTGTTTGTTTTAGGCTCGCGCAGTCTTCACTCGGACGCGCGCATCAATCCGTTGTGGAGACTCTCTTTTCGTTCCAGTGAAATTACAAAACAAAATACACACAAACATGTCTCTGCCTGATATACAACCACTGATAAACATAATCTGATTTGATAAAAAAAAAAAAAAAAAAAAAAAACTATATGAGTGCAGATTCGAACTCAGAACCTCTGACACGCTAGGCAAATGTTCTACCACTAGAACACTTGAGTACACGTATTTACTCGCGTGAAAACTCTGTGTTTACTCGGCGTGATCAATTCGCTCTTGAAAATGCTGCCGTTCGTCGTCTGAGCTACAATCTTCCTCTGAGGAAAAGCCAAGGTGAGTTATTCCTCGCTGTCCAGAATCATCTGAAGAGCGTCTTTCCCGGAGAAACGAGCCATCCTCTCTAAACGCGATGAACTATCAGTGAATCTGATCTGATGAAACTTTGTGTTTTCAAGGCATTGATCGGGGGGCGGGTGCGAAGCATAGATTACCTAAACTATTTACCATGTGAATAGTGCCGGGGGCGGGGCGGCCTCGGTTCATTATAGAGATAATGAGGCAGAAGGAAAAAACGGTACCTCTCCTTGCTTTCAAACGGATTACATGAGTTGAAAACATTTGTTTTTTATATTAATTACTTCATTTAAAAGAAGAGATTTCAAGCTTCATAAAGACATATACCACGTGTCTGTGTGAGAAGTATTCGCTGAGTTATGATTCATTTTCGGACGTGTTTCAGAATGGACTTCACGGACAGAGAGAAGGCAGATCGCGCTCCGTGTTTATTTTTCTTAATTTGGCGAAAAGCACAACACTTTGTTTTTATTGTGAGTATACACAAAAATAATACACATTTAACAGAATCGATTGATGTATGAAACTCCTATGGAAAATCAAAGTCAACAGAGTATTTATGAGTTTCTTTTACACTGATAAAAAAAAAGCAAGCTGGTATCGCCGGCGAGACCGCCGACCTCAGGGGGTTAATAATTAACTACATGCACCCTGATACACTATTGTCATTTACTAAAAGCACACTTTAAATACCGCTTTTCAAGGCTTATAGAATTAATCATGTTTTAGGTTTTATAAGGACTGGTTCATAGATAATTTTTTTATTTTTTTATATGCATTACAGATATATCATCAGATCTTCTTTAACGAAGCATCTGCCAAAGACCATGGCACAATACTCGCCAACATGAATCTCTTGAGGTACTATTTCACTAAACCAAAAAAAATGTGTCTTCATATTAAGGTCATATTTCCAGTCATTACTGTGTATCTTATTATAAAATACATTTCTCTCTACATGTTTCCCAAGGAGTCCTCCCCTAAAGATGATCTTTGCCAACCATGAATTTGGCGTGGATGTATGAACTGTGTGCAATTTTCCGGAAAAGGACAGCCACCATGAATTCGGCTGCTTTACGTTGGTCGTTTAAGGGAAAATGGGGTTATTAGTACTACTAACAAAAACACGCCGTCATGAATTTATGAACTATGAATTGAATCTTTAGAGGATATGTTTCATACACCATTTTAATAACTGCTATGTGATTTACAGATGCAGCAATGCGAAAAAAGGCCCACATAGTGCATACAACGCTTACAAACAGTTTGTGCAGATTGACACGACAGCACTTTTCCTTGCGGCAGCAATGGAACATTTCCATTTGGATGATGTCACAGGTTTGTTTGCTACATTGTGTTTAAAGGATTACATTAAGGAATCAAACAAATTTTTTTCTTGTCTGCAGATATAATTGTATTGTGTTTTTTGTTTTGCCACAGCCACCCCTGACGGAGTAATACCAGACCACATCCATCAAGGCTCTGCAGAACAGAAGAGGACCTGGCTCCATGACTCTGTGGCAGAGGTTGTTGACAAGTTTTTGATGTCTACAGACATTTCTGGACTGTCAGCTGGCATTACTAAAGCGGCAAGAGCACAACACACTGAGAAGGAGATGCTCCATTGCCGTGAGCCAGGTTGCACCAAAGTGTTCATTTATAAAAAAGCCAGAGAGACCCATGAGAAGAAAGTCCACAGTCTTGTGGTGGCATCTATGCCAGTTGTTGAGCACAGCTTCCTTTGGTTTGATTGACTACAAAAAAGAGCATACTGAGGCCAGGCTTAGCTTTGGATTTCTGCTTTTTTGATATGTTGGATGCGGTGAAAGAGGGAGATGGGGAGCGCATGATAAGGCTGTACAAGGTGGCACTACTGATTTACAAGGCTTACGGGCACACTCAATATGCATACAGCACTTTTCTCTTAACAGTACAATGTCAAAGTCAATGCAACACTGTCTCCTCGAGTTGCACACGATGTAACCTGGAATCGATTCTGGAATAACGGGGGTGGGAAAGGGAAAAATATACCTCTTGATCTGCACCTCGAGCACCTCAACAACTTTCTTAAATCATTTTTGAGGAACAAAGGCAATAACCTTACAGAGCAAATAGCTGATAGGGTCAGCAGATCTGCTGGTGTATTAAAAAACCTGATGGACACAGCAGACAGAGAGCTCCAGCTATCCCAGCCTAGTGGCATCCACCATGCAGCTGATCTCAAAAACAACATTTTAACTGTACTAGAAGTATTTAGGAAGACAGAAGTTTTCAAACACTAATCGGGAAGACATTTCTCTGCATTCCCTAACTTTGACAGTGTAGCGGCAGATACAAGCTCACACATCACTGATCTAATGACATAATTCACATATCACCAAGGCGCACGCATGTTGGACATGTCCCCTTTAAGAAGATGTTCATGAGAGTTTGGGGGTTGGGTTAATGCACGTTTTTCTGACGCATAGAGTTAATAAAAAACACAACTGTTGTTGTTCTGACACTGCAATCCTGCCTCTGTGTATTTTTGATAGCACAAAAGCTACATTGGTGACCCCGATGCAGAACAATTAATGCATGATGTCGACGAATGCTGTATCTCTGAAGCTGCCGGAGTTTTGGGAGCAACAAGCGACCGTGTGGTTCGCTCAAGCCGAAGCTCAGTTTGCATTGCGGGAAATAACCGCGGACGACACGAGATATTATTATGTTGTTGCCGCCCTTGGCAACTCCACGGCCGCGCGAGCGATCAGCATTCTGGAAAATCCCCCAGCTCGGGATAAATATGATACACTAAAGGCGTATCTATTAAAGACTTTCAATTTATCAGAGACTGAAAGAGCACGTCGTTTGCTCTCACTGCCGGGCCTCGGAGATTCCCGGCCGTCTGAGTTAATGGATCACATGCTAGCGCTGCTGGGTGAGCATAAACCATGTTTTCTGTTTAAAGAGTTGTTCTTACAACAATTGCCAAAGAGTGTACGTACCCCTCTTGCAAATAGTACAGTGACTGACTACAGAGAACTAGCACAACTGGCAGATGTTTATCAGGCAGCATCACACCAGTGTACAACTACTGACTCAGTGGCTGCATCTGTGTATCCGGTTATGAAAGCTGCTGCACAAGGTTCAGACGAACGGCCAACTTTTGCTGCACGACAGTCGGCAGAACAAGGGCTATGTTTCTTTCATGCCCGTTTCGGGGCAAAAGCCAAAAGGTGCCGTCCACCATGTACATTCAAGGGGAGCCGCAACACGCCAACAGTTAGTAGCATAGTGGCTAATGACAACGCTTATCTACTGTTTGTCACGGACTCATTATCTGGCCGACATTTCCTCTGTGATACAGGGGCACAGGTTAGTGTCCTCCCCGCTTCCCCAGTGGACAGACGCCTGGGCGAAGCCGGCTTACCGCTCGAGGCGGCCAACCAGGGCAAGATACGCACCTATGGGAAACGGCTAGTACCGCTTTGCTTTAATGGACAGCGTTTTACATGGGAGTTTGTCTTAGCAGATGTGAGTAGACCCCTCCTGGGTGCAGATTTCCTGTGCACTAATGGACTGTTGGTTGATGTCAAAAATAGCTGTTAAGTCACTGCAGAAGATTTTAATGTCTTACCCTGTTCGAGGAGCACTTTTCCCACAACCACACTGTCTAGCGCATTGACAGGCGAGTACAGGTTTTCCCAGCTGCTCGGTGAATTTCCCAGCCTCACCAAGCCCACTTTCTCCTCAGCACTGGCCAGCCATGGGGTCGTGCATCATATCTCTACATCTGGACCGCCAGTACATGCCCGGCCCCGTCGACTGGATCCATTTAAACTGGCAGTTGCCAAAGAAGAGTTCACTAACATGGAAAAACTGGGTATAGTGCAACGCTCCAACAGTCCTTAGGCCTCACCCCTCCACATGGTTCCCAAAGCAGACGGCGGTTGCCGCCCTTGTGGAGATTATCGTAGACTCAACGATATCACAACCCCTGATCGATACCCGGTTCCACACATTCAGGATTTTTCGGCCCGCCTGGCTGGGAAAACTATTTTCTCGAAGGTGGATCTTGTTCGAGGATACCATCAGGTGCCAGTATTCCACGAAGACATCCCGAAAACAGCTGTGATAACACCATTTGGCCTTTTTGAATTTTTGCGGATGCCTTTTGGACTCAAAAATGCGGCACAAACATTTCAGCGCATGATGGACTCAATCCTACGGGATCTGGACTTTTTATTTGTGTACTTAGATGACATTTTAGTTGCCAGTACCTCTAGATCAGAACACCTGGCGCATCTGAGATTGCTGTTTGCTCGCCTCAGCCAGCATGGCTTGATAATTAACCCTGCCAAGTGTCAGTTTGGCTTGGCCGTTATCGACTTTCTTGGTCATAGAATCACAGGCGAAGGGGCAGTTCCCCTACCGGACAAAGTCGACAGCATTACACGATTCCCTGTTCCACAGACAACCAAAGAGCTACAAGAGTTTGTGGGGATGGTAAATTTCTATCACCGTTTCATTCCTCGAGCGGCTGAGCTCATGCATCCTTTGTACAAGGCCCTCAAAGGACAGGGCAAAAACAAAACGATTTCCTGGTCCGAGGAGATGTCTAGGTCATTTGAAGGCGCTAAACTCGCTTTGGCACAAGCCACATTGCTGTCTCATCCAGTTCCAGGTGCCCCTATTGCTCTCACTTCCGATGCTTCAGACTGTGCTGTTAGTGCTGTACACGAACAGCTGGTTGGCGGGGTTTGGCAGCCACTTGCATTTTTTAGTCGCCAGCTACGCCCGAATGAACAGAAGTACAGCGCATTCGACAGAGAGTTACTCGCACTGTACCTGGCAGTGAGACACTTCCGTTTCTTTTTGGAGGGACGTGTGTTCACAGCATTTGTAGATCACAAACCCTTGGTTCATGCCATGTCTAAAGTTTCTGAACCCTGGTCAACACGACAACAGCGCCACCTGGCTTACATATCTGAGTTCACGACAGATATCAGACACATCGAAGGGAAAAGCAACGTGGTGGCAGATTGTCTTTCCAGGGCCACAGTGCAAGCGGTGCACTTAGGTATAGATTTTGTTCGTTTAGCAGCTGACCAGCACTCTGATCCTGGGGTACAGGCATACAGAACAGCCGTTTCAAGTCTGAAAATAGCCGATGTCCGCTTTACGGAAGCAGGAGTTACGCTGATGTGTGACGTCTCCATGGGCTACCCGCGACCAGTGGTGCCTGGACAGTGGAGGCGAGCTGTTTTCGACCAGGTCCACAGTTTGTCACACCCCGGACGGAAAGCTTCACAAAAACTGGTCTCGTCAAAGTTTGTGTGGCATGGATTGAAGAAGGATGTCCGAAACTGGGTTTCAGCTTGTGTAGCATGTCAGCGGGCTAAAGTTCAAAGACACGTCAAGGCACCACTGGAAACTTTCGAGGTACCAGAGCGACGTTTTGACCATGTCAATATCGACCTAGTTGGACCACTGCCGCCATCCCGGGGGTTTACCCATCTTCTAACTATGGTGGATCGAACCAGCAGGTGGCCAGAGGCAGTACCTTTGACCTCAACGACAACGGCAGATGTAGCACGGGCTTTTGTTGATACTTGGGTTGCACGTTTCGGCACACCGTCGGATATATCTTCAGACCGTGGCACCCAATTTACATCTGAACTGTGGTCAGAGGTGGCTCGGATACTAGGGGTGCAGCTTCATCATACTACAGCATTTCATCCACAGGCAAACGGCCTCTGCGAGCGTTTCCATCGCTCTCTTAAAGCTGCACTCAGGGCCAGTTTGACGGATGACAGATGGACCGAACGGCTACCTTGGGTTCTGCTGGGCCTGCGGACAGCTCCCAAGGAGGATCTGCAAACTTCTTCGGCAGAATTAGTATACGGTCAGAGTCTGCGCGTCCCTGGAGATTTCATTCTAGACAGCACAAAGCCCTGGAGTCCATCTTCTGACCATTCTGCGCTCTTAGACAAAGTCAAGGCTTTCAAACCGTTTCCTACCTCTCAACATAGGCTGGCCGGGGCTTGGGTACCCAAAGACCTATCTGAGGCTAAGTTTGTATTCATTCGTCATGATGCTCATCGGCATTCTCTGAGACCCCCATATGATGGACCGTTTCGGGTTCTGGAAGCTGGAGCCAAAACCTTTCTGGTCGATATAGGTGGACGCCCAGAACGAGTCACTGTCGATCGACTCAAAGCTGCTCATGGGGAGCTTGGTCAGCCGATGGTTCCGGCGCAGGCTCCAAGGAGAGGTCGTCCACCGACCAACAAGGAATCAGCCTCCAAAAACGAATCTCTGACTGCTCAGGAGGTTCAAGATTCTGCCAATTCGCATCACGTTACACGTTCAGGGAGACAAGTTCGAGCTCCAACCAAACTGCTTTTGCCGGTGCTTGTGAATTCTGGGGGGAGCTGTGTAGCGGCAGATACAAGCTCACACATCACTGATCTAATGACATAATTCACATATCACCAAGGCGCACGCATGTTGGACATGTCCCCTTTAAGAAGATGTTCATGAGAGTTTGGGGGTTGGGTTAATGCACGTTTTTCTGACGCATAGAGTTAATAAAAAACACAACTGTTGTTGTTCTGACACTGCAATCCTGCCTCTGTGTATTTTTGATAGCACAAAAGCTACAACAGAAACATTCTGTCCAAGCTCAATTACAAGGACTTATGGCAATGGATGCGTGCCAGGCTGAAAGACTGGAGGGCTGTAGCACTTTAACCAGTTACTTGCGTGGTTTATAATGGTCCAGCTTTGAAGCTGTCATAGAATGCCTACTTTGAATGTTGGTGTACGTGTTTAAATAGTTTGTGTTATGTACAGACAAGGAGTAAATATTGAAATAACATCTATACACTAAGTGTCCCTGTATATAATGACGTTATTTTATTATAGTTTAAATAATTTGCAATGAATAATCTTTCTCTATCTGCAGATGTGTAATAAACAAAACATTTTCATATTATGTCTTATTGTTTCTTAATTACCTTAATTAATTATGGTCTTCAAAGTATGTGTCACAGGCCGGAGTGGCCGACCCACCACCACCCCTAATGGGCGTGTCACCTCAAGGAGCAAACCAGTGAAAAGGCAGGACAACAAAGTTAAAAGAATAGAAGTCTTTGCTTTATTAAGTTAAGAACAAGAGTATTTAGGAGGCAATCGTCGTATCTTCTCTAGGCTTCCAGTGAGAGGGGCAGATAACGTGTAATAGTTCCTCTTCAGCGAATGCTGGACTCTAGACGGGTGGCCGCTCAGACAGCAGAGCTTCACAACGGAACAAAGTGGACCAAGTAAGTCCTCGACCAGCAGAGCTTCACAGTGGAACAGCAAAGGTCAGATAGGTGGCAAGTAACGTAGAGCAATCCCTCTTCAGTGAATGCCGGACTCTGGGCAGATGGCCGCTCAGACAACAGAGCTTCACAACGTGGACCAGATAGGTTCTTAGACAGCAGAGCTTCACAGTGGAGCAGCAAGGGCCAGGTAGATGGCAAGTAGAGTATAACGATTCCTCTTCAGTGGATGCTGGACTCTGGGCAGGTGGCCGCTCCGACAGCAGAGCTTCACAACGGAACAATGTGGACCAGGCAGGTGCTCGGACAGCAGGGCTTCACAGTGGAACAGCAAGGGCTAGGTAGATGGCAGGTAGCATATAACGATTCCTCTTCAATAGACGCTGGACTCTGAGCAGGTGGCCGTTCGGACGGCAGAGCTTAACAGTAGAGCAGCAAGAGCCAAGTAGGTGGCAGGTAGCATGTAACGATTCCTCTTCAGTGGATGCTGGACTCTGGACAGGTGGCCGCTCAGACAGCAGAGCTTCACAACGGAACAACGTGGACCAGGTGGGTTCTCGGACAGCAGAGCTTCCCAGTGGAGCAACAAGGGTCAGGTAGATAACAGGTAGCGTATAACGATTCCTCTTCAGTGGATGCTGGACTCTGGACAGGTGGCCGCCCAGACAGCGGAGCTTCACAACGGAACAACGTGGACCAGGCAGGTGCTCGGACAGCAGAGCTTCACAACGGAACAACGTGGGCCAGGTGGGTTCTCGGACAGCAGAGCTTCACAACGGAACAACGTGGACCAGGCAGGTTCTTGGGCAGCAGAGCTTCACAGTGGAGCAGCAAGGGCCAGGTAGATGGCAAGTAAAGTATAACGATTCCTCTTCAGTGGATGCTGGACTCTGGGCAGGTGGCCGCTCAGACAGCAGAGCTTCCCAGTGGAGCAGCAAGGGTCAAGTAGCTGACAGGTAGCGTATAACAATTCCTCTTCAGTGGATGCTGGACTCTGGACAGATGGCCGCTCAGACAGCAGAGCTTCACAACGGAACAACGTGGACCAGGTGGGATCTCGGACAGCAGAGCTTCCCAGTGGAGCAACAAGGGTCAGGTAGATGACAGGTAGCGTACAACGATTCCTCTTCAGTGGATGCTGGACTCTGGACAGGTGGCCGCTCAGACAGCAGAGCTTCCCAGTGGAGCAGCAAGGGTCAGGTAGCTGACAGGTAGCGTATAACGATTCCTCTTCAGTGGATGCTGGACTCTGGACAGGTGGCCGCTCAGACAGCAGAGCTTCCCAGTGGAGCAGCAAGGGTCAGGTAGCTGACAGGTAGCGTATAACGATTCCTCTTCAGTGGATGCTGGACTCTGGACAGGTGGCCGCCCAGACAGCAGAGCTTCACAACGGAACAACGTGGACCATGCAGGTGCTCGGACAGCAGAGCTTCACAACGGAACAACGTGGGCCAGGTGGGTTCTCGGACAGCAGAGCTTCACAACGGAACAACGTGGACCAGGCAAGTTCTTGGGCAGCAGAGCTTCACAGTGGAGCAGCAAGGGTCAGGTAGGTGGCAGGTAGCGTACAATGATTCCCCTTCAGTGGATGTTAGACTCCAGACAGATAAATACTCAAACGACAGGGCTTCAATACTAGCCTTCTGCTGGGGAACACATCAGAGTCACTCATCAGTATACAACACAATCAAATTTGTCTCTCTCACCAGTGTGGTCTAGACGGTGTCAGTCTCTGCAGGACTTTCTATCGACTCCGGTACTTTGCCCCACAAAGCGGAAGAGACTGGGAAACCGCTCTGTGTAACACCTCTTCGATAGACATGGAGTCATTTAAACAACATAGCTCAGCGGCCCCAGCATGGGAGAAAGTGATCAGCGGTGATTTGGAGAGGAAAGCAAAAAACACAAATCCACACTCACATAAATTCACCAGAACACTGCAAGAACTCACTCGTGCTCACTTAAACAATTGGACTGTAAAATTGAACAGACTCACGGTGCACCCAAGGCATTCCTCTCACCATCCAGCTGGCATTTCCTTCCCAATGGATCGAATAAGCAAGGGCTGCACACGAGTCAGTTTAACACTGTTGTTTACTGGCATCGAAGAAATCAAAAAGACGTTTTAGTTAATTTCCGGTTTTCAGACACATGACTCAGCCTCCACAGTAGAAACGGCAAATCTTTATCTTCTCTTTAGAATTACAAAAGTGGTACTTAACTGTCCAATGTTGCCACAGTAATAATCAGAAGCCAATAAAGAGAGGAGTCGCAGCCCAGTCAAACTCACAGCGTGTTTTACACAATCCTCATTATTCATTCAAAGAATATATAGCTCTTCACCCACTTGAACTGTTAAAAATCTTCACAATCCCTGCTCCACTGCCTGTATTCCTCTGAGTCCACGACGGCGATCCCTTCTCTCATTCAGAATGGCTTTTATAACCCTCTCTCCTAATACGCGTCCTAATCACGGATCATAATCCCACGCATCGCCACCTGACGTGAGTTTTCTCATCAAACCTCGCCCGCCGCCATGATCTTCTCATAGGGAACCGGAACCGTTCTGGTGTTCTGCTGTTATTGTTCCCCAGGGGGACATATCCCAAAAAGAAAAGTTCCGCCAGGCTGCTTGTCGCTCCGTGACATATGTGTTTGTACATTTTTATTTATGACATTTAGTTTTTTTATTAAAACAAATTAACCATTTACAACATGTAAAACTGACACACCAACCATGCTCCTGCACGAGTACACAAAGGGGCTCAAAGTGTTCTATTCATCACAAGAATCACTAAATTTACTGTTCGGAATCTGAGCTACTGACATGACTCCTGAGTACATCTTCAACAACAGCATCATCATCGTCAAAGTAGTTACTGTAATAAAGATCTGGATCAGTTAAATACCCCCCTGAATCATCTTGCAGATCCACATCAATATCACCAAAAACATGATTAATGATAATTAAAATCTCTCTCGCATGGTCCAATATAAACACAGGAAGGTTAGCAGTAATGTATGTAAGGTCAAATATGTGTTGACAATGGTCCAAAACTGCATCCACCAGTTGCTGACTGAATCCAGTGCAAGCTGCATGTGAGGTGTACAGTCGATTAGAGGAATTGATTAAACTACCACTGTAGTCCTTGAGCAATTCTGCAATCAAAGATTTGTCTTTTGCATCCACATCCCTACATCTCAGATTGATTGGTTCATCTTCAATCAGTTCATAATTTGGCGTTGGTTCTGTACATGTTCCAGACGAACAAGAGCAAACATTCTGACAGTTTGTACAACAGAGATGGCGTGGTTCTACATGGCTGGGTTCTGCTTCAAAATGTGCATAAAGACATTTCCTAAAACATGTGTTTTTTCCAAGATCAAGCAGTTGTTTTACCTCTTCATCCACCTTGAAATACCGTCCGGTGTTGTAGAGGATGGCATGTGATAGCTGACCATGTCTTCCAGCCCTGCCAACCGGTTGTAAAATTGCCTCTAGGTCCCCTGGAGCCCCATACATTACCACATGTGAAACATTAGGGAAATTCAAACCCATCCCCAAAGCTGTAATTGCAACAACAACCCGGCACTTCCCTTCCCCCCTCAGTAAAGCCAACACTCTCTCCTTGTTTTGGGGTAGGGTTTTGCTGTGGAACATGCCAATGAGGAGGTTGTCATTTCTACAGGATGGATCACAGTCTTCCCAGGCATGTCCTTGCAGTTCTGCCTTTAAGTATGAGAATACTCTCCCCACTGATTTAAGTGTTTGACAGTAAATTAATACAGGTTGCATGGTTGAGCCCTTGTTTTTTACATGTTGAACCATCCAGTCTAGGCAGTTCATGTTATGGCTGGGCACCTTGCACAATCCAAGACGGATGTTTGTCTTGTTGGGACTAGCGATGATTTGTACGGCATTGTCCATATGGAGTAATCTGATGACTCTGCTTCTGGACTTGATGTCAGCTGAGGCAGTCAGAGCCAAAACAGGTGTACCTGGGAGAATGTAAAAAATACAAGATAAACACACTTGCTCAATTTTATAACATATCAAACAATTTGTCAAGTGTTTGTGTTATAGGCTATGGCAGGGAGGACTTAATGAACATCACTATGAACAGTAATGCACTAAATCCATGTAATCACACAATTCTGTTTCATTACAGGGAAAGTAACTAATCCTTGCAATAAGAGATTATACATAAACTGAATATTGACGTTATAATAGCCTACAAATGAGATATTCCACAACAACTTAGGTAGAAGCAACACAGAGGTCAGTGCATTTAACTTACCCTCCTTGATGATAGATCTCAGATCTCCGAGCTTGGCAAAACTTTCTCTGAATGCCGACTCGTCTTTGGAAGCCTCGCCCCTGAGGTAAACGAAATAGAGAGTACAATATTTCTCATGAATCTTGTATCATATTCTCGAATTACAAATTACAACATTGTCTAAGCTATCGATTATGCAAAAACAGCCCTTATGTTGTTTAAACGTATTAAGTGTTAACTTACCATTTGTATGTAACGTGGACCTCATCCACAACGATGCCAACGAGGTTGTCCTGGTATATTGTCGAGGCTAGCATTTGACGCCATTTGTTGTTTAGCAGCCAGGACTCTGGGCTTCCGAACACCAGGCTAAAGCGTCCATCCAAAATGTCACGGTCATCGTGCACGCCGAGCTGCCCAGCACGAACTCCTAACTTTTCTGCCTCCTTCCCTTGGTCCTCCATTAGTGCAACAAGAGGGGAGACGACAACAACTATCGGCTTTGCATCCCTATCGTTCGCCTTAGCTAACTCATTCACTACTAGCGGAGTGAGCTGGAAAATCTAACTTTTCCCGAACCCCATGGGGAGGAGGGCCACAACATCATGGCCACCAACAAAACTTAGCAAACATTGTTCTTGCTCCGGCTTTAACTTCTGTATATTCGGCAGTTTTGCAACAACGGACCGAATAGCTTTTCTCACGTCTTTCTCCGCTGCCATTACTGAACTCCAACTCAAACTGACGCACTACATCAACTTCATCGTTCTCAGCCACTCCCTCTGTTCGCTGATTGGTCCTACAAAAAAATTATTTCTGGAAACCTAAGAATATACAGCAGTCCCAGACGTAGTACTGAAGGAAAATGAAATTGAGCGGAAGTGCGTAGGAGGGCGCAGCCAGGCTAATGAAAGATATGCTTTTCTTAGAATAAATGAATAATCAAAAGACTTCGTTGGAACTGATTAATTGATTGCAATATTAATTTAGCTACCTCAAGTTAATCCAATTAACTGACCCAAATATTAATAACTAATCATAATTGATAATTATGAGTTATTATTAATATTTACCCTTTGGGCTAATTTGTTACAGTTCTGATTTTCTGCTTGCAACAAAGTTTATTTTACGATTTAGATTCTGACTACAGGCTCTTGGTAGTACTGTGCAGTAAGAAAGACATTTGGCATTGCTGCTGCTGCTGTTGAGTTGGTTTGCGTCTGTAAGCTTCGTATATCTTTCTGTTTTGAATCATTATTTACTATCATTCCTTGTTGTTTATACTGCTAAATATAACTTACTCAACATCACACATTAACCTGACATTGCTAGCTTCAATCTAAATCATTATTGCTATCACAACACGCTAGTAATTCGCTAGCCTGTTAGTGTGCCATCCGTGCGCTCATTATTTATTTTTTTCTCTTGCGCGCTCACGCCTTTTACGAGTTCATCAAACAAACTGTGGTGAGTAGGATCAGTCAACAAACACGGTGAGTCATGTCATCTTCTCCTCTTATTGTCACTTGCACTTAGATAAATGCAGGGAGATAGTCAGGCTGAAGGAGAAGATTTCAGAACTAGAGACACACATCCAAACTTTAATCGAGGTTAATTGTAAGAGTGCAGATACTGCTTTAGATGTGACTAGCTTAGTGAACTCTGTACATTGTTCGGTTCCGGCTTTAGAGCCTGGGCAGCAGGGCAATTGGGTGACCGTGAGACGCTGTTGTCGCGGGACAAAACACAGCTCTTCCGTTCTGATTACAACAATCAAGCAGGTTCTCCCCACTCAGTGAAACACCCACTGTGAATCCTGTTGAATGTGCCCTAGTTATTGGCGATTCTATTACACGGAACGTGAAAATAGAGACACCAGCCACCATAGTCACATGTTTGCCGAGAGCCAGAGCGCCTGACATCAAAGCAAATTTAAAAGTGCTGGCTAATGCTAATCGTAAATTCTCTAAGATTATTATTCACGTCGGCACTAATAATGTTCGACTCCACCAGTCAGAGATCACTAAAATTAACGTTAAAGAGGTGTGTGAACTCGCAAGAATGATGTCAGGCACTGTAATTTGCTCTGGCCCCCTTCCTGTTCGCCGGAGTGATGAGATACTTAGTAGACTGTCCTCATTCAATGGCTGGCTGTCTAAGTGGTGTCCGTAAAATAATATAGAATTTGTCACGGTTCATGGGTTCACTGTCTCGCCCTTGCTGTCTGTCAGTGTTGTGTGTATTAGTGTGTGGGCGTGTCTCGTTATCCCGGCTGATCAGCGCTAGCTGATCCTCATTGAGCACCCCATTTATTGTTTGTGATTCCATCCTGTCTTTGTCAGATCGTTGTGAGGCTTCACTAAGAGCACTGAGCACCCGTCACTCCTGTATCCACTGGTCTTCCTCGTGTGGATCGCCTTCCCGGATCTACTGCTTCCTGTCTGGATTCTGCCTGGATTATTCGGTCCCTGCGTTGCCAGTGCCTCTTCCTGTCTGTTCGATCTTCACTGACCAGCTTCATTGCTTTTCTTGTTTTCAATAAACCTTGCTGTTTTCTCGCAATTGGATTCTACTCTCGTTCATTCCATACAGAGCGTGACAGAATTCATAGACAATTGGAAAAGTTTTTGGGGCAGACCTGACCTGTTGAAAAGAGATGGTATTCATCCCTCCTGGGATGGTGCTGCTCTTCTCTCTAGTAATATGGCACATAGTCTTAGAGCTCAAAAAGGAATTGGCGCTCAGGTCAGGAAGCAGACAGACTGGCTAAACCGACCATCTGCTTGCTGTCTCATGTCACTGCGGTCAGATAAACCCCATCACATAGAGACTCTTTCACCTAGAAATCTTCATATAGAGACTGTGTTCCCCGAATTAGGAAATACAAAAAACTTCCAAACCCACCTTAGGGTAAATATTTGGTAACGCTTTAGATTACAGCCCGGAAAGTACTGCGTAATTAAAATGAAAGTACAGTGTAACTTTCGGTAATTACAGTGTACCTATAAAGTACTTACGTGTAAGTATAGGGAAACAATATGTAAAGTCTTGGGAATAAAGGTGTAACAACCAGGAAAATACTGCGTAATTAAAACGAAATTACAGTGTAACTTTCGGTAATTAGAGTGTACCTATAAAGTACGTACGTGTAAGTATAGGGGAATATGTAAAGTTTTGGGAATAAAGGGGTAACAACCAGGAAAATGACAAATTATTTAGGCAAATTATTTAGACTGTAAGTATTCCATGTAGTTACAGGGTAAGTATGACATTGCGGGCTGTAAATTAAAGTGGTGCTTCTTACCCTCTTGTTTCATGTAGTTACAGGGTAAGTACAATAAAAACACATGTACACACACAATCTGACATCACTTGGAAAACCTTTATTTGAAAAACAACTTATTTCAAAACAGATTTACAACATATTACACTTCTTATTCTTTATTATTTTTTTTAAATCAACTTCTCATTTCAAATATGTAAGCTATAATATGCTTCCTCCTTCTCTTGGTCCTCCTCTTCTTTTCGTTCCACTGATTAGCCTTGTGATGTCACTGGTTTCATGTATGTGTAGAGTGTTTAGCACCACCGGTTGATTGTGTGGAGAAAGCAGACAGCTCACTTAATTTTTCCTGTTTTCCTATTGGTTGGGGTTGGTCACATGATTGGTCTTAGGTGAGACCAGCCATTTTAGAAGTATGTTTGGCATGGCAAAAGGCTTCAGTTGGGCCTCTGGTGAATCTGCAGCATCTGCCTGAGTTGAGCCTTGAAGAAGCTATGTTTGTAAGTAGACCTGACATATTTAATGTTTGTGAATGGTTAGGGCTGTATATTTTGTCATGATTTATTGTATGATAAGATATATAACTGCCGTCTGCTTTCACATGCAATATTTACCTCATGGTATTGAGTGTTTGTGACTGATATAACTGTAAACTGAAAGAAAGTTTTCTTGTGTTTTTAGTTTCACAAAGTAAGTGGAAAAGCACTGTAAAAACAAGTGATGAAGACAAACAAGTAAAAGAATTGAACTTTACTTCCACGTCCTTGTCATCTTTAATCATTGAGTGCCCAGTACACCTGTTTAGCTGTCTGTCACTTTGTGGAGAGTACGCACACAGTGGACAGAACAGTGAAAAAACATAGCTTCTTCAAGGCTCAACTCAGGCAGATGCTGCAGATTCACCAGAGGCCCAACCAGCAATCGATTCATACAGGTGGAAGATGGAGCAGCCCGCTCCAACATGCATCCTAGGAATCAGCCAGCTACACAATGTCGTCCTAGCATCCATCCACACAGTTTTTCAACTATGAAGGTACCTCCTCCTCTTACTCCTTCACCTTGGATGCAACAGGCAACACAATCATCTACTCATGACCATGCAACTGTCAGTGAATTTGCTATTTATATGGCTCGCCGTGAGCTTGTGGCCTCTGGGATGATTAAATTTGATGACCTTCCAGAAAATTATTGGAGTTGGAAGTCAACCTTTATGAACGTCATACAAGGATTAAAACTCACCTGCACTGAAGAGCTTGACCTTCTAATTAAGTGGCTTGGCCCTCAGTCATCGGAGCATGTCAAGAGAATTAGATCTGTTAATGTGAATGACCCCGTGGCTGGGCTCAACATGGCATGGATACGTTTGGAAGAGTGCTATGGGTCACCTGAAAGAATTGAGGGGGCTCTTCTGGAGAAACTCGAAAAATTTCCCAGGATCAGCAACAAAGACCCCCTAAAGCTGAGACAGCTTGGTGATTTATTGAGGGAGCTGGAGTCAGCTAAACTTGAAGGTTATTTGTCTGGACTCACAATCCTGGATACTTCTCGAGGTATTAACCCCATTGTGGAGAAGCTGCCATACAGGCTTCAAGAGAAATGGATGACACAAGGTAGTTTGTATAAGCTGGAATACAATGTTCAGTTTCCACCATTTTCATTCTTTGCTGATTTTGTTTGCAAAGAAGCCCATATCCGTAATGATCCAAGTTTCACACTTAGTTCATCTACTGGGTCGTCAACAATGAAATCAGACAACTTAGCAAAAACATACACAAACTTAAAAGGCCATGTTTCAGCCCACAAAACAGATATTACAACAACACTAAACACCAGTAAGTTGGATATTGACAGGCTGTGTCCTATCCACAAAAAGCCACATCCCCTTAAACGATGCAGAGGTTTCCGAGCCAAAACACTTGAAGAACGCAAAGCATTTCTAAAGGAGAGTGGGATTTGCTTCAAATGCTGCTCATCAACCGATCATAGAGCTCAAGACTGTAAAATAGTGATTCACTGTAAGGAGTGTGACAGCAACAGACATGTTACAGCTTTACATCCAGGACCAGCTCCATGGACTACACAAGAGCCAGATAGAGAGCATGGCGGGGAGAGAAGGGAAGAGGCCTCTCCAAGTATAACTTCCAAATGCACTGCGGTTTGTGGTGAGGCCAACAGCTCTCGTTCCTGTTCTAAGATCTGTCTTATAAAAGTGTATCCTGTGGGTCAACCAGATCGATCAATAAAAATCTATGCAGTTCTTGATGATCAGAGTAATAGGTCTCTTGCTAGGTCTGAGTTTTTCGACTTGTTCAATCTTGGGGGTGTAGAGTCTCCCTATACTCTGCGCACATGTGCTGGAGTTACAGAGATGTCAGGAAGAAGAGGGACTGGCTTCATCGCTCAATCACTGGATGGAAGTATTAGTGTTTCTCTTCCCACACTCATAGAGTGTAACTATATGCCAGAAGATAAGATGGAAATACCTACGCCTGAGGCTGCTAGACACCATCCTCACCTTCAGTCTATGGCTCATCTCATCCCTGAATTTGACAATGATGCACAGATTCTCCTTCTTCTCGGCCGTGATATCCTACAGGTCCATAAGGTGAGAATCCAGCGTAATGGACCAAATAATGCTCCTTATGCTCAAAGATTGGATCTTGGCTGGGTGATCATTGGAGATGTCTGTCTGGGTGCAGCACACAAGCCGATAGAACTTAGTGCTTACCGTACCAATATCCTGGAAAATGGCCGGCATTCCTATCTAAGTCCATGTCCGAACCATCTCATTTTAAAAGAGATATTTCCTGTTGGGACAAAAACAAAGCCACTTAGTTGGTCAAGTCAAAAAAGCTCTGACTTTGCTGACAACCTACACCAGCATACTGATTATGATTCCTTAGGGGCAAAAATATTTGAAAGGACAGAGGATGACCACAAATTTTCTCTATCCATTGAGGACAAGCAGTTCATTGGATTGATGGAAAAGGAGATGTTCATAAATGATGGAAACAGTTGGGTGGCCCCCCTTCCTTTTCGTGTGCCAAGGCCTCGCCTACCTAACAATAGAGAACTTGCATTAATCCGCTTTACCAATCTCTGTCGAACTCTGGATAGAAAGCCTGAAATGAAGAGTCACTTTTTGGATTTCATGCAAAAGATCTTTGAACAAGATCATGCTGAATTGGCACCTCCTCTGCAAGATGGAGAAGAATGCTGGTACCTTCCCAGTTTTGGAGTGTACCATCCACGTAAGCCTGATCAGATACGGGTTGTGTTTGATTCTAGTGCCCCACACCTTGGTGTTTCCTTGAATGATGTGCTGTTGACTGGCCCAGACTTAAACAACAGCCTGCTAGGAGTATTAATGCGGTTTAGGTCTGAGGCAGTAGCCTTTATAGCAGATATTGAACAGATGTTCCATAGCTTTGTCGTCAGGGAGGACCATCGGAACTTTCTCAGATTCTTATGGTTCAAAGACAATGACCCAACTAAAGGTGTCTTGGAATACAGGATGAAAGTCCATGTATTAGGCAATCGGCCTTCTCCAGCAGTTGCAATTTATGGTCTACGCCAAGCAGCCACATATGGAGAAGATGAATTTGGAGAAGATGCGAGGCGATTTATACACAGGAACTTCTATGTTGATGATGGACTTAAATCACTGTCATCTGCAAATGCGGCCATCAATCTCTTGAAAGCTGCTCAAGGTATGCTTGCAATTTCAAACCTCAGGCTCCATAAAATTGCATCTAGCTGTCCAGTCGTCATGCATGCCTTTCCACCAACTGACCATGCAAAGGAACTAATTGGCGCTCAGGTCAGGAAGCAGACAGACTGGCTAAACCGACCATCTGCTTGCTGTCTCATGTCACTGCGGTCAGATAAACCCCATCACATAGAGACTCTTTCACCTAGAAATCTTCATATAGAGACTGTGTTCCCCGAATTAGGAAATACAAAAAACTTCCAAACCCACCTTAGGGTAAATATTTGGTAACGCTTTAGATTACAGCCCGGAAAGTACTGCGTAATTAAAATGAAAGTACAGTGTAACTTTCGGTAATTACAGTGTACCTATAAAGTACTTACGTGTAAGTATAGGGAAACAATATGTAAAGTCTTGGGAATAAAGGTGTAACAACCAGGAAAATACTGCGTAATTAAAACGAAATTACAGTGTAACTTTCGGTAATTAGAGTGTACCTATAAAGTACGTACGTGTAAGTATAGGGGAATATGTAAAGTTTTGGGAATAAAGGGGTAACAACCAGGAAAATGACAAATTATTTAGGCAAATTATTTAGACTGTAAGTATTCCATGTAGTTACAGGGTAAGTATGACATTGCGGGCTGTAAATTAAAGTGGTGCTTCTTACCCTCTTGTTTCATGTAGTTACAGGGTAAGTACAATAAAAACACATGTACACACACAATCTGACATCACTTGGAAAACCTTTATTTGAAAAACAACTTATTTCAAAACAGATTTACAACATATTACACTTCTTATTCTTTATTTTTTTTTTTAAATCAACTTCTCATTTCAAATATGTAAGCTATAATATGCTTCCTCCTTCTCTTGGTCCTCCTCTTCTTTTCGTTCCACTGATTAGCCTTGTGATGTCACTGGTTTCATGTATGTGTAGAGTGTTTAGCACCACCGGTTGATTGTGTGGAGAAAGCAGACAGCTCACTTAATTTTTCCTGTTTTCCTATTGGTTGGGGTTGGTCACATGATTGGTCTTAGGTGAGACCAGCCATTTTAGAAGTATGTTTGGCATGGCAAAAGGCTTCAGTTGGGCCTCTGGTGAATCTGCAGCATCTGCCTGAGTTGAGCCTTGAAGAAGCTATGTTTGTAAGTAGACCTGACATATTTAATGTTTGTGAATGGTTAGGGCTGTATATTTTGTCATGATTTATTGTATGATAAGATATATAACTGCCGTCTGCTTTCACATGCAATATTTACCTCATGGTATTGAGTGTTTGTGACTGATATAACTGTAAACTGAAAGAAAGTTTTCTTGTGTTTTTAGTTTCACAAAGTAAGTGGAAAAGCACTGTAAAAACAAGTGATGAAGACAAACAAGTAAAAGAATTGAACTTTACTTCCACGTCCTTGTCATCTTTAATCATTGAGTGCCCAGTACACCTGTTTAGCTGTCTGTCACTTTGTGGAGAGTACGCACACAGTGGACAGAACAGTGAAAAAACATAGCTTCTTCAAGGCTCAACTCAGGCAGATGCTGCAGATTCACCAGAGGCCCAACCAGCAATCGATTCATACAGGTGGAAGATGGAGCAGCCCGCTCCAACATGCATCCTAGGAATCAGCCAGCTACACAATGTCGTCCTAGCATCCATCCACACAGTTTTTCAACTATGAAGGTACCTCCTCCTCTTACTCCTTCACCTTGGATGCAACAGGCAACACAATCATCTACTCATGACCATGCAACTGTCAGTGAATTTGCTATTTATATGGCTCGCCGTGAGCTTGTGGCCTCTGGGATGATTAAATTTGATGACCTTCCAGAAAATTATTGGAGTTGGAAGTCAACCTTTATGAACGTCATACAAGGATTAAAACTCACCTGCACTGAAGAGCTTGACCTTCTAATTAAGTGGCTTGGCCCTCAGTCATCGGAGCATGTCAAGAGAATTAGATCTGTTAATGTGAATGACCCCGTGGCTGGGCTCAACATGGCATGGATACGTTTGGAAGAGTGCTATGGGTCACCTGAAAGAATTGAGGGGGCTCTTCTGGAGAAACTCGAAAAATTTCCCAGGATCAGCAACAAAGACCCCCTAAAGCTGAGACAGCTTGGTGATTTATTGAGGGAGCTGGAGTCAGCTAAACTTGAAGGTTATTTGTCTGGACTCACAATCCTGGATACTTCTCGAGGTATTAACCCCATTGTGGAGAAGCTGCCATACGGGCTTCAAGAGAAATGGATGACACAAGGTAGTTTGTATAAGCTGGAATACAATGTTCAGTTTCCACCATTTTCATTCTTTGCTGATTTTGTTTGCAAAGAAGCCCATATCCGTAATGATCCAAGTTTCACACTTAGTTCATCTACTGGGTCGTCAACAATGAAATCAGACAACTTAGCAAAAACATACACAAACTTAAAAGGCCATGTTTCAGCCCACAAAACAGATATTACAACAACACTAAACACCAGTAAGTTGGATATTGACAGGCTGTGTCCTATCCACAAAAAGCCACATCCCCTTAAACGATGCAGAGGTTTCCGAGCCAAAACACTTGAAGAACGCAAAGCATTTCTAAAGGAGAGTGGGATTTGCTTCAAATGCTGCTCATCAACCGATCATAGAGCTCAAGACTGTAAAATAGTGATTCACTGTAAGGAGTGTGACAGCAACAGACATGTTACAGCTTTACATCCAGGACCAGCTCCATGGACTACACAAGAGCCAGATAGAGAGCATGGCGGGGAGAGAAGGGAAGAGGCCTCTCCAAGTATAACTTCCAAATGCACTGCGGTTTGTGGTGAGGCCAACAGCTCTCGTTCCTGTTCTAAGATCTGTCTTATAAAAGTGTATCCTGTGGGTCAACCAGATCGATCAATAAAAATCTATGCAGTTCTTGATGATCAGAGTAATAGGTCTCTTGCTAGGTCTGAGTTTTTCGACTTGTTCAATCTTGGGGGTGTAGAGTCTCCCTATACTCTGCGCACATGTGCTGGAGTTACAGAGATGTCAGGAAGAAGAGGGACTGGCTTCATCGCTCAATCACTGGATGGAAGTATTAGTGTTTCTCTTCCCACACTCATAGAGTGTAACTATATGCCAGAAGATAAGATGGAAATACCTACGCCTGAGGCTGCTAGACACCATCCTCACCTTCAGTCTATGGCTCATCTCATCCCTGAATTTGACAATGATGCACAGATTCTCCTTCTTCTCGGCCGTGATATCCTACAGGTCCATAAGGTGAGAATCCAGCGTAATGGACCAAATAATGCTCCTTATGCTCAAAGATTGGATCTTGGCTGGGTGATCATTGGAGATGTCTGTCTGGGTGCAGCACACAAGCCGATAGAACTTAGTGCTTACCGTACCAATATCCTGGAAAATGGCCGGCATTCCTATCTAAGTCCATGTCCGAACCATCTCATTTTAAAAGAGATATTTCCTGTTGGGACAAAAACAAAGCCACTGAGTTGGTCAAGTCAAAAAAGCTCTGACTTTGCTGACAACCTACACCAGCATACTGATTATGATTCCTTAGGGGCAAAAATATTTGAAAGGACAGAGGATGACCACAAATTTTCTCTATCCATTGAGGACAAGCAGTTCATTGGATTGATGGAAAAGGAGATGTTCATAAATGATGGAAACAGTTGGGTGGCCCCCCTTCCTTTTCGTGTGCCAAGGCCTCGCCTACCTAACAATAGAGAACTTGCATTAATCCGCTTTACCAATCTCTGTCGAACTCTGGATAGAAAGCCTGAAATGAAGAGTCACTTTTTGGATTTCATGCAAAAGATCTTTGAACAAGATCATGCTGAATTGGCACCTCCTCTGCAAGATGGAGAAGAATGCTGGTACCTTCCCAGTTTTGGAGTGTACCATCCACGTAAGCCTGATCAGATACGGGTTGTGTTTGATTCTAGTGCCCCACACCTTGGTGTTTCCTTGAATGATGTGCTGTTGACTGGCCCAGACTTAAACAACAGCCTGCTAGGAGTATTAATGCGGTTTAGGTCTGAGGCAGTAGCCTTTATAGCAGATATTGAACAGATGTTCCATAGCTTTGTCGTCAGGGAGGACCATCGGAACTTTCTCAGATTCTTATGGTTCAAAGACAATGACCCAACTAAAGGTGTCTTGCAATACAGGATGAAAGTCCATGTATTAGGCAATCGGCCTTCTCCAGCAGTTGCAATTTATGGTCTACGCCAAGCAGCCACATATGGAGAAGATGAATTTGGAGAAGATGCGAGGCGATTTATACACAGGAACTTCTATGTTGATGATGGACTTAAATCACTGTCATCTGCAAATGCGGCCATCAATCTCTTGAAAGCTGCTCAAGGTATGCTTGCAATTTCAAACCTCAGGCTCCATAAAATTGCATCTAGCTGTCCAGTCGTCATGCATGCCTTTCCACCAACTGACCATGCAAAGGAACTAAAAGATCTGGACCTTGACATTGACTCACCTCCACTACAACGCAGTCTTGGATTAAGCTGGAACCTGGTACATGACACATTCACATTTTGTGTGGCTGACAATGACAAACCGTTTACAAGAAGAGGAGTCCTCTCAACCATTAATAGCCTTTTTGATCCACTTGGGTTTGTCGCTCCTATTACCATTCAAGGGAAGTTGTTGCTGAGGCAGCTCACCAGTTATGATGCTATTGATTGGGATGTTCCGCTCCCAGCTGAAAATGAGGCAGAGTGGTCAACTTGGAGAGATTCTCTACAAGAGCTGGCACAGTTTGAAACTCCTCGAGCCTACACTGCATTCTCTGTTTCCACCGCTCATCATACTGAGGTTCACGTCTTTTCAGATGCTTCTGTAAAAGCCATAGCAGCCGTAGCTTATCTAAAGGTTGTAGACAAAGATCAAAAATGCCATGTAGGTTTCATTATGGGGAAAGCTAAGTTAGCCCCCTTATCAGTCCATACTATTCCCAGGCTTGAACTTGGTGCCGCTGTCTTAGCAGTAGAACTTGCCGAATTGGTTATGAGTGAGTTGGATATTAAACCTAACAGTCTGCAGTTCTACACTGACAGTAAAGTGGTTCTTGGTTACATCTGCAACGAAACCAGGAGATTTTATGTCTACGTGAGCAACAGGGTGGAAAGGATTAGGAAATCATCACATCCTGAACAGTGGCATTATGTCCGAACTGAACAAAATCCTGCGGATGTTGCTACCAGATTGGTGACTCCAGCTCAACTCGCAGGCACCATCTAGCTTACAGGTCCAGATTTCCTCTTATGTCTTGGGGAGACAGACACAACAGGGGAGATTAAGTATAACCTCATTGATCCAGAATCTGACAAAGAGGTCCGATGTCACACCACTGCAGTTATTGATCTCAAAAAAGGACTTGGTTCACATCGCTTTGAAAGATTCTCTCGATGGCAATCCCTTATTAGAGGTATTGCCTCCTTGATTCATATTGTTCAGTCTTTTAAATCTGAGCGAGAGAGCAACACTCAAGGATGCAAGCATGCATATCATCTTGAGCCGCATATGCCCGATTTACTGGCTCGAGCAAAAGCAGTTGTAATTGGATGCATTCAAAAGGAAACATATCAGGTTGAGATTTCCTGTCTGGAGAGAGGAAGTCCTATACCAAAAAACAGTTCACTGAGGAAGCTTGATCCCACACTTGACAATGATGGACTGCTGAGAATAGGTGGCAGACTTCACCATGCTCCAATTGAGATGGAAGAAAAACATCCTCTCATCGTTCCGGGTCGCAGCCATGTTGCTACTCTACTCATTAATTACTACCACGAGAGAGTTAAACATCAAGGCAGAATCTTCACAGAGGGTGTTGTGCGTACAGATGGCTTCTGGATCATGAGATCAAAGAAATGCATTTCCAGCCTTCTGTATAAGTGTGTCATCTGCAGGAAACTCCGTGGTAGGATGGCAGAACAAAAGATGGCAAATCTCCCACCTGATCGATTTTGTACAGAACCCCCTTTTACCAATGTTGGTCTGGATGTATTCGGCCCCTGGAACATCTCCACTCGCCGTACACGAGGAGGTGCAGCAAATAGTAAAAGATGGACAGTACTTTTTACATGCCTAAGTGTACGTGCTGTGCATATTGAGGTGATAGAATCATTGGATACATCAAGTTTCATCAATGCGTTACGCCGCTTCTTTGCAGTGCGTGGTCCTGCAAAGATGATCCGCTCTGACTGCGGTACAAACTTTAAAGGAGCCTGCAAGGAGTTGTTCTTCCTTCAAGACGATACAAACATTTCCAAGTATCTAAGTGAGGAGGGATGTATTTGGCTATTCAACTCACCCTACTCCTCACATATGGGAGGAGTGTGGGAAAGAATGATTGGGATTTCAAGACGGATTTTTGACTCCATGCTTTTACAGCTCAACCCCTCCCATCTCACTCATGAAGTACTGTCAACCTTAATGGCCGAGGTGTCCGCAATAATAAATGCAAGACCTCTTACACCAATGTCGAGTGATGCTCCTTTCCCTCTCACACCAGCAATGATATTGATGCAAAAGATCTGCACCCCTCTTCCTCCGCCAGGATCTTTTGAACATGCAGATCTGCATCGCCAACAATGGAGACGTGTCCAACACTTGGCAAATGTCTTTTGGGAGAGATGGAAGAAAGAATATCTCTCCATTCTTCAAAGTCGCAGCAAGTGGCAAGACACACATCCAAACATCAAGGAAGGAGACTTGGTGTTGCTTAAAGACTCTCTGGTTACACGAAATGACTGGCCTATGGCTCGCGTCATTAAAGCATATCTTGACGGTGATGGAAAAGTCAGGAAGCTTGAGTTAAAAGTCACTAAGGGTGGGACTGTTAGGACCTTTCTTAGGCCTATAACAGAAGTAGTGGTACTTATGTCTGTGTAAGTGTTTATCATGGACAGTGAATTTTCATGTTTTCTGATGTCAGGATTCATTTAATACCTAATAATGCTATTGTATGCAATACCAGACGGGGAGTGTGATGTCACTGGTTTCATGTATGTGTAGAGTGTTTAGCACCACCAGGATTTTTCCTGTTTTCCTATTGGTTGGGGTTGGTCACATGATTGGTCTTAGGTGAGACCAGCCATTTTAGAAGTATGTTTGGCATGGCAAAAGGCTTCAGTTGGGCCTCTGGTGAATCTGCAGCATCTGCCTGAGTTGAGCCTTGAAGAAGCTATGTTTGTAAGTAGACCTGACATATTTAATGTTTGTGAATGGTTAGGGCTGTATATTTTGTCATGATTTATTGTATGATAAGATATATAACTGCCGTCTGCTTTCACATGCAATATTTACCTCATGGTATTGAGTGTTTGTGACTGATATAACTGTAAACTGAAAGAAAGTTTTCTTGTGTTTTTAGTTTCACAAAGTAAGTGGAAAAGCACTGTAAAAACAAGTGATGAAGACAAACAAGTAAAAGAATTGAACTTTACTTCCACGTCCTTGTCATCTTTAATCATTGAGTGCCCAGTACACCTGTTTAGCTGTCTGTCACTTTGTGGAGAGTACGCACACAGTGGACAGAACAAGCCTAATCTTAAGAAGGAGTATTTTTCTATTCTGTATTATGTATTAAAAGAAAATACAGTACACCCAGAAATGTTCTCATAATTTACTCATCTTTTCGCTACCGACCAACTGTCACCAGCGAGTGCATGAGAGTCGGCTTCATAGGGTCGGCTTGAATGGCTTCGCGTTTGGTGAACCTTTAAGCGTTCATTGCATTCTCACGGGAGTTTGATGTGAAACTCGCGCGAGAACTGGTGTCTCTGTTCTTCTGCATGGTTTGTTTTTCATTATTATTATTATTATCTGTTATTGTTTGTATTTTGTTGTGAGCAATAATAAAAACATTAAAAAAAAATAATAATTCGACATTCGGTTTTTCGGTGCGCTTACGTCAAGCTTTAAATTTTCAAGCGTAAACTTACTCAACGTACCCTTTCATGAACGCGCAGGTGACAGTTGCTCGGAAGCCATAGTCTACAGTTTAATTTTTTTTAATATTTGGTATTTTTCTTACAAACGCTTATCGTTTCACTTCAGAAGACATTGATTCATCCATTGGGGTCGTATGGATTATTGTAGTTATTGTTGTATGTGCTGTTGTCAACTTTTAGGAACACATGAGCTTGCATTATATGCATTTACAGAGATTATTTATTTTTCTAAAAACTTTTGTTTGTGTTAATCTGAAGAAGGAAATTTGTATACATCTCGGATGACATGAGGGTAAAAGATGAGTAAATGGTGAGGACATTTCTGTACTAAATTTTCTTTTAACACATAATACAGAATAGCAAGAGACATGTCATGGGATTCCTTCTTAAGATTCATCAGTGGAAAGAAAGAAAAAGAAGAAGAGGAACAAGAGGAGGAGGAAACCAAGCAAGAGAAACAAAGTGCTGTAAATCCGTTTTGAAATAAGTTGTTTTTCAAATAAAGTTTTCCGAGTGATATCAGATTGTGTGTGTGTACATGTGTTTTTATTGTACTTACCCTGTAACTACATGAAACAAGAGGGTAAGAAGCACCACTTTAATTTACAGCCCGCAATGTCATACTTACCCTGTAACTACATGGAACAAGAGTAGCCTATATTTTCCCAGCATTTAAAAAAAAAAAAAAGTTGCAATAGTTTTACTTGCCTTGAAACTTAATCAGGGCACCTTTGCAATAATAACATATTAGCCTACTTTATAAATGCACTGATATGTACCCCGTCATTTAAAAAAAAAAGCCTTTATGTATTTTTATACTATTATTACAAAAAGGTGCAGTGTATGTAGGCTACTCGCTAAATTGCTCCCAAAAGTAAGATTCTAAAATACTTAGTCTAAATAATTTGCGTAAATAATTTATTTTCCTGTTTCTTACCCCTTTATTCACAAAACTTTACATATTATTCCCCTATACTTACACGTACGTACTTTATAGGTACACTGTAATTACCGAAAGTTACAATGTAATTTCGTTTTAATTACGCAGTATTTTCCTGGTTGTTACACCTTTATTCCCAAGACTTTACATATTGTTCCCCTATACTTACACGTAAGTACTTTATAGGTACACTGTAATTACCGAAAGTTACACTGTACTTTCATTTTAATTACACAGTACTTTCCGGGCTGTAATCTAAAGCGTTACCAAATATTTTATTGATGTTCAACAAATAAAAAACAATTTATTACTCTAGTGATCATACTCTAGATCTACTACTATCACTTGGAATCAATGTTGATGCCGTTGAAATTCTGCAGCAGAGCGATGACATCTCAGATCATTATCTAGTCTTGTGTAAACTTCATTTAGCCAAGGCTGCAAAGCCGACTCCATGTTACAAATATGTTAGACCTATCACTTCTGCCACTAAAGATTGCTTTATTAATAATCTTTTAACTTTAACTTTTAACTCTCTCTTTTTCTCTCTCTAGTCTCTCTGTTTATCCGAGGTTTACCGCAGTCTGCCGGATCCAGGCCGTATCCAGGCTGATGAAGGATCTGATGAAGGACCTAAGTAAAGAAGATCAAAAAGTCATTACTGCTGTGCTGCTTGGAAACGTCTGAGGTTGAAGCTTTATTTTTCGTTAATTTAGCCACTGTTTCAAATAAATACCTAGATCGAGTCCTGAGATGGGCGTGGCAGAGCGGCTCGTGCTGGGTCCAAGTTACCCCACACTGTCACCAAACTCTCGGCTTGTGGTTGGACCCTTCGTTCTTGCGCGCAGGTGTTCCCCTAGAACAAGTGTCCAGTCAATACGCTTCAAAACGCCGCTACTAGGCAAGCATGTACTGGTCCGTACGGATAGCACTACGACCATTGCGTACATCAACTGTCAGGGTGGTCTACGCTACCGCTGCATGTCACAACTTGTTCGCCATCTCCTCCTTTGGAGTCAGAAGCATCTGAGGTCGCTTTGTGCCATTTGTATTCTGGGCCTGCTCATTTTTAAGACATGTTTTGTATAAGAAAGCTTTATGCAAGGAGGGCGTGCATCATCATGAATATTGATAATGGCCCTATCAGGTGGGACTGTGAGAGAACCAGAACAAAGAATGAGGAGAGTTTAGAATGGCTTTTTGATTGCTTGGATTTATTTACTACTCAACATGGGTACAAAGATACACAACGAAGGTCAAAAAGGCACATTATTGAGCACAATGATCTAAACAGAGAGACTCGAACAGTCACATCTTTGTGCCATTCCTAAAACAGTTACCATTTAACATACCTTTCATTTCCAAGGAGTTAGCTTTTTTCATTTTACCATGTTCATGTACGGAGTCTCGTGTGAATGTAATTCAGCAGGACTCATCTGTGGCATCTGGTCCCTGTAAAAAAGTGTTAAGTTGATAGCACGGCATTTTAAAATGAGTTCCCATAGCGTATAGCTACGCAATACAAGAGACCGTTCTCGAAAGGGAACGTACTTGGTTACTAACATAACCTCGGTTCCCTGAGAGTAAGGGAACGAGTATTGCATACCCTGCCGTGCTATTACACTTGGTACAGGTGCTGTTGCTTCAGTCGATTTAAACCTGATTCCTTTGGCGAAATGGCCTTGTGTAACTGGTCTGTTGTCTGCGTTGTGTTTTGGTTGGTATGAGAAGAACAAGACAGCATTCGCAGTTTCACCGATCTTTTATTCCTGATATAAGACAAGTGTAAACAGCCTCTTAGTTTGAGAGTCACCCTCGCTTTATCTCTCCACTGCATCACCAATGCAAAGAGAAAAAAAATCACATTGAACAAGAAGACTCGTAACAGAAAACATACCTGATATAAAACAAGTGTAAACAGCCTCTTAGTTTGAGAGTCACCCTCGCTTTATCTATAAAACAAATGTGATGTAAACTCGTCACATGTGCTCTCATTTCACTTTTAGGCCCAGATGCAAAAATATACTTTAAACGGGATGAAATGACAAAAATAACCACACAGATAGATAAAATAATATTATACACATAAATTAGAGTGAAAATATAGGCATAAAAGCAACAATTAAAATTAGGATTAAAAAAGATTATCAGAGCCCAAAATAACCTCACCTCTCCACTGCATCACCAATGCAAAGAGGAAGAGGAGGGAACAGAACAGGAAATTGTATTGACTCATGACATCACATCAATTAAAGGGAAAGGTACTCATTTCACTTAGGCAGTCATATCAGGTGCATGTAAACGAACAATTTTGTGAGAATTCTAATAAAATATACATACATTTAACAGTACACTTTATGTACCTGTTACACTCACCCCTCAGAATTTACACAAAATTCCCAGAGTATAACAAAAAAACACTGGTCACTAGAATTACATGGTCCACACTTAAAAAAAAAACAGTGAAGATACAGCGTAAAAAGCTACCCAAACGAAAGGGATACAAATATGAAGAGAGTTGGCCAAACTTCTACACAGTTTGTAGGCATTACCAAAGTGCCCATTACACTTTGAAAAATCTCAGACCAGGTACTTAAACAGAACCAATAGGCATTAGAAAATACAAGACTTGACTCCTAGCATTATCAGAGACAGCAGGAAGAAAAAAATAAAACAGATCTAAACATGAATAACAGGAGATACAGACTCCATACCAAGTAAGGTTTCGAGTTGAACCATTGACTCAATCAGCCTACGAACAGGCTTAATTACTCTACCAAGCCTAGTAGTGTAACGATCACCTGTATTTAAATCAGCTACAGGATCTTGCCTAAAGGGTTCACTGGCAGAGACAGGAGTTTGGGGAGAGTGGATAGCACCAGCCACAGTATTATCATCAGTCACTGACACAGCAACTTGTGCATTTGGCTCCTCTTGATTTGACAACTGAGAATGCACCCATGAAGAAGTGCGGACATCACCACAAGTAGCAACAATGGAGATGTACGACACAGCGTGTGAGAGTGAGAGTTCCTCAGTCTCATTCTGCCAATCATCTGCGTTCCCAGCAGACTCAATCTCAGCATCATAGAAGGACTCACCACTGCGTGTTTGCTCGGTTAGACCACCACAGCGTGCCTCAGACATCCGTGAAGGTACACTACAGGCAAATACGTCAGCAACCTCACGATCAGTACTAACCATTTCTGGTCCAAGCAGAGGGAGAAAGTTCACTTGAAGAAGAAGATTTCGATGCACTATTCTCTCATTACCAGCCCTGTCACAGATCTTGTAGACATGAATGGAAGGCTTTGAGGCAACCACAGTGTACATGACTGGCTCCCATTTGTCAGCAAGTTTTCGTTTCCCTCTGCAACCCTTGTTAGCCACAAGCACTTGGTCACCAACGGCTAGAGGTAGGCCTTTTGCTCTTTTGTTGTACTGGCTCGACTGGTGTTTTTGTTCCACAACAGCATTCTTCTGTGCTAACGCCATGGCAGACTGGAGGTCGCTGATAAGAGATTGGACATACTTGTCATAATCACAGATTGATTTATCCCGGAGGACACTTTGGAACATGAGATCAACTGGCAACCTTGGTACCCTACCGAACATTAGGTAAAAAGGGGCAAAACCTGTTGTTTTGTGTGCTGTGCAGTTGTACACAAATGTCATGGTCTGTACCAACTGCGGCCACTTCTGCTTAGGCCTAGGTGGAAGAGAACTTAGCATATTACCTAATGTCCTGTTGAAACGTTCAGTACCACCATTCCCCATTGGGTGGAAAGGGGTGGTTCTCGACTTGTCAACTCCAGCCAGCTCAAGGAGCTCGGCAATCAACGCACTCTCAAAGGTAGCGCCCTGGTCAGAATGGATGCGTTGGGGAAATCCATAGACGCAGAAAAAGCTGTCCCAGAGTTTCTTAGCCACTCTTTTCGCTGTTTGGTCCTGACACGGGAATGCATGCGCCAGCTTTGTGAAGTGATCCGTGACCACTAAAACTTCCACAGATTTGTTGTTCCGATCTTCAGCAGACCAGAAGTCGATGCAAACGAGCTCCAGTGGGGCTGTGGTTTTAATACTCTCCAAAGTGGCTCTCGCTGCAGGCTCAGTGCCCGGTTGCATAAAGCACCTTAAGTGTAATTTTCCCTTAAGTTCTCCCTTATGTTTCCCTTAAACCTAAGGGTGTTGCAGAAAAAAAACCATAAGTGTTACTTAAGGGTTTCTTTAAGTGAAACATCATAAACACTTAGAATTTCCCTTAAACGCTGTTTTTTCACTTAAGTAATCCCTTAAAAAGCATTAAGTGTTGCATAAAACCCCTTAACGGTCATTTCCCTAAGTATAACTTAAGGTTTGGAAATCGTAACCTTAAGAGTAACGCGGACAAAAATAAGACGACATGGCTGAATTTATGGAACCAGCTGAAGATCATTATGTGCCAAGAATAATTTTTAGGGATAGGGAGAACCCTTTGGAGCATCTTAGCAATGAAAAATTGTTTCAGGAATACCGATTTGATCGACGCGCAATATTTGACATCACTAACAAACTAGACGGGGACCTTGCATGTCACACATCGCAACCACTCTTTACCTGCGGTGTTACAACTGCTTATAGCATTGCGTGTTTTTGCAACTGGGAGTTTTCAGACGGTAGTGGGATATGTTTTCCACGTGCATAAATCGTCTGTCAGTAGAGTGGTTCACCGGGTTGCGGGGGCTCTTTCCCATCATTCAAACGCAACGGTCAAAATTTGTTTTTCTTTTACCATATTCGTCAAGAAGAATGCATTTCTCCTTCTCTGTCCAATTAGGCTTTCTTTTTTGTTTTCTTTATCCATTCCGATATCCAAGCCTACTTTATTTGATGAAACTGCGAAAGTGTTAGTGTTATGCGTATCTATGGCAACAACAGACTTTTATAACGTGAATCCAGGATCGCTGTCGTGAAACAGAGAACTGTTTAAGAGATTATATGCAACACCCTTAAGTTATTCTCTTAGGTAAGGGGAAATCGCCCCTTAAGTATCATACTTAAGGGAAAAACTTAAGGTGCTTTATGCAACCGGGCACTGGAGTTTTGCTGAGGACGCACCTGGGACATTTTTTCACGTAATCCCGCACATCACGCTCCAAGTCAGGCCAGAAAAACCTCTGACGGGTCAAAGACAGAGTGCGAGGCTGCCCTTGATGACCAGCCAGGTCGTGAACACCCAAAAGCGCCTCAGGTTTCAAGGAGTCAGGTAAAACAAGTTGGAACTTCTTGTGCTTGGTGAGAGGCCTTTAATAGCTCTGTACAGGATTCCATTAAGCACAGAAAGTTTGTCCCACTGCTTCAGAATCCTCAACACGCACTGATTATCATTGGCACGTTCACGTCTTGATGGCCTGCGCTTCCTGCCGACATAATAACACCCTCGCAATGACAGGGTTTTTGTGCTGATGTTTTTGCAAATCTATCAGTGAAAGAGAATGAAACACTTCCTCTTCACTAAGCGTGCAGGCCATACTACCAGAATCCAGTAACCCCTTTAAGGTGTAATGGTCACAAACTGTCACAGGAGCATAAAATAACTCACTTGCCCCATCAACTCTCTGAGACCCCACATATAACACGGTTTTGTCTTCTGGCAATAGTTTACAGCTGCTAACAAAAACATTTCGCACATCTTCTGTGAGGGAGGTTTTATCCAAATTGCCCATGCTAACCCTCATCACATGGGCTCTTCAGTTTAACTGAGCATCGGAAGGGGCCCCAGGGCGTGCTGCTTTAGGACAGTCATTCTTAAAGTGGCCAGGACTGAAACAGTGACGACATAGCCTCTGACGTCTACAATGTTCATACGTGGTGTGTTCCTTGGATCTACAGACATGCAGAGCTTAAGTTGGCTTTGAAATCTGAAGTTTTGCTTGAATGAACCTGACTGGATGAAGGTAAAGAGGCAGTGCACAATGACAGGACTCTATCCATCATGGCAACCATGTGCTGAAGGCTGGTGTCTGGAGAGAAGGGAACAGCATTAGGATTAAGAGGACTTACAGAAGGCAGTGACTGGGCTGGCATGGAAACAGGCTGCTGAGGAGAACTGGACACAGAATTGGGGCCTGCCATAACAGTGCACTGGTTGCATGCTGACAAGGACATTGTGTGCTGCATCCTCGAAGAAACTCTTTTTAGATCCCTCTGATGACTGTCCAATCGCTCCTGGACCTCAGCGGCACTCCACTTCTCTGCTGGCTAACTGAAAAGACATAGCAAGATTCGGGTCCGGGCAATGTGAAATAAACATCATGACAGCTTCAGCAGCGGGATCCTCAACACTCTTATTACATCTGCGCAAGCACTCATCAGCAACATCTATGGACTTGTTAAGCCGTATCCAGTAATCCATGGGGCTTTCATCTGCTCTAGGGACAGTGTTATAGAAGTCAGCCATAGACATGTTAGAGTAAGACAACTCACTGAAGTTGCGTTTCAGTATGTCAAACACTGCGCTTGGGAGCTCACTGGCACTCAGTTCAGGGCGGCTTCGCAGGGACACCTTAATCACATCTCTCGCTTTGTCAGCCAATCTGCTTAGGATGAGATCAGAGACATCAGTCTGCGTTCTGCATTTCATTCTGTTCAAATAACTGTACATCAAATCTTCCCACTCGTGCACAGTAAATGAATCACTCTTATCTCCCCTGAAGAATGGCGGAGGTGGTGCATCTTGCTGTACTATCACCTTGAGGCTAGATTTATCAATGTCCTCATTGGAGTGCTGAGACTGGCACGGTGGATTAGGCTGTACTGGGCTGGGCTGGCGCGCAAGGTTAAGGCTGGCTGAAATACTCTCTCCTTTTTTCTGAGCCAGATCTGAAATGATGCCCCCTAATGACTCAGGAGTAACGACACGTTTGATATCAGGTGTATGATTTGGGTGGAGCTAGCTGCTGGACCTACAGAAACACCAATCGCTGAATCAGCTGTGTGCACATGGTCGAGTCCCAAATTAGCTAACGCTCTCCCTCTCCCATAACAACGTGTGAATTCAGACGCCCCCTCATTTCAGGCCCACCACCTCTGCCCAATGGAAAAGTGACATTAGATTGTTTCACAGGACTGAAATCATCTTTGCCAGTATCCTCAAACATGTTTCAAAGTGAAACAGATAAAACGTAAAAATGACAGCAAATTATGTTACAAACAGTGTAACCTTAACTTATGAAAAGTTTAAGTAAACGTCAAATATGCAAGGAAATATATGAAGTCAAATGACTCAAAACACTTCAATATCAAAATTCTTGATGAAAATAAAATTTCCCTTTTCTCAAAATCAAGTATATTATTTCCCTTGTTTCAAATGCATCAACAGTCATTGATTATATACTGTACAGATAAAGGATACGATGCTTGAAGGACATTGAAGCGTCCCATGGTGCTTATCACAGTCTCTGTCGTTCAGAATGTACCAACGAACAACGAAAGCGCTCCAGAGAAAGAAAAAAAGTCTATCAGGAAGTCAATAACTCTTTACCGTTCCTTTAAGATGCAACAGTTCGTCGATGTTACACAATGTTCATCTCACACACGCGCCCTCCATATCACATTGGACAAGAAGACTCGTAACAGAAACCATACCTGATATAAAACAAGTGTAAACAGCCTCTTAGTTTGAGAGTCACCCTCGCTTTATCTATAAAACAAATGTGATGTAAACTCGAACTCATTTCACTTTTAGGCCCAGATGCCAAAATATACTTTAAACGGGATGAAATGACAAAAATAACCACACAGATAGATAAAATAATATTAGGCTATACACATAAATTAGAGTGAAAATATAGGCATAAAAGCAACAATTAAAATTAGGATTAAAAAAGATTATCAGAGCCCAAAATAACCTCACCTCTCCACTGCATCACCAATGCAAAGAGGAAGAGGAGGGGACAGAACAGGAAATTGTATTGACTCATGACATCACATCAATTAAAGGGAAAGGTACTCATTTCACTTAGTCAGTCATATCAGGTGCATGTAAACGAACAATTTTGTGAGAATTCTAATAAAATATACATACATTTAACAGTACACTTTATGTACCTGTTACACTTGCTTACATAGCCGGAAGCCAAGCGCGAGGCACGAAGCACCATGATTGGTTTGTGCGCGTCAGTCGCTTCGCCATAGGTTCGTGCAGATCCCGCAGCACAGCCAATGAACGCTAGTCAGCTCTGCTCTGTCCTCGCTGTGAAGCTGCACTGCGTTTTAAAATAACGCAGTACTCATTCCCTTACTCTCAGGGAACCGAGGTCACGTTAGTAACCGAGTACGATATCAGGAGCAAGGCTGCACGATTTGGGAAAGAAAATCTAATTGTGATTTTTCTGGTTAATATTACGATTTAAAATTCACAAAATACATATAAAGAACACCTGGGATGTTGCGCCTTGTATGCATATACTTATAGGGCTGCATAAAATAATAATCATTTTTACATTACAGAAAACTATTTTTGGGGGAAAGAAAGCTTGAATTTCTTCCCCCCAAAAAATAGTTTTCTGTCATGTAAAAATTATTATTGTTTTATGCAGCCCTATAAGTATAATAGAAAAAATAGTAATAGTATAAAAAATTGTTCTCTGTAAAGAAAAAAATATTAGTATTGTTCTCTTACGAGAGGTTCTCTCGTATTGCGTAAGCTAGCTTACGCTGCGGGAAAGTCTCCTTTCACGAGATACTGAAGCCAAAAATTATCCTAATTTTTTAAAACTTGTCAACGCAGTGCGGCAGCCTGCAGACCTAGGGCAAGCGAGTCGCGTGCCCATTGGCTGCTCTGCGGCAACTGCAGCAGCCTATGGCTGAGCCTTGCGCGTGACGTCACGTCCAATGAGCGCGCTTGGCGCGCTTAGTGCGTCACAGCCCGTCATTAGGGGTGTGGCTTAGCGTATATAAGCAAGGAACAGAGGCTGCTTCGCTGATTTCTGTCTCTTCAGCGAAGCTCTTCGCATCGCTGATCTCCGAGGAAGCCGCCGTCGAATCCAGCGACCAGCACGCCGAGGATCTCAGCCTGAGGACGCCGGCCGCTCGCCGCCTTCAGCCTTCCCTGCCTGCTGCGCCATCCGGCATATATATCCTTTTCTGCTCTGTGTTTGTGTGTTTGTGTGTCCGCCGCGACACACTTGCATCTAAAAGAGCGCGAGGCGTTGTTTCAAATGCCTCGCACATCCTGTGGCTCGTGCAGAGCCTCGCTCAGCGACGGAGACCGCCACGTGCTGTGCGCTCTTTGCCTGGGTTTTGACCACGCTGTTCGCGCTCTCTCCGAGGGCGGCTGCGAACAGTGTGAGGAGTTACCGATGTCGACCCTACGGGCTCGACTCGCTAACTTTGAAGGAACTCCACCTTCTCCGGCCGCTTCTTCCGGGCCACGAAAGAAGAAACGTCGCTCTCAAAGGCCGCCGGAACCTCTCCCGCGAGCCTCGCTCTCTCCTTCCCCCCCACCCTTCACCGACGCGCAGCGGCCGGGCACTGCCCGCACTGCCGTCGCCCTGGGGGACGATGCAGATGATGCCGCTGACAGCTGCTCTCTGCTCGCGTCCGACAGCGAGGAGTGGTCGGGCTCTCACCGCTCCGCCCCCTCGACTCTGGAGTCTTCTCGAAACCCGCGCTAGTGTTGACGCAGAGCTTCTCCGCCTCCTCACTTTAGCGGTCGAGAGAATGGGACTGGATTGGTCCCCACCTAAGGAGCCGGAGCCCAATCGCCTTGACGGGTTTTTTCTGCCTAGCCGCCGCCCTGCGCCTGCCTCTAGGTCAGCACCCTTCCTGCCTGAGCTCCACGCCGAGCTCTCTAAGTCCTGGAACGCTCCGTTCTCCACCAGACTCCGCCCGCCAGTCTCCTCGGCTCTCTCCCAGGTGGACGGAGCCGCCGAGAACGGCTATAACGGCATCCCCGCCGTTGAGGATGCTGTGGCAACGCACCTTTGCCCGCCGTCTGCTAGATGGCGCTCAAAGTCTGCCCTGCCGTCTAAAGCCTGCAGGACCACCTCAGCTCTCGCCGGCCGCGCTTTCGCCGCCTCCGGCCAGGCTGCTTCCGCCCTGCACTCAATGGCTATCCTTCAGATCCTTCAAGCCGACCTCCTCCGTGAACTGGACGAGAAGGGCTCGGATCAGTCTGCCTTTACCGATCTGCGCAGCGCTACGGATCTCGCGCTGCGCGCTACCAAGACCGCTGCTCAAGCCATCGGCAGATCCATGGCCGCGCTCACCGTCATCGACAGACATCTATGGTTGACGCTCGCGGACATGAGTGAGTCAGAGCGCGCTGTGTTTCTGAACGCACCACTCTCGCCCACCGGCCTCTTTGGCCCTGCGGTCAGCGGAATTGTGGATCGGTTCTCTGAAGTGCAGAAGGCGTCGCAGGCGATGTACCTCTTCCTGCCCCGCCGTTCGAGCTCAGCCACAGGCCGCCCTCAAACGCAGCCTCCTGTGCGCAGCTCTAACCAGCGCTCTTCCAGGCCCCCCAGCGCTTCGCAGCGACGCCAGGGCAATCGCCCCAGGTCGCGCTCGACCAGCCGTCACAGACCGCCGCCCCCACGGGGCCCGCGGCCCAAGATCGCGTTGAAGCCCGAGCCCGCGAAGTCCTCCTAGCATCCGCAAGGAGGAAAAGATGGTTGAGTCCCGCTACGGCCGGACCGCCATCAAAACGCACAGCTCTGTCAGTCCCCTATGTTCAGGCTACTGCAGCAGCACACACCGCAGCCAACGAGCCAGTATTAACACTCGCTCGCCTGCACACAAACGCCGTTTTCACGGCGACCCAGATAAATCTCAAAAAGAGTATAAGTGCTTTAAGTGTAGAAAATGTGCCCACACCCATGTGCTCACTGCCTCACACAAGTACAATCCCCATGGTAACGCGCCCAGAGCGCTCTCTCATAAAGCGGCCTCACACCGCTCGAGTACTAAATGTAGTAAATGTGCCCACACTTCCGTGCTCACAACTACTCGCTGCTCGCTCTGTCACTCAGTTACCTCAAATTGCCACGGCTCAAGCCGCAGGGGTATTAAGTGTAGAAAAAGTGCCCACTCCCGTGTGCTCACTGCCTCACACAGACCAGGTTCCCATGGCAACGCGTCCAGAGCGCTATCTCTTAAAGCGGAAACTTTCCGCTCGAGTATCAAGTGTAGGGAATGTGCCCACAGCCCTGTGCTCCCACCTGCCCACTGCTCGCTCTGCCAGACAGGTTGCAAACCTCATAAAGCCCTCAAACACTGGCCGTGTCATAAGTGCAAATCCCGCGCCAGCCCACTTTCAGACACCATAATCCCCACGCCGCTCTCGCGCCTGGGTTGTTTGACAGCAGTTCACGCTCCATCGTCCGAGATCGAGCTACTAAATTCTGCACAGTCGGCCAGCCCTGTTCTTCTGCCCTCGTGTCCGAGCATCGGCGGCGCGCGCGCCGCCCCGTCTTCTCTGATACAGGTTCCCCATCCCGCGCAACGCGGCGATCTGAACCCAGAGACCATTCGACCCCTAGCCATGCATGCAAAAGCATGGGAGGCTATTCAGGGCGCGTCAGAATGGGTGCTCAACACCATAAGACACGGTTATTCGCTCCAATTTGCTCGTCGCCCTCCGCGCTTTCTAGCGCAGACGGAAACGAAAGTGAGTTTGGAAACAGCACATCTGCTTCAAGCAGAGATATCAAAGCTGCTGCGAAAAGGGGCCATAGAACAGGTGCATCCTTCCCTGAGCGAGTCAGGCTTTTACAGCCGTTACTTCCTCGTTCCCAAGAAGGACGGAGCATTAAGACCTATTTTAGATCTGAGACATCTGAACAAGGCTCTCATGAGACGGCCGTTCAGGATGATTACAACCAGACAGATCCTCGCGCAAATTCGCCCAGGAGACTGGTTTATCTCTCTCGATCTGAAAGACGCTTATTTCCAGATCCAGATAACTCCCCGTCACAGGCCATTTTTGAGATTCGCCTTCGACGGTCGAGCTTATCAATACACAGTCCTGCCGTTCGGCCTGTCTTTAGCACCCCGTACATTTACGAAATGCATGGACACGGCTCTCGCTCCCCTGAGGAGTCAGGGAATGCGAATTCTGAACTACTTGGACGATTGGCTCGTTCTAGCGCAGTCAGAGACAGAACTTGTGTCTCACAGAACAGCGCTACTCGACCACCTGGAGGGTCTAGGCCTGGCGGTCAACTGGACCAAGAGCTCGCTCTCGCCCCGGCAGTCGATTTCCTTTCTCGGAATAGATCTGGACTCGGTGGCGATGACGGCCAGATTGTCGGAGCAGCGCGCGCGCCGCATCCAGCGCCTCGCTGCATCCTTCAAAGAAGGCGACCGGGTTCCCCTGAAGGCATTTCAGCGCATTCTGGGGCATATGGCCTCAGCTGCAGCAGTGCTTCAGCTGGGTTTACTGCGCATGCGCCCGCTTCAACGCTGGCTGAGAACGCGCGTATCCCATCGAGCCTGGGCGACCGGCGGCTCGCTAATCAGAGTGACTCAGGTCTGTGTCTCAGCCCTGCAGCCCTGGCTAGCAGCCGAATGGTATCACACGGGAGTGAATATGGGAGTGGTTTCACACCGGAAAGTTGTCTCAACAGACGCGTCCAACCTAGGTTGGGGAGCGCTCTTCGAAGGCAGACCGGTCTTTGGCCACTGGTCAGACCAGGAGAATCTCCTACACATAAACTGTCTAGAGATGCTCGCGGTCGAGAAAGCGCTCATGCACTTCCTCCCTTTCCTCCATGGTCACCATGTTCTAGTCCGCACGGACAACACTTCAGTAGTGGCCTATGTGAACCGCCAGGGCGGTGTCAGATCAAAGCAACTCTGCGCCCTGACGGAACGCCTCCTCGTATGGGCTCAGCACTCTCTGCGCTCTCTGAGAGCATCGCATGTGCCTGGCCATCTGAACGAGGGTCCCGACAGACTGTCCAGGGACAACGTTCCCCCTGGGGAGTGGTCTCTACACCCCCAAACAGTCCAGTCGCTGTGGCGCCGCTTTGGCAGAGCGAAAGTCGACCTCTTTGCGTCAAAAGACAACGCACACTGCCCAGCGTTCTTTTCGAAGAGCGAGGACGCGCTGGCCCAGTCTTGGCCCAGCGGCCAGCTATATGCGTTTCCACCAGTCTCTCTGCTGCCTCAGGTCATCGAGAGAGTCAGGAAAGCGCGCCACACAGTGCTCCTCATAGCCCCGTTCTGGGAGAACCAAGCTTGGTTCCCGGAACTCATACAATTGGCAGACTCAGCCCCTTGGCCGATTCCGGTGCGGAGAGACCTTCTCTCTCAAGCCCGCGGCTCGATTTGGCATCCCCACCCAGAGCACTGGTCTCTGCATGCGTGGAGCCTCAACAATTACATGCTGATCTACCAGAAGGGGTGATGAACACGATCATACAATCTAGAGCCCCCTCCACGAGGCGGCTCTACACGTCTAAATGGTCTGTGTTTAACAAATGGTGCACTACCAAAGGGCTCAATCCACAGACATGTGGGGTCTCGCAAGTATTGTGCTTCCTTCAAGAGCTACTGGACGCGGGCAGGTCCCCCTCCACGCTCAAAGTTTATGTCGCGGCCATTTCAGCGCTCTCTGTTTCAGAGCCGGGCCGCGCATTAGGAAGGAACGAGTTTGTCATCCGCTTCCTTAGAGGAGCGAGGAGGATGAACCCCCCACGACCCCCTTCGGTTCCTATGTGGGATCTTTCACTGGTCTTAGACGCACTGAAAGCACATCCCTTTGAACCCTTAGAAACTGTGGATATGAAATACCTCACGCTCAAAACCGTTTTTCTGATAGCACTGTCTTCAGTAAAACGTGTGGGAGACCTTCACGCGTTATCCACTAACGCTGCGTGCCTCGAGTTCGGACCCAATGACTCTAAAGTTATTCTCAGACCGAGGCATGGGTACGTCCCAAAAATTTTGGGCACTCCCTTCAGAGCGCAGGTCATTTCCCTTTCAGCCCTGCCGAATACTGGCTGCGAGGCAGATAGTCACCTCCTCTGCCCAGTTAGGGCGCTGAGAAGCTATATTTCGCGCTCCGCCGCCTTCAGGCGTTCAGAGCAGCTTTTTGTTTCGTTTGGTGGGCGCACCAAGGGTCTCGCCGCCTCGAAACACACCCTGTCCAGATGGATAGTCGATGCTATCGCAGCTGCTTACGCATCTAAAAACCTGCAGTGCCCCTTGGGCATTCGGGCACACTCCACCAGAGGCATGGCCTCATCGTGGGCGTGGTCCAGTGGGATTCCCATTCATGACATTTGTGCAGCGGCAGGCTGGGCCTCCCCCTCCACATTTGTTAGGTTTTACAACCTGGAAGTCCCCGCTTTGCAGGCCAAAGTGCTATCAGTCTAAGTCTCGCGTAAGCCAGCCCACTGTCTGTGCGCGGGCTACGCTGCTGATTTAGCTCTACTGGTTGAGCTACACTATATGGAAGTGTTAGTTGGACCGGCTGTGCCGCTCCCTGCCCCATATTATGTGCTTATGTACTGTGGTATCTTGGCCGCCCAGCTCCGCTTCGCGTCCCCTGGGCTCCCCATGGGAATTCATTCAGGATGCTGGGCGCGCGCACGGCGTTGACAAAGGTGTTCCCGCAGCGTAAGCTAGCTTACGCAATACGAGAGAACCTCTCGTAAGAGAACGTACTCGGTTACTAACGTAACCTCTGTTCTCTCTAGAGAGGGAACGAGTATTGCGTAACCCGCCGTGCTCTCGCCACGAGCTCATTTTCGCTTCATGCGACAGAAACCAGCGAAGCAGCCTCTGTTCCTTGCTTATATACGCTAAGCCACACCCCTAATGACGGGCTGTGACGCACTAAGCGCGCCAAGCGCGCTCATTGGACGTGACGTCACGCGCAAGGCTCAGCCATAGGCTGCTGCAGTTGCCGCAGAGCAGCCAATGGGCACGCGACTCGCTTGCCCTAGGTCTGCAGGCTGCCGCACTGCGTTGACAAGTTTAAAAAAATTAGGATAATTTTTGGCTTCAGTATCTCGTGAAAGGAGACTTTCCCGCAGCGTAAGCTAGCTTACGCAATACTCGTTCCCTCTCTAGAGAGAACAGAGGTTACGTTAGTAACCGAGTACGTTATTAACTGTAAATCATTAAAAAGGAACACTTCGGTACACTACACTAGAAAAAAAAAGGATTATCTGTTACTTCAAATGTTTTCAGACGTTATGAAATGAGATTGGAGTAAAACCATATCCTGTTTGGCACGTTTTGCTTTTCAAATGCGCAGCGCGAGTGACTCAAACTCACAGCGCTCGCAGAGAACATTTACTGAAGAGATTGAGTCGCTCCTCGAAACATTATTGTTACCTCATTATAATAAACATCTATGTTTGAGCAGATATCCACAAACACAGTATTTCATAGTAAACAACGGTCTATACATTATAATATTCATCATGTTAGTGTAAACACTTTTTATTATTTTATATTTAAGAGCACAAAAACATTCTCGTGTCATACATGTATATTTATTTAGCATTTAAAGGTTGCCTACCTGTCTATAGTTCATATTTCAACATGTTTCCATCGATTTAATACATTTTAGTCTAGCAACAGTTCAACTACAATGTGAAGTTTATGCAACAATAACACTCTAACTAATATAATTCAGAACACATTTCTTACCTTAAAATCTTTCTAGTCTTCAAATCGCGTTCTTCTTCTGACGTAAATCCAATGTAAGCTCACAGCTGTCTTCCAAACTCGATGAAAAGCAGAGGACTGGTGAAGTTTGGTGCTTTGTTTTTGAGGTAATGAGGGCGTTTACAGGTTCACGTTCCTTTACATGGACTATTTGCTTATGAATCTCTTATGCACACCTGGGTGTGGTCACATTAGAGCTAATTAGCACGCACTTGAGAAACTGGACCTCTTGTTGGTTTCATACAAATTACTTAAACAGAGAATATTTGTTTTCGTCTTGAATTAGATAATTTAAAAGTACACACCTAAATGTTTATAAAGATATATTGCTCATGTATGTGTGATAAGTATTCGCTGAGTTTTGTTTCGGTTTATAAACGTGCTCAAGAAAAAAAGGTTCACGGAGACGGAGAGGCAGAGAGCACACCCTGTTTATTTTCTTTATTTTACAAAAGCACGTTTTGTTTTGATTGTAAGTGGACACGTACAAAAGTAGACGTCACAGATTTATTTTTCCATATTTATTTTTTCTGTATGACCATAAATGATGGAGTAATTTAAGTCTCTTGTGCTACTATGTGATGAAAATCCAGCAAAACGCGCTGGCGCATTTTTCGACCCCTAAGGGTTAATGTGACTAAATGTATGACTGAGACAGATGGTCTCTATTCAAGGATTAATATGATAGACAAATCTAAACAAAGTGTTAGTTATGGCTGAGAAATATCTTCATTTAGCCTCGATAATCATTGTTTGAGCGAGCCAGGATTATAAAGAAGGAAGGATGGCCCCCACTCGTTGTCACACTCTGCAGGCACTTTGTAATGACTGTATGACTGCTGACCTTTCCTTGCAAGGGAATAAATAATTGTTAAAGTCAATTGATACCTGTTTGTCTCTTATTCAGTATTAGAAAATTGTTTGCCACCACAATTTGGCATTGTCGGCCACTTAGATGTGCCTCTTGGACCCAAGAGCAGACGGTGAGTGATCATCCTGGACTGCAGTTCCAGCTCTACCTCGTAAACTTGAGAGAGAGGGGTCGACCGCAAGGGCCCAGGAGGGACACCACTGGAATCATCAAAAGAACTGAAGTGGCGTAAGCTGAGACTGGTAAGAGACAAAGTCTAAATTGTTGAAGAGGAATTAACTCATGATGGTCAAGGGAACACTGTGGTGGACTAGTACAGATTACTAGTCCAGACTAGTACAGATTATTACTCTGGTGGGTTCAGTAAATCCACAGGAGTGTATTGGGGGAAACCCCGAGGGTCTGTTTGATCAATTTTGTGAGCAAGTTGTGAGTGCTCAACTTTTTCAATTGAGGTAAAAATGTATCTCTCTAGAGACGTCTAGAGTTATATAGGGGCACCATGGAATTGACCACACTAAAGAGGGACCATCACGAAAAAAATAAAAAATAAAAACAAAATCGCAAAAAAGATTAATATGATAAACCAGTGTGTGGTCTGATGAAAAAAGCACATGTATGGGAAAAAATGTTTGAAGGGTATTAAAGAATTAATAAAATACCATGATTTCCCTGAAAAGGGAACTTTAAGTGTCACTAGGCTGACAGCGGTGCAAGAGTCGATAGAGGAGGGGACTGAACAAAATGGGTGTTGTGTGAGACGTGTGTGTGGATTGTAAAAAAACAATCGTGCTGGTTGGGGGAGGCAGAGCGGAGAGAGAGAAAAAGAATGCAAAGGGAACTAGCGTATAGGGCAGTAGGGCCTGATGATCAAAAATCTAACTGTTACGATATTTAAAGGTCTAGGAGATGTAACGCAACATTTCAATATTATATTACTACTGGTAAATGGGATACAGCAGAAGGACACATGACAGACTGATTGAAGTGAAATCAACTGGATAATTTATTACAAAAAGCCGTAGCCACTAAATCCAGCGAATGCGCTATGTACAATGTAAATGACAATACTCATGGGAGAACAAACATACAAGTAATAAATGGGAAAAGGAACTTAAGAGGCGCCAAAGAAAAGACCCAAATATAACCAAAATAATAGGCCTACCCTAAATCTACTCCTAATCTGCCAAAGTAAAATGTAGAAAATAAACCGAGTTCTTCTGCGCATCCGACGCCCAAATAATCCTAAAATAAGATAAACAAAAGTACAGAGTGTGGCGCACACTTCTTACCTAGTGTGTCTAACACTTACAAATACTACGGGCACAGTGTATATCGCGATATACTGACCTGTTCTCTTTTCCCAAAGACGTAAAAGCCATTAAACTCCGAACAGCTGTAGTGCAAGACACAAAAGGACTAAGCAATTAAATGCTAGACTACACATAAGGACTCTGATACAAAGTACATCTCTCAAATCACTGGACAAACACGCACACTTTCTTGAATGAGACACGCTTTTAAAACAGCTGGGCGACATCAGATTGGACGTCGAACACCGCCTTGATGATGATGGACAGCCGACACAGCCAATCACAGCAACCTGAGAGCAGATAGAGAGCGTACCAGAGAGGGAGGAAATAACGAGTGCAACAACAAACACGTGTGGAATGTACCAGCGTACACGAGAGGGAGGGAAATAATGACAACAAAAACAGACACACGTGTGGAAAGTAACACTAACAATGAGAAAAAACCCACTGCACCAACACCTATCAACCCTTTCAACCCTTTTTCTGTTTTATCTGTTTTAACACCACCAACCTATCTGTATCCTGTGGCATACCTGTCATTTCCAAGGTGTTTGATTTTTCACTTTACCATGTTCGTGTACAGAGACTCATGTGAATGTTGAAGTCAGCAGGACTCATCGGTGGGGCATCTGGTGGGGCAAAAAAAAAACAGCTGTGAACATGCTGATATCAAGAGAAACTATAGTGCTGCACGATTTGGGGAATACATTTTAGATTTTTCTGGTTAAAATTGCGATTTAAAATTGACAAAATACTTTATGTATATATATAATGACCACCAGGTTTATTGTGCCTTGCAGGCATACAGGCTACGTGCAGTGCTGCATAAAATAATAATAACAATAACCTATAGCAGGTGGCCTATAAATCGTTAAAAAGGAACACTTCAGTAACACTGCACTAGAGAAAAATATATTGATTATCATATGTTACTTCAAATGTTTCCATTCGTTATGACGTTATGAAATGAGATTGGAGTAAAAACATGAAGCCTAATGTTTGGCGCGTTTTGCTTTTCAGACGCACAGCGCAGTGACTCAAACTCACAGTGCGTGCAGAGAACATTTACTGAAGTGATCAAGCCGCTCCAAACTATGAAACATTATTGTTACCATATTATACATATCTAAGTTTGAGCAGATATCCACAAACACAGTACTTAACAGTAAACACGGGTCTAAACATTATAATATTTACCATATTAGAGTAAACACTCATACTAGCCTACTTTTATCATGCTGTGTTTTATTATCGGAAAACATCCTCGTGTCGTACATGTATATAAATTTAGCATTGAAAGGTTGCCTACCAGTCTAGTTAACATTTCAACATGTTTCCATCTATATATAGCTAAACATACATGTGCGACGTTAGGCTTCATGTTTTTACTCCAATCTCATTTCATAACGTACATTTTAGTCTGGCAACAGTAACTACTGTCACGGGGTGAAGAATCACACAACAAGGATAGCTCAAACAAAGTGCCCGGAGGGTGGATTTATTTACAAGGTGACAAAACCCAGTGAAGGATTAGGGTGGGTGCTCCGGTGAAGTGCGTGCTCTCTTCCTTGTGGTGCAGCGAGTCTGGGCTGTGCTCCTGGGAGGCTGATCGGGGGGCTCTACGAGTGGGTACGGATACCTTTTGGCCTCACGAATGCACCTGCCGCTTTTCAGAGGTACATGGAAGAGTGTCTAGGAGAGTTAAGGGATGATATCTGTGTTCCCTATCTTGACGACGTGTTCGTTTTCAGCAAGGACTTCGAACAGCACCTAGAGGACTTGAAGAAAGTGCTACAGTGACATGAGCAGTGTGGTATCAAGCTAAGGCCAAGGAAATGTGACTTTTTTAAGCGGGATCTGCTATGTGTCTGCTATGTGGGCCGCATCATCTCTGAACAGGGGTACAGCATGAACCCCAAAGAAAAAGAGGCTGTGCAAGCACTAAAGTGGGAAACACCTAGCACTGTTCGTGAGGTGAGGAAGCTCATGGGTTTCCTTGGTTACTACAGATCATACATTGCTGACTTTGCCAGAATAGCCAAGCCTTTATATGAACTGTTGACAAAGCCCAGCATTTGCAAGATGAAAGGCTCAGGAAAAAAGGCTCAGGCCTCGCAAGCACCTCCATCACAGCCAGTAGAGTGGACAGGGCGATATCAGGAAGCACTGGAGAAGCTGATCGCGGAGTTGTCAAACCCACCCATTATGGCATACCCAGACTTTGAAAAGCCATTTGTCCTTCATGTTGATGCGTCAGAAGAAGGGCTGGGAGCCGTACTGTACCAACGACAGGGAGGCAAACTCCGAGTAGTTGGTTATGGGTCTCGGACTCTGACCCCTGCCGAAAGGAACTACAAGCTGCATTCTGGGAAGTTGGAGTTCCTCGGACTCAAATGGGCGATCACAGAGCGTTTCCGGGATTTCCTGTTTCATGCGCCACATTTCATTGTCTACAGTGATAATAACCCGTTGACATACAGTGAGGAAAATAAGTATTTGAACACCCTGCTATTTTGCAAGTTCTCCCACTTGGAAATCATGGAGGGGTCTGAAATTGTCATCGTAGGTGCATGTCCACTGTGAGAGACATAATCTAAAAAAAAAAATCCAGAAATCACAATATATGATTTTTTAACTATTTATTTGTATGATACAGCTGCAAATAAGTATTTGAACACCTGTCTATCAGCTAGAATTCTGACCCTCAAAGACCTGTTAGTCTGCCTTTAAAATGTCCACCTCCACTCCATTTATTATCCTAAATTAGATGCACCTGTCTGAGGTCGTTAGCTGCATAAAGACACCTGTCCACCCCATACAATCAGTAAGAATCCAACTACTAACATGGCCAAGACCAAAGAGCTGTCCAAAGACACTAGAGTGCTGGCACACGGCGCCTCGCTGACAGACATCTGTAGAGCTGCGGGCTGGCCGACACCTAACACGTTCTCTAGGTTTTATAGCCTACGTGTTGAGCGGGTTTCTTCCTGTGTGCTCGCTTCAACCAGCCAGTAACACCAAAGTTCCCGCTCTAGTGTCGGCTTGCTGCGCCACTCCCCTCCACTGGAGTGGATACGTGCGCTTTTTGCTCCAGTCGAGTTCCCCACTTGGCGAACCCCGTAGAGTTCCTCCGCACCCCTTCGGCAGTCGGACATTGCGGAGCGTCCGACGCCTAGTGCTTGTATGCTTTTGTAACTTGTGCTAGGCTGGGTTCCATATTTGGTGATCCCTATGGCGATCCCATATGCTTATTCTTCCATGACCAGCTCCCTGCGGTGAGCCTGTGTCTTTCCCTTGGCAGAGTTTGCTCTGCCTTCTCTGTTCGGTGTAGCCTCCCCCTTCTCAGACTGGAGCCCCCCCAGTGACATTCCACATGTTGCACTGCCCCTAACCGGCCAGTCCATATGTGTATTCTCCACATGGTACCTCCCTTCCGGCAGGATGTGGCTTCCGCAGCGTCCCTTCTCCCCTAGTGTTATCCAAGAGTTCCACTGCGTGGGTTGTAACGGAACAGCAATTTGAGCTCCCTCTACGCAGGCCTTCCGCCCCAGTCAGTTGGGGGTCTGAGAGTCTTGTGTAGGGCGCTGGATGTGGCAGCAACCGTGGCGTTTTCCATAGGGATCCCAATTACGTTGTCTCGTCATCGTTACGTCGAACGTGAGCAACTGATAGGGAACGTCTCGATTACTAATGTAACCCTTGTTCAGTCCCGTCGCCACGGTTGCTGACCATCGCTGTAACGACTGTCACGATCTCGGCTCCTCAGCGAAAAAGTGTGTGCGCCCGCTTCCTGTTTATTCACGCATGCCAACGTTCATTGGCTCGTTTTGTTGAAAGGTTCAAGTTATGTCGGCTTTGCAACCTTGGCTAGATGGAGTATGCACGAGACTAGATAATGATCTGAGATGTCATCGCTCTGCTGTAGAATTTCAACGGCATCAACATTGACATGTGATAATATTAGATCTAGAGTATGATTACGACAATGAGTAGGTCCTGACACGTGTTGTCTCACTCTTATAGAGTTTAGAATGTCTTTAAATGCCAATCCGAACGCATCTTTTTCGTTATCTACATGCAGGGCTTGACATTAACACCTGCCAACCCGCCAAATGCGGGTGGATTTTGCTCGTGGCGGGTAACATAGTCACTCCAACTAGCCACTTTGGCGGGTTGAATAATTGTAGTCTTTTCAAAAGGCATCTGAAATAAGTGTGACACTACAACTGAACTCCCATGCGTATTAGGGCTGTCATTTAACATTTATTTCAATCGCTGAATGAAGCCTGCTATATAAGAGTCGCGACCTTAAATTGCTTGCACAAAACTCTTGATCAGCACTCAACATTTGCGTATAGTTGTTGTTCATTTAAACCGTTATGTGCAGAGAGCGTGACACCTCATTCGCGCTGCAAGACCACCAGACGCGCGTAAACGCGTCTTTACATTGACTTAACATTAAAATCACTCGCGCCAGACGCTTTATTCGCGTTTGGTGTGAACGCAGCATGAGCATGAGGGTGAGGGCGAGAGAGAGAGAGTGCCTGCGAGTGCGAGTGCGAGTGAGCGAGAGTGAGGTCTGCGGTCTTGGCCATTTGATTTACTTGTTTTTGTGTAGGTATAATACGTTGTCAAATAGCCTATGTTTAAACTTAAATAAACTACCTAAGTAGTTATGTCTCTTTGTATTAATGTGTCCTGTTATTGACGTAATGCGCGTAATTGACAAAATGCGCAACCAGATGTTCGAATAGTTCGAATATAGGCTATGCATACTATCCATCCTAAATAGTATGTGACATTATTAATTGTCAATACTATTTAGGGCAGATAGGGTGGATAGTATGCACATTGGGACGCAGGGTTTTATGTGTTTTTTTTTAGAGGGAATATTCGAACGTCATTTTTGAGCAATTTTGACAGCCCTAATGAGTACATGCACACAGTGTTGCCTTGCGCTTGCGCTCTAGTGACGACAACACAAACGAAGAGACAGCTAGCTGCCCTGCTGGAGGTACGTCGTATGCCAGTGGAGCTATGTGGCGACATAATACATAATACATGGTTTTATTTAAAAAAAAAAAGCTTTACACACAACCTTATCAGAGCTAATGATATTTATGTAGTCTTGATTTGGTTGTGTACAGTGGTTTTACATTTAAATGGGTTGTAAATCTAGTTCAAGTAAATTTTAGCACGCCATAGTCAACTTTTATCAGGTCATTTCACAACAAAAATGTGGCTAGTAAAAATGCTGTGTGGCTAGTAACTTTGGAAAACCACTAGCCACATTGGCTAGTGAGCAAAAAAGTTAATGTCAAGCCCTGTCTACATGTATATTAAAATCACCAACAATTAGGACTTTATCTGCTGCCAGTACTAACTCTGACAGAAAATCAGCAAATTCTTTGATAAAGTCTGTATGGTGCCCTGGTGGCCTGTATACAGTAGCCAGCACAAATCTCAAACGTGATTTATCATTTACACTAGATAGTGTTACATTAAGCACCAACTTCACCACACTTCAAAAGAATTATATTTAAAACAAGACTTCTCGGTAATTCTGAAGATATTACTATAAATTACAACAACACCCTCCCCCTTTGCCTTTCGGATGAGGCTCATGTTTATAACAGTAATCTTGTGGGGTGGACTCATTTAAAGTAATGTAATCGTCTGGTTTTAGCCAGGTTTCTGTCAAACACGGCACATCTAGGTTAAAATCTGTAATCATATCATTAACAATAAGTGCTTTTGAAGTAAGGGATCGAATATTCAGCAACACGAGCTTTATCATTTGTTCATCTGTATTATATCTGTTTTTTATTTGTTGAACATCAATTACATTTTTACCCTTAAATGGGTTTGGGAGTTTTTTGTATTTCCTAATTCGGGGAATTCGGGGAACAGACAGAGTCTCTAAATGATGGGATTTATCTGACCTCAGTGACGTGAGACAGCTAGCAGATGGTCGGTTTAGCCAGTCTGTCTGCTTCCTGACCTGAGCCCCAATTCATGTTTGAGCTCTAAGACTATGTGCCATATTATTAGAGAGAAGAGCAGCACCATCCCAGGAGGGATGAATACCATCTGTTTTCAACAGGCCAGGTCTGCCCCAAAAACTTTTCCAATTGTCTATGAATTCTATATTATTTTGCAGATACTACTTAGACAGCCAGCCATATAGTGAGGACAGTCTACTAAGTATCTCATCACTCTGGCGAACAGGAAGTGGGCCAGAGTAAATTACTGTGCCTGACATCGTACTTGTGAGTTCACACACCTCTTTAACGTTAATTTTAGTGATCTCCGACTGGCAAAGTCGAACATCATTAGTGCCGACGTGAATAATAATCTTAGAGAATTTACGATTAGCATTAGCCTGCACTTTTAAATTTGCTTTGATGTCAGGCACTCTGTCTCCCGGCAAACATGTGACTATGGTGGCTGGTGTCTCTATTTTCACGTTCCGTGTAATAGAATCGCCAATAACTGGGTGTTTCACTGAGTGGGGAGAATCTATTTGTTATGGTAATCAGAACAGAAGAGCGATGTTTTGTCCCGTGACTACAGCGTCTCATGGTCACCCAGTTGCCCTGCTGCATGGGTTCTACAGCCGGAACCGAACAATGTACAGAGTTCACTAAGCTAGTCATATCCAAAGCAGTATCTAAAGCCCTCTCTTTGTTGCTCTTTTGTCCCCTCATTGCACTCTTACTGTCCTTGATTAAAGTTTGGAAGCGTGTCTCTAGTTCTGAAATCTTCTCCGTCAGCCTGACTATCTCCCTGCATTTATCACTTTTAAATCCCTCATTGCTGACAGAGGATGCTATACTATACATGTGACACGAAGTGCAAGTGACAATAGCAGGAGAAGACATACAGCAGAGGGATAATCTCTGAGAGCCAGGGTGCCTTGGACCACCTGGGAGCTATCACAATCACCCTGGCCAGAGTTGGCGTTATGAGGCGAAGGGGAGGAAATGCTGCTGTGCACGAGCGTGTCACTGTGACAGAGTGGCAGAGATCGTGTTAAGGGCTGAGATGAAGAGATAAAACCCACTTTATGAATGCCCTCATTCTCAGAAGGCTCAAAAGCAGGACATGTATAGCCGAAGCCATAAGACACTGCAGCCTGAGACAAGCACGATAATGTACTCTCGTTCCTTTTCTGAATTGTGAGAGGCAATTCATTAAAGAGAGAATGCGCTCTTGTAAAAGACGCACACGCATTGTAACTGAATTCAGCTCCAGCCCCAGAAAAGTAACTTTCTGAGCAGGAGTGAAATTGCTTTTGCTCACATTCACTCTGAAGACGAGCGCTGTGATGTGAGCGAAAAACACGAGCAGTGTTTTGCATAACTATCTCTCTCGAATCGGTTATAATCAGCCAATTGTCTATGTATGTCAGGATTTTGAGCCCCGCTATTCTCAGCAGGCGCTAACCCCGCTTCCGCAGTCAGACAAAACACTCCTGATTGATGCCTTGGTAGGTGAAACAAAGAAACTTCCTGTGTGGAGGATAAATGCTTATGTGGAAAAAAACATCTCTCAGATCGATCGATGTGAACCAATCATTCTGTTTTACAACACAAGAGAGAACCCCGTGGGTTAACATTTTGAAATTGTATTTCCTTAAATGTTTGTTCAACACTCTGAGATCCAGAATAGGATGAAGCAAACCGTACTTCTTTGGAATCAGGAAATAACGGACAGGGCCATAGAACGTCCACCGTCTTTGACGACCTGACGGGCGTTGCGAAGGACCAGGTCGTTCATGGTCACAATCTCCTTCCAAAGCGTAGGCGATGATAATCCTATCTAATTAATCCTCATTTAATGACTCACACTTTAGTGTACACCACCTTCTCATAGAATGCAGTGTGTGTTTGTTATATCTATCTGAGTATAAATATGAACACAAACAGCAAGGCCTATGTCTAACCACACTTGAGACAGAGCCATAAATCCTCCCAACAGAGGAATTTACCACTTGGAAATTCCCCCTTTCGTATTGGTCGAGCCAACCCTGAGAGGTGGGACCTTTCTCAGACTTTAAATGGCCTCTACACAAGCTCTTCCCTCTCTTGGCCTTATCGGTACGTTCGCATAGCTGTCCTGCGTGGCCATACTAGGCCCCTGGGCAGCAGGCCTTGGCCCACAACCAGCCATGTGCTCATTCAGGAGAGAGATGACTCTCTCAACCAGAACAGAATCAAAGGACAACATCAGGAGTGTGGCACAATGTCTTCATTCAATGCAGAAGAAGTCCATCGCAACTCCAACCATCAACTCTTTTGACTTCCTCCCTTCTCCTGTTTGCTCTGCGTGTCCTCTCCGGCCCAGGGCTGCCATGGGAACAGAGTCAAACCAACCACGCAAGTCCATCCCCAATTCTTCAGTCAACGCCAAAGAAATTGATTCGAGACTCATGGGACCATCAAAATCCTTCTTCAGGAACTTCACGAAATGTTTCACAGCCAAGGCCATGCAAGTATACATTTTATGAGGTGCTCTGAAAATGATAAGCTGATGGTTCTTTTCATAGTTAAATTGATCTTTTCCATAGTTCCAATCCGGTTTCATTCTGTCACTCACCATTTTACCTATGCATGTATGTATGTGTGTTCAGTTTAGTTTGTGATTTAGTTCAAATTTGTGCACAATACGTATTTGGTTCTGATTCTCTGCTTGCAACAAAGTTTAGTACTGTACAGTAAGAAAGACATTTCCCTCCCCCGGAAATGAACATTTCTTAGAATTAATAAGTGTTCACGGGACGAACAGGTGGATTGATTGTAATATTAATTTCACTACATTAAGTTCCTTCTATTAACTGATCCAAATATTCATAATCAGTTATAACAAGTTATGATTGATTATTAACATTTCTTTAGAGCTAATTTGCTACACCAGGTAGCGAGCGTGGGTGGCTTGCAAACCAAGAATAAATCGCAACTAACCGCAACGTTCTGACAATCACACCTGACGGAGGCTGATCGAAAAATATATTTCATCCTGTTGACTGTAGTGAAGTCAGCGAAACAGTTGAGCTGCACAGCAAAGAGGCAAAAGCAATATCAACTGAGGAAAGATAGTGCGTGCAGGTGATTTATACACTTGGTAAGGGGTGGGTCCCTTACTTGGCATTGGACACGCAATTCTGTCTGTCATGCCAGACTTGGTGCAATTGGATGCTTCTGCAGAGGTCAGGTGCGAATGCCCTTCCCATAGGTGGATCTCGAACACGAGATGATGAAAGAGAACAAGAAAGATATGAATCCGCTGACAAATGCACTGAAATTTCCCCGAGTCACTATTTGGAGAAAGCAGATTACTTTTTATGACAGGATGGAAAGTTCATTAAGGCTCACAAGGCGCTCAATCAAGAAATCAGTCTCACGGTCTCTCACGTTCATGCAGATGAATATTGAGCAAACACTTCCATTGATTTCTGTCACTTTGGTCCGCCACATGTTTCCCTAATGGATTAAACTGCTGATGACAGTCTAAATTAACATCTGTCCATCATAATAAAGTTTGGGCATTGAGGGGATAAATAAAGTTCTCTCATTTAAAAAAGCCAAATGTAATTATGCCCGTGGGTTAAATCTCAGTGAGCTTTCTCTAATCTGGATCTTTAACATCCTGAATGTTTGACTGGCAAATGTCAAGTCACTAGCACAAATATGCTAGGATTTGTTGCTAATGATAACTGACAATAAGAGACTTAATACTGAACACTGATGATTGACTATACCAGTGCAGTGCAATATATTTGACCCCTATATATGGAGCTTGATCTTTTTCAGCCCTGTCTCACCTTGAGAAGTGTTTCCAAATGTTTATTTAATACTGTACAGTCAAATACTGAAAAGAGCCTCAGTTAAAAGTGTGGCACAAATGTTTGGTTAAACATTAGGGGAGCCAGCACAGACATATAAATGCAGACAGCTGAGCAAATAAAGACACTAATTAGGCCAAACTGAGATGCCAAACTGCTTGCACAAGAGTACGGTACATGCTGCAGAGTTGACCTGCTTGCAAGGAAACTGGAGGAAGTTTGAGGAACAACTTTTTTGAAGAAGAAAGAAAGAAAGAAAGAAAGAAAGAAAGAAAGAAAGAAAGAAAGAAAGAAAGAAAGAAAGAAAGAGAGTGGCAGTTTATTTGTAAATCCATTCAATTTCTTGTGTGCTCCAGTCTGGTTTGACCCATGGACCTCTCTCAGACACCCACATCACATTGCTCTGTAGATTGCAAAATAAAAAGCAACCAAATGCCCATTTTTGATTTACATCCACTGCAATATTATAGTGTCTGATAATAAAGTGTCTATAGTTAAATAAAATAAAAAATAAAATAAAAAATCCAAATAATAAAATTTGAATATTGAATAGTATATATTGTATATACCATAAAGTCTTTTTTGATATTAATTGATATTTGAATTTATGTATGTGTGCAATAGTTTTTTTTATTTAATCATGTATTTTGTTCATTTTTGTCTAACAAATATATGTAAATATATTCAGTAACATCATATTTCGATGGTCCACTTTATAAATTATTCTAACTATAAGTAACTTTGCAACTACATGTCAACTAACTCTCATTGCAGTATTAGTAGACTGTCTTCTTAATACCTTCTAACTCTTTATTTTGATGGTCCCAACAGACATTCTACTTACCATGTCAACTTATTCTACTTACCTGAACCCTGACACCTAACCCTAACCTAACAGTCTACTAAAACTCTAATGAGAGTTAGTTGACATGTAGTTGACAAGTTACTTATAGATAGTGGAATCTCTGTTGGGGACCATCAAAATTAAGTGTTCCCCTTGATATACAGAAATACTGAAGCCTGATTGAATCACGCAGTGAAACCGCATGATCCTATGGCTCTGCAGCCTGCCGAAATGGGCAGGGCTACTAATCTATATAAGCGGGCCTACCTCGCCATAATTTTCAGAATCTTCCTTCTCCTTGAATGCGAAGATGTTCTCCTTGCTGGACTCCGAAGATAGAAGACAATACATTGGCAGCTTTAAATACAGAGGAGTGATCGAACTCCATGCAGGACTCCACCTCCTACCACTCAAGGAGCAAGGTAAAGTTAAGGGCCTGGTTTGAACTTGTTGCTTGGTTTGGAGTGGTTGGCCCTGGAAATGCCAGGCCACAGCCGCTCAACGAATGATTTCCTGCAGCTGGGGCACCATCAGTGAGCCCCCCGCCAGGAATCTACCTCCTTCGTTCATGTTGAACTTACCAGTGTGACGCACCCCCTACTCGGCCGCGCTCACTCTTCTGCTTCACCGGCCCTTACCACTGTTGACGGTGCTGAAAGCTTCTCCTGGAGGGGGCTGTCGTAGAACTTACTCTACGACCAATCAAGTTGGATCCGCTACTCATGCGATGGCGGTCCCTAAATTGCTTCAAGTCAAACTTCTCTGAAGCTCTGTGTGCAGTCCACGTACAAACGCAGGGCACGAACGGGACACAGCAATGCAAGGGCCGGGTCTGCCTCTTCTTCACTACCTGGTACCTGAAGGGAGTGGTGGGAGCTTTGGGCACGTACCCAGGCTGGGGACTCAAATTCCAGGCCTGTTCCGTTGACTGAAAATGCGTGTCAGTAAAGTCAGATCAATAATTTTGTTAAAATTTAAGAGTGCCCAACTAAGCAAGCCAGAGGCGACAGTGGCAAGGATCCAAAACTCCATCAGTGACAGAATGGAGAAAAAAAACTTTGGGAGAAACCGGGCTCAGTCGGGGAGACAGTTCTCCTCTGGCCACGAACAAACACGATTCATTATGATTCAGGCTGAAAAGAAAGCACGATTCTGATCGGGCATTTACGGGGGTCATCCAGGTGGGAAGAACACCAATCAACGAAAAGGTTCCACCTCTTACGCACCTAAGATGCTTCTGACTCCAGAGGAGGAGATGACTGGGAATCCCTCTTGGCCAATCCCTCTTGGCCACTCCCTCTGAGAAGGGACCTCCTTTCCCAAGAGAAAGGGTCAATCTGGCATCCCCAACCCGAGTTGTGGAGCCTCTACTTTTGGCCTCTTGATAGGAGCCTTCAAGCCTCCCCCAGAGGTCGCTTCCATTCTCTCTTTTCTTTCGGAGCTGTTGGACGGTGGACACACTCCGTCCATGCTCAAAGTACACATGGCAGCTATCGCGACGTACCATGCCCCTATAGCTGGCACAAGTCCTGCCGGCCTAGACCAGGCTCCACCCTCAAGGGTTTTTCTAGACTTTTCCTCAGACAAGTTTGCCTTTTCTGGACATCCTACTTCCCTTAATTTAGTAGTCTGCCTGGGGCCCTCCTCACTGACTGCCGCTGGGCTACGGCTTTGCTGGAAAGCTTCGTTCTGCGCTGGTAACACAGTGTTTTGCAGCCATTCCCCATAGCGATCAGAGAAGATCCTCTGGCAATGTGAATCGTATCTAAAGGGAGCGAGCATTACGTATCCTGCCGTGCTCATGCGCGAGTCGACGCTACTGCTGTTCAGTCGAGAAAATCTGACAAAATGGCCGTTTTGTGCAACTTAAATATGCAGTCGGCCCCGCCCCTTCTGGCGGGCTGAAAGGCTATTTGTCTGTGCAAGTGCACAGACATGCACCAATCAGGCTTCAGTATTCGGAGATAACAGAGTTTCCCCATACTCGTCAGACACAGACCCAACGCTCATTCCCATATCTCAGAGAACCAAGGTTACGTTAGTAACCGGAGCAATATCTTGCCAAGGGCACCAGGCAGTATCACCACCAAATTTTTGTGTTTTCCCTCCTCCAAATTCCCAATATAACCCCTGTTCACCTTCATGGGAATAGGCAGTTTAAAGACACGAAGGTCCAAAATATTCTCTATTGTGCAGATGGAGAATAAATTTGGCACAGGTAGGACATACATACACTTTCCTAGACAGAAGAGATCGTGCTTTTGGAAAAACTGACTGGCCATGACACAAAGTGGAAATCCAGAGGTGTTGTGACCGACCTGTAGAAACTGAAGAAATCCACTTTCATGAGCTCAGAGCCCAGGCAGTGTCTTTCTGCAGAGCGGCACATCTTTCAGAACATCAACTCCCAGAAAGCAAAGCTGTGTGAGCCTCAGTCTAGTGGGTCTTTATCAACATGATGCTGAATGACTTTCCCATTTTAGAAACTGAAGAGTGATGGACAAACACACACACACACACACGCACGCACGCGCGCGCGCGCACACACACACACACACACACACATTCCCTCCTCAACCATCTAAAAATGAGATAGCTGTGTCTTTTTTATGATCTTTTGGCAGCATTTTCTCCTCATTGAAAGCAGTGAAAGTCGAATCACCGTGGAGAAATTCTATCCTTGGCAGATGAACCTTAGATGAAATCACAGAGAAAATATGAGGCAATGCTAACGCAACCAGAGCTCCACACACACCACTGTGCAATGAGACCATTCAGGAGGGAGAGAGAATTGAACCATCTGTAACACATTCAATAAAATAAACATTGTAGTGTTTTGTCTCTATAGAAATTTTAAAAACCATGACATAAGTATGAAATCAAAAATGGTACATGGAGACCAATATAACTGATATTCATGAGTGTATTTTTCTTCCGGACAAAGACACAAATACAATAACTCAAGCATACAAGTCATATGTTGTATACATTTCTAATCTAAAGGAATCACCTCAGGAACTTTACATTGAAAAAAATAGAATATTCTAAGCAGCATTTCATGTTTTTTACATACAACATACATTTCCATTTTTTTAAAAGATAAAATATCTACAAGGGCTTCTTACAAAAATACATTTTGATCGTTGCAGTACAAGGACATTCAAGGGACTATTCTAAACAAATATTAATCAGTGTCCACACATTATTTTATATTTTAAAGTCACCTTTTTAATGTGAAAAAAATTGCAAAATAATATTTTCTATTTTTATTGTTGATTAAGATTTTTAACTCAAATTTATGTGATTTTATCAGATGTATTTTTTCAGGGAGATTTGTAAGGACATGGAAAAATTCACAAATAGACTGAAAAAAAAAAAAATTTGAACTGAGAAATTAGGTAGTTTTGTTACATGCTCAGAAATTCAAGCTTTCTCTTTGCCACATGGCCTCTGTGAGTATAGTTGTAAGGCAAGGCAAACAGTTTTTAGCCTGTTATGCCATGTGGTCAGATGCTGTAGAGTGTCTTTGGTGCAATATGACCAGACTAATATTCTGTAATGTGGCCCAGCAAATCCCTTAATTCTATTTTGCAAGAATTAAAGGAACACACCGACTTTTTGGGACTTCAGCTTATTCACCGTATCCCCCAGAGTTAGCTAAGTCCATACATACCCTTTTCATCTCCGTGCGTGCCGTAACTCTTTCTGACGCACCCACCGCTAGCCTAGCTTAGCACAAAGACTGGAGGTAAACGGCTCCAGCTAGCATACTGCTCCCAATAAGTGCCAAAATAACGCCAACATTTTCCTATTTACATGTTGTGATTTGCATAGTCACAGCGCGTACAAATAACAAGGTCACATGAGACACAGCCATCTTCTAACCGTATACATACTGGGAACTATATTCTCAGAAGGCGAAACACTGCTACTTCTTCTAGTGATTTACTCCAACTCTGAGGGAACTCTCTGCTCCTCACCACGGGGCTTCTGGTGTAGTAAGTAGCAGTGATTCGCCTTTTGAGAATATAGTTCCCAGTATGTATACAGTTAGAAGATGGCTATTGGCTAATATGGTTATTTTGTCACTTATTGGAGGCAGTATGCTAGCTGGAGCCGTTTGCCTCCAGTCTTTGTGCTAAGCTAGGCTAGCGGTGGGTGCGTCAGACAGAGTTATAGCACACACGGAGATGAAAAGTGTATGTATGGACTTATCTAACTCTGGGGGATATGGTGAATAAGCTAAAGTCCCAAAAAGTCGGCGTGTTCCTTTAAGTATAGTTTCTTCCTTTGATTTGACATTTCTTTCTTTGGACAACTTGATTCAGGATTTATTCTGACATAAAACAGGCAAGCATGACTCAAAAGCTTTGATTTAAGACAGCAATTATGAACATTATACCTATGTTTCTATAAAATCCGAAAAAACAAGCCAGAGTATTACAAATTGTGAGGAAGATTTTAACCAAAATAATCCAAAATAACACGACAGTAAAGCTGAATTATTTCTCAATTATGATGCCACGGAAGTATGATGACATTGTAAAACCACTATTCGATGTGTTTAGCAAAGTTAAATTCAACTTTTTTTCTTTCTTTTTTTTTTTTAAATGAGGCACATATGCAGAGGTCACCAAAACCATGTAAAAGAAACAGTATTTTTGAGAGCACAGAGGAATAACCTATAATAAATAAAACCCCTTAAGTGCGCAAAATCAAAAACAGACCAGCTTAAAACCCCCTTAGAGGATGTTTGAAGTTCTAATCAAGCCCAGAAGCTTTAAACACCAGGAGCCTAGTATTAAACCACTTAAAGTGACCTAAAAATTCACATTCTGTCACTCACCCTTATGTTTTTCAAAACCTTGTAGGGCTTGTTTTGTCCGTAGAACACAAAAGGAAAAAATTCTGTAAAAACAACTCTTTATAAACTCAACGTCTGTCAGAATCTCTTCACAAGATGATGTAATAAAAAGGCACTGCCGCATTTACTTGAGATTTTCATATCATGTGACATTTTTAAAGGGAGCTACCATCAAATGCAAATTGCTGAAGGCCTTTAAATATGACTTTTGCGTCACTTTGGTAAATAAACTACAACACAGGAAGTGAAATAAATCACAATGTTGTAAGTGACAATCTTTCGACAAAAAAACGAATGAAACTAAATAGAAGAGATGGGTAGAGCACATCTTCAGAACTGGTCCATTCAATTTGCTGTCTGTTCATAGGATGAAATTAGTGCAGGGTATTTCAACCTAGCCAAAGTCAATGCGTGGTCGATATTCAAGTACCATTGGGTATACCTGGAGAAAGAGACATGTTGTAGATGAGTGTAAAATTTCCTTTTATGACGATATGCAAGCTTTATATTCACATAAACTTATAATTAAATCAAAAACTATCATTCAATATAAAAGTATTCTATGATCACTGATTACAAATACAATATAATTCAAGTTCATTGCAAGCTACCCTGCTGAAATCCAGCATTGCTGGTCACCAGCAGAATATGGTGTGTTTTGCATGCTGGGATTGCTCATCAAGTTTATGGGAAAAGTTCATCAATAGATTTTTAACAATTAAACACAATTTTAATAGTGAAGTTGAAATCACACTGACATACTGTCATTTAACAATTTCTGAGCTCATGGAATGTATTTCTTTTAAAAGGTAGGGTAGGCAATTTGTTTTAGAATTTTTTTATTATTAAGCTGGTTAAAACTCTCTTCACATCCTGATAGCAATCAATAATAGAAGTGGTCTAAATATTAAAACTAGGGCTGTCAACGTTAACAAGCTAACGCATTCGATAAATGTTTTCCAGTTTAACGCGTTAAAAATATTTAACGGAATTAACGCATCTGTTTTTTCTGTCATCCTTTGGCTAGAGTTGCATTGAACATGATACATGATCACACTCTTCTTCATGCAAATGCTTTAAACCATTCAAGTGAGTCAAGACAAAAGAGAACGTGCTAGATTTGAGTTCTCTTTCGTGCTTGAACGAACAGTAACACACATTTATGCCAAAATGTCCATTTTGTCGAGTATCCTCATAAGAGCAGTCTTAAATGAGCGTTAAGAGTTGTGAGAGAATGAGACGCGTGTGAGATCCGTGTCTCTGTCAGCAGCGGCAGATCTTAAAGTGACAGCAGCCACTAATTATATGACATTGATTATGGGTTTATGTGAGGATTGTTTGAAGTTCACTTAAATTAAAAGTTGTTCTTTTTTTGAAGCCTAATAAATGAAAAACACTTTTTATAGCTTTCAATTGACCCTTCGCTAAGCCACGCCCCGAAAACCGCCACTGGCCAATCGTGGCTTAGCAACCGTAACTAGGCGCGGGAGGTCTGGCAAGCTTTCGAGCGAGGGAAACATGCCCATGCGTTATGCGTATGGATTGTGCAAATCTGATACCCGGTATCCTAAAAGTTTGGACGGGGTGGTGGATTTGTTCTCTTCCCGAAACCTAAAACCCAAGGGGAGAAATGCCGGGCGTCATCTTTATTTATATAGCGTTTTTAACAATGTAGATTGTTCCACAGCAGCTTTACATTGATAATAGGAAATTAAAAGTAAAGTGTTTTGGCTTTATAGCAGCTCTAGAATAAAGTTATTGTCCAGCTCGTGGATCAAGCAGTGTGATTAAAGGCAAGACGGAGGCTCACTGACATAACTTAACGTTACTTAAAAATATATTTCAGCATTTTGTTAATCGACGGCTAAACTAGTACCCCAATCCGATCGCGACTCTCCCGGTGTTAGTTCTAGTATAAGTAAAAGGTAGTTAGTAAAAGGAGGGAACATCAGGGGGGGCTTGCCGGAGATCTCCAAGGAAAAGGTTGGTATGCAAACTTAATCAGTTCATAACAGTAACGTTAGTCACTTATGTGACCCACGACGTGTGAGCAGTAGCCTGGCGCGCTAAAAATATAAGCGGGAGAATGTTATCATTGCAAAGTGGTCAGGCTAATGTCTTGTGTTTATTCCACAATACTTATGGATAAGCTGTTTGATTTATAATTGTTATATTATTTTCAAATTTCACTCACCCTGCTGTGCATGCACATAGCTGTTCCTCAATTTGTGTGTTTCCCATTTGAATGGTCAGCGTATGAGGCGCTGCTGCTTGCGCTGGGACCTAACGTTATAGGCTTTAGCTTCAATTTTGATGAAATTATTCTCTAATCGTTGCATATTATGTCGTGGATATATCCCTCGAATGCATACTGCAGTCCCTTTTGTCTTGCTCTCTCAGATTTTCACCTGTTCGCCAAAAATGACTAATTATCTCCTTGGGAATGTCTGAAACCGGTGCATACATACTGTAATAGACGTGCCAGGCGCAAAAGCTTGACAGGCGTAGCAACAGTAACTAAGGAGGGCGGGGCTTAGCGAAGGGTCAATTACACTGCAATGTTGAATGGCTATAATTAATGTTTAAAATTGGGGGATTAATCACAGAAAAAATTTGTGATTATTATTAGTATTATTTTTTTTTTGATTGACAGCACTAATTAAAACATGTACATATATCTTCTGTGGAAGCCTCAGGACCAAAAAATGTTCGTCCAATCATTGCATTCAGTCCTCATAGCTCCATACTCCATGACAGCCTTGTGAAAAAGTTACAATCATAATGCTAAAATTAATGAAGCACCTGCTCAGTTGAAGAGTATGGACTTTACTGAACCGACTGGAATTAACCTTAAAGTTTTATGGCTGTCTTAGTTACTTTGCTTCACAATGTAAGTACCATGAAGAGCAAAACCACACAACTTGCTATGAAGCTCCTTTAGGTAATAAGGTCTGCCGCACTGCTCATCACAGTGGAAAAGATAAGAGGATTCAGATTTCACGCATAAGAGGAGAGGAGGAGATACTGGTATTCTCATGGCTTACATTTTCTCCCCGAAGCCTCCAGCGGGTCATGTAGATGAATTCCATGGTGTGGTCTTTACCCATGATCTCACCATTGCATAGAACATCTAGCTGCAGAAACAGTTAGTGATTATCAGATCTGTTTAATTGTACAGTAGTACAAAACACTAAAGCAAGTATCAAACAAACAAAACATAAACAGCAGGAATATGGTAAGTGATGAAACACATGCAAAGATATAAAAGAAACACACTTGAGTCCCAGACAAGAATATTTAATTTGTAGTGTTCCTATATCTGTCACAGTTATGTTCTGTTTAGTACGGAGGCCCGATCATGACATGCAAGAGAAAAAAAAGTAAATCATGCACACGATTTACTTATTTCTTTCCCTCGATTTGCTAAATCGTGTGCATGATTTACTAATTCGATTTAGCTAATCGAGGGAACGAATTAGTAAATCCTGCGCATGATTTAGCCTACTATTTATTTTGCTGCATGTCATGTGCGGGGCTCGGTAGTTTAGTTTCACTTTATTCGTTTCATAAATTTCTTCAGTTACCTGTTTCCTTTGTTCTAGATTTTCACCAGTCATTAGTTGTCATGGACATTGATTAACGAGCACACCTGTCTGTATTTAGTTCATAACCTTGTCTATTTAAGTGCCTCATTTCCTTTCTTTCCTTGTCCAGTATTGTTTGTGCCATGCACTCTGTCTCGTGTTGTTTGCTCTTGTTAAATAAACCTTGTTGTTGTTATTTTGAACCATTTAATCTGCCTTCCTCATCATAACTGGACTTGAATCATGACAATATCATTAGCAATGTTAAATTCATGTTTAATTACCATGTACTGCTAAGTCTTATGTTTATCCCACTATAAGCTTTGCATAAATGTGCCTGCAAAATGCATAACAACATTAATATACACGTGAGATTTAAACAAAATGCAAAGGCAATATGTAAATTCCAATAAATCATTCTATCTTTGTACAGGAAAATGGTAAACTACATAGACTTAAGATATCCAAATGTTACCTCATAAGAACTGGGAAGCTTTAACTTCAGACTTAAAAACTTCTTAATTGTTCCAACAGTCACTCTTGTTGAGCAGCGAATAAATTTTTTCATTAAACCCTGGAAAACAAATAAAAAAGACAACAAATTTCCAAAATGTGTCTCAGAATATTAGAATGAAAATTTCTGAAAGATCATGTGACATTGAAAACTGGCTGCTGAAAATTCAGCTTTGCCATCACAGGAATAGAAAGAAAGAAAAAAACATTTAAAAACTATATCTAAATGGGGACTGCAGATGAAAATTATTCTGTATGGCTAAATCTGGCACATTTACATGATGGACTTGTTAATTATTATGCATTGTCCCTTTTAAAATAAAGAATGAAGAAATAGAAAATGTCTATTGTTACTATTGTAACCTCCGTTCCCTGATGGAGGGAACGAGACGTTGTGTGAAGACTGACATTATGGGTCTCACATGGGAGCCCCAAACACCTCTCTGATTCTTTCGAAAAATTCATCGCTGTGTGCAAGTAGAGCACCCGGCTAGTTTACCTGCCCATACCTTACAACACACGGGACGAAACTGGCTCAACCCGGAAATTGAAAATTCTCGAAAATGTATTAGGTGTCGTCGAGCCAACCACTCTGCAGATAGAGTTTGCAGTTAAACAGTCACTGCAGGCTAAAGCCCATGAGGATGCAACATTCCTTGTGGAGTGAGCTTAAACGAAGGGGAATGGCATGATCCCCTGTGCCTGATATGCCAAGGCAATAGCATCCACGATCCAGTGGGCCAACCTCTGTTTGGAGACAGCCTTCCCCTTCTGCTGTCCCCCAAAACAGACAAAGAGCTGCTCAGAGTGTCTAAAACTCAGCATGTGGTCCAAGTAAATACGGGAAAGGGAATGTAGTGGACACAGCAACGATAAGGTTGGGTCTGCCTCGCCTAGGGGTAGTGGGAACGTAGTCTGATAGGGATTATGTGAGAGTATCCCGGTCCTGTATCACGCCTGCAGGTCCCCAACCCTCTTGGTGGAGATGAGCGTGGTCAGGAGTACCATCTTCAATGAGAGGGCCCTTGGCTCCAGCAGCTCAAAAGGAGCTCTCTGTAGACCCGACAAGCCTAAAGAGGGATACCATGAAGGAATAAGGCGTGGCCTAGAAGGATTCAACCTCCTGCCATCTTTGAGGAAACTGATTATCAGGTCATGCTTCCCCAGTGACTTACCCTACATATACCTTCAAGGTGGAGGGGGACAGCCGTCCCTACTGTAGTGTTTATCATAATATTATTATATTCTATAGAGCTATAAATAGCAATAACGCGATGGAATGCACTTCACAACTTGAACCCAAGTGGCGTTACTGCGACTGTTACCTACTCTTGTTAGAGATGTGCTAATTTCGCCGAATGCAGTCCCTGCATCAATCCTGGCTCAGAACTACCCTCATGCAAATCTTTTAGTGCCTTGGTCTGCAGGATGGTGGCCTGCCCAGCAGTACTGCAAGGCTCCGCCGTTAGAGACGGAGTAAACTTATATGCCATAGCAGAGAATCTGGGACGATTCTGCCAGGTTGACAGTTCATCCTCATCTGGAGACCTGAATAATAAATTAGGCTCGCCATAGGATGAACCGCCTAACCTAATCCATGAGCTCAACTAGGAGAGACGAGCGTGCTGAGGAATAGAAGGTCTGTGGGGACTCACCCGGCAGAAATGCATCCACTGGTACCCTCAGATCACACTAAGTGCTCGCTGCCGAGGCCTCGTACCTGGAGGTAGAAGGACCAGGACGCAGCGAGAGCATGAACCATCCACAAAAGCTGCTCCAGTATGGGCATGCAGCAGCGATAGGACCGTTTAATGGAGACAGGTGTCGACCACATCCAGAAATACACATGCAGAAAAGCATCTTTAAGAAGACGTTTTTGTCCGCATTTACTATTTTAGAGAAAATGTCTGTTTTATGGAAAATTTCTCTTGCTAGAGAATCTTTTTTGGAAATGTCTCTTTTTACTCTTTTGCACTAAACTGTGTGTGTGGAAGAGAGAATCGCTGAAATGCGCCATACAGAAATCCAACGAAGCTTTTAGGCAGAGGTGAGTGGAGAGAGAATCACAGATACATCTTCTCAGCTCCGAAAAATAAATCTGAATGAGTGGAGCACACCAGCCTTCTTTTATACCCATATAGCCCTCCAGGGGAGTGGCTGGCATGCAAATTTCCCTCTCCAGTTCTTATTGGCCTTTTCTGAAGTATCAGAGGTGTCTGGGGCTCCCAAGTGCAACCCCTAGTGTTAGTCTCGACGTCAACGTCAAAGTGGCTGACAGATAGGGAACAGTTGTTTTAAACTGTAATTATATTTTTACTATATTTTTGATTAAATACATGTGGCCTTGGTGAGCATAAAAGACTTCTTTCAAAAACACAATATATATATATAAAGACCGAAAGAAAGAAAGAAAAAGTTATTAGCAAGCAGGGAGATAATGGTAAATTGGAAGCTGATAGAAAGGATTGAGCCTTGGAGTCACACTGATTGATACCAGGCTTTAGTAAAGACTGAGGATCGGTCTCATCTTAAAATGAGATCTTAAAATGACATCTTAAAATGTCAAACACAAGGATCTTGTGGGGCAAATCTGATCCCGATTCACCTTTCCCTTATAAGGACTGAGGGGGCAAGACCAATGCATAGAGAAGATAAAGGAAGCATAAGACATGGAGTGGCACCCATAAATGCTGACAGGGGGAGGAGAATTATATCGCAAAATTCAAGATGGCTAACCTTAACAATGTTCTCTCCCATCTGCCCATTGTTACGCAAGCAGTCCAGACAGATGGCTATCTGAGTATCACTCCTGTGGCAGTCCCCATCACCTTTATCATCATCCTCTTCATCTACTCGAGCTTTCTTACATATAGGGCCATCCTCTGGAAAAAGACAAAACAGTGGTGCTTATGCTAAAGGATTGCCATTTAAATCATTTAATGAAGGTTCTGAACTGTTGTTTTATCTACTTTTCACACAGATGTTCTCTTAAATAACTGTACTGTTGCTTTTTTATTGTACTAAATTGAGCTAATGACACTATGAAATTTGTTTCATAATTGATGCATTTTTCAGCATTAACACTGTTATTTTCTTGTTTATTACTGTGAAGCTGCTTTGAAACAATCTGTATTGTATAAAGCTCCATATAAATAAATACTTTTAAATGTATTTACTTTTTTTACTCCCAAATATTGTTAAAACACAAAATCCCTGTATCCGCCAATATACACATCTTATTGAAGATTTCCTTAAAGGGATAGTTCACTTTGAAATTAAATTTTGGTATGTTTTAGCTTACCTCAAGGGCATCCAAGATGTAGGTGTCTTTGTTTCCGCAGTAGTTTCAATTTTTATATTTTTAGGTCAAACCGTTCTTGTCTGTCAGTCATATAATGCAGGTCTATGGTCACCACCTCAAAGAGCAGGCACAGAGAAGTCCAAATTAAACAATTCCCCCTCGTAAGTACACATTGATGGCCTAAGACACGAAACGAGCGGTTTGTGTGAGAAAACGAACAGTATTTATATCGTTTTTACCTCTTGTACACAACCACATCCAAGTGATCTGAGGGCGGGCGCTTCCTGGTGTGTGACGTGTGCGCGCGTTCTGGCTTAGTGCATACGTAATTGTTTTCTTTCACGTCGGTTTAAACATCCCGGATAAGCGCAAATTAGTACCATTTCTATTAGCCGTCTTACCTACAGTCTCTGTTCTGTGTAAACAATGAGTGACGTACACGCACAAGAGATCACTTCCGGCGCTTTCCGGCGCTTGCGCAGACTAAGTCAGATCACTTGGACGTGGTTGTGTTCAAGAGGTAAAAACGATATAAATACTGTTCGTTTTCTCACACAAACCGCTCGTTTCGTGTCTTAGGCCATCAATGTGTACTTACGATGGGGAATTGTTTAATTTGGACTTCTCTGTGCATGCTCTTTGAGGTGGTGACCATAGACCTGCATTATATGACTGACAGACAAGAACGGTTTAACCTAAAAATATCAATATTGAAACTACTGCGGAAACAAAGACACCTACATCTTGGATGCCCTTGAGGTAAGCTAAAACATACCAAAATTTAATTTCAAAGTGAACTATCCCTTTAAGAAAAAACTCAACAGACTTCATATGGATTTCTTACAAAAATTTAATTAAAAAAAAGTGCTACATTACTTGCTTCTTCGACAATGTGGGGCAAAAAAGCAAAACATTTCAGGCAAAGCTGAATAGATATGCTAATCCAAAACAGCATCTCCATCTTTTCTCAGATTTTCTTTTATATGAAATAGATAATATTCAAAACAATGCTCTTAGGAAAATTATAAATGTGGTAATTATCTCATCATTAAGAACTATTTGCAGCTGCAAACACTTACAAGTTACCTTGGAGACTGCAGCTATTATGAAAGTCCTTCATTTTGGCTGCTACAGAGCACAAGGACTGTAGATTATTATTGAATTTTCAGCAGCCATTACTGGTCAGTGTCATATGCTCCTTCAAAAATGTGCTGATTTGGTGCTAAAGAAACATTTCTTACTAATGTTGAAAAAAACATTATTGCAGCTTAATAATTTTGTGGAAAGCAGAACTGTTTTAACATAGCTAACAATTAAAAGCATTGTTAATAATTGAGCACCAATAATGACTGATAACAAATAAAACATGAAAATTCTGCTTTTCCATGAATAAATTACATTCTAAAAAAAAAAACTTTTACCCTAAAAACCCTGTTTTTATTTTAAATAATAATAATAAAATGGGGATAAATGAATGCAGCCTTGGTAAGCATAGTGATGGTAGTGTAAATAACTAAACAGTTACTTGTATCTTTGAGCGCAATTAAACAGTCTGAATGTGTCTAAATTTGACAGTACATACAGTATGTCACACTTTCTGCAACGTCATATATCCATTAAAGTCTAAGAGTTTAACATTTTCTGTGTTCATCTTTAAAGTTGTAACTGTATAAAATAGCTGTACAGAGCGATTCTGTGGTTCCCTCTGGAGTCAAAGAAGCAGAGAGACATAGATTGAGGACACCTATACTGATGACTCACAACATTCTACCACCTGTGAGTCAAGGTCACAGAAACAGATTGTGGTAGATTAATTTGAGCTGTGAAGACATTTCTTGATAGGGAACAAAAGTTATAGGCCTACCAAAAGTCTGATGAAAGAAGTTTAAATGCTGAATACAGCAAGGTAACCTGTACCATGAGGTCACATTGGACTGATTCATAGCTATGAGAGCCTAATGTGTTGGTTTAAAGGGATAGATCAGCCAAAAATTAAACTTTTGGAAAACATTTACTGACCCTCATGCTGTTTCAAATCCATAACACTTTCTTTCTTCTGCAAACTACAAAATATGTTATGCAAACTTTTCACACTGCTCTTTTACATACAATGAAAATGAAGTGACCAGGAGCTGTTAAGCTCCAAAAAATGACAATAGGCAGCATAAATGTACCATAAAACTAGTCCATACAACTTGTGTGCTGTATTCTAAGGCTGCAACGGAAATCGTATACTTTCCTACTGCATAGTAGGCGAAAAATAGTGTGTGAATTAAGTAATATGTTAAAATTTACAGTATTCATAAAACAGTAGGCAAAAGTTCCCAGGGGAACTACTACTATCTGCAAGATTTTGAAGTGCGCATCCAATGAACACTTCACAATCCCATGAGGCCATGGGAGAGGATTTGTGAATGAGTGACACAACTGACGCTGGTAGGTCACATGGCAAATACTCAAGACAAGACAATATGTGATTTCTGATGCAGCCTAAGTCATCTGAAGTCGTACAAATTTTATTTGGGCTATTTAATGGTGCTTTTTGTCCTTTTCAGAGCTTGACATCTCATTGTCACCATTCACTTTCATTGTATGAAAAACAGCAGTGTCAACATTCTGCTAAAATTCTCTCACATTTCGTTCAGGTTTGGAATGACAACAGAGTGAGTATATGAATGAAAAAAAAACTTCAGATGAATTATCCCTTTAAAATAGAGAAGCTCTGTGGTAACATAGCTATCAGGTGAGTGCAGATAATTTGTGAGTCATTTTACCATTAGAATTTTCTTTCGATTTGTTTCTTCTCCAAAATTCAACCTCTTGCTGCTGTTCCTCTGGAAGGAAAATGAAAGGCAGGGAAAAGGTTAAATAAATGGCAGTTGATATTTGGTATCTATATATAACACACAAGTTACTTAAAATGGCTCAGTAAAATACATACTTTCTCTTAGACCAGGCACAAGTTTGAATATGACTTCTTCAAGAGTGTTGTCCAGCCTTTGGAGAAAAGAAATGTGAGCTACCACAACACATGATGAGAGCCATATTTTCCCTGTCCCATCTGTTAGCAAGTTCAGGCTAATGCTGCTCTAGATCTTGTTATCATGTTATCATTCTGTCTGGTGTTGGGGTGGAGATGCATCACTGGTGTGGAAAGGCAATCCTGCGCTGGGTCATCTCAGCTGACACTCTAGCTTCAGAAAACAATCTGGCTGTTGCCTGGAATGCCTCCCAACCAAGATGCGAAATCAAGTAGATTAATCTGATTAAACCTTATCATGGTTTGTATTGTGGTGTGATCTACAATGCTGCACTGAATCTGATCCCAGATCACTTGAAACAGATTTTCTGAAGAGAAAATTTTGTCTTAGTAGTAGGATATTATGGATCTGTGTGGTTTACCTTAACATCTCCAAGGGATTCGTTTCATGAACCTGGATACCACATTTTGGGCAATCATTGCTGTCCTCAAAATGCTGGACTATACAGCTTTTGCAAACTGTTCAGAAGCAAGAAAACAGAAGAAATTATTCGTAAAAAACTGAATGCACAAATAATGTTACCAGTTTAATGAACATTTAAAACGAGTCAAAATACAATTAAAGCAGCTGTATCTGTGCAGTGGCTCTGATGATGGGCTCTAAACACACTTGGTGTCTTCCATTGTGGTATTTGTGGTTTCTACGATTTTATCCCACAATTGCTTGCATCCCCTTTTACATTTCACAATTGAAATTCTGCATGTTGTACATAAGTACATATACCTAACTTTTTTTATGCATGTAATAAAGTGTGACCAGAAACACCTATCGCATTCCACCAGCAACGAACATACCTTATTGCTCTGTGAATACAGATGCACAAACCTGTCAACGCACAAACTAAATCAAACTGCTTTACCTCATTAATGAGTGGGGGGAAAAAATAGTCACTGCCCACACTGATATTGATACAAGACACAATCAGGTCATCACTGTTTGGAATAATTGGCTGGATAGAGGGCTAAAATATAGTGCATAGTCCAAACAAATGCATAGTGCATTCAAAATATGGAATTCTTGTTATGGCATTAATGAACATTATAGCATATAAAAAAAAAAAAAAAATTAAAGCAAGCAGAAATCAGAAACTGACTCAATCAAGAATATTATATAGTGAAAATATTATGAGTGAAAATAGCTTATGCATTGAGGAGAATAACGGTGGTCATGGTGACTGATCAACAGATGACTGTGACACTGTGCTGGTCATGTATTTTAAAAGTGGGAATATTCACATGTATTCCGCTTGTTACTTGGCCGATGCAAGAGGAGAGACTGGATCCAAATGCAAGCATAAATTTAACAAAACAAAAGATAACACAAAATGAGGCCTAAATCAAAACCAGAACATGAAACATGATTCAAAAAGTACTGAAACACAGGGGTATATATACAGATAACAAATGGGTAACAAGGAACACCTGAGACTGATTAAACCCTAAGGAAACAAACAAGGGTTGCGTTCCACTAAACTTTTAGACACGCACTTGCAAACTTCCCTAAGCACTTCTCCTCGGGGGAATCCCTGCCATGATTATGAAGTGCGTTCCACTTCGTGAAGTGGATGAGGGAGTTTTATATGGACAGACCCTCGTCCCCTCGATTTTGACAGAGGGAGTGAGTCTACTCCAATGTACACACGTCAAGCAGCTCTATATCCCACAATTCATCTTGATTGCGACGTCACAGCAGATTGCGCTTAACTGTGTGATTAAGTGTATGATATATTAATTATTTTGAGAATTAATTGCATAATATACTCATTATGTTGAGATTTAATTGCATAATACTTGTAGCTGCCTTATGTTCAAAGTCAAAGTTTATACTATTGATGTTTTTTTCATTTGAGTAATTTTGTTTTTCTCCAACAGCTCATATACCTATAGAATTTAATATATTTTTCCCAACCACTTATATGCATATAGAATGGTGCATCAAACGAATTCATAAGTAAAAAAGGGGATTAAATAATAAATCAGCTCCAAAGTGAATTCCAAGTGATCAACGGCTTAGTGCGTTCCATTTAAACCTTATGCACGAGTTCCGGCAGTAGTGGGCACTCGTGCAACATAAGCAATGATGCACATTCGAGGGAACGAGACGGAGGGAAGTTTGCGAGTGAAGGGCATAAAAATGTGGAGTGGAACACAGCCCATGTATCTACAGAAACAAAGGCAAACAGGAAAGGGGAAGCAGTGCAACAAAGTGAACAGAAAATACACTTCAAAATAAAAGTGCATAAATACAACAAAGGACAAAGAGACAGGGATCGTGACAGTGCTGCACCAATATGATGCAAAAAGGAAAGTAGGTCCTTTACACCTGACAATAAAATGACAATTAATTAACACTAAATCCTGATTTTCACATACTCTCTGTGGAAATTCATAGGTGCCTAATCAAGCATTATGAAATTAAATGTCCCTAAAATCAAATAATATCGAACATTAACAATAGCTGTTGTGTGATTTATTAGCCTAAAACACATAGAACAAACGCTGTGTTGTATATTAGCGTGACAGGTAATACAGTAGAGTTTAATTGGACACAGCTTTATCAGATATATGACAATAAATCATATGGAAAATGGTTTGTTCCTCATTCTGCAATCCTAACAATGCTTGAGTATCTGCATTTTATTATTATTATTTAATTATTTGCATTTAGCATTGCTTTTATCACCCACTATCCATCAAGCAATTAGAACAGACCATTTTGGGGTGAGGGCCGCCCATTGGTTGAGAAATCACCAATAAACATTTCACTAAACTTTCACAAAAGCCCTATTCGCACTGGATTAGTATTACCTGGTGACCTCTAGTCATTTGTAATAATTGTGGAGGTTGTTTGTGATCTTAATCCCGTGCAAATCAGCCATGTCTGTAATTCGTACAGTAAAAAATTTCCAGCAAATGACCTACCATATTTCGCCGAACACTGAGGTCCTGTGATAATATCTGTCTTGTGCGAATCGGCATCTCTGTGATTTGGCGGGGTGGTATATAATTTTTTCAAGGTTTTTGTTTCCTGTGCGGCTTTTTATCCATCTTTCGCGAAGAATGGAGGCTGTGTTGGAGTGTTTTGATAGTATTTTGGGTGCTGGGTCATATCGCTATACCTACACCATACAACTATACAATTTGCAGAAAGAGAAAGTTAAAAACCATCAGAAGAGCAAAAACAAAAAGAATGATTAGATGGAGATGGATGACATGTATAGCAGCATGCAGGTAAAGAACATTCTTCTGTTTATGATATATCTAGACCTATAATGACAAGACATTTCCAAGCAATAGCCTATTGACATCATATCCCGGAGAAGTCAGTAAATTCGAGTAAAATCACAGGCTTCACTTATCCCGTGCGAATGCGCCACACGAAATTCAGATGAGGGTGGGTAATTTCTAAATCACACGAGGTCCCTATATAATACTTATCCAATGCGAATAGTGCTAAAGACTGTAGGTACTCACATGTGTGCAGGCACTCTGTCACAGTGGTTGGCTTGATCAGGTACCCTTTACAGACATAACAGGTGATGAAATGGTTGAAGTCCTTCACCAGGTGTTTCCTATGTGATGTCATTGTCAAGTTACCAAAGTGGGGATGGAGGGAAAACAGATGGTGTAAGGATGAAGGAAGAAGGAAGATTTAACCACTCCGTGGCTCAACTGCTGAAGGGCCCCTGGCCTTCTCGTCCTTCATGACATCATGGATAATTAAACATGCCTTTTGGACAGACCTGTGGATGTGGATTCAACAATTAGACTTTGAAACAAAAATGTGATATCTTTTTTTTTTTTTTTTTTTACTTTTATTGCTTTGGATATCTTTATGTGTAACTTTTATAGTTTGTTAAAGGTGAATTCAGTAAGGCTGAATCCAAAAATCGCAAACTCTCTGAGTAGGAGGAACTTCTTTTGAAAAAGCCCTTATTTTGCGACTGTGAAAAGTATATTCTATATAGTATGAATTTGCATAGTAGGCCTATAAATGTAATCCCGATGTACTAGCCTACATTCATCATGTTGTCGTTTTTATAGTCATGTGACCTAACAGCGTCAGTTGCATCACTTCACTGCCATTCACAAATCCTCTTCTGTGGGCTCATGGGATAGTAAAGTGTCCATTAAATGCACAATTCAGAATCTGGAAGTAGGAAGTCATCCAAGGTACTTTTCACCTACTCTTTTATGAATTATGTGAATTCTGAAATACTACTCTTTTCACATACTGTTTTTGCTATGTTTTGTATGTAGTAGGGAAGTATGTGATTTTGGGTGGATTGATTTACGCTCACTCTTATTTATGCCTAAAGTACTAGTGGTTTTGGATTTTGTACTTACCAGAGGTTTTGGATTCTGATTCTGTGCATCATCACGGATTTTGTACTGACACCTACTGGCCTACTAACTGCACAGAAGCTTTCCAATTTTTTTTTTTTTTTTTTTTTTTTTTGTCTTATACTACTACTACTACTCCAACAACACATATGGACATTCCCCAATTCACTTCTAGATTTTCCTATGGTTCATCCTTGATCGGTAGTGTGAGAGCTGCTTGCTTGGACATTTATTTTTCTACTCTTACTCATTGTGTTTAGGCCGGTTCATCGCATATACTGCATATCTCTGGACTATGTCTCTGCCTTCATTAAGTTGTTAAGTAGGCCTATCTATATTGTGTTTTCTGATATATTGTCTGGTTTGCATGTTTTTCTTAGACACTCTTTTAAAACAGCAATATAAAGTTAATATATGATTACTTAATTGTTATCCATAATTCTGAGTGCAACTTTTAATGTTTGAGAAACTGAATGGCTTACATTTGTTTGAGCAGTCTACAGGTGCATCATCACACATGCGAATAAAGCCCCGCCTACTGCTTCAAAACGAAACCATTGGGTTAAACTCAAAGTACAGAGGGGCTTCAAAAATTACATTAAATAAAAGTCTAACTTCGTTTATCCTTACAAAAAGTCCTGTATAAAGTGGGGAACTCGAGTTATTTTGTAATAATAGCCATCAACCGACACAAAATTTGGGCCTGTGAACGTTGTATTTTGCCCTATTTTACATTAGTTTGACGCCCCATATCTTATGTTGGGATCAGCCATTTGAAAGGTTCTGACAAATAGATTCAATACGGGTTTGTCATATAGCCTATACTCCAACGTTAATCCTCAGCTAATCCTCATTAGCTACGTCGCTTCTCATGACATCTTCACGACAGTAAGTGTTTTTTAAAGTCTACTGTCAAAAACTAGTCGGTTTATCCTCACTTGGCTATCGTCAGTGTGAGTGTCATTATCTGCGTCATCTTCCTGTAAAAACCCTGCGCTGCGTTACGTCGATAACGAATAATGAGCTATCAGTGCTGCACTCGTTTTAACTTGCTGCCATTTGTATGTGTCACTTTCAGCAAGCGAGAGGCGAGTGTATTATCGCTCACCAGTGCGCACTAAATAACCAACTCTACCCTGACAACTAGTCTCCTACAGAGACACAGACATGCTGACGAACTTGATATATGACACGAGACCGCATTCCCATCCCACCCGAAACTTTACGATGAAGGGAGAGCGTGAAAACGACACGCAGCTGCAGTCAGACAGTAGCGACCATCTCTTACCTTCTACAAATGATGGGTCCATGTCGATGATGCGCATTGATTTTTACAAACAGGCTTGACCGAATTTGGGCTATTGAAAGTGATGGTTGTAGTAGCGGCACGGAATACGGAACTGCTTTCATTTGAGATGTTATGGGGAAGGGGGCGGAGGACTTTCCAGTTCTTGTTTACGCATTGCTGTTTTATTCATTCCATGGCAGATTGTCTCTGATTGGACACAAACTAGGGCGCAGCCTTCAATTACCAGCTAGTCCGGTAACAGAACCAGTTTATCAATGAAGACAGACATGTGGCAGCACTGCCAAGCTGGTGGATTCGTTATTACTGTATTACTAAGACCTGTACAAGGTAGTACCTGCTATTATAACAAGGCAAGGTACCTGCCAGGTCATGCAAGACTGTTTTGCATTAATAAGTAGAGGCATAAGTAATAATGTTTTGACATGTCCTCCTCAACCCCCCTAAATTTATATAAATTGCCCTTTATTTATTTTGCAGCATCACACTAGAATAAATGAAGAAAGACATTTTAGGTAAAAACATGGGATGAGTAAAACTAATTTATAGCCTACTCTCACAAAATGATGTTTTATTAACAAAGTCCGGGAGGATCACGTTCAGATAATTAACACGAGTGGAGAGCACTCAGCAATCAATGATAAGAGGTGTATATATATTTTCAGCAGTCTCACCTCAATTCATTGACAGTTTAGCAGCATCCCTCCACCACCTCTTCTCCACACTTCTAGTCCTAACCACTTACATACGGGGGGAGTACTCTGGGTTCGGGCCGAACTCCAAGCTCGGGGCCCTCCCCCCGGACAGCACGCCAAATACGCATTAAACTCTCTCCCTCTAATTGTATGTAAGTGTGAACTCGTGAAACAAAAATGGGCTATACAAATTAGTGTTCAGTGTGCACATCACTGCATGCTCAGATGTTACATTTGTGTGACAACAAGGAACTAACACCGAAACGTGGCTGTTGCAAAATTCCCACAGTTGATGGCAACAGAAAATATTTCACAAGAACTATAGGCAAGAAGCACTTAACTGCATAAAACAAGTGGACTCTGACCATAATGGATCTATTCCACTTAATTAAATATATTTAATGCAAATTTATTTTAAAATCCTAACTCCTAATCGTAATGACGGACCCGGACCTGGAAAATTAAGTCAATTATGTAATGTAAATGAACAAGCTTGTAAAAACAGCTGTTTAGTTTTCAAGAAACTGAGCATAACTGCATTCTGTTCTTTCTAACTAACAACTTGTTGGCAGACTGGTGTAGAGAAAGTTCTCTGAATCCCTCTCTCATTAGGAGGCATACCACACATTCCAGTCCCACTGCTGTCTGCTCAATCAGCACCTCACATCAGTCACACTGTGAAAACACAATTACAACCATCAGACAGCACTAATATGTACATATCTGTTACATGAAAGACTTAGCCTATACCTGAGAAATCTAAAGCACACTATAAAATGCAGAAATGACCGGCTTACTTTACAGTATATTGTATTATAGAAGAACACTTTCCATAAACAGAGTACAAAAATGAATAAATGAATGTGTAACTGGGTTGTATGCAAAAATGTGACAGCAATGAATCTCAAGTCAATATAATGTCTAGATTTTGAGATTGAGGTATAATTTTAATTGCTGAAACTGCAAGGCCCAAAACACAATTTTAAGGGAGCAAATGAGAATGTCTCAAACTGATTAAATGCTTGAAGTCCACTCACATTTGGTCTTCCTCTTCCTCTTAGGTGTGATACACACTTTTACTTTATGGGGACATACTTGGATTTCACAAGGATATAATCAATTCATTCTTAAAAATAAAAATAAACATAAACAATATAAATGTAACTATTCAATATTTATTGTGTGAAAATGATTTAATTTGCACAAATCTATATGAATTACAACTGTGTCTGGTGTCATTTCCGCCACAAGCAACAATTTTGCTGCTTTTAAGTTATTTTTAAAAGGTTCATGTACTTGTTTACGTCTTTAAAGTCAAGATATATATATTTTTTTCAAATTATACAAAAAGTGAATATTATTTAATGCAAAACAATTATTTAATTGTGTTTATGTACAGTATAGAATACATGAAATGCTAACTATGAAATTAGCCACAGAAAGTGTTAAACAATACATAATGTGAGATGTGGTGGAAATGTTAATTACGATGAAACCATATCAAAATTGTCCTGTTATGTCCGCTATTGGATATAATTATCAGATAAATAAAATAAAAATAAGCTAGCAAGAGTGTGAAATAATATTTTCACCTGTTTATGTACAGGATCATCTATCTTCACAAGCTGCAGTCTCTGTGGTTCCCGCTCTTCTGCCTTCAAGGGTCTCAGGTGTTTAATGCAAGAGGCTCATGACCTGTTGCTCTGCCGATTACTCAAATGCTCAACTTTTCTGTTATATGACTGCTAAAATGTCATGCATCAACATTGAATAATATTTTATTTGACATTAAGCATTGCTTAATGTGATACAGTATCTCTAATGTATGTATCAGCTCAAGGTTCATATTTCATATTCCATATTAATATTGCTCAAGGTATGCTGTACCAGAGCTGGGTGGTGACAAGTTCAACACACACACACACGTGCCATAGTAGATAAATCAGTCAGAGTATACCACCTGACTGAAAACTCAAAGCATGAAGTTAATGTGAGACATGCCTTCAGATTAGAGGAACACTGAACACTTGTTAAATTTTTAGATATTTTTAATAGTTTAGATATTTTTATGGAAATACAGTAAAAATACTGTTTAAAATTAGAAAAGATTTAAGAAAAAGATTAAAGATGACAATAAAATCACATGGTTTAAGAAAAAGTCAAAAATGCTAATGTGCAAAGCCACAGATGATTTCAAGTGGTCTCTCTACTGAAAAACTGTTTACAGCATTGCGTGTGCGTGTCAGACCTCAGGTCATTAAAGAGCAGGTAGAAGCTGTTACACGGTCCAGAAATGGTTGCTATAGGTATTCAGGCAATGTGTTAAGTTACAGATCATCTTTTACAAGCATTTTAATAACACACTGAGAATGAGGACAGATAAAAACACAAGACGGAAGCTTCACTTCACATATCAGATATCCTACTGACCTATGGCCTAAATAAATCAACAAAATACATAGTGTAAATGTAGAAGTCTCATTTTTATCTGACTGGATTGATTCCCTTACCAATTAAACTTCCTCTCGATTTCAACTGCTTTTTTTTATCTGCAAATGTTTTATCTGGAAAATGAACGTGTAAATATTTGAATGTACATAAAAAGATTCAACAACTGAGACTTAAACCAAATTTCACAGATCTCTTCCACCAAGGCACCAAGGTGTTTTTCTGAGTTATTGTATTGTAAACTTGATTGGCTACCGCCTGTAAACATTTGGTGTCTTGAGGACTGTTCAACTGTGCATGTGTAATAATTGTTTATGGTTCATTGAATAAGCATCAGAAACATTGCTTAAACCCTTCCCAATAAAGATCTGTGAAGTCCTGCCCTCTGGCCAGTAAACACATCAGAGAAGAGATGACATCCCATTATTTTGATTAAAGATTGTGGAGGATCATGAAAGAAAAAGAAAAAGGATGTCCATGGATAAATCATTTATAATAGAAAAGGTGTACAATTTTCCATACAAAATAAGAATTATCTATTTTGATTTTATTGTGATTTTAATTATACAGATGAAAGTTTAAGCAGTGGTGAGAAAATTCAGTTCACAATTCACAGATGTTTGCAAATTCTAAATCTTTGATTTGATTCACAATAAAATTACAATTTTAACGTGTTTCGATTTGTGTATAAAAAAAAGTATTTATATGATTATTAAATGATCAACCCTCTAAATACATTGTACACAGTGTTTTTGAGAAAATGTTATTTTACATACATATATTAAAGGAGCCGTATGTAAGATTGTGGCCAAAACTTGTACTGCAATCACTTTCAAATTACTGTAGAGCGGTGTATCCCCTCCCCCCTGACTCGAGGTTGCCAGATAGGCTGCGGGATCCAGCAGGAACGTTTGTAGCTGCAGCTGTGGTAACTAGAGCAGAGCTGGCAACCCCGATGCCGAAACACTACTGACTTTGTGATTGGTAGATAGTTGGAGGGTGGCGCTTAAGGCCAAAACACAACATGACAACATCAACATCAGTTGAGGGCTGCAACTTCACTTTTTAAATGACAATATCCTGGCCGGACTACTGTTGTCAGTGATATAAGTATTTGAAATTAACATGATTTCTTAATGTCTAGTGACATATCAGGGCCATTTTATGATTAACTGAAATACATTTCTTACATACAGCTCCTTTAAATATACATATTTAATCAGATTTTCTCGCAAATATTCCATGTCAGCCCCCAGTTTAAAGCCCTGCACTAATATTATAATTGTATATATCCAACCTGTTGAACTCTTATTAAAGAAATACGTTAAATACGTTAATCTTCCATTTGTTTTGTTTTTTTCTGAGCTGCTATGAGCAACATTTCTGAGTTGCTGAATTGAACAACTGACACAGACTGTCTTTATTTCTTGATACAGTGCACTCTAAAGTTTAAATGAATAAATTAGACACCTGTGTCCATAGACTCCAATGACAATATGTTGTACTCTTCATGATGCTGATGATACAAACAAATAGCCTAGGTATTATGGAGGGATCTCTCTGTCTAACACCAGTGAAATGTTCTGCTTGTTAAAATATGCTATATGTAGCCTCCCACAGTGCTTAAGAAAACTTTGAAAATGGCACTCAATTAGACATGGTACAATGTCACTATATTAATTTTTACAGATAAATTCTTTAGATCTGCATCATTTCTCAGGTTTATAGACCATGTACATGTGACAAGTCAACCATACATGTGACTCATTACTCTACGTGATTCATGGGCAGCTCCATTTAAAATAGTCACAGGGTGTGACAATTTGACCTGCTCTTGTAACAGAAGTAATGTAAGTGATGAAACCCAGAAGAAAATAGCCTCATAAATGAAGACAGCTCCCCTAATATATGAGACAGTCAAAACTGATTATGATGTTATATTCATAACTTCATAAACATTCCCTGTCATCTTTTGTGTGTGTTATGTGAAGTGGTGTTCTGTGATTTCAGCTCTGCGGACAACTGTAACTCGTCCTTGAGACAAGGGGCTCTATGGCGGCACCTCAAGTTCCCCTCAGGTTTCATTTTGGAATGTCAAATGTCTCCCAAAGGCATTTAACTTCTGAAAATGGTGTTTTTTCACCTTCAGCGCCACCCAAAATGTGACATCACAGTGACGAGGGACACCTTAGATGTGGGAGTCACTGAACAACATGCAGGACCATCACCTCCTCCAACTGTTGCCACCACATATATAAGTGACACTTGGCTCAGATGCTATAGGTTTGACACAAGGAATTTTCAAGTAAAGTCATGGGAATCCTACAGGTCGATGAACTGGTAGGCACTTCTAAATGTCTTTTTGTGTATTATTTATATATATATATATATATATAGTTTCATTTGATGCTTTTGGTTCAAGAATACAGTGTCTTTTGTGCATCTCGGAATTTTAGGTCCTAATCTCCTGCTGTCCTTTATCCCTGCTCAGAATTTATTTTTATTTTTTTTGTACAAAAGACATACTGGGGCAGTTGTGGCATGTGTGTGTTCACTACTCACTGCTCCTAATGTGTGCACTAACTTGGATGGGTTAAATGCAGAGGACAAATTTCGAATATGGGTTACCATACTTGGCCTTCACGTCATGTCACTTCACTACATACAGATAATACCAGGCCTACTTACAGTATATTATTTAAAATATTTGAAAACAAAGTCTTTTTTCAAATGGCTCAAACTGCTTAAGAAATCGGAAAGGAGATGGATTATATCTCTTTATATATTTTACCTCTTTTTTATCAACACTGCATTTTCTGTGTTTTAAAAAGGGATAGTTCATCCAAAAATTATGTCATTTAATCACCCTCATGTCATTCCAAACCATGACTTTCTTTCTGGCGTGGAACACAAAATAAGATATTTTTAAAATACAATTTACAGTTTGGTTACTAACATTACATTATGCAAAATATGTTATTTTGTGCTCTGTAGAAGAAAGAAAGTCACACAGGTTTGTAAAATGATGTAATGAGTAAATGAGTAAATGATGACAGACAATGATTTCTTAGGTTATCATTATATAGGTGTTTTATTTGTATGCTACTATTATTTTAGGTTACAGACATAACAAGTGGAAACAAAGAGCAGGACGATGTGGCACAGAAATATCCTTCTGAAGAATGCAAGATCTCTGTTGACCATCATCTGAAAAGCCATAATAATCTTCAGAGTGATAGTGAAGATGGTTTTAAAACCTCAGCAAGCATGTGATTAGAAGTGTATTTTCTTTAGCATATGAAATGATTTTGCAGACTGACAACAGCACAAATGACCTCCAGGAGATTCTACAAGGGAGTCAGAAGATAAAAATCAGTACACCAGTCTACAAAATAAAGTCTGAACAAGAGATAGTGGTAAACAATGGTCATTGTGCTTCAAAATAATCCTCATTAATAAGAGATTTCAATCCCTGAAATAATCATATCTCATTGTTTCACAGAATGATTTTGTTGACGAGGATGACTTCCTGAAGGCAGCGCTGGATAACAAATTGCCAATGATCAAGAGTTACCTTGCCAGAGGTGCGGACCCAGATGCATGTGATAATGTGAGTTTACCCAACACAACGAATAAAAGTCAACTGTTAGCATTAAAGGACTAAAACACAATACTGTTTTTGTTCTTTTTTTTTTTCTAGTTCAACCGTACAGCTCTACACAGAGCTTGCTCACAAGGAAACGTGGAGATTGTGAACACGCTGCTAGAGGCCGGTGCTTCAATTGAAAATAAGGACAAGGTATACTGAATACTGTTTGCATGTTCTTTTTATATGGATACAAACACACATTTGTGCAAAAACGTGCAAGGTAAAGACAAGGACAAATATTTTAATAATGCTTCAAATCTATGTACCAAATTCTTAGAAATGTTTGTATTCATGTCAGTTTCATAATGGTTTTGAAAAACATTTATACCATTTTCAAGAAAGTCTGACAGTGTAACCAAGTAAAAAGTATGGCATGTTTTCTTGAAAACATGCATTTGCATGTTTCTTTTATTTCTAATTTAAAAGTTTATATTGCATTAACAAGAACATAATACACGTACAGAGGATCACAATGTATTCAACTGTTACATTCATAATAGTATCAAAGAAACAACAAAAAGAGGAAAACAACTACATAGGGGATAATTTGCAAGAAATTAGCCTACCAAGAGAAAATTATTTTAAAAAAATCTATATATTCATTTTGCTTTTCCATTTTTTGCATCTTTTAGGGCCTCAATATAATATATTAGTTCAGTTTTTAAATTAATTCATAAATGTATTTTTGATCCTCATTGATCTTTATGTCATGGGGGCCAGGGGTTCTCACTATTATCTCACTTCCTGTTTTTTGCCCTTCACGTTGGTTGCACCAAATTTTGTTTTCAAAATTTTAAACAAAACTGACTGCTGCTTCTATAAATTATTATATAAATATTTAGTCTATTTTCATTAGGTGTATGTGTTAATTACTGTTAAATGTGTTTATATATATATATGAGCAGCATGCCATTCCTCCATAGTACATCTATTCTGTGGATACACATTTGGATAACATCAGTGGAACTTCTTACTCTGATGATTGTGTTTAAATAGCTTCAAGCAACTGAAGTTCACTGGGCTTGTCGTGGCGGCAGTTTGCCAGTGCTGGAAGCACTACTCAATCATGGGGCAAAACTGGATTCCAGAGACAAGGTAGAAGTAGTTATTCAAACTGCAAATTTGTTTTAATGATATAGCTGGTGTGGTCTGACATACTGTCTCTTTTGGTCAATCTTGGCGTCCTTAGCTTCGCAGCACTCCCCTTCATGTGGCAGTCAGGACAGGACAATATGAATGTGCTGAACATCTCATTCACTGTGGCGCAGACGTCAACGCAAAAGACATAGTAAGAAATCAGGCAACACAGACTTTGAGTCAGTAAATGGTTAATTAACTTTAATGGTCACTTAAAATGTAATTCTTCATCAGGAGGGTGACACACCAATGCACGATGCTGTCAGACTGAATCGTTTCCAACTGATCCAGCTTCTTCTGATGCACGGAGGAGACTTAAAACTCAAGAATTGTGTAAGAATTTTTAAATGTAATGTTTAGTCTATATACTATTATCCTGTTGCTGATGTATTAGGATGCTGATACTGATATATGCTAATATAATTTGCATAGGGTGTAGCCAATCAATGCATATCTGTCTAAATGACAGCTATTTATTTAAAGGGATAGGTTACCCAAGAATGTAAATTCTGTCATGATTTACTCACCCTCATGTTGTTTTAAACCTGTATGAGTTTCTTTGTTCTGATGAACATAAAATATATTTTGAAGAATGGTGGTAACCAAACAGTTGACGGTAGCTACTGACTTCCATAGTAGGAAAAAATATATATATATATATATTATGGAAGTCAATGGCTACTGTCAACTGTCTGGTTACCAACATTCTTTAAAATATCTTCTTTTTAGTTCAACAGAAGAAAGTAATTCATGCAGGTTTGGAACAACAAGGGTAAGAAAATCATGACAGAATTTTAATTTTTGGGTGAACTATCCCTTTAAGCTGTGTGCAGTGCCATCTTCTGGTAATTATGTAAACTTATTCCTTTTGCTAGTGGGGGAAAAAGTTATCTAAAATAATTTTTAGTTGACATTTTTGTAGAGTCTTTTCACTATTGTTTGATCACACTTGCTGTTGCTTTGTTTTCTTCAGGAGGGAAAGTCACCGATGGATAGTGTTTGTGAGTGGCAGAACGGAGCTAAAACTATCTTTGACAACTTTAAGGATGGTAAAAAATAGAAGCAATACTTGACCACCACAGCTACACTTTGGGCATAATATGCTCAAAACCTGCATTTTTAGAATCTGATATTTAAGGAAGGTATATTATTGAGCTCTGCATGACATTACACCTTTTTAAAAAGAAACTTTTAGAAGAGTTTTTGAAAAATGAAGCACAGTAACTTTTTATTGAAGTATAGATAAGGCAAAAAGGAATGAGAAACTCTTTTCAAATGGAAATGCACTGCCTGAATTAGCTCTGTTGCTAAGATTAGATTTGGCTTCATGCTAAGTTTTGATCTTGATTGATTTTATTTCTGAAAGTGTTTAGTAAGACATGAACCATTTTGCTTGCAATTCTTCCAAAGGTTGATGAAATAAATGTCATTTTTTCATGACTGTATTACATTTTTAAGTAGTTTGCAAGACTTTAAGGAACAGGAAAAAATAATAATAATAATTATAAAATACTATAGTTATTATACATGAAAACTTAAACTCCATCTAGAATACTGATACTGGCTACACTAGTTCAATTTTGGCCTTTTTAGCTGCTGGAGTTTCCTCTTCTTGCTTCTCAGGAGTTTGTGGTTTCTTCATGGTGTGAACAACACCAAACGCAGTAGCTCTCGTCTCTGTTATAAAGAATCATGAAAATCACCTATGAACAACATTCATATATCATTTTTAACAAATGTAATATCAAAAAGAAGACTGAAAGATCAATAAAAACCTCTCTTATGCCCACTGGTATAAATGCATACTCCGCAAATCAAAGAGCAAACTAACTGGAAACAGGACCATGTGGCATAGATGTATGCCTTTACTGAGGAAATGGGAAATAGTGAGGCTATTTCCCATCAATTTACCTCCATGCAGCAAGACAGATCGACAGTTAGTAGAAACGGCAGCTTTGGCGTCTCCATCAGACAGGCTGAACACAAGCCCCCTGTAATCTCAATGAAGGAACATACCAACATGCACACAGTACCATGACATATTCAGACAACTTATTTATATACTAATTTAAAAAGGATACAAATTGGCAATGTCATATGGGCCTCTCAACTCAAGAGGCTATGAAAAAAAAAAAAGAACAACAGATGTAAAGGTCATACTGACCATACAATACAGTAATATTGAAATTATATATGAACAAAATACTTTTTTACCCTTTCTGCTCCACTGGACACTATGATATTCTGTGGGTGGAAATGCAATTTCTGAATCGGCGTAACATTTTATGGGCATTTATGCGTAAAAAAGGGACAACATACTTTTCCTTTGCAGAGCTCCATAAGGACGAAGGCATTGGAAATGGTGTATCTTCTCATAATGTTGTCTCTGATGGCTGCTGCATAACAGATCTCAAAGAAAACCCCCCTGTCAATAGCCTGAAGTGACAAACAATGACAGTGATGATAAAGGGATAATTAAAGGGATAATTCACACAAAAATGGCAATTCTCTTATTTATCAAAGTTCATGATGTTTTAAACCCATATTGAAAGGTGGAATGTGAAAGATATAATGAAAGTATAAGAAAAGTGGTCCGAAAACACCATGAGAAAATATTTGAAAAGGTGCTCATACAACTCAACATGAGGCAAGTACATTTATTTTAATTTTGGTGTGAAATATGTCCTCATATTTACATTGTTGTAATTTTGGTTATTTAACTACCAAATCAAATTTAAAATAAATGCCTTAGTGCTGCTTGAAATCACCTGGTAGGTATGGCTATAAAATGCTATAAACTCACCCCATTAACCGGAGCCCTTTTAAAATGGAAAGGCTGTTTTTCAGTCACTGCAATGCAGATAATGTCGACATCAAAAGTCATGCAGGCTGCCTGGCTCAGATGAGGGAAAACATACAGACACTTTAATAACACACAACAACTGTTGGTTGTCATCAGAAATGTAAAGAAAATAACTAATACTAATTGGCCTAAACTGAAGCTAATTCAGAATTGCACTTTCACTTACATGAAAGAGTTTTTCTGTTTTGGGGTACACCGCCACAAGATCAAAGTTTTTGTATTCATTGGTTGGTCTCTGAAGAGAATAACAACACGACAATACAAATCTCATCATTTGAATACTGTAACAAAAATGTTCTTGTTGTTTCCTCATGATATACTCACAAAATGAGATGCATCAGAAGCCACAATGGTCAATCGATTCAGTACTTTGATGGGTGATGATTTCCCCTTTGAAAAAAAAAAGCACAGACTGTTCATTAACAGAATATTCATCACGGTTAATTATGCTCTGGAAACATGCTGAAGTAAATTACCTGTACTATTGGGAATTTATCAAATATGTCTGACACACTCTGTGGCTTAGGAATTTCCTGTAATACAAGAAAATAATGGCATCATCACATGAAGTCCCTCAAAGTGTACAAATGAGAGTAACTTATTAAATCATACCGGTTTCTTCTGTTGTGGTTCAACCACATAGTTTATTGCGACTGTTGAGTAGCCAACTGAAATATAGATTAACGTTACAAGTTTATAACAGCATTAAGTGTTTCTCTAAAAGTACAGTAGATCTAGGCTTTTATTTACCCTGTTTTCAATAGTTAGATTTTCAATGCGTTACATTTCAAATAAGATTAAGCCTTCAAAACTACTACTATAACTAAGTTACTATTAATGATACGTACGATGCGCAGCTGTCTCTATGATGCTTTGGAGTCTGTTCTTGTCATTACTGCTGATTATGTTTAAATCCATAAACACCGACATCTTTCTTCCACTGACACCGACCCGCAAGGTTTTACAAGCGCAAATATATAGTTTATTTCTTATTACACAAATCTAAACCATTTCAACTAACGTACTGAGAGCCACATGCACATACACACTCAACTACACGCTAGAGCGTAAACCACGTGAGTAAATGGAGCTTTATGTGCTATGTAGTTCATACATGGCATTCCTTGCCTTAGTTTTGTTTATCCTGTCAGTTAACCAGAACTACAATACATTTACTTCCTCTTTTGGGGGTGGAGCTACGTCTTTAGCGAGCTGTCCGATTGGTCCGATTTGAACAGAGAACCGCGACGGCAGGAAAGAAGCAAGCATGTTAGCAATGTAAACGGGATAAACAAAAGAAAATAATAACAAGTAAGTGAAATTAGCGAGAATGAAAACACATAGGTAATACTTTTTTTATTCTTACATGTCATTCAAAATTGGTTCTAAGTTTAATAGGATAACATCTTAATTAAGAGCTCATTTTAACATGTTCAATGGCCGACATGTCATTATTGTTTTAATTTTGCTTGTAGCCACTTAATTAATATAATCATTATCATATAATAATAACAACATGTTTAGCTAAACGTCAAACATTTTGATAGGCTTTTTCAAGATGATGGAATCGTGTTTAAATCACAAGCCTGAGAATGTTGGATCTATAACGGTTGAAGACCTCCGGAAAGATCTCTTCGCCGAGTTCTCCAAATTATCAAGGGTATTTATTATTACCAGACAGAACTCACGTTTAAAGCCTTCGAATCTTCGAAAAATGTTAAGGCTTTAACTATTCTTTAATTTTGCTTGTTTCTATTTGCATAGGACTCAGTATTGCTGGAAAAAGAGAATTTGCAGGTCTATCTCCGTGTACGTCCATTCACTTCGTCAGAGAGAGCAGAAGGAGAATCACAGGTGCCTGAACATTTTTGACAAATATTTGACTATTTTATAATATTTATGAGAAATGCTGTCACCACAACCCACGTGTTGTTCCAATACCCATATAACCATCTTCAAAAAAATGTAAGGTTGAATTAAAGCCTCAGTTAGGCTATACTGTTCAATTTTATTGTAGGCTATGTATCTGGGTTTGGAACAACATGAGGATGAGTAAATGGTGACAGAATTTTCATTATTTCATGAACTATCGTTTAATGTAATTTGTTATAATTGTAATCTCTACAAATAGGAGTGCATTTCAATTGAGCCTCCAGATACTGTGATTCTGAAAGCACCTAGAGCATCTCTGACAGCCAGACACAGTGAGAGATTCGGCCCAAATCTGGCACAACGATTTCAGTTCTCTCAGGTATGATCGGCCACAGTCTCCTCTAGCATGATCATTTATTGTGAACAGGCTTCGAAAAATGTTAAGTGTTTTCTGATGTAACAATGTTTAATTCATATTTTAGGTGTACGGTCCAGAAACAACTCAAAGACAGATATTTGATGGAACAACTAAAAACCTTGTGAAAGCAGTCTTGGAGGGAGGGAATTCCTTGATCTTTACATATGGAGTTACCAATGCTGGGAAGACATTCACTTTTCTTGGTAAGGGTTTTGTATGAGATGTTTTTTTATATATGTTTAGCTGTCTATTAATACATTTGAATGTCTATTTATGCTACTTGTATGTTATAGGCCCTGAATCAGATGGCGGAATTCTGCCCAGGTCATTGAATGTTATCTTTAACAGCATAGAAGGTAGAATTTATTCTCAAAATAACATCAAACCTCTCAGATGTGTCGACTTTACAAGGCTCACTAAAGAGCAGCAGGATGAGGATGCTACAAATAAGAGAAACCTTCTTCGTCGATTTAAAGATGTAATTTTTTTTATATATATACGAGTACATTTTTTAACATACCATTTTTTAGTACAGAGAAGTACATTACTAATACTCGCATCATGGCTGTTTCTTGATGTTTATCAGAATGACTCCCAGAAAACTCTGTCCAGCATGTCCAGCTCTAGTTGTTCATCTTTTGAAAGTAAGCATTATTAAATGTTTAACGGATTTCTCTCTGCCTTTGAAACAGTTTTTTAGCATTTTGTCAGTAAATGTGAGCTTGCACTTTACATTGATTTCTTCTTCCAGGCTCCACTTCTAGTGAGACAAATGGGGACAGTGTCTGTTTGGATGAGACCTCTCATGTTAAATTCTCAGTGTGGGTCTCCTTTTGTGAAATCTACAATGAAAGCATCCATGATCTGCTTGATCTTGTTTCAAACGGCTCTCACCGAAGGAGCGTTTTGCGACTAGCCCAAGATGTTAAAGGCAACGCTTTTGTAAAAGGTAACCGAATAATTTAGAAGACTAAAAGTTCACTTGTTGTCTGTGTAGCAAATGTAATAGTGAATCATTGAAATAATAATTAAATAAATATTTACATTTCAATATTTTTTCAATAATTAAATATAGGTTATTTACCAGGATATTATCTTTATGGCTGGACATTTTGACATATACGTTTTGTCTAAATATTTTTCCTAGATCTAAAATGGTTTCAAGTTAACAGTGCAGATGAAGCATTAAAAGTTATGAAAATTGGAAGAAAAAATCAAAGTTTCTCATCCACCAAGCTCAACAACATCTCAAGCAGAAGGTATTTCATTTTAAACCACTTCAGTATTCATTTTTAACTCTCGTTATCATGTTATTACTTTTTAAAGTGACCAAAAATTTAAATATACATTTTCTCCATAGCCACAGTATATTTTCCATTCGAATCTTGCGGGTTGAAGATGTGGGTGTTCCCCGAATTCAGGCAATAAGCGAGTAGGTGACCTTAATCACACCACTGTTACTTTAACATAGAATCAGTGATTTATTCATTAATTGATTTGTCTTTAAAGATTGTCATTATGTGATTTGGCTGGATCTGAGCGATGTGCAAAGACTCAGAACCGAGGTGACCGCTTAAAAGAAGCTGGAAACATCAACACATCCTTGTTAACTCTTGGAAAATGCATCAACGCTCTGAGGCTCAACCAAACGCAATCCAAGTGAGATAATGTCCACTTTCAAAACAATTAATTTGTTTAATGGGCTGCATTAGATGGAAATTTACTTGAACCTGAACTTATATGTCTTTTTGTGCAGGTTTCATCAGCATGTCCCCTTTAGAGAGAGCAAGCTCACACATTATTTGCAGGGTTTTTTCTGTGGCCGTGGAAAAGTCTGCATGCTCATCAACATAAACCAGAATGCCTCGATGTACGATGAAACCCTGAATGTCCTCAAGTTCTCAGCGGTGGCTCAGAAGGTCTGCAAGGACCATTATTCTTTTTTACATTCAGATTATTCAGATTATCAGAAGCACTGATTAAAGGCATTTTTTGATTTATTTATTTTGAACTTTGACTTTGTTCCCTTTTAGGTAGTGGTCCTCAACCCTAAACCAGCTCCTAGCGTTGTGCTCAAGAGATCTGCCAGAGATGTGTCCATGATAATCAATAACGCAGACAAAAAGGATTGGACCAGGAGAAGTTCACTCATGGGCTGGGAGATGAGTCTAGAGGATGTGCAAGAGGATGAAGATGATGAAGATATTGGTGAGGAAGATGTGGAGAGTGGCGATGAGAGCATGGAGGACAACACTGTGCTAGAGACTGCGCAAAGTCAAGAGCTGTGTGAGGTATTCAAGGTGTCTTTTCAGTTTTCATCAATGCATGTTTATAGTTTTCAGTGTTATTTTAAACTGTATGAATGACTAATGTGATATATTCGCCTCAGCTTCAGGTGACAATTAAAGAGCTCAAAGAGAAGTTGTCCAAAGAGGAGTCTGAAAAATTAACTATGGAATCTCGTATTCGTGAAGAAGTCACCACAGAGTTTATGGAGCTGTTTTCTAATATGGAAAAAGACTACAAGTAAGTCAAACACTGTTTTACAGCTCATAGTGGTGAACTGATGATGTATTTCAGATTGAGCCTGCAGAGATTTTTTTGGGCGTGTTTACGCCATTCTTTTATTTGCATAATTATTTTAGTGCACTATAACAATGTTGAGAGCACAGAACTGTCAATGAGTGCAATTCATTTTTAGTGAAATTCTCTTTGATTTTATTGAAAATGCACTAATTTATGTTGCTATTTTTCAATGTTTCAGTGAACGTCTCCAAAGAGAGAAAGAAATAGTTGAGGAAAGAGCAGAAAGGAGGATGGAGATACTGAAGAATCTGGTGAACAGAACAGTTGAGGAAATGGACGCTGTTAGCACTGACGAGAATGCAGCAAAGGTGAATGCAGATGGTTGTAATAATATAAAAGAATAAGGACAAGTGCCATTAACATCCACTGTTATAAGCCTGTGTGCATTTTCTGTAGAGCTGCATGATTAATCGTTAAAAGATTGCGGTCTCGATTCAAACACCCACGCGATCTTCTTCCTAATTGACAACAACTAAAGTACACGGATTTTGGCGTGTTCGCACCGCAGGTGCAAAAAAACTCTTTTTGGAGGAACTAATTTAGCTCCTACTTCAGAGTATGGTCTAAACTAGCACTATAGGAACTACCAGTGACTTTAGTGTACGTTGATTGGCCGAATGCACGCAAATACCAGGACCCGCCATTTAAAAAAAAAAGATGTGTAAACACACAGATTATAGCCTATATATTGACTCCACAAACATGGAAAACAGTGATAGATGGGCCTTTTAACCTTTACACTAAGGAGAAAATCCAACGCAACTTTTAGGGGACCAAGCCAAACATGATTATGTATTTCTGCTCAGCTAGCAACACTGGACATCAACCACATGGCATACACTAATACCTTTTCATATACTGTCTACTTTTTATGTATAACAGTTCCAGAGCTGCCAACTCTCACGCATTCACCGTGAGACTCACGCAATTGACACTTTGCACACCCTCTCACGCCACACATCCATTTTCTCACGCACAGAAAAATCGCAAAGCAAAGCGGACACCGACAGACTAGACAGAGCAGGTTACTTAGGCCTACTTGTGATGTAAAAAAAATCTCAGCTCTCCGATTCTGTCAATTTTATTACGAAATTCAAATAAATACCATTTTGGCGCTTGTAAATGTGACGTGACAGATCCCGAGCGGCACGTGAACCGATCATCTCTACTAGCTAATAGTAAATAAACACGAATGAACAATGTTGAAAAATACAGTACAACTTACCGAAATGTATATTCCTCATACATAATATCGGTCAATCAGTGTTTTTCAATCGCGGAAAGGGGTCAGTGAAACAGCTGGAGAACAATTATGTCATATTTACCTCAGGAAAGCCATTTAATGAACATAATTTAGGCTATAGCTCGTTAGCTATTAAAAAAAAGAGCTATAGAGAGTATTTAGCTAAATATGTGTACTATATTACATATTTATTACATTTTAACTTATATCAAGTTGTTATTATAATAAAAAACACATTCTATTTACTTTGAGTTATTTTTAACCTTAAATAATACTACCAACTGATAGGGCTCTCTGTATGTTTTACAGCATTAGGTGAGGTTTTTTTTTTTTTTTTTTTTTTGAAAAATGAACGCCTGTCTTGTGTAGGACGCCCTACCCCCCCCCATAATTCTCACTCCAAGCTAAATTCAAAAGTTGGCAGCTATGCAGTTCTATCTTAAAACATATTAGACAGGACTGTTAGACAGATTGTAAACTAATGAACACGGAGAATGCGAGCACTGTGAGCTCAGGCTCTGGCGTTCTCAGCGGCTGCGGCGTCAAAATAAAGGTCACAACAACAAGCGCGGCTTACGTCACTTCAGAGTTCCTAATTGCGGTGCGAATGCAACCAGGAACATTTTCCTAAGGGAACCATTAGTTCTCAGGGAACCACCCTGGTGGCTAGTTCCTAGAACTACGTTCCTAGAACTACCTGGTCCGAAAGCCATTTATATAGTTTGATACATCTGAAAAATAGCGGAGGACACAATGTGAGCTGCTGTGTGGAAAAGCTGAAATGTTCCGCAAAGATTTTTGGTACCCAAATAATCGTCAAACACTGACCTGCATTTATAGCTGTTATTTCTGTTGTTTGCCTCTATCATTTAGTTCGGGGACTGAACTTTCTTAAGCTTCCTTGTAACCCATGATCTTCAAACCAGATGGATCTAATGTAGTGGGTATAATAGCTAATAGTAGGATTTAGATCTAGACACATTTTATAGGATAAGACAAATGAAAAGTGGGGAATTATATGATACCTGTATCAAGGCACACATTTCAACACAATATATCTGTTTATGAAAGAAAAGACTAAAAACAGATATGCATTTGAAAATATAATGTTTTCCTTCTCAACATTCTAGGAGGCTAAGATTGAGCTTTTGGACAGCCTGATCGAAGTTATGCGAGGTGATCTAGCTAAGATAAAGGGAGATGCAGAAGCAGTACACATGTGCCTGACGAATGTCCCTGAATCACCTGGAACAGTTAGTCGTCTGAGGACACAGCTGGAGGAGATGAAAGAGGAGCTTCTCAAAAGCCAACAACTTCTCAGTCTTAAAACTAAAGGTGTATTTATTTGCCTTAAAGGGGAAAACTCAATATTTTATGACATAGGTCTAATTATATTTCTCTTTTTTTAGAATTTGAAGCAATGTGTGTTCAGGCACAAGAATCAAATGATCAGCTTCTCCAAGCAAATAGGGTAATATGAACTAAAGTTTTCTTTTAAATATCTGAGGTTATTGTAAATTAATGATTTTAATGGCTTCTGCTGTGTGTTAATATTTTTGTTTGTCTCTTTTAGAATTACGAAAACCAAAAAGTGAGATGTCAGGAACTCATGTCAATCTGCCAGGAGAAAGATGACATGGTCTCTGTATTACAGACCACTTTGGACCAAAATGTGGAGGCAGCTACTAAAGATGTAAATGTATTTTACACTTCCTTTATTTTAAATCCTTGCTGGAAAATATATATATATATTTCTAAAGAAAGAAATCTTACTGACCCATAACCTTACTAAGTTTTACAGACATGGTCACTGTAAACTATCAGTGTATTTAAAATAGTTGTTTGAAAATTCAAAAATTCTTCCGTTGTGTTCCAAGGAAAAGTAATAGCTTTCCTTTAACTTTTATCAGGTCATATATATAAAATACATTAAGTTATACATTTGAACTGTAATGACCCATGATTTTTCTTTTCTTTTCACATGTACAGAGGGCCTTAATTAACAGCATCAAAGAAGAAATCCTACATTTTAGAAACAATTGCAAGTGTTTGCTGAATGAAGACTCTGACCCTAAAGGGGAGGAAATAACAAGTCAAGAAACTCAACATCTGCAAGAACTGAAAATGAAAGATGACCGGCTGAATGAACTTAAACTTGAGAACTGTTCACTTGAAAAAACAGTGTGTGATCTCACTGATAGACTGGCAGAGCTGACTCATGCACATGAAGCCACTGTGGCGATGCAGAGAGCAGAGGTCAGCAAAGTCACAAATGAGAACAAGGCTCTTGCCAATGAGTTACATGTACTTCAGCAGTCAGCCAATGAGATGAGCTCAAAGCTCAAAACTCTCCAGATGGAATTGAGCGCTCAGACAAATATGGCCAGTGACCTTTCAGAAAAACTTGTCGCAGCCAGAGCTCTGATTAAGGAACATCAAGCAGAGTCTTGCAGTCAGTCCAAAACCATTGAATCCTTAATGACGGAGGCAGGTAATTTGCGTCAGGAACTCAGTGCCTGCCAGCTCTCACATGACAAAAAAGAAGATGAATGCATGAGGATGGTTGAATTATCTCAGGAGAACAGCAGACAGATCAATGATCTGGAGCAGGAGGTCAGTCAGACTAAAGTGAACGTGTGCCAGCTGGAAGAGCTCTGCAATCAGCTTAAATATGAACGAGATGCCCAGGCACAGGAATATCAGAGCCTACTGAGCCGATATGAAGCTCAAAAGTTGGTTATGGCCCAAATAAGAAGCAACTCTGAGCTGCTGAAAGAGCTGACCGCTCTGAAACATCAGCAGGGGAGGATGGAAGACCAAGAGCAAGACTTCAGAGATGATTGCTGGAAAACTCTGCAGGACAAACTCATGCAAATGCTGAGCAAACTAAACCAACATGAGGATGTTCTGAACATAGTGAGAGCAATTGTAGAGAATGAGATAACTAAGGCAAGAGATGAGGCCAAGAGGAGATTAGCTGCGATGGAGAAAGATCTGTCTCATAAAGATGCAGAACTAGAGACTAAAGCTAAAGATCTTTTGAAGTAAGTCTTATCCAAACATTCTGATAACAAAAAAATAGGTCCTCAATTCTGTTGAGTGTCTTGTTTGATATGCACTAGACTTGCATGACTACTCTTTCTTTTCAACTATTTATTTCTAGTTGCTAAAGCATGGAAATGAGAAAAAATGGTTTAAGGAACAGCAGCTGGTCTGAATGACCTTTTGGTCTTTTCACAGGTCGAGAGAACTTGTGACCGATGGACTTAATAAAATCAAGACCATGAGTTGCAATTTGCAGCAGGTGGAGAGGGAGCGATCTGATGTCAGTAATCAGTTATGTAAGGCTAACTTAAGGAAGGAACAGTTAGAGAAACAGGTTTGTAAAACACTTTTGTCCATTGTTAGTGTTCCTTTTGTCCATTGCTAGTGTGCCTAATGTGATTTTAAATTAGTTTTTTTTAAACAGTGCTTTTTTATTCCCACAGATTTTAATCTTGAGTGAAGAAAACAAAATGTTTCTACAGAAACTATGTGAAGCGGAGGAGATGAGGAATCTGGCTGGACACAGTTTGAGCTGCACAGAGCAAACTATTGATCCACTGCAGACTGTGAGTGCTGCCCTTTCCCTCAGCTTTGTTCAGTTTGTGATGCTATCAGGTCTTAGATGCTGGATTATTCCACTTCCTTTCACTCACAGGTGCAGTCAAACCATGCAATAGAAGAAGAAAACATACAGCCTTTCAAAACAACCTGCCATGGTAACCTATGTGTCTTTTCGTTTATACCATTTTTTCCACAATACTATTTGGTGTTACAAAATTGGCTTACGTTTTGTCAATAATAAGATTGATTTTACTTCCAGATCTTTTGGCTGAGCAGAAGCTGATTGAGGAGACATGTGTTAACTCAAATAAAGAGTGCACACAGACAGATGAGGAGGAATTGCTGGAGGCCAGGCTGAATGAGATTGAATACATAACCGAAGGTGACTGAGTCTGTTCTAATTGTAATTCCTATAAATCTCTTCTAGTCAACACACTTTGAGAAGTCAGTAAGATTCAGTGTAGGTATTTCAAAATTACTGTTATTTTAAAACTAAAAACGAATAAAAAAAATAGCAGTCTTTCTTCAGTATTTGCAGAATTAATTTATAATTATAATAATCAAACATTTTATTAATTAATCAGCAATATTTACTTTTTAATTTTCTATTTTCTCATCATAGAATCCTGAAAATAATTGTCAAATAAATCTTAAGCAGTACAACTTGATAATGAACAGAATAATAGTAAGAAATGTTTCTTTAGCTCTAAATCAGCATATTAAGTCAAGTCAAGTCAAGTTTATTTATATAGCGCTTTTCACAATACAGATCGCATCAAAGCAGCTTCACAGTATTAAATTAAAATAATACATCAATGTTTGTTTCTAGTGGAAAACGTCCACGTTTAGTAATGCTGATCAATAGTATTGTTGATTGATTAATTAAATTAAATATCCCCAAATATCCCCAACTGAGCAAGCCAAAGGCAACAGTGGCAAGGAACCGAAAAACTCCATCAGGTGACCTAATGGAGAAAAAAAACCTTTGGGAGAACCCAGGCTCAGTCGGGGGCCAGTTCTCCTCTGGCGTTTATGAACTAGAGGTCAGATTTAACTGTAAGATTAAAAGTATTATATGAATGCCTGGCTGAAGAGATGCGTCTTTAATCTAGTTTTAAACTGGGAGAGCGAGTCTGAGCAACGGACAGTATCAGGAAGACTATTCCAGAGTTTTGGAGCCAAATGTGAAAATGCTCTCCCTCCTTTGGTGGACCTAGGTATGACCAAAAGCCTTGAATTTATTGATCTTAAAGAGCGCGATGGATTATAGGGCGATAGAAGATCCGTTAAATAGACTGGAGCTAAGCCGTTTAGGGCTTTATAAGTCAGTTGTAGGGATGTCCCGATACCACTTTTTCACTTCCGATACGATACCGATGCCGCAGCTTTGGCTATTTGCCGATACCGATATCAATCCGATATTTTTATTTTATTCTTGAACTAATACTACTAATAATAAAATATATGGAAGCACTTTGCTCAATTAGCCACATAAAAACATCTCACTCAAATGGAGAACAAATACTTCTCCAGTATATAGTCCACAACAACAGTTGATAATGAAAGACTGCCACCCTTTATTCAAAAGGCCTTGAGATATGTTTGGTAATTGTACCTGAATGAATTTAAAATTAATTTGCTATATTTCAGATCAATATATTTGTTTCCTTAAAATTTTAATTAACTTTAACTTTATTCTCATCTGAATTATAAATAATTTATTTCTGTATAAAATAATACTACTTTTAAAAACACATTTGTTTTTCTTTTTTATTCAATGTAGAATGTGTAACTTAAAAATAAAAAGATTAGAGCTCTGTTTTAGGACAAGAAATGAAAACCAATGCAATATGATGAATGTCCAAAAGATGAGATCATTTTTGCTTTTAAACAGCGTGTGTGTGTGTGTGTGTGTGTGAGAGAGATTTTGGTTGGGTGACAGTTACAGTTTGACAAGAGTTTACAGTTTGACAAAAGCACATTGTGTTTTACACAAATATATAAGCTAAACACTTTTTGCAGTTTTAATGATGTCCTGTATGAAAATGACGGAGTAGCCTATGTTTTTATGTTTCCACTGTTCGATCGCGCCCGTGCCTCTCTCTCTCTGACACACACACACACACATTCCAGCATTGCAATCTTGACATCGCACTCGCAGCCTGTTCATTTTGCTGCTTTCACACCAAAAGCGAATAGAGCGTCAAATTCGCGTCTATCGCGTCTAGTTCGATGCTTGAACAGTTTGAATCCATTCGCGCGTCCAAAGCGAATAGGACGCGCCGCGCGCGTATAATGATAAAGCGAGCGTTTGAAGCGATACAGACGCGCGTTCCCGCCATAGACTGTAAAAAAATATGGACGTAGTGTCCGTGACGTCACCCGTAGGTTTCTGAAGAGCATTTTTGAAGCCTAAAGTGGGCGGAGCCGGCCGTCGCCATCTTGGCCTTGCGTCACTCCCGGATAACAGAAAATAGACAAACAGGCGGGGCGTGAGTGGAGCTGAGGAGCCTGGCCTGGCTATCTGAAATCACTTAGCTCGACGTGATCGAGTTAGCTGATGATGTAAAGCCAATTAAACGTTCCTATTTTTGCCCTTCGAAATATTATAATAGTTAAAAGGCATGGCTACAAGTGAGACTGTGTATTACTTCGAGAGTGTTTGTGTGTGACAGTGATATATGTGCATACATGTCCGTCACTCTTTCATGGTCCGTCAGCGCGGCATTGCTCAAGTTCGTAGAGAGCTTATTCAGTCCATTTTAAATTCTGATTTTGGCCGTCTCTCAAATCGGTTAAACCATAGATATATTGCCTTTGAAGTGCAAGTAAATGCGCTAGAAAATCCGCGCTCATTCATGTGCATTTATTGCATGGAAGGAGAAAGCGCCGACGCCTGCATGATTTCATCTGACGGTACATAAGCATATTATAATCCATCTGTTCCGTGAGAGCAGAACGAACGAGTATTTATTGACGTTTTAAATTTGAAAACCCCAAAAAGCAACGAAATTGTCAGACATCCATTAGTGCAGGTTCACGGAGGAAAACAACTGAAATACAGCGCTGGTTGTTCTCTCGAACGGTAACGACGGAATCCAAAGACGTGGGCTTTGTACCCAAGTATTAAATTGTATGAAATAATCCCGAAAAAAAGCACAAACACTGCAGAGATGGCAAGTTCAGCAGCAACATTTGCTGAGGTGAAGTGACGGCTAGTAACAGCAGACTGACGGCTAGTAACAGCAGACAAACGGCTAGCACCGACAGCGGCAATCCATCTGTCACTCAAGTGGCCACTGGCCACACCCTTAAATTTAAATATTAATCAACTAAACGGACGAGTTATAAAATAATTCACCCCCCTCACAGTTGTTATAAAGGGCAAAATTAGCTGTATAGACCAAAGCCACATAGAGATCCAGGCTGTAAACATATTTTTTTCTGCTGTAAAGTTGGTAATTTTAACATGGGGGAGATACAGATTTGACTCACTTCTGCAGCCAGGCCAAGCGGCCAGTCAACGAATTGCAGTTTAACTCACTTCCGTGTTGGTTTCAAGAGAGAGACGAGGAGGTTGCCGCTTGGTTCCCGCACATGTCTATGCGCGTATCTAACAGTATTACATTAATTAATGTGCACGTGAGTTTTATTTATTTTTATAATGTGTATTCTCCGTGTAAATCCATGCACCGAACGTACGTTCAGTAGGCTACGAATTCATGTACCGTTCCACCCCTAATAGGTATCGGATCAAAAAATTTTCTCCCCTCCGATATCCGATCTAGCGTTTTGGGCCAGTATCGGCACGATACCGATGCCGTGGATCGGATCGGGACATCCCTAGTCAGTAGCAATACCTTGTAATTAATACGGAACTTTATAGGTAACCAATGTAGTGATGATAAAATTGGTGTTATATGATCATATTTTCTTGATCTAGTAAGAACTCTAGCGGCGGCATTTTGGACTAACTGTAGCTTGTTTATTGAGGATGCAGGACAACCGGCTAATAAAGCATTACAGTAATCTAGTCTCGAGGTCATGAATGCATGAACAAATTTTTCTGCATCAGAAACTGATAGCATGTTACGTAGCTTAGCAATGTTTCTAAGGTGGAAAAAGGCTGTTTTTGTAACATATGAAATATGATTTTCAAAAGACAGGTTGCAGTCTAGTATAACACCCAGGTCTTTTACTGTAGAGGATAAAGTAACAGGACATCCTACTATGTTAAAGTTGTAGAGTGAGAGGTTTTGTGGGCGGTTTGTTGAACCGATGATTAGTACCTCTGTCTTGTCTGGATTTAATAAAAGAAAATTGCGCGTCATCCAATCTTTTATATCTTTAACACACTCTGTCAATTTGGATAATTTAGCGTTTTCATCTGGCCGTGATGAAATATAGATTTGAGTGTCATCAGCATAACAATGGAAACTAATTCCATGTTTCCTTATAATATTTCCAAGTGGCAGCATATATATTGAGAATAACAGAGGGCCTAACACAGATCCCTGCGGCACTCCATAGTTTACTGGAGTTATGATCGATTTTTCTTCATTTAAATAGACAAAATGGTAGCGGTCAGATAAGTATGATCTGAACCAGCTTAATGCTTGTCCTTGAACACCAGTATAATTTTGTAGTCGATCTAAGAGTATTGTGTGATCTATAGTATCGAACGCAGCACTAAGATCAAGTAAAACTAGTATTGAGCTACAGCCTTGGTCAGAAGCTAAAAGTAAATCATTTGTGATTTTAACGAGCGCAGTTTCAGTGCTATGATGCGTTCTGAATCCAGACTGAAACTTTTCATAGATGTCATTTTCTTGCAAGAAAGAGCCCAGTTGGGCGGACACAGCTTTTTCTAGTATTTTAGACATAAAAGGAAGATTTGAAATGGGTCTATAATTTGCTAGATTATGTGGGTCTAATTGTGGTTTCTTAATGAGAGGTTTTATAACTGCCAGTTTAAATGTTCTAGGAACATGACCTAAAGATAAAGATGAGTTAATAATATTGAGGAGAGGCTCTTCCACTATAGGTAACACTTCTTTCAGTAGTTTAGTGGGTATAGGATCTAATAAACATGTTGTTGTTTCAGATGAAGTGATAAGTTTATTTAACTCTTTTTGTTCTATAGTTGTAAAGCACTGTAATTGTTCTTGCGGGGTGATAATTGAGGCTGAATTATAAGGCGCGATTGAGGATTGAACGTTTACAATTGTGGTTCTGATGTTTTCTATTTTCTCAGTGAAGAACTTCATGAAATCATTACTACTAAACTGTAACGGAATATTTTGTTCAGGTGACATCTGTTTATTTGTTAGTCTAGCCACGGTGTTAAATAAAAACCTAGGATTGTTTTGGTTGTTTTCTATTAGTTTGCGGAGGTGCTCAGCCCTGGCCGCTTTTAGGGCCTTTTTATAACGTGACATACTGTCTTTCCATGCGATTCTAAAGACCTCTAAATTAGTTTGTTTCCATTTACGCTCCAAATGACGGGTTTCTCTCTTTAGAACATGCGTAGTATTGTTGTACCATGGTGCTTTACTTTTTTCTTTGACCTTTTTTAATCTAATAGGTGCAACAATATCCAATGTTCCAGAGAGAATGGTGCTCATAGTGCTAGTTAATTCCTCTAGTTCATCTGTTTGTTTGGGTTCACTGAGCAGCTGAGACAGATCAGATAAGCAATTTGAAAAATTATCTATGGTGGATGGAAGGATTGTTCTGCCTGATCGATAACGCGGCGCAGCATGATATATTACAGGAGTACATAATATGCAAGTTACCATGTAATGGTCAGTGACATCATCACTTTGTGGAATGATATCTATATCGGTTGGATCGGTTCGATGTGATATAATTAAATCGAGTGTATGATTAAAACGATGAGTTGGTCCTGTAACGTTTTGCTTGACCCCAAAGGAGTTTAATAAATCCGTAAACGCAGCCCCTAACGCATCATTTGGATTATCTATGTGTATGTTAAAATCTCCAACAATTAATGCTTTATCGACATTGACTAATAGGTCTGAGAGAAAATCTGCAAACTCTTTTAGGAAATCAGCGTAAGGCCCAGGCGGTCTATATACGGTAGCCAAGGCTAGAGATAATAGGGATTTTTTTCTTACATCTGAGAGCGTAACATTTAGTACAAGTACTTCAAACGAAATAAACTTATAACCCGTTTTCTGAGTAACATTGAGAATATCTCTATAGATTGTTGCAACACCGCCGCCACGACCAATCAGACGGGGCTCATGCTTATAGGAGTATCCTGATAGAGTAGACTCATTTAGACCGAAATAATCATTTGGTTTAAGCCAGGTTTCAGTAAGGCAAAGTACATCGAAGCTATTATCTGTGACTATTTCATTTACAATAACTGCCTTAGGTGTGAGTGATCTAATGTTTAGAAGACCTAGCTTTAGAAATTGTTTTTGTATTAGAATGATTTTCTGAAGCATAATGTGACACAATGCACAATTCTGAAGCATGATGTGACATTGAAGACTGGATTGTAATTGGTATTGAGAACTGTAAAAATTCCCTGGTATTGGTACCTTGTACTGAAATTCTGGTTTGGTAACACTACTTCAGTTACACTTTAACTACGTCTCACCTGTAACTGTGATGCAGTCTGAATGATAATCACACTGTGTTCGTTCGTTGGCCAGAAGAGAACTGGCCCCCCAACTGAGCCTTTTTTCTTCCAAGTTTTTTCTTTTCTTTATTCTGTCACCTGATCAGAGTATGTGAGCGGAGTTGAGAGGCAGCAATTTTTCCTCCGCGCTCAAAGCATTTAATAATCACTCCACTCGAGGTTCACCATTTACCGCTCCCCGCTCCACTTCACTGATATCAGAAACACTGCTCCGTCTTCGCTCCCTGAGGAAATTGCGGCTAAAGTATTTAAGTATGCTTTAAAATCTTGCAAAAGTTCTGTTCATACCGTAAAACTTCAAATAATAGCCCGGGCTTTTATTTTCCCAAATCGCCGAACTGCACCGGCTTGTATTTGAGACAGGCGTCTATATGAGACAGGCCTTTAATTTAGTGTGTGTTGAGACTTCACCCTGTGCTGCAATATACATTTAGTTTTACATTCATTTACAGAAATCAGCTGGTTGAATGGAAACTGCTGATGTTATCGGATTTTCAGGTGATATTCTAAAATCATTCAGTAAACGGACGCTCTTAGGGTAAAGTGAATTCAGACTGCAGACTTAGCAACGATTGTATTTGTAAAGTACAATCATATAGTACAGACATGATCTTAATTCCATAATGTCCTTAAACATAACTATATTGCTGGCCATAAAATGACAAAGTGCGCGTCCGGTGCGGTGTGCGATACCTCGAGTGGTCATGAACGCGACGCTTCTCGTCCGGTGTGCGATACCTCGGGTTGTCATGGACGCGACGCGGCGCTTCTAGTCCGGTGTACCTCGAGTTGTCATAGATGCGACGCGGCGCTAACTCTCTCTGCCTGCCTTGCTTGCGCTTACAGCTCCCGCCCAGATGCGCAGGGCTCTCTTGCGTGCGCAATCTGCACCATAGAACTGGCTTAAACCGACGATCTGACGGGTTTTAAATACAACCCGAAACTAAAAAACAGACCGGGCCTCTATTAGAGACCAAACCTGTATCCACACCAGGCGTGTAAAAGAGACAGGCGTCTATTTGGGACTCGGCTATTATTTGAAGTTTTACGGTAATATATAGGCCTATTAAATGAAAAAAAAAATATATATATATACTAGAATAATAGTTTCAACGTGGTTTATTGGAACACTATTGTGCAACACATTTTTCCTACGACATGCCAAGCTTATTACATAGTTATCTGCATCAAAAAACATAATTTGCTAATTTAGTTTGGAAAGATGAAAATAACAGTATGTTGTCGTCAGTTATTTTATCTACGGGTCGCTACATTTCTTAAAGATTTCTGCTCATTTCAAAATCAGATACAGATAAAGTAACATCAAGGCCTGAATTTCGTTTTTTAAACTGGGGGGGGAATTCCCCCCTTACATGGGTCACATGGGGGGATCTAAAGATTATGGGGGGGAGAATAACTTTTGATGCATCGGTCTAATTTAATCATCTTCATTTATTAATATCAACAGATTTATATGCATGAATTGTGCATTTCCAGTTCTCAAAACAGTTAATAACAAAAAAAAAAAAAACTTTATACAAAATACACCATGCTCTTCTTCAAATTGACATTAAGACCTCTGTTTAAACTAGGCCTAGGCTATATACACTCACCTAAAGGATTATTAGGAACACCTGTTCAATTTCTCATTAATGCAATTATCTAATCAACCAATCACATGGCAGTTGCTTCAATGCATTTAGGGGTGTGGTCCTGGTCAAGACAATCTCCTGAACTCCAAACTGAATGTCAGAATGGGAAAGACAGGTGATTTAAGCAATTTTGAGCGTGGCATGGTTGTTGGTGCCAGACGGGCCGGTCTGAGTATTTCACAATCTGCTCAGTTACTGGGATTTTCACGCACAACCATTTCTAGGGTTTACAAAGAATGGTGTGAAAAGGGAAAAACATCCAGTATGCGGCAGTCCTGTGGGCGAAAATGCCTTGTTGATGCTAGAGGTCAGAGGAGAATGGGCCGACTGATTCAAGCTGATAGAAGAGCAACTTTGACTGAAATAACCACTCGTTACAACCGAGGTATGCAGCAAAGCATTTGTGAAGCCACAACACGCACAACCTTGAGGCGGATGGGCTACAACAGCAGAAGACCCCACCGGGTACCACTCATCTCCACTACAAATAGGAAAAAGAGGCTACAATTTGCACGAGCTCACCAAAATTGGACAGTTGAAGACTGGAAAAATGTTGCCTGGTCTGATGAGTCTTGATTTCTGTTGAGACATTCAGATGGCAGAGTCAGAATTTGGCGTAAACAGAACGAGAACATGGATCCATCATGCCTTGTTACCACTGTGCAGGGTGGTGGTGGTGGTGGTGTAATGGTGTGGGGGATGTTTTCTTGGCACACTTTAGGCCCCTTAGTGCCAATTGGGCATCGTTTAAATGCCACGGCCTACCTGAGCATTGTTTCTGACCATGTCCATCCCTTTATGACCACCATGTACCCATCCTCTGATGGCTACTTCCAGCAAGATAATGCAGCATGTCACAAAGCTCGAATCATTTCAAATTGGTTTCTTGAACATGACAATGAGTTCACTGTACTAAAATGGCCCCCACAGTCACCAGATCTCAACCCAATAGAGCATCTTTGGGATGTGGTGGAACGGGAGCGTCGTGCCCTGGATGTGCATTCAACAAATCTCCATCAACTGCAAGATGCTATGCTATCAATATAGGCCAACATTTCTAAAGAATGCTTTCAGCACCTTGTTGAATCAATGCCACGTAGAATTAAGGCAGTTCTGAAGGCAAAAGGGGGTCAAACACAGTATTAGTATGGTGTTCCTAATAATCCTTCAGGTGAGTGTATTAATGTCTCTCTATTTCAGTGTTGTTCATGTGTTTCAGTTCAGTTCAATTCTTTGCTTTTTTTTTAAAACATCATACAAAATACGCCATGCTCTCCTTCAAATTGATATTAAGAACTCATTCTAAACTATATGTATTTATGTCTCTCAGTTTCAGAGTCTTTCATGCGCATAACAATAGAAAACAAGGAGAAACGCGCAGTCACATGCTCAAACAATCAACAACGTCGCTCTAGATGTGTAAAAACAAGTGGAAAGCACGGGCGCGCCACTGTCTCCTTTCCACAAGCGCTTGCTCTCCCGTAGCATCTGTCGTTGCTATGCAACCATGAACTGCGCTCTCCATGATGACAAGGAAGTATCAGCAAAAGATTAATTTATTTCTAGCCCTTGCATTAACTTTACTACTAGATATATTTATGGAGATGAAAAATAATAAGGCGCCCTGTACAGCTATGATCAGCTGTTCGGCCGAACATTCAATGTTGTTACGCTGTAAGCTGATCAGTTGGTTCGTTGCTGCCGCGCTCTATCACTCGCACACCATAAAGAGCAAAATGGTTTTTAATGTTTCAATTTCGTGATTAAAATGCCATAATTTGGAAGCGGATAATTTCTTCACAAACAGGTCATTATGACTCAAAATGCTGCACCTACACTCGATAGTGTGAATAAGATCAGCGCAACGCAGACCACTGCATTGACAGTGTGAAACATATGATCTGTCTACAGCCAGGGCTCAGTGGAAGACAGAGAATGCCGGTCCAGCGCTGATTGAGGAATTAAATTCGAAAATAAAAGACAGTTTTACATCTTTTTTCTCGCATCTGTGAATTAATTTTTTAATCATTTGCTCTGAGATGAAACAAATATATTTGTGCGGGAATTTCTCGCACTATAAAAGCTAACCTTGTGGGAATGATTTAAATTATGCGCAATCCCCGCATTCCCGCACCGAAATTCAAGCCCTGAACACTGTAAGATGACATTTGTTTGAATGCATTAGTGAGAGAGCGATTGTGTGTGTGAATAAGTGCTACCGACGAAAATAACTCTGTTTTCAGAGCGCTATATAAAAAAAGGTTAACAAAAATGAAACAACACCACAAACATCTCTTTGTTCTTCTCAGATCGTGCTAAACTGCAGGAAATGTATCAGAAACCAAGTGTTGGTCTCTCTGATAAACCCCAGCAAGAGGAACGGAGAGCCTGCAGACCTGCAGAAAGCACCAAGGTAAGAACCTGGAAGTCTTTAATCTCTCCGACTTTTCCACAACTGGGTTTTGCCAGCAGTAGAATGATTTCTTTTGATGTTTCAGCAGCTTAATGAGGAGCAGGCTGATGATAAGCAGGGAAAGGGGCAGGATGGAGCAGCCATGGGGGAAGAGGAGAGAGCGGCCCAGGCAACAAGGCAACTAGAAAGCGACCAACAGGACAGGCTGCAGCTGGAGCTGGTAATAGGATCAGCATTTCCATTTCTCTCACTCTGCTTCGTTATTTTCTTTTTCACAGGCTTGAGGGCAGGATTTAGCTCAGAATAGTAATTTATTTACACAGCAGGTTTCTGAGTTAATATCACTTCTGTGATTCGAGTGACCTGCCAACAGGAGGAATGACAAGACTCTAGCAGGACAGTAATGGCACAGCAGAAAAATGGAACGCGCAATTTTTTTTGCAATTTCTTAAACGACTAATTCACTAATCAGTCTTATGTAAGCCCTGTATAAATAAACGGGGGACAGGATCATCTGATGAAATTAAGTTGTGTACTTGTTAAAACTTTTTTTTTTTCTTTTTTTTATGCAAAAGTGGATAGGAATGCAGAGGTCTTGGGTGTGTTTTTAAAAATGTTAGGTGATGTACATCTCAATGTGTATTGCTGTAAGGGCAGTACTTTAAATAGCATTCTTTTGATGATGCATCTTCTTCAGGGGCATATTACTGTGCAATACTTGTGTGTGTGTGTGTGTGTGTGTGTGTGTGTATATATATATATATATACACACACACACACACACACACACACACACACACCTATATATACACAAGGAAAAAATCTAGATACACTACTCAATTCAACTAGTTGTTTGATGGATGACTAGTACTTTTGGAAATGATCAACTCTTTATTTTCTCTTTACTTTAGCAAGATCAATGTCAACTACAATGTTTTTTTAATGGTCGATAACACTATCTAGAGAGAAGGTTGGCTGGTACAATAACTAACTAACTAATTAATTAATTAAACTTTTTTTACACAACATTTGCTCAAATTCACCAAAAATGTGTAAAATTGCACTACTCTGATTTTGGAAATGACACTATGAGGAATGACCAAATACATTAATCATTCTGACCAGTAACAGCCTACCACTAGTTAAAATGTGGGATTTTTAGAATACTTTTAAAATACTTTATATCAGCAACAATATTTTGTGGTAGTGCTATAGTATTAAAACATATTTTTCTCTTCCTCACTTCCCTGCATACTGATTACAGGAAATGTTAAAGCTTCAGCTGGCTGAAAAGCAAGATACCATTGTAAAATTACAAAAGGAAAAGGGGGATTTTGCTGCTACCCAGAAAATTGACAGACCCAAACAGACTTCAAACGTGAAGTCAAAGAATGAAGGCGATTTATTTAGTCCAACACAAGAGGTCAGTAGAATGATATTAATGCAAAATGCATGCAGCTGATAAGAATTATTTGCGCATGCAAAGATGGGAATAGTTCTGGTCTGTATGAAAATTGGTTACTGTGCATAATATGTGTTGGCATCACTCAAAACAGGTTGCAGTACTAGACTCCTCTGTCCTTTCCACAAAGAGTCTCAGAGATGAACGCTTCCCCAAACCTGAGCTAGAAATCAGCTATACACCTCTTAAACCTGACCGAATGAATGTCAGGAAACCGGGAGAAGAAGACTCTGTCACAATCAAACTCCGACGTACAGCCAGAAAGAGAAAGAACCCAGACATGCAGGTATACAGATACCATTTTTAAACCCTTTGTTGTGATTTCCTAAACAATCCAGGTTCCGACGGTCCAGGAAAACTTGGAAATGTCAGGGAATTTCAAGACATTTAACAGGAAAAGTCATGGAAATTTCTATAGTATATATATATTTTAGTTATGCTCAGTTCCAAAGTGTACCTTTTGTGAGTGCAATCTCTATAAAATGATTTTCATCACAAAAAATGTCATGAAAAAATCATGGAAATTCACTGGTTAGAGCCTTTAACTAGTCCTGCAATAATTTCCTAATTATATATTCATTTATATTTCATAAAGCGTATAATTAGACCTATTAACTGATTAAAATTGATGAGTTGTCATTATAAAAATGTCCATAGTTAACGCATTTAGTAATTCATTGATGATTCAATCCAACGTTTCACAATAAAAATAATGCAGATGAGTTAACTTTTGTTAAAGAGATAGATTTGTATAAATTAGCTGTGAAGAGGGTCTTTGTGTTGGAGCTACTGTTGCGATAAACTCTGAAGGTTCCAGTCTATTTTTAGATATCACATCCTTTTCAAATTGAATGACATTAATGACATTATAAATTGATCTATGGCTGCATTTACACTGGCACAAGAAATTCGTCTTTTTTTTTTCTCATCTGACACAGATCGGAATTTGGTGCACACGTCTAAACGCAAAAATCCGCACGAGATCCGATTATAATTTTTTTGCATCCGATCTGAGCCATTTCCAAATGTGGTTTTAAATCAGATATCTGGACATCTGACCTACGTCTAAACACGTACATCTGATTCCTCTTTGAATTCCTAGCCACCATAAGGCAAGGGTGACACGTTTGCCCACAAAGAAAGCTTTTTAATGTTGTATTATGAAGCAGATGTGGCTGTATGCACTTCCTCGCAGCTTTTTTTGAGGTGTAAACTTATTAAAGGAAAGAAATTGCACGCACACGTAAACATTCAGGAGTTGGAGAAATGGGGCGAATTATCTTACAGTGCTACTTTTTCACTTCAGATTTCTATATCTAACGACCTGTAGATAAAATAAATGAAATTTACTGTTATTTTCCTGTATATATCCATTCTGTCACTTTTTGCGCTGCAAAACATCTATGACAGCTGTTATCGTGTGCATGCTGGCAAATAATCATGGCCACCCGACATGAGTTATATAAATAATTTTAATTGCACGGCCATTCAAAACCAGAGGGTCTACCATGTGCACAGTAAAGCGATCACTGACAATCATTTTGGGCGGGAATTAATGTAAAAACAGATATCGGATGCCAGGCGTGTCTAAAGTGAATGTAAACAGTCGGTCTAAAGAATCGGATATGGTTAAAAGATCGGATCTGTGCAATAAGAAAGTCTATGAATCAAATTAAATTAATCACGAGCGCTAACACATATTAACTTTAACATCTTTACATGTAATGCAACACAAAGTCATATAACTTGTATTGTATGCGTTTGTTGTTCTAGAACTCGGTGGAGTCAGAAAATCTGAAAAACCGACGGCTAAAGGTGAAAAACTGGGATAACATGCAGTCCGTTGAGGTGATTTTCTTTTTTTTTTTTTTATTATTAATAGGGTATACCTGTGACATCTTACATCTGTCCCTGTAATGTTTATTTGATATGTTTTTGCTCCTTAACAGACTCCCACAGTTCAAGGAAAAAAGGTGAGTCAATTAAAGCAGAAAGACTCTCCTGCCAGCCTGAAATGTAAAAAAGATGGAGCCTTCCAAAAGATTGGTAACTTCATCCAGAGCTCTCCAACCCTCTTTGGAAGCAAAGGTCAGCTCTGGCTCTTAATTTTACACACAGTCAATGGTATTGATTGGAGCTCTCTGCCAAAAGTGTTTCATACTATATCTCAGCATGACCAGACCTTTAACTTCCTCCTCAGCCAAGAAGATCATGAGCATGGTGAATGTTAAGTCTCCTGAACTGCCAAATGCTTCTGAAAACAACAAACCCAAGAGATCCAAACGAAAGCTCTTCAAGACTCAGGTTTCCTCCCCGATGGACATCCCTTCTTATCCTGTAAGTAATGTTTATTTTGCGTAAGTCATGGATAAGTAAATCAAATGCATGTAGTCATGAATGAGAAGCATGCCTTATGTTAGCGGTAATGTCACAGTGTTACGACAACTATGTAACATTTGATTTAAGCCCCCAAGTAGTGTTGCACGGTGCACCGATACTTCAAAAGTATTGCGATTCTTGGAAATTAAAAACGTCACGATTCGTACATTTATTAGTATCGATACTTCTAAGAATGACCGCGTTCCAGATTTGTAAGTTCGGCGACACACTGGATGCGTGGCGTGAGCGTCTCAGCTGCGTGGCGTGTCCGTTTTTATTTCGGCTCCCTTGTTAACAGGTTAGAGCTAGCACACTGCCTGCGTGACACGCAAGCCCGAGCCGCGCGGAAAACGCGTGCATGCTAGAAATAGAACCGACGCCTATTTTTCACGCGACACGCAAGCGTTGGAAGCGTTCCCAGGCAAAATAGAATGGGAAAAGATGTTTCTATGTCATTTTGACACGAATACATATTAATAAATGACATTTTGATGTTTGAAAGTCTCTAGGTTTTGACATAAATGCAGATATAAATGTAATTTAAAAAAATATTATCGATTTTCAAATACTGCACCTCTCAAAACAGAACGAAATATTCTGTAGCCTATTTTGCCGTCAACACTGCCGACGTTGTCTTTGCTGCTATATATTTATGTTTAACATGAAGTATAGCGCTTCCACAACTCTCTCCCCATATGTCAAATATATCACCAATGAGGCTTATCATTATGTTACCAATATTAAACATTGTTTAATATAATCGCTATATTCAAAGTTCAGAATCAAGATAAAGTTATTTACCGGTAACTCTTATGTTTCTTATGATAACTGAGATAATTCTGCAAAATTTATTATTTTTTTACCCTGAATGTCATTGCTCTAATTTATTTTTTATATTTTGATATTTCATATTTTGTTCAAATGTTTAATATATCTGCTGTTCATATGTTCATTTATTAGTGTGTTATATGATTAGAATGTTGTCCCGGTTTTAAAATAAAGCACAGCAATGATATTTGAGAGTGTTTCTCCATTTTCAGGAAAAGTATCGAAATCGCAATTCTTGACTTGGTATCGGTATCGAAACAATAATTTTGGTATCGTGACAACACTACCCCCAAGAGACAAAAAAGGTTGATAGTCAATTGTTTTAAAGCTTTCCAGTGTTAATATACTGGGCACTAGATTTATTAAACATAAAAAAAGATACGTAAACAATACTTGGTGAAAAGTTTCACACATTGAAACATTACCGCGTTAACGTTATACTTTAAAAAAAAACATCCATTGTGCCACATTCTATTTTTAATGTCATTTAATATTTATTATTTATAATTAAATATTCTTCTTCTATGAGTTTAACTTTGAGCTTGATTATTTTAAACTTTTGAGTATTTAAAGCTGTAAGTTCTAAGGCTTTGTTGAATGTTCAGTTTGAGTAAAAGAAATCTCATTATTTTATTTGAGATGTGTTTGTTGTGGGATGGAGGTACAGTATTACATTTATTTGTAAAAACATTAAAACTGCAGAAATGCTACCAGGTGAATGTGTATTAAATTCATGAAATAATTTTACAGGTCATTGGAAGCAATGAAGATGATAAAGAGAGCGATCATCTCATAATCAAGAGAAAACTCAGAACAAGAACTGCCAAGAGATGACAAACACACAATTTGATGGCCAAGTGTAATTTCAGTTAGTTTGCTTTTTCTTTTTTCTTCAAATTGTCATATTTTGTTTGTTTAATACTTAAATGTTGTTGAACAATTCATATTTGTTTTATTAACACTGGGCATGTTTGTAAATATTTTATGTATGTACCTCACAGCGTTTTAAAAAATTGTTTTCTTTTTTAATTTAGCTTTTGATTTCCTGTTGTAATTGGACAAAATATGGCCCAAAAAAAATGCTGTTTATTAAAAAAAATGCCTCAGCATATATCATTTGGGTTTCAGTTCTTATGCTTAAGAGAGAAATATTAACTGAATATGCTTAAAGCATTACTGTCCCTTTATGTTGGATTTCACATCATGATATCCTTTAAAAAATGCTCAGATGAGGAAAGCAGTGCCAAACAAGTAAGGTGAATGGGGATGAAGAGAATGTTCCAGATGAATGTTTGGGGGTCAATTTGTATGGTACTCATTTATTTCCACTGTCAGTAAATGGAGGGTGGCTGTCATCAGAGAAGAGTAAGTAATACATTTTATCTGCACCTCATGATCTCTGCACTAACAGGTCAAACCTGCACTAATACACATCTCACTTCTCACACTAATACACAATTTCACTGAGGTGAAATTAATGTGACATTGAAAACAAACATTTTTGTGGGTGTGTGCTTGCATGTCATCATAGTAGCAAATTTCAATTTGCTTCGTGGCATTGGGTTATAAAAGTGTGCTGTCCTTAATGCATGTGATAACATTTTGTTTAAAGTCAGCATTAAAAGGAAGTTGCGATAGTCTGACTTGTAGATCAGGGCTGCGTTCATCCCCGACAAAACGTTGCACAACGTTTTTTAAACAGAAACGGTGATGCGTTGAACACACTGTTCTGATAACGCAAGAGTTGCAACTATGGCAGCTGAGAAGGCCATTCTTTGTGTTCTTTGTGAAGAATTTTCGGAGCCTGATGAAGTCGGTATAAATATGTGTTTAATACTACAAAATATGCCCGATGTTACAGTTACTACACTTGCCGCCCAGAACAAAAGAGAACATCCCAATCGAGTGAAGGGATTTGTGGAAACTGAAATGGAAGCACACATCTTTTTTTTTTATCTTTTTTTTTTTTTTTTTTTAGAACATGTAAATAACATTACAGAAAAAACAGGCATAAGTAACAAACTCCAAAGACGATAAAAAAAAAATAAAAAAAAACATTCACAAGATGCCAAATACAGATTCATAATACAATAGACATAGACATAGCTTTTGAATTTTTTACAATTTTAAGAGACTTCATTAACAGAGTGAGTTCGTTAGAAAAAAACTTGTATAAAGGAGGAGATTTTGACAATCTACATTTATGAATGAAAAATTTGCCATTCAGGATGATAAAATGTACAAAATTGTGAATATTTTTATCATCATTCTCAAAGTAGCAAATAATTTCTTTCACATTCAGTGTTATCGTTAGATTAATTTTAACTGAAAAAGTAAAAAAAACAATCTTTCCAAAATGACTTTACACTCTGGCAATCAACAAACAGATGATTTAAAGACTCCTCACAGTTGTTACAAAAGGAACATGCTTTCCCAACATCCATAAAATTAGAAAGCCACATATTAGTTGGATATATTTTGTGTGAGATCTTCAGGTGAATTTCTCTTACTTTGTTAGAAATACAAAATTTGTAAGGGAGCAGCCATGCTTTTCTCCAATTAACATCTCTTAAAATGGAATTCCAGTAAAATTTCCCTCTTGGAGTAACTCTCTTTTGTTCATTAAATACTTGTCTTATATCTTTGTTAGTACATTTTTTATCAAAAATATATTTACCATTTATAAGGAGATCGTAATCTTTATTTTCAACTTTATAATAAGTCAGGTGGCTGCACATTAAATTAATAAGCCCAGAGGGAATAGCTTTAATTACGACAGAAAATTCTTTAAATTTTATAGGAAAATTTAATTTGGACAAAAAAGAATCATAAGAGTACATTTTTAAAGATGAATCAAATAAATCACTTAAATACATTAACCCGTGATCCAACCATTTCTCAAAAAATAAACTCTTGCCTTTAACTGTAATCAATTCGTTGTTCCATATTTTCATTCTGTGAGGAGAAAAATTATGCACAAAGCACAATTTCCAGGCCAAGAGTGCTTGCTCATGGAATTTAGACAGTTTTATAGGTAATTTAGATGGTGCAAAATTGCAAGTTAAAAGAAATTTAAGACCACCGACCCTCTTAAAAATATTATGTGGAATAAAAGACCAAATTGAATCAGTATCAATAACACACCTTTTGATCCAATTAATCTTAAAAGTATTGTTCATGTCTACATAATCCAGCATTTCAAAACCTTCTTCAGATTTCTTTCCAACTAATAAAGTTTTTTTAAGATGGTGGTGCTTATTTTTCCAGCAAAAATCAACTAATAATCTATTAATTTCTTTACCAGTAGAATCCTGAACAAATAAAGACAGCCCAGGAAAAATGAATCTGGATAAACCTTCTACTTTTGTTAATAAGATTCTGCCTAAAATAGATAAATCCCTTCTTAACCAATTGTCAAAAATCATTTTTGTTTTTTTAATCTTGTTATTAAAATTGAGATGCTGTCTAACTGTCAAATCTTTAGAAATATAAATTCCTAAATATTTAACATTCTTTCACTGGAATGTTAAACATTGAATGTTCTGAAGAATCATGCACTGGGAGAATTTCACACTTTGTAATATTTAACTGAGACCGAGGCATCAGAAAAAGTTTGAACTAATTCGATTGCTTTCTTAATTTGAGTCTTATCTTTTAGAAATAAAGTTGTATCATCAGCCACTTGTGATATTTTTATTTCTCTATTAAATAATGTTATACCATGTAAATTTGGATTTTTAATTATACTAATCGCTAATAGTTCCACAACAATTAAAAACAAAAATGGGGAAATTGGGCAACCCTGCCTCACTCTGTTGATGGAGAATCTTCTAGAAGTACTGTTCTGTAATATAAAGCCTGTTTTATACTTCTGCGTCGAACTCACGCCGTAGCTACGTCGTAGGCTGTGTGTAGCGCGCGTACCCTTCGGCGTACCCTGACGTGCACCTCTCCAAAAATGTAACAACGCGTCAACTCTACGCGGACACAAGCGCTGTGATTGGTCTGCTAGAACCCCTCCCTCGGGTTTCACATGCTCCCTCTGCGCGCGTCAACGCGGACAACGACGCAGAAGTATAAATGAAAACCAATGCGTTGCCTACAGCGTAGAGGCTTCGGCGTAGGTCCGACGCAGAAGTATAAAACAGGCTTAACGGAACTATTAATGCCTTTGTAAAACATTTTAACAGTCTGAATGAATTTATTTCCAAAACCAAATGCATGTAAACTCTGTAATAAAAATTGGTGATCAATTGTGTCAAACGCCTTGTAAAAGTCAAGGAATAAAATGAGTGCATCTGAATGAACAAATTGGTTATAATCTAACAAGTCCAATATAAGCCTAATATTTGAACTAATATGACGTGTCGTGGAAATTTTAAACTGTATATTAAACTAACCATGTTTATAACATCTAACCTTATTTAACATCTAACAATGGAACAGGATGTACTGTACGAAACCAATGGAAAACTTGTGTCTTTGACCGTGTGCGTATGTATGTAAAAATAACACAGTTTTGGGAAATGAAACTAGACAGTCTGTTAGAATCTTGTGATTACAGATGAAGTCACCACAAGATCAGAGTTTGCTTTACCTAGTAACATAGGGGTTTGCATATGAAGAACCAATCAAATAGTGGGGAAATTATGTAATGCAGCCTGACATTATGTCATACCTCTATACTATAAAAACTGTTGTATATGTGTTTTACGGTGGGATGTCTCAATGGAATTTGTCTGAGATCCTCCGGCCTTGATTCTTCTTGGGAGAGTTCTCTGAGAACTGCTCGAAGACTCTCCCGGCCGTTATTAAAGCATTTAGAGGACATTTGCTGAAAGTCTGTCTGTTCATTTCTGCTGCGCAGCAGGTCAGTTTAGGGAATCAAGTAAGTTAGAGTAAGAAACTCGACTGAAGACGCAAGAGCTAGAGTATAAAGGTTATTAAGTGTCGATTGTAGACGCTCTGTGTCGATGAGTAGACGCAACAGTTTTATTATTTATTAAGTGTCGATTAGTAGACGCTCTGTGTCGACAGTAGACGCAACAGTTTTATTTCAGATAGTCAGGATAGAGGAAATTCCTTTACAGACGCTTTGCCATAAAACCAGTTTGAGATTCTCCAATTATTTTATTTAAACCACTCTTTAATCTAGTAGCATAAACTAAGGCTAAAATTTTATAATCAATGTTTAATAATGTTATTGGTCTCCAGTTGTCAATGATCAAGGGGTCTTTGTCTGGTTTTGGAATTAAACTGATAATACCTTGTTTCATTGTTGTGCTCATTTCTTTCTGTTCTAAACATTCTTTATACATGCTAAATAAAGGGTTTTCTGTCAGATCCCAAAAGGCACAATAAAATTCAACAGTTAACCCGTCTGATCCAGGGGATTTTCCTTTCTTCATTGAAAAAAGAGCTTTAGAGATCTCAGCTTTGGAAATATCATCTTCACAATATTCACTATAATCATTAGAAACTGTTGGAACAAAATGTTTAACTGTTTGTATATAAGTGCTTATTTTTCATTGTCAGAATGGGAAGTATAAAGTTTTTCATAAAAGGAATACACAAAAGATGCTATATCTGAAGGATTATTAGAGATTCTTTCATTTATAGTCAAAGATGAAATAGAGTTTCTTGTATAATTTCTTTTTTCAAGAGAAAAGAAATAACTAGTATTTCTTTCCCCTTCCTCAAACCATTTGGCTCTTGATCTCACATAAGCACCTTTAGCTAATTCTATATACAGATTATCTATTTCTAAATTAAGAAGATATAATTTAGACTTGTCATCTTCGGATAGAGTATTTTGTTTAATTAAAGTATTAAGTTGCTCTGTTATCTCTGTAATCTTCCTAAGTTTATTTTTCTTTAATTCTTTACCTCTTCTCATAGCAATTACCCTGACTTTAAACTTAAATAACTCCCACTTTTGGACAAAATTTTAATTATTATTTTCAAAAATATTTGCTATCAATTTAACTTGTTCCACAAAACAATTGTCAGAAAGTAGACTGTTGTTAAATTTCCAGTATCCACGAATAATACTACTCTTACACCCATCAAAAAAGATTGATATCAATTTGTGATCTGATAGAGGGGCACAAGTAATTTTTGTTTCTGAAACATAGTTGATTAAGTCATAAGAAATCAACCAGTAATCTATTCTTGATTTTAAAGAAAAGGTGCTATTATTCCAAGTATAGTCACAGCAATTTGGATTCAAATATCTCCACACATCAGAAACTTGTAATATGTCAGTTATAAAATCAAATAAATCTGAAATTCGTGAACTATGTTTGGGTGGAAAGCGGTCAACAGAATCGTCTGGAGCATCGTTGAAATCACCACCAATAATTACCCTTCCTTATACTTCTTCTTTAAACCTGTTATTGTATCACAAATCTTCTTAAACATTTCTAAATTGTGTACTCGAGTATTAAATCCATAGACATTGCAAATTATTAAAGTGGAATTGTCCAGTTTAACAGTCAGTATAATCCATCTTCCATTATCTGAACGAATAGACTCCAAAACATTGCCTTTGAATTTGTTAAAGAAAATTGCGACACCTGCTGAGTGATTGGATCCATGACTAAAAATTGCATAATCTCCCCATTGGGTTTTCCAAAAATTCGAATCAGAGTCACAAGAATGAGTCTCTTGAAAAAAAAGTATTTGAGCTTCTGTATGTCTTCCAAAAAGAAATATAGCTTTTCTTTTAACAGCATCACGAATGCCTCGAACATTTAAAGAAATTAACTTGAACTTACCAAACTTGTAATCAGCGTTACAAAAATTTAACTAATTAACCAGTATAGAACAAGTGCCTTTGGAGAAAGTGAAAACTGAGAAAGCATGAAACATTACATCAATCGCAACACTTGCGTTGACCCCAATATGTATCCATAACTGCTGACGGGCACCATCCGCTCAGGTAATGTCAGGAACACTGATGCGCACCCCCTCAATGTAGGCAAATCCTCCTCGAAAGGTGAAAGGGTGAAGGTGAAAGTGACACGTGACGGCCAAGTATGGTAACCCATACTTGGAATTTGACCTCTGCATTTAACCCATCCAAGTTAATGCACACACATTAGGAGCAGAGTAGTGAGTAGTTAACACACACACACTGCAAACGTGGATACACACACCCAGAGCAGCGGGCAGCCTTTGTGTGGCGCCCGGGGAGCGATTAGGGGTTAGGTGCCTTGCTCAAGGGCACCTCAGTCATTTCCCACCGGTTCTGGAATCGAACCAGCAACCATTGGGTTACCAGTCCAACTCCCTAACCACTAGTCCTTGACTGCCCCAAGTCAAAGCCGGCCTTCTTACCCTCTTCTCTCGCACGTTTCACCAGTGGCCATGCTTTTTTTCTTGCGGCTCGTTCTTCCGAAGACAGATCTTCTTTGATGTGTAGCCCGTTTTCCGTCAGATAGTGGTTGTCTTTGGCATCTCTCCACACTGTATCTCGATAAAGACGCATGGCGAACTGAATAATTATCACTCTGGGGCGACCATCACCTCTTCCTTGTCCCAGTCTATGAACCGAATCCACGACATCTGGAAGTTTGTGCGCGATCTTTGGAGACACTTTGGAGAGGATCTTGATAACAATATCTCGTGTGTTACTCTCCTTGTCCGGATTACTTTCCTTTACCCCGTAAATCCTGAGATCCCATCTTCTTTTATAGTTCTGCATCCCCATACACACCTCCTTCAGTTGCTTATTTTCTTGCTGCAACGCAACATTTTTTTCGAGTTTCAGAATCTTCTCTTTGTGGGACATGCTCTCACGTAACAGATCACTTACGGTGGTAGAAAGAGAGGTAATCGAAGAAGCCGTACTTTCCAAGACCTTCTCCATGGACTCAACTCTCTGAAATGTGCCGTCACACTTCGATGTAAGTTCAGCGACAGCATTAATGAGTGAATCAATTTTCTCATCAATGTTCATCTTTAATTTCCCCTTTTTTCCCAATGGACTTTTACTCGGAGTGCATGGAAAAGATGTCGCCAATTCTTCTTCTGTGTCCATCTCGTCAACACTTTTGCATTTGTCAGTCGCCATGTCTGTATTAAACTGAGTCTTATCTCTGTTTCTTTTCTTACCCATATGGGCCTGACAAACCACACAGTAGAAGAAGAACAACTAAACTAATAATCGATCAAATTTATCGGGGTTTTCAGAAGTAGTTTCATGTTAATCTCTTAGTTGCCTGACGACACGCTCAAAACGTGTCTGCACAGATGAACCAATCTGGTTCAGAATTGGCCCCCAAGCACACATCTTACCTAATGGGGCTTGGGCGTCGTGACGTCATTACTTGGCGTGGCCGCCATGTTGATTGTCTCCTTTACTGCTACTCGGACTATTGCGCACTGTTTATAGACGTACTCCCTCTCAGTCGTGAGTCTTAATTTGATTAATTTGGCGTTACTATTTCAACCATGGTAAACCGTTTCTGTATTGTGGGGTGTAACAGCGCAACACATAATCGCCATGGGAAAAAGATCGAAAATGGATTAACTTTCCACCGCTTTCCTGCTTGGAGGCGCAACCACTGAGACCATTATCCGAGATAACTAGAGTCGTCGGCTCGCTTGGATCGCGGCTGTAAGACGACCAAACATAACCTTCCACAGTATCCCGATGTCGATGAGAGTGTGTTCCCTTCATTTTCATTCAGGTAAGTTAAAGATGGTGTCTCTACTGTTCGATCGCGCCCGCACCTCCCACACACACACACACACAACATATTCCAGCATTGCAATATTGACATCGCAGCCTGTTCATTATATCCGTGATTAAATATAATAATAATATGTGTCATGTGTTAACCTAATATATAAAAAATTACACTGCTCTGTTTAAATAGTCAATAGGACAATTTGTACTATTCAGCGTAATCACCTCTCCACTGTGATGTTTCCACGCACATTTTAGCGCGTGTGAAGAGGATGATTTTTCTACGTCGGTATTGGAACATGAGTGAAGTACAAAGCCTATGATAAAGAATAGTTTAGCATCCAAATACATCGCGAATGTTGAAACGTTTTGATTCTAATGAGAGAGAGAGCCTACGTGAAGCCGACGCCGCACTTTCACTTTCGCTTTACATTATTTAGTTTTGGCTTGTTTATAGTTAATTTTTTATTCTTGTTCTGTTCTGAATATCATTAAATGTAAAGGTTTCCCTATTTAACATATCCCGGTAAATTCCACATCCTTTTCGGGATTTTGACATCTTTTTTTCTTTCTTTTCTTTCTCCCAACTCTGCTTCTTCTCCTCGTTTGACTTGCTGTATGTTTACATTTGCGAGGCCATCAACATGGCCGCCACGTCCCAGAATGCAATGCGGCACCCAAGCCCTATAGAGCTGGTAAGTCCCGCCCATCCGTAAAACCCCAAGTGGACCTCTAGGTTGAAAAATCGTCAATGCAAGTGAATGTGAGAAAATAATTATTTTTTGTTCCCGTTTGAATTGTGCCATGAATGTGAACATATGTTGTCTGTGAATTTTTTATATAATTTTTCATGTTACGAGTTTGACAGTATATTGTATGATTCTTTGGCTAGCAGTTGTGGAAAAGACATAACGAGAAAGACTACATGTCGCCTATGTGACGTCACCCCATAACACATTTTCCCTCCACTTGTCAAATCACGGTGCTAATGCTGCGATAATCTATGGAGACAGATCGAGATGCCTGTGTGTTTTGTACCCAAATGTCACCATTCAAACCAAATGGGCTGTTCTTTCTTTCAAACGCGTTGAAAGCAGCGAAGAGTTGTAGTCCACAAAGTGCTCTCACACAAAGTCTAAACGTATCAAACTTCTACCCGCTAAATTGTAGCATTCTTCACACGAAAAATTATATAAAAAATTCACAGACAACATATGGTCACATTCATGGCAAAATTCAAACGGGACCAGAAAATAATTATTTTCTCACATTCACTTGCATTGACGATTTTTCAACCTAGAGGTCCAGTGGGGTTAGCGGAAGGGGCGGGACTTACCAGCTGTATTCAGACTAAAACACATCTATTTAGCCTCACATACTGACTTTATTTGTAGTTCATACTGTTTTACCCTGTATTTTCTTTCTCATTTTTAGGAAAAGCACTTAATTACCATTGTTTATTTCTATACCAAATGTCATACACTTGCAATGAAGCTAAAAATATAAACAACTACATCATTATGTTGATATCCTATATTTTTACAATAAAACTTACGACAAACATGTCTTCTAATATCCTCAGTTGTTGCGTATACCGAGCTGTATCGAACACATTTGTAAATTACTTTCCTTGAACCCTTCTTCTTCTTCTTTCCAATTTTACGGCGGTTGGCATCCAACTTTTTGGTGCATTACCGCCCACGTCTGCTCCGGAGTGTGGATCAGATAATAGATTACAATACAGCTTTGTCCATTCCCTTTCCTACACTTACATACATAACACTCATTCCCCTCAAATAAACACTCACACACAAAACAAACTTTAATTATCGATTAAATACTATTGAAAATTCCCGCCTCCCTTAAAAAAGACATCAATATTCTACTCTGTGTCCCATTTACTGCGCTTAATAACCCTTTTAATGTGACCTCCTGCACCCCAATCTGCCTCAACTTATTCTTCATTACCTGCCTCTGCGTTTCATATCTCTTACAAATCATAATTATTTCCTTGAACCCATTGTGCGAGTTCACTTTAATACCACGTGCTTTATATACATGTTGCTGCTGACTGGACTGCAGTTCTGACACACCCACCAAACAAGAGAAAATGCATCTCAAACCCCGGTGCACGCCGTTTCCAGGAAACATGACGTTCAACCCGGAAACCGTAGCAAAACGTTGCGCACCGTTTTGAACTTGAACGTGCCCCAGGACATGATTTTGTCCATCAGGAATTGATTGGATCGTTGGATCATTGTGGTTGCTGCGATTTCATGTGATTGACAGGCTGTCCCGCCCGCATGGCAGTAAATGTCAATTTTCATTTAAGACTTTAAAAATATAATACAGATTTCATTCGATTTTTTATTTTAATTTTATTTTTTTAAACCAGTTCAGCGCAAATCCCAACCTGCAGCTAATTTCATTGGTTAAGGTTACAGTGAGGGGTAGGTTTAGGGATCAGTGTTTGGTGTAGGCAATCAGTACCGTGATTGACATGACCAATGAAATCTTTAGAATCGGCTGTAGGGCAGGATTTCCGCTGAACTGGTTTGGGGGGGAAATCACGCATTTGAAATCACTTCACACTCCGGCACAGGAAGTGGCGGTATGCACCTAAAACAATTGTATGCATCCCGCCAATAAATCCACAGAAGAAGAAGAATTTGAATCCAAACTGCACATCTGAAACACGTGCCTAGAAAGCCGTCTGCCAGCACATGAATCAGTAGTTTCATGTGTAGTAAATCAAATTTAGGTAGGGCAGATTATGGGTCTTAGCGCTAGTTTATGATAAACATTTTTTCTAAGCTTAATATTCTAATCGCTGAACACACGCAGAACATTGCATTATTAAGCCTGAGGGTGGCGCTCTAATGTTGACTAAAAGGCTTTAAGTACACACATAGAATTAATGTAGCCTCTGTGTTTTAAAATATTACAAGTTGTGGAGGAAATTCCAGTCAGGAAAATAATGTAATTTCTATTCTATTCTATTCTCAGAACAAACATAAAACAAACCCAACAGAATTACTGTATTAAGAGTATTCATATGAGCATATTTAAACTAAAGGATATGCTTTCATTGATCTGATATGCTACTCCACATAGGAAGAACAGACAGTTAGTTACTGACCTGATGCAGACACATGGCTGAGGCTGATTGATATCGTCTTGGCCTGGAGTGAGGTTTACTCAAGCTAACATGAAAAAAAGCGGGGCAGTCTGAAATCTGCCCCAATTAGAGTGCACTGCAGTTCCATTTTCAGCACAGATTTACATTAGAAAATTGTGGGGAGCTGTAGAGCCGGGGAGGGCTCAGGCACCCGCTGTTCTGCTTCATATCATAAGACATGCCTGCCGAAGCCATACATTAAATTTAATATATCCTGCCTTCTCTGTGACTTTAAATAGTCTAAAAATTCAGAAAAATATTTGTTGCAGAATGCTGAAAACATAATTTTCATGTTTTTTCTTGTCATTTTAAGTTTAAAATGGTCAAACGGTGTGCATGGGATGTACATTCAATCAACTCCGACACTAGGTATTCTGAGAGGCTGGGCTACGGTGTGTATTTTTTACCCTTTCCCAAGCCACATCTCAACCGAGATAAGTGTCTGCTCTGGATTAAGTTATGCGGTTACTTAGACCACAACACCAACTAAACGTGGATAAATTAAACAAGGATGTCTACATCTGTTCTAAGGTAAGTCAACAACGTATTTGAACGTTATCTTTAACATCTCTAACGTAGCGTTAGGCTAACGTTAGCCTAGCTTCTAGCTGAACAAAATGGAGTATGTTTTTATGTTTCCACTGATCGATCGCGCCCGCGCCTCTCTCTCTCTCTGACACACACACACACATTCCAGCATCGCAATCTTGACATCGCAGCCTGTTCATTATGCTGCGTTCACACCAAACGCGAATAGAGCGTCAAATTCGCGCGTATCGCGTCTAGTTCGACGCCTGAACATTTTGAATCCATTCGCGCGTCCAAAGCGAATAGGACGCGCGTACAAAGCGAGCGTTTGAAGCGAAATAGCACCAAACTATAACGTTTACACTGTGACCTGTAAATCTTTGTCTAGAGCTGAAGCTTTTCATCGACCTTCTCAACAATAAAACTATTAATATAACCCTCCAATGCATAGTTAAAGCCCTTTTGGCGACTTCGAGATGATATATAATCTTTCTGTCTCCAAAAATCACCAATTGCCTCCTGTGAAATGTCTCCTACTGTGACAGCTGCCATAGTGCCTGTTACCGAATGTTGACTGTTTGTCCGAGTGAGTGGACTGGAGGTGGCGTGGCTTAGCCATAGTTCAATTGCCTCAGATGTTAATCTGAACTAAAATAAACCTTTATAACTACTAGTGCTAGGCCTATTACATTTCATTTTTTCCAAGGGGCTGTTTTGTTTTATATGCTCCTAAGAAGAGTCAATTATAGCTCCAGAATGGCTCTAAGTAAAAAAAATCATACTTTATGATGTTAGTTTTAATTATATATATATATATATATATATATATATAATTAAAAAATGTCGCAGAAGCACTTTGTTCCTACATGAATTACCTACCTCTTTGCACTCCAATAAAAAAGACTTTGTGGTATTTGGCATATTTGTTTTTGTAGTAGTTTTTGGGGGGTTATTTTTCCTGTAAAGATATCGAGATATATATCGTATATCGAGATATAGCAAAATATATAGAGATATATTTTTTGCTCCATATCGCCCAGCCCTAGCCTGGTAATACCAAACTCTGCTAATTCGCTTTGCTTTGTGTGTGAACGACTTTTGCAGATTATGTGAAGTAAACGCATCCACGGTACAATCAGTGTCTACGTCACGGCTCTCAGCCCGCCCTCTGTTCGTTGATTGGCCGGCTGTTTTCAGGCCGGAGGAAAACGGAAAGCTATTACGCTGTCTCAGACTAAGTACAGAAGCGAAATGAAATTGAGCGGAAGTAAGAAGTCTGACGTAGTCAGGCTAGCCCAGCCCTAGCTTGAACGGACAATTTCACACAAAATTATGTCAAAATGCCTGTCTTGGTGAGTATTCTAGTAAACAGTTGGTCATGTCTTAAAGGGATACTCCACTTTTTTCGGAAATAAGCTCATTTTACAACTCCCCCAGAGTTAAACAGTTGAGTTTTACCGTTTTAGAATCCATTCAGCCGAACTCCGGGTCTGACGGTACCACTTTTAGCATAGCTTAGCACAGATCATTGATTCTGATGAGTCCAGTAGCATTTCTTTCAAAATGACCAAAGAGTTTCAATATTTTTCCTATTTAAAACTTGACTCTTCTGTAGTTAAACCGTGTACTAAGATCGACGGAAAATGAAAAGTTGCGATTTTCTAAGCCTATATGGCTAGGAACTACTCTCATTCCGGCGTAATAATCAAGGAACTGTGCGGCTGTACCATGAGTGCAGCAGGCGTAATGATATGACGCAGCGCCTGAAAATAGTCCCCAGCTCGGTAACTTCTTCCAACGTGACCGGGACTAAGTTTGTCTAACCTATTAGACCTATTTTCAGGCGCTGCGTCATATCATTACGCCTGCTGCACTCATGGTACAGCCGCACAGTTCCTTGATTATTACGCCGGAATAAGAGTAGTTCCTAGTCATATAGGCTTAAAAAATTTTTTTTTGCTTTTCATTTTCCGTCGATCTTAGTACACGGTTTAACTACAGAAGAGTCAAGTTTTAAATAGGAAAAATATTGAAACTCTTTGGTCATTTTGAAAGAAATGCTACTGGACTCATCAGAATCAATGATCTGTGCTAAGCTATGCTAAAAGTGGTACCGTCAGACCCGGAGTTCGGCTGAATGGATTCTAAAACGGTAAAACTCAACTGTTTAACTCTGGGGGAGATGTAAAATGAGCATATTTCCGAAAAAAGTGGAGTATCCCTTTAAGTATACGTAAACAGTCGAGAGGGAAAACGCATGTGTACAGTATCAGTATATTGGATCTGTGCATTAGCCTATATCTTAAAGTGACAGCATCATAATATTCCTGCTGTTGCCTGTTTTTAATGTTAAACAATAGACTTACTGCAAATAACTTTTTACTTAATAACTTTTGCAACTTTTATAAGGAATCATCTATAATTAATTTATATAGTGAAGACTATGCAATGTTATTTTACATTTGATTATTACAATGGTTCAAGTCTTACCTCTCAGGTAGGTCCTTTAGAGTGTTGTGGAGGGGTGAGGTGTCTAAGTTACAACATCTAGTAACTGGGGTGCCTCAGGGCTCAGTGCTTGGACCTCTTCTCCATCTACATGACATCACTAGGATCTGTCATTCAGTTTTTTCCTATTACTGTTATGCTGACGACACACAACTCTACCTCTCATTCCAACCAGAGGATCTGACGATAGCTGCTCGCATCTCAGCCTGCCTGACAGACATTTCTTGCTGGATGAAGGACCACCACCTTCAACTAAACGAAGACAGAGCTGATTGTGGTTCCCGGCAAACCCAACACTACACCACAACTTCTCCATTCAGCTTGGTTCGTCATCCAGAACCCCATCAAGGTCATTCAGGAACCTTGGAGTTGTGATTGATCAATTGAACTTCACAGACCACATTGCTAGAACTGCCCGGTCCTGCAGAATTGCCTTATACAACATTAGTTGAACAATTTCAGGCTGATCAGGTTGATCAGGCACTTCCTATCGGAGCATGCTGCACAACTCCTTGTCCAAACGCTTGTTCTATTCAGACTGGACTACTGTAATGCTCTCTTGGCAGGCCTTCCAGCATGCACTGTCAAACCTCTGCAACTTATCCAAAATGCTGCAGCTAGAGTGGTCTTTAATGAGCCGAAGAGAGCACACGTCACACCTCTCCTCACAAAATTGCACTGGTTGCCAATTGCAGCTCGCATCAAATTCAAGGCACTGATGCTTGCCTACAGAACCACTGGCTCTGCTCCCTTTTACCTAAACTAGACTTACATGCCATCCAGAAGGTGGATCTGCTGGTGGAATGACCTGCCTATCTCAACCCGAGCTGCTGAGTCCATAGCCATTTTCAAGAAACTGCTGAAGACACATCTTTTTCGGCAACATTTGATCCATTAATACTAACACTTTTTTTTCTTTTCTCTTCTACTCTATCAATTAAAAAAAAAAAAGGATACTGCGTTAGACTAAACTGGGAGGGTCACAGCACTTGCATATTGTTGTCCTATTGTTAGTTTAATTGCTTCTATTGCTCTCCTCATTTGTAAGTCACTCTGGATAAAAATGTCTGGTAAATTATTAAATGCAAATGCAATTTCTGTACCTAATCTACATCAAAAAGAATTGAACATCCTCAAAAAAGAGCCAGTCAGTTCTCAGGTACATAAAACAAGAAGTTGTCAACCAATTAGCCAAAAATCCGCACACTGAAAAAAATGCAATCAGACTAAAAAAATGGTCTTTCAAAAATGTACTTTTAATTTTACTTATGCATGAAAAAAAGTGAAAAGTATCTTAAAAACTTTCTTTAGTGTCCATAGAACAAACTGCAACATCACTCTTTTGTAAGCACAATTACAAATTATCACCTGCTGTGCTTAATCAATGAGGGGGAATTACCAAAACCAATTCCAAGAATAAAAATAAAAATAAAGTATTTTACTAAACAAAAAATGCAAGATCAATCTATTAATTCAATCCAATCGGGGGTCACGAATTCAACTCACGGTTTCACCCTCTCCTATAAGACAGAACCCTCTCATTGTCCATGAACTTGAAATCAGAAAGAGAATATTTTGCAGACTCAACATGTCAAGAAATTGGAGAAGTTTAATCTTGTTTCCTAATGGCTCTCATGTGTTCTATAATTCTAGTGCACAATGCACGTTTCATTTTTACAAACATATACAGTTAAGGGCAAGGACACATAATTATGTATGTCGCGTGTAGTTTTACTAGTAATCAATTGTTTAATTTTGTAGGTTTTGCCAGAAAGTGGATGTGTGAAAGATTTGCATTTTAAATAATAAAAACATGAATTAAAATCTTTACACGTAAAGTTTCCCTGGGCATCTGTGAGGGTCCTAGCAGTGGAGATGAATGTATCTGCATGCACCAATTTATCCCTTAAGTTTGGATTCCTAGAGTAGACACAGAGAGTTGGATCAGTAAACAAACCTGACAATTCACAATCACTTTGCATGATATGCCAGTGGATGTTGATTAGGCTACATTTTTCATTTCTGAACTCAAGGGACTGGATGTAGATTTAAAAACACAAGAGTACTTCTTATTTTTGGAGATCAAATTGGTGTTACCTGACTAAGACCAAATTATATTTAATGCAGTGTCTAACCACTTGGTTGAATATCCCCGTGATCTGTGTAAACTCTGGGCTTTAACATCAACATCATCCTTATTGGAGCAGATACAATAAAGTCTCATGAACTGACTGTAAGGTAAGCCACATTTCAAAGACATTTCAAGCACTCTTCGCATGTAAAAGATTATTTTAAGCTGTTTCGTTTCTATACAAAGAAGCGACAAGTTGACCATAAATGACAGAAATGTTTGCATCCAATAAATTTATATGTTGCAATTCATATATAAGGCAACAATTCCGAATCACTAACAGAGCTTATGTAACAAAACAGTCATCAATGTTTCTTTTAAACAAAATCAAAATGTCAATAAAAGGATTATTATTCCAGATGTATTGGTCTTCATCTTCAAGATAACCAAGTTACAGGTTTGCATAATCCAAGGCCATATAGTGCCCATGGCTGTGCCCTCGACTTGTAAATAGTATTTATTCTCAAAAATAAAATCATCAGTTTAGCCATATCACAAATTAACTTTGTTGGCAAACCATCATCAACATGCCTGTTTTCTGTAATATGTTGTTTTTTGTGCTGTTTTTGTTTTGTTTAGGGAAATACTTTCTTTTCATTTGTATTCATAGAATTGGTTTTTGTAATTCCCCCTCATTGATAAAGCTCAGCTGGTGACAATTTTTAATTGTGCCACGAAAGAGTGATGTTGCTGTTTGTCATATGAGAAACTAAAGAAAGTGTGGGCATGGGCTGCTCTCTGGTCTGTTTTAAGACACTGCACCTTTTTTCACATGCATAAGTAAAATTAAATATACATTTTTGATAGACTTTTATTGGTCTGATTGCATTTTTTCAGTGTGCAGACAACTTTGGCTGCTTGGTTGTACCTAATCTGTTTCTAATTAGGCTACTGTTAGATCTACCTGAAAAATCTGAAAAGCACAGTTTATTTAATTAGCATTTTTGTTATTTTGTTTATTTGTGCTATTGCTTGTAGTTTGATTGTTCTTAGTTTATTACTGTTTTTTTTTTTTGCATTGTTCTTGCATTCCATGTAAAACGTCTGGCGAGTAAAATAAAAAAATGTATTAGCCAATGGCGACTCAAGCTTCAGTATGTCCGTAGAGGGTTGTACAATTTATTGTATAAATGTTTTGTGTAAAGTTGTGAGAATGACATCGACTATAAGTAATTTGTAGATTGTTGTAGTTTGTGATTGACAAATGTACCTATAGATGAACTTTATTTATTTATTTATTTATTTATTTTTTTTTTTACTTCCAGAAGAACTGAGAAAGATCCATGAACAAAGAGGTAAGATTATAAACATTGAAATCCGCTGGGAGATACAGGCTCATCAATTTAAAATCAACTTGCATGCACGCATAATGGAACCCAAGTTAACATGTCATTGTGGTTCAATTTAAAAGATGGAGTACATTCTTAAACTTACAACTCCTTTGTTGTGGAGTCTCTGAAATGGCTCTGCTGTCACCTTTGAAAAACTGTTCATGTCGGTCTCTTTTTATTTATTTTTTATTCATTTTTTTTGCAGAATACAACATCATATCTCCCTGTTATGTCTGTGGAACAGGCTCACACCAACAGCACAGATGGGGAGAAACAACAGCCTGCGCAGGTGTGTTTTCAATTAATTCAGATTCTCACTGCTTTTGTACTGCAGCGTTCGAAATTTCATATGCTTTAGCACACATTCTCAAAATATATTTAATGAAAAACAAACTTGTTTTTCTGCAGAAGAAGTTGCACAAGGTGGTAGTGTTGCACCCCCGAGACGGCCTGTGGAAGTCAAAGCCATCTTTTGAAAAAAAGTAAAAAAAATAAAAAAACTGAGGAAGAAGAGTCGGCCTAGGCTACTAGCCACTGACAGAAAGTTCGTTTTATAAGGCTACTGCACTTTTAAATTTTCTTACATTATATTTGAATAGTTAAGTTATAGTAGCCTATAGCAGTGGTCTCCAACACCTGGTGCCTGTGAGTTGCCCGCTAAACACATTCTATAAATAGCCCCAGCTTGCCAAAAGCAATCCACTGTAAATCGGGGCTCCAGACTTCGACTAAATGGTATAAATTTGCAACCTTTTCAACTAAACTTTTCAATTTGCACTTTTTTGCCTCTACAAAATTACCCAACTCTTACGCTGTCATTTGCGTTGCGTATGAGAAACATTAACCCCCAAAAGAGGGTCATTAGTTTTAGGAATGTCAAGAATATTAATTTTGACAGTCTTTCTTGTATGATATCAGAGCACTCTACTGTTGAAACTGTTTATCACTATAATTATATTTTGTCTTCTGCTTTGGACATACTAGCCCCTAGGAGAGAACGTGTTGTTTCATTTGCTAAATCATCTCCTTGGTATACCACTGAGCTCAGGGCTCTTAAGATGAAAAGCAGACAGCTTGAACGCCAATACAAGAAATCAGGTTTAACTGTCCATACGCTAATGTATGATGATTTTTTATGTCAATATGCTGAAGCACTTAAAACAGCAAGAACAGAGTACTACTCGTCTATTATTAGGGACGGTGCTGCAAATCCCAACAAGTTGTTTAAGACGATCAACAAAATGCTTGCACCAATTAAGCCATCAATCTGTTCTTCTGTGCAGGAGTGTAACAAATTTCTCATGTTTTTTACGGAAAAAATTGTAACTATCTACAAGTCTATCAGTCTGCTACCTTGCTTTGCAATTCCTGAGATCTACCCAGTTAATTTTCCTAAATCTGCTTTCTCCAATTTTAACATAGTCACTATTGATTGTATTTCAAAATTGGTGATGGCAATGAATACTACTACAAGTACCCTTGACCCTATCCCAACATCTGTTCTTAAGGGGTGTCTCTCTTCAATTAGTCCCCTTATTTGTAGTATTGTGAACACTTCTCTTACAACTGGTATTGTCCCTAAAGCCCTAAAGGTCGCAGCTATTACACCAGTCCTTAAAAAGCCTGGATGTGATAAGTCAGACCTATCAAACTACAGGCCTATCTCAAATCTCCCCTTTCTTTCTAAGGTTTTAGAACGTGTTGTTGTGGCACAACTTCAATTACACTTGTCATCCAACAAGCTTTTCGAACCTTTTCAGTCGGGGTTTAGAAAGGGACACAGCACAGAGACAGCCCTGGTTCGTGTTATGAATGACCTGCTTGTCTCAGCTGACTCTGGAGCCTCTACCATCTTGGTCCTGTTAGATCTGAGTGCAGCTTTCGACACAGTGTGCCATTCTATCCTGTTAAATAGGCTGGAGAGCTGGCTTGGTATTACTGGTACTGTACTAAACTGGTTCAAATCATATCCCAGATAGCAAAAATCATCTGGCCCAGACACTTCGTAAGTTCTGGGCCAGATCCGCGCAACGGACTCGGGCCGGTGTCTTTTGGCACAACGGGCCAATACTGGCACGGATCCGTTTTTTCCTCATCTGGACCAGAACTGGGCCAGCTCCGGATTCCTTTATGGCGATTTGGCCCGTGTGTGGGCCAGATCTGGTCCAGCTCTGTTCTGGATCTGGTCCAGAATCATGCTGGATCAGGGCCAGCTCATTTTGTTGACAGTACACAAACACACTCGCTCGCTCGCTCTAAGTAGTATATATATCTAGAATTTCATGAATCTTCTCATTTACATTATCTAATATCTTATGGTCTTATGTCACTGATATTTTTTCTGTTTTTAACACAAAATGCTTAGGCCATAAAAAGTTGAATTACTGTACTTTTTTACACTAAAATACCACCTGATAATCTAGTGTCAGCACTAACTCACAGCCACTACTTCACAGTAAACATGCATTCAAAGAAAAATGATTTGGGCATTCAAGGGCTTTATATTTTGATCCATTTTTTTATTTATTAAGCATATTAAAACAATTTTACAAAACAATGCAAAACAGTGCCACTGTGCATCTTTTCTTTTTATTTTGATAATTTTTGCACAAGTACTCAAAGTTTATATAAAACACTTAAGTCTCTACTTGCCGTTAACGGGATAGTTCACACAAAAATGTAAATTCTGTCATTAATTACTCACTTTCATGTCGTTCCCGTAAGACTTTCATTCATCTTCTGAACACAAATTAATTTAGATCTTTTTAATGAAATCTGAGATTTCTTTCCCTCCATTGACAGCTACACAACTACAAGTTGAACAGTAAAGAAGATTTTTAGCTGAAAATGTGGTCCTTGATGATTCATATAATGCAAGTCAATAGCTAAGTCAGTTTGAGTCAAAAAAACATTACAGGCAAAACAAAATTAATACCTGTGGCTCCTGACGATTCATTGAGGTCGTATTAAGCAAAACAATTGGTCTGTCAAAGAAACTGAACATTATTTACAACATTATTACCTGTAATCCACACCCTCTGCAAACAGTCCTGTGTCACAGCAGTCTTGTTTTGCATGTAATATGTTTGTTTTTTTACTCTCAAAGTGACAGTAGCCATTGAATTGCATTATATGAATCACCAAAGACCACAGTTTCAGCTAAAAATCTTCTTTACCGTTTAACTGAAAAACAGTTACCTACATCTTGGATGGCTTGAGGGTGAATAAAGAGCAAATTTTCATTTTTCAGTGAACTTTCCCTTTAAAACAGTTACACAATCTCAGAACTTTTCTCAATGTATATTTGAAAGAATGTTTTTGAATGGGTATTCATGTTGTGTAGTGTAGTGACATAAGCCTCATGAATGTATTATTTATCCCAAAAAATGTGGCACTGATCAAAGAGGCAGTGAAAAGCTGCAAAGAAAAAACATACAAAAAATAACGGTAACACTTTACAATATGTTTCATTTGTTAATGTATTAACTAACATGAACTAACAATGAGCCAAACATTTGTTACAGTATTTATTCATGTTTGTTAATGTTAGTTAATAAAAATCCAGCTGTTCATTGTTTGTTCATGTTAGTTCACAGTGCATTAACTAATGAATTAACAAATCACCCTTGATTTTAATGTATTCGTAAATGCTGAAATTAATATTAACTAAGATTAATAAATGCTGAAGAAGTGCAGTTCATTCTTAGTTCATGTTAACTAAGGTAGTTAACTAATGTTAACCAATGAACCTTATTGTAAAGTGTTACCAAAATAATTTTATAGAATGAACTGTAAACACATCAAAAACCAATCAGGACAGGTCGGAAAGCCATGGTATTACAAACCACTTAATATGTGCCGTTTAATTCCCATGAGGCATCTGAAAAGGAAAAAAAAAAAGACCAAGAAAAAGATTTTAGATATTCATGTAATTGTCGCACTAAATAAAGAATCTGACAGCTGTTCTGTACTGTGCTGTTCTTCTTATATCTGAAATTTACCTAAGTTAAGGCCTCTTTGGCTCTTGAACGTTCCTTCCAGCCGCAGTCACGGGTCAAAGGTTAAATCAACGGATGCCGCAAGAACCTATTCCACTATCTTCTGCACTGGTAGAAGACTGGTTTTTCCTTACAGCTCCTGTTGAGAAAAAAAATATGTGCAAAAAACATCAACCTCCCAACTAATAAGCTTCTGAGTCCTGATTTATAGTTCTTCTATAATGTAGATCAGTTAAGGGATAAACTGGTAGGCCTATATCAATTACTTAAACATTAATTTAAATTGATCAGAATCAGATATCACATGATCCTTCAGAAATCATTCTAATATTCTGATTTGGAACTCAGGTAACATTTCTTATTATTATTATCAATGTTGAAAACGGTTGTGCTGCTTAACATTTTTGTGGAAATGGTGATCATTTTTTCACGATTCTTTGATAAATATAAAGTTCAAGTTGAACAGCATATTTGCATTTATTAAATTAAGATTATTAACGCATTTACTAAATATAAATTCTTTTGTAACATTTTAAATGTAATTGACTGTTAATTTCGATCGATTTAAGACATCCTTGATTAATAAAAGTATTAATCTTACAACAGATGTTTGAATGGTATAGTTGTTTCCACAAAAATATGAAGCAGTACAACTGTTTTCAACATTGATAATAATCATAAATGTTTCTTGATCATCAGATCCTCATATTAGAGTAATTTCTGAAGGATCATGTGACACTGAAGACTGGAGTAATGATACTGAAAAGTATAGCTTTGATCACAGGAATAAATTAGCCTATATTTTACTATAGAATGTAATAATATTTCACAATATTACTGTATTTTTGATTAAATAACCACAGTCTTGGGGAGCAGAAGAGAATAGCATCATTAGTTGACAAACTAAAAAATAACTGCACTTCTACATAATTTATTAATCTTTTTTTAATGTTAATTTCTACATTTACTAATGCATTATTAAAATAAAATGTGTTAGGCTGTTTGTTAACCTTAGTTAATGCACTGTGAAGTAACCTGACCAAACAATGAACAATTATATTTATATGAACTAACATTTGTTACTGTATTTGTTAATGTATTGTTCATGGTTAGTTAATTGTAATTAATATTAACTTATGTTAACAAATTAAACCTTTTTTTAAAGTGATGGTCTGCGGGAGGCCTTAACGTTAGCTAGTTTAAGCTAACGCTAGCCTATCACTAACATTCCCGCAGTTAAAACTTTAACAACATATAATATAATATATACAAAACATATAATTACAATCCTCTAGGTCGTCTTCGTGTTAGCATATGCCCTCTGAAAACATAAATAAGAGTTAAGTTAGCTAACATTACGATTCAATGCCGATCTCTAAGGAGCAATAAAAAAAAACTCCAAAACTTACGTTTAAAATTTAAGCTAAGGAGTACACAATATAATCAATAAGAAATTAATTAATTAATAAAACAGTTTGACCATGTGTTAATTACCTTGGTGAAGTGTTTGAGGTAGGATACCGAGTACCGACTGTGGCAGCCTCCTCTCCTAAACTCCAGAAATTTTTTTTCGCGCGCTCGTTTCCACGGATACGGCCCGAATCTGTTTTGCGACTGTTGTTCCCGCCCACTGAAACCGGGCCCGGGCTGGATCCGTTTTAGAGCAGTGAAACGGAGGTGACTGTGACACGGATTTGCCGGTTTGAAGACGGATCCGGCTCCCAGTCACCTGCTGTCTGGGATTTCACTGATCGTTCCCAGTTTGTTGTCTTGGGAAACAACAAATCCGATACTGGACAAGTCCGTTTTGGCGTTCCTCAGGGATCTGTTTTGGGTCCCACATTGTTTAGTGTCTATATGCTTAATTTGGGGCAAATAATCAGGAAATATGGTCTGGGGTATCATTTTTATGCTGATGATACTCAAATCTATATTAGCTCTAAATCTGATCCTACTGTCACTTCCAAAATTCTCTCGGAATGTGTGCAGGAAATAAAAACGTGGATGCATCATAATTTTTTAAAATTGAACTCCTCTGAGACAGAGATTTTACTCATTGGCACACCTGCGGCTACCCAAAAAGGGAGACATTTTAACTTGATCATCGATGATAGTGTTTTATCTCCATCTTCTTGTGCTCGTAACCTTGGTGTGATTTTTGACGCCCACTTAACACTAGACTCTCATATTAAGAGTATTACTAAATCTGCATTCCATCATCTAAGAAATATTGCAAGAATTAGGCCCTGTCTTAGCCTACTCTACCTGACGCTGAAAGGCTTATTCATGCATTTGTTACATCCAGGATTGATTATTGTAATGCAATGTATTGGTTTACCTGCTAAATCTATAAAACGCCTGCAGTACATTCAGAATTCAGCAGCACGTGTGCTTACATACACTTCACCACGTCAGCACATTACAGGTGTGCTTTATAGTTTGCATTGGCTACCTGTCCAGTCACGTATTGCTTTTAAAACTCTTACACTAACGTAAGCTATGCATGAAATCGCTCCTTCTTATCTGTGACTTAGTCAGCCTGTATGCGCCTTCTCGTTCCCTTCGGTCTACGGATTCTCTTACTCTTCAGCAGCCTCCCTGTAGATTAAAATCTATGGGGGAGAGAGCTTTCTCTGTTGCGGCACCCAGGTTATGGAATGCACTTCCTCTTACTGTTAGAGACGCTCCTACATTAGCCAGTTTCAAGAAGTTGTTAAAAACACATCTTTTTAAAATTGCTTACTTGAACTGTCATGACTATTTTATTGGGTTGCACTGTAATGATTATTTTGTATTACTCCTGTAGCCTACTTTGTACTTTACTTGTTTTATTGTTTGTAGCGCTTTGGGTTTCAGAAAAGCGCATTATAAATAAAATGTATTATTATTATTATTATTATTATTATGAGAAACATTATGGCAAACGCTCAAAAAGCGGAACAAAACTTGTTTGATCTGAGCCGTGCAGAGCATTATCAGCTCGGCCCAAAAAACAGCGATCGCGGTCAAAGCTGATTACACAGAGCTGCACGATCCACTAAGAAGCATTTCAATTCAGCGCAGAATTCTCTATCTCTATTATAAACCCACAGATGACTATGTGATTTAAGCTTTTAAAAAGCTAGATGAAACAGCGCTAATATTCTCAACATATTGACGCAAAAAACAGGCGAAACATTGTTCCAAGAACAAACCAGAAGACATTTCACTCTACAACTTATGAATTAACTGTAGCAAAACGAACTTTTTTGGGGGCAGAAATGTGCCTGTATATAGGCTATTCATATTAAAAATACTGTTATATTAATATAGTCATGTATATTGTCTATGTATTAAATGTAATGCAGTAGGTTAATGTTTTTGTTAAGAAGTTATGGCAGTTTATTTATTTATTTTTGCATTTATATTTATTCTAAATGTTTGGGCTACTGTTTTGATAACACATACAATTTATAGAAAAAAAAAATCAATAAATATTTTCATAATTTTTCAGGAATTGTTGATTTTTTTTTTTTAAACGCTTGTAAGTCTGAACCAGCATATCAAGATATTTTATTATTTCGCATATGATGGTGAAAAGTAAAAAAGCACCACCATGTTATATGTATAATAAATATTTGAGTATAACAAACAAAAATCCCTTGTATTATTTTATCCCTTGAGGTTGCCCTCGCCCTCGCACACAAAAAGGTTGGAGACCCCTGGTATATAACTATATGTTTTATAATTACAAGTTTGTGTAATTTGGGGTTTCTGTAGCCTGCAGTGACATTTCATTATTTGCATTTTATGGCATTGTACATTTTTTGTCTTTATTTGAAGGCTGAGGCTTCATTAATAAACACAACCCCAATTATCCTCATTGGTTTGAGATGTTACTTGCTGTGAATACTTTGTCTGATAGGCTACAGTATTGTGGCATAGTATCAGGACATCCTGGCTACTAGTGTCTGTCGCACAGGGGCGAATGGCCGGATGATGGGCCTATTTGGGAGAAAGTCCAGGGCTTTTTTTTAGCCCCAGTCCGTCCCTGCATGAGATCACAGCAATAGCAAACAACAACAATCCAGTCAATTCCCCATGGAAAAAATCAAGTAAATTTTTCTTGTTCGAGAAGCCATTTCACTTAGATCTACGTCACAATAGGGAGGAAAAGACAACTTCCATTTCATGCCGACTTTAACTAGTCATAAGCACGAAAACACACAAAAAGAACTTGGTTAACACTACTAAAACCAGGTTATTGGCACAAAAGTCAACGTTTATCTGTATGCATTCCATTTGTAAATATCAATAAACTTCGCAAATAAATATCAGAAGTTGGAATATGTCAACTTAACTTCCACATTGTCTTTCCATCAAGGTGACCAGAGAAGACCATTTGCAGCAGTTGCTAAAGGTAAAAAATATATGTGTATATGGGTTGAAATATTTTCCAATGTTTCCATTTGTAAATATGTTGGAATTTACTCAACTTTAACATAATACAATAGACTATTCACTTTCAGCAACTACAGGTTCATGTGTGTCAAAAAGGCCAGGATATGACCTGAAGTCAGTGATATGGAGGCTAAAGTCCAGAACTACCAGAGCAAAGTAAAATCTGTAAATCAGGAAAACAAGTGTCTCAAAGAGTCCATAACCAAAGCCCAAAAGCTTAAGGCTGAAATCGAAGAGGTTTTGACCATTTTTAATGGTCTCAAAAAGCATCTCAGGAAGTGTGTTAAAGATAACAAATGAGAACCTGGTGGTCCTTCATTTATTTGTCTGATAATATTCCAGATTATGTTGAAGGGATTGTGAAGAGGAGCTAGCTGTCGTGAAAGATGACCTCAACAAGCTAACTGAGGAGCATAAGGTTTTGGAAGGACTCAGGGATCATTTGTGTCTGAGTTCCACAAATCTACACAGCCCATTTACACCTGGTATTAATAACTATCTCTAGGGACCTAATATTATCAAACTGTAAATATCCTTGTGTTTTGTTGCCAAGAACTGGTCAGGAACCTTGAGGAAACAGTGGCCTGCCAAATGCTCCACCTTGGAGAAGTGGAGTGATGGAAACTTCACAACACCATTCAAGAGCTCAAGGTAAGCTGTGATGAAGACCTATGTGGATTTTTTGGAAAAAAATATAAAACTGTATTTATTTTGTGTGACATAAAGTGATAGATCCTAACCATACATGACCGGAATGCATTCTGTTGTTGGCTTGGTTTAGGGCAATATCAGAGTCTTTTGTAGGGTCTGCCCACTGCTGACTGGCAAACAGTCTGATATTCTGACTGCACTTCGAAAGCAAGAGTGGCAGGTAAGGGCTACATCGAATTTCATGTTGAAACTCTCTGTTGTCCAAAAGAGGTTAAATATGTTTTGATATATCTTTTCAGGGTATCTACTGAGTGTTAATGGTTTTGCCCTCATCATGGTTTTGTTTATTATTGGACTTTTCCTGGGTTTGTATTTTTAGTACACCTTCATTGCCAGCTTTGTGGAGATCTACAATGAGACACTTCAAGATCTTCTCTACAAGGGAAAACCAGTCACTGATTCCAAAAAGTGCACATAGTAAAAGGTATGTCATTGCATGCTATCACTATTCTCAACAATATTTCATGCTCAATACTGATGTAATTGGGTCTCGCCTCGGAGCCCAATCACCTCCAAGTGGTAACAAAACCACGTTTCCTGTCCTTATCTGATGCCCACAATCGATGTCTCACATGCCCGGCATGTTGAGACTGCATTTGATGGTTGGTTCATGGTCTCATTATGAGAACATGACCATATCAGCACGCTGGATGCGACTTGCCTTTCACATAAAGGCTAGAACCCCCTTTGTTGTTACCCAGCTCGCCGCTTGTGTGTTAAGCACAGCTGCGAGTCTGCTAAAAAAATTTGGTGGACCTGAGGGTTACAGTGGGAGCTTTTTCCGCTGGGTAAATCCCCACGGATCTCCCGCTCCTCTAGCGTGTCGTGTGCCGTTGAGTTGCTGGGTGACAGCGTTGGTTCCTATCACAGCAACCCAGCACGTCATTCTGTGCTCTGAATGAGGATCAGATGTTGATAGCTGCATCGGTGAGTGGGCTATTGTCCTCTGGAGAGGAAGATGATGCTGAACTTCCCCCCTTGGCGGTGTTTGCTCATGCTGAATCAGATTTAGAGTTGACAGCCATGCTTGCCCGGGCGCTCGGACTCATTCTGAGTGATTGCAGCTGGATGATTTGTTTCTGAGTTTAGAGCGCAATGCAAAGATTGCCTCACGCTGCCCCGCCTCCATGCCTTTCTCCCCAGAATTGCATGAAGAGTTCTGGCAGTATCCAGGCAAATTAGTGCCAAAATCTGTTCAAAAGTTCTTCCTCTTTCACTACCCTCGACTATGGGGCAGTCGGGGTTCGTAGGGATTCCTCAGGTGGAGTGTGCAATTGTGGTGCATTTATGCCCGCAAAGTGCTGCCACCTGGAGGATTCATCTGAGGCTCCCGGCCATCGCCTGTGAGACGATGGAAGCTTTGGCTCGTAAACCTCACAATGCTGCTGGACAGACCGCCTCCACCTTGCATGCAATGTCTGTCCTGCAGGCCAGAGCACTCATAATGCACAAGAGTAATTCTAAGCCGGGGTTGATGCAGGACCTGTGCATGGCAACTGACCATGACGGAAGTCATGGCGTGGTCCCTCGACCAGACGATGTCCACCTTGGTGGTCCAGGAGCGCCATCTCTGGCTAAACCTTGCAGAGATGCGAGATGTCGACAGTGCACTTTCTCGATGCTCCCATCTTGCAAGGTGGCCTCTTCAGTGACACTGTCAAGGACTTACACAGCATTTCTCAGCAGTTCAGAAGCAGACATCTCTGCCACCGCAGTCATCGCGGGTCTGCACGGATAAAGTGGCCCGGGATTTGACCCGGGTTCGTTTGATTTTGGTTCATTCACACTGCCAGTGATTTTCCGGAATCAGAGAAAGAAGTTCAAAGTTGTTCACACACAACCCGTAAAAATCCCGTAAAGACAGTGACATCGATGTGACTTGTAATGTCTCAGCAGCGTCTTAAGTTTGCTTATGAGCTGCGATTTCTCTCTCTCGGTCTCAAACCACGCTTGTGCATTTTTTTTTTTCTCTGATTCGATCATAAACTTGCGCATTACGTACCGTTTCACTAGCTGGCGAAAGATCCCGGCTTCAGCGTCATCGCTACGACACGGCATTATTACGGCTTTTGTTCACACAGCGCGCGTTCTGGGACTGAACACAGCAATGTTACTAGGTCCCCAACCCGACATCGATGCCGGCATCAATCCCGGGTCGTGTTTGCGTTCACACAGAAGGCGTTCTGGCAATTTCCCGGCAATTTGCCGGGATCATCGCGCTGTGTGAAAGGGGCTTAATGTACAAATAGAGCAAGAAAAAGAGCAGACTACGCCACCTCGTTTCTGTGACCGGGGAAATTTCTACCCAAAATAGGGCACACAGGTTCGTTACCACGGAAAACAGGAGACGTGGATATAAATACAAAATACTTTTATTTCACAACAACAACTATATAAAATTTATAAAACTGTTGACTCAGAGCAAGAGTTTATACACAACTTCTGTGTGCACCAGACAAAAATGGAGAAAGAAAGACAAAAAGAACTTTCAGGCTGAGGCTTACCTGTAGGGCGGCTAGCTGAGCAGTGAGCATCCAAAGACCACACCACTCACCCAATTATACTCCACACAAACACACTCACGCACACAAAGTGAGGGAGACGCAGTTGCCAATGGCAAAACACTCTTTGAGAGAAACACCACCACCAAAAGGGGGCCTTCAGCTCCTGAAATAAATATAAATAAAATTTACTGGCCACAGGAGTCAGACAGAACTGGTGTAGTCCAATAGGTTTACACCAAATTGCAAGTAAAATCTAGACAGTGGAGAAGCCAACTGCTAAAAAAAAGGAACAAACAAAATGTGATAACTTGAAAATGTTGATTCAACACTAATGCAACAAGCTTCCTTTTAAAGATAACAAGGCAAGTTTATTTATATAGATCATTTCATACACAATGGTAATTCAAAGTGCTTTACAGAGAAGAAATTTAAATAATCAAAAGAAATAAGAATAATTAAAACAGTTTAGAATAAAAAGAAAATAAAACAGTACAAATAGTTGGACGAATAGTGCTCAGTATGCACAGTGCTCATTCAGTAAATGCACAGCTAAACAGATGTGTTTTGAGTCTGGATTTGAATGTGACTACTGTAGGAGAACATCTGATCTCTTCTGGAAGGTGGTTCCAGCTGCGGCTGGCATAGTAGCTAAAAGCGGACTCACCATGCTTAGAGTGAACCCTTGGTATTTCTAGCTGATGTGATCCTAATGATCTGAGTGAACTGTTGGGTTTATATTCCGTGAGCATATCTGCAATGTATTGAGGTCCTAGGCCATTGAATAATTGATATACCAGTAATAATACTTTAAAATCAATCCTAAATGTAACTGGGAGCCAGTGTAAAGATCTGAGGACTGGTGTGATATGTTCATATTTTCTGGTTCTGCTCCGAATTCTGGCAGCAGCGTTCTGTTAAGCTGCAACTGTCTTATGATCTTTTTGGGAAGGCCAGTGAGAAGTCCATTACAATAATCCACCCTGCTGGTGATGAAAGCATGCACAAGTTTCTCTAAGTCTTGACTGGAAACAAAGCATCTAATTCTTGCAATATTTTTCAGATGATAGTATGCTTGATTAAGTTATTATTTTGACATGACTACTGAAACTAAGGTCTGACTCTAGAGTCACACCAAGATTCCTGACTTGATTTTTAGTTGTTTGACCCCGAGAGTGAAGGTATGCATTCACCTTGAGAGCGTCATCTTTGTTTCCAAACGCAATGACTTCAGTAATGTCTTTGTTTAACAACCCCCCTAACAGTAATGGTGGAGGATGCGCGGGCAATGATTCAGAATGGGATCCTTACCAGTCCAGCTGCGAACTTTCCCGCCTGATACCAAGGGAATGTCCTCCATCATTAGTATTCGGTCCTCTGAACATGTTTCTATGGAAATGTCGGGCCACTGGACACTTAAAACACCTACACCTACTGGACACCTGGACACCTACTCAAGGCATCAGCATTTGCATGCTCCTTTCCAGGCCTATAAACAATAGTATATTCATACGCCTCCGACATAACTGCCCACCTCTGAATTTGCGGTGACCCAAATCGTGGAACAGCTTTCATCTCACCCAAGAGGGCTAACAGCGGTTTGTGATCTGTGCAAATTGTGAACTTTCTGCCAAACAGATACTTGTGGAAACACTGAATTCCAAAAACAACAGAGAGCCCCTTTTTGTCGAGCTGTGAGTAATTGCGTTCTGCTGGAGTGAGAGTTCTGGACATGAAACTGATGTGTCTCTCTTTACCATCCTCCATTTGATTTGACAAAACAGCTCCCACCCCATAGGGTGATGCATCACAGGCCATGATGAGGTCTTTTTGAGTATCATAATGAACAAGCACCTCAGAAGACTGAATGAGTTGTTTGGATTTCTCAAACGCCTCGCATTGTTCACTACCCCAATGCCGTTTCATGCTTTTTCTCAAGAGGCAATGTAAGGGGGCCAGCAAGGTTGATAGGTTTGGCAGGAACTTGTGATAGTAGTTAAGCAACCCCAAATTCACTTTCAATTCGGTCACATTTCGGGGAGCTGGTGCTTTGTGAAGAGCTTCCACCTTGTTTGATAGTGGGCGAAGACCTGTAGAGTCCACTTGGTGGCCCAAGAACTCTGTCTCTCGCTGCATGAATGCACGCTTTTCCCTTTTTAGCCTCATTCCGCCATCCTTAAGCCGCTTCAGAACTTCACGCAGCGTGTGCAGATGTTCTTGATCATTCCTACCCGTTATGAGAATGTCATCAAGGTACATCGTCACCCAAGGGATACCCTGCAGTAACCCCTCCATGATTCGTTGAAAAATGGCAGGACTGGAAGCCACACCAAAAGGCAGTCTATTGACTGTGAATAATCCCTTGTGAGTATTCAGTGTTACATATCTTTTTAGACTCCTCATCCAAGATCACTTGCTGATATGCATGACTGAGATCCAGCTTACTGTATTTTTCACCCCCTGCTAACTTTTCCAACAGGTCTCAAGTTTGGGAATTGGATACTGTTCCAGTTTGGATGCCCAATTCACAGTAAGCTTGTAATCTCCACAGATCCTCACTGAATTATCTGGCTTAAGGACGGGTACAATTGGTGCAGCCCACTCTGAAAATGTTACAGTTTCCAATTTTTTTTTCATTGAGTAACCGCTCTAACTCCACTTCCACTTAGCATAAGGTACCGGCCTGGGCTTATAGTACCTTGGCACCGCATCCTTGTCAACATAAACTTTCGCTGGAGGACCTGTCCATGTCCCTAAACCCTCTTTGAACACAGCTTCATGTCTGGACAACACCTCCTGAAGGGTCAAAGTTTCTGTGTTTACTTGATTCACCGCACTCCAGCATATGTCCAGCTCTTTAATCCATCCCATTCCCAGAAGATTTGGTCCTTCGGTGGATACCACCACCACCACAGGAAGCTCTCTGAACTGATTACCATGCCGAACGATCACATCTGTGGCCCCCATTATCCTTACAGACTCACCTGTATACGTTTTCAGGTTAAGTCAAGTCAAGTCATCTTCATTTATATAGCGCTTTTAACAATGTAGATTGTTTCAAAGCAGTTTTACAGAGATAAGCATATAATTTAAGGTAACAGAGATTGTTTTGGCTTTATAGCGGTTCTTTAATAAAGTTATTTTCCAGCTAAAGTTAGTTTTGATTGATTTGCTTCCGTCGCAACGATCATTTGTTATTAAATTAGGGGCCGCTAAGACGACACCATTCTCTCTACACAGACTTTAAACGCGAACCTGTGATAAACGCTGATGGCGTTCACATGCGCATTAAGAATTGGTTCTATAGTTATGTGCATTTGAATATATGTGTGCAGGTTTGTAATTCCCTACAAACCAAGTCTAAACAAAGTACTGGTCACTGCATGAAAATTGGGATTTCCGACCCCGTAAACGGCCGCAAATCTCCCTAATTTTCGGCAGTTAACGACAATTCACAGCCTGTGAACGTCGCGTTCGTCTGTGCCGAATATTGTCGGAAACGAACCATGACGTATGCAGAGCGCTCGCGCCGGAGGTGTGAATGGCTCTAATTACCATATGAATAGCAGCTCCCGCCAGAGAAAGGCTTGAATTTCCTCACTCACTATTGGTTGAACCCACGTGGTTTAAACAAGAAAAATCACTCGTGATTGGTTGGCAGATCTGTTACTATTGGTCACCCTCGCTCATTAAAAATTCTAAAAATTATAATATTCATATAAATAATATATAAATTATTTTTTTATTCATAATATGCTATTCTGTGGTATATTCATGTCATTGTTAACCTATGGACTACACTATTATTACCATCAAGGACATGAATTTATAAAGGAATGGAAAATTTGCCAGGGACATGCTGTTTATTCAAAGAAAGAGCTTTATTAGCACAGACACAAAACAATATACACCTATGTACAAAGCATAGATCATCTGCACACACAACAAATTGGAAGCTCAGTGTCTGTTTTCATCTTCGGAGCTGTAGGTGACTAGCGGCGTTCTCTCTGAATTGGATCCACTTTGAAAACGTCTGTGGTGCGTTGCCCTGTATTTAGGAGTCGCCTCTAATCTCGACTGCAGCGTAGCACAGAGCTCTGTGAGCTCCTGGCTGGTGGTTAAACTTCATCGGACATCAGATCTATGGTGGCGCACTTCCAAATGCCCACGTCATCCTCACCTAGCACACCGTCTCGCTTCTAGCAGCTGTAAAAACAACCAATACAGACAATCAGTACTGTGATGCACTGTGTATGGACACAAAACATCTATTAATGCACGTGAAAAATAGTCACATTGACTAAAAATCTCACCCTCTTTCTTCTCGCTCGACTCCGAGCTGAACTCTTCACAGCTTCGGCCTGCAATGCCAGATTTGGTTGTTTGTACCTGAAGCTCCTGCGTACTGTCTCGTAGTATGTCTTACAGGCAGCTGGAAAACAATTAAATGAGAGTGATATGAATAAAAACAACGCAAGTCACAGTAAAATGAAACAAGGAGAAAATAGTAAAAGTTACTTACAATGTCGTCATGATCAGCGTCATGAAAATCTGGACTTGCAGACATAGCTCTGAGTAAATGTGAGGTTACGCCCTCGTTATGAGGCGAGGTTACTCTGTGGAAACAAAATGTATGATTAAGATCGTAAACTATAACGGATCTATTTTCTTATACAAGAGAATGAAAGCATATTCTTTGAATCTTACCTTTAAAATGTTTGTAAGTTTTTATGAAAGTAAAAAAATAAAAGAATGTAAGATTATTTTATTTATTTTTTTACCTTGCTCCAGTTCGTAGCGCCCACAATTTGTCTCAGAGTTGTGAAGATGGCATACTGCTTCCTGTAAATTACAGGATTATTTACAATTATTAAACAAATAATAGCCATCAATCCCATGACCTCTTGCTTTATGATGAAATCATGAAAAACAGAATATTCTTACATTTCACAAGGCCTGACAAAATACAGCTGCAGGTAACTAGCGGCATTCTGTCTGAATTCGGTCCATTTTGCAGACGTCTGTGGTGCGTTGCTCTGTACTTTGGAGTCGACTCTAATCTCGACTGCAGCGTGGTACAGAGCTCGGTGAGCTCCTGGCTGCGACAGGACGGAGGTCGCACAATCCATCCAGACACCCCGCCGACGATGCCGTCTTCCTCATCAGACATCAGGTCTATGGTAGCACACTTCCGAAGGCCCACCTCATCCTCAGCTAGCACACTCTGTCTCGCTTCTAGCAGCTGTAAAAACCAATAAAGACAATCAATACTGCGCAATGCACTGCGTATGGACAACACACATCTATTAATGCACCTGAAAAATAGTCACATTGACCAAAAACTAATCTAATCTAATAAATCTTACCGTCTTTCTTCTCGCTCGACTGCGAGCTGAATTCACCACAGCTTCCGCCTGCAATGCAAGATCTGGTTGTTTGTACCTGAAGCTCCTGCGCACTGTCGTGTAATATGTCTTAACCCTTTCGCACGTACGATCACACCGGTGTGATCAGTCTAAGCTGGTCCCTGGAGCGTACGATCACACCGGTGTGATTAGAACAGTCAGTACATGACGTGATCAACTGCTAAATTCAAATTTGCTTTCGCGCGTTGGCTGGCGCTGAGCCAGAGACAGGCGCGCTCAGTGCTGTCATATATCACAACGTTTCAGTGTTTTCAACCACATAATGTTTATTTTAGGTTTCAGACATATAAGTACTAAAAAAACAATACATTTAGAGTTTGTAAAATACACACTGATGTCAAAGGAAGAGGCAATAATAATCCTTTCATTATAATTAGACACGTTTTATTCATATCAGATACACATTGTGTAAGTAACTTTAAAGTTTACTCTATTCTTCTCCCAGTTCACCAGCCACTTACTTTTATGTATTTCGGGAGAAGTGGATGAATTCACGTGTTGTATAAAATCCAACAGATCCGATTCTCTGAACTACGTCTGCATCACAAACTAAGATGGCGGCGCCCATCGCGCATACAGCTGAACTAACGCGATCGTTATAAAGGTGATTAAACAACAAAACACTTCAACTTGCATATATTTGACAATCGGAATATCAGATATTTCATGCCATATCTAACAAATTTGTGAATATTTTGAATAAAAAAGGGAAAATGGCATAAAAGCAGATCATCATTCATTCAGCTCTGTTGTAGCTGCGGTGTGTCACGTGACAAGCAATGACGCGCGTCACCATGGAAACCATAAAGTGACACATTCTAAATAACGGTCGCCTTGAAAAACTCACGCTGGGGGGTCAGCCAGAATATTTTAAACTTACGAGTGAAAGGGTTAAAGGCAGCTGGAAAACAATTAATTGAGAGTGATATTAATAAGAACAACATAAGTCACAGTAAAATTAATAAGAACAACATAAGTCACAGTAAAATTAAACAAAGGAGAAAAAATGCAACCGGGTGAAATTGCAGAAATACACACCGGAAGCAAACTATGCTTTTTGAAATTGGGGTTTTATTCTGACTGCTGTTTAAAATAAGTGACAGCGGTCAATGGAAGCACAATTAAACAGATAAAAGTCTGATTAAGAAAAAAAGTTTGCCTTGTTCGAAGAGATTTCACAAGAAAAAAAATAGATTTCACTAGTTAAACAAAAACAAACAAAAAAAAATTGTAGAAACAGTTTACAGTAAATTTGAAGATGACATCCAAATGTCACAAAAAGCTTAACCAGTGGATCAATGCCCAAATCCACAGAATACTTAACTCAATTCAAACTGAAATGCAGTGTAATACACTGCAACTGGTCAGATTTAAATTGATTTCTCCAAACCAAAATATGTTACAATTAAATACGATAACACAAACTGGAATACGGCAGTGGCTGAGGTAACGTTAGGCCTAAGTTACAAGAGAAATAAAAGCACTTTAACAAAGCCACAACCCACGTTTAATCATGCCATGCGGAACCAGAAATATGCATTTAACCATAAAGTTATACTGTATAATCACAGAATATAGATTCAACTCATTAACAGATTTATCAAATAAACATGCCATCAGTAATTTCCCCCATAAACCATAAAACGTACATACCCAATCCTTTACCGTCCGATCACCACGAGGTTCACTCGTCACACATGCGCTCCAAATAAATCTATAAACAAAAATGTACACATCAAATGTTCTTTTAACTTCGCTTCACAACTTATTTGTGCATATTAAAGATATTGGAGTAATATTTACCAAGAAAGAAGAACGTATAACACAGAATCCGATCGATGCACGCACCGTCATGGAGCTCTCCTGAACAATGAAAAATGGCTGCCGTTCTCTGGTCGCGCGCACGCGTCCAGCACAAGTGAATAGTATCGCGAGAAGAGAGGGATTTCTTAAAGGGGCCACAAACATTTTTAATGCAAAATAGAAACGAGGTACATTTTATGTAAACAACTCTAATCGTAGTTGTAACTCTATGTACAGTAGGCATAATTCTTGTCATTGCGTATGTGTATTTAGCATGAGTCAAATACAATCTTCTGTTCGTGTTGTATTATGCACAGTGGTTGGGCTCTAAGAGATTGTGATGCTGTTTGCATGGAATGCACATTTTACCTTTGTGGCAAAGCCTGATTGAAATTAATTGTTGAAATAAATGGTTTTGTGTCTTTTTTACATAACATTGGCTATTGCTAATGACACATAGTAACTAATCTAGCTACTTTCATTAAATATATCAATTTAAGCTAAAATGTAAGAGGGTCATTCTATGAAAATGTCCATTTTTCTGTCCCTAGCCTTTACAGAAATATTACACTTAAAAAACACTTTAGGGTTACAATTTCTTTACATTTTAAAATAAAACAATATGTTATTTGAACAAATACACCCTCTTGAGCCATCAATGTCGATATATTTGATTTTTATGAATTATATAGAATTTCTAGCACCACAGAAGTGCTCGTCCCCACAGTCACGTACAGAGGGAAAATGCTTTATTTTGAGGTCAATAACAGATTTTTACACCATTTAAAATACAATAATGTATACATAACTATCAAATATATTATGTAAATGATATATATAAAAAAATGCAGAATACATATTATAAAATTTATAATGAAAGTAGTGGTCCCCTGGAGCTGTGTCACTGGTGTTACTGTTAAACAAAAATCTCTTATTTTGAAATAAAAATCACACTGCTATAGCTTATGTTTGTATGCAGGCCTACGGAATTTATATTCATAATACTTAATAACTAATATTATTTTATTGCATTTATATTAGTTGTTTGAAGAGTTACAAAAAAGCGGTCGGTCTTAACACAAGTTTCAGCCGGCAAGTCGGTCGGACTAAAAGGTGGAAAAAATAAATAATTGGGTCGGTAGGCTACTAAACACCTGACAGGGTCGGTCGGGTTACGGCAAACAAGAATATTTTTAAGGATGGCCTTAGACTATTGTAACTCACTTTATTTTGGCCTATCTCAGGCCTCTCTCTCTCGTCTACAGCTAGTTCAAAACGCAGCGGCTAGACTTCTCACCGGGACACGCAAATATGAGTCGATCACCCCTATTTTATTCAAACTCCACTGGCTACCTGTCACATTCAGGATTGATTTTAAAATTTTACTATTTGTGTATAAAGCTCTTAACAAACCGGCCCCCCAATATCTGACCAATCTCCTCCTCCTCTGTTAACCTTTGAGTCACCTGGGATAAAACTCCCCCTGCTACCCTCATTTGCATTTGTAAAGCTCACAGCAGTCTCATTTACATGTTAAAGCATTAGAGGGAGGGGGGTCACGGGGCAAGCAAGTCCCACGTCAATTTCCGACAATTTCCGACAGTTTGCAGTGTTGCCTGTAAATTGCCGTTTGCAGTCGTAAACCTGAACTTCCACGACAATTTACAGCGCCGGTAACTGTCGAAAATCCCACTTTTCATGCAGTGGGTCTTTACTTATACATTTTATTTTATTTTGTCACTTCGGGGTAGGTATGCGAAACGAATTTTCCCGACAACGCTTTATCTGTAGAGTGGTAAAGGGATCCTCCATAGGGAGAGACTAGTTGGCACTTCAGCACTGCGTTGTCATCGGGTCCAGGCGAAGGTCCTTCGTCAGATCTGGATACAGCCTGGATCCAGCAGGCTGCGGGAAAACCCTGGGATAAACAAAGACACTAAAATTAGCGTAGATGATTACATCAGGATTTATGGGAAGTGTTCCCGGTTCCGGCTGACCTAATCTATGCAGCCTAACATTGAATTATAGAAGTCTATAATGTATTATGTGAATGCTAGGTCAAAGAGATGTGTCTTTAATCTAGCTTTGAACTGACAGAGTGTGTCTGCTTCCCGGACAATGTTAGGAAGACTGTTCCAAAGTTTTGGTGCTAAATAGGAAAAGGATCTACCGCCAGCAGTCGATTTTGATATTCTAGGTATTATCAACTGGCTGGAATTTTGAGATCGCAATAGACGTGAAGGAGTATAATGCGTTAAGAGCTCGCTCAAGTACTGCGGAGCTAAACCATTTAGTGCTTTGTAAGTAATCAGCAATATTTAAAAATGTATGCGATGTTTAATAGGCAGCCAATGCAGTGCTGACAGAACGGGGCTAATATGGTCATACTTCCTGGTTCTGGTAAGAACTCAAGCTGCTGCGTTTTGAACTAGCTGTAGTTTGTTTATTAAGCGTGCAGGGCAACCACCCAGTAGAGCATTACAGTAATCTAGCCTTGAGGTCATGAACGCATGAACTAATTGTTCCGCATTTGTCAATGAAAGCATATGGCGTAATTTAGATATATTTTTAAGATGGAAAAATGTGGTTTTACAGATACTTGACACATGACTTTCAAATGAAAGATTGGTATCAAAGAGCACACCCAGGTTCCTAACCGACGACGCAGACTTAACAGAGCAGCCATCAAGTGTTAGACAGTATTCTAGATTATTACTTGTGAAAGTTTTTTTGTCCAATAATTAGAATCTCTGTTTTTTCAGAATTTAGAAGTAGGAAATTACTAGTCATCCAATTTTTTATATCAGCTATGCATTCCGTTAATTTTGTGAATTGGTAAGTTTCAAGTTAAGAGACCAATCATTCAACTCGGGGACTTTGCCCACACTCCATAACTTGGCGTATTCTGTATTTGACATAATAGTGACACTGCAACCCGTGTCCACTTCAAAATTTACCTCCGTGTCATTCACTTTTAAAAGCATAGTAATAGGAGAAACTTTTGGAATTTGAGTTTCTACCACACTATACATAGTGAAGACTTCTTGCCTATCACTGGCAGTGGTTTCCGCTGTGTCACTGATGTGATGAGCTGATCTATGTTTCTCTGTGCTGGACTGATGTTGCTTGTAATTTCCCCCTCCCCCCTTAGGCTTTGAATTGGTGGAGGGCAACCCCATTCTACACATTTTCCTAATGTGACCTTTTTTACCACACTTGTGGCACTGCTCTTGCAGAAAACGACACTCATGCTGTTTGTGATCACCACCACATCTGTAGCAGTTAGGGCTTGGCTCTTTATGCGTCCATTTGTTCCTTGCTTCAAACTTGAGCACTGTCTGCATTGACTGTTTAGCGTGCACGTCCGCGGACGCCTTGTTTTGATATTGTAAATCCAGCACGTCTTTATTTGCAGATAGATCGCCAAACCCACAGATTATTCAGTTACTTTGTCTATAATAGGCAAACCGCAAATATGCAGGTGTTCCATCTGAGCATACGCATGAGATGTAATACCATAGAAGCATAAGTTACCGGGGGTCACACCAACACAACCATTAATCCACTGGAATTGACATGCTGGAGTGAAAGACAGCCAGCACCCAACAGCAAAGTCACACCAATCCTGAACATAACCTGGCTACAAAGAATACATACACACTCAAAGAGTGCATAATGCACTAGCAGCAACATTAGCCAAACAACTAGGTACGTACCTCCAGCAGAGCTGCACGCACACACACAAAAGCGATTGTAACAATGATGTGTACCCAGGTGGCATAAACTCCGCCTTAAATAGGCCAGGAACGGCCGCCACTAGGCTGTCACACCGTCATTTATGTGACAACCACAATTAATAGGGCGGGATCTAACCTGCCCTGCTACACAATAATGATTTTACACCCTCAATTTCTTACTCAACTTTTCAGGACAGCTTTGTTCCCTACCGTAACTCAAAGCTCACGCACCTCCTCCAGAACTGCCTCGGAGTAGAATATAGGGCTGGGCGATATATCGCATTACACTGTTAGGTGCATCTCATCAGTAAAGCCGGTTACTTGATTAGTAATAAATCGCCATCACCTGCTTTCAGATGGAGCGGCATTTACAACACAGAGCCGTAGTTAACTGACAAGCTGAGCCATATCGCATTATCGCGGACGTATTTTTTTTTTGCAGTTTTGCAGAATATAATTCTTTTGTTGTTGTTTTTAGAAACATGTCTTATTTCTTTACCTCTGTACAGTTTGATGTTTGTGACTATATCACCTGAGGAGGAAAGCTTCAATGAATCACTGAATTCTCTACGCTTTGCCAGCAAGGTGAGTAATCTCATGCAATCACATCAATGTTTTCATTTTATAAGAATACAGAACACAGTCTGTAACTCATGTCTGCAGTGTTGCAGGTGAACGACTGTGTCATCGGAATATCAAATGCATATTGTACTTTAACTTGTAAGAGAGAACAAAACATTTTTCATTTTGACAAAATCGAAGTGTAGTTGTGAGCCTGATTATGATGCCAAGAGGACAAAGTTTGGACAATTTTGTTCTTGTGAATGCTTCATTTGTTTGCTGTGAAAATGCAAATGAGTTGTTTCTCTTACAAACTAATTACCATAGTAAATATGGTTTGTCAAAATATTTTAGGTAATACAAAATACTTACAAGGTAATTTAGCCACTGTTATCATTGGAAATGATAATGTTTGAAAGAGATCCCATGTTAATTATACACTAAGGGTAATTTTGATAAAACATTGATAATATTAAGACCAAGGAACCAAAACTCCATAAGGTGACAGAATGGAGAAGAATAAAAAACCTTGGGAGAAACCTGGCTCAGTCAGGGGGTCAGTTCTCCTCTGGCCAATGAACAAACAGTGTATGATTATGATTCAGGCAGCATTACAGGTCAGAAGTCATTGCATCACATTTTGCATCACTTCTGGTCACAGTACCTCTTGTTGTCTGGACATGTGCCACACAGGATTCTAACCCACGACCTGAAAGGTTTGGGGCTTGTGGCATTACTGATTGCGCCAATCAGTTGACGCTGCTTCACCAGGCTGCTGAGGAGAGCCTTCAGTGTGAGAAAGAGCATGCAAGAGCATTACTTAATATTTTAACCAGTTTAGCATGCTAAGCTAACGTAATGCTAATGTAGCTTATTAACCTAATAGCTGAAGAGCCGTATTAGAAAGAATAGAAACTGGTTAGCATGCTAACCAATTAGCATTCCCAAATTTGGCATGGACCCTCAGATCATGGTTCCGATGAAGCGTCCCAATTTTCGTTTCGATTGATCGAGGTTTGGCCAGATACAGCCTCTGAACCAATTTTGGGTCAACCTTGTTAAAGGGACAATGTGTAGGAATTTCTCCCATCTAGTGGTGAAATTGTATTTTGCTTTCAAACGAATAGTGCTCTCCAGCGCCTCGCTTTTTCAAATGCGTGTTGCATCTACGGTAGCCATTATGTACCAAAAAGCTATGACAGGATGTCTTCTAATAGCACTTCATCGAGTTTTCCTTCGGGTGAACAGGTTTGTTATTTCAAACAAACTGCAACTTGACACAACGAAAAAAAGAATGTTACAGTATGAATTACTGACTGTGAAAAACATGAACTATGGTAATTAGTAGTGATGCCTTCTTTATTCGTTATATTTTTTTAAGTACGTGCATTGTTAGATATCATCATCATCATCATCATCATCATCAGCGCCTTCTCTACTTTACTCAATAGCTGCTAATCATCAAAGAGCCTGTTTAACTTTTAACTATAAATGTTCTACTGTCTATATAATAAAGTACACAACCAAGCAATGAAAAAAAAAAAAGCTTGTAATTAAGACCGTAACATTGACTTACCTGTCGAGAAGAAAGCAGGCAACTTCAGCGTCTCTTTTGAAAGCTTTCTCCTGCATTAGCTCTTTCCACCTGGAAAAAGCTATCCCGACATTAACCCTTGTTTTTTGTAATCTCCGGTCACGTTTCCTTTTACGGTCTATTTTGGACTTTTTCGACGACGAGGACTCCTTATCCTGTGACTCAGCATATGTATGGTCCTCCATTATAAATTACCGTGCAGTGCAGCCTTTTAAACTTGCCGGGGCAGTGACAAGCGCCTCTCACTGCTCTGCTCCTCTGTTTATGCTGGTTTCAGTCACGTGACGCTGGTTCTGAACGAAAACACGTTGGCCAAGTACTTTTTGTCCCTCTCTGCTATTATAGTTTTTCAAGATGGCAGAACTACATGGTAGCCTCCGTGGACCTACCCATCCCATGTATATAAAGATAATAAATTCTTCGTTTACGAGGATAAGTCAGATCATTGGCAGAGGTATTTGTACACCATTGAGGACATATTTTTGAATAAAAATATTGATTTTAGATAATAAAATGCCTAAAAAACTACACATTGTCCCTTTAAGTTCGCGACATCATAACTTAATAAAAAAAAATCTGTTCAGTAATTTCTGTGTGGCTCAGTCCAAAAATAATCTGAGCCAATTTTCGTAAAAATTGGACAAAATTTGAAAGAGAAGCTTAAAAAATGAAAACTGTACTTTTCAAAATGGCCACTAATGTAATGGGTGGAGTCTTAATGTAAGATGTTGAATATGGTCAGCATGAAGAGAGGAATCAGGTGTACTAAGTTTCACTTTTCTTGATCAAAGAGTTCAACAGTTATTATTGTTTCAAATGTGATTTTTTTTTTTTTTTTGCTGGTGGTGGCACTATTCGCCTTATTTTCGAACGCGGAAGTAAATATGGGTCAGATTTCCGTTTTTTGTGCGGCACTTCCGTTTCCTCGCTTCCCTGGGCTAACTACGATATCGATCGCGGAGGATTATGCAGAGTTGACAGAAAAATGTTACACATGCCGTAGCAGATGAATACAACAAAGAACTAAAGCCCCGCCTCACCCAGTTCGGGTACCGGACCTGGTTGAAACACTCATGCATCTAGCTGGCAGAGTGCCAAAACTTCGCCGGCGCCTTCAGCACCACCCTAAACACGGTATTATATATATACGGAGGTATTTTGTCATGTCAAATGTATTAATAATGCCATCAGAATGCAACCAAAGCACAGGATAGCAATAAGTAGAAGGCTATAAATAATTGTAAATCATACAAAATAAATGCCATGATCATGCCATGATGATCACTATTTTATACAGGGGTTACTATAATGATTTTGTTTCTCCTTGGAGTTTTTATCGGGACTTCTGTAGGTCTTGTCTTCACGAAATGAAAAGAACAAACATACGGTCGCTTCGGTGGTTTCTTCAAATTTAAAGCTTTTAACCACAGGAGAAGGGACTCCTCATTCTCGGCGGGGGGTAAAAGGTCGTAGGGCGCCTCGCATCCACATTCAGCTCTCGTACGTGTTCGATGATTAAAACACTCCTCCGAGTAAATCTTTCTTTTGTACCAGTTATTATGACAACCTCTAAGGCCAGGAGATAGGTCTCACTGCAGAACCGCAGAACCATACGTCATAGCAGTGTGAGGACGACAGCGCCAGCCTAACAGTCTGATGCCGGAACCGCATACCATCAGTGGTGGACAAAGTACACATACCATGTACTTGAGTTAAAGTAAAGATACCCCAGGTAAAATATTACTCAAGTAAAAGTAGAAGTGCTGCCTTTAAACATTCACTTGAGTAAAAGTACAAAAGTATTTGCCTTCAAATGTACTCAAGTATCCAAATACTATGTTTTTTTTATGGCTATAATGTCCTATAATCATTTTTGTCACAAGACTCTTGCTTAACTCAGTCTACGTGAAGACTCTAATGTAACTTTTGGCACACCAATCTATTAATTGAAATGACATTATTTTCAGCATAGGCTAAGGTAGTTCACAGTCTTTGGAAGCTGAACTTTTGAAAATAACAATCTCTGTTAATAAGGAGTACTCCACTCCACCAATCAACCGTTTTAGCATCATACATGCACCAATACAAAATGTTCTTATAATGTAATGTAATGTTCCCAACTTGTAATAATTACTTTAATTAGCTCATTTTTTCCTTCTTTAAATTAATACATGATGTTAGCTAATAACAGCATGATTTGTACTATCTTAGAACTGTACATTTCTGACATGGATAACTTGTCAGAAAACAACACATAAGGAATATTGAGACATAAACAGACCTTGCTCTTAAACCTCATGACTCTAGGCAGAGCTGGAGAATTATCTGCATAGAAGCACAATGGGCCCTTCGGTATAACTCAGCCTGGTGCTCTGGAGTCACTGCAGCAGAGCCTTCAGCAGTTTCAATCCCCAAACACAGGTGCACATCACATACAGGAATAATGGATTGTAAACCTCAAATAAATGCCACAATCAAGACCTCGAAGCAGATATGAGGGAGAAACACCCAGAAACACCTCATATGTGCCGCTCACAAGTATAATAAGGGTCGTTCCTTACAATTAATGCTTGAAAACACACATACATCTCCTTGGATTAATAATAATGGCTAGTGCAGTGGCTGGGATATAGTACATAAACCTGCTACCAACGTCCGTTGCCATGGTTTTTGGAATGATTTCTTATTGCAAGAGGGAAAAAGTTTTAGTCGCATAACATCGGTTAATTAAAAAGGCGTCATTTCACAATAGTTTTTTGTCGACATTTAGAACAAAAAATCGCAAAAGTTTGTGCAAATCTGTAATGGAACAGATAATAATGGCTTATATTTTAACATGCACAATAGTTTTCTAAAAGCTACTGTTAGATTTCTCATTTAAAAAATGGCTTACCTCTACGTGTTTCCTTAGACTGGAAGGAGAATTATTGTAAGAAGAAATTGCACAGGGCCGAGACAGGCAGAGAAAGCACTTAAAAATTAAGGACTCGTTCTTTTTTTCAACTACTTAAAAAAATCGGGTAACTAAGGCCATGGAAGTTGTGGCAAGTTTGAGTCAGTAGTTCCTTCCATCATTTAATCACGTTGAACCGTATGTTCGCGCTAAGTAGGCTATAGATACCGCCAAGGTGCTAACGGGTAAACAAAACAAGTTCAAAACAAAACGCACGCTGTACTGTGATTGGTGGCTCATTTGACCAGTTAAGTTTTTATCCACTCATAAATAAAAAGGAACGACTGATTTTGAAAATGTAGTAGAGTAAAAAGTAAGATATTTGACTTTGAAATGTAGTGGAGTTTTAACTCTGTAAAAGTCTCCCCAAATTGAAATACTTCAGTAAAGTACAGATATACAAAAAAGCTACTTAAGTACAGTAACGAATTACATTTACTTTGTTACTGTCCACCACTGCATACCATACATATCCACCTTACATATACCATACCTAAACCTACCCATCTCCACCCCCTGACCCCTAAACCCACCCCTAAACCTACCCATCTCCACCCCTTAGATGCTTTTACCCCGACCACTTCCGGCATCACACTGTTAGGCTGGCGCTGTCATCAAAGAGTATAGAAGCCCAAGAGGTGAAACTCAATACAACGCTCCATAGCAACAGTTGCCCCCATGACGTGACAGCGCGGCCGCCATTATGGACTGAAAACTGAAGGAAAACGCCGAAAAATAATGGGAGTCAATGGCACTGAACCAACTTAATATAACAAAAACTTAACATAGCTTAATTTTTTCGGGCCGTCATATCTAAATATGAAAACAATTTAAAATACATTAATGAGGATGACCGTCATTAAATGACAGAAAATGTTACGTCTATGTGTTGGTTATGCATGGCCTAATTACCCTTAGGAAAAAAGTTATTGTGGGACAAAATATTATTATAGAAGTACTATAAGACTACTATAGAAATACTATAGCGGCTCTAGGATATTATAGAGGTATTACAGAACATAACATACTTCTGTGATGTTCTGTAATACCTCTTTAATATTTTAAAGCTGCTATAGTATTTCTATAGTAGTCTTATCGTACTTCTATAGTATGTCCCAAATTACTATAGTATTCCTATAAGATTACTATAATATTTTGTCCCAAAATACTATAAGATTCCTATAGTACCTATAGTATAAAATTACTGCAAACCTTTAATCTATCAATATTTATGTTCTATTATGCAAACTGGCGCTAACGATTTCAGCAGCTTTCAGTCCTTAATGGCGGACGCGCCTCTGCAGCGCCATCTACAGACTGTTACCCATAACACAACAGAGTTTCGCCTCTTGGGCTTCTATACTCTTTGCTGTCATCCTCACACTGCTATGACGTATGGTTCTGCGGTTCTGCAGTTGGTTAATATTGAAGGGCGGCGACACACTGGCTGCGTGGCGTGTCCGTTTTTATTTCGGCTCCCATGTTAACATGTTAGAGCTTGCACACAAAACGCGTGCATGCTAGAAATAGAACCGACGCCTATTTTTCACGCGACACGCAAGCGTGCTGGAAGCGTTTCCAGGCAATATAGAATAGGAAAAGATGTTTATATGTCATTTTGACACGAATACATATTAATAAATAACATTTTGATGTTTGAAAGTCTCTAGGTTTTGACATAAATGCAGATATAAATGTAATAAAATAAAACAAAATCGATTTTCAAATATTGTACCTGTCAATACAGAACGAAATATTCTGTAGCCTATTTTGTGTCAACACTGCCGACATTGTCTTTGCTGCTATATTTATGTTTAACATGAAGTATAGGCCTTCCACAACTCTCTCCCCATATGTCAAATATATCACCAATGAGCGCCGCGTCAGACACGTTTCTGGTGTGCAAAGACATAGAAAACGCCACGCAGCTGACACGCAACAGAAACGCTACGCTCACGCCACACAGCCAGTGTGTCGCCGGCCTAACTGCACAAACAATCCCAGTCTTCCTCGAAGCCATAAATAACGATGAGTTCGTTGTTACGAAGACTTGTTTAACCGCTACGGTGAAAAGTGAGTTAGTTCGCCAGTGACCGGAAGTGCCGCCCGGAAGTCTCGCACAAAATACCGTCAACTGGCTGTGTCCGTATTTCCGTTAAAAATAAGGTGAATAGAGTTAGTCCTTGAGATCCCAAAGTTGGTCAGATTACAGATACAATCACTACAAGTGTGTCAAATTTAATCATTTTCCTACTTCAGGGCTTGGCCCCTAATTATACCAACATGAGACAAATTCTAGGTAAAATAGTTTTAGATGAAGTATAGTTACTGTGACGTGTCATATAAACTGCTCGAATGGTTGCCATGTATGGTTACCATGGCAATTTTTTGTAAGTGGTACATGTTTAGATATTCTGTTGTTTCTGGTTCTTTGAAACAGCAGTTGTTGCCATGACAATAGAGAATGGGATCCAGTGTTTGGTTCCTTTTTTTTTAGTCGGCCGAGTCTAGAGCAGCTGTCTGGGATTACTTAAAGGTAAAACCCAAACCAGATGTCAGGTCACGGGTGAAAGTACAAACTGATATGAATCAACAATAACTAAACAATTACACTTAAAACAATTAGACTTGCAGAAATCACACATACTTTGTGCTCAAAATGAGACTAGAATGTAAAATAAGCCTGATTAGGAATAGTGAACATTCCAAAAAAGACATGCGATTAGAAAACAATTTATTTATTTTTGTTTTATTTATTTTTGTAATTTATTTGTTTTATTTTTGTGTTTTTGAAATAATTAGGCTATTTGAATTGTATTAAAACCAGTTAGGATCAGTTTGACCTGCAAACAGTAGGCCTATATTGTTAATTATAATAATAGTACAAGGAACCCACAACAATTAAAAAAATAAAAACATACAAAAATGTATTGTCTTTGTTTTTTTTATAGATAATGGTGAGATTTCAATGATTTATTGACCAATGACCTAGGAAATGTCCCTGTTTTCCATTTTAGAAATCTAGCACCTTATTACGAGGTCAAAACATATCCACGGATGAATTATTCACAATAAGATGGCGAAAAGAAGGTGAATTTTCAATTAATGCCGACTTTAGTTACTGTGCGATGTGAGTTTTAATGTGTGTAAATGTGATTGCAATGCTATATGGTGTCATATTACACTAAACACCATCAAACATGATAAGTGGATTATAGTTGGCCAGCTTGAAGAGGGATTTGCTTTAGTGTCTGCCCCTGCCACAGTGTGATGAATTGATTGACATCTTCATTCTGTCGTGGCTGTTCATCTGTTCACTCTCTAGGCAGCAAGTGGTCCGTTAACAGAAAGTGCTTGTTTTTGACCTCACTCTGTCCGTGCCACTGAACACAGAAAGGGCAACGCTGCATGGTGCCGTTTGCTAATATGATGATTTGAAGGTTGAGGGATAAATTTGGTGGTCACTGGCTCATTTCAATGAAATTTAAATTTAATGAAATAAAATCTATATGAATTTAATTTGTAACTGCTGGTGACTTCTGCAATAATTTCAGGCAACACTGAAATGTCTGTGGTTATTAAGAGATTGGATGTTTGTGGGTGATAAATATTAGGGGGAAACATACTGTTATTAATTCAGAGAAATGGTTTTGACTATTGGGAATAAAAGCTTATCTACATCCGTAAATCTGACAGGAGTTAATAGTATAGTGGACTGACATTGCTTTCATGTGCAAGGCTCTTTGGTGCCCTAATGTAAACACTGTCCGGATGCCCAATTTTAGAGACAGCAGCAGGCAAAATGACTTATGAAAAGTGGCATTAAATATTGAAAACTGTGCTAGCATGTCAGCTTTCGTTTTCTACTTCATTTGTTTCAGAGTGAAAATCCCATACTGTTCCCAGCGGCCCCCTGAACATTTTCAGGAGTGCCATATTGAGCTTCATTACTCTCTTATCTAATGGGTCTCTGCACCAGCCCAACAACTTCACTTATCAATTACCACGAATTACCACGAGTTCTGAGGCAAACTGCTTTTTAAATGCAACCGGATATTGGACGTCTAGTAGTATTTCTTCTCACTCAGGCAACTGCAATATCACACAAAGTGTGTTGTACAGCGTGCTGCTTTCATACAGTTCTGTAAACATTAATAAGTTAATTGATAATTGTCAACTGTCAACCCCCTTTTTGAGCATAGACGTGAAAATGCATTATCCAAACTTAAATGCTTGTAGTTCATGAATGCTTTGGAAGGTTGGTCTCTTTTTTAAAAAGACACTCAGCAGATTATTGCCAAAATTGAAAGTCTAAGGGAGTTATATAAGTTTTATGTGTATGTATGTCATAACTGATTATGTATTTTGTCAAGATTAGAAAAAGATTTGATTATAAAAGAGTGCAGTAAGTTTTGTAAAATTTTGAATTATGAGTGTTGAGTTGAATCTCAGAAATTGGTGTCAAAGAACTACACTTCCCAGAATGCACCAGCAGCAGCAAACCGGCTGCTTATCACCTGATCAGGTATTATCACTGATTTGGAGCACCTGGGAAGACATGAGGTCCTCAGTCATTTAAACAAACAAACTTCACAGAGAAGACACTCCAAGGTCACTCACTCGTAGGTTCAGTCCAAAGACGCCAATGGTTGGTGAAATGTTTTATTTACTTTCATGGTGTTTGAAATGCTGCTTAATATGTTTGAACTATGTTTAACTGCTGTGTAGATTGGTTAAGGAACACATTGTAGCATTGATTTAATTGAATTTTTGTTAAATGGGTTCTTTATTCAATGTAAAAGGCTTAAGTGGGTAATTAATGTTTAATTAAAACTTTTAAACTCATTTAAAATTAATTACAAATGTTTAACTGAAATGTTTAATTAAAATGGTAACTTTTGTTCTCTGTCTTTAAAGGTTTACAACCTAATTCATTGAACAGACCAATCAACTGACAAAGCTAAAATAAAAATAAAAGTGATTTGAGTCGGAAATTTGAGTTGTCCTTGTGTCCTTTGGAAATTGAACAAGAGGAGAACTTGACAATGAGACTGCCCTATGGAGCCAGCGTCTGTTTCCATGGTAATGCAATTTCCAATTTTAAAATGTTACATGATGATTTTTTTTTTTTAGTGTTCCAAAATATGTGATAGGCAAAAAGGCAATAAAAAAGCATGGCAAGTCTCCTGCTATAGTGCTTTGAAACAGTCTGTATTGTATAAAACACTATGTAAATAAAGGTGACGACTAAAAAAAATAAAACATTTAATTGGAAACAGCTATTTGCCCACTGATATGAATGCAGTCTACTAGTGTGAGTGTACTTAATAAAAATAAAAAAATCTAAATATATATTTTTGTTTGTGTAAAATATTTTTAATACAATTTTTGGTAAAACTTTACGTAAAGCCTTTGTGTAATGCATGATAAAGGTATTCACCCGATCTGCTTTTAAACAAACAAAAATTTGGCGATCTATTAGAAAAGTTAAATCTAGCTTCATGCAAACTTTTTTTTATCAACATTTGACTGTAAGTAAAAAATAAAAATATATTTTGAGCAAAAAGCTGAGGAAATCATGTTTTTGTAAAAAACTACATCCAGATCGAATTCAGAATGATGATCAAAATGTCTCGGTCACATATGTAACCCTAGTTCCCTGAAGAGGGAACGAGACGCTGCATCGAAACGCTGTGGGAATGCCCCTGCGTGATTGCATCATGAAGCACGTATGGAATCAGTCCAATGGCTAGACAGAACGTCATAGGCAGGTGACGTCATCGACCAGGAAACTATAAAGCACCCCTGAATCATAATAGTGCCAGCTTCTGATAGGCTGAAGTAAGTCGAGCATGCTGGGAGTATGGCAGGGTGACGCAGAGTCTCGGGTTCTTCTTCAGGGAACTAGGGTTACATACGTAACCGAGACGTTCCCTTTCAAGGGAACACGAGCTGCGTCAAAATGCTGTGGGAGCGCTAATACCCACATCGCCATAAGAGCAAGTGTCCGTCCGTGTGAAGTCAGTGCGCACATTCAGACAAAAGCACCTGCACCCCTGGTGTTGGAGGGGGATAACCCTGCGGAGAAGAGCTCCTGCAGGAACTCCAGCAACGCACCTGTTGGCAGTTAACCGGCTCCAGCTGGTGCTCTTTACACCAGGAAGTGAATAATCTCCACTTCAAGAACTTATGAGGTCTACACCATAGCGTCCAAACCCAGAGGGGCTGGATGGCTGAGAGAGAACCATAATGGACATTGTGTTGACTCCTTAGAACTTGGAATAGGTCGACCTCGGCATGACCGAAGTTCTTCCACAGAAGCTCCTGCCTCGACAGGATGTCTGTCCCCTGATTTAGATACCTTGGTATATAAATCGCCCTCAATGAAAGTAGCTTCCCCTGGGCCCACAGGAGGATCTAGTGAGCCAGCTTGTGTAAGAGGCGCGATTGCAGACCCCCCTGATGGTTTATATAAGAGACCACTGATGTGTTGTCTGACCGAACAAGCACATGGTGGCCCCTCAGGTCTGGGGGGAAGTGTTTCAGAGCCTGGAACACGGCCAACATTTCTAGACAATTTATATCCCACGAGAGATGATGGTGGGAGAACCCCTTGGTCCTGAGCCACTACTGCAACGGTCTCATGTACAACAGGCCGCAAGGTATAACATTGGATGCTGCTGCCATCAGACCTAACAGTCTTTGAAACTGCTTTACACTGAGCAGCTGGCCTAGCTTCACTTGTTTCACGGCTGAGAGAATCGAAGCAATACGAGCAGGAGACAGGTGTGCCTGCATCGTTGTCGCACCCCATACCACACTCAGTAAAGTGGTCCTCTGTAGTGGAGATAGCGCACTTTTCTTGGTATTCAACCTCAACCTCAACTTTTTGATGTGAGCCAGAAAGACATTATGATGCCGAACTGCCTGATGCTCCGATTGAGCTAGAATAAACCAATCGATATAGTTCAGTATGCGGATTCTCTGGAGTTGCAGCGGATCCAGAGCTGCATCCACACACTTTGTGAACATGTGGGGTGATAAAACTAGGCCGGACAGAAAAACACGATATTGGTATGCTTCGTCCCCAAAAGCGAACCTCAGGGACCGACTGATCTGACTGCTCTAGGCCTCTCCTCGGAGGGAACAAGCGCCCCTCAGGAAAACACTCGCTGGAACCCTCTACGCCCCGGCATAAAGGCAGGGTTGGCAGAGCGGTCCCCTGAGGGCACAGAGAGAGAACGGGCACCATATAATGAGATGAACTCAGTTTTTTAGACAAAGCCCTCTTCGAAACAATAACGGTCCTCAGATCCGCTTTGCCCTTAGAGGACTTCGCCTGAGAGTGCCGCGCCGCGTCCCATTCTTTCTGTGGGGGAGCGTGAGCTGCGACACTCTGTTTCTGTTGCGCCAGGTGTGAGGAGCTAGTCGACGGAATTTTGGAACGCCGCCGTCTGCTTTTTTTCTTCCTAAAACCTCTCAATGACAGTATTTACTGAGTCACTGAAGAGGCCAGCAGGGGAAAGTGGGGCGCCCAGAAGGAATGTTTTCTCTCTCTCCTTCATTCCTGAGAGGTTCAGCCATAAATGCCCCTCCGTGGCCACCAGGGCTGGCACAGAGAGACAAATCTGCTGCCTGACGTAATTCAAGAATACGAGAATCAGTGCTGATCTCCTCACTCATATATTTGAATAGGTCGGCCTGGTATGCCTGCAGAATGGACATGGTCTGCAGGCATGCCACGGCCTGACCTGCCGCCGAATAAGCTTTACCCACCAAAGCTGATGTATTTTTGAGTGGCTTGGTGGGTAAAGCAGGTGCTTTAAAGGAGGATGCATAGATGCAGGAGAGATGGCTCGCAAGCGTCTCTTCAGCCCTGGGCATCGCCCCATAACCGTGTTCTCTAGACACATGAATATTTGAATAGGTGGAAACCTGACTTTACACCTCTGACGTCACCTGCCTATGACGTTCCTTCTCGCCATTGGAGTGATTCCATATGTGCTTCATGACGCAATCACACAGGGGCGTTCCCACAGCGTTTCTACACAGCTCGAGTTCCCTCTTAAGGGAACATAGATGGAGTAGATTGAGTCCATCAACATTATCTTGCACAGTCCTATAGCTCGTCCTGAGTTGACATTTCATTCGGTAACATTAGGCAGTTTTGATTTATATACTGTTTCATGTTGATGATCATGTTATTTTACATATGCATATGATTACAAATGATGAGAGTTAAAAAAATTGTTTTTATGATGCATTATGTATAAAGGCTTTAAGTAAAATGTTGCCAAGTTTTTCTTTGTAGAATGGAGAGAAGTGGCCTGTTTGGTGGTTGTGGAAAGGTAAGACATGGCGCAATTATTGTGGTGAGGGTGACCTTAATGTTGTGATTTACAAGAGCTTGGATGAGCATATTGGGACTCAAAATATGTCTCCAAATGTAATACACTATAATTCAGGAACACTATTTCTGTGATTAATGTGGCAGGAGGAAAAACTGTTGCCCACAGGAATGAATTTCATCCTTACTTATTATAAACCATTACTGGAATTATCTAGTGTTTTAGAAGACAGTTGAAGCATCATGGGCCTGATTCCATAAATATTTGCCTGTATTGAAAAGTTTTTGTTGTTGTTTTTGTTTTTTAGTGATGGCCTTCATTAAAAAAAAGGCAGAATAGGTTTCTTTGGCTGTTCGCTGCTGATAAGGCACACTTTGTTCTTGTTAGCTAATGTACATTTTGAAATGTTTTTTTTTTTTTTTTTTTTTTTTGATGGAACGGCACCAAACAGGTACAATTCGATGAGGAGACCATGTTCTAATAGGGTATGCTGAAATTGAATTAGTCTGGGGCTGTATGCCACACTGTTCTTGTGCATGAATGTTATTACATTTTGTTACTGAGAATTAGTTTTAGTTTTGCAACCTCAGATGTCAGCACATCACCTCTCTAAAACAGCTGAGACAGCAGGCACCAAGGTTTTTTTTTTTTTTTTTTTTGAATTCCAGAAAGAAATACATGTAATCAGTTTCATTATGTTTTTGGTTCAACCATTGGCCATTTGAAATGGGGGTCTCAGCACTGCAAGGGTAATTGATTTAATTTTAATAGAAACAGTTTCACATTCATTAAGCTGCTGCACGATCAGTGAACCGCCATTAACCTATTTTTTTCCCCCTCATAATTACCAATCCAAATTAATCAAACATTCTGCAATAAAACCTCTGATGAAACGGAGCTAGTTACAAATCACAGCATATAAATAAAGTGATTTTAAAAAATGTATCTCTGGCATTGCCTAATTTATTTCTTAGAGTGCACCATTAACTTGCAGCCTTTGCTGAAGTTCAGAGATTGACTTACATAAGCATCTATGAATAATTTTTGAGTATCGCAGTACATGACTGTGATTCTTGCCGTGAGGTCCATCCTATTTAGATGTAAAATACAGCGAGAGAGGATTGTTTGACCCAAAGCTTCGGTCAGGATGCTGGGAGGTTTCAAATTAAAATAAAATCTTGCTCGAAGCAAGACATTTTTTTTGCATATTGCAAACAAAAATATCCTCTGATTTCGAGTGTGTTTTGTCATCAGGAAGCTTAATGTGATGGAATTCTCAAATGAGATGTAACCTTGAAAAGACAAAGGCAACTGTGTCATTTGATTGCAATTTGCACCCTGTGTTTCAGGTTGGCACCCAATACGTTCTGTCTTCGATCATCCCTCTCACACATATAAACAAAGACAACCTGCAAGGATAAATTATGAGATACAGGGTTCCTTGTGTTACATGTATGATCTGTGTTTCCCCCCCTTCATTGTGTTTTTGGTTCAGTCCTGTGTCCTAGTGTTCCATGATTGTTCTAATTAGTCATGTCTATCACCTGTGCATTGTCAATCACCTCATTAGTTATCTTGTTAGTCCCTGTGTATTTATACCTTGTGTTCTCCTTCAGTCTTGGTCCGTTATTGTCAATGTTAGCGTGACTGTTTGGTGTTTCCCCAGAGAGTTTGGTTATTACATTTTATTTCTACGTATTCCTCGTCTCCATGAGCTTTGTCCTACACGTAATGTGACACCTTGTTTACCAAAACAAACAAAGCCAAGGTGGATTGCAATGATAATTATTTAGTCCCACGTTGATTAATTATAGATTGAGTCTCACTGAAGTAATATATGTTGAACACATAGAAAGCTTGTAAGATGAGCTCTGTAGAATTTATGTCACTCCTGGGCTTCATTGAAATACATGATGTGAATAAATACTCTGAGGAATTCCAATTTAGACAATAAACCTGACACCTGACATTCACATTGCTGCCTGATGAAGGGTCCTTGAAAAGCGTTTCCCTGGTGAATAACAGTATGTCAGCAGAAGGGTACGCTCTGCACGTTTATTATTGGCCAAAGTGAAATGCAAGTTCTAAGGTTACATGTCAACTAAAATCTGAATTTGTCACCCAGGCCTTAAGGTTTAAGTAAAACCGCAGTTATTTGAATTTAGAATCTAAGAATAGTTTACAATAAATGCATGTAAGTTGTTTATCTATAAATTGTTTACTTATTCCAAAGAATTTTGTATTTATTAATTACAAAAAAAAGTATTTTTAAACCTTAAACAAAATGCTCAATTTAAAGGTGCTGTATGTAACTTTTTTTATAAAATGAATCCTTTTTTTATTGCCCGTCTGTGAAGGGGTTGTAATCACACATTACAATGATCCACTTTTCGCGTTTTGCTATTACCTCTGAAGGCCAGTATTCCTATTTTTATGTGAAGTCTCCGGGTCGGATTTTCTGCGAAATCCACCGGATGTGACGTGCATGCGCGCTCCCGAGCCTCTCCGTTTTATATACATATACAGTCTATTGCGACGGCACTGCAGCTAACGACATGGAGTCTGATAACACCAAAAAACGACCTGCCTCCAGCACAACACAGACTCCAACACAAACTCCAAAAAAAAATATATATATTTTTTTATCTGCTGAAGCTCGTCAGGCCAAACGTCAATCGGATCGACTCAGGACGAAAACACGGATCAACATTGGCAGAGCGTTTGAATTATGGAGAGACCTCCGCTTTGTTTTAGGTATAAAAACAGACCCTTTCTAAGGCTTTCATCCTTTTGGACAGGTAAGCTAACAATACTTCAAAGCATGTAAAATATATTGTGATTTTGTGCTTTAGTTGGCTCAAGTTAGACATCATTAGTTCGCCAGCTAACGCCGACCATTTGCTAACGTTATCTGATGTGAAAGACTACAGTTGTAACTTTATTGCTTTTCACGAGCACGAGCGCTGTTGTTGCAATCTGAAACATCACCGCTAGAGGCCGCTGGATCCTACATACAGCACCTTTAACAATTGCAATTGCTTGATCAAAAAAACATTTTTTTGGTAACACTTTAGTTTAGGGTCCAATTCTCACGTTTAACTAGTTTCTTATTAGCATGCATATCACAAGGATATTGGCTGTTTATTAGTACTTATAAAGCACACATTAATGCCTTATTCTGCATGACCATATTCTATATCCCTTAATCCTACCCAATACTTCAACTTAACAACTACCTTACTAACTATTAATAAGCAGTAATTAGGAGTTTATTGAGGCAAAATCGTATAATTAATAGTTAGTAAATAGTGATAATTCGACCCTAATCTAAAGTGTGACGAATATTTTTTGTGGAACCCACATATTGATCATGATAAGCCACATATTTTGCTCTATATGAATATAAATGGTGTGCCATTCAGTCATGTTAAATAAGAAATGTTTACTCCGCATTTCAATACAATAACATGTGTGATAGAGTAGCTGTTTCTCAAGGTTCACTGTAGAGTTAGATTAGTGCAATGGCAGCCAGCTTATCAAAACAAAAACAAAACAAAAAATATAGAAATTTAGTTTACTGTAAAGTAAATGTAATGAACTAAAAAAATATATATTTCATACAAAATATATTTTTTACAAAATAATTTGGACTCTAAAATCAAAGCTACGTCTAACCAAGTTGTGTTCCAAATTTGAAGTTGATATCACAAAAATGTAGCTATCTAAAAGGTTTAAAGTACTTTTTCTATGGTAACACAATGTCCAATTTCAAATCAGTTTTCACATTATGAATCTATTCAAATTCAAAGTAGTATCCACACATCTAAACATCACTTAAGCTGGTGCTTGATCCAAAAAAAAAAAATGTAGCTGAAATGCAAAAGAATCAGCACAAGATGACCACAAGCAGTCTTTGTCAGGCTGTTCAAAGCCATTTCCACATGCAGTTAAGCCTACATTTTTTCTTTCCTTTTTTCCTACAGCTCCTATCCAGTTCCTGTGACATTCCCATTGGGAACATTTAAACATTTCACAGTAGCTAGTGAATTAACAGCATAAAACAGCTGAACAAATCAATCAGCATCTACAGAGGTTGTCCTCTCTCTTTCATACCTGTTCCTAATTGATGTCATCCATTAATCCCTGACTTCTTGTTAGTAATGATACCGCTGTGGTGAAATCTCTGAGGTGTTATTCCTGACCGATTGTGAAGTTCTGTTAATGATGTAGTCTGATTCTATCAAAGGGCAATACTTTAACAGCCAGGACAGCTGGCCAATTACAGCTCCTTATCAAGGAAGGAGAAGTTCAGGCTCCTGGAAATAGATCCTCCATGTCAGGCACTATAACTTTTACGGCCATATTTTTACAAACGTCCAACATGCATAGAGTGCTTAATGAGAATTTTATGTTAGCCTGCATACGTCCAGTTTGTGTGCCAGAGCCCCAATGATGTTGGGCTAATAATATCGCCTCCTCTCGCTTTCAGTGCGTTTGGGACTGTCCTTCAGGACTGTGTGATTTATTAGTCTTGAGACTTCTTTGTTTCAGAGGTAGCGGCAGAGAGCATGTTCACATGGAGTGGCGTATTGTGTGGAATCTGCTTGGGGCCTGCGGTGTATTGAAGAACAACAGACGGGAGGTCCGAGCACTGACAGGGTCATTCTGACTTTCTTTTGTAAGTTTATGCTGCAATTATAGTGATGCCAGGTTGAATTAGTGTCATTAAACTAGTATTCAAAGACATCTGGCTGATGGAGCGACAAGCGTGCTTATGTTTTATATATGGTAAAACAAACCAAAAGTAGCAAAGATAGTGTGAACTTCTGTTTGATCAGCAGGATGTAAAGCAAGAAGAATGTAGCTTCCACAGCTTGATAGCCATATAGAAGATCAATATCTGGAGTATCTTTTCAGGCTGGAAAACATCACTCTTCCATCCTTTGTACATGGTGTAGGTTTAAGGACAGTGTCTCTGATTGAACCGATATGTGTGCCGGTGCTTCTGAAACTGCTAGCAATAGATTCACCTTGAAATCTTTCCTGCATTTGGGGTGTTGGAATAGAATCCTGAAATATTTATTTATATATTTGCAGATAACCTAATTTAAAACAGGGTGACTCAGAGTGATTAAGTATTCTTGTTAGATTCTTTAAAAAAAAAAACACTGTCAGCCATTCTGTAATTAATAATAGATTAATAGAGTTATTAGTCAAGTCATGCTTTACAGTGATAAACAGAAAATTGATTTAATGATTTAAACAGAATTCAATTCTGCTGAAAAGCAGCTCTAAAAGACAATAGTGTCATTATTCAGCTGAAGTCAGTTCAATGTTGATTCAGTTCAATTCAATAACTGTGTAAAGTTCATCAATTATGGAAAATGGGTTCAATTCAGCTATTAAGCAGCTCTGCATAAAACAGTGATGTCATCATCCAGTGGTGTCAGTGCAGGGGGGAACCTTGGGAGAAACCATGTTCAGTCTGGGGGCCAGTTCTTACCTAGCCAAACGAACGAACATAATGTGATTATGATTCCAGGCATCATCTCAAGTCAGATTGTGGATTGATATCATTCAGAATAATCTCATCCTGCTCCTTCTGCTTGAAGAATCAAGATACAGTATTCCAGCATATGGAGGGGATTTGGTTCTCATGGTCTTAGCTGAGGATCTGTGTCGAGGGCTATCTAGTCAATGAGGTCTTTAAGGCTCATCTAGTTATTGTGGTCTCCGCTAATATTCAGGGCTACGTTGTGGTTGTCTCTATGTGCAGGTGTATCATCTGGTCTGTATATGGACCGGATATGGCTGGCCACGGTTACCTCAGGATAAGACAGACTAATATTAGCGTAGATGCCATTCCTCTTACCGATGTAACAAGTACATAGGGTGTTGTAGGAAGTGCGCCTGTTCTGGTTGACTTTATGCAGTCTAACGATCCTTTAAGGGATTTGAATGATAGAAATGTGTTAGTGTGTTATGTTCATGCTTGGTTAATGAGATGGGCCTTTAACCTAGATTTAAACCGACAGAGTGTGTTGGCCTCCCGAGCAATGCCAGGAAGACTGTTCCAGAGTTTTGGTGCTAAATAGGAAAAGTATCTACCGCCCACAGTCGATTTTGATATTCTAGGTATTATCAACTGGCCAGAATTTTGAGACCCTAGAGGGCATGAAGGAATATAATGCAATAGGAGCTTGCTCAAGTAATAAGCTAATTTATTCAGGGCTTTATAAGTAATGAGCAAGATTTTAAAGTGTATACAATGTTTAATAGGGAGCCAAAGCAGTGTTGACAGAACTGGGCTAATATGGTCATACTTCCTGGTTCTAGTAAAAACTCTAGCTGCTGCATTTTGGACCAGCTGGAGTTTGTTTATTAAGCCTGTAGAGCAACCACCCAGTAAAGCATTACAATAATCTAGCATTGAGATCATGAATGCATGAATTAACTTTTCTGCATTTGTCATAATTTAGAAATATTTTTAAGATGGAAAAATGCGGTTTTACAAATGCCATGTGGCTTTGCTTTACAGTGATAAACTAAAGACTAAGACTTGACAGAGCAGCCATCAAGTGTTAAACAGTTTTCTAGGTTATTATGGAGGTTTTTGGTCCAATGATTAAAACTTTTTTTTGAAGTAGGAAATTACAAGTCATCCATTTTTTTATAGCAAATGCATTCTGTTAGTTTTCATTGGGCCTCAAAGAAACAGAGCTGAGTAACAGTGTGACAGTCATCAGTGTAACAGTGAAAACAGATGCCATGAAATGATATCTCCCATGTGTAACGTGAACTGTAGAGTGTAAAAATCAGCGGTCCTAGTACTGAGCCTTGCAGTGCTGAACTTGTATGATAGCTCATCATTTACTGCTACAAATTGATGATAGTCAGATAAGTACGATTTGAACCATGCCAGAACAAATCCACTAATGTCAACCTCATTTTCAAACCTATTCAAAAGAATGTTGTGGTCGATAGTATCAAATGCAGCACTAAGATCCAATAAGAGAGATACAGTACAACCTTGATCGGATGATAAGAGCAAGTCATTTGTAACTCTGATGAGAGCAGTCTCAGTTACGGTCTAAATCTTGATTGGAAATCCTTGCCGTCTTTTTTTAAGTTTAGTCATTTCTTCCTCTCCTATAGCAAAGAATGAATGGAATTATTCCTCAGGAGGTCTATGGTGCACTGTCCAATGCAACACTAGCAGACGGTTGCAGTTATAATTTTCTTTCTGATAGTATCAATCTTATAATCTCATAAATTATAAAAGTCTAAAATATAAAAAAGAACATTTCTGTTGGTAAATGTCTGAACTTGTTGATGCTTTATTTATTGTTAATTTAGCCACTGTATCAAATAAATACCTAGGGTGTTTGTTAGTCAAAAAGTATGCAGATCTAGCCGTTTTAAGGCCTTTCTGTAGGTAGATATACTATACTTCCATGTGATGCAAAATTCCTCTAGTTTTGTTTCTTCTAGTTGCACTCCATTTTTCAGGTTGTCTCTTGAGGGTGCAAGTGTGCTTGTTACACAGGGCCGGACTTCTTAATTTTCTTTAAGTGCAAAGGAACAACTGTGTCTAAAGTGCTAGAAAACAGAGAGTCCAGTTTCTGTTGCAACATCAAGTTTTCTGAGTAGTCTGGTATGCTGAGGAGTTGAGACAAATCAGGAAGATAATTTACAAGGGGTTGATTGCAGCCTAAATGGAGTATACACAAGGCAAGGCTAGATAATAATCTGAGATGTCATCACTCTGCTGCAAAATTTCAATGCCATCAACATTGATTTCATGTGACAATATTAAATCTAAAGTATGATTACAACAAACCCTAGTGAAAAAAAGTATACTTTATTGTTTTTGAAATATATTCCCTTATTCAATAGTACATTGCAAATATACAAAAAACAGAAAAAAACTTTTTTACTATCTTTAAATATATTAAAAGTGTAAAAAGTACCTATTTTCACAATACAACTTTTAACACAATTTAAAATAATTGTACTTTAGTACATTTTTCTAAAAATATATTGTAGAAAAATATACTTGAAGTGAAAATTCTGTTTATTTTTTTTATTTGCACTTTACTTAAACATATATTTTAGGTGTATTTTTAACTGTGTGCCGGAAATGATCATTATAACAATGCATTGAAAGTATACTTTCAAAATATATTATAGTACACAATAGTATATTGTACAAAGTACAGCTAAGTAATATTTGTTTATTAATGTGCATTTGTTATTGAAGACAAAGTGTGCAATTTTTAGTATTTGGAATAAGCCAAAGGTATTACTGAGCATATACTTTTTATTCAAATATAATACACTTATGGTATATTGCTTGTATGTTTCGAAGACATGATGTAATTATCTTAATCAATTCGTAATGAATTTAATGAATTTGTAATGTACTTGTAACACAAACTATACTTTAATATCACTAATCAAGCATGTAATTAGTCCCTACAGGCATCTACGTAAAGTATACTAAGTATACTTGAAGGTTTTCCAATTTACACTAAAGTACACAAAATACACTTAAAGTTATCCCTTACTACAATTTAATTACAACTAAAATATACTTAGTACAAAATGAGTTGTTCCAAAATAGCACACTTCAAGTTAAATCATTAACTCACTTGAAGTATACTGAATTAGTTTGGCTGCAAGTATACTTAGCATTTTATTTGATTTTTTACCAGGGAAGAGTGGATCCTTATGAGTAAGTAACTTTGTTACTTCTCTATCTACTTTGACTTTACTCATTACCAACATATTTTTAAACTGTCAGTATTTGGATTTCATGTTTGATAATCTGTAAATCTGGGGCAAGAAAAATATAAACCTCGCCACAAAATGATGTTTAATACTGTTTACTAATAATGTTTACTGCAAAATGACATACATTTGACATACATTTTAATTGCTTATTGGAACTAGATTTTAATTTCCCAAAGTAAATACAAGTGCTTGCAAGGCAGCAAATGTGTTAACAGTGTTAAAGGTTTAAATAATGTTAGGTTTTAGGCTTAGTTTTTGTTATGCTATTTTTATGACACTCAGAGTCACTCATTGTACATAGTCCAAATCATCCTTTACTTGGCAATAAATTATTAAAAGTAGGCAAGGAAGATGACAAAAGAAATCAAATCTTAATTCAGTATATGCAATTATTACAAAGGCACCATTGCTGTAAGTTACTATTTGAATTCTGTTGGCAGTTGCATAAACTTTAAGACTGTGTCTCAAGTACTAGTTTGACACACCACACTTGCAGTTAGACAAGAGGTAACCAGTCTTACTTTTCTGTTTCAAATTAGATCTACCTTTTTATGTAACTGACTCTAAAAAGTTAGGACCAGTCTTGAAGAAAAAAAAACGTAGTTTACTAACATTTACTGTAAGACGAATCTAAGCAGTTTATGCAACTTGCCTAAGAACATATAAATGAAAGTCTTTTAATATCTTTTATTTAAGATTTGTAAAAAGAATTGTAAAAAGAAAAAAAAAGTACATTAGAGGAATATCAAGACAGTGCTGCCTTGCAAACACTGTTATTGTTCAGTTAACCAGCCATTTTTTTGCCAGACTGCATGGAGAACATATCATTGAAAGTGAAAATGACCATTTCAGAATAATTAATAAAGTACACACCTATTTCTTATCACATTGAAGCCTTAATTCAGAATATTTTTGCAGGTACAATGATTCCAAAAACCCCCCAGGGAAATGGACAGGAAGCAGCCCTCATGCTGTGCTGCCGTAGATGGAAAAACAAGACTGAAAGACTCACACAGAGCATGTCACTGTCACAGAATTCAGAAAGAGGTACAATTTACGGAGCAGTCATTCATGTTCACTTCCGTTATAACATGAGAACAAAACCTCCTGCCTGGTATAGATTCTGAAACTCTTTGAAAGTCTTTCTCATTTTTCTTTGCTTTTTGTACAGTAATGTGGACAAATATAATACCAATATAGCTATGCTTTTTTAGTCTTGGAGGCTTGACAAATTACACTGATGACATCTGCATTCATTTCCACTTATGTTTATACAATAAAGGACAACATGTCACCTCAAATGGGATGCATGCAAACCTTTTTCAAAATCTTTAAAGTGTAATAATGAAAGATTAATGTGGGCTTCGGTTCATGTAGAATAGTTTAACCAATACTAAAGCACAATCTCAAGTTTTTTTTTTTGTTTTTTTTTTTTTTATAATTAATCATTTAATTCAATGACCACAGCAATTTGTCTTTGTGAATGAGCATATGATATATTTATTTTCCTCACAAAACCTTCCCCCAAAATTTGCATCTTCTATAAATTCAAACAACGGCTGGTAGACCAGAACAGATTTGTTGTTTGGTGCCCTCAGCATCTTAATGATAAACTTCCATCTTTTCTCTTTCAGGCCTGTAATTCTTTTTTAGGTATAGGGATATGCAATATATTGAGACCATATTTATTATCGGTCTATATTTTAAAATGGTATCTGTCAATACCTGCTATTTAATTGTGTATGCTCATTTCCCCTATTTTTTATATTTAAAATTAGATATAAATATATATATTTATTTAGACAAAACAGTATAATATTTATTGCTAATTGGCCTTAACATACTGTATATAGATATGTATAGTTGGTTTGTTTTTATATTACTTGTAACTTTATATGCATAAACATTTCAAATCCAAAAGCGTGGTCACTAAAATGCTTGACGAATACACAGGGCCACTTAGTGTTGATGTATTGTTTACCATCTGTTGGCCAAGCACTCTGATAGAAATTAAAGACACCTGCCCAGTGCCCAACTCTGCCTTTCTCACAGCTAGAAGACAATAAATGCCTTGCTTCTAATAATACAACTATAGACGAGACACGCTCAACTTGCTGTCACATTATTAGTGGCAATCACTGATGGTCAAATCAGGTGACTGTTTGGAGGGCAGAAGGGACGGGACTGCAACGAAGTGAAGTGTTCATCTTTATGATTGCTTATACACTGCATACTTTATTGTAGTGTTCTAATATTGCTTTATAAATTTGTCCTCAAGGAGATAGTTCACCCAAAAATGTAAATTCTGTCATCATATACTCACCCTCAAGGTGTCCCATTCCTGTATGACTTTCTTCTGTGGAACACAAAAGATATTTTTAACAACAGTTTTAACAACAGTTTTTTTTTTCAAGGGGGTCCAATAGCTTTTGGTTGAACTGTCCTTGCTGCCATGGGTTCATTATTGAGGACTATTACATTTATAATATAAAGAGCACAAAGTATACTGCATGAAATATGAACAAGATACTGGAGGATTCATTGCTCATTGATTTTTATGACTAGCAAATTTTACAGCAATAAGATCTAATTTATGAAGCATTTTATACAACATTTCGTGAAGCTTTACAACTGTTCCAATTCGACTTAATTGAAGTCATTGCAATTCGACTTAATTGAAGTGACTGAAAAGCTCCTCCGCGAGAGCAATAAGGAATTCATCAAAAACATCTCTCAGCCTCCGTGTGCCTGCATCAGTCCCTAGAGAGACATGAAAGGTACGGACAGCCTACAGCACCAGGTCAGGTCTCTCAGCAAGTTTCAAAGCCTCGTGCATGCTGGCTGCCGAGAGCTTGCGGTTGATGTTCCGATAGCGGCAGCGAATGAGGTTGTGGTAGGTGGTCCTGAGGTCCCTGTTGAAGAATGCATAAATGAAGGGGTTTATGAGTGAGTTGGCATAGCCTAGCCACAGCAGCGTCCTCTCCACCCACAAAGGCACACAGCTGCATTGCACGCCACAGATGAACGGACGCGCCGTGGAAAGCAGGAAGAAGGGCATCCAGCACACGGCGAAAGCCCCCACGACAATCCCAAGGGTGGCCGCCGCCTTCTGCTCCCTTTTGAAGATGGAGATGTTTTTACGATCACTTTTGAGAAGGCGAGAAAAGCTCACACACTCCTTCACCTCCCTCTGCAGCTTTAGTGCCCCAGTCACGCAGTTCACGCTTACCTCGTCTTCCGCTTTGGGAAAGCCAGCGATCGTGTGCTTGGCAGCACTCACCTTCGCCACCCTGTATATCCGGTAGTACATAATGAGCATCACGGTCATGGGGATGTAGAAGGCCACGGCAGTGGAGTATATAGTGTAGCCCAGGTCCTGGCTGATCAGACACACATTGTCATCGTTGACATTCTGAGCCCATCCGAACAGTGGGGGTAGGGTGATGGAGGCAGAGAGAAGCCATACAGAAAGCACTATTTTGGCCATGCACTTTCCACTCTGTCTCACGGGATACGTCAATGGCTTAGTAATGCCCAGGTACCTGAGAAAATGGAGTGGAGAGTAAAAAAAAAAAAAAGATTTGCTAAAGTGCATCAGTCAAAGACTGCATAAAGGTGGGCAATTTCACAGTGACATTCTTTGCCCTTCTTTGGAATATTACAATCTAAGTTTGACATAACTTCTTGAAAAGAAGGCTTTTTGAAAGGGCTAAATCTCAGTAGCTATAAGGTTTTGAGTGTTTTTGATATGGTGGTTTTCAACATCTAGTTGAATTTTGAATTCTGTCCTCCAAACTAAAATTTCAGAAGGAACATTTATTTTTGTAAATATTTGTTTAGTGGACAAGTGAACATAAAACCACAGTGACATGCATTCATACAATATTTAATATAAAAAGTGGTAGCCTGCAATACCTTAACAAGCAATTTCTACCTGATTTAAAATTATTATTATTTTTCCTTTTTTTACATTAATAAAACCTGCTAATTTAGTATATCTGTTTTTTAGTGTATTGTATGCTGTAATTTTATTTAATTATTTCATCTATCTCTTTCTCTTTACAGTTTGGCTGATTTTATGAATTTTGTTTGATAATTCACACTGGTGGTGGTTAAGGAGAGATTCCCTGATATGATTGTAAAGCGCTTTGGGTGTACAGTAGTACATATGAAAGCGCTATATAAATGCCTCATTCATTCATAATTAGATTGATCTGAAAAGCCTATTATATGCTCCAACTGTGACCATATGCCCGCTGCAGGTGGGCTAAATGTGCGTGCGTGTTTTTTCCTTCTTGGTCAATAATGTTGAAAATGTTGGTTGGCTTATTTGTAGGCAATGTCTTAAGGTATGTGTCTATACAGAAACTGACTTTAAAAAATAAACCCACCCTGAGAAATTTTCTCTAAAGTAAAAAGTGTGACAACTTGACCCGGTTTCCTCATACTGTAAATATACTGACTGAATAAAACATTTAATCTGAATGTAGTAGTTAATTGATTAGTTTAACTAATCTAACTTCTACTTGGTTAGCTTTATATCATACAGCACGTATATCTGGGAGACCTACCTGTCTATGCTTATGACACAAAGTGTCATTATTGAAGCGGTGCAGCACATCACGTCCATGGCGATAAAAACATTACAGAAAACACGACCAAAGATCCACTGTCCTCCTATGAGATCAGTGATGCTGACAAACGGCATGACGACCACCGCCACCGACAGGTCTGCAATGGCCAGAGAAACGATTAAATAATTAGAAGGTTGCTTTAGTTTCTTAACGAAACACACTGAAATGACCACCAGAAGATTCCCGCAAACTGTTAAAAAGGTAAGCAAGGTCAGAACTCCTCCGACGAGCACTTTCTCAACATGTCCGTAACTCAAAATCGGCTCTCCGCATCTGGTCTCGTTGTCCATAAAACTTGGCGCCGGCAAAGTTGTTGTGGTGTCGTGCATCTTATTAAGAAATCGCACATCCATCACTTAAGATGTCAAACTGGTCATGAGTGCCTGCACGCGATCCTTCGTCACCGCCGAGATCATATTGACCGTTGAGAGCTGTCCTTGGTTCTGAAAAGATGTTGCTCTCGAGTCCAAGTTAAATACATTATTATGTGTAACCACACACCTATACTACACTGATTTTCTGGCTCTATCTTAAATAATAGAAGAACATCCCAGCTACACGCGAAGAGCCACACAAATTGTCAAGTTAACGCTCACAGAATGAACCGCGCGCTCTTCACGGCTTTTATTTCATTGGCGTCTTGACAGTGCGTAATGACGTGAGGTGCTTAGGCGTAACTCTTTAAAAAAATGACTTGTGCTGAAGTGTCTGTTTGCAAATGTGCAGTGTTGTGACTATGACTGTAGCAATTGGATCTTATGAGACAAGACAAACAGGACAACATCATATGTGTTTAAAAAAAAGAGTTGCCTTTTTTAAAGAATTGGGTGCATGTAAAGAAAAAGTAAAATTGCAAATAATATTTCCTAAAACTTTGGTTTAGAAAGACTTTTCTCTACTACCATCTCATGGCCTTACATAGAATTATGATTACCAATTATCTGATCATAGTGGTATTTAGACTTTTATAAAATGCAAACCACTAAAATTGAACAAGTTTAATTGCTACCTTTAAGTAAAATCAAAGTGGTACACGATTACAAAGTGCTTTTCATTGCACTTATCAGTTTCAAGTTTAAATCCTCTGAAAAAGTTGAGTAGAATCTATTGTGGTTATAATAAGATGTTTTAATTTTTGAATAAATTTCGGGGAGCAGTGTATTACATAAGTGCATTCTTTATATAAATTGTTACAGTTTCCTCTGATTGCCTCATGTGAATACCTTTTATAGATGTCCTCTTTAGATTGATTCCCCTTAAAGGGATTGTTCACCCAAAAATGAAGACGATATTTTGAAGAATGTTGGTAACCAGACAGTTGACAGTAGCCATTGACTTCCATATAGGAAAAAAATATATATGGAAGTCAATGGCTCAACTATCTGGTTATAACATTCTTCAAAATATCTTCTTTTGTGTTCAACAGAAATAAAAAACTCATACAGGTTTGGAACAGCATGAGGGTGAGTAAATGATTTCATTTTTGGGTGAACTCTCCGCAGTAGCTTGATTGGCAAAACAAACTATTTAATAATGGAAAAACAGTTAATAACACAACTGTTAAATTATATATTTTCTTAGATTTAAAAAGTAGCATGGTGAATAGGTGAATGAAACTTTAAGAAATAAGGAGAACATGATTAAAACCTGTAAACTGCAGTGTATAGCATTGAATAAGATGTGTTAATGCAGAATAATTTCAAATAATCATTTAGATTTGCAGAGAAAGCTGTAGTATTTGTGAATAAAGCTTCTAAAATTGCACTGATGCTCTGGAACAGTATTTGGCTTCCAGTCATCATTAACTCATCGAGGTAGGATATGATGGTTTCTTCTGCCTCTACAGAATGACCCCAGCTCACACAACGAGGGACAATGGCAGTCAGAAAAACCCTGCAGGAGAGAAATAAAGAGGTGAGGCCATGTATTATTCAAGAGGAGTAAAAAAAAAAAAAAAAAAAAATGACAGCAAGGACAGGTAAGAAAAAGAGAGGGATGAGTGGCTAGAGAACAAGGAAAGAGGGAAGGAAACATGGAAAGAGGCAGTACACTAAATAGGAGGATCAAGAGAGTGATGGGGAGACATCAATGACAGTTTAAATTAAGTTACATGTATGTAAGTGGCATTGTAGATTCATAATTTATATGTCAAACTGAAAGATGAGTTTTATTAACAGATGATTTAATATTGTGATTATATACACTCTAAAAAGATGGTTCTTTAATGGTTATTCACAGTAACAGTTCTATTTAGAACCATTATCCCAAATAACTGTTTTATGCTGAAATGGTTCTTTATTACCGCCTTTTTGGTTAACAAAACTGTAACATTTGTAACTGTCAAAGAATCCTTTCAAACACTCCTCATTATTGATTTTCTGTAGCTCAACCATTGAACTAGGTGACTCAACAGCTACTTGATATACTTCTTAAAATGTCAATACATTTGTTTTGTCTTTTCGGTTTTTTAACAGAATATGTGCGACCAGCTCTTACCAGCTTAGTTGAGGATACTTCCTCTTCTCCACTAAGCAAGTATATGAAGATACTGAATTTATTATCCATATTGTTAGAGTTTTCAATTGTAACTTAGGTTTATGCTTAAACATGCAGTCACACAAAAAAAATAATCTTGTGACTTTAAAAAAATAACCTTTTCCTTTTAACATTGGAAAGGGTTCGCATACTATCCATTCACATTGGCTACTTTTGGCCATGATAAATTTGATTGTTTTTACTTATGTATGTATTCATGTATAATGTAATTTATTTATTCAGCTGATGTTGTCAGAGCACTGTAATTTTAATGTCAATAAAAAATAAAAGTACCTAATTGACACAACTGGATTTTTTATGTAAAACCCTGATAGAGGCTACAAAGAATTATAAGACCAGGTAGACAGAGGGGTAAAAAGCATAATAATAAGAAATTATATTTTAAAAACCTAATGAAAATAAGCTATTGTTAAAATTCTCTTTATAACACTATTAAGGTTCTGTAGCACTTTCTAGGTTCTTTGTGGCACCTTATAAAATAAAGATACCTTACAGTGAAAATGACCCCATTACAAGTTACAAGTCACCAATTCCAATATAATAATAATAATACATTTTATTTTTAAAGGACTTTTCACACCCAAAGCCCAATATGACTTGAGTTAAAGTCTTAGAGTATCTGATTTTAACAGTACTTAAGTATTTTACTTGTACTGAACGTAGGCTTAAAGATGCACTAGTCCTCAACACCTAAGAGACATGCCGGTGAAAAAACCCTTCGGAGTGAGTATAGAGAAGCTCAATTCCCCTGTCAGACCGCTCATCCAGGTAAACAGAAACCGGTGTTAATAATCAGGTCCAATAGCCAATTATTTTGTAGGCCAAAGTAACATTTTTTTTTCTTGCCATTCTATTGGGCTTTTGATCACCCTGTCGAGGTTTGCAATAATGACTGACAGACTGTACTTTATGCCTTATCTACATATTCTTTGAATAGGCAGACTGCATTTCTGCATTAAACCCCATCTCAGGGGTGTGCCAGTTATAAGGATTGTCTAAGGAAACTATTAAAGTATATGATCTGGAGCCATTTGCCAGCTGAATTTATTGAAATTAGTTTATCTCTCCAAAAGGCATTCATATGCATGCTAAATGTCTGGGCTGGGAGATGTATAAAGGAGAAAGGCAGCTTCAGAAATCTCCACCGCCTGATAAAAACTGATTCTCCTTGTGAAAAGTGAAAACACCCAAGGGATTGGGATTATTTCAAAATCCAAATTATAATACTGACAATGATTCCTGAATTTATACAGCAGAATAAATGTAACCATAAGAGTCAAGGTCAGGTTTTGTATGGAAGTGGACCCCATTTTCATCCCCACCCCACAACATTCATCCTCAGAACATTTAGCATTAAGTTCTGCACAAGGACAGGTCACTGCTACGGAGGGGAAACCATATTGCTACAAACCCTCTCTATACCACATTGGTAAAATATATGTGCCAAGAACATAGATAAAGGTGAATACAAATGATTGCTGAAGAAGGCCGGACTTCAATGTCAACCCCTCACCCATGTCTATAGAGGCCTTGTTTGAGAGCATCCTCACCAGCGGTATCACAGGGTGGTATGGAAACACCACCGTGGCTGAGAGGAAATCACTGCAACGGGTCATAAAAACTGTAGAGAAGGTTATCGGCTCTAACCTCCCCTCCATGGACACTATATACTCCTGGGACCAAGGAATAGACTTTTGTCCACTGTAGTGGACATTATATTTTAGTGAATTTCTCTGACACCATATCACATATCTGGGTGCCCTGTAAAGAGCACATTCTTTTCAGAGATACCACATGTTTGGAGGTTTCACCATGAAAACAACTTGTCCTTGGTCTTTAAAAATGTCAGTGTGATCAAATGTTGCACTCTTATGGAAATATGATAATATATTGTTATAATTTAAATCGGACTACTTTTCGAATTGTATTTCATAAATCAACATCTTAGGAAAATGTAATGGGGTTTCAAATCAAAAAATGTCTTTCTGTTACAGAACAGGCCATTGATTTTATACATGTCCACTGTAGAGGACATCAGGACTTAAATCATGTTTAAGCGCTGCAGGAGGAAAGCACAGAGCATCCTTAGGGACAAACACCACCCAGCTTATGCTCTGTTTTAGTGGATGGACAATCCACAGGCTACAATCTGATACACCGCAGGCCTGTGAGCATCAGCACTCACAAGGCCCGTCTGTTTATATATAGTCTCTTTTCTTTTTTTTTGCACTTTAAAAATTTTTTTTTGCTCCTTGCTCTCCCTTAAAATATATATATTTTTTTAAATAAAAGCTGACTGAGAAACCAAATTCCAATGTACATGTACTGTAACGTAACTGTGCAAATGGCAATAAACTTTAAACTTTAAACTTTTTTCATTTTAAATGAAAACAGAGAGAAACATAAACAAGAAGAAGAGATAAAGAATTACAGCACATTACAAAAATTTAACAGCATTATAGAACCCTAAGATTGCTTTAAAGTGTCATCAGTTTGTCACCACTTCCTGATCTGCTGACAAATTCACAGATACCACGGTTCATGGTAATTCTAACTCAATCAGACATTAATTATTAATTTAAGTTAATGATCCTTGCTGTGTAAAATTTGTGAGTCCAGAAGGTGTGACACCCCTATTGTTTTCTTCTTATTTATCCTTTCCCCCCAGTATAGAAACCTAGTTTCCACCACAGAGTAAAAACTACAAAAGATAATTGTCAAGTAAAGTTTAAAATAAGAAACAATTTAAAATATAAAAATGCAATTATGAGAAGTAAAAAAAGTTTAAATATTTCAGACTGTTCATCTGTAAAGCATCCAGAAATTACCCTGAAAGAATGAGCAGTTTCAAAAGAGCGACACCTAGTGGTGAATAAATATTAACTATTTAGACTGATACATTGAATTCCTTGGGGTATATGATCTTCCCAAGATCGCCCATTTTCCCTGTCTGCCATTTTAAATGAAGTTTTTAGTACATTTTATTATTATTTTATTTTTTTAAATCATGCAACATGCCAGCAAAGATGACGGCAACAATGTTAAGCTTGAAGTGAGGTTACATCTTAATTCTTTGACTTTATAAATAAAAATCAAAGTTTGGGAACGTCTTGGGAACGTGGCCTGAAGGTACCATACGAGTTTGGCATAAGACGTTGATACAACTGACATAATTGGACAGTTCTGCAGTACAGTTTAATGATGTCTAAGATGTTACAGGTCTTTTTTCAATAGCAAACAATCCAAAATATGTTTCAAATCACCCTTGTTGCTGAAATAATTAAAGTAATACAGGCTACAGGTGCCACATTAGAAAATACACTTACATTACTTACCTAATTGACATAAAATCCATAATGTTTGTAATAGTATCATCCAGTGTGTTATCAAAAGATGGAATGGAGGAATGACACAGCCATGAGGTTTTGTGCTAGAACAGAGTATGCAGCCAATACAGTAAATGTTCTCACTGTACAATATGACTGAATCTATAGTTGAACTTTTTAAGATGAAGGGTGAGTTACAGTAATGTGGCAGTCTTTACCATGGTCATGTAAAAAGAATTCATTACATTTGCACATAAAAAAAATGCTGGGTTGAGTGCAAATGTAATGCCCAGGGAAAGACTGACGGGGAAATCGTACGGTGGAAGAATAAACATAGGACTGGCAAGGGGGAATCAAAACATATGTTAGCTCAAGTCTGACAGTTTAAGCTCAAAGGGAGTTCTACCAGAAAGACTCGGGAGAATTGATACTGTAACAATAACATTTATTTAGAAGCTCAGCAAGCAATCAGGTTCTTTGGCATATAGGCCCCGTTCGTAACTCGCATTCAGAGGGTACGGAATCTGCGAGTCCCGCCTGAAGACGAAGGCGGGGGCGCTGCTCACCCCCGGCAGAGTAAGGAAAGGGGCCATCTGGTGGTGGTGGGGTGGATGGAGGAAAAGAACATTCTGAAGTCTTCAGGATGGAGGGGATAGCCTGACTGATGGTGTTGTGGTTGATAGAGGGAGGACCCAGCTTGGTGGAGTAGAGGAGTTGGAGGAAAGATCCCATCTTGGTGGAGGCGGGGATGATGGAGGTACTGGAGCGACAGCATCTGCGAACTCAGACATGTGTAAGCGCTACCCTTTTAAGCTACAGTAAATGATATGATTGGATAGATGAGGAGGTAATTAGTGACGCGAACGATTGAGTCTTCCTGGCAGAACTTGCGCTAGCTTCATCTCTCTGCAGATCAGAAAGGACCACCAAGAGATCACAGGAGGGGAAGAGGCGGTGCCTGGGAGGATTTAACCTCCTAGTGCCTCTCAGGAACTTGATGACCAGGTTGCGCTTTCCTGACTTCCGGTCAACTACAACGTGATGTGCCACAATGGCGGCAACATACACCTTCAAGGTAGAGAGGGTCCGCTCCGCTCCAACCCTTCTTGCAGGAAGGAAAGCACAGAGCCGATCGTTCATCTCTGGGGTCTACCTGATGGGAAGAGCACCACTCAGCGAACAAACTCCACTTAAAAGTGTATGCTCACCTGGTAGAGGGAGCTCTGGCTTGGGTGATTGTGTGATAGGCCCCTTAAAGGAGTAGTTCACTTTAAAGTGAAAATTAGCCCATGATTTACTCAACCTCAAGCCATCCTAGGTGTATATGACATTCTTCTTTCAGAGTGACGAATACAATCGGAGTTATATTAAAGGGATAGTTCACCCAAAAATGAAAATTAGCCCATGATTTACCCACCCTCAAGCCATCCTAGGTGTATATGACTTTCTTCTTTCAGAGTGACGAATACAATCGGAGTTATATTAAAGGGATAGTTCACCCAAAAATGAAAATTAGGCCATGATTTACTCACCCTCAAGTCATCCTAGGTGTATATGACATTCTTCTTTCAGACGAATACAATTGGAGTTATATAAAAAAATGTCCTGGCTCTTCCATGCTTTATAATGGCAGTGAATGGCTTTATATTTTTTGAAGTCCATCACAGTGCATAGACCATGATAAAAGTGTTTCAAATGGCTCTGGGGGGTTAATAAAGGCCTTCTGAAGTGAAGCGATGCATTCGTGTAAGAAAAATATCCATATTTAAAACTTCATCGACTAAAATAACTAGCTTCCGACAGACGGCCGTACGCAAGTCGACTTACGCCAAAAGAGTAACACTTGACGATGTATGACGTAGGATGTAAGAGTGGCGTAAAGCTTTGACGCCTCTCGTGGTTTAAACAAACAAGGCTGGGCAACAATCTCAAGCTCCTCCGACATCAAAGCAATGCATTTGTGTAAGAAAAATATTCATATTTAACAAGCAACAAAGTAAAATTCTAGCTTCCAGCCAAACAGCCATACCCAGTCTACATGCGTATAAAGTGTAACTTATGTATGACGTCAGAAGTAGAGTAGTGTGCCATGGCGTAGTGTAAATCTCAGCAGTTGATTATGTTGCATTACTTGCATAAGTTGCGCTTTAGTCTAAGTGGAATCTGTATGTTTGTTTGTTCAGAAGCTAGTTATTTTACTTTATAAAGTTTTAAATATGAATATTTTTCTTACACAAACGTTTAAAAAAAAACATTTTTCTGAACTTTGCTTCAGAAGGCCTTTATTTACCCCCCGGAGCCGTGTGGAGCTCTTATATAATGGATGGATGCTCTTTTTTGAGCTTCAATCTGATTGTTGCAATGGTTGCAGTACACTTCCATTGTATAGCTCGGAAGCGTCAGGGTGTTTATAAAAGGGATAGTTCACCCAGTGTGTCCGGCCTGTCCAGCGGCAACAGCACTGCCCTCAACCGCAAAGCTCTGAAGATGGTGGTCCGGACAGCTCGTCATATTATTGGAGGTGAGCTGCCCTCCCTCCCGGACATCTACACCAAGCAGTGTGTGAGGATTATTAGGGACTCCAGCCACCCCAGCCATGGACTGCTTGTTTATTTTTTTGCCTATTTATGTAATGTCATGTCATTTCATGTACTTCCATTTCATTGCGACTTTAAAAATGTCTACAAACAATGTATAAATCTAAAACTGTTAAATCTAAAATACATGATCCATTATGTAAGCTTGTGATTGCCACCATGATAAATTATGCCCAGATTGTTTGTGTTGTTGTGATTTGAAATAAGAAAAATGCTTACTCATCAATGTCACTGATGAAAGAAACTTATTCTCTAAATATGTTTCTGCACAAAGAATAAAATATGACTTCCAGACAAAAATGCAACACATGAAGCAGCTGACTGAACAAAATATGTATTGCTAACTTCAAAATATTATAGCGTTGAAATTAATTATAATTTGGTCTTTTAAATAATCCACTCTTTGTGTTTGTTTTAGCTCAGTCACAAGATAAGTTCTTGTTTGATTTTCACTAATGTAAGCCATGGAATTGTGAATGTTTTATGGTTTAATCAAGCTGTGAGAATGTTGCCACTGAAATGAGCCTTGCTCTTTGAGGCTGCTTAATAATCTGTAACAAATTTGGTTTTACAGCAATATAAGCTTTGCTCACAGTCACAAGAAGATATTATTAAAAAGGTTTCAACTGTGTTTGCTCATACAATGAAAGTCAAAAACATTGGACCTCACTGACTTTTTTTGCATGGAAAAAAAAAATAGAGACATTTTCCAAAATATCTTCTTTTGTATTCCACAGAAGAAGGTAATTTGGAATAACATGAGGGTGAGTAAATTATGAAAGCATGTTAATTTTTGGGCCAACTATCCTTTTAAAGGGTTAGACAATGTTTAAAATAGCCCAAGTGACTACAGTGGCTCAACCATAAGTTTATCAAGCAACGAGAATACTTTTTGTGCGCAAAAAACAAACAAAAATAACGACTTTATTCAACTATTCATTTTCTTCTATGTGGGCCTCTGAGTTAGTTCACGTAGTGTAACAGCGCAGCGCTTCTGGGTTGTACGTCACACGCATCACACACATGACCAGCGTCGGCCAGTAGTGAGCCTACGTGCTGACGTACAACACAGAAGATGAACGAAAGTCTTACGGGATTGGAACAACATGAGGGTGAGTAATTACTGACATAATTTTTATTTTTGTCAGGACCACTTCCGTCAAATATGATTGACAGTTAGCATACAGTTTGGATTGGCGGTATGGTTCCGTTCTGGGCGAGAACTCCCTGCGCATCCATGCAGCCTAGCATGGATAAGAGCAGGGAGAGCAGCAATAATCCCCCTTGGGGTAAACAGAACAGAACCAACATGAAAATTTGCAAATATATTTAATTCAAGATTTTAAAAGTACAACATATCTCAATAATTATTCTGATTCAAGGGGAATCAGAATGTCAAATCCTGACTGGGCGAGAGGAGGAGCTGGGGATGGAGGAGGGTAATTAGCTCCTGAGAAACGCGATAGCTGCTGATAATACTGAAGGAGCTTATATATGTATACGGTGATAGGCGTCATATTCCTGTAGGTAGATGTGGATCAGCTGATGCGAGCTTGACTAACGTGACCTGCCAGAACTAACGCTACCCTTGGTTTTTGGGTGAACTAACCCTTTAACAAATTAACACAAACAAAAGAGCAGAACTCTCCATGGACACTACAACATCTTTCCTTGCTGATATGAGTCTTAGTGTCATCTAATTATTAATAATTATTTGTTACATTTATATAGCGCTTTTCTCTGTACTCACAGCGCTTTACATATGGAAGGGGGGAATCTCCTCAACCACCACCAATGTGCAGCATCCACCTGGATGATGCGATGACATCCATATTGCGTCAGAACACCCCATACACCAGCTTATTGGTGAAGAGGAGAAGGAGTGATAAATCCAATCAGAAGCCTATATATATATGGGGATGATTAGGAGGCTATGATGACGGACAGAGTTTTGGATGCTGGGGTTACACCCATACTCTTTTTCGAGTATAGACATCCTGCGATTTTTAATGAATACAGAGGACCTAGATTTAAAATCTCATCCGAAGGATGGTGTTTTTTTACATTATAGTGTCCCCATCACTATACTGGGGTGTTAGGACCCACACAGAGCACAGAGTGAGAACCCCCTGCTGGCCTCTAACACTTCTTCCAGCAGCAACCTGGTTTTCCCTGGAGGTCTCCCATCCAGGTACTGACCAGGTTCAACCCACACACTATGCAGTTTCCGTTTTTGTCAAACAGCGAACCCTAGAGTCGCTGTGGAGTACTTAACGTTACTGTCGTAAATAGTTTCTCATTTTATTTTCCTTGACTCTTCCGACCGCGCTTTCTTCGTTTTCTTTGTCGACTCTGCCATAATTCACGTCTGAAATGCGTGCTTGTGTCTTCCATAGAGGCTGCTTCATATGTTGTTGATGTATGTGATGTCATGCCGTAAAGCAAGTCATGATTCTTGCGAGATTTGGCAGGGCGCCACCTGTCAAACCAGCGGCCAGCTGGTGACAATTCACGTCTTTATATATAAAAAAATTTCAATGGTTAAAAATGCTGAGCATTTTAAAAAGTGCATTATATTTTTAAAATGGAAAACAATGTCTTATATTAAAGGGTTAGTTCACCCAAAAATGAAAATTCTGTCAGTAATTACTCACCCTCATGTTGTTCCAACCCCGTAAGACCTTCGTTCATCTTCGGAACACAAATTAAGATATTTTTGATGAAATCTGAGAGCTGTCTCACTCCTCCATAGACTTCTAGGTGACCGAAACTTGCTGGCCCAGAAATTGTATTAAAGAGATCGTTCATATAGTCCAAGTGACTACAGTGGCTCAATCTTAAGTATATCAAGCGACGAGAATACTTTTTGTGCGCAAAAACAAACAAAAATAACGACTTTATTCCACTATTCATTTCCTTCTAGCTGGGCCTCGAGTTAGTTCACGTAGTGTTTTTGCGTAACGCGTCTGTGTTGTACGTCACACGCTTCACACACATGACCAGCGTCGGCCAATAGTGAGCCTACGTGGTGACGTGTAACACAGACGCGCTGCGCAAAAACACTACGTGAACTAACTTGAGGCCCAGAGAGAAGGAAATGAATAGTGGAATAAAGTCGTTATTTTTGTTGTTTTTTGCGCACAAAAAGTATTCTCGTCGCTTGATATACTTAAGATTGAGCCACTGTAGTCACTTGGACTATATTAACGATCTCTTTCATAACCTTTCTGGGCCAGCAAGTTTCGGTCTACCCCTTTAATAGCCAACTATTTGTGCCTATAAGAGCCTTATTGTGGCCTTCAACAGACAAAATACTCTTCCATTATTGCCTCCAGGGCTTACATGGAGAGTCTGATAATGGAACCAGTCGTCTCTTGATATACTGTATATATTGTAAACCAGGGTCTGACTGTCATCTGTCTTTTTGTTTTGTTGTCATTCTGCCCTTAGTTATTTTACTTCCAGTGGTTGCGAGACAGCAAGACATCATTGCAGCACTACAAGTACTTAATTTCTCTTGTGTTGTACTGTAGATGTGATTTCTTATCAGGGCTGACACTATATTCTGTAGATGATATTAACTTTTCTAAAGCATAACTTCATAAAAACATCTTAGAATAACACAAATTAAGTCATGAAATGCATGAATAATTAAAATACAGTGTGTGTGACTGCAGCATTGACAAATGAGGGTGGTTTTATTGTTTTTTGAAAAGAGATTTACCTCAACCTTCACCATAGTCCAGAAAGAAGGTAAAAAGGGTGGAAAGCAAAACACAAACACTCTTCTTTGTCCTCTTACAATTGTCTTTGTACAGACAAAGATGAGGTCTAAAATAGCACTCTTATGTCATGGTGGAATCAGCTAAATAAAATCTATATGGTCTGTAATGAAATACATAAATAATTTAAAAATGATGATAGCATACACCTATAGCAGACACTTCTTTTTACACAGTTTTGAGAAATAATTTGCAGATACACAGTCTACACATATTGACACATACAGACATTTTACTGATTGCACTGATTCTATTACTGTCATACATTAAGAGTATAGAGATATTGCATAGCTCAGTTCATTTAGATTTTTTTTTTTTACAAGACTGTTATCATGGCAAACTATGTTCACAATTTCTGACAGTTTTGAGAGGACACGTGCATTCTGAGGAGAAATATGTGAAATGTAGAAGAAATAAAGCAAAATCTCAGTTTCGTCTTCAATCTCATTGCTGACTGAGATATTAAAGAGGTTTCATTTGTGATTCATCTTTCTTTCTCCTGTTTTGCATTAAGGCTCAAGATTGAATTTCCAGAAAAATGTGTTGTGGGTAAATCAGAATAGAGTGTGTTTTAAACATGAACCATATGTGTTTTTTGCATGTTAAATATGTCATCAAATATTTGCTGCATCACTATAACCATTCTGAAGCGTCATTTTGGATATTTGGAGAAAGACACTGTTGAAGTACACCAAACAATATTTGCAGTTTTTTTCAATGTGTCACAGTTATTCAAGCAATAAGATTAAAGGGTTAGTTCACTTAAAAATGAAAATTCTGTCAGTAATTTCTCACCCTCATGTTGTTCCAACCCTGTAAGACTTTCGTTCATCTTCGGAACACAAATTAATATAATTGAGCTCTCTCACTCCTCCATAGGCTTTTTTGTAATTGAAACAGCGCAGCGCTTCTAGGTTGTATGTCAGAACGTAGGCTCACTATTGGCCAGCATCACACGCATCACACACATGACCAGCGTCGGCCAATAGTGAGCCTACGTTCTGACGTACAACCCAGAAGCGCTGCGCTGTTACATTATGTGAACTCACTCAGAGGCCCACATAGAAGAAAATGAATAGTTGAATAAAGTCATTATTTTTGTTTTGTTTTTGCGCACAAAAAGTATTCTCGTCGCTTGATAAACTTATGGTTGAGCCACTGTAGTCACTTGGACTATTTTAAACATTGTCTTTACTAACTTTCTGTGCCGGCAAGTTTCAATTACAAAGAAGCCTATATGGATGAGTGAGACAGCTCTCAGATTTAATCAAAAATATCTTAATTTGTGTTCCGAAGATGAACGAAAGTCTTAAGGGGTTGGAACAACATGAGGGTGAGTAATTACTGACAGAATTTTCATTTTTGGGTGAACTAACCCTTTAATAACCAAAATAATTGTTCTGCTTTTTTTAAACAGGTGAAAGAATATTAACTTGTAATTGGTCCATGCTGTCTTTGTTAAAATCCATTCAAAACATGCTATTATATCTATTTTCACAAACACACTCACTCACACAAGCACAAAAAAAAAAAAAAAAGATATACATATATATATATATATATATATATATATGAGCTAAATTTAAGCAAATGCACTACTTAAAAGGCCATTGTTGTCTCAGAAAAAAAATGAAAGACAGAATGAAGTATTTGGCAGAATATAAGAAGTTGTGTGTGGAGACACAAGAGTGGTGTCTTCGAAAATCTGGTGAGAAATATAGTAATAAATGCATCTTTACCACAGTAAAGCAGGCCATTGTGTGGGGAGTCTTTTTAGATACTGGTATTGGTGAGCAACTTCACTGTGAAAAGTAATTTAATGCTTTGGTCATCGTGAAGCCAGTGGTGAAGCGGTCTCATATGAAGAGTAAGCTTGTAAGAGTCAAGTCAAGTCACCTTAATTTATATAGCGCTTTTAACAATATGAATAGTTTCAAAGCAGCTTTACAGTAATAATAGGACATTACAGTAATAGAGATTGTTTTGGCTTTACAGCAGCTCTAGGATAAAGTTATTGTCCAGCTAAAGTTAGTTTTGATTGATTGATTCACTTCCGTTGCGTAACACAACACCGTTCTAACAGAAAACCCTCAACGCGCTCCGGCCGCCCATCCGCACAAAACAGTGCCTGGTGGCTCGAGAACGCACTCCCGGAAATAGGTTCCAAAGTGCAAACGATTATCAGTTATCTCTGCCAAACACAGACGCATCACATGTTCAGTCCATAGGTTTGCGCGTTTTAATATATATGTGCGCAGGCGTGTAGTCCTTTTTTACAAATCAACCTTCAACAAACTACTTGTCTGGCCTTAAAAATGTATAATACAGAATTATTTATCACGTCCGTGTAGCCACGTGGTGACTCTGTACAGATAAAACGACAACGTTTTATTTCAGAGGTAAAGGGAAGGGAAGGAGTCCTTCACAGGGGAGAGCCTAGTTGACACTTCAGGACTGCATTGTCGTCGTGTCCAGGCAGTTCCTTCATCAGATCTGGATACAGCCTGGATCCGGCGGACTGCGGTAAACCTGGGGATAAACAGAGAGACTAATATTAATGTCAACGCCCTCCTTCTTATGATGTAACAAGTACATCAGGATTTATGGGAAGTGTTCCCTGTTCCGGCTGACCTAAACTATGCAGCTAACATTGAATTATAGAAGTCTATAATGTGTTATGTGTATACTAGGCCAAAGATATGCGTTTTTAGTCTAGATATGAACTGACAGAGTGTGTCTGCTTCCCGGACAATGTTAGGAAGACTGTTCCAAAGTTTTGGTGCTAAATAGGCAAAGGATCTACCGCCAGCAGTCGATTTTGATATTCTAGGTATTATCAACTGGCCGGAATTTTGAGATCGCAATAGACGTGAAAGACTATAATGCGTTAAGAGCTTGCTCAAGTACTGGGGAGCTAAACCATTTAGTGCTTTGTAAGTAATCAGCAATATTTTAAAATGTATACGATGTTTAATAGGCAGCCAATGCAGTGTTGACAAAACCGGGGCTAATATGGTCATACTTCCTGGTTCTGGTAAGAACTCTAGCGGAGGATCTATGATCTCTGGAAGCATCTCTTTCAATAGCTTAGTCGGTACAGGGTCTAACATACATGTTGTCGTAAATTCTTCCTAGCAATGAATTAATACATTTTTTCCTCAAGGAGACTACAATGCACTGCCTGATGCAATATTGTAGTAGACGGTTGCATAGTTATCATTTTCTCCCTGATATTATCAATCTTGTAAGAAAATAAGTTAATAAAGTCATTACTGCTGTGCTGCTTGGAAACGTCTGGGCTTGAAACTTTATTTTTCGTTAGTTTAGTCACTGTTTCAAATAAATACCTAGGGTTTTGTTTATTTTCTTCTAATAGGGTTGAAAAATAAGCAGATCTAGCAGTTTTTAAGGCCTCTCTGTATGTAATCGTGCTCTCTTTCCATGAAATGCGAAATACCTCTAGTTTTGTTTTCTTCCAGTTGCACTCCATTTTTCTGGCTGCTCTCTTAAGGGCCTGAGTGTGCTCGTTGTACCACGGCGTTGGACTATTTCCTTTAATCTTCTTTAAGCGCAACAGAGCAACTGTGTCTAAATTGCTGGAAAAGAGAAAGTTAAAAGTTTCTGTCGCAATACTGTGTTCTTCTAAGCAATCTGGGATGCTGAGATGATGAAACTGATCAGGAAGATTATTTATAAAGCAATCTTTAGAGGCAGAAGTGATAGATCTAACATATTTGTAACACGGAGTCGGCTTTGCAGCCTTGGCTAAATGAAGTATACATGAGACTAGATAATGATCTGAGATGTCATCGCTCTGCTGCAGAATTTCAACGGCATCAACATTGATTCAATGTGATAATATTAGATCTAGAGTATGACTACAACAATGAGTAGGTCCTGACACGTGTTGTCTAACTCCAATAGAGTTCAGAATGTCTTTAAATGCCAATCCCAATGCATCTTTTTCGTTATCTACATGTATATTAAAATCACCAACAATCAGGACTTTATCTGCAGCCAATACTAACTCTGATAGAAAGTCAGCAAATTCTCTGATAAAGTCTGTATGGTGCCCTGGTGGCCTGTATACAGTAGCCAGCACAAATCTCAAACGTGATTTATTATTTACACTAGATAGTGTTACATTAAGCACCAACACTTCAAAAGAATTATATGTGAAACTAGACTACTTAGTAATTCTGAAGATATTACTATGAATAACAGCAACACCTCCCCCTTTGCCTTTCAGACGAAGTTTATGTTTATAACAGTAATCTTGGGGGGTGGACTCATTTAAAGTAATGTAATCGTTTGGTTTTAGCCAGGTTTCTGTCAAACACAACACGTCTGGGTTATAATCTGTAATCATATCATTAACAATAAGTGTTTTTGAAGTTAGGGAACAAATATTCAGCAACCCGAGCTTTAACATTTGTTCATCTGTATTAAATCTGTTTTTTGTTTGTTGAACATCAATTAAATGATTACCCTTTAACGGGTTTGGGAGTTTTTGTATTTCCTAATTCGGGGAACAGACACAGTCTCTATATGATGATATCTAGGTGAAATAGTCTCTATGTAATGGGATTTATCTGACCTCAGTGACGTGAGACAGCTAGCAGACGGTCGGTTTAGCCAGTCTGTCTGCTTTCCTGACCTGAGCCCCAATTCATGTTTGAGCTCTAAGACTATATGCCATATTACTAGAGAGAAGAGCAGCAACATCCAAGGAGGGATGAATACCATCTCTTTTCAACAGGTCAGGTCTGCCCTAAAAACATTTCTAATTGTCTATGAATTATGTATTATTTTGCGGACACCACTTAGACCGCTAGCCATTGAGTGAGGACAATCTACTACTAAGTATCTCATCACTCTGGCAAACAGGAAGGGGGCCAGAGCAAATTACTGTGCCTGACATCATACTTGCGAGTTCACACACCTCTTTAACGTTAATTTTGGTGATCTCCGACTGGCGAAGTCGAACATCATTAGTGCCAACGTGAATAATAATCTTAGAGAATTTACGATTAGCATTAGCCAGCACTTTTAAATTTGCTTTGATGTCAAAGGCGCTCTGTCTCCCGGCAAACATGTGACTATGGTGGCTGGTGGCTGGTGTCTCTATTTTCACGTCCCGTGTAATAGAATTGCTAATAACTAGGGCACATTCAACAGGATTCTCAGTGGGTGTTTCACTGAGTGGGGAGAACCTGTTTAATGTTGTTATCGGAACGGAAGAGCGGTGTTTAGTCCCGCGACTACAGCGTCTCACGGTCACCCAGTTGCCCTGCTGCACGGGCTCTACAGCCGGAACCGAACAATGTACAGACTTCACTAAGCTAGTCGCATCCAAAGCAGTATCTAAAGCCCTTGCACTCTTACTATCCTTACTATCCTACAATTAAAGTTTGGTGCTATATATGTGGCACGAAGTGCAAGTGACAATAAGACGAGATGACATGACTCACCGTGTTTGTTGACTGATCCTACTCACCACAGTTGTTTGATGGACTCTGATGGATAAATAAATAAAGACGGCAGGCACGGATGGCGCGTGTGCGTGTGAGAAAAAATCTAATAAATAAAGACGGCAGGCATGGATGGCTTGTTAACAGGCTAGCGAATTACTAGCGTGTTGTGCTAGCGATAACAAATTAGATTGAAGCTAGCGATGTCAGGTTAATGTGTGGTGATGAGTAAGTTATATTTAGCAATATAAACAACAAGGAATGATAGTAAATAAAGATTCAAAAGAGAAAGCTATACAGAGTATACAGATCCAAACCACTCAGCAGCAAGGCGGGTGCCCTCTTGAGGCAATAGCACTCTCTTGAGGCAATACCACTTTAAGAAATGTTAAGACGGAACAACAATTGATTTACATTTCATGCTGGTGTGCAAAATGTGCATTTTACATGCTAAATACTAAGAAAAAACCCATGTTAGACCAATAGAATTCCCCAAAATGTAAATTTAACAATATTGAGTTCCCAGCATGCACTGTATCATTCAAAATTGAGCAGTTACTGTTATGGGATTATTGTTTCTCTTTTTTCTGGCCCTTTTTAAACTTTTGTTTTGTCATTATTGTTTGTTATTTGTTGTTTTATGAAGTGAAGAGCTCATCTTTTTACATTTGTTTATTGTCCTTGCATTTTGTATGTTAGGCATTGAGGTCTATGTACAACCTTTAAATATTTTTGCTATATATCTACGAAAATATATGCCTATAGGCTAGCTCAATTTGTGTTATTTCATTTTTTGAACATGAAGTCTGTTGTTGCCATTATGAATGTATAGCTTGCATTAGGCATTTTGCTTCTAATGAATGAACAAATTCAAATTGACAAAGTAGGCTACTTGGGATATTTTTAAGACAATAGTTGAGAGAACCTAAAAATCTGAATGCATTGCGTTATGCAGATTTTTTTAGGTTTTCTCAACGATTCCTTTATACAGCATGGTAAACTGAATATAGGTAGGTAGTTATTTGAAATGTTTTGCATGATACTGGCTTTCTTATGTGGGAATTGCGGAGAATTCATTTCATATTCACTTCTGTTATAGTGGCCCAGTTGAAGACTGATATCCAAACCTTGCTCTTTTTGATAATCCCAGTGTAGTTGTATTTAATACCATGGTTTGACAACACAATCCATTGAATAGCCTACACTAGACCAGTCAGTCTAAAAAGTGACATTTGAAGAAGACTTTCTCTCCCAGTATTCTAAAATTAATCAAGACTAGGCCTACTTAATTCTACTTAGCCTACGTTACGCGAACGCTTTGTCAGCTTTTGCCTGCTGTATGGTACATTAGCAAATAGTAGCCTATGCTACATGTAAGTAGGCGGCTCTGAAACATGACGTTTCAGCAGAGGGAGAGGCATTTTCCTTAGTGACGTCGCATGTACCGGCTGTTTGACTCGGAAACAGCCATACAGCGTGTAAAGAAGAAATGACCGACAGTGACCTCGAATAAGATGTTGAAGACCTATCTATTGTCTTCATCTCTTTACAACACATCAGCATTTATGTAGAATTCCGATAAAACAATTGTAGCCTACATTTTGAAGCGCCTTCGAAACGTCGAGTCGCTATACGCATCTGTCTTCCGAGCGTTTACATTTGCTACGTAAATAATGGAAAATGCTGAAACATCCGATCAAAACGGAACGACGCACTACACGAACGGTTCAGTGAACGGATTTCACACCCCGCAGTCCGGTAACGGGGACTGTATTTCGTCTAGCGGAGGTGGTCTAGGTGCTAGTGACAGTAGCGGTGGCCATAATGGTATTGAAAATTTCCACCATCTTCATCAGGATGTACACAACAATGGTTCGCCTGCGAAGCGCTGCAGACTCAGGAGACGCGTGGATTCGGGAAAGAAGAACAGACCACGTAAGTCGGGTTTTCACGTTCATATTAAATTGTAACTTAAACGGAACATTGACAATTAACACAACATAGACATACAGTAAATACATATTTTTTGAAGTAGGCCTATGGTTTATTTTAATTTTAAAATCTATCATTTAAGCAACTAAAAACGATTCCGGGGCATAAAACTAGAATTTTATTTATTTATTTTAATTTAATCGACGCATTCGTTTTTCGTATCTTCATGATAAATAAAGGTTATCTTACTGTACGTTAAAATGTACCATTTATTTTCTAACTGTTTGACTAAAGTGTTTGTAACGATGAATCAGAATTTTTCGCATTACGTTTTTATTCATATTTGTTTCAAGATCCTGAAAATGAGAGAGCCTGTTCAGTGTCATGAAGTCCCGGAAGTAATGAACCAATTTTATTGTTTTCTTCGCAATTAAAAAACAACAACAACAACAACAACAAGAAGAGGATCGTTTAAAAGAGAAATAGCTTAAAATGTATACACATTTCAAATTTGCCTGTATTAAGAGGTTTATGTGTTTCTGAAAGACCGGGTTATTTAGTGTTGTGAAATCAATGTGATGTTTGCTGTGAGGAGTCCATTGGCCAGATCAGTAACAGGGGGTGTGGCCAAAACACGCCAGATATGAAAGGCATGCTTGATCAGCCAATGAGAGGGAAGTATCACACAACGGGGTGGGGAAATCGCTCCGTATATGAGCTTGCAGACTTTACAGTTCTTGTAAAATAAACATATAAAGGCAATAGCACACCTGCCAGCTAACATGAACACATTTATTCTTCTGACAGCTGCATTTGAATGATATATTCATATATTGATTAGATCGTTGCTGCATAATCCTGTCTGTCTCACCTGAAAGTATGAAACTAATTGTGAAAAAGCAAGGTAAGGTCTTGCATGATATTTAATCAATAACATCAGTACGAGACAGTAAAATTATTATTTTTTTTTTTACTTTTTATGATTAGCTTTTTGAAGTTTACTGTCAAACCTACTAATCAAGTAGTTGCAGTAACAGTAATGCATTCATAGCTAGTATAAGTATATAGTTATGCGTTGTTGATATTCAATATTGTTTTAAAATATGTTTACTGTAAACTGCTGTAACCTCACTTTTTGTGCACTATCTGCTGTAATGTCACTCTGTGTTCTTGGTGACTTTGGAGTACTTTGCTCTCTGAGACAAGGAGTACACACACCTTTCACCCACATGTATGTCTGCCAGCTTCATTATCATCACTGATCTAAACGCAGACTGCCTTAACTAATCAATGACATAAGAAACTGCTTTCTCTCAACAATAAAACATTTTTTTTTCACTGTTTCACTAAGGTTATAAAAGAAATACTGTGGTTATATAAGTAAGATAAGTCTAAACAGTTTTTTTTAAAGATATACTTTTATGCTGGAAAGATTGTGTGAGATGGGTAACTTTTATTTTAAAGACAGGATGTTTCTCTGAATAGCTAGGCAATCTCTTTGAAACTGCTGTTACCATGGCAACAAAAGGCTCCACAAGCCACAGTGTGAATAGACCAAAATAATCTATTTTTTCCCTCTGCCAAAGTAGTCATAGTAATTTGCAATCAGACAGTATCATTAATATACTTATATACTAATATACTATAACTAAAATCATAGAAACATTGAAAAAATTATTCAAGTATTGCCAATAATCCAACATCACTTTTTTGAGTCCCATTTCACACCAATTGATACCACACAGAAATATTCAGGTTATGCTGTTTGGAAAGAATATTGAAATTTCCATTTCTAAAACTTGTTTTTGTTTCAGCCTTTCCATGGTTTGGAATGGACATCGGAGGCACCCTGGTAAAGCTGGTTTACTTTGAGCCCAAGGACATCGCTGCTGAAGAAGAACAAGAGGAAGTGGAGAGCCTAAAGAGCATCCGCCGCTACCTGACCTCCAACGTAGCCTATGGAAACACGGGTATCCGTGACGTTCACCTGGAGTTGAAGAACCTCACCATGTGTGGCCGCAAAGGCAACCTGCACTTCATTCGGTTCCCCACTCAAGACATGCACCGCTTCATCCAAATGGGCCAAGACAAGAACTTCTCCAGCCTGCACACCACGCTGTGCGCCACGGGTGGGGGCGCTTACAAGTTTGAGGAAGACTTCAGAACGGTACATGATCCACAGAGGAATGGCAACATAATAATGGATTTTATAATATTCGGAAAAGATTGAATGCGAAAAATATGTTGATCCGTGCCAGGCTAGTGTTTTGTTGACAATGACTGATTATCTTGCTGCTACTTATCCTATAACTGTTATCAGGACAAGAAATTGCTAACATCGGATACGCCCTTTCACATATATGATTGTGTAATTATTTGTTCCCACAGGTGGCTAGTTTGGAGCTGCAGAAGCTGGATGAACTGGACTGTCTTATTCATGGTCTGCTGTATGTTGACTCAGTTGGGTTCAATGGCCATCCAGAGTGTTATTTTTTCCAAAATCCCTCTGACCCTGAAAACTGTGTCAAGAGGCCATTTAGCTTGGAGAATCCCTTCCCTATGTTGCTGGTAAACATTGGCTCGGGGGTTAGCATCCTGGCCGTCTACTCCAAGGATGATTACAAGCGGGTCACGGGCACTAGGTGAATTCCTGCATCATCTTTTTCATGTAGCTAAGCAAACGTGTTCATTTCAGGTTTATGTCACTTGTCCTTGCTTGTATACGTGATTTGCATACGTAAGAAAAGAAGATCTGGCTACTACAGCGGCAGATATTTTACTTCCTGACTTGATGACATTTTTATCAGATATGTTATTTCAGAACCATAGATAAACCTCAAACCATCATATTTATTCCCACAGAAATGCATTGCCAAAGTACGGAGACATTTTTTTTACTTGTAAATTTGTTTTGTCATTTTAGTTAAAGGGTTATTCACCCAAAATAATCACCCTCGTGTCGTTCCAAACCCGTAAGACTTTCATTCATCTACTGAACACAAATGAAGATATTTTAAATGAAATCTGAGAGATTTCTGTCCCTCCATTGACAGCTACACAACTACCACATTGACGCTTCAAAAAGTTCATAAAGAGATTGTAAAACTAATCCATATGAATTTAGCGCTTTAGAACTAAAGTTTGGTCCAAAAGACTTTCGTTCATCTTTGGAACACAAATTAAGATATTTTTTATAAAATCGGAGAGATTTCTGTCCCTCCAATGACAGCTACGTGACCTCCACATTGATGCTTCAAAAAGTTCATAAAGAGATCGTAAAACGAATCCATATGAATTGAGTGGTTTAGTCCAAATTTTCTGAAGAGACACGATCACTTTGATGTGATCACAATCACTTTGACGATCGCATATCACACATATGATGAACTGATTGAATTTAGGCTTTTATTTACAGATAAACATTGATCGGCGAACATAAACAGAAGCTCATCCGTACTTGCATGACGTGCAGGAACAAACTTCATTGGTTCTTGTGGAAGCACAAACGCGCTGCGTAACAGACGAGAATGAACCTCAAGATGAACGAAAGCCTTACAGGTTTGGAAAGACATGAGGGCGAGTAAATGTTGACGGAATTTTCGGTTTTGGGTGAAAATTTAAATCCCTTTAAATCATGACCATGTTGTACTAATTCTTTCCATTGTTTTATTTAAGTCGTTTTAACGATTTAACTAAAACAAAAGAAAGAATTAAAAAATCGTGGACATGAATTAATAAGTTGTGGGAACAAATTCTAAATTCATGGCCACAGTATCAAATGAACAACAACAACAAAATCAAAACCCCCCTTGCAATTTTTTTTTTTTTACATCACAAATGTCTTAAATGTCACTTTTTTTTTCTTTTTTTTTAAACAACAATCAGCAACAAACATATTCACACATCAACACACCCAACAACACAGCATACATAAATACATTGTGTACATATAAAGAAAAAAAAAGAGAGAATAAGATCAGTAAATCATACCTGACAAACCTGACACCAGCATCAGTTCTTCCACTTACAGTTATAATTGGTTTTGAAGATAATTTATGAAAGGACGCCACATGACAGTCCATAGTGCAGCTTTAAAGGAATAGTTCACTTAAAAATGAAAATTCTTTCATCATTGACTCGCCCTCAAGTTGTTTCAAACCTGTATGAATTTCTTTCTTCTGCTGAACAAAAAGGAAGATATTTTGAAGAATGTCTGTAACCAGATAGTTGATGGACCCCATTGACTTCCATGGTAGGAAAAAAATACTATGGATGTCAATAGGGTCCATCAACTGTCTGGTTACCAACATTAAAAATATCTTCTTTTGTGTTCAGCACAAGAAAGAAATGCATACAGGTTTGAAACAACTTGAGGGTGAGTCAATTATGACAGAATTTTCATTTTTTAAGTGAACTATTCCTTTAACTGTAAAGTAAAAATGATGAATGAAAAATAAATTATTAATGTTAAAATGATAAATGATGATTTTGTTGTTGTGGATGTTATTTTGTAATGAAAATTGTTACATTTGTTGTAAAAACAAGATCTCTAATGAACCTACTTAAAGCAATGCAACAATCTTTAAATACTCTGACATTCATTTGCTTCATTGGTTGTGATTCAGTTTAGGAGGTGGTACGTTTCTAGGCCTGTGTTGCTTGCTGACCGGCTGTGATACATTTGAGGAAGCCTTAGAGATGGCAGCTAAAGGGGACAGCACAAATGTGGACAAACTTGTGAAGGACATTTACGGTGGCGATTATGAACGCTTCGGTCTCCAGGGTTCTGCCGTTGCATCCAGGTACAGACAGATTTGGCAGCATTCATATGTAAAAATGATCATATTTGTGATTAAAAAAAATCTTCACCCTTTTTCTTTTATTTGTTAGTTTTGGTCATATGATGAGCAAGGAAAAACGTGATAGTATAAGTAAAGAGGACCTCGCCAGGGCCACTCTTGTCACCATCACAAACAACATCGGCTCCATCGCCCGCATGTGTGCAGTGAACGAGGTTTGAAAACATTTTCTCTTAATGCAAAAGCTCACTTATCATGTTTAATAACTGTTTCTATCCATATTTCCAGGCTTCCAGCCACATTGATTGATTTTGTTTTATTAAAAATGCATAAGTTTAATTCAGTGGGCATTACCCCATGACACAAACAATATCAAGACCAAGTCTGTGGTACTAAAGATGGGCCTGAACTCTGTGTGCTCTGAGCTTCTTTACAGTGTTGTCTTGTGGCATGGAGATCAAGCAGCATTGTACAGGGCTATCACAGCACACGGAACAGCCACAAGATGGATGAAGTCGTCCCCCCCCACCCCCCTCCATCAAATTTTCTCTTCATCAAAATTCAAATTTGGAACAGTATCACTGTTTATTCTGACTGTCTGTTTTTGTGTTTTATATCCTCCAGAATATCGATAAAGTGGTTTTTGTTGGGAATTTCCTTCGGATCAACACTGTATCAACTAAGCTGCTAGCTTATGCCATGGACTTCTGGTCTAACGGTCAACTGAAAGCCCTTTTCTTAGAACATGAAGTAAGTAAACACTTAAAAAAAAAAATCATTTTAATTCCCTGTCAATGCTAAAATTAGTTGCATTAATAAAGACTTATCGTAACATTCTCCATAGTGTTCAATCAATGTATCAGCCAAGCCAGTATATGGCATTTTATAACTCTTGGAATCAGCCAATAAGCACACACATATTATTAACAATGTTTTGATACACATGAGATTATTTATAGTGGAGACATTATAGATTATAAATTAAAATTAGATGCTTTGAAACACCTCACGAAATCAGAATTTGAGTTTTGTGGCTTTTAGTTAATTTTCATACACATTTAAAATTTGAAGTCTTTAAAGACTGGACAAAAATATTGAAATATAAAAATTCGTTGAATTCTGTAAAAGTCAGAAATGTAATTTTGCTGATGTAACTTCTCTTTGAGTCACAACTCCTCACTTAGAAGTTAATTTCAATATATTTACTCCAACATTTTTAACTGACTTGTAGGCAGATTCATTGATTATAACAATATGTTCTAGTTTTTTCACATTGTACATTTCAGTCCTGTTCAGTCCCGTTATTCAAATATAGGTACAGGTGAAGAAAATGAGACCAGAAAAGATGGTAAATAACAGTGAAATGTGTTACTAAAGATGATTATGAGTATTTTAATATTAGGGATTACGATGAAGATGAGCACCTTTTGCATTAGGATTTATAAAATAAAAAACAACAACAGATGAGTAGCCGTCATGAGTAATATATAGGTATATAATAAAGGTTAATTTGAATATATGAACTTGCCTGTCTTTCCTCTCCAGCAATAGTCTGTGCTTGTCACTGCATGACTGCTCTGCTGATTAACGGGACTTTTAGCTCCCCCTTGTGTCCAAAAGATCCAAAATCTACTGTCAATGGATAATGTTGATTTCTGCTATCAAAAATTGTGCACTTTAAGAAAATATTATGTAAAATAACCCATTTAGGTTCAGCTATATTATGTATGTCTCATAAGATATTATTAAATTATGTATTTTATATACACTATCATTTAAATGTATAATATAAAAAAATGAGACACATTTTAAGTTGTAATTTATTATTGTGGTGGCAAACCTGAATTGTCTCACATCCTTCAGAAAAACTTGCTAATATGCTAATTTGGTGCTCAAGAAGCTTTTCTTATTATTATTATCAATGTTGGTTTTTATTTTTGTAGAAACCATGATACCTTTATTCAGGATTATTTTATAAAAAAAGAGAAGCATTGATGTCAAATAGAAATCTTTAGTAACATTATAAATGTCTTTACTGTCACTTTTCATCAATTTAATGTATCCTTGCTGAATTAAACTATTAATTTCTTTCCAAACAAAATTACTTTCCCCAAATGTTTGAATGTACTTTATATACAGTATGTCAAAATATCAGCCATCAATTGATCATAGGCCTTAACAGATGCCACATCATATGAAATGAGCATGTATGGAAATATAATAGAATGCTCTGCTTCTGTTCCACAGGGATATTTTGGAGCTGTTGGTGCCTTCCTAGAGCTACTGAAGATGACTGAAGACTCCTGAGACACTGAAGAAACCCAAACCAGAAGCTGCTGTAAGATTTCAGGAAAGCCACATCCCCTAATAAGGAAAAGCCATTTAATAATATGATCCGAGTTTCCCTTCAAATCATCGACACGTTGGTCCGTCTATGCTTGTGACAAAAGCAGGTGACCAAGAGGAAAAGACGCAACAACAACGCACTTTCAGTGTGTGATGAGCTGCACTTCATGTTAAGTGTGCCTCATTTCCGCTTCTATAAATCCAGCACAGCTTTGGCTTTGCCGTGTATTGATATTTTGATTAGATGATGATTTAGGACACTAAATATAATGCCTGTATACTCCCTCTACACCCAGTTTGTGAGCTTTATGAAAATAATTGTAACATATGAAAAGGGTTTGGAGGTGAGTGTTATGGGACTTTTCTCCCCCTGTTCTAGTCACATATGAGCATTCATCATATCTGTATTACATTAAAAATGCTAAGTTGTATTATTAAGCGTAAAATCATTTTGGATGTCCAAGTTAAAAATTCTAACATCTTTTTAATACAGCAATTGACAATTGAATTTCAGTACTTTTTCAATTACTTACAGAATTAGCAAAAAATCGTCAGGTAGACCTGTTTTATCTTCATTGGGCCTTGTACGATTAGTGGATTGTTGACATGAGTAGCTGTAGTTTCTAAGATATCTTTACCTCCTTTTAACTGGTCTGTCTAATGAACAGTGATCATATGCACCTGAGCTGACACTGATTGTGTTGGGACCAAATTGTCAATATTGACTGGAATTTTCATAGTTCACTACATTCAGTAAGTCCTTTCTTACCGTGATGAATTTTATTTGGTTTTACAGTCCCTAATGCCAATATTTCTCCGATCTGAATGTGTTAACAGTTTACCCTGTGTATATACACTGTAGTATATAATGTTTTGTTTTTTTATTTAATTTAACATTTGCACAAACCATCTCTTGTCATATTCATGCCATTATGCAAGTTTCATTAGAGACTGCTAACCAAGACTTATATTTACTGTCAAACCTCCTCGCAAATGCCTTCATCCTTTAAACATTTTCAGCTTAAACGTTGTCTATTAATGAAAATATTTTGCCTTTTTTTCCTCATGTATCAACATGAGCATCTCTAACTTTATGCCTAAACACCTTTTAACTCTCTGTATTAATACTGTACAGCTGGGTCTGACTGTGAACTGTAAAGATTGTTGTTCAGAACCAGATGTATGTTAAATACATGCTCCTAAAGCTGGAATCATCAATTCCAAAATAGTTATTGCAGTCATTATAATCTGTCTAAATATGTAGGATCAGAAACATAAGCACTTCCAAGACAAAAATGTATTGTCTTTCCCTCACTTTCAGCCACAGTATGACAGCAATTATTTTTCTACCAATTGCATTTTAGCATTTGGCTTCAGCAGTGTAAATAGGTACTCAAGACATTAAATCCTTTATTTTTTACAGCACTGATAAAATTAGCAGTTTTCGAGCTTGTAATTTACTTCTTTTTTTTTTCTGATCATCATGAATGCAAGCAAGACCAAAACTTCTTAGAGGAAGTAAAATGTACATTAAGAATAATTTCATAATGCATTTTTTATTGGAGGATTGACTGTAAAAAATATTCACCTATTGTGCATGTACTGAACCTACTACATGTTCAACAACAGACCTGTGCTGACATTAAAGTGTCTTCTAGCTGCTTGTGACAACATCTGTAGCACATTCCGTGCACTGCCTCTATGTCTTTTCCTTCTATCTGTTGATTCATGCTTTACTTCCTCTGCTCAGTCCTTAGAATTGCCTTATGCAGTGGGGTGCCATTTTGTCTTTGGATGTCTGGATTATGCACAATGGCACCCCAACATCTCTCTGAGCCACAAAAGTAACTTCCAAGTGTTATGGGGTGCCTTTTACTGATGGAGACAAGGCTTTATCTCTGTATTGTCGCAAATGCTAAATCCAGATGCCACTGTATGTGTATACATCAATCCTTAACAGTATATTTGAGGTGTTTTGAATTTCTTTTGAGAGGCGGGTGGAGGGTGGGGGGATTGAATGCATGTGTCGGTACATTGTATTTTTACTTGGGCAATGCAAAGCATGTACGCGATTTCTCAACATGGGTGACATTTCCTTAGGCACTTGGATGGATCGCTCCATCTTATGTAGTCAAATTGCCTTTTTATCAGGTTTTGTTCTTGTAAACCAGATCTAATGTCAATGCATGTTCATTCCTTGCGCTATATGTTAAATTGTACAAAACCTTTCTCCCCTTTCATAAATATATTCTGTCTCTTCCAAACTATACATGTTCGATGCCCAGTTTTCAGAAAGCATGTTCTAAATTGTAAATGCTGAGTCGCCATTACAGCTGAATTATAAGCTTTTTCTAGAGCTAAATTGTGTATTTATAAATCGTATCATTTTAGATAATTAGATGTTAATATTTCATGCTAATAACCCTCATCAATGACCTCAATCTCCTGACAAACTTGTCTGATGTATGTGATCTGAATGAGTATGTATAATTCTTTGCTAAAAATTATTTTAACTTCAGTTTCAGCGGACATATGAATCTCAAACAGAATCACTACACAAATTTTAAGTGTATTTCTTATGATATAATATTTGATGTTGATCGTATAGGGACCCCTAATTTACTTGCGCCTCGTAAGGAATGAACTGATCACAATACTCTGAAATTAATGTCACTAAGAGATTTTTATATTTGTTTTGAGTTGTATCATGTGAAAAGCTAACTTCATTTGTCAATAAACTATTTTGTAAATATCTAATAAATGTGTTAATTGTGGAAAATTGTTAACTCTAATGGCTTTTCATTCATTTTCTTTCATTTAATCCAAATATCAACCCTTACACCAGTTTACAGGATATTCACAAACATGCTGAATCAGCTTTATTGGCCAAGTATGCCTGTTGCCGGTTTAGAGCAAACCAACAGTGCTCATTTACACATACAGGCATGGCACAGCAGTGTTGGACTGAATGAGATATAAACTAATATAACATGATGGCAGATACCACTGTAAGGGGTTTTACAGTCAAAGACCCAGAACCAGATATGATGAATGAAGACCCGGAGTCAGAATTATAATAAATTAAAGAAAAGATGTACTGAAGATAGTTTGCAGTTTCATCATCAGAAGTCAGCTTCAAGACTCACACAGGAGTTCGTAGGCCGTCCCGCTTACAGTTACAAAGATCACAGCAGTTCCTACACCAAGGTCTAAGCTACGTCCTTGCTTCAGGTTGCAGTTTCCGATTGGCTAAGAGATAGACAAACATAGTAATTTTCCACACATATACAGATAGACTGAGGCCTATCTCCATCGATTATGCAGCTGACACTCCGACCCTGAAGTTAGGCACGTCATGACCTTCCAGGTTGCAGATTTGGGTTGCCGGGCGCCAGCATGTCCAGAACAACAAATCAGTCAATCTCCAAAAATGCCAGTGGTTCCCTTTCGTGGTCGCTACAAGTTACGTCGTGACGATGAATGGGGTTTCGCTTAGAAAGCATCTCACCTTCGAGAATACAAAACGAGCCAATGGCAAGAAAATGCCATGGGTCTGCGGAATTTGCATAGCGTAACTCCGCCCCACCTCGTGGGTATATAAGGAAGTACGCTGGCAACATGCAGTTATGTTTTCGCTGCGGAGCCAAGAGCATTCTTCACTCCACAAGCCATTCTGAGATCTTCTCTCTTCACTCTTCGCGACGAGCTACTCTCCAGGTGTTGGTGTGACAGCGATCTCCAGCGAGTTCACATTGCCTGCTGATCTGTGCAGTGATCTCTCGTGTGTCCTCCCTGGTCGCTTCAACACTCTGCAGAATTTTCCTCTCACAAAAGAGCTTGCGCGTGGCACGTCTTTTTAAAGATGTCTCGCCCGTGCACTTCTGGTTGCGGTCGTACTGTTTCTTAGTTTTATGGGCACAATCGCTGCCTTGCGTGTTTGGGCTTAGATCACACTAAGGCAGCCTTTGTGGATGACTCATGTTCTCATTGCAGGAACATGACCATCACGACACTGCAGTCGAGACTCAATGACCTCACTAAAGCGAGAGTCCCCTCATCCACATCCTGATTTATCCCCTCCTCGAGAGGTGGTACTTTGGCTGGTGGCCAGGGTGACCTGAGGGTGACAGTGTGGAACAAAGCGCGGACGATTCTTCCTCAGCCCAAAGCCCCCTCTTGCGTGTCGCAACCCGCGAGCGTCCCGATTGAAACTGTAGGACCGTATTCGGACGTTTCTTTCGACGCTCCAGACGAGGAAACTATGTCTTCATCACAAGGTGGGCAGGAGTCCTCGGGAGATGATGACTCGACAGCATTGTCCGAGTCAGATCCCGAGTTGATGGCCATGCTTTCCCGGGCAGCTGCAAGCATCAGGCTTGAGTGGAACCCTCCACCCTGTCCTGAGCGCTCGCGGATGGACAATTGGTTTTTGGGTGCTGCCCGCTCCAAATACCTTTCTTCCCGGAGGTGCGCTTCCGTGCGTTGCTCAAGAACCAACACGTACTAGTCCGCTCAGACAATACCATGACAGTAGCATACATCAACGCTCCCGCCATATGCCGCAACCCACCCACCACCTCCTCCTATGGAGTCAGAAGCATCTGAGGTCGCTTCGAGCCATTTATATCCCGTGAGACCTGAATCGTGCAGCCGACGAGCTCTCATGGTTTCAGCCTCTTCCTGGAGAATGGAGACTCCGTCCCCAGACAGTTCAGCTGATTTGGTCACAGTTCGGCGACGTACAGGTAGATCTGTTTGCCGCACTGGCGCACAGCTGGCCACAGGGCCTCCGCAAATATGCGTTTCCCCCAGTGAGCACTTCTTGCACAGACCCATCAGGGAGGACGAGGAGCAGGTCATATTGGTTGGCTCTCATTGGCCCACCTGGACCTGGTTCTCTGAACTAGTACTCCTCGCGACAGCACCTCCCTGGCCAATTCCTCTGAGGAAGGACCTCCTTTCTCAGAGATGGGGCACCCTCTGGTAGTGACAAATTTAATTTATATAGACACAGTTTGAAATATAGGTACTATTAGCTGACTAGAATACTTTACCCAAAAATTACATTTCTGTCACCATCCTATCGTTCTAAACCCATAGGACTTTCCTTTGTCAAACACAAATGCAGACATTTCTTGACAGTTTTTGCTTGTCAAGCATATGTGTTTGAGCTTCTACTGACCATATTTAATGTGCTCTATGTATCCACAACTTTCCTGAACTCTGACCTTTCCCGTGATCACTATGGCAACGTAGAACAAGCCGGTAACGAACTTCCGGTTTACGTTAGCCTGAAGATACTGCTATCGGAGAGCCTCAACAAGCCCAAACAACTTGCTTGGGTAATGACGAGTAGAGCTTAGATCGGGCCCAAAAAAATAAAGCCCGACCCTACCTGAGCCCGTTGTGTCCGAACCCGGCCCAACAAGACCCGATTTAGACCCAACCATTTTTAATACGTGGGCCGTTGTAACCAGGGGCGGCGCCAGATAATTTTTTAACATGTGCTGAGGGGGTGCTAGATATATTATATATAAATATTTTTAATAAATGAGCAAAAATTGGCCACTTAATATTTAATATTCAATTATTTTAATGATCACAATTAAAGTATTAATTTTATTGAATTGAACAAGCACAACATTCAGCATTCAATCAAATATTATTAAAGATGTATTATTATTAATAATATTATTTCAACACAATATCTCGTTATTTCGACATAATATGTGTGCCAAGTGTGCATGCAACAAGCAAGATGTGCATTTGTAAATCCGGTGACATGCGTGCATTGATTTTTATTAATAAACTAGTGTTTTCTGTCCGTGTCGGCTGCAAAGATGTTGACGATCGCCATCTCCGTAGTGAACGCGCCTATAGCCTAGAGAGAAATGCACATCTTGGATTAAATAATCAGAGAGTAGCCTATTTCTTTCCATTTTGAATTGTTTCGTTTAAAGACATTTAAAGCTGTCTTTAGATAGGCTATATTTCTCATGTCTGAGTTTCGGTAAATTTATGATGAGATGCGCTCCTGTTCATGTGCAATACAAGTGACCACGGCGCGCTGGCACCTCCATGTCATGATTTATATTGTCTGCTATATTTATACAATTTATACAAAACGAAATTCACTTTAAAGAAAGGCTTTCTACAAAACAAAACTTAAAGGTATAGTGGAGGATTTTCCTGAATTTTAGAAAAGATCCGCCCGCTCCACTTTTTGAAAAAATGCACATGTGCAACACTCTACCTGCTCCCGAGAGGGAACGCCTATTAAACGTGTGCACGAGAGAGCATGCACGAGCCTAGTGCGTGACTTGTGCCAGGGCTAGGATCGCTAATCATAGCTTACATTTACTAGCAGTGATTTTAAATGGATTTCTCCAAATAGCATGCCAAACTTTACCTGTCGAGTAAAAACTTTGCGACTGAGGCATCAGTGGGAAGCCCAACCTGTGCTTTTAGCGCACGCCAGCGTGTGAAATATTCTCCTAAAAACACTCTGGTCTTGTTTCTTTCTTCAGAGGCCTTTCTCTTCTTGTCATACAATTTGTAGACACTTTCTCTTGCGACCCTCAGACATTTTGAAAAAACCCGGTGAGAACGGCGAGCTTCAATGAATGGCTGAAACCGTAGCTCACCACACATATACACCTGAAAGTGCGCATGCGCAGAAAGCGAAAACTACCTAGGGACGAGCACGTACGACGGCCTTACGTAAACATATCACCAGAATGATTGACAACTAGGAGGACCAATAGTCTTGATGATCCACCCGGAAAAAGAAAATCCTCTACTATCCGCCTGTTTCTCCAGCAACCAATGGGTGATGACCTACTTCCGCTTTCCGGTATAGTGTTTCCTGTTCAGCGGCTAACCTCTACTTGCTAAGTTGCTTGTGTACTTCATAACAAACTAAGTTGTTAGTGCCATGATATCGACAGAGAATAAGTTGTGTTTAAATGCTGCTAACATGAGTTCAGGTTTAACTTGTGCCGTTGTTGGCTGCCATAACAATTCAAGAAAACATGAACATTTTGTCGGAAACGTCTTGCTTCGAACATCAACAACTTCGAAGAAATTGTCCATGTCCATCGCCCTATGCTTTGCACTCCATGCCAAGGAATGAGGAACGCAAAACAGCGTGGCTTGCAGCTTTGAAACTAAAACACCCTCCAAAGAAAGTGTATGTTTGCTCTTTCCATTTGTTAAAAAAAAAGCCAACCGAACTGTATCCTGATCCGGAGCTTAATCTGGGCTACGACCGACCACCTCCGAAGACGAGGAGAAAGCTAGTCCGGCTAAATGTGTCGGAAACGGCTAGCAGCAATGAAGACATCAAAGGCAGTAAGTTAAACTGTAACTTTACAGTTATTCCATGTTTTATGCAGCAAGTTATATATAAATACTGGTTATATAACGTTGGGCTGGAAACTGAAATGACGTAACGTAAGCCAAACCTCACTTTTAATTTAATGTTACTAGTATGTCCTTTTCGTGATGTGGGAGTGCCGGGACGGCTGAAACACTTTTCAGATAAACACCATTTTAAAAAGAAAATGTTACAGACGTTAGGGTTCTGCTTAAGTACTTCATACTGTACATGCTGATGTAACGTTAGTTTGACATATCAGTGTTGTATGAGCTCAGAGAAATTTGCTGTCTCATTCGTCACGTGTTTCACTTATTATCAGTTCATCCCTATACGTTCTTCTACTCCACAACATTTCAAAAGGCAAATATTATAGCCTACTTGTAAGTCACTACAATTATTTGAGAGCTTTATTTGCTAGTTACCTTTTCAGTTTTAGATAATTAATACAAAACATACATTTACTGGTCAATTATGACATGTTGTACTTCTAGTGTTTACTTTACTATTGTGTAACTTTGGCAATACTTTTGTTTTGGTCAGACTGCTCAGCGGGCCTGTCCTCAACTGCTTCAGACCAGATCAGCAACTCAAGTTCTGCAACTCCCATTCACCAACAGTTACACTCAGTCCATACACAGTGGGAGGACCCTGCCCGACAAGATCATGATTACTGCAAGGCAGCCAGCAGAAAAGATGTGCAGGATAAGATGACTAAGTGCGATTGCCTACTTTTTGCTTCAAAGTAATGCGGATGCTTTGCTCTACACTGGTCTAGATCTAGAAACATTTGACATTCTTACTTCAACACTGGAAGGACATGCCAGTAATTCATTTACAATGCCTGTTCGAGATCAAGTTTTCCTGACACTTATGAAATGAAAAAAAAACGTGTAATAGGTGATCTAAGCAGACAGTTTCATGTATCACTGAGCATGGCTAGCAGGATAATCTCATATTGGATCGACAAACTGGAGGAAGTTTTCCGACCTCTTATTCCATGGCTTCCAAGAGAAACTATTCGGGCAACCATGCCTGCAGCCTTCAAGAGGAATTTTCCCAGTACAACATGTATTATAGACTGCAGTGAGAGCCTTTTACAGAAACCCAAAAACCTTGATTCCAGAGGAGAAACATACAGTCATTATTATTCACATAACACTGTGAAATACCTGGTAGCTGTTGCCCCATGTGGACTGATTATGTTCATTTCTGCAGCATATGGAGGGCGATGCAGTGACAAATTTATCACTATGGACTCAGGCATGTTGGACTACTTAATGCCTGGAGATGAGGTCATGGCAGATAGAGGCTTTACCATAAAAGACTTGCTGTTTGAGAGAAAGGTGAAGTTGGTAATGCCTTCTTTCACAAAAAAGCGTGGACAGCTAACAGAGGAACAGGTGACAAGTACGAATTGCACATGTGAGAATTCATGTTGAAAGAGCAATTCGGCGTTTGAAAGTTTACAAAATACTGTCCCAGGTTGTTCCGATCACTATGGCTCCTAAAATTGACAAGATTCTAAGAGTGTGTGCTGCTCTTGTTAATCTGAGGGAGGATCTTATTCGAAATTAGGGCTGCAGCTATTGATTTAGTAATCTGATAAGAAATACTTTTGTTTTATTGAAGAGCTAGTTTAATTTTCGGAAATAGCAACATTTTTATTGCCTACATTGCTTACAATATCGCTCAAAAACTAAATGATGTTTTATTAACAAGGTTCGGGAGGAGCAGGTGCAGATAATTAACCCAATTAGCACAAGTGGAGATCAATCAGTAATCAACTCAGGACAATATAAATAACAGCAGAACCCACCTCTGTTCCTTGACAGTTTATTCAGCATCCCACCTCCACCCCATCTCCTCACAGTTCCATCTCCTCACTTCTAGTTCCATCTACTCTCACCAACGGGGGGAGTACTCTGGGTTCGGGCAGAAATTCCGAGCTTGGAGCCCTCCACCCGGACAGCACGCCAAATCCATAACCTTTACCGTAATAATTATATGTAGATGTGAACTCGTGAAACATTTTATGTGCCATATTACATTGTTTTTATAGAAAACATTTTCTGAAATGCAATAATAACTTCAAACTAAGGCATACATTAAACATACATTAACATTACCTTAAGTTGTGCAACTTAACTTTCAGAACTACAAGTGTCAACCTGAGACTGATCTGTGTATAGGCCTAACGAAGCTTAAAGGGATAGTTCACTTTAAAATGAAAATTCTGTCATCATATACTCACCCTGTTCATATTCACATGCTGTACAACACATGTTCACATACACTCTACATGTTTTGTAGTGTTTTAGCCATTGTGGCATAATTTCATTTGACGTTATTATATATATAATATTGTATATACATGGATCACATATTAAATTATTAAAGGGATAGTTTACTTTAAAATGAAAATTCTGTCATCATATACTCACCCTCGAGTTATTTCAAACCTGTATGAATTTCTTTCTTCTGCTGAACACAAAGGAAGATATTTTGAAAAATGTCAGTAACCAAACAGTTAACTGGTCCCATTGACTTCCATAGTAGGAAAAAAAAAAATACTATGGAAGTCAATGAGACCAGAAACTGTTTGGTTACTGACATTTTTCAAAATATCTTCCTTTGTGTTCAGCAGAAGAAAGAAATTCATACAGGTTTGAAACAACTCGAGGGTGAGTATATGATGACAGAATTTTCATTTTAAAGAGAACTATCCCTTTAATAATTTAATATGTGATCCATGTATATACAATATTATATATATAATAACGTCAAATGAAATTATGCCACAATGGCTAAAACACTACAAAACATGTAGAGTGTATGTGAACGTGTGTTGTACAGCATGTGAATATGTATGCATTTTTTAACATAATACTAACTGGTATTATACTGTATATATATATTAAACTACTTATATATGGTTGGAATCGCATTGCATATTTTTTCATAAAAAAAAAGAGACTGCCAGCATGTTTTTGCTTAACACTGAAAGAATGTTTACTTTACACAGTCTAAAGGTATCCCAATTTTCACTCAGATTCTCTTAATGTATGGCACACATTTATGGTCATGCCACATGTGCAGATGTTCACTGAACCTTGTCCATTACCTCAATGTATCTTTTATTTAGCTTAAACCGTCCTGCAGCATATTCATCTACAAGCCAAGGTAGCATACGTGAGAAATAAAAACCTCTCAATCGCTTGACTTGCTCCGTCACAAATGCCTCATCATACTGCACTGTAAGGGAAACATGCTCTTTGGGTGTCCAGATCAAAAGTGTAGCAGATTTTAGACCTGTGCAAAACATTGTAAGCTGTACTTGCATGTAATATCCCCTACTGACAGTTTTCTGCAATTGCAGCCCTCCATCTACTAGTTTGACATCACTGCATTTCTGAGTAAGCTGTACAGTAAGTGAGGGCTGGGTTGGCACTGGACATTTTACTTCCAGTAGCACACGAGTCAATGACCCCATCAGGACTGGCAAAGAGCCATGGTTCTTGGACACTTACAACAGTGCCCCTATGAGTAATGCTCATGCCCTCTTCTTTTAGCTCTTGGCAAGCTCTATATTCATTTGCTTTCCATAGTTAGTCGCATAGTTACCACGAAATGAGGGGTATATGTGCTCACATAGAAATTTGTCACTGCTTGTGGTTGCATGGACGGGAACCTTTTTTGCAGAACTTGCAGTAAGTCAGATTTTTCTACAATTGTGCCACAAATCAGAGGCATTTGCTCTCTGGTTTCTAATTCTAATTGAGCTGCTTGGTCATCACTAACTTCAACATATGCCTGGTAGAATGCCTTGCATGAGTTACAGCTAAGCTCGTTATTGTGTATCTGATGTGGCTGAAGAATCTTGTCATCAACTGCACTGTAACTAGTGCTAGGTTGTTCTGCTGATGGTGAGGCATTATAACACTAATAATGTGTTCTTCAGGACAAAAAGTGGTTGGAGGGTGGATTTGTCCACACTGTCTCTGAAGTCTTTGTGTGACACATTGTTGGAAACTTTTATTCCTTCATCGAAGCAAAAACCAGGAGATGTTGGGATCACGTTCAAACAGAAGTTATTCTTTATTGAGGGTGGCTGTAGTTCGTCCAACAAAATCTAAATCTAATACAGTATGCATTGTGGCTATATACATTCCAAGGGGGAGGGATTACATAGAGGCGGAGAGTCTGAACAAAGCATGCAAATGAAGTAGGAACACACCCTACTCTGAGATCGCTACCAGTCCCAATTGAATCAGCGTAACTATTCAAATGCTGATACTGGCCAGGAACTCCGGTTCCAAGAGCCATCCCAGAGCCATTAAAGACAAAAGGTGAAAGTCTCCCCTTCAGCTAATCCAATCAACCTAACGATTCAATGTCTGGGCTCCGAAAAGGTGAGAATCTCAGTGATCTGACTCATTTAAAACACAATAGAGAAAACAGGACTGGCCGGAGTCTCTAGCTAGAAACTGACCCTACTTAAAATCAAAGTCTTAACTTTTAATGTTGAAAACTAAATTAAACATTTAATAAATTTGTAATACAACAACATGATGTGGTGTATTTGGGAGTGGTTGACTGGCTACAACCCTACAGTTAACACTGTATTACTGTTCTGCCTTGTGGTGCCTGAAGTTAATCTGACTCAGACGTTTAGGCTCAAGGTTCTTTGATGTCCCTGAATTCCACCTGCGCTGCTCATCTGTACATGCAAGCCCTGTCTTTCCACCAATCACTGCATTTTGCACCTGCAATGATGGCATCAACACTGTCTTGGTTATTTATCCACTTACTATTAACATTGCTATTATTAATAGTAAGTGTATAAATAACAAAGACAGTAAGCATGAACATAAGTATATTAAATTACAAGTGTAAAAGTACATTTTGTCAAGTGCTGTGCATATGTAGTGTTTTATTTTTACCTTCCACAGAATAGCTGCTGCATGGCTACATGACTTCCCTAACCCGGCAATGCAAGAGCAGCCGACTGTCTCAATGACTCCACTTTCCCTCAGCATTACCCATGCTGTATGTTTAGCATTATTGACACTCTGACTGGTCTCTACTGCTGCCTTCAAAAATATAAAGCCGCTGTGTTTCTTCAACAATACTGTACCTATTTTGTTACTATGCAAGTAAGTATATGCTTCTGTGCTTTTGTAATTACGTAATTCTTTGCCATCAACCCCTTCAGAAAATAAAAGGTAATTAACAACGTCGATGTAGCTAACATCGGGCCATAGCTTCATGTCATCTAGCCACTCCGTCATAAGGGATGGATGAGGGACTGTTATGGTACTGTCGTCACGACTAGTTAAAACATCCATGGTGTGTATCCACCTCCGTTTTTTTCCATTTGTGCTTCATCCATGGAGAAACACCGGCTTTTACAGCAAACACGCTAGCAAGCTACAAGCTATCAAACGTACACAAGCTTCGAACCGGAAAAGGACAACCGGCTTCCGGTTCAAACCCGCTATGAATCATGGGTAAATTCGCTAACCAGGAAAAAGGTGGATACCTTTAATGAAGAAAATTAAGTTTAATCATGTCTGACCCACTCTATGTCTCCCGATGCATCCTATCATGCTGTTCACTTTTCATAATCAACATAGATGGAAAAAATTACATTATAATATTTGAACAAATATGAAACTAAATGCTCTTATTTAAAGACTACAACAAATATAGTAGGCCTACATACTCTCTATTTGTACAAATTGCTGCACATTCAAGTTAATTCTCGAATTAATTTTCAAATGATTGAAAACAATAAACATACCACTTAAAATATATATACAGTTGTACTGCAGTTTTTTCTAAGTACAAGAAACACTCTTTCCGCGTAGAGGGTCCGTTTATGTTGGAAACAGCTCCCATTCATAAAATCCTTCAGTTTTCGCGTGTTGTTTGTGCACCCGACAATGGTACAAGTTGAGCCACAAGGAGCCATTGCTTATCTGTCAGCATTACTACTTGTCAGTTATCAGTTTCACCCGTTTGTACCGCGACGCGAGTATCCCTTGTGTGCTAGCTTCATTAAGCGTTAGGCTAAACCTGGAACTGAGATACCGTCAACAGGAAGTATCGAGTGTCATGGCGACGCCCAAGACTCGCAGGAAAGTTGTGGATATCCATTGATCAGTGTTTATGTGTGAATAAAAGTCTAAATTAAAAATAATAACAAAAGTCTTATGAGTTTGAAAAGTAAATGCTAACAGAATTTTTCCTTTTTTGGGTGGATTAACCCTTTATTTCTGATTGGTCAGCCAGGGAATCCAGCTGTCTGATACTGTCTAGTTGTTTTTCCATAGAAAAGCTTTACCACAGCGCTCATCTGGGAAACTGAAACCATCATTCATTTGGAGTAGACATGAAATGGAAGTTTCGGAAAGTGTCTTCCCTATAGAGTGGTGCAGGTGTATAACATCACTTTGTAGGCCAAAACAGTGTTATCATTTTAGCACTTCCAGTTCCATCATCTCAAAGTCAGTGGGTTTTTTGAAAGGGGTTTTGCTTGAGCACAAGCTCAAGAAACTTTCACGTTTTATTCTGCTACATAAAATACACCAGTGTTACTCCACTTGTGATTTTTTTGAAGCTGTAATGCGTCTTGAAAAAGGCAGTTGCTAACAAGTGGCTAAATGGGACTACAGAGGCTGTTGAGGAGACTAAACGTCATCATGCTGAACAGGTAAACTCATTCCACTTTTACAGAATCGTTATGCTCATAATTGTGCTCTCATAAACTATTCTAACTCAAACGTTCTGGGAAATTCAGAAAGAGTTGTTGGAAGCTTCTGTAATTAAAAATGAATGGAAGTCAATGGAGACATATGACTAGTAAAAATTCATTTGTAGAGCTCTCTAATTGGAATTGTTACTAGTAAGAATTGAATTAGCGAGCTTTGTAATTGTAATTCTTACTAGTAATAATTGAAAAAGAGAGCTCTCTAATTGTAATTGCTACTAGTAAGAATTGAATTGAAGAGCTCTCTAATTCAATTCTTACTAGTAAAAATGCAATTACGACGAGTAACGCTGGATACAATTTAAGCTAAAACGGCTTGCCATACGAGACACTAGTTTGAAAATGTGCATTTATTCTCTTCAGCTGTGATAAAACAGCACGTCACTACAGGAAGCAGAAAGTCCGACTTCACGTCTCCGTTTTCAGCTCCTCCCGTCTGCAAGCGGCAACTCTTCGCCGATCGGTTACATCCATCCACAGCTAGGGTAACTCCATAGTGTATCTATGGGGTAACTCAACCCCTGGTCAGAGCCTGACTCCACCTACTGGCAATATTTGAAAAATGCTGGAAAAGTGGGCAGAGCCCAGCGGAGATAGAGGGGACGAACAGAGGGCGGGGCTGTGCGGGGGGGCGTGTACCTGAGACCCGTTTCAATAGCGCGCGCTCTCTGTAGGCATGTTCACGTTAGCAGATGAGTTGCCATGAGAACGACTGACATCTGTATCTTTTCATACAGATTACATAAACAGATAATATTTGTTTTCGTTTTTAATTAGATAATTTAATAGCAGAGACTTAAATGATTATATGCCTGTGTGACTAGCATTCGCTGAGTTTTGTTTAAGTTTAGAGACGTAGCCTACTCCAGAAAAAAAGTTCACGGAGACGGAGAGGCAGAAAGCATACCCTGTTTATTTTCTTTATTTTACAAAAGGACAATGTTTTGTTTCGATTGTAAGTGGACACATAAAAAAGTAGACATTAAACAGTTTATTCTTTCATATTTCTTAAGTCTGTATGACCATAAATACGGAGTATTTTAAGTCTATGTTGCTGCTATGTGAAAAAATCCAGCAAAACCAGAAAAAATCCAGTTTGTCGACCCCCGAGTTTAACCTAATAGGAAGAACATAAATTGTGAATAAAAATATACGTTCACTCACCAAGACGCCGCTGTAGTGATGGAGCCCATGCAGGAGGAGCAGCGTTTGGCACTCGCGTCGTTTTACAGTGCTGCAGTGCTTCAACCAGCAACACTACTACGTCCCATCCTAACCACTGTAGGCTACTACAGATAAAGCTAATGCTAATGCTGACAGGTATGCCTAGGCTACACAAAATAATCGAAATAACTATATAAATGCTATGCTAATATACGCTATCCTGATCGTTTTCAGTAATCGCAATTCCAACTCCTGACTCGCTACAGTGGATTTGACGGAACAAGATGCTTTTATAGAGGGGCTGCCAAGGGCGTGGTAGCTTGTACCAAGGGTATGGTGAGCTGGTACCCTCTTATGTCACAGGGCACCACCACAACTTCCAATAGGAAAATTCATCTGCAGTAACCACCGTTCAACCTGAAGAGGGCAGTACTCACACGTTTTTACACCATATATTGTAGAATTAAAACACTTTATACCCAAATGTCAAAAAAATTACTCGAATCAATGAACAGCGCTAATAAAGTCCCAGTCTTACAGATCATTAACTAAAAAAAAGTTGTTTTAGTGTTTAGTTACCCTTTAATTAAAGAAAAAATAATAACGTGCAAGGATAAATCGTTTGTAATGAATAGTGGAATTTACTGTATAAATATAAGAATTGCCCATTTTAATTTGATGGTAACTTTAATGATGATGATGATGAATGCATTGACTTATCTTTTATGTGTCTATAAGAATTTTATTTAATGGTAATCAAAACAATTTGAATGACACTAGCAACATAAAAATAGACTGTAGGCCTATTAAATGGTATGTGAGCATGTTTGTAAACAGTGGCGTTGTTCCCCCACAACCAGTAGGGGCAACTCCCAAACAGCCCGTATTTCAAGTGAGAGTAGGAAATCCGACACACTGCCATGCATACTTGCATAATTTTCTTTTCACGTGTAAGGGGGAGTGGAAACTGAGGTAAGTAGGTTCACAGCTCGCACGCTTTAACACGTTCAAACGCCGTGGCCGTGACGTTCCCGCAGCTGCAAACTTGTTCATTGGTGGAAGCCGCAGGATGACGATGATCGCTGCACCAACTCAATTAAATTAATGTACAGAAGAGTTTCAGACGTCAGGACCAGCTCGTGTGATTGCAAAAGAGTTGAATGGGGACCGTGTGGACCGTGTCTGCGGTTATTTTATAAAATGGTAAGTGCCTCAATTTCCCCATTTAAGAAGTTTTTCCAAACATCTGGTTTCAACACGCGAGTCGTGTTGCAGTTGTGAACTTATATTTAGCTGTTCAAAGAAAAACAAAACTTTTTCTCAGTTTTCTTTCATTATTATTATTATTATTATTATTATTATTATTAATTTCTTTAACATTTGTTGTATTATTTTAAAGACAAACAACTATGTAGCTAAATGTTAACAAATGTCAAGAATAAACCTCTAAAAATTTTTAATAATAATATGTTGTGTGCCAGATGTAATGTATTTGCACTTACTTTTAGATATATAAAAAAAACTCTCACACTAAACTGTCTAAGGTTAACCTATTTGCTAATTAGGCAAATGTACCACAAATGTTCTTTAAAACTTGCAGGTGCGAAATGAAATTAATGCAAATCTAAAACAAAACCTAAAAATAAAATGCTCTCCAGTGACTCCCATATTGGTTGTTTTTTCCACCTCTCTTGTAGACAACTTCTGAAGGGAACCACTTTAAATCCACCAATGCGGCTCTTTGCAAGTCCTAGCATGTGACTGATTTGTATGTCAAAGATCAGATTTGAGACACAGACACATATAATTTGCTAAATACTGACATGGCATACTTTGAATAGAGGGAGAGGAGGAGTGCATAAGCCCTGAAATCATCAGTTGTCAACTTGTCACAATTAGACAAGCCTAATTTCAAAGAAATCTATTGAGCTGACGTGTGTTTTTCATGCTGCTGTGAAATAATGTGGAATTGGGACTGTTCCCACAGTCGGCTGATATCTAGACTAGAAGACTCATAAACTACAAGTTCAGTTGCATAATAAGGGAAAACAACTGGATTCATCTTATCCTTACAGTGTACATTGTGTATGACAAAGCACAGTAATTTCACTTAAATGACAATTCATAGGTAATTTTCATTGCCATTTAAAGTGAAATTACTGAACTTAAATATACAAGCTTGATAAAAATGATCATTCTAGAAGAAAATTTCAGATGGCACTTAGAGGCTTTTGCATCTGAACTCTTCATTTATTGTTTTTAGCGCTTAATGGCTCTAGTTTGCATCAAATTTTCCACACCGGTGTCACTGATTTTAATAGATTGAAAGTAACTAGTGTCAACATCTATTTTTTTTTTCATACACCAAAAACATGTGGATTCCACACGTACCAGATGTGGGCCGGATCTGGGCGAAACTATGTTGCTGTCTGGACAGAGCTAGGCCTATGTCAAAATTATTTTAAAATCATTAAAAAATATATATAGATCAGCTTTTCAATTGGGCCAAAAGAGTCAGAAGGGTCAGGAAGGCAAACTGCAAGGTCTCAAGTTAATATGGCAACCCATCAGTTAGAATGGCCTCAGAAACACTTCCCATGAATGCAGTCATGCAACATTTCACTTTTCTCTGTGAATCATTTGTAAGACCAAAAAGCAGCTCCAAACCTGTAAGATGTCACATTTTCTGCATATTAACAGAAGATGTGCATCACCCATCACATCGTGCCTGTTAATCATTTTAGCTGAGCTTGTTACTTACTCCTGCCTGTTTTGCTGTGTGTGTCATCTTGCGCTCAGCGGACTCACTGACCGGGCCTCACATCTGCAGAAGGAATTCCATGACCAGTGAGTGTGGCGGCAGAGAGGTGTAGCGTGTGTTTGGGACTGGGAGTTCTGGAGTTTGAAGGAAATAAAATCGGTGGGAAGGACAGACTCCATGGCTCAGGAAAGGAAGAAAGGTGGGGTCCTTCCTCCAGATGGAGGGTGGGGATGGATGATCGTGGCTGGCTGCTTTGTGGTAACTGTTTGCACAAGAGCTGTTACAAGGTAAGCTTTTTTCTTTTTAGAGTGTATGCTGTTGTTAAATAGAACTAGAACATGTTGGTATAGGGATAGGTGTGTTGTTTTCAGCTATAATTAAACCACAGGTTTTAACCTGCCTGTTTCTTAATAAAAATGAATAGCTGAAGAATATTGTCGCTCTTAAACTTTCTTTTTTTAGTGACCAAAAATGTATATAGAATTTAAATCTTTAAAAAAACAAACACATAATGCAAATATAAAGTAAACATACAATAAGAAAAAACAGTCTCGTAAACCTTCTGCCCTTAAAAATGTCTGGAGTTGTTCCTCAAATGGGTTTAACCTGTCAAATAGTACATACTCTTGTATAGTACAGTACATGTGGCACAACAGAACGCTATATTTAGTTCACACTGAGAATTAGCTATAATGAGTCATTGGTTCACAAAGTGACAAGCACTATCTGGTGTTTCTGCGGCAGCCTTCGAGGTCAGGTTACATTTGACTGACATGTAAACAACTTCCAGGCGTTCGCACTTGGATATAGATAACAGAGTGTTGTTTTTACATCTATTAGCCTCTTAGAAGTGGTTTTTACTGCTTTGACTGGTTAACACATTTGTGTGTTTATTTTGTAATGTGCTGTTGTAAGTGTCATTTGTTGCTACTATCAACGATTTTTCTATATACAGTACTATGTGGTGAGAGGTAAAGTTTTCCTTTTATACTGCTTTAGATGAGCTGTTCCATTTAGCAATATTGTGACATTACCCCTGGGGTGGTGAACGTATTCTACCGACTGTACTGTTTAAACCCTGAAATTATTTCATCATACATTTAAATGCGCATGTACATCATCTGACAGGTAAAGGTGTGAAACACGAGAACCTGAAGAACAGATCTGCAAAGACTTTTGTCGTTTACTAGGATGAAATTGCAAGCAGGCTGGCAAGAACAAAACAGTTAATTTGACCTCACCTCTGAAACAAGCATTCTTTTGACCATTTCTTAAGTCCTGCTGAGATAAGTGGTAATAATCAACCCGAGGATTACCAGATGATGAAACTCTTTTTGAGCTTAAAGTGCAGCCAGTGGTTTTCAGATGTGCCTTTTTAACCTCTTTTTTATCTTATGGATATTCTGTTCTCTGCCCTCAACTCCTTAAAAAGCTCTTATCATTCAAGTATGTGTGTGTTACACATGTGTGACTTACTTTAGTCCTAAAGTAAGATTTTACTCTTTGAGTCTGCACCTTGGCCAAGCCAATGGCGTTTTCACACTAATTGTGGAATGGTTGCCTGAAGGACATCTCCTTCTTTAATGGCCGATGGCCAGACACGTCTGTATCAGTGGCGGAAGACGTGAGAGTTGCTGGCTGTCATAACCACACTGAATGCTCTGACCCGAGTGACCTGCCTGGTGATCTAGTTTTGTTTGTTCAGGTGCTGAACAGGCACTGCAGAGGCTTGTGCCTCATTACCCCGTCTCAGCCTTTCATATCCAGACACCCACGATCTGCACGGCTGTTCATAGTAACTGGTTGTGAATGGCACTGGACTTTAAAGTGTGTTGTTAGTCTGAAGTGTCACAATATGGTCCTTTAAAGACCACAAACTTGTGTGTGTTCTGTCTGATCAGAGTTTTTTTTTTTTTTTTTTCTCTTTTCCAGATGCATCTCTATATTCTTTGTTGAGTTTCAGATGCACTTTGGAAGAGATTACTCTGGGACGGCATGGATTCATTCATTAGTGGACTGCACAACCATGCTGTGTGGTAAGGAAACGTCATACTTGACACTAAAACCATCACACATTAGCGCATCACAGTCTAAAATAGGGTTTCCATCTGCAGAACTCAGTGAGAAAGTTTTTGCACATCTGAGACAATACTGTTACATAAGAAACTAAGCAAGACCTGCAGCCTGTGGGAGGCTCAAAACGTTCTCTTGAAGTCAGCAACACACAGAGAACATCTTGAGAGGACACGGCAGTGTCGCAAGCTTGACCCAAAAAAACAGGCCTGTTTGCTTTCCTATACACCCGGCGCTGTCTGCTGTTGACAGTGCAGCAATCTTAAGAATTACATTGCAAAGGAAAGGCCTTCTTAAGGCTGCTGACTAGTAAACAAAAGACGTAAGAAATGCTGTTATTACAGTACATAAAGCTTTCCAATTTCATGTTTGGCTGACATGTTCTCTTTTATCACAAGGCTGATTTGTTTTTGTCAGGGGTCTGTGGAAGCACATAGTTTGCAAATCATAAACAGTCTGTTGTAATACTGTATGTTGTCATGTAATAGGAGAGAGCAGCTTAATAATAACGGTAATAGTGACCAATTATCTGAGCGAATTTTGTAATATTTCAAAATTTGTTCAAAAAAACACTACCGTTCAAAAGTTTGAGGTTTCAGTAGCAGTTACTCCAGTATTCATTGTCACATGATCCTTCAGAATATATTCTTATTATAAGCAATGTCGAAAACAGTGGTGGTGCTTAATATTTTTGTAGAAACCTTTTTTTCAGAATTTTTTGATGAATAAAAGTTCAAAACAACAGCATTTTTTGTATGAATAAGTCTCTTTACTTTTGAACAATTTAATGCGTCCTTGCTGAATAAAAGTATTACTGAGTCACATGGAGCCACATTAACATGTCAGTATCTCTGGGATTGAACCATCAAGGGTCTTTAAAGTGAAGTTACCAAAAGGAAAGTTTTTAAAGAACCAGAATCTAAAAGGATATTAATACATCTTTAATACTTCTTGAGTCACAGGCATGCAAACACAAGAAGTGCTTTTTGCCATTTTTTGAACTGTCACTGTTGGCATATAATGCAACAAAGATTGCTAAAGTCAACAGATTTTACCAATAGACCTACCAATCTCTGTGTAAAAAATAAAGTAATGATGCTGCCATCTTTCTAAAGTCATTTTTACACCCCTGTAATTTGGCTCCAAATCTCAGATGAAGATTGTAATTTTGACCCCCCCTCTACAAAATCGTGGATTACTTAATATTTTGGCTTTCTTCTTCATTTATATATTTCTTTCACCAAAAATGATCAAAATCAAAAATTTGAGCCGGGGACCTCTGGTTGAGTTGACACGGAATGACAGTAATGTTTACAAAGTAGTGGCTGTGGATGGAAACCCTGCTTACAATAAATATTATTTAAATATGACTTTTATTATTTCGAACATATTGTTCGGTATGAGCACAACATTTATTCACGTTACTTTGCAGCTCCACTCGGAAGCCTGATTGGGAATCAGTTGTCATGCCGTGTAGCTGTAATACTAGGAGGATTCCTGGCCTCAATAGGATTAGTCCTCAGCTCCTTCGCCACCAGTCTGGAATATCTTTACCTTACCCTGGGAGTGGTAACTGGTAAGAGCCCCAAGATCCCTAAAACACTGATCTACAGACCCATGCGCGGCACTTAGAATGTAGAAGTTCAGCATGTTTATGGTTTTATTTTATATCCTTCTTTTTTTAGGGCTTGGCTTTGCCCTTTGCTATACTCCAGCCATCGCCATGGTCGGGATCTATTTCTGTGAGAGGAAGGCTTTGGCCTATGGCATTGCCATGTCTGGCAGTGGCATTGGGACCTTCATCCTGGCCCCAGTAGTGCAGCTGCTAATCGAACACTATTCATGGCGTGGAGCCCTCCTCATTTTAGGGGGCTTTGTGTCTAACCTGTGTGTATGTGGAGCTCTGTTACGGCCCATCATTCTAAAGGAAGAGGAGGCCTGTCCTCTTCCAGTGGACTCAGAGTGTGGGTATAGCATTAAGTCGCCTGCGGTAAATGGCGTACATATGGGGAATGCTGCAGGCGATAAATTAGAAGTGAATGCTAAACAACGCTGCCTTCAGTCCATGCAAGAATACCACTTCCTCCTTATGCCTGACTTCATGGTGTTGTCAGGCTCCTTCCTGCTGCTGGCCAGTGGGTGCAGTCTTCCATTTGTGTACCTAGTGCCCTACGCGCTGGATGTAGGTGTCGGTCATCAGCATGCTGCGTTCCTGATGTCCATACTAGGGGTCATTGACATCGTTGGCAACATCACATTTGGCTGGCTCACTGACATGAGGTATGTTGTTTTGTGAACTGTGTTAATATTGCATTAGTCAAAAACAGGAATAGGTCATTTATTGACTAAGGAAAATGTTTGTTTTTTCTTTTCTTCAGATCTAATTATCTTTTTTTTCTAAGAACCGATTTTGTTATCCAATAAGCAACTGGGTCAATGGCATTGTTTTGTCCAGATCTCAATACAGTGACATTAATACACCTATTCTAAGATTAATTAAATTCTTGGGGGTCATAAGCCTAGTAGTTTAGCATCATCGTTTATTATTATTTATTAAAAAAAAGTTAACAAAAAAGCTTCACTTCTTTTTTATATTGCCTAATCAAAGTCATGTGGTACGACCAACAAGCAGAAATGAAAACAAAACAGGAAATTATGTCATAGAGAAGACCCCTGCAGACCCTCATTGATTATGTAAATAAGTCTCTTAAAATATCAGGTTGTAAAATGCCATGTTGTGTGACTCCCCAACATTTTTTAATGAATTATGAATTATAAATTCAAATAACAATACATATTTGTAAAAAAAAAAAAAAAAAAAATGTAATTTGTTTTTACAACTTTTAAAAGTTTAATAATAATGTTTAAGATGTGTATACATGTATTCAAGGAATAAGGAAAATATGGTGACATTTTTGACATTCATTAAATTGAAGCCTTTTTAAATGGTGTAAAAAGTTGTGTAAAAACACCCTCAGGTTTTAGGAAACCAAACAGAATGTTGAGTGTTTGCTTATGGGGATGGTTGCATAAACCTTTAAGACTAGTCTTACAAGTTAGACATGCACATTTTTTCTTTAAGACTGTTCATAGTTTTTTACATAAAAATGTAGATTAGCCTAATTTGATACCTAAAACCAGGACTGACTGCCCCTTACTAACTGCTAGTGGGTTATACTAGAACTTAACACACTGTCTTAACATAATGGCTATGTTTATGCAACCGGCCCCAGATCATGCTGACTAACCCTTTCTGTATCTCTCCCAGGTGTCTAAAGAAGTACAGGAATATATGCTACATGTTTGCTGTGGGAATGGAGGGACTATGTTGTCTTTTTATCCCCCTTTTACGCACATTTGTCTTGCTGGTACCCTTCTCTGTGCTCTATGGGTACTTTGATGGAGCCTATGTTGCCCTTATTCCTGTGGTAACATCAGATGTTGTAGGGACAACATACCTCTCTTCAGCTCTCGGGGTTGTGTACTTCCTCCACGCTCTTCCCTATCTGGTCAGCCCACCCATTGGAGGTAAAGGCCTCAAATTATTTCATTTTGATAGGTTAAAAACTACCTGGAATTATAAAGAAAAAAACATTAACCACAATTGTCGCTTTGTAATGACGTGCCCAATTTAAATAGCCCAATAAGTGGTAAACTGTTAATGTACAGAGACATGTTACCCAACAAAACTGTTCAATTCACCATATTAAAAACAGTTCTTTTCTTGGTAGGATAAATGTTACTTTAAAAAAGCTGTGAGGTAATCATGTGATTTATTTGTTATTTAATTTTTGTTATATAGGTTGGTTGGTTGACACCACAGGGACTTACACGGCGACATTCTTTTTGAGTGGGTTCGCCCTGATCGCAAGCTCTCTCCTGCTGTTCTCAGTTGCCGTCATTCGGCATTGCCGGAGAAACCGAAAGAACAGCCTGAGCAAAGACCCAAAATTGGTGTCATGCGAAGGCAAACAAGTGGACTATTATAGTTCTAAAAATAAAGACTTGATGATAATTATACCAGCAACTTCATAGCGTTGGAATAAATATTTGTATTTTTTTTTTTAAATGTCTATTTCTTTGTTTAATCAATTTTATGAAATACTGTTAGATATATAGAGTCATTAATAATGTTTAATTGGGAAAATAATTGTTTGTGTATGAAAAATTTCTCATGCCTTTTGTTGACTTTTTGTTCAAAAGCATTTATTCTCATGTACAGTTGCATGCTTTAAAGAAAGTGGGTTACAACACAAGACTTACATTTGATCTATTTTCTTTGTGTCTCATATTTTATAATAATGTGTCAGTATTCAGTGAGTTTTTCTTGTGGACATTTTTTTTCTGTGGACATGGAATTACAAATGTAGGTTATTATACTTGAAGCTCCAGTTGTAGTACGTTATTTACGTCAGTAGAGGACAGTGCTGAACCCTAGATATCTGGACAGTCTGAGCTGCTGTATTGCTGCAGCATTTGCCCCTGTTCTGCGAATGGTTTGTAAAGGTCTGATATTTTTATTCAGCAATGCCTTTTTATGTTTGCTACAACTAGCAGTTCTTCAACATTTCTTTGGATAACAAATGAGTTTATTGAGACTTAAGCAAGAGACTGAAGATATAATGGATGCTACTAAGCCATGGGACTAATTTATAACCTTTAGATCTTGATGTCAACAGTCTGAACTAAATGTGTAGTAATGTTTTAGTAATAGTGAATTCCATCGATTTCACTGGGTTAAAATATAAAACCATAAAAAATATATATTGGTTTTTAATTTTCAAGAGTATAAAGTGTGGCTTGCATCATCTCACGATTGATATTAGTTACTGGTAAAAACTTTTTTCTTAACACACAATGCACACAAAAAGCAGTGTTTTTATTTTTCAAAGAAATACAGGTTTAAAAATGTATAGCTATAATGGCTGTGTCACAGGTCTTAGAATCCAAAGATACTTGAAACAGGATATCTTGCAAAATAGTCCTTTAATAGCAAACTCAAATACTCAGGAAGGTAGCCAGTAACATAAACACAACTAACATTGGCAATGACCGATATTGAACTGAACCAAAGAGGAAGTATTTGTACACCAGGGAAATGACAGTGCTATGCATAAGTTTAGACTCTCCCTATAGAACTCTATGCTATAAAGTTTAGAATTTTTTTCTACTTCAATATTTCTTTCCTGGAAGGATCAGACTTTATATTTATATATATATATACAGTATATATATATATATATATATATATATATATATATATTTAATAACAACACAAGGAAAAGACTTTCTGAACTGTGTTTGGGGAACCATTTATTTTATTTGTCATACCAAACAGGCCTGATTGTATTTTTTTGTTCTATTGATTGTATGTTTACAAACTTTGAACTGGTACCAATACAATACATTTCCTTAATTTCACAAGTTGTAGTGAAATTGCTGTCTCAAATCCTCCTTACGAACTTAGACGTTAACTAGGCTATATTGTAATGCTACTGTGCCCCTTCAACCTGATCAGTTAATTTAGAGCCCAACACTAGAGTGATACAACGGGTTACACGTGTGTCCTTTGTGTCCTCCAGTCACCCACAATCCTTTGCACACATTCTAATTTACAAAAATGAATTGTCAGAAAATAAATTGGCACTGAGATTAAAGGCATTATTCCTTTGTTTTGTTGTAAATTAATCACATCATTCTAAACTATGTGTTGTAAACCACTGGGAACCACAGATGGTTGTCAAATACCTATGCTGCAGGCAGTTAATATAAATACTTTTTTAATTAAAGTATTTTTCAAATTATAATTTTAATAGTATTTTTGTGCTGTTATCATGGGGTGGAAAGATTTATGTGCTCCTATATCGCCTCGTTATATTGTTTAATGCTGAGGAGGACTCTAGAAAACTCCAGAGGACTTTGCTCCTGTTCTTCAAAGGGTTTTAAAATCGTATGGTATTTTTGCTCAGTAATGCCTTTTGTTATGATCATGAGTTTGCTACACTTTAACAGTTCCCTTTCGTTGTCACTCCGAGTTACGTCGGATGACGACGAATGGGGTTTCGCTTAGAAAGCCTATCATCTTCGAGTATATAAAACGAGCCAATGGCAATAAAAATGCCATGGGTCTGCGGAATCTCCGCCCCACCCTGGGGGTATATAAGGAAGTGCGCTAGCAACATGCAGATATGTTTTCGCTTCGGAGCCAAGTTCAATACTTCACTCCACAAGCCTTTTGAATGTCATCTCAAATCTCTTCGAGACGAGCGGCTCTTCAGAGTGTTGGTGTGACGGCGGATTCCAGCGAGATCGCATTTCCTGCTGCTGGTCTGTGCAGTGATCTGCCGACAGTGAGTGTGTTTCTCCCTGGGCGTTTCGGCACTCTGTTGAGCTTTTCCAATCTCTAAAAGAGCCTCCTAAGAGAACCTCCCACGACTCGTCCCACTGCGACCTGTTTTATTCCCTGTCCGAGGGCACGCTCGGCACGGATGCACTGGCACGCAGCTGGCCGTGGGGCCTACGCAAGTATGCGTTTTCCCCCAGTGAGCCTCCTTGCGCAGACTTTGCGCAAGATCAGGGAGGACGAGGAGCAGGTAATATTGGTTGCCCCGTATTGGCACAACCGCACCTGGTTCCCAGAACTAGTTCTCCTCGCGACAGCACCTCCCTGGCCAATTCCTCTGAGGAAGGACCTGCTTTCTCAGGGACGGGGCACCCTTTGGCACCCTCGTCCCGATCTTGGAACCTCCATGTGTGGCTCCTGGAATGGAGGAGGTAGGTTGAGTACCCTACCACCTGCGGTGGTGGCTACCATCACTTCCGCTAGAGCATACTCCACGAGACATGCCTATGCGTTGAAGTGGAACCTCTTCGTCAACTGGTGTTCTTCTAAACAGCAAGAACCCACGAAATGCCCGATCAGTGTCGTGCTTTCCTTCCTGCAAGAAGGGTTGGAGCGAAGGCTGTCTCCCTCCACCCTGAAAGTGTATGTTGCCGCCATTGCCGCACATCACGATGCAGTTGAAGGTAAGTCTCTAGGGAAGCACGACCTGATCATCAGGTTCCTGAGAGGAGCGAGGAGACTAAATTCTCCCCGCCCTCCTCTCTTTCCCTCTTGGGACCTCTCAGTGGTTTTAACTGCCCTGCAGAGTGCTCCCTTTGAGCCTCTGCAATCAGTGGAGCTTATGTTCCTGTCAATGAAGACAGCGCTCCTGGTTGCATTGGCCTCCATCAAGAGGGTAGGGGACCTGCAGGCATTTTCAGTTGACAAAGCGTGCCTGGAATTCGGGCCGGCTAACTCTCACGTGATCCTGAGACCCCGGCCTGGATATGTGCCCAAGGTTCCCACCACTCCCTTGCGGGACCAGGTGGTGAACTTGCAAGCGCTGCCCTTGGAGGAGGCAGACCCAGCCTTGGCACTGCTCTGTCCAGTACGCGCCCTCCGTGCTTACGTAGACAGAACGCAGTGTTTCAGGACCTCAGACCAGCTCTTTGTCTGTCATGGTGGGAAGCTGAAGGGAAAGGCTCTCTCCAAGCAAAGGTTGTCTCACTGGATAGTGGACGCCATTGCTTTGGCATACCAGCAGCAAGGTCGTCCGTGCCCCCTTGGTGTGAAGGCTCACTCCACTCGGAGGGTAGCATCCTCTTGGGCTCTAGCGCATGGCGCCTCTCTAACAGACATCTGTAGAGCTGCAGGCTGGGCGACACCTAACACATTCGCGAGATTCTATAATCTCAGAGTGGAGCCAGTTTCTTCTCATGTACTCGCTTCAACTAGCCGGTACTAGATTCTGCTCAGGTGTCTTCGCTTGCTCGCCATTCCTCTCCACGGATGGGATACGTGCGATATTCTCCTCAGGTGAGCCTTATAAGCCCTGAGTCTCCTCCAGCACTGACGACGTCAACGCCAGAGTTATGCCACCGGCAGCTTTCGCGCTTGGCTAGGTGCCTCCATGTGCATGGTTCCCCCTCTGGGCGACCCCCACATGTGTATTCCACTGTAAGCCTCTCTGAGCATGTGTCTTTCCCTCGGCAAGCCACCTTGCCACCCCTGGGGTTGAAATATTCCACCTGCGGCTGGACACCCCAGTGATTCTCCATATGCAGTTCCTTCGGGTCATATGTGTATTCTTAAGTCCCCCCCTTCGGGCTGGGCATGATTGCATATTTCCACTGAGATATGCTTCCCAGTGTACCTTGGTATTCCTGTGTTAAGTAGGACTCCTTCGTCCGTGCTAGTCTCACGACAGGGAGCTCAGACTTACGCAGGGCACTGGAAGACAGTCGAGAGGTGGCGTGATTACACTGGGAACCCCATTCGTCGTCATCCGACGTAACTCGGAGTGACAACGAAAGGGAACGTCTCGGTTACGTATGTAACCCTCGTTCCCTGAGTAGGGAACGGAGACGTTACGTCTCCCTGCCACTTCCGCTGTACCGCTGGAACGCCTGAGTTCAGTCTCGGCTCCTCAGCGAAGACATATCTGCATGTTGCTAGCGCACTTCCTTATATACCCCCAGGGTGGGGCGGAGATACGCTATGCAAATTCCGCAGACCCATGGCATTTTTATTGCCATTGGCTCGTTTTATATACTCGAAGATGATAGGCTTTCTAAGCGAAACCCCATTCGTCGTCATCCGACGTAACGTCTCCGTTCCCTACTCAGGGAACGAGGGTTACATACGTAACCGAGACGTTCTTCAGTGATACTTTAGATGGTTCACGGTAGTACCAGAGACAACATACACCACTGTCAGTGAAAATAATTCTTTGTAACTCAAAAAAGATATTGACTGATCAATATCAATACCTGTGATTGAGGTCAGTAATGTGTCATGTTCAATTTAATTTAATAATACAATACCAACATCAGTCTGACAACCAACATGATTGTGATCAGTGTATCCTGTGAAACAAACCCTTTTGCTCAAATAAACTTACAGAATCATACATGACATCAAGTGACATTTTTTATTAGTAAAATCAATACAGGCAGGTCATTTTGTAAATTTTCAAACACAAAAAGCACACAAAAAGATTTTGCATCAAATATTTTCTGTAGTATATTTGTAAAAGTGATACAAGTTTACTGTATAACTAAAGCCCACATGTTAACACAAATTATAATTGCACTTATAATGACACATCCAACATTCCTACAATGTGTTCCCTACAATGACACATTAAAATACTCATTACTGAACACCATATTCAAATGAAACATTTCATTTTCAAAATTAAAATGATTTTTATTTTATACATCATTTAATACATCATTTCAAAAGACACGTTCTGAGTTGCTAAAAAAGAAGACAAAAAAAGCACCAAAAAAAAAAAAAGCATTATTTTACTTTTATTTTAAAATGCACTGGCATTTGTTGTCTTCTGATCCGGAGTTGAGCGAAATTTTTCAGCATCCTCCGTTGATTGTGTATAAACGGGCTAGGATTTTTTTTTAGGATTAACCGGTTTGGATTTTTACCCTTCAGACTGTAAAATTTGTATACTCATTTGCAAGTACTGATAGTATATCTGGCTTTTGTAAAACAACAACAGTGTTCCTGTAGCTCAAATGCATGGCGTTAACAATGCCAGGGTCATGGGCTCTGTCATAAGAGAATGCAGGAGAATATATACCTTAAAAGCATCTGTGAAATGCATAAATGTAGAACATGCATAAGTGTAACAGAATTTTGATGAAAATGAACTTTTAATAAAAAAATGGATTATAACATATGCAAAAAATAGGCTAACAAAATAAACGAATAAGGCGAACTAACCCTTAAATTTAACCGTATTTTAAAGATTTTTTTCTACATTTTCTTAAAACACAGTTTACAGTTGAAGGAGTCATCATCTTTGACTCTGATTGAACACTTATTGCTGTTTTCATTATTTTTTTTAAAGTAAATTACACATGGTCAATTATAAAATAACCAGTGAATGTCAATTTATGAATGAATTTGTGTACAATTACTAAAGGTTAAATAGCCCACTTTACCTGAATTCACCATAATTATGTCTTTATCTGGTTTTGAAAATGCAACGCTTTACTCAAAGATCTTCCTCTCAAGCGGAAGTGAGCTTGCATGACAGAGGGAGCAAGCTAGCAAGAAAAAGAGAGATGTGAGACGCAATGCCCTTATATGGACATAGTTTAGGCATGTTTTATGCAAATTACTAGCTGCTGGGACACTCTCAGTTGGAATCACCTGGATTCATCATGAGGATTCACCAGGATTTCATTAGAACGAAAGTAAGAATGCACATGTTTTCTGAGCACAATTAAGGCCCAGTGGTTTTTTAATCATTAATTGTGCATCCTTTAAGGCACTCACTAAGATTACTATGGTATTCATCATCTTCTTCGCTATCTGAAGTGGCCGAATAGCTTTTGGTGTGCCCAAACATTTCCCCTTTCATTTGATAAATGAATCCCACTATTTCATTGGCCTTCCAATCATCTGGGCGAACCTGGATACATCTCTGGGCAATGTTCATCAGTTTCTTTGCACTTCTTTCCCCCTCACTAGAATTTGGATTCATTTTCAAACACTCCTTGTAGTGCCTGATTGCTGAGTCCTCACATTTAAAACTGTACTGCTGGAACTCAGCATAGTAATAATGCACTACATGCACACTATCATTTTTCTCTCCAGCTGTCTTAAATGTTCTCTGGAACAGATTGTCTGCCTTGGACAGTTCACGTCTCTCTCCGTATTGAAGTGCAAGCTCACACATGGCAATGATAAAGTAAGCTTTCAGAGAAGTTGCCTTTTCTAAGTAGGTAATGCACTGATTTCGTGCATTGTCTACCTCAGTCTGGCTTCCTCTTCCTCGTTTTTCTTTCTGTAAATTAATTTTCTTGGTCTTGTAGCACATTGCCAATTGATGATGTATGAAACCTGAGTCTGGTGATCTTTTAAGTGCTTTCATCAGCAGTGCAATGGACCTGTCTACAGATCCTTGATTCCTGAAGTATTTCCCAACATACCTTATGACATGTGGATCTTCTGGAGAGCCATTCAGAGCTGTCTCCATTAGTTTCTCAGACTCATTCATCAACTTTTTGGAACAAAACAAAAGTTTAACTCCTAGAAGAATTTTTGAGGCATTATCATCTGGGTTGTCGTCAATGGCCAGTCTCAGCTGTTTGATCGCAGGTGAATCCACAGTGAAAGATGTACCAGGTTCAATGCGATACAGAGCCTTGGCATAACCAGCGTTCCACTCGCTATTATCTGGATCCAGTTCCACGGCCTTCTGGAAAACTTCTACGGCTCTGTCATAATATTTGTGAGAGAATTTAAGATAGGCCCATCCTTTCTCACCAAGCACCTCTGGAACAGGTGAAGACTCGGTTGGAAGTGTTTCATTAATCTTCTGAAGCTTCATCAGGTAACTTTCACACTCTGTGTAGTTCTTCATGTGGTAGTTTATCCAAGCTAAATTTCCATAGGTGACAATTAGAGTCTTGTCACAGTTCTCTCCAAGGTTTTCTTTAATGAGTGTCTCAGATTTCAGCAGGTGGGTAAGGGCCACTTCTTTTTGCTCAAGAAGGAATCTCACATATCCTAAAGAGCAGTGAGTTCGTGCGACTCCTAGCTCCCCCCCTAGACCCATCTTGACCTGTTCCTCAAGCCTATTGACGATATCTGTTAAGACTAGATCAACTTTTTTAATGTTCCAAGTGAAGTGACACTCCAGCTGATCCAGTTTTGGTTGTAAACTCTCCTGGATTGAACTGACAAGAAAACAAATGAATTAGCAAACTCATTATGAAATGAACAACTCATTACCCTGCTGAAAGAGGCCACTTCCACCAGGGAACACCATTGTCATGAAGTCAAGTCAAGTCACCTTTATTTATACAGCGCTTTATACAATACAGATTGTTTTAAAGCAGCACAGTGAAAACAGGAAAATGAATTCATTTCGTCTGTACAGCAGCTCTAAAAGAAAATCGTGTCATTGTTCAGTGCACTGTGTGTTTTGACCAAACGGCAACCTTCCGGTCTCTCTCTTGAATCCAACATGGAAGTGACTTAAATTGCAATTCATCGACTGGCTGCTAGAGACAGCCTCTAAAAGAGAGTCAATCCCATAGGCCCCCCCATGTTAATATGCCCAACTTTACAGCACAAAAAATATGTTTACAGCCTGGTACAAAAAGTGCATTTGGTCTATATAACTAATTCTGCCCTTCATGACAACTGTGAGGGGGGTGATTTTTTATCTATTTTTATAACTCATCCATTTAAATTATATTAAGCCTTAAAGTTCTGCATAATTAGGGGCGTGGCCACTCGAGTGACAGGTGGATTGCCGCTGCTGTCACTACTAGCCGTTTGTCTGTTGTCAGTTAGCCCTCAGCTAATCTCGCCCCTTTGCCCATTTTCGGTTATCCAGGAATAACGCGCGGTGACGCACTGCCAAGATGGCGACGGCCAGCTCCGCCCACTTTGGGCTTCAAAAATGCTCTTCAGAAAACTACGGGTGACGTCATGGACATATTGTTTTACAGTATATTTGACACTTTTCTTCCATAACCATTAATACAATTTTGAGATTTAGTAGACCTTAGAGTAGACCTTCTGTTGGCTCGGACCAGACAGGATACGCGTCGTTGCCCTTGTGCATGGATGAGCCTTGGCCGCACAACACCCTGTTGCCGGTTTGTGGTTTATGCCTCCGCGGACCACTGCTGGTAAATTCTCACCACTGCTGACCGGGAGCAACCCACAAGCCTTGCTGTTTCAGAGATACTCTTGCCTGTGTCAGCTTTGCTCAGGACTTAAACATCCATCACGTTGATTAAAAGAACTGATTGTTTGCTTACCATCTAATCTAACCAGACCTTAATATGTGGCCTTGTTAGGAGATAATCAACGATATTCGCTTTATCTCTGACGGGTCATAGACTCATAATGGCTCATCAGTATATCCCACCACTATACTAGTAAATGTGGATGCAAAGAGTGTGCCCCCTGCAGACCATAGTAATATTTCTTCCAGCAGTGGCCAAAGTTTTGCAAGAAGTTTGCCATTAAGGGATTTACCCAAGTGGCTCTCACTGCAGAGTCAAATGTCACCCAGCTCCACCTCTCTGGACGTCTAATGGGGTGGAGGGATAGAGTTGTGGGTAGGGTTAGGGTGTGGTTGGATACTGTATCTCCACCCATTAGGACCAAATTACATTCGCTCCTCCTCGCTGGACGTCTAGTGAGGGGGAGCTAGACATAAGCTCCACCCATTTGCTCTGCAGTGAGCAGCCTCTGATTTACCTGGCCCAGCCCTGCTTATCTTCAGTAGAAACCAAGAGAAAGCTGCACCATAGCTGCTGATTATGGGAAAGAGTCTGTCTGAATAGCCATTAAATTTCTTCCATTTTTCTTTCTTTTTTTTTTTTTTACATGGACCCTGGATGAAAAGTTGATGTGGTTATATCAACATAAGATTCATATGATACCATTCTTTTATTTAACCAATTTAACAACATGATTTTAAACTTGAAAAGAAATTATAATTTCGTTCCACATATTTGGTTTTTGTCCTGTAAATCGTATTTTTAAGTCAGATAAGGCTATGCATTTTTTTGTAACTATATGTCTCTCTCCCTCGGTCTCCTCGACCAGATTTCAAAACTTTCCAGACTGTTATATAGCATTAACCTTTGTAATTTAGTTTCATAATCAAGACAAATAATATATAGAAACAGTATTCACCTCATCTCTGACATCCTTTTTCTTGTAGCTTGCGGGAAATGATACGGGACAGCTCTGCTGCACAAGCTCAGTATGCTGCGTATAACTTTCGTTTCCTGAAAGAAGCGTCAGGCTCGATCAGTTTCCTGCTTGTGTCCGAGCAGTTTTGGAGGCAGAGCAGATATGTCACGGGTGGCACTGGACGCGCCTGACATCTGATTGGCCACCCTGGGTGTCACCTCAAAATTTAATTCGATATACTGGCAGTTTGATGCTGTGTGAAATTTGATTTAACCTCTTGTTGAAAAAAAAACACACACATCTATTTTGACTTGCGACCGCTGCGTGCCGTGCTGTTTTAAGATTGAAGTTTGTCACTCTTGTACGAAAAAGCGCAGAGCTGTTCAAAATTATGCAGCGCCAGAGTGCTCTCATAGTTTCCCATTAAGTTACATTGTATTTATCCCAAATCGTTGTTAATGTAGCTGCGCAATGACTTCAACCTAGGCTGGAAGAGTGTAGCTCCATAGCCTGTATAGCTTCCTCTTTTTTAAAATAATCGATAGTTTTGTCTTCCTGTGGATTAAATAGCCTAAAGTATAGGCTATGTTTTATATAGATAGATATAATAGCCTAGCTAGCCTACTGTAAATCGCCCTTTCGCTCTATTTTTTTTTTTTTTTTTTTTTTGTATGGTGATTATCCGTTTAATTTCACGCAAGAAAAAGTGAGGGTACGCGCGACACCCTTTTTTATGAATTTTGACAATGCATGGTTGTGGGAATGTGATATGGCTTAGCGCGATCATCAAATCGCTGTTGTAATCATAAACATAGGGTGACGCGCTGCATGTTTCAGCATGTTCATTTTCAGTTTCAATTCACAGTAAATGCTACTCTGTGTGTTTGAGTCGCTTATAATTTGCATTTGGGAACACAACATGGGCAAATCATCTTCCCAAATTCGTAATAGAATCGTTTTGAAATCTGTCCAATGGTTTAACGTTTGAAAGCAGAGAAATTAAATCAACTTTAAATGTTAGTATTGTAATTTTACTGATGTTCAGTAAAAAAAAAATATATATATATATATAATTGCGATAGTAATTATTGTTATTATTAATAATAATAAAATAATAACAATAATGTTACTAGTTTTGTTATAACATATAGGCTATTGTTATTAAATATTATTATTATTAAATTCTCTATTTTTTTATTTTACAGTAAAATGTTGCAATAGTAAGATATTTATTTATTAATTTAATAATATAAAAAAAATCATTTTAATAATTGCGTGGTTCAGGTTTTTCTTCTTTCTTTCTTTTCTTCAACTGATCACATGCTTGTCCTTGTGGGGACATTTTTGGTCCCCATGATAACAGCTTATAAATCTTACTAAGTTATGTTTTTTTGAAAATGTAAAAATGCTAATATGATCATGATTTGAAGCCAGCATTCTGGATCACTTAACTTCTTACCCAATGCAGTTGTACAGAGGACAAATCTCTCAATGAACTGGCCCAGCTGGATCACATGCAATAAGAAAATAAGACAAACATAGCTCATCTGACTAAACTTCAGCACAACTATGATGCGGGATGAAGGCAGGACCTCACAAATGCAACTCTTTGTTATTGCAAATGTCCTTTAATCACGATGTGCCTGGTGAGAAGGCCTGCGTCCTTATCAAGTTTTCATGGAATTATTATGTGTACGTGGAATACCGGTGTTGTTCCAAAGTCTGTGACCCAACGAATTATGTGACCGTATAGGCTCTATATTGACCTATAATCCCAATCCTTTAACCCTAAAGACCCCAATAGGCTACTTCAAGCAAAATCGAAGAACAAACTTGTGTTGCGTCATTTCTAACAAAATCAGGGCAAAGCAAGTTTGTTTTGTGTTCATTCGGGAGTTCGAAACAGCTTGCCAGTGCTAACTTTCTGGAAAAGTTTGCTCTGGCTAGTAAACGCCTCTACCATTGGTCCTTGGCGATTACGTAATAGGTAGGTGTGCTCTGAGGCTCTGCCTTCTTTTTGTTGAAATCTTCTCCGGTTAATTTCTTCTGTTTAGTCCCTCGAGGCAGGATGTCCGCGAGTAAAAAAACATGAACACTCTGAGCTCATGAGCTGCTTTATAGTTAAAAATTCTGCTCTACTATAAAGAAAAGTTCAAATTCTAATTGAAAGAGATACTGACACTTTTTTTAAATTTTATTTTTACTGTAAGGCTAGGCTAGCCTGACTACGTCAGACTTCGTACTTCCGCTCAATTTCAGTTCGCTTCTGTACTCAGTCTGAGATAGCGACCTATCTCCCATGTTTTCCTCCAGCCTCAAAACAGCCAGCCAATCAACGAACAGAGGGCGGGCTGAGAGCCGTGACGTAGACGCTGATTGTACCGTGGATGCGTAGATTTACTTCACATAATCTGCAAAAGTCGTTCACAGCCATGTTCACTCCGGTATTTCACTCAATGGTTTTGTTTTCGCATCATACATGTGTTTACAGTGGAAGTTCGATGCGGCTGAGCCGGCGCATAACACACGTCATAACCAAACGTTATGTGATCGGCTTACGGGTAACCAATGATTTTAAACTTCAGACAAGCCCCCCCCCCCCGCGAGAAAGAAAACGCTTTTCAATTATGCCCTTCCAGACTCTGTCAAAGCGAAGTAGCAGAGTTTGGTATTACCAGGCTAAGGCTAGGCTATACTTGCTTTTAAACAATCTATTGTATAAAGTGACGTGACTTTACTAGAATGTAGAATTGCAGTGCTCGTGGAAACATCCACATCACTAATGATCAGATGCTTTCTTCACTACTGTTTTCTCACTGGTCTCATTTTTGTGCTTTTTGTGCTTTTTTTTTTTTTTTTAAGGAAAGCGTGCAGAACATATTACCATATTAATCTAAACGCCGCTCTCAGCAGCCTAGGCGGCGTCATGATGCTCGCTATTTCAAACTTCTTTTTACCCCAAAGCAAAGAACGAAAAAGAACTTTGCCGTGAGTATATCTGGGCCTTAAACCTTTCGTCACTACAGCGCTTAAGGTCACAGAATTCGGTTGGGTCACAGAATTAGGTATAACATAAACTGAATCAAAAGGATATGTCAGCTATTTAGCAACTCAAGTGAGCAATAGAAATGTGTCGATTTAGGTCTTCTTTTTTTCTTTTTCTTTGAGACTTCTTGAGTGGTGGGCATGTTAAATAATCACAGTGGAAGCAAACTACTGCTAATAATAATTTAGTTTTTGAATGCTAACAAATAATTTTAACATCATTTTTGTGTACATTTGAGGAAGCAGAGCTATACAACTTGCCTACTTGCCAGTGATAAAACATGTAAATATTGTTAGAAAGAACAATGTTAAATGCAATAGATTTATGGCATTGTTTTTTCATTAAGGACCTGAAGAAATTGTGCCATAATTAAAAAGCAACACTTGAGTTTACAATGTAGAATTTGTGCCAGAATGAAATATGATCCACTCAATCTACACCTCAAAATGTAATCAAATACAGCACTGTGTTACGCTCTGTAAATATTAAATATTTAGGATGTGTTTGAATATCCGTGGGTGAGGCTGTCATTTGGATTGTATTGATCGAGGTCTCTGGATGGTAGTTTTAAAGGAAATGTTGTTTTTTACCAGCTCCTGATTTATGTTTTCTTTTATGGAGGGCACGTGATAGCATTAAATTAATGATTTTTTTATGTTCTGATGTATGGAAGAAAATGCATGCCACATTGAAATGCAATCATTACATTAGACTATCTTAGGGATTTGAAAGGAAACTGTTTAACTTTGTAACTGCAGCATAGGTTTTGATCTGTATGGACAATAAATAAAAAACAGACAAACAAACAAGCATTGTATACATTATGAATTTTATTTTATTTCAGCTTTCAAACTCTTAGTTTAAAGTGCCTTTTGAATAAAGTATGACAGTTTATAAGTAGCCTATGACATAATGTTTAATATTTTACAACTAAGTCAAATCTTAAAACATACAATATATTATATATATTCGGACAATATTTTTCTTAATCTCCTTTATACAGTCATAAATAGTCATAAAGTGCCATTTCGTGAAGCACACACAAATGCATATTGCATAATTGTATAATCATATCATTTGTGATGACTTTACTGTAAGGACAGCCTGAGTGCACACAGGTTACTGAGGAACTCATCTTTGTCTTCATAACTCAGAGCTTTCTCATAGCACTCAATGGCTTGACGTGTCTCTCCTTTTTCCTTATGAAGGAACCCTAGTATCCCATAAGCCTCCCCTTCCTGCGATTTTCTCCGAATCCGTTTCTCAGCGATGCACTTCAAATTTCTGCCGCTTCTCTTCCCTTCGATTGAATTCGGGCTCATCTTCAGACATTTCATGTAGTGTTTGATAGCTAATGGCTCACATTTGTGGCAGTGTAGCTGGAATTCAGCATAATAAAAATGAACCACATGTAAATTATCGTTTTTCTCTTCAGCTGTTTTGAAAGTGACCTGAAACAGCTCCTCAGCCCGAGGCATGTTGTGGTTCTCTCCGTACAGCAGCGCTAGGTCGCTCATTGCAGAAACGAATGAGGTCATCAGGCTGGTAGCCTTTTCTAAATGGTAGATGCATTGATCACGAGTCTGTTGAATTCTTGAACCCTTGGCATGGTGACTTTGTTCCAGATGAAGTTGGATTTTCTTCTGCTTATAGCAGAGAGCCAACTGATGATGTATGAAACTTGAATTGGGTGAGTGTTCAAGCGCTCGCTTCAACAGAGTGATCGACCTGTCCGTAGACCCTTGATTCCTGAAGAATTTCCCAACATATCGGTTTACATGTGGGTGATCTGGAGATCTTTCTAAAGCCTTTTCTACCCAGCTTTCAGCTTCTTTGTTCTTCTTGTAAACAATCAGTCGCAAGCTTAAGAGGACCTTAAGAACATCGTCATCTGGATTCTTGTCAATGGCCCGTCTCAGTTGCTTGATTGTTGGCGAATCCTCCGAAGTGTGCTCCATACTCTCGAATTCGGTGCGATACAGAGCAATGGCATAACCAGCGTTCCACTCGCCTTCATCTGGTTCAAATTCTAAAGCCTTCCTGAAACATTCTTTGGCTCTGTTGTAATATTTTTGTGAGAATTTAAGAAAAGTCCATCCCTTCTCACCAAGCACCTCTGGAACAGATGAAGCCTCTTTTGAAAATGTTTCGTTTATCTTCTGAAGTTTCTTCAGGTAACTTTCACACTCTGTGTAGTTCTTCATGTGGTAGTTTAACCAGGCAAGGTTTCCATAAGTTACAATCAGAGTCTTGTGAAATTCATCCCTTTGGCATTCTGTGTGGAGCTCCACGGATGTCATGAGGTTGTTATGTGCCTCCTCGTGAAACCCCAGAAGGAACTGGACATATGCCAAAGCACTGTAAGTTCGGGCAAGTCTTTCTTTCTTTCCAAGGTCCATTTTAATCTGTTCCTGCAGTCTATTGAGAACATCCTTTAGATCTATATCATCTTTTATCAGAGCCCAGGTGAAGTGACATTCCAGCTGGTGAAGTTTTGTTCTCAATGTTCTCTCAGGTTCCATACTGAAAAAACGAAAAGTAAATTCCCATATGGAAAGATATTCAAAATATGCAAAAACTTTCCAAAAATAGATAGAGATAGAGATCTAATATCGATTTTAAAGTGTATTATTTGTAGTTACTTGTATTTTCTCATGTATTTTCGCTATTTTTATTAATACATTTTTTATTTAAATATATTTCTTTTCACCAAAAATTTGACATTTTCTTGCCCCTTAAAGTACATTTTACACTTTGGCAAACTATATTTTCAATTTGCAAAAGTATATTTCTGTATGCTGTGCTGTTTACTACAGATATGTATCATAGATTTGAAATAAATAAATAAATAAATGGGTTACTTATTATGGCATCAGATATAAAATCAAAAGGAAAATAATGCAACAATACGTAGCCTAAATAAATAACTTTTCTTAAAAATTGTGTAGGTCAACTGAAAACCTTTGTAATTGTAGACATATTTACCTCAACATCGACGTCTGTGCGATAAATGTTTCTGATGAGGATAGTGCGGGCAGGCTTTATTGTCCTCTCCAAGAAATGGGAGGGTCAAACTCAGAATAGAAACTGAAACCTTGGCTGAATACATTTGGAAAGAGAGAGCTAAAGGCTGCCTCAGGCGATGTGTGATTTGCTAGATAAATAAAGGATGGTCTAAACCATTCTCAGTCATCTGGTATCTGGTGTCATGCTTTTTCTACATATCTAATTGTCTCATTTACTGTCATGTTCAGCTATAGATATGAGGCTTAACAGATATCAGAAAGTAACAGATAAATATATATATATATACACTGTGTCTTTTATTTGTTACTTTCTGATATCTGTTAAAGGCAAAATATTTTTGGATTAAAATATATCCAAAAAACACTAAAACAATGTTATATATTTAGTTGACTTTTGTACTTACATTATCCCAAATGATTCCTACAATGTTTAAATCCACAGAGAAATCAGCTATTTTAACCAGTGTAACGGCCCGTGTCATTGCATCGCCTGTCAATGATGTCATATCCATGCTATACCCTTGATTTTTCGTAGAAACCATGGAAACAACAAAGATGCTTCATATGTTATGCATTTTATTAGACAGGTTAGCAACTATGGATACTTTTATAGACAGAAAACAATTCATTGTTATATAGTTCAATGTGGAAGTCATATTGTTTAAATCGCTTGATTTACCGCAAGTAACATGTTTGTACCATGCTTTAGAGACAACACTATTTTGTCAAGTGGTTAACATAGCATAATCAGAAAGATTCTACAGAGTTTTCTCCACCATACAATATATTTTTACAATGAATTGCATTCCATTTAGCAACACAAGCCATGCAGCTTTTTTTTAAATATGATATTCTAATATCGATCTAGCTTACTGCAATGTGCAACAAGTGTCTCATACCAGCCACAAAGCTAATGCACATGAGTCACGTTATAACAACTTTCACCACACTCAAACATATTTTAGATTGTTTTGACCAAGTAAAACAGCACTGCATCACTCTCCCCATGCAGTCTCGTTCACCCTGTACACCTCAGATTTGAAGTACAATTTGGAATTGTGGCACATGCAGAAGTATCTCCCTAGTTATCCCTAAAACACAACGTAATTGAAGTGCAAAATAAAGAAATACGGAAAATTCTGTTAAATTAATACAGTACATTGTGCCCTATTTTTACGGATTGTGCACTTTACTGTAACAAAGTTCTAGTTCAATCATAAAGGTAATTTGATAATAAAATATTATTTAATCATAACTTTGATCATAAAATATGCATAAAAAACAAAGCAAAAGGGGCGGCAGAGGCTGACTTATATATGTGTAATAAAAACAGCAACGTGTCTCTGGCTCTCAGCCCTGCTCTGCTTCCACAGTAACGCTAGGCCTGACTATTCATGCTAGTAATGCTAGGCCTGAATATTAAAGTGACTTTATTCTGATTATAAACTAAGTATTACATTACTGATGCTGTTAAAGCTCCCTCAGGACATTGACGATAACGACACACCAACAAGTGACATTTCACCAGAAGTTTTCAAGCTAGCTTATATAATTGCGGAAGTTCTTAAGAACGTTCTGTGCATTTCGTCAATTGTAATTTACTTTGTGTTTTAGTTTCCTGATCCCAATGTTCCAGATATGTATTTTTAGATTGTTTGATAATTTGGTTTATTTTGATGTTTGACTGAGAAGCAGTGCTGGTCTGAGATTGGTTAGTGTTAGTAGAGTTAGTCGGGTTAGTAAGACTAAGTAATGTTTTATTCTTTTTTTAATTTTATTTCTGCTATTTTGTACTGTTCTAGCTTATGACATTGTGTCCTGCAAATATTGTTAGCGCTTATGAATAGTGTGCAATGTTCCTCATTTGTTGCTTTGGATAAAAGCATCTGATAAATAAATGTAAATGAATAAGTAAATATTAGTAGCCTTATATTTTAATAGCCTTATATACGTTTTTTTTTTTTTTTTTTTTTTTGATAAATATATGGACAAGCAAGAAATTAGTTACGATTTCAGTGCCTTAGCACAAGTTTTTTGACAGCTCCTCATTATGAGTAGTGTTGCTGCTGGGCAAATACTCCTTTGCTTGTGTCTCCTGCTTGTCTTCAGAAGATATGAAGGCCAAAATCTCAGATGCTTCTCTGACTTTCTTCTTGGCCTTGAGATTCCTCTCTGCTATCAGTCTGAGCTTCTTGCCAGCTTGTTTCCTTTCATAGGTGTTGGCTGGAATCATATATGCTGCTTTGAACTGACCGACTGCTTTGTCTTCATTCTTTTTCTTGTAAAGCAAGAACAAACCATAGCATGTGTGGCAGTGCTGCTTATCAGACTCACTGAGAGCTTTGTCATCTATCAGGCTGCTAAAGATCTTCTCTGCCTTTCCAAGTTGCCGGTTCTCACCATATGCCGTTGCTAAATTCACTTTGCCATAAATATTGCTAGGCTTCAGCTCGACAGCCTTTGAGAAGTGATGGATACATTCAGCCACCTTAGAGGCTTTTTGAGCCTCAGGAATGTGCCTCCCGGCCCTCCTCTCCTCAGACATCTGAATAAGCTGTTGTTTATGGCAAAGGCCAATTTGATGGTGCAGAAAAGAGGAGTTTGGAGCCAGCTCTACTGCCATCTTGAGGACAGACAGTGACTCTTCAATGGATCCCTCGGCCCTGAAGTATTTGGCAACGTATCTGGTTACTTGTGGAACACCAGGAGACATCCGGAGGGCCGCTTTTATAAGGTTCTGGGCTTCCTGTCTTCTTGACCTCTGGAGTTTCAGAGCCAAAAGTACCATGATCTCAGTGTTTGTGGGCTCCAGGCTGAGAGCTTTTCTAAGCTGTTGGGTGACTGTTCCAGTGTCTTCTGCTTTGTTTATGCCGTCTATCCTGTAAAGCACTATTGCGTAGCCCACATTAAACAAAATGTTGTCTGGTTCTGCCTCAAGAGCCTTAGAGAAACTCTCTTTTGCTTGCTCATAGAATGTTCCTCCAAGTCTCAGAAAGCTCCAGGCTTTCTCACCATGTACTACGGGCAAGCTGCAGGAGTAATCTGATGAACCCGTTATGTCCTTGCAGATACTTTTCACTTTGTTCAAGTAATCGTCTGCATCATTTAGCCTCTGTAAGTGATAGTGCACCCATGCAAAGCTGGAGAATGTCACCAGGAACTCAGCTTCCTTTTGCTTGTCTTCCTTTAATGCCAATTCAGCCTTCTGAAGATAGTCCAGCGCAGTCTCGGTTTTACCCTCCAAGTGGCTAATAAAAGCCAGAAGGTTGAAATACGTGGCATGGTACTTTTGGGGAAAAAATGTGACCCTGTCATGGAGTTTGTCTGGTAAGCTGTTCAAATCCCTTATGTCTGATTTTTCTACACCCCATGTAAAAAGACACTCCAGCTGCCTGAGCTTTGCTTCCATGTTTTCGTTGCTGGAGACATGAGAAAAAGAAATAAACAATCTCTTCATAACTGAGGAATTTGTTAGGATTAACAATAGCATGTGCTCATATTATTTTGCAAAACTAATTTAGATATGCTAAAGATATAATGGTAACACTTTACAATAAGGTTCATTAGTTAACATTAGTTAACTACCTTAGTTAACATGAACTAAGAACAAAACTTCTTTAGCATTTATTAATCATAGTAAATATTAACTTTAACATTTACTAATATGTTATTAAAATCAAAGGTTGTATTTGTTAACATTAGTTAATGCACTGTGAACAAACAATGAACAACTGTTTTTTTTTTTATTAAATAACATTAACAAAGATTAATACTGTAACAAATTACAAAAACATTAACTATAATGTTAACTAATGAACATTAGGCTATTGCAAAGTGTTATGGATATAATAACTACGATATATAGGCCTTTATATTAATCAAAGAACATAGAAATTAGGCTATGTTGACATTCTGCTATTCGGTCTTTCGTAGGTGTGTTTTAGACAGCATTATTTTATTAGCACATGCAAATGCAATAGGATAAATTTTAACTACACGTTTATAAATGTTGCAATAGGTGCTTCTCCTACCTCATTTCACGAGGATGTGTTCTTTTCTGTTCGACGAAAAAAGGTTCGACGTCACGAAACCGAAAGCAAAAAAGAGAGAGATAAGTTTCGCTTTCTGTAAAAGAAGATGTGTTGTTCCAAATTTTTAGAACAACACATCTTCTTTTACAGCGTATCACGAAAGCGAAAATCACTTTTGATTTTTTTATATGTCATTAACCCATACGGTAGCCTATGACGTAGCCTATATTGTTCATTTATTGTACGGTTGTCGGTTATCTTGTTGAATGAATGAATGAATGAAATGAAATGAAATGAAATGAATTGTGAAGTAGCCTAGGTAAAGTAGGATTCTAAACACTGTTTAAATAGCCTAGATAAATCTAAAATAGACATCACTTGGATATCATACATTTTTATTTTTCATATTAGGCCTATACACTGCACATTTTTCCCTGTAATGCAATAGCCTATGTATAATTTTATCATAAGTAACTCAACTTAATAAATTACATTCTCGCATTTAGTGGGCTATATTTTTAATGTGCGGTGTAGTTTTAGCTAACTAGCCTATAGTATTTGTTTGTTTGTTTTGTCTGTCTGTCTGTCTGTCTTTCCATTACACATTTTTTCACAAGCACACTGTCGTGTGTGACAACTCCAACTGACGTAGCAAAAATCTTGACTCGTTTCAGCATCTGCAGTAGCCTGTTATAAACAGCAGGTAGCGGTGTTACATGGTAAAACTGAAATAGCCTAACTGTCCCACTGTCTCGTTGCTATTCCTTTAGGTAGGCTACTCTATAAACGTTAAGGTGACGCACGGAAATGTTCAATTCATATTTTCGTAGGATTAATTAATATTTTGCCAGGTTTACAGTACCAAAGTGTTGAATATGAATATGAAGTGGGACTGGGCGATATTTACTCCTTGAGCTGCTTTCTAAACAGAATAACTGGTAGCTGTGCCATTGACTAATCGTAAGTTCGTTTACAGGTTCTGAATTTTAACTTACTCTTTTTGTTTGTTTCGCTATTATGTCTGCACTGTGATTTAAATACACTGTCTTTCCATCCTCGTTTTCAATTATACATTTGTTGTAGTAAAACAATTTTTTTTTGTATAAAAAAAGTAGTTTTCAGTCTCTACAGCATTTCAGGATTTTTATATTTATAAATTATGGTTTATCATTACCTATCTGATTAATAGATAACCTCTCTTAGATCTTCACACACACACTAGGCTACCACAAAATTTCCTGGAAATTCCAACAGGAAGAACCATTTAGGGCAGAGCGCGTAGAGTAAAGGGGCGGGTCTTTTATACTACATAAGCTCCACAGAAGCCATGTGCTGCCATTCAGACACAGAACTGCCAAAGAAATGAAAATGTTTGAACTACAGCACATCTGGGGCTGCATTATGCAGTACGAGGCCGTGCTAAGGTCTCCATATTTCCCTGTGCTCTTCTCTTTTACAGTCTACATGAGCTTCTGCCTGCCTTTTGTCATTCTGGATGCCCTGTCTCCTAGGGTAGCACTGATAAGGAGATACAAGATTCAACAGAAAACCAGCGTGTCTTGGACTATGATTTGGAGCTGCCTCGCGCTCTCCCTCTACAACCATGCTGTGTACATCTTCCCGCTGAGCGTCCTGAACTGGTACTGGAGACCCGTCAGCTACCCAGCGATGGCACCTGGGGTCCTGCGAGTCGTCTGGGACCTCGCTGCCTGCCTGCTTCTCTTTGACTTCCAGTACTTTGTATGGCATCTTCTGCATCACAAAGTACCCTGGCTCTACCGCACTTTCCACAAGGTGCATCACAAATACACGTCCACCTTCGCCCTGGCCACTGAGTACTCAGGAGCTTGGGAGACTCTGTCTTTGGGTTTCTTCGCTGCAGTGAATCCCATGTTACTGGGGGTTCATCCTATGACAGAGATGCTTTTCCATATGCTGAACATGTGGTTGTCAGTTGAGGACCACTGCGGCTATGACCTGCCATGGGCGACACACAGACTGGTGCCTTTTGGACTGTATGGAGGAGCTCCACACCATGATGTCCACCATCAGAGGTTCAAGTCCAACTATGCTCCATACTTCACTCACTGGGACAAGCTCTTTGGGACACTGCACTCTGAATGAACTGAATAACTGGAACAAGCTACATGAACTGATTTCATTTGTCTTTTTTGTAAAAAGTGCATTATCATTCTATGAATGAATACCTTTGACTCTAAAACTGTTATAAAAGTTGCATTATAGTTTATGTGTTAAATTAATGAAACTATTTATTGAACATCTGTATTTAAGTGTGACTGTAAGAAAAATGATATGAGATATGAAAATGCTATGTGTAAGGACTATATGAAGCACATTTGTTAACCTCAACCTGCTTTTTATTTATTTTTATTATTTTTTTAAAAGCCTGTTTTGCTACTAAATGTTTTGGAACATGAAATATGTGTGGATCATGAAGAACAGATTTTACGAAACTAACGGAAATAAAACTATGAAGTAAATACTATAAATACAGTGTTTGTGTTTACTTTCATTTTGCACAGTAAGAATACTTTAATAAAAATGTTTATAGCGCAGTTCTATAAGTAAAGTCTGAATAAAGTGATAATATAGATAATAAAGGGAAGAGACGTTAGAGAATAAATTGAGAATAATAGAGAATAAAAAGAAGTTAGCTAAAATAACTCAACATTAAAATAACTTAGTATTAATAACTTCAATTAAGACATCATAGTCCTAGAAATTGTGGCACTGGAACTGTTTATATCACCAGACATAATAAAAAAAAAAATATATATATATATATATAATATTATTATTATTTTTTTAATCTGATTCCATACATTTTAATTTTGCTACAAAAAATTCCCAGTGACGCAAAGAAGATGCATAACTTAAAAGACTAAAATGGAACTTTCTGAAATGATAAACATCAGTGACTGAGTCGTTTCCTCACACCTAACTCCCGCTCATATCCCTAGACGGTGAACGTACATCCTGAAAAAGACAATGGAGAATTTCCCAAGTCAAGTGAGAATTCCCATAACTTCCATAATTCCCGTCATACACTTAACTTCCAAGCATTTTTTTGCCTTTGATTATTAGGTAGAGGGAGTTAATATTTAGTATTTGATCGGATAATAAATGGATGGCCCCAAACAGTATTTGGATACCTTTACACACATAGATTTTTAACTAAGGTTAAAGCGTCCAATTACTTTATCTGGGCCACTGAATATAGACTATTATTTTTTACTCGCTTCTGTTTTCCATGTAAACAGCACCACTTTAATGTTTTCACAAATTTATTATTATTATTTATTTTTTTTGGCATGTTTTTTTTGCATTAAGCAGTCACATTTTTTTATCAGCAGAATTTCCAATCAGCCTTGTGGAACCTGTTCATCTTCATGCTTTTCTGCCCTATTCTTCTAGCGGCCTGTGAAATACCCTTTAACTAATTGGCTACCTTGTACACTCCTTAGAAAGCGTTTCATGTGGGAAGAAGACTGAATGCTTTAAAGTTTATCACTCACCAAGAATTTCAGAGGAAATAGCAGGTTTATACAGCATGTACACCTGTCAGGATTATCATCACTGTAAACTCTTGATTTCAGTAACCTGAAACAGATCTCAATGCACGTGAACATTTTTATTTATCATACAAAAATAGAAATGCAAGCATTATTAGATAGAATTTTGGTGGACCTGTATATGTCATTCAATGATTTAATGTTAATATGCTTGCATATTTGAACTGTTAACTGTAAAATGTTCTATTAATAACATAATGGAAGGACTAAAGTTCATCAGATTAGCTTTTCCAGCATTGGTGGCCAATAATAACAGACAGAGCATGGGGTTACCAACACAAAGATAAAGCACCATTACTGAAACACACATAAAAGAAATTAATGTTATCAACATTTATTGAATAACATAATAAAACAGAAAACACCCTGACAAAACATAAATGATAAAAAATAAGAAACAAAGGCTTTTTTATTTTATTCTTCTAACTAAATGTGATGTGTCATGCACGGAATTTCTCAGAATGCCCCTTTCCCCATGAATGAGGGGGTTTCATATTTTTTACTTCAACAATATCAACAATATTTTATTGTAAATGTATTGCCTTCTATAATATGATACAGACACATAATTAAGTGCTAACAAACATTTTGAAAAGGTATACATTCTTTTTCATTTAAAAGCACTTAAAGTGTAGTTTAACAACATTAAAAAATCAAAACGTACAATAGAATACATGGTTTGAAATAGTATTTTTATATAGGTGTAGTGTAAAAAATGATGAATAGGCCTACTCAATAAAAAAATTAAAAAGTCTACAATATAAAAGAAAAGAGATAACTGGCCCTATGTCTTGTCTGATATCTGTATCTGTATAGACCCAGGTGTGTGGTTTTCAGACGTATGGGGTACTCCGACGTAAGGTCACACACACTTCTTAGAAGACAAATGAAAAAAAAAAGATAAAATCAGTTCTGATGACTTATCAGAGAATGTGAAACTGTAAAATTAATATGCCAAATGCGTGTGAAAAGTTTGATGCTTCTAGCACCAACAGTCACTGAGTCTGCTACATGACATATTTCAAAATTCAGACAGAAACGGACAGCTATTTTTATTCAAAGTGTCCAAAAGATGATAAAAGTGAAAGAGAAAAGACAACAAGAAGAAACCGCAAAAAAATGAGAGTATGCTAAAAATTCAGCTTCCTCTGAGCACAAAACACACATCCTTATTAGTCATGAAACTAGCTTAATACTTAGAGAACAAAAGGTTGGACTTTGATCTTGCCTTAGGGGATGCTGAATCAAAAAGACACATTGTGCAACTTCCTGTGCAAGTACAGACAGACAGAGTTCTGTAAAACAAGATCTGGCTCCTACTAGATTTTTTTATTTTTTGGTTCCAAGCTGTGGACACAAAGAAATGCATTCTAATTTTTTGGGGGGGGGGGATTTTGACATTTAGACATAGCCAAACAACCTAATGTTAAAGCATAGATAAGAAGCTAAAATTCAGCTAAATGTCTCGTGTCCCTGCCAAATTTTTTTATATTTTATTTTAATTAATGACAGTGCAAGCATCCTGACAAAGTTTGTAAACATGAATATGATATTCATATGTTATTATAGGTCAGGTTTAAACTGTTCCATCTAAGAGGTCTTTGGCTTGATAAAGGTTAGTGACCCCTTATCTAATGTGTACAGTGATGCTGAAGAGCAAACATCTCTCACATTTTCCACTGTAAGATAGGGATCGTTGATGGGTAATGGGTAAAGATTCCCCTGAATCTGGTTATGTGACTTGCAGAAAATGTCAGAGCAGAATTCTTGAGTATTGGGGTTTTGTTGTGGGCAGGAAACATAACTTAAAGACCACAGGGGAAAACACTGGTTCTCAGCCAAACTCCTACTAAACTGTGGTTTGATCTGATGAAAAACCAAACGTTTTCTACATTAAATGCTTGAGGAAAATGAAGACAGACATAAAACAGCGGTTTTCAGATTGTGCAGCGAGGGTCATTTTTTTAACAGAAATAAGGTTTTTGTGCTCAGACAATAATCAATCGCCTGTGTAATGTCCTTGCATAAGGGGGTTTCCAGAATCAGGAGCAACTTGCCTCAGGCATTTATGGGCTATAAAGTAGACAGCCGTGTTTTATTCAGCTCATTTCCTGAGAATGTGCAAAATATCAGATTTATCAGCCAAAAACCAATACCAGTTAACCAGCAACATACCGGGCTGTTTCGTACAGCTAAAATAACTAGAAGTGGCTGAAACCAGAAGTCTTGCACATTCAAGTTAAAAATTAGGTGAATACTGAACTGAGTTTAAACTTTCAGCCAGGGGATGTTCAAGTTCTGTGAGGCGACAGTTATCACCACAAGTCTGACTGTCAGCCAGGTCCTTATTGTGAAATGTGGAACTTGTGACGTGAGCAAGGTGAATCATCATGCTTCTGTACAAAAAAAATGTAATCTGCCAAAAGTCTGCATTGTAATTAAAAGTGCTCCAGCACCCTTCTTTATAAATTTTCTTTTTACATATTTCCACGCCCGAGGACATTTCACTTGCTCTAATTTGGCAGCATATCAGCAACAGCAAATCAAGTTTCTACAGGCAGTTTATTCTTTAAAATCTTTTTAATTTTGTGGACTGATTGACAGAGATATCAACTGTAAAATGTTTAAACATGTTTAATTGTCAAATTATTCCAATTCTGTGTAATGAAAAACACTGTCACTGAAAACTTTGTTGAGAAACATTTGACCCTTTTAAAATGTATGAGTATTGTAAAATGATGCTTTGAGCCATATCAAAACAGACAGCATTCCTGGGACAAGCACATGCAGATGCAATGGATAAAGTAGTGTTCAAATTGCACAACAGATGAACCCGGAGAATGGAAGTCTGATCCTTAGATATTCACGCTCATGCATTTTTCATGCTAAGTGAGCACTGTCACAACACAATTCTTTAGTGAAGTCTAGGCCTACTAAAAAGATGTAGGCCATGCCAAATCTTTAATGAACTCCATACACCAGCTGTTCATTGTGAAGGATTAGAGTTTCCCAGGATGCCATCATCATCATACATGCGTCATATGTGATGCAGAGTCAGAGACGTTCGGATCCATTTGCAGTATTTTATTGAGGATAGTCACAACAGGCAGTGGTCAGAGTACAACGTAGACAATAACGAAGGGAATCCAAGAACATAAACAATACCAGGCAGAGGTCGAGGCAGGCGGCAGTAATCAGAGTAAACGGTAACAGGCAGAAGGTCAGGACAGGCAGCAGGCAAGGAAACGGGAGTCGATGAACAGTCACAAGTCAATACACGGGGAATCAATAACAGAGAGTAAATGCTTGGAAATGTTAGCCGGGGCAGAACAAGACTTCGCAATGTGTGAGAGTCAGAAGGCAGTTTATATGGAGAGGAGAATTGGGAACACCTGTGCGGGTGATTAGCCCTAGGTACGGGGTTTATGGGAAATGAAGTTCAATACTCCGGTGAAGGTGTTCTTTGATGAATGGAGAGAGCCACAGAGGTGCGATCTATGACATCATAGCTGTAAATTATATAAACTGTAAGTATACAGTATGAAACAACACATTTTAAGGAATGTTTATTTCTATATCTCGCAATCATTATTGTACATTGCATTATACTGGATGTTTTGCTCCCCACAATGAAAAATACAGAGCATTGATCATACAGCTAAGAAATTAAATTGAATCTAAATAAGATATTTATTGGGACATGCAGAGCTGATTTTTCTATACTTTTTATGCAAGTACATAGTTTGTTACACTGTTATAAAGATGTCATTACTGATGTATTACATCAGAATTTCATCTTACCTTTTGACCGTATAAAAAACAGCAACTGCACAAAATTGCATGTTTTTGCTCAGTTTGGGCTTCTAAATAAAACTGAGGTGCTCCATAGTCTGACTACAGTCATGTGAAAAAGAAAGTACACCCTTTTTGAATTCTATGGTTTTACGTATCAGGACATTATAAAAAATCATCTGGTTCTTTGGTCTTAAAATTAGGTAAATACAACCCAGATGAACAACAACACATACCATATTACACAGTGTCATTATTTATTTAACAAAAACTGGGCCAAAATGGAGAAGCCATGTGAGAAAAACTAAGTGCACCCTTACTGCTTCCACAGGAATTAACAGGGTAAGTAACAGTCAGGCGCTGCTAATCAAATGCTCTTGATTAATTGGTAATCTTCAAGTGTGATCACCTCTATAAAAGCAGAAGTTTGGGCAGTTTGCAGGTCTGGAGCCTTCAGGTGTGTGTTAACACAATGTGAGGAAGGACATCAGCAATGATCTTAGAGAAGCAATTGTTGCTGCTCATCAATCTGGGAAGGGTTATAAGGCCATTTCCAAACAATCTGAAGTCCATCATTCTACAGTGAAGGAGATTATTCACAAGTGGAAAACATTCAAGACAGTTGCCAAACTTCCCAGGAGTGGACGTCCCAGCAAATTCACCCCTAGGTCAGACCTGCTAAGAGAAACTGCAAAAAAACCCAACAATACACCTCAGACTCTACAGGCCTCAGTTGACATGTTAAATGCTAAAGTTCATGACAGTACAATTAGAAAAAGACAGGACAAGTGTGGCTTGTTTGGAAGGGATGCCAGGAGAAAGCCTCTTCTCTCTAAAAAGAACTTGGCAGCACAGCTTAGGTTTGCAAATTTGCATCAGATGTGTTTTGCTTTTTTGTTTTTAATTAATTTATGAAGCCACTGTAAACTTTATCGGTAGGCCACGTATGCCTATTGTTATATTACAATACTACTATATTTTGTGCAGGCAATTAGCTTATTTTGTTGTAAATAAAAAAGCCTGAGACTGTCACTGCTAAATACCTATGAGTAGGCCTATTGTGGTATTCCGCCATGTTTCTCACCGACAAGCCCCCATCCGTAAACTCGGGGCTCAAAGAAAATCCTGAGATTCCAACTAGTTATTTATGACTTTGGCATTCGTGTGCGTTCAACTCGTACAGTAAATACGATCTCTCCGACATGACTTGAACACACCATAATTTCACATCAATTTTGATTGGATGTTTGGAATGAGAAAAGGTGAGTCTCTCCTAAGGATTTGGAGAGAGAGTCGTATGCCGCTTTCGCTGTAATTGCTGTCTTTATCTTAGATTATTCATGGATTATTTGTAATGGTTTTGGGCATTTACATTTTACACGCAGTAACTAAAAACACTTTTCATGAAATTGCTTAATACAGTGCCAGTCTAAAAAGAAGATAAGGCTATTGTCACGGAGTCACCAGATCAGCACGGTCCACCCACTCGTTCACTTTCCCTGGAATTATGATTCACTGCACCTGCACATCATCAACAGCACACACTATAAAGAGGCACTTCTCCTTCACTTCCTTGTCTGGTTTTGTTCTTACGTACACTTACAGATGATACCTACCCATACCTACCCGTGTATACTTGCCTCAAGGATTCCTTTACCGAACTCCATCTTCTATGATCCGTCATCTGCCTGCCGCCTGTCGCATCCTCTTCGACAATCTACAATCAATTAACCAAGATTAACACTCAGCTAAGTTCTTCAATCAACTCTGATTCTCTACTACATACTCACCAGTCTCAACTGCTGTCCCACTCCGTGCCTCTGCTCAATAAAGACCTTGTTAATATACTTATTTACCTGTCTGTTTCCTTCTGTTCCGTGACAGCTATATTTGATCAGTAATGTGATGTCAGTATTTTTTTAGAGCATTTTTTTTAAATGCACAATATAACATGAAAGTCTTCATGAAAACAAAATAACCATTTTTAATGGAATATCACAGTGTTTATTATAAATTATCCATGCACAGTTTTTTTTTTATTTCATAATCTTTAATCAAAATAATTCCCAATGACATCTCAAAAAAAAAAAAAACACATATTGCTTTTTTAGGCTTGGAACTGTACACACAGATCAGCCACTGGTCATGTGACTGGTCATGAGACCCAAACAGCACTTGATCACTGGATTTACAGAAATTTTTATTTCACAAACACATTAATCATTATTTGAATCTTTAACCTAATACATTTACTTGAAGTACCCCCTGCAATTCTAAGTTAATAAGTTAGGTCAATAATAATAAGTTAATAACAATAATAAAAATGAAGTTCATGGTTCTCTGATGTCAGTTAATGGTCACATGAAATGCGCAGGTAAACAAATACAAATATTTCATCTTTAAGTATTTTATTTTATATTTTTAATGCTTTAATTGATAGCTTTTATTTTATTTTATTCAACTTATGAACCCCTGCTCCATCACGAACTCCAGTTTGGGATGCCCTGAAGTAATGTAATAATGCTCTTCATGTTGTTCAAGAATGGAATTGTCTTTCTCTTTGTATTTTCATATCAATATGGTACAAGATTATCCTACTCGGATCAATGTGATAAACTAGGTCAATAAAATTAATTAGGTGATAAATTAGGTCAAAAAGTAATCAAAAAGTAGTCAGATTATATTATTTTAAATGTCTAATGTATTGGATTACGTTACTAACTATAATTTCTGTCATGTAATTTGGAATCAGTAACCGACTACAATTTGTAAGTAGGCTAATCTACCCAGCACAGGCTACTAATAGGACCTACCTACAATAGTGGAAAATAAAAATAGCAAACAGTTATACAGGTGAAACACTGAGGCTGCAGATCAGCCTAGCACATGGGCAGACAAAGGCATGCACTAATGGCAGGTAAAGTGGGACATGCTTTGGACCGTGTCCACTGTCGGATTTTCAAATCACTGAAAAATAAGGACTGTTTGATCATGCCACAGAAGCAGAGTTTGCGCTTAGTCAACCTGGAAGCCTTATAGTTTGTCTCTGCGTTTTATTAAACTGGAATAAGGGAACGTTTTTAAACCTCAAATAAATGACTTTACCTTTTAATATAAGTGTGGATCTAATGCACTCCTGAAGTAAATGCCTTCTGCAGTCAGTAAAATGCCAGCAAAAATAAACACTTTTCTTTAGGAACTCATAAAACAGAAGGAAATGGCAAGTTGAGTAAAGAAGGAAATTCAAAGGGGGAACCTAATGACTGGTAAGCCACAAATGAAAATGGAAAACAATGAGAGTGAGGTGGAACAGCCTTGAGCTTTTAACCCCAATGGAATAAATATAGCGTGGGTGACTTGAAACCAACAAGATATTACACCCAGTTTAATTAAAATACAACACTAAACCAAAATTCTGAAACACTCCTTAACTGACATATATTGAGTGTTGTCAGCACTAGGACGAGCTATTTTTACTTTCACAGAGAATAATCACTGTATTGGTCATACTGAAGTCAGTGCTGTGCAGTGGTGTTCTGAAATGAGGAGGCAAAGTTCTCACAGCTTTTTAAAATGTATATATATATAAATTTATAAAAGTTTTTTTATATATGACATGAAAAATGTATGTCCAAGTAAACCGGTAAAAATAAACATTACATCAAAAAAAGAGAGAAACCAAATACAATATTTAGTTTATATATTAACTATGTAATTAATGTTATATTTCAAGTATTTCAAGGATCAAATCAAGTATAAATCACATCAAGTTAGTTTTTCTTTAAGAATTTTTACATTTAACCTAGGCCTATATATTTTATTTGTGAACTGATGTTCAGCTGTTCTTTTTAATAGTCAACTTATTTTCATCAGTCATCAAGCTCGGTAAACACTGGTCACAGACATGGAGATAACAGACACGGACCTTTAATTTCCCCAATTGCTCACTAAAAAAAACCCCACAGTCATCATGTTTTTTCAGGCCATTTCGAGTTTGATTTTGATGTGATATAAAGCGGTGATATGAGTTAGTTTTTTACTTACTTTTTAATTAGTCATCGCATTACTGCCGTAATTTTGTTCATTCAGACCGATTCGTAAATCGTGCATGATAATGAGAGAGGGAATTTTTATGATTGGATATGTTTTTAATCAATCATAAAAAAATAATATCCAATCATATAGCGCAATGGAGGCATTGCCTCCACTCATGTGACTTTCCCCCATTCATTGTCAATTACGCCCCACCAAATCCACTGCACGCTTTAGGGGGTCTGTTAAAACTCAATGGGCTCAGGGGAGGCAAGAGTGACACGCCTCCTGCTGTAACTTCACTTGCTGGTGTCGCTGTTGGACAGCATTGCCTTAGAAAAACAAGTGATTTATACACATTTTATACATTTTGTACACATTTGCATGGTTTTATTTTTGTAATATGGATCATTGTCTCATCCAATTTTTTGAGGAGGCACTGCCTCCCTTGCCTCTTCAGAGAAAATGCCCCTGACTGAAGTGTGATGCTTACTATGAACTCACTCCATGACCAACCATCATTTCAGGGTTGGATCATGACATGAAAGGGCCCTGGGGCCAATTTTCCATCTGGGCCCCTGGTGTTCATTGTCCAATGGCCTTATCCGACATTTTTGTCATGGTTGATGGGGCCCTCTATACCACCCTGGACCCTCAGGCCCCTGTTAGTTATTGGAACAGTCTGTAATACCCTGGGGCCAGTTGCATAAACATAGCTCCTTAATTAAGACTGAACTAGTCTAAGAACTAGTCTGACTAACTAGAAATTAGTTAGGGCTAATCGGTCTTACTTTTCTGATACAAATTTGTCCAATTCAATTCTAGTCCAAAATTCTACTAGTGTAACTTTTCACAGTGCAAGGCTTGATAAAATTATTTCGCAGCTGTGGGGGATTTTTTTCTCTACAAGTTAATGAGATTGACATGTGTAATGCTAAAAACCCACGATAATCCCCTGTAACTGGTTATGTGACCTGTCAGTTCAATGTCAGTACATACCAAGTCTTGTATATCTAGCGTTTTTTTGTAGACACATATCCTACAGACATAAAGGGGAAATCATGTAACACTTAAACTGAGGTGTAGTCCAACAAAAATAATTCTGCAATAAACCTTCAGATAAATTACTGTGGTAGAAAATTAAGACAGGCATGTGAAAGCAGCAGTCAGTCAACAGTCTGCTTAAAGAGGCTTTCATTTCAAAATATGAATGTAGGGTTCATGTAACATCACCCAGGCCAAATACTTCCATTTAAAGCTTTTTTTTTTTTTTTTAAACCTTTAGCAACCTTTAACTGCAGAAAAACTGAATCTGTTGTGGCCTTATGAGATCACATACATCGTTGTGAAAGCCATCAATCCTCTAAAAAAAGAACTTATTTGTCATGTTTCTTAATTACCAGTACAAATATTCCATCATTTATGTGACAAACACAATAAGGGGATTAATTAGGGTGGGAGTAGCAAACTGAACTAGAACACTATACATTATGGAGACTTCAGCACATCGAGTCTGAATCATTTATGATTCTTTTAACTGATTAAATGAATGAATCAAACTTTCCAATAGTTTATTAGACTACAAATTTCCATACAAGATATGTAATAACCAATGTCTGCGAACCAACAACCCACTCCAACCCATACTCTCTCCATCATTCACTCTGACTGTCAAACTGGTTATATTGAATTTATATACATCTTGTGTCACTATAAAACCTAATTTACTCATTCATTTATTTATAATTATTACTGGTTTCCCCGTATTGTTTTATGTTATCACACAACACACCTTGTATTACTCATGTACATCTGTGTCAAACGACCCAAACTGACTTAAATGGCCATTTACACGACACCATTTTAAACTAAAAACATTTTTAAAAAAACTCGAGGGGGGCCTGAAAACGCAAACTTTTGAAAACGGGTTTCAAAGTGCACGTTTTTGAAAACGATACCTTTGATCGTCTCCATGTAAACTACAAAAACTTGAATTTGTTAAAACAGTGATGTCTTGCGCATTACGTGTTTAGTCTATGGGCACATAGTGTTTCTTTACAAAGTGACATCGCCAACTACTGGCCTGGCAGCATAATACAGCGTTTTTTGGTAATTTTCACGGATCCGTGTGAACGGGGATCATTTTGTCTGTAAGCAAAATATGCAACAAACATTTTTTTCTGTTTTTAGTACATTGTTGTTGTGTATCATTTGTATCACCTTAATTCCCTTGACGAAGAGCCAATAGGATTTTTCCATTGACTTTTGGATTAATGCTGAAAATAAGCTCTGTGAGCAACAAAAGTTTATGACTCCTAAACATCTCGTTCACTAAACTAATCTTCACAAATGAACACCAACTGACTTTGGGATGAAAGCTGTTTGGCATTCAGAACACTGCTAAAGATAACTGCTTTCTAAAAGACACATTCATTTACAGATGTTATCAGTGTTTGCTATGCATTGAATCTGAGTTTTAGAAATGTGCTATAATACATTTTATAATAAAAAAGAAACAGAAAGAGACATGCTTAAAGCCGAATGGTTGATGGAGTGTAAATAATATCAATATGAATCAAAGCTTCCTTGTACAAACTTGTTCTTCTTGAGACTTAAAGACATAAAGCTTATCACACATATCATGATTCGCACTGCTTACTCAGTTCATGGCCTTCTGGTGTGATTTACTGGATCTCACATTACTTATGTTATTAGTCAAAGTATAGTGCTATTGAGAAATCTAATGTTGAGGCCTGTTTGGCAATGGAGATGACAGTTCACAGAGAGTTCCAGCTAAAATAACTAAAGTGATCAACTCTGCATGTGGTGTTATTTTGGACACAAAATCTCCTGAAATCGTTTAATTCATTTTTGCTTCTGAAGTGTGCATTTATTATTCATTATGGATGCACAATCTGTACCGATATTGGTCAGTATCAGATCATTTATGCTGTCTGTCAACAGTTGAGCTCATTTCTCTTTTTTTAATAGATTACCATTGCGTTACAGTTAATCTTTAAATACTAATAATTTAACAATACTGTTAAATATCATTCAAAATGAATATTCATTTCTCATAATTATTGTAAATTATAATGTTGTGATGCCTTGTAGAATTAAAATGGTTGACAATATCTGCCATAACATGAATTATAATCTTGGTATCGGCAAAATTTAAAGGCTACTGTTGTTCATATCTAGTTAAAATACTTTCACCTATCTCAGCTTAATATGCATAAACAACTATTAGTAAACCATTCATAAAATGATTCCCTCACAATTGTTTGAAAAAAAAAAAACGGTGGAGCTATCTATACATTTCTCTATTTGTTTGAATGTATGGATTAGCATTAGTCTACAATTGAAACTGTGGCATGTGGTTTGCCTAAACATAATCAAATAATGTGCCACTGGACATTATATTTTGGCAATATCGTAATGTTCTAAATTTAAATACATTTGAAATACCCTTCATGACTTTTTTCCACATGAAGGGAACCGCAATGTAAGGCAGAAACAGAGGGGAAATCAAGCAGATGTACATAATGGCCACAAAATAGGTGAATACACTAATGTCTTCCGTCTCTAATATTTTCCTTCCGATGAGTGCGATAAGAGCTCAGTTTATTTTGTATGCGAAGTTTAAAGAGAATAGTCAGAGTAACATGATGTGTGCCCTGAAACAAAATAAATTGTTTTTGTTTATGTATTTGTGTATTCAATGAGTGTGTTTTCTCTGGCATATTTTTCACGGGTAGTTTGTGGTGTCTTGAAACATGTCACGACCACATTCATGAGTTTCCTGCTTGTGTAGACCACAGATCATCTAGGTCAAATGATTATTAAAAATGTAAAAATTGTAATATTTACAAATGTTTAAAACATAAAAAATTAAGATTTGGAATGAAAAAAAAAAAAATGAAAAAGACTGCAAGTACTGACGTGGATTAACCACATTTAATTATGATTATCAGATTTTCACACTTTTCTCAAAAACACTCATTTCAAATGTATGAAAACTAGGCTACAATCAAATTGATCAAATAGTACACATACAATGAATTAATGTTAACTATTTTAAAACATAATTGTGAAGAGAAAATATCACCCAATCACACTGAAGGGTGAATACAGCGCCCCTTGAGAGTATTTGGTTTATCTGCAGTGTGTTGATCCACGTGACAAAGCGAAACTGTGGAAAGTAAAACGCCTTTCATCATGTTCAACCACCTCGAGGGGAAAGTCCATGACGTGTCCGCTTTGCTTTTTCACAATTCACATCGTGATGAAATACGCGGAAACAACATGTGATGTCAAGTTAAACAAGTCAAACGAACATCTGCACACAAAAAAATAAATAAAATAAATATATAAAAAAAAAACATTAAGTGCGCTATTACTGATTTATGAAGATGTTTGGTTAAATAATTGGTTAATTTTGTTGGAGAGACCGGAGCTAGTTGCTACATATCAGTAACTTGGCAATTCAGGCATTGAGTCTACTAAAAACTTCAATATCACAGTATTTTTGCTATAGTTGGGTAAAAAGTGGACACTAAGTCTATTAACATTATGGTGTTAAAATTATGTGTTTATTTCAATGTCTTACTAGGGCAAGATGTCACATTTTAAATGTTATAAATGTATGTTGTAAATGTATAAAAAAAATTACCTTGATTTTTGACCTTGTGGGGAGATTTTTTGCCAAGAAAACAGCTTATAAATAATATTGAATATGAATATATGAATGCAGAGAGTTTTTGGGGAGTGTTTTGTTTAGGGGTATATGGTTAGGGGATATAATATACAGTTTGTCAGTAAAAACATCATTATTGAAACCCAACGTTAAAATTATGTGTGTGTGTGTGCTTGTTTATCTGATTTATGAGGACACAAATCTGTATGCTGACATGGGTATTACACTGTTATTACAAGGTAAACAGTTTATGAGGACATTTCCTGGGTCCTCATGATTAAAAAGGCTTAAAAACATACTAAACAATGTTTTATTAAAAATTTTAAAATGCAGAAAGTTTTCTGTGATAGGTTTAGTGTAGGGGAATAGAATATACAGTTTGTACAGTATAAAAGCCATTATGGAATGTCGTCAAAATGATAGGTGCACCAACATGTACAGGTATGTGCTTTTTTCTATATTTCTTTATTCCATCATTAAGAAGTTGCTTGAGTATCCTCACTGTCAACACTATTGATTTCTGCTTAAAATAATAGCCACAAGGGGGCAAAACAGGAATGCAGTGAGTGGACATGAGTATTTGACAGCTTATGAGTATTTGACCTTTGGTTAAAAAAAATATATTAGGAGACAGGAAACCGGTAGGCAGGCATTTTTCCATTTGGTAAGCTAACTGAATTCATTGCTTGCAATGCATACAAACATATGGGGAAAAACACTCCCTCTGTATCCTTCCCTTTTAGTCTCTATTTTCATCTCTCACGCACTTTCAAGTTTTAAAGAGTTGAATCATCAATGGGGAGTTTCTAAGCACGAAATAGCACATTGAGGATTGTGAGATTGAGGAACAGTGATAATGCACAGCATTGCATGCTACTGTCATAAGGCATTCCAGAGCTGCTTGTGAGTAGATGCTTGTTGATGCTAGGTGTCCAATAAGACGCAGGCTGGACTCCATTAAGAGCACAGCTGCTTTGCCATTTTCGGTCAAAGCACATTCCAAATGAGCAGAGGTTTTATCCACCGCCCAGTAGCAAACTCTTCTACATGCTGCTACTGATAATAGGCTCTGTCAATATCAAGCTCAGCTCATCCAAAAACAAAAAAAGTGGTCATTATTTACTCACACCCATGTTGTTTCAAATCTGTGTCATATTTGTTATTCTGCGAAACATAAAAGAAGATATTTAGAAGAATGTTTCAAATGTTTTTGTCCATACAATCAAAGTAAAAGAGGTCCAAACCAACACTGGACTCAATTGACTTTCGTTGTACTGGCAAAAGAATAGAGACATTTTTCAGTAGCATGTTATTTTACAATCCATTGTAAACAATAACTAGGTACAATTACAACAGACTACAAGTACAACTACAAACAATAACTAGGTACAATTACAATAACTGGGTACTAACCCAGTTATTGTAATTAACTGAACCTAACCCTGAACCTACCCCTAAACCTGACCTTAACCCAAAAAGTACTTATATTGCCAGTACTTTCTTGGGTAACTACACTGTAAGTACACTGTAAGTACTGTACATATACTGTAAAATATAATGTGACCAATTTTTCAAAATAAGAATGTCATACAGATTAGGAACATTGGAGTGAGCTTCATTTTTTGGTGAACTGTCCCTTTAATGCCCAAATTTATTGGCTTGAAATACTGGTTCATTTTGTGTTGACAAGGTGTGGTTGGCTCACCAATGAAGGGGAAAAAAGACATTTCAAAAGCAGTTAGGAAAGTTGGCCCAGTGCACATTGTAAATGTGATATACAATGCATAAACAGATATCATTAGTCAGACAATGTTGGTAAAATTGTATTACGCAATTGTATTGTAGAAAAAAATATGTGTAAGATTATGTGCCGGCCAATGTTACTGCACTGAAATACTATCTCTTATGAGTCTGAGTCATACTGTAAGCTACTTCCAGAATACGAGGCATTGGGATGGGAGACTGTAGTACATCTAAACATGGCAATGAAGCTGCTATAGGCGCATAAGCTACAGATTTAATTTTAGGTTGAGAAAACAATTCTCTTCTTCTGGCCTTTCCCCCATCCGTGGGGTCTTCCTCCATACACGCAAGGACAGAGACATTTGTATACAGCATGCACTGTATTTCTCTGAAACAGACAGTGTTTTGTGTGATTTCCCAGACCACACCTTCAGAGGGGTCATTTCTTGCCTTACATGCCTCTGAGCGAAGTGGACTGCCAAGACTCTTCTTATTTACAGAACAGTTCCTTTTTTGGTGCGACAAGGCTGCGCTCCCTTCTGAAGGGGAAGGGAAACGCGAGCTCTTGCCTTGAATGAGGAGAGCTGAGCAGAAAATGGCCTAAAATGAGACAGACACATTCTGCAAGTTTGTTTACTTGAGAATAATCCCGGACAAAATGGAATGTATCCGAAAAGAAAAAAATAGGGGCTAACCGTGCCTAAGGTGAACTGGTGTAACTAGTTGCGTGTGTGTGTTGCATCACAGGCTTCCCTTTCTCTAAACTATTGTTGTGATTGTGTGTTCCATGCATCTGTGTGAATTTTTTGCATTTATCTGCCACATTATCTGACTGTTGGTTAATCAGATTGAGCATTCCATGACATTTTTCCATTGTAGGCTTGAGCCAGTATATCACGTGAATAGAAACTCTGAAATTAACTACATGAAACTGTGGTTGTAATTAGTGTCTTTGAACTGAAACTCCTTTGAATCCCTAATAATATATTACTTCATGGGTGTATTTTTAGCATTTCAGACATCAACAGGCAAGGCAACCGGTTGGATGATTATGCAAGATTTAATTCTCCAGAATTTAGCATAGATTTACAATATCTTTGTTGTTCTACTTCCTTCTATGACTGGATCTTGTTTTGTATTTTCCTTTCTTACTACCTTAAATTTGGCTTCAGTGTTGGTCAAGCAAATACTGTTGTTCCAAACTGGTCGTCTCAGGTGGAAAATTCTGCAGCTTTAATTGTCCTGAAGATAAAAACGATACACCATGAAAGAGCTGTTGTCATTCTTTATATAAAACTTCATTAAATGATTCCCTGTTATGTCTTGACATTAGGCTCTAGATATTTGTTTAGCAAAAATGTAAGATTTCCACTACATACACCTGTAGAAAAATGTAACACTTTAATTTACTGCATTCAGTTTACTGTCCATGATGTTTTCAAAATGTGTTATCTTTCACAGAACCAGATCTCTTTAGAAGACCTGATCACAGCTGAAACTTGTCAGTTGATGCTACACCTGAAATTCATGTTACCTTTTAAAATTTTTTTTTTTTTTTTTATCTAACAGTTCTAGTCTTACATGGCTATAGCCTACAGTATACCATTTAGAAAGTTTGGGATCAGTTAAGAATTGTTTTTGGTTTTTTAAATTAATACCTTTATTCAGAGAGGATGCACTAAATTGATCAAAAGTGACAGTAAATACATAAATGTTATGAAATATTTATGTTTCAAGCTAATGCTGTACTTTCAAAGAATCCTAAAAAATGTATTACAGTTTCCACAAAAACAGGAGCACAACTGTTTCTTGAGCATCAAATCAAAACATCAGAATGATTTTCGGAGGATCATTTGACACAGAAGACTGAATCACTTTGTGAAAATTCAGATTTTCAATCACACAAATAAATTACACTTTAAAATATTAAAATAGAAAACAGTTATTTTAAATTGTAAGCTAATACTATTTCACAATATCAGAACAAGAATGAGTTTTATTGCCAAGTTTGCTTACACACACACATAATTTGTCCAGTGACAGAAGCTTCCAGTGCACAGGCAGAATGCGACAAGACACAGATGATAAAAATAAAATAAAGAATTATGAGCATGATGAGAATGAGGCTTCTTTCACAAGCAATATAATATCTTACTGACCCCAAACTTTTGACCATATGTGTACAAATAGGTTGCAGGTTACCAGTTCTCTAGTTGATATACATTAAGACATAGTAGTTTGAACTTTTCCACTCCTAGGTACTTTTAGTGTGTGATGTAACTCTGTAATGATGTGATCCAAATTCATTGTGCTGTTCTTTCTCTGTCTCAGGTGTAGACCTTGATGTGTGTCCTAGTAGTAGGGCAGGGCCCAGCTCTGTTTATGTTCCTGCATGGTGAGGTCCCCAAAATTTCGGAGGAGAAAAAATAAAAAGGGCCATTGGAATGCCCTGAGTGATGAGGCAGGAGGGCTGCCGCCCGGATTGGAGTGTTTTCTCCCAGTCATCCCTATAAGGCTTTAGTCGAGTGAGGCTACCGATCTGAGTGCAGCCCAGGCTCCTTGTTTGGGATGTGGGAGGGTGCGGTAAGCAGGGATGGGAACTACATAAGTACACCACAAGCCAGTGAGTAGCACACCATCACCAAGTGGCTAAATCCCCTCCCCCGGCCCAGCACTGTCAGGGTAAGTGTCATTTACCTCACCTCACACTCGCATCCACGCTCTCTCGATCTCCATCTCCATCTCCATCTTTCTACCCGATTTTGTACTTTGCAAGACTCAGATAATGTTTTATGAAGCTTTAAGTGCTTTAACTTGAAATTTGCCGTCTATATCTAATTGTATAGAGAAATGCTTTCTGCACAGGTGTAAGCTGCTTTCAAGACGTGTTGGTTAGTTTGGTTGGTGTTTTGTGAGAAAAGATGAATCTTCATTATTGTGTAATGTTTTTACACTGATGATAAATCAAGTGTTTCTAGAGATTAGCCTTCTGAAAGTATAGATACATTTTCCTCTTGCAGAACGATTTCACCTACACTCAAATGATATTTTCTAAAAGCATTTATGTTTTAGAACTATTACATATCTACATGTCTGAGGCGGCATCTTTAGTGTCTGTAATGTGATTTCATGATGATGCTAAATGTTAAAGGCTCTGATGGTGCGTGTGTGTTGTTAAATTAAGGTGAAGGCTTCAAAAATCTGGACGCTGTGGAAGCCCCATTTGATTTGTGAGGTTTATGACTAAATATGGTTCTTCTGGACCACTGACCCATCCCCTCTTTTTCTCACCCACTCTCTTTTTTCATAAAATATTGTAGAGAGGCAGAGGCAAAGGGAGGGAGAGTCCAAAGACAGACATGCTTCTCCATCATTTCCAAATTAGGAAATTTTCCCATAGTGCACTCAGTAAGGGCTGCAGGACGGATGTTTAGAAAGTGTGTGTGTGTGTGTGTGTGTGTGTGTGTGTGTGTGTGTGTGTGTGTGTGTGTGTGTGTGTGTGTGTGTGTGTGTGTGTGTGTGTGTGTGTGTGTGTGTGTGCGCATTTTCTCCAAATTATTAATGCATTTTTGTATAATTTCTTGCATTACATCAGAGTTAGAGTTAGCGATACAAAATGTTGCCAAAGCAAAGTTTAAAACAACATTTTAAACAAATTATGTTCCCTTTATGCTTAACAGGAAAAAACAGTTGAGTATGAATTAGTTTATGAATGAACTTGCCAGGTACACCTTACATTCTTTGTAGTATTCCTCTTCATGGTTCAGAAGGGTGTGGTGAATACTTTGTTGTTAAACACGTATATGGTTATTTCCCATCTAAATGAGCACATACCATTGACTTTTAATGTTTTTATATTAAGCTAATTATAATAAATATATAAACTTACCCTACATCTTAAAGAAAACTGGCATTTTTTGGACATCATTTTTTCTTTTTATTTCATTTATGAATTATTTTTCCAAATGGGAGCCCAAAATGGGATTTAAAACTGTTTAAAAGTATGTATATAACATTAATGATGACACTTTCTTGCAGTGATTGTCTCCTGTTGGAGTAAGGAAGGAAATCTGAGCTGAAAATGTGTGACGACGAAGAAAGTACTGCCCTTGTGTGCGACAATGGATCAGGACTGTGTAAGGCAGGCTTCGCCGGGGATGACGCTCCCAGAGCGGTGTTCCCCTCCATAGTGGGTCGTCCCAGACACCAGGTGAGCGTCCCTCAACACAACACTAGGGGCCGATAAGTACTGCAGCCTACATCAATGAGTACATTTGACACAACAACAACATAAAATGCAATGATTGAGCTTGTATTTGAGGTTAGCAAAGTGCACTTGCAATCCAAGTATATTTCAATTATAATGTACATTTTGCTTACATAACCTTTCAAAAGTTTATGTTATGCCCTGCGCCTCTTACTTATTATTATTGATCTGATTCCAAATGTTTTAGGGAAAGTTGGACTACATCCCAGAGTGTCTGCATTCAAGTATAGAAGAGATTAAGATAGAATTAACTAGAACTCATTCTTACTTTTTGGGGCTGTTCATTGTGTACGACTTGTGTACGTGCCTTGACCGGTTTGACTTTTTCCTCAGGGTGTGATGGTGGGAATGGGGCAGAAAGATAGTTACGTTGGTGATGAGGCTCAAAGCAAAAGGGGAATCCTGACCCTAAAGTACCCTATTGAGCACGGCATCATCACAAACTGGGACGACATGGAAAAAGTAAGCAGATCCTATCAAACAAGCCAACAGATAACAAACCAAAACAAGATGAGTGCAAATAAAAAAGAAGTCTAAACAGTCTACTAAAAATATCTCTACTTCAGCAAACATGGCTTATATAAGGCTTGAATTTACGTGCTGCAATCTTTCCATAATTCTGTTGTACGTTAACAATATAATGGCACTCAAGGTCTGAGATTTCATCAGAAACACCTGCATCACCACTAGTCTCAACACATACATTCTCGAGACTTACATCAATCAAAAGCACTTTTCCGAAAAACTCAAACTATTCCTGCTTATGACTCACACTTTTCACGCAACATGGTGTCATCATCAAACACATGCAAACAACAGATGCTAATCTATCTCGGGCCTAATCTGTTGTTTAAACTGTGAGAAACAGCTTTCACATTCCACACTTGTGCACAAAGTGATTCATATGCCCGTCTATCATCCTTAATTTGATCCACATCAACATTTGATGTTCGTTAATGTCTGTTGTTTATGTTTAACAGATCTGGCATCACTCTTTCTACAACGAACTCCGTGTGGCTCCAGAGGAGCACCCCACTCTGCTGACAGAAGCCCCCCTCAATCCCAAAGCCAACAGGGAGAAGATGACCCAGGTTAGAGTTTAATTGAATGAGAAAACTGATTGTGTAAGATCTGTAAGATATACAACAATATAAAACGGACAATTTGCTCTGACGTCTCCACTAAGCCCTTAGGGTATTGAGATGTTTATCAGATACACCTACATTAGTTTCACCATACTAACAGTGATTTCACTCAACACCCGCAGCATTTAGCGTGCAGTATTTCAAAGCAAAAGGCCTTGTGTCTGTGACAAAACAAGTGCACATACAAATAAACTGTTGAGTTGTTTACTTGTGACACGAGTTTGTAAGTAAAATAATGTTTTTTTTTTTTGCTCTATATAAATTACACACTGTCAAACCTCAAACATGAATGTTTAAGCTGCTGTGTGTGTGTGCTTTATATGTAGGCATAAAAATGATAATTTAACTGCTATGACTGTCAGTAGTAGAAAAAAAAATCCCACAATGGCTTTAAATGAATGTTTGAGGTATGCCTATGTGTAATTGATGTTGTAGGCTATAACATAATATGAAAGTAAAGTCACGTTAACCACAGACCTTATTTCATTTTAAATAAAAAATTGCTATTCTAAAAACCCTTAGGAAATTCCCAAACTACTCAAAAATGCTAATTCCAGTTCCATCCATCTCTCAATTTGGTTCCAAGTATATTATAATGTCTGTTTTGCTTACATACCCTTTCAAAAGTTTGGGTCGGTAAGATTTTATATGGTTTTTGAAAGAAAACTCTCTTATGCTCACCAAGGCTGTTTTATTTTATATATATAAAAAATAAAAACAGTAAAATGAATATTATGTGAATATTATTACAGTTTAAAATAACTGTTTTCTATAAAAGTAAATGAATTCCTGTTATTGCAAAGCTGAATTTTCAGTATCATTACACCAGTCTTCAGTGTCACTTGATCCTTCAGAAATCGTTCTAATATGCTGATTTTGTGCTCAAGAAACATTTCTTATTATTACTAATTTTGAAAACAGATGATTCTTTTATTATTATACAGTTCAAAAGAACAACAGTTTTTTTTATTACATTATACATGCCTTATACATTATACTTTCTTTTTTGATAAATGTAATGTGTTCTTGCATTGTTTTGTTTCTTGTTATATATATATATATATTTTTTCGTTGTAAAATAAATTTCTTTAAAAACCAAAACTATGGACCCTGCTAATGAATTAGCAGTTAGTTATAATGTGTTTCAGATTGCTTCAAATTGCAACTTATCAGGTTTTCACTATTCATTTAAAGGATTGGCTCATAAGAGTGAGTTTTTTAGGGAATTTTTGATTCACTAAAAACAACCAGCTAATCAGGTAATACTGATCAGGTTGTATGTTTCTTCAGCCAGAGATGACCGTTCTATAGAAATATGCATTGATGCAGCTTACACAGAATGACTTATCTTAAAATCAATCTTGATGATTGATTTTAAGAATCGATCTGTTGGGATTGTCAGAAGATTTGGGTAATCAGAAAATCTCTATTATTACCTAGCCTTTCAGTAAATCTGAAAGCACTTGGTTGATTGTTGGTTCTCACTTTGCAGATCATGTTCGAGACCTTCAATGTTCCAGCCATGTATGTAGCTATCCAAGCGGTGCTGTCCCTCTATGCTTCAGGGCGTACAACAGGTCAGTTCACCTGTCAAACAGGTCACAGCACATATTTGACTTAAAATGCTGCGAGTGTGCATTACCAAATGCTTTCTTTTTCTTGACCAGGCATTGTCCTTGACTCTGGTGATGGTGTCACCCATAATGTGCCCATTTACGAGGGCTACGCTCTTCCACATGCCATTATGCGTTTGGATTTGGCCGGCCGTGATCTCACTGACTACCTCATGAAGATCCTAACCGAAAGAGGCTACTCATTCGTCACAACTGGTGGGTCTGGACAGTATAATGATATGAAACATCATACTATAATATATACTGTCATGAAACTCTTGATGGCACAGGCTGATAGGTCTTTAACTCAATCTGCTTGCAATCACACCATTCTCTAAAGGGCACAGCTGATTAGTTCCCGCTGTATCAGTAGCCAATGAGCTTGCTGCTCAACCTTCAAATACTGGTCAGCATTTATAGTGCACTTTCAGAAACCCTTCACCTTCCCCAGCTCCACCTGTATAGATCTGCTACGGTTAATTCATGTATGCTATATTGTACAGCAGCAGCATGTCTTACTTGCTCACAGCAGCAGCAGCATAGCAGATCTATTCTCTCAATACCAAACATATCAACATTGTCATACCCATTACCAAGTCAAGTTAAGTCACCTTTATTTATATAGCGCTTTTTACAATACAGATTGTTTCAAAGTAGCTTTACAGTGATAACAGGAAAATAATGCAACAAAGTTTGTTTCTACTGTACAGCAGATAATAGCGTTATAGTCCAGCTTCAGTTCAGTGATGGTTAATTTTTGTTGTAAAAAAGTTATTAATTTAGTTAATTTATATATATTGCCGCTCTGAAAAACAGTGATGTCATCGTCCAGCTCAGATCAGTTCTCATATAATGATGTCAAATGCAGGCAGATCAGTAATATTGTTGAATATTAAGTGTCCCCAACTAAACAAGCCAAAAGCCAAAGGCTGCAGTGGCAAGGAACCAAAACTCCATCAGATGACAGAATGGAGAGAAAAAAAAGAAAGAAAAAAAAACATTACCTTGCCAAACACGCCAAAAGTTGTCATGACAGGAATATATATCCTGGAGAATGTACAGTATATGTATGTATATATATATATATATATATAATAACCAAGAAACAATTTCCAGTGGCATAAGAAAAATTTACTTAAATTATGCAAAAAAATGTTTATAAAATGTTCCACTGATTTGCATCTCTGTCATCTGCCTTCTATAGCTGAAAGAGAAATTGTCCGTGACATCAAGGAGAAGTTGTGCTATGTCGCGCTGGACTTTGAGAATGAGATGGCCACCGCAGCCTCTTCCTCCTCCCTGGAGAAGAGCTATGAGCTTCCCGATGGACAGGTCATCACTATCGGCAATGAGAGGTTCCGCTGCCCTGAGACGCTCTTCCAGCCATCCTTCATCGGTGAGGGTTTCTTCCCATCTCTTTTCAAACGATGAATTCAGATCACTTTGATACACAGGCTTAAATGCATTGATTTGCGCTTTGTGTTAGGAATGGAATCAGCTGGCATTCATGAAACCACTTACAACAGCATCATGAAATGCGACATTGACATCCGTAAGGACCTGTACGCTAACAACGTGCTGTCTGGTGGTACCACCATGTACCCTGGTATAGCAGACAGAATGCAGAAGGAGATCACTGCTTTGGCCCCCAGCACCATGAAGATCAAGGTCTCTGGCTGATTAGGAATATCTGATTAAAATATTATTTTTTTTCTTCTAATTAATCAGTTTCTCTTTGAGCCAGGGTTATCGTAAAACTAAAGCTGAAATAAAAAAAACCCCACAATGATACTTTAAAATAAACGTTAACTGAAAGAAAAATATCTAAAAACTTTTTTTTCCAGAAAATACTGACACTGATTCTACCCTGTATGTACACAGATCATCGCCCCACCTGAGCGCAAGTATTCAGTATGGATTGGCGGCTCCATCCTGGCCTCTCTCTCCACCTTCCAGCAGATGTGGATAAGCAAGCAGGAGTACGACGAGGCCGGACCATCCATTGTGCATCGCAAGTGCTTCTAAACGCCACCTTCAACCCCTTCCTGGTCCCCTAATTCTGCTATTGCTTCATAGCCTGTAAACTGTGAACGTAATTCCCTGTTTTGTCTTTGCACTGCCCACATCTGTTTGAATGTTTTGAATTAATTATGTTAAGTCATGACGATATAGTGTTGTTTTCAATGGGTTCAAAAGCTTGAATGTGCTGCCAATATGAAGGATTTGGGAGATTCTTTGGGGTGACGAGACTCCAGAGATGAGGAGAGGGCATGGAGGAACAGGGCTCATTCTCCCTTTTGTGTTAAAACGCTACGAGGTAACACAACTGCATGTCAGCTTTCAGGCAGTCTGTATGGACATCATATCTCCATGAAGGAATAAAGCTCTGCAATAATAAACTGTATTTCACCTCTTTTGTTTCTGCACCAAAAAAACAACTCTGGCTTAATGTTTGCACAAATAAAAATGAAAAACCTTACCTAAAATATTCGTTAAATTAATCATTTTAATAAGTGGAAATATTATTTCTCTACACTGTCATTCACTGTAAATGATTTATAATTACTGTACACACAGGGCTCCTACAGTCATGCAGAAGCTGGAACCTTTAAAACGGTTGGTTTCAAGCCCGAAAAACTCACGGAAATCTTTCCCTGTTCATCTCTGAGACAGATCAGACACAATTATTTATATTTAACAAATAATCCATTATATCCCTCATCCAACAAGCAAACAAAGGGCTAGAGATAACAGCAACTAACACACAGGCAGAACCAGGTGTACAGGACACATAAATACGGTTTACGACGCAAAAGAATTTCTAAAGAGGTTTGACTCACTTAATTCTTGTTGAAAATGACAAATAAACCCTTTTAATCCAATATATAATCACTTGAGAAATAAACTTATCCAATTATCCCATCTCATGATTTGGCCCATGTATTAATTCAAACTCTTTTAGATTAATGTTTCAGAATTGCATACCATGGTTAATTAAAATCAAATGTGTAGCATGTTTGGTATCTATGAACTCTCCCTATTTGTTCATTTATATTCCATTTTGCTAACTCTGTGACACATTAGTATTATAAAGAATCTTGAAGGTTTTTCTCCAAAACACACGCAATCACAAACGCAAATGGCCTGCTAGACTTAATTTGTTTTAATTTAATTAGCAATGTTAAAGAAAAGTAAACCGTTTGACCAGGAAAAGAAAAGATCAAAAATCAAATGCACATTAGGTTCAAAAGAGAAAGGATATGTTGAATCATGTGTGAGCAATCTTTTACCGGTGATGAATCCAGGAAAATAATTGCTCCACATTCCATCATAATACATGCATCACTTTGCTTGGGAAAATGATGATGATGACGTGTTTCACTTCAGTCTAAATCTTTTACAGATTAAAAAAGTCATGTAATTTCATAGCAGAGACCCCCCCCCCCCAACCCCATTTTATTAACAAATGAGGAGCGGAAGGAAAGGGTGCATGTACAAACACATAAGGCTCCTTGTATTGTCCTGTGCACAAAGCCACTGGCACACAGCCACACACTGGAGAAACAATCTAATGCCACACTGTACCAGAAATACATGATATACTTTCAGAACTGCATGGGTAAGATCATAACTTGTCATCATACATGAAATTTCATCATCTGCCAATGACAATAAAAAAATTATTCTCAAACCATAAAAGTAGTGGTGACAAAAATCAGGCAGTTAAAATGAGGGAATGGTACCCTGAGATTAGTGCAGTCAAGGCCCTTAGGTATTTGCTCATTCTGTAATGGGAGCTTTGGTGTGGGCTAAGAGATCCCCAATCTTGTTTATGCTTTTCAAGTCACATCACTTGAAATCAGATCCACACTGTGAAAAAAACTGAACTTGGAAAATAAAACAGTCGGCTCATTGGCCAACTTGATATTGCGTCACCGGGCTGAAGTTGGAAAAATACTTCTTGTTCTTTTTTTTTGCCTGAAATGGTCTCTGAACTGAAAGCTTGAATTGAAGTATGTGTTGCATTATTATAAGGTAGATTCACTGCCTTACAAAGCATAATTATTAACCATTCGATCACTAAAAATGATACGATATGTAGTAAGGCCAAAAAATGACTCTCGTAGCAATTCATTATCTTTTTGTACTAGAAAATTCAGTTAGTTTTAAAAAGAAATATCACTTATTCCGTGTATATTGTGTTACAGTGAGAACTGCAAGTGATACCAATGGATATCAAAGGCAAATCACACACAACATCCTTTTAAAAATTCCTGAAAACAATTCACATTGTAGCAGCCTCATAGTATGCCTTGATAAATGACGCCACCTTGAGGACAAAGAACCAAAACAGCAGTCAGATCATATTACACAGTACAATCTGACCACAATATTTTTGAAAACACCTGGCCACAAACAAAAAGCGCATGATGAGCTAAAAAAACAACACAAAACACCACTGGAACATCTCAGTAGCTTCACTAAACCTGCTCACAGCAAACTGTGCAGCTGAGGGATTCTGTTTCACAGTACCTTTTTGTAAAATAAATAAATACAAAAAAGCCTTCAAGTAAAGAAAGATATAAATAGATATTTTCAATGGTTTGCTGATAAGTGAAGTATTTCCCCTCTTCATCTGTCACCTGAGATCCAGAACTGTCGTTTTCGAGTCTTTCACCACAATGTGCTTGCAAATCTGCAAATAGAAAAGGCCATTTTTCACTTCTCTAATGGCGTTTCACTTTTGATGTCAACACTCACACCAGAAGGTAGAACAGTACAGATGCTGATTTTCATATTCACAGTTGAAATAAATGGTTCTTACAGTGAACAGAGGGGGGTCTTTAGAGTGGGGGTGAAAACCTTTCAATCTGCATCCGGCCACTTCTCCCATTCCAGCACTGGTCAGTCGGAACACTCCCGTGCTGAAGCAGAAAAATTACAATCTCAATGATATAATATCACATCACAGCATTTATTTCCATCAAGTGGTGCATCACTTTTTATTTCCTACATGGTTGCTTGAGAAAGCTACAGTACACACTCCATTAATTAGTGTTTGAAAAACAGTTAACAAACATATACTGCATCACTGCAATAATGATCCAATCATAGACTCTTAAGCATTTGCCTATTTGTATCCAAACAGCAATTATACTTTTTTAGCTGGGCAGTATAAAATGTACATATATCATTTAAATATTCATTTCTTTTAAACTTTTTTAATATTATATATAAAAAAAATACATATAATAATATTATATATCCATCTATCCATCCATCTCATTTCTTCATTACATTGCAGCAATCTGGACATTAAAAATGTTACTGCATCCAATGTTACTGCAGAAGACAAAATATAAAATATATTTGCATGGTGTAGTTCAATCATTGTCAAACGGGAGACATTCATTGAATTTATTTGCCTTGAATAAATGTTGGTCTTTAACAACAAGAGTACTGAAATGATTCATGGAGGTTTAAATGTATCACTTTTCAAACAATCAAAAATCTATTGTTAAAAAAAACACATTAATTGGCATTGATTTGCAGTAGAGCTTTATAGGCTGTGGATGGAAAAAGCCTTGAGGTTGTGTGAACACAATGCAGGGTGTGGGAGTTTTGTGAGTGTTATACTTACTCATTATGTTTAGGTGCGCAAACAATGGCGATGGCCTCAGGTAGCATGAGCTGATAAGAGCTGTGTGTGTGTAGATCCACGCTGGAGAGGAAGGCCGTCTGTGTCGGGTGTGTCTGGGAGTTAAACATGCAAATATTCATATTAACACCAGTATTATTCTCCTTATTCTCATGCAGCCATATATTAATTCACCATGCAAAATGAACAGCAGGTGACTTGGAGACTATGGGCCAGATTTACTAAACAGGGCAAATTAGTATGAAACTGCAATCCCATAAAAGCAGAGATGGAAGTGCAAAGTTCTGCGGATGATCTACTGATAATGCGCAATTAAAGGTACACTTTTGTACTTAAAATTAACAATTAAAAATGAGTCAATACATCAATCCTTCCAAAACGTGTTTTTATCTTATCCTGATTCACTATGGTAAGCCTACAAGTGTTTATATTTAAGACCAGGCTGGATGATTTTCTCTGGGAATTGCGTACATCTATCACTCGCCCGTGTGCGCCTCGCCATATCCGTAAATAGAGAAAAGTTGCTCCGTCTACTTTGACGTGCGTATGGTGTGGGAGTGGCATAGCTTAGTTGTCACATGAACAAGAAAGGTTGACATGGAGCACGCTAAATCTCAAACTGGAATCACCAGTTAAAAAAAAGAAAGAAAGTCTGTTCGAAAAAAGAGATTTGTAATTCGCCCTCATTCCCATAGTACCCAATTTAAACGTCTTGCGGCTTAAAATTCACTGTTGCCACCTATCTCCGAAACCAGTCATTTTCGAGCCATTGAGAGTTAAATCTGCACTTCCCATTTTGCTCGAATTTGCCCGCTCTCTTCTCCCAAGCGACTCACCCTCTCCGACTCTCTGGTGAAGCGCGCACTGTGACGTACGTAAAAAAAGACGCAAACATCAAGGTGCAAACTTCGTACTACCAAAGACAGCCTAAAAAGCATTTAGCTCTGTAATGTTTTATTAGAAATGACCAGGCCCATACAAAATCTGCAGATTTTTTTTCCCATTTTCATGAGAGAAATATGTAGAATTGGATTAAACAAACAAACAAAACAAAAAAAGTTTTAGAGTAAATAGATAATTGGAGATTATTCTCTTATTGCTATAATAAAATCGCCCAAATTATATTACGTGTGAATGATGGCTACTCAAATTGTGTGGAAATCTTGTGGCACTTTCTGCAGGCTCAGATTCTGTGTGGGTCTGACAGCAAGATTTTCACCTGCATGACAATAAGTGAGAGCCAAAAAAAGAGACACACTCACATGGATCCAGCCCAGGGTCAGGAGGTTATGATGGTCCTGGAAACTGAACAGCTCTTCCACGTTCTCCATGTCACAGTAGTCAGGACCGGCGGACTGCTTGGGGACGATCACATGGGTCAGCACAAACTCATTGTGCGTCTGCGGGACAACAAAACACAGATTTCAGTTTGTCTATTAACACACTGCATATCAGGCCGACACAGCATCCCACAATCATACTATGTGTCCTCTGACAAGTCAACTTTATTTATATAGCGCTTTTTACAATACAGATTGAATCAAAGTAGCTTCACAGCTTTCATGATAACATGAAAATAATACAACAAAGTTTGTTTCTAGAAGAAAATTGCATCATCGTCCACCTTAAGTGAGGCAGATCAATAATATTGTTGAATATTAAATGTCCCCAACTAAGCAAGCCAAAAGCCAAGGCGACAGTGGCAAGGAACCAAAACTCCATCAGGTGACAGAATGGAGAAAAAAAACCTTGGGAGAACCCAGGCTCAGTCTGGGGCCAGTTCTCCTCTGGCCAACGAGCGAACAGTGTAGGATTATGATCCAGGCAGCATTACAGGTCAGAAGTCAGATTGGATCAGAACATTCTGAATATTATACAGTTATCACGCCGGTATGGAGACGAGTTTATTGAGGATACAAGTTAACAAGTTGAATGAGGTGAACAATTCATTCTCTATGGGACCTGAGCAGCAGGTTCACATAGAAGATTTTTGGATTGACAGAGAGGTGAAAAACAAGTGATAAGAGTGCAAAAAGAGGATAAACTTGAGACAAATTAGTGTCGAAGCCAGTCACTGTAGTATATACAGTAGATGGATTGCAGGTGGTTGGTAAATAAGAAACTGAAACACTGTAAAGCCCATGAATAGTGAGACTATTGCATGTGTGGTGAAAGTACCTGTATGAAGAGGTCCACATCCACACCTAGTATTTACAAAGATTGTGCAACACCTAAGCTCCCATTTTCACAGTGAACGAGGAGGACTGTATATAAAGAATGTTCACAATTGACTATTAACAATCATCAAATCATATTCACGCTCACTTCCAGGGAAGGATCATAATGATTCTGGAAATTCAGCTTAAATGCAGCCTTAGTCACTGATGGAACAAAAGAATCTCACACCTACAGAGAGCAGGTTTGCATCAGCTGAGGCCTTACCAGTTTTCCACAGAGAACGCCACATGTCTCGATTCCTCTCGCCGTGTTGCTGTCAGCCAGCAAAAGGAACCTGTAAGTCAGGTCTCGTGGGATTAAAACCCGCCTCAGGCCTTCCACACGCTGGCCTAGAAACACACAGGAACAAACTCAGTCTAGTACTGCTAATAACACAAGTGTTTGATCATGGTCAGTGAGACAGGCAAAATAAAACATGTATCATCCTGAAGGGGTTTATTTTGCATTAATGACTGTCTGATTGTAAGTTATCATGTGTTGATGAATGAATACACTGTTTCAAATTTTGGGGTCAGTAAGTTTTCTTATTTTTAATAGTTTTATTAAGCAAGGATGCATACAATGGATCAAAAGTGTCAGAAAAAGATATTTATACAAAATATTTATATTTCAAAAAAAATGCTGCTCTTTTTAACTTTCTATATATACATTTAAAAAGGTTGTGGTCTTGGAGATCACAGTTTTCCCAAAAATATTAAAGTGACAGTGACAGTGACAGTGACAGTGACACGTGACGGCCAAGTATGGTAACCCATACTTGGAATTTGACCTCTGCATTTAACCCATCCAAGTTAATGCACACACATTAGAAGCAGAGTAGTGAGTAGTTAACACACACACTGCAAACGTGAATACACACACCCAGAGCAGCGGGCAGCCTTTGTGTGGCGCCCGGGGAGCAATTAGGGGTTAGGTGCCTTGCTCAAGGGCACCTCAGTCATTTCCCACTGGCTCTGGAATCGAACCAGCAACCTTTGGGTTACCATTTCAACTCCCTAACCACTAGGTCATAGTGGTTCATTAAACACCGAATCGGCATATTAGAGCAAGTTTTGAAGGATCATGTGACATGGAAGAGTGAAGTATGGCTTGGCTTCTGAAAATTTATTTTTGCCATCACAAGAATAAATTAAGGCAGCTTTTATTTACATTAAGAGCAAATAGCAATAGTTTCTATTTAAACTATGTAAAAATAGCATTATTTTCTTAGTGATATGCTATTTACACTAAGTGAAAATAGAGATAGAGAGCAGTATTTTCTTTGCAACAAGTGTAGATAGTAGTTAGATACTATTTGCACCTCAGTATTTTAATACATTATAAAACAGTATGCAATAATAACATATTGAGTGTAGCCACCCTAAATGATTATATTTATTAAATAAATGCCACCTTATTAGGACAATAAAAGCCCTCCCTACACCTACCCGATAAACACTTTATTATTAAATAACCGTTAGGCACTTAATTCCAATTGTCACATATTTTTTTCATATTTCTTGAAAATAAATGCCTTTCCAATCTGATATGTGATGGGAAAAGGGAGTAGAACGAGTTCGGCAAAAGGCGGATTCGAACTCTGGTTTCAAACTCACGTCAAAATTATCATGCAAAATCATGCTGACCACAAACAGTAGTGTAAATAAATGAACATTAATTATGTGATTATATGAGAACATAAACAGAGCAGCGGTCAAATATGCAGTTTAACAGACAATCCATAAAAAAAATATATAAAAAAACACAACTGACTAAAGAGAGCATTGTAATGAATAAGCAAATAGGAGCTAAATGAGGGCACTCACTCTGTACAGCTGCTAAGGTGGCTGCTGGTTTGGGGATGGGGGCCGCTGGTTTGTTACGATTGGGGTCAAGGCGTACATGGTTTCTCGGGGTCTGGGATAAGCAGGACCCGTCGGTTTGTTCAGGCACTTTGGGGACAGCCTCATCCCTGCGACTGGCCATCTCCTGTCTACGCAGCTGGTCCTCGAAGAAGCGAAACTGTTCGGACTCGATTTGCATCTTCCTGAGCTGTGCCACGCGTTGCCGTTCCTCCTCCATCAAAGACATCTTCTGCAGCCGTTCACCACACGTGTCGACAGCCATGGCTTGAGTCTGCACAAATAGTCACAAACACATTATGACTGGTATTCACGATAACGAAGTGAATCTGAAATTTGATTAACAGGCGTTTAATCAGCAGTGATAAAATTGCTCAGTCTAATGTACCTGACTCTTCAGATATTCACTGTGTTCTTTGCTGTATTTCTCATGGAGAAGTCTCTTCAATTGGTCCTTTCGTGGAAAAGCAACCTCCTGTAATTTCTGAACATAATGAACAGATAATGGAACAAACATTAGGGGTTGTGTTACAGACAGCGAGTACCAGATCAATATGTGCCAGCTTAAGCTTTCAGGGACATAATGATTTTTCTAAAGCTGGGAATAGAGACACAAACTACATCTTTTTTTGTATTTAAGGACCATCACGAAACATTAAGATCATTAGGTTAAAGACCCCATGAAATGAAAATGTTTGTGGCTATTAGTCACTGTCCGCTACAATTGAAGCTATTTATATGCTAGTGGACAAAACAACTCTTTTGCAGATATTTAGCTAAATTTAGACAATTTTTCTCCAAACCAAAACATTGATGACTCATGTTGCACTAAATATTTTGGTTCAATAAAAATCTCAATGACCTTCAATAAAAGCCTTTTTAGCAATACCACTTGCAACAGACTAGCAATTATAGCAAGTAGCTTATCATGGTTAATGGTTTTGACGCAAACATCAGGGTATTGAAACGTAGGTATTGGATATCTAGGTACTGGAACCTAGAAATGTCCCATCTTTTAACGCCCCTTTTCAATAGGAAGACAACTGTTCGTCAAGGCATTTCATGGAGTATTTAAATATCCTAGTGAACTGATAAATGAACATAAGAGGTCCATCAGGCACAAAACAACAGAGACCAAATGCATTTAAACATCCATAAAATAATAAAACATACTTAATCAGAAATGTGTCTTTTAAACAATGTTTGAAACATCAGGTGACAAGGAACAACCTTTTGACAAGTCATTTTCATGTCAGCATGTTGAAATGAAAGCAGAACATGTGCCTACAGAAGGCAAAGCCACCATGTGAGCAGCTGGGAGCCTGACAAGGCCAAGGTAATTGAGCATGATGCTAATCAGATTTACAGTGGGCTGAGCGCCACAGGGCTCCATCAGTTCCTGTGAGTAACATGCCAAGGGCTTACCTTCATTATCACTTGCTTCTCAGGGACGTTGCACTGCTGATAGTCCCTGTGACTGGGGAGTTTCTCAACAAATAAACTGCACAGGAGTGAAATAGGAAAATAGAGCTGAGGATTGATGGCCGTGAATTACACAATGCATATTATGGCAGAAGATATGAGGAAAAATTAAATTGAAGACAAAAAACAAAACAAAAAGGCTGTGACCCTACATCGGACAATCGATTTGGAAAATTAAATAATTAATTAAATAAAAACATACGTGATGAACTTATTGTAGAGGACAAAGGCATTCTCCAGACTGCCCTCCTCTAGATAAACAGCTGCCATACGCTCCATCTCCACACCAGAGCGAAAGTAGCGTCTCGGGGCGATGTCTTCATTTATTTCAATGTTATAGCCCATTTTACTGAGGGCCCGTACACGCTCCACTGCCGGCAGAGTGACGTCAGTGTGATCCGGCTCGGCCGCTAACTTCTTCTGCAAACGGAGATGACAACAAAAACCACAATAACACAGAGCAGTGGCATACCACAAGTCTTGAAGACCCATCTGCGAACCATGAGACCATGGTGACGTAATGGACAAGCGTTTTTTTTGTTTTGTTTTTTATCAGCTACGAAATACTATTGCTGATGGTTACATATAGTAATGTTTTTTTGGACAATTTAGCCCTCTAATTTCAATACTTTTTAGGATTATTTTTGTGTCCTGCTCATCTTTTTAGATTTAGACATTTAGAAAGTGTCAATCTGGTGAGCCACTTTATAGCTCTGTCAAGTAAAATTGCTCTAGATAGACAAAGTGAACCAGCATCTGTCCCAGTACGCCAGCGACACAGGGAATTTGGTCCCAAAGACATCACAGGCCTCCGACTCACACAACATAAGCTCTGTTCATCACCCAGCTAGTGCGAACCGGAACACACGGCAGCACCCACGCGGAGTTCGCTTCCAACTCCCAAACTAGTGACTAAACAGAGCCTCTGTTTTAGGGTCACTGGAAAGAGTGGGCGTCTAATCAACATGCAGCAGGACACCAATGGACACCAATAAGGGCCTGCCAAGCTGGTAGACTTGCTGGATATGACAGCTTGCTTGACTTTTGAACAGTATGCAGTACGCACACAAAAATCTGCGAAAGATGGAGGACAGCCAAATTAAAAGTCTCTGGGGATTCTGGGTGGCCAGAATAAGAAGACTATTTTGATCACGCATTCACGAAGAGGGGAAGCGAAGTGTGAAGGGGGCTACATCCGTTCTTCCCTCTCGCCCACTCCAGGATGGAGGGATCTGAATGACGGAGCAGCTGCAATGGGAATACTAATGGGAGTGAGTCAGAGGAAGCCATTCTGTCCCTGCGACCCACCTCCGAGTGATATCAGCTGTCCCCCACCACCCTCCTCCTCCCTCCTCAACGCCACTCACCAGTGTGCTGAAACTGAAGCCCTGGTCCATGGTGAGTTTACGACGTTGCTTTGCAGGCTTCGATCCTCCCTATGCATCCATCTGTCATCTCCCAAGATGATTCCAAGCTGAGGAGCAAGAAACATCATATCTGGCATCACAGCAGTGCTATTAAGAGGCCACTGGGTCGATACCGCCTGAGTCTTTTTGTTTTCAGTTACTCAACACTGGATTTGGCTACAACTCCATGCCTTAGAATTCCTAGTTTATTCTTCCTAATCTATTAACACGGTTACCGTGCCCTGTGCATTTCCATGGGGATTATCGAATATAATTCAGCATCCTGGTCCAAATAACACGGTTATTCGTTCCAGAATCTGTGCTACAGTTGCTATGACAGCTTGTTACCATGCAGCAAAATATGGTGACTCATGGATATCTTCAGCTGTGAAAAAAAAAAAAAAAAAATCCTTGGTGTGCTTTTTCACTTAGCACGAAAGATAGGTAGATTGGACAGATTCTCTCTCCAATACACTTTGAAAGCTGAGAGTGCAGTCACAGTGCCATCCTTTTGCAAATTAACAAATGGAAAAGGTATCACCACCACAGAAGAAAATAATGATGCACTGTTGCACAGATGCACTGTTAAAATGAGATGTGACAGATTTAACACTGAGCAATCTCTCTTAATCAGAGCCTTGTATAATGTACATTTGCATTTGATTAGCTAGATCATATGAATATAATATATAAGGTGTTTAATATTCAACATTTTTGTAAACTTATTAAAGAGCAATTTCACATTTGCTCACCAAATAAAGCAAATGATTCAGTATTCCATAATGAATCAGCAATTGTCTGAATAAAAAAAAAATCATCGCTTACTCATCCTCAAGTTGTTCCAAACCTGTATGAGTTTCTTTCTTATGTAAAACACAAAATAAGATATTTTGAAGAATGTTGGTAATCAAACTATTGACTTCCATAGTAGGAAAAAAAATAATAATAATACTATGGAAGTCAATGGCTGCCATCAACAGTCTGGTTCCCAATTTTTTTTTAAATATCTTCTTTTGTGTTCAACAGAAGACAGAAACTCATACAGGTTTACATGAGGGTGAGTAAATTATGACAACATTTTCATTTTTGGGTGAACTATGAACCCTTTGAGCTAAGATTTTGACTTTTAAGAATAAAAAAAACAAATGCCAAAAACACCAAAAAATGTCTAAAAAAATAATGGTATGTGCTATGGACTGACATTCAAAATGCTAATTTATTATAGTGTTCTGTGGAAGTCTAAATAGAGATTCTAAGGTTAAAACACAAGCATGTTCAAGGAGGGATGAGCAGTTCTTCAACATATTTTAAGAGCCAAGTAAATTAAAACCATGTCTACATCTGCAAACATGTTTGTATTAGGTATTAAAATACAATTACTATGACTGCGTCTCACATCAACACACACAATATTTGACTATTAACATAACTATTGTGTTCTAGGTTTGTCTAGCTATCAGCTGACCTGACCTGTATATGAATAAGTTAGGCTGTTATACTGTTTATTAGATACACCATTTACACAGTGAGTAACTGTATGTAAACGTAATATTACACTAACATAACTTTATTTTATAACTTTATTACTTTCTAATATCCTCTAAATCACGACTTGCCTTTAACTTCTGCTTTTCTCCATCACTAAAAAGTTATGACACAAATGCATTTTTATATGATCAACATCTAATGTGCTAAAACCTGGAGCTCCTCCAAGACAAAATCAATCATGTTAAAATGACAAAACAATCGAACAGCATTATGTATAATCAAGCATATCAAATATACAAATGACATTGATTTTGTCAGTGATATTTTTCCCACCTGACAAGATTGCAATTGCAATTTAATTTAATTTAAACACAAAACAGTAATAATCATATAGGTCTAATTTAGTAGCAATAGCACCAAAAAATAAATGTATAACTACATACAATAAAATCCTCACCTGCGGGTGAATGGCTGTTGTGATCCCATGCTCCACATTCCTATAATCGTCACATGTGGCACATGCTAGAATCCAGCGCGAAAACAGGCAACTCGCGTAAATAAAAGAGCAGGTTTTTATTATTGTCTAAAACTCTCGGCCTTTTGCCTTTGTGCCTCATGAAAGCTTTGTTCTTTTTGGCATATACGCGCAGGACTAAAATGGCTGATTGCTGTCTTTCTGAGCGAATAACCCTTCGATGTCAGATGGTTCGCCCGGAGCTCTGTGAGAGTGTGTGTGTGTGTGTGTGTGTGTGTGAGAGAGAGAGTTAGATAAATGCCGCTGAAGCAGCTGTGCTGTGAATGGCTGTGTTTCAAAACCTCACGAGCCGCCCATCTAGACATCATCCGGATTCTCTATGATTCTCTATTCTCAGATACTTCTGATGCTCATTGTCCAAAACGATTTCTAGTTCACTTTGAGAAGCAACCATTGTGACAGCTATAGGGGGTGGGGATGACTGGACGATGCATATCACGACATTTACAAGCTGACAGATACCATTAGACATTATTAATTTTATTCAAGCATATGGCGCGATTATGGAGTCCACGGTCATTCATTTACATTCTAAAGAGAGTGTAGCCTAATGATGGGACACGCTTGGATGGTTTACGTATTTTGTCAAATGTTACGCTACCAAAAAAAAAAAAAAAAAAAAAAATACCTTTGTATTTTTATCCACCAGATGGGGCACAACTCCTCCAAATCGCCAAATTGCATCTGCGCAGGAGGTCTACTGATAGATGCATTAAACAAAGTAGGCTAAATCTCCTTTTAAATAATAAACATTATACCTCTATCAAAGCCCGTTTCTGCAGAAGTTGAGTAAAAAAATACGATTATGTAAACCATAAAAAAACGTGTCATGACAATTGGCCTATTATATGAGCTTGTTTTTTTTGTAAAGTTGCTTATAAAGATGGGCAGATGCAGGTTTATCTATCTATCTATCTATCTATCTATCTATCTATCTATCTATCTATCTATCTATCTATCTATCTATCTATCTAATATGTGAATCATAAAGAAACAGATCTCATGTAGTAGGCCTATACAATAACATCAGCCTGTGAATTCTAAAGGGATATGTCATGAAATAAGTTATTTGACAAGTGCCAACCTTAAGAGAACATATGCTAATATTATATATCATAGTAGGCCTAATATTAAAATGTTATTTAGATTTTTATTTTATTTTATTTTAATTGTGGTAGTTGAATATAAGTTAACTTTCTCATAAATGTACCAAAGGCAAAGGGATCTGAATAAAATTTTATCCTAAAATGTATAATCAGATTCCTTTGATAAATTGTGGTTTGCCAAGAAATGGGAAACTAGGCTATGAAGGCATTATGAGTAGGCTAAAAACTGCTAATTTGTAGCCTAAAATCATTGCCATCAGAATGACAAGTCCTTGTGTCATTGTTCAAGATAGTCAAAAGGCTTAGTCATAGTGTCAATAACAGTGTACTCTGTCAGTATTTTCAGATGAAAACTATGGCTTCAGTTTTGATGAAAATGATTGAAAATGCAAAAGACTACACTTGTATGGCATATATACATTTTAACAGTACAAATTTACACATTACTCTTGATTGCAAGAGACTACAGGATTCAGTCACACATTTAGCCTATAATGTAAAATGCAAGTGGACTAGCAATATAGTCTACTAATATAACATTAGAGTATAGCCTGCAGTAGTATAGTGAACATTGTCTGATTACCATGTTCTAAACATCTGAATGACTGAGGACACAGTTGTTCTCCCAACATTCAACTGTACCTTTCGACCCGCCTCATAAGGTCATGATTGAGAACATTATTTCCCTTATTTCATCAGAACCCTTATTTCATCAGAAACATGTCTACAATCTTGGCCTTTTCTACCTCATTTTGCCTCTGTGCCTTCTTTCACCACACATTTTTACTCTTCTTCTTCCCGGATGTCGGCCCTGTTTTTTATCCTTGTTCTTCCATTGGCAGAATTTGTAACACTGTGTTGTGCTCTCTTTAAATGCTTGCCAAACGAATGCTTGCACATCTGAGCTCTTTTAATGAACTGCGTGTCAGCTTTACATTTCCCTTCATTAGTGAAATTCTAAATTCTCCTCTGCAATTCATCAATTCAGGACACATTTACAGTTTCTTTTTAGAAAATATACTTGACGCATATGACGCATTTGAAACATGTCTATTTAACCATTTTGCATTTAGCCTAATGACTTATGCAAGGAACTAGATGTTTTGAGGGGTATAGCCTATTTAACACTGAACCAGTATAATATATTTTGATCAACATGACATAAGCAATCGACAGTATAGGAAACAACAGACAATTGTAGGCCACGTAATTAATTGCATGGATGTATTAAATTTTTTGCAATTTGTTCAAAAGAATGAGAAATTGTTTGTATGATGTGCACAGGTGACTACTACTAATGATGTGGAGGTTGAACAAGTAGGCCTAGTTTTGAGAATTTCAGATGTGATCTGAGAAATGCACCAAAACTACCGAGAAAAACTAGTTTATATAGGCCATTTATTTATTTTCTTTGCTTACATTTAAACCAGGAAACCGTTTTATTATAACCGTTTCATTACAAAACTGGCCAGTCAGTCAGTCAGTCTATTCTGGATGTTGGTGAGAGGAAATGAGTGTATCAACAAGAACGGAATGAATCCACCGCTACACCTCCATACCTGAACGACACGGATTGCGTAATTGCGTATGCCGGTATGCGTCATCGTTAGCTAAATGACCACACCCTTATCTGGACTTGAAGCGCTGTTTAACACAGTTCCCACAGGTAGAAAGCGAGTTAACAAAGGGCTGTTAGTTTTATAATCTCAGAGTCCTGATTAAGGATTTACAAGTTCGTTTCCCTTTAGTGACAGAGGAAACCAAATGGGGATCTTCTACTCAGAGGTGAGTAACGTGGGCTATTTTGCCGGCTCTTTGAAACATGTCTTGATCTTAATGTCTTTAGAAATTAAATGGCTTGGCCAGCATCATAAACTGATGATTATGATAATTGACTGGCCGTGTTATGCTAAATTAAGGCGATTTAATATCTAACAACTTAATGAGTTTCGTTCTTCCTACCTCAATTCCGTGTCACTGTCAACGTAATGTTTTTCTAATGAGTAAAAATGTATCATACTTATCATCTTTTCTTAATTTTTTAAGAGATGTCCATGTTGAAATCAATGCCAACATCAGTGTTGCATTAACATCTACATCTCCTTTACACATCAAAAGACATAAAATACAGTAATTTATGCTCTTGGAGCTTTATGTTCAGTGTTTATGTAAATAAAAACGTAGCATTTGTTATTTAATCTGTCATTTTGTGTTTGGAAAGGGTGTGTTTATGTGTTGAGAAGTTATTTGTCACCAGACCTGTTTTGCTCTTCACCATTATCTGATATCAAGTCATGGTTCTAACTAACTTCACATGCACATGTGATTATTCTTTAGTCATCTTACATTTATTAATGTACTAGATATGAGATAATTAGTATTTTCATGTACATTTTCGTAATCATTTTGTGCTGCTTCCTTTCCACAGCCCATGTGTCAGGCAGCTTATGATGATGACGTCCACAAGTTGCATGAACTGATCTCGGCTGATGCCAGAAATGTGAATGTTCAAGATAAAGGAACGGGAGACACGCCGATTATAGCCGCCTGTAAACGGGGAAACCTCAGGAGTGTCAAATACCTTCTAGACTACAATGCAAATGTGTCCATTAGGAATAAGGTATTGCATTAGTCAGAAGACAAGAAAAGAGTTCTGTTTTCGACTATCATAATGCTACCGCTGTTTGTTATGAAGGAGTCCCGTGTGCACTTGATTCACTTTAATAATTTTCTCAGACTTGCCCTGTGGTACATTTTACTGATGATTGTTTGTTTGGTCAGCTTGCTTGTTTTGCTTTAAAATATGTGTGTTCCTTCTTTAGAAAGAAAGGACCTGTTTGCACTATGCTACGAGGAGAACATTCTCCTTCCTGGATTACCTGATGATTGCCATTTTAATGCCTATCTTGTTAATTGGTTATCTAATAATGGTAAGTTATTCCTCAGTCATAGTATTTCTAGAAGAGACTAATTACTGTCTGAAAAGAAGAGAATTGCTGTAGTTGCTAAAATTGTAATCAAAAATTAATCTTAGCATGCAGAGTGAGATCAAGAATGTCCTTGAGATTCATGTATGGGGTTAGGACATTTTTTTTGGAGTTTTATGGTGTTCTAGCCCATCACATATGCGATCTGACTTTAAATGAGACTGACCTAAATGTGTGTCATTATACCATATTAAAGCACTGCACCTGTTCTCTCTCAAAAGGAAGAGAAGCAAAGAAAAAATGTGAAATTGATGGAGTTTCTTTTGGCCACTAAGGTGGATGTTAATGCTGTAGACTATGTAAGTATAACAATTTTCATTTGTCTTTTTCAGGCCAGTGTTCATTGAGAAATCGGGCAATTTGTGTAGACATAATCCTGCCAAAAAGGATGTTCATTGTATAATCTGTGTATCTTTGCATCTTTTTAGAAGGGGAACACTGGACTTCATTATGCGTGCGAAAGAAAAAGTCAAAGGATCGTTCCATTGTTATTGCAGAAAAATGCAGATGTTTCTATACAGAACAAAGTAAGTTAATTTGTGTTGGCAGTTATTTCAGCATGAACTGTCTAAGAGGATTTAGTAATCATTTTGTTCTGATTTTACAGTGACTTGTACATATACACATTGTTGTATGACTCTATTAATAGTTTGCCATTCTGTTTGTCTCCCTCACAGAAAAGTGAAACTCCTCTAGATATTGCAAAGAGACTACAATTCTACAAAATTGTTACAATGTTAATGAAATCAAATTAGTATTAATGGAGGACATAAGAGAACAGAGACTTGTTTCGTGTGCAGAAGCAGTGCGGTCCTTTACAATTCACCAGCTGAGTTTAGATTGGGTTTTCTCAGATGAACGATGTTGCCATTCTAATTTATATTTAAGTATATTAGATTTACTGTTTTGTTAAATAATGAGTAAAAGTTTCCCAAAGACTGTATATTAATATTTGAATGTACTGTATATTCAGGTTGTTTTAAAGTGTGTTAAAGTTAGTTTTTTATCACTGTAAGGTATCATGGATTTAGTTTGTGCCATGTTGTTGGTAAAAAAAAAAAACTCCCACTAAATAAAGTTATTTTCTGTACGTCTTATGCATCAATGTATGTTTATTGGGTTTCATGTCATGATTTACAAAATCCATTACACAAGACCATAAAGGGCCATTCACACCAAGGACGACAACTATAACGATAAAGATATAGTTCTAAAATCGTTCTCAATATTAAAGAACAGCAAAATCCACACAGTTATAAACCACAGTTATAAAGGTACAAATAAACGATTTCGCTGGAATCCCTTTCAGAATGATTTTATCCTGCTGATGGAACAATAAAAACACTGACAGCCAATCAGAATCAATCCTGCTATAACGAGCTGGACCATTTAAAGCGGCAGATTAGTGTGCGCTTAGAATAAACAGAACGATATTGTCTTCTGCATGGGCGCTAATATAGTTATTGTTGTTGGTGTGAACAGACCTTAAAAAAGGTAATGAAATGCTACAGTAAGGTAAACTAGTGGTTAGTAAAAGCTAAAGTGAAAAACACATTAAACAGTGCATGTTCTTTAAAAGACATTAAAAGGCAACACCTGATTATGAGTGTAAAACTCAATCTCTAGGTGACGGCTCAAAGGCTTAAATCAGTTTGTAATACCGAATATACATTGGTAATTGCAGATTTGGTTACCAGCACCTCAAACAAATGGTTCATCTGCTTAAAGTATGAATAAACAAAGAGGTAGAAAAGAATTTTCATTTTTGGGTGAACTATCACTTTAAGCTCAAAGCATGGTAAAAACAAATTGCTGATAAAACCTGCTGCTCAATCAAAATGTCTCTTCACACATGCTCCCTCATAATTTCAATCATTTTGCTGTACATCTCTTGTGGGGCGTCCAAGCCCCAGATGAAGTCCAGGTGTTCCCAGTGCTCAATATTGCGGTGGTACATCAATTTAGGTATCTGTGTGAGCAGTAGAGCCACATCCTGAGGATCTGCCAAAGTGTCCTGCCCACCAGACCACAAAGCTGTAGGTACCATCATGTCCCTCACGTTGTACAGAGGAGGGGTTGACTGGGAAGAGGAAGCAAGAAGAGACCTTTAGACTTCAGGCACTGGTCAATTTTACTGCTGACTTAGTACTCTAGTCCTCTGAATGACAGAGAAAACAAGACAAAATTGTCGTAATAAGAGTCTTGAGTATTTCCAAAATGCCCCGGATAGGTGTGTTAAATGTATTGGGGAAAACAGCTTAAAGGGATAGTCCACCCGAAAATGAAAATTTGTCATTTTCTCACCCTCGTGTCGTTCCAAGTTCCTGTATGACTGTCTTCTGTTCATAAAAGAAGATATTTTGAAGAATGTTAGTAACTTAACAGTTTGGAAGTTAATGGGAACTGTTTGGTTACTAACATTCTTCTTCTTCTTCTTCTTCAAAAAAAAACTTCTTTAGTGTTCAACAGAAGAAAGAAATGCATACAGACATGAGAGTAATTCATTCTTTTCATTTTTGGGTGGACTGTCTCTTTAAGGGGAGAATAGTAGCAATAGTCTTCAACATTACCTGATTATAATGTGCCATATTTCCAGCTTTTCCATAATCATATGCCATAAGCTTACTGGATTTCACAGCCTGTACAAAGAACACAAGATGTGTATTAAAAATCAGGTCAAACTACAAAGCAAGTAGAAGGTACATATGTTTGAGTGTGCCTTCATTATCACTAATTCACAACACCAAATTTCAGTGGTTGTTGGGTTTTGTTAGACCCTGTTGGTGCTTTTTGGGTCAGTGTGAACATGACAGCTGTTATAAATCCAACGGACAACTTTAAAAAAAAAATTAACATGTTGCTGTTTGTGGGTGTTTAATGGGGCAATGTGAAGCAGCCCTAAGACACACAGAGAAAGGTGTGCATGCAACTTTATTATCTTAAGTAACTGCTACTACTGTATGTATAATTACTAGCGTATTGGAATCATTTACATTACATTTGCGCATATAGCAGACACTTTTTTCCAGCTTTTATCACTCAGACTTTTGCAATATTTAGAAAGACGTTGATGTGTTCACGCTGGAGTCCTATCTATCCACTTAAAGCTTCCCAAACAACAGTAATGAGTCAACCCAAATGGGACATAATAACTATTCTATTATTATTCTAAAGAAATTAATTGGATGCCTTTTATTGTCCAGATGTTTTTATTCTAGAGTAGAAAAAAAAAAGAGCAAATGTAACTTTGAGGAAATAAAAAGCACAAAAAAACAAACAAACACATTATTTGATTGCATCTGAGAACACATGCGGGGCAATGTGATCGAGCAGGTCCAGAAAAATGTCACATTGGACTTACCCAAAAGCCCCTATTGTGACACTGCTCTATTACTTCACACTGATATTTTTTACTCTGAGACAGATGAAGGAACTGTCACAACCTCTGGTGTTTGTGCTTTCACTCATTTTGAGGAAATAATGTGTGGATGTTTTAAAATGTATTGCAGATGGAAAGGGACATTTAGCAGGGCACATGCACATGTCACTGTGAGTTTTTTTTTTTTTTTACCTGAGCCCAATGAACCATGTTCTGGACTGAGGTTCCTGCTGGGCAGTGTGTTGTGTACACAGGTGTTCTGGTCTGAAAGATAGAGACAAACTCATGAAGGAACATTCCAAAATCCATTGCGATAAAAGAGCATAACTGAACAATGTTATACCATGTTCAGGTTCTTCTCATCAAAACCACAGAGGAGAAAGAAGATGTTTCCACACAGCACACTCAAGGGCTTTCTGCTGCAGAATTCAGTGGCAAAAAACTTAATCAATTCGTTCTGAGGCATGAAGTCTTCTCTTCCAAAAAGATCCTGCAAATGAAAAAAATGATTGGTTGATATGAGCTGATAAATAATCATTATGCCTATATGTGCCTTATGAGTTGATTCCAAATCAGTGACTTATGAGGTTTCATGGCAGTTAAAAGGCAATAGGGTTTTTTTTGCTACAGAGCTACAGTGGCCCTGTCCCAAATGGAACTTTAAGCCCTTGTGATCTTCCTCTGAGTCCACACTTTTGTGACGTAATGCCACTTTGACTGTCGGGTAGAAGTTGTCTAAAATGACAAATGGGACATCCTATGGTCTTGTGGACTTAACGGACTTGCATCGGCCATTGTAAGTCCAAAAGAACGCAAGTGCAAATGAAGTGTGCCATTTGGGACAGGGCCAGTATAGCGTTTTAAATAAACTGCTCACCCAAATGAGAAACTCTGGAATAACAGACAATTTAGTCATGGGGCTTTTAGTCAACCCCACTGTGGCGACAGGAGCTAGGGCAAAGAACATCTTGATTTTGCTGGCCAGCTCCGGCATTGTTGAGAAAGCCATGAATGCTGAGAAGCAAGAGAGTGAAGAACAGGAAGTTACTCAGCAACAGTTAAAGAAGAAATAAATAAAATATATAAGGCTTAGAATCACATGTCATGCATAGCTAAAAGTGAGAAGTACTGTAGCAGCTGTGACCTGGGAGATGTTCCCACATGATAACACATTCAGCATTCGCCTACTGTCAGTGCAAGAGGATGCATTATGCACAGCACATCTCTGAGCATATTTTGTAGACCAGTGATTTGATGTATAGTAACCCTGGCTTCCATTTCCACATTTCAAAATAATGAATCACTCTGAAATGCTTAGAGAATGGCAGCATACCTATAGTGGTTCCCTGGGAATGTCCCACATAAAAGATTTGCTCCTGGCCAGTTGTCTTTGTAATGAAGTTTATCACTGCGGGAAGATCCTTCTTAGCCATTTCATCATGACTGCCACACACACACACACACACACACACACACACACACACACACACACACACACACAACACAGAGAGACATTTTTTTTTTTTTGAGCTTAGGATTCTGGATGAAACATTATTAATCCAACTGAGAATTCCCAAGATAAGAACTAGATTTGCATTTCCTGAAGGAAATACCAAAGCTTGTGAGGCAAGAATAATAATAATGTTACAATTTGAGGCAAGACAAGGTTTTAATTCTTTTCACACAAGTATCATGAGTTTAAATGAGGTAATGAAAGCTTAAATATATACAATCAAAAAGTCAACCTTTATATCAAACTCTAAATTTGTAAATATACACTACTGTTCAAAAAGTGACAATACACACATTTATAATGTTACAAAAGATTTTTTTTTTAAATGCTGTTCTTTTGAACTTTATATTCATGTGTGAACTGAGTAAACATGTTGAATATCACACACCACTTTCATAAAAATCTTATCCTTGTACCTGAACTTCCAGTATTCTTTCTGTTTAGGGTCAAGGCTGACATGTTTTCTGGACCAGGTGTTCCCACGACTGTTGCCCATCCACACGTCAAATCCAGCATCGGCTAGGAGGAAACCCAGGCTGGTGTTGGGCAGGTTTGTCACCCAGTTACTTCCAGCAGCGAGAAGACCATGTTGGAGGAACACTACAGGCTTGGCTTCTGTCATAAACATGAATCAAGAGTCCAAAATAGGTCACAAAACCTTTAAGTGAATGTGAATATAATCAATCAAACACACACACACACACACACACAAAACCTTTAAGTGGATGTGAATATAATCAAACACACACACACACACGCACACACGCACACACACGCACACACGCACACACACGCACACACACTCCACTTACACAAAACCTTTAAGTGGATGTGAATATAATCAAATATACAGACACACACAAACCTTTAAGTGGATGTGAATATAATCACACACACACACACACGCACACACACGCACACACACACGCACACACACGCACACACACGCACACACACGCACACACACGCACACACACGCACACACACGCACACACACACACACACACACACACACACACACACACACACACACACACACACACACACACACACACACACACTTACTTAGCCATCTAAATGGGGACATTCCATAGACGTAATGGTTTTTATACTGTACAAACTGTAGCCTTCTCTCCCCTCACACTAACCCTACCATAAACATGCCCACAAAAAATGTTTGTTTTTTTTGTACAAAAACCTTTATATATTTAATTTTTATACCAGTTTTACAAATGAGGAAATTCCTAAAGGGAGGTTTTTGGAGATTTTGGTCACTTCTGGGAACAAATTTGTCCCCAAAATAATAGTTAAGTAGGTACACACACATGCACGCACACATACGTACATACATACATACAAACATACGTACATACGTGTCTATGTATGTATGTATGTCTGTCTGTCTGTATGCATTTATGTATTATTATTTTTATTTTTTTGAGATTATGCATTTTGCCAGCAGAGGGAGTATGTGCATTAGCTTTATACTGCTAATGCCATCCTTTCTTTTTTTGGGACCTTTATCTTGAATATCTGTCAGAAACAGGAAGTGAGCTGGTCCTCTTAGTAGCACAAACAGACCTTGGGCTGATAGCATTGTTTGACTTCATACCAGTCATTCCTTCTACCCCCTTAAAGCCTGCAACTCACACAGCAAGACTTTAGCAACAGTGTGGAGACTTTACAGTTTACATAACTGCAGAATAATAAGAGCAGTCGCACGCTGAGTCACGATAGAGTTTATGGGAAATGAAGTTCAGTGCTTTAAACACAATTTTAAAAACATTCTCATTACAGAAGTCATTGTGTGCATGAATTGCATTTTGAATGTATTTTTGAACTGATCAATAGATTCGGAGAACAAAATTAGTGTGCACTTTCTCAGGTGAGACGGTCTTTATGAAACCTCAAAAGTAATTCCCCGGTGCTCTTCTTTCGATCCACCAGTGTCCCGTGTGACATGGAGAATTGGGACAGCATGAAATGAATTGCATCTTGTGTGTGCCACCTCAGAGCTTCTGTGCTTATAACACCCAACGTCACAGCACTCAGCACCAGCCATCCACTGAAACAAACAGCTTGATGGCTCTTTACTTATTTATCACAGATCAGAATTCATTATTAACATTAACCAGCTCCCAGCACACACAAACACACACAGCCCTAAAACCACCATAAAACAAAAACGACACACAGGGTTTAGTCTTGGTCTTCATAATTCCCTGGCTTCCTGATTAAGTATGGTTATAAACGTACAGAACGCATTTCCACACATTCATTTGCATAAACCAATTTTATTCTGAAGGTCAAACACGAGCCAACAACACCCTTAATCTAATACAATGAGTGAAAAGCAAAGATGCACAAGGCCAAAGTTTCTCAAAGGCCCCTCAAATCCTCCAGCAGAGGGATTTGTGTCGGGGAAATGTATTCTCATTTAGAATAACATGAGACATTGTGTTAGCACAGCAAGGGAGAGTGGAAGCTGATGTATGGCTGTTGAATTGGTTTTCCGCTCCAGTGGCGTCCCTGGCGAGATTAGTGTGAGAGCACGAGCTTTTGAGATCTCTCTGCTCATTAATGAAATATGGGGAGCGCTAAATATCAAACTGAATACTGATTTCAGAAGAACTAATGAATAGTGAATTGAACATTAACACCACAATAACACTCATCCGAACTGAACTGATTTCAGCCTGCTGTATCTTCACAGAGATTCCTTTGTTTTACAGCTGATGACATCATACCTGTCATTGATTTATTCTAGTGATACACCTATTACAATACATTCTGATATCAGTTCACTCCTTGTGCATACAAAACTTTCACTGGATTAATACAACTAATGGCAAAATGAATGTTTGGAAATGTAAACTTATATTTCCTACTGACACACTACAGCAAAATATATAAATAACTGGCTTAATTTATATATATATATATATATATATATATATGTTTTTATATAAGTTTTTTTATTATGTAAAAAAAAAAATCATAAAAAAAATTATATATATATATATTCATTTTGCCATTAATTGTATTAATCCAGTGAAAGTTTTGTATGCACAATGAGTGAACTGATATCAGAATGTATTTTAATATAGGTTTTAATATTTAATGTTTTTTATTTATTTATTATTATTTTTTATTATTATATAGTATAGTTTATTTTTTACATTTTATTTTATCATAATTGTTTTGCCATAACATGACAACAATTTTCAGCTTATCTGCATATTCAATTAATGTAAAAGTAAATCTTTAAAAACACGAATAATTCAATAACACTGTTAAATTTGTGGGGAAGGTTTCATTAGTTAAGATTAGCTAACTACTTAACATGAACTAAGAATGAACAATACTACAGCATCCATTAATCTTAGTTAATTTCAAAATTTACTAACACATTATTAAAATCAAATGTTGTATTTGTTAGCATTGGTTAATGCACTGTGAACTAACATAAACAAAAATGAATAAATACTGTAGCAAATTTGTATTGCTCATTGTTAGTTCACGTTAGTTAATTCATTAACAAATGAGACCTTATTGTAAAGTGTTACCAATTTGTGAAACCCGCAACATCACGAGAGGTCATGATATCTAGATATTTATGAGATGAAAAACCCAGTGAAGAAATCATGTGTGGGTTGCGTTATATGACCCTGTAACAGGAGGTCCTCCTCCATATGGGACTGACTCATCTAAAACCACTTCTTTCCCCTCTTTAAATTGCTCCGTGACTATTAAAGAGCACGGGATGTTAAGATGTTAAGCTTCAGATGTGAACATCTCACCCAGTGTGTTCATGTGACTATGTATTTCAGTGTGTATTTTTGGCTCCAGCTTCACAAAGTTTTCAGGTGACACCGACAATTTACTTTCAGATATTATCCTAATACTGTAATAATACCTTATTTTGTAATCATTACTAGCACAAGTTGTCATTTCTGCCTAACATTAGCTTAACTGAATACATGAAGTTAACTAACCACATAACATGTATTAAAACAGTATATTAATACCATATGGACATTACTTTGATACACTCATCTCTGGCTGATAACAGAATACTAGTAACATCAAAAAAAGTATTTGCTGTTAAACTGCTTTGAAACAATATGCATTGTGAAAAGCGCTATACATGTAAACTTTAATTGAATAATGGCAGCACAGTGAATCTGTGAATGGTGAGGATTCAGATATCATCTTACAGAGATTCCTCTTTCAGATGGCCATGTCAGTGTCCCATCTTTAATAATTCACACTAACACAGGCCAAACAAAAGCATGAATGGGCTCATTGAAATATTTTGGCTATCCAACTTAAACCATTACCTTGTCCATCCTTGTTTTTGAGCCCATGTGGGATTCGGTTGACGCTCAGGATGTACCCATCCTCGGTGACCACTTCGAATTCTTCCGCTGTGTAGCCCCAGTGTGTGATGATCTCGCTCTACAAGAGACAAACACAGCGGTGAACATGGACAAAGTCCATGAGAAGCATGACAGCATGGAGAAATCAATGGAAACACACCTTTATGTAAGATAAAGGAAATAATATAGAATAGCAAACACTTCAGTGAGTCATTCTTAGACAATACAACACTTCAAAATAGCACAAGCACTGCTCTTTTCTGACGAAAGCAGTATAATGTCATCCATTTGAAGAAGAAATATAAACCTAAGAATAGCTACATTTCTTCTTTGCCAAGGTCTACAATAAATATCATAAGCGTGGCAGTATTTTTTTTAAATGTAATGACAAGAGAAAACACCAGTTCAGCTTAAATTCTTAGTTTAGCCATTTGTCTTTTCAAGAGCACAATTATTTCAGCTGTATGGAGTCACACTCCTCCTCCTCCTCCTCCTCCTCTAGATATGAGATAAATTATAATCAGAGACTTCAAAGAAACTGTGTGAGCTTGTTGGTTCCAGGCCTGCCATGCAATCTCCCCATGCATAATTAAAGGCTCTGCAGTTTCCCACTCCCCCTGGGTCTTCTGTCTGCTCATTCTACTTTAGGCCACTTAAGGATAAACCCACTGCTGGCTCAACACACATTAAGGGGAGGGTAAGCACTGGGGGTTGTGCTTCTTTCTCTCACTCTCTGTCTGAGATGGGGTATTTGTCCTCTTTTCATGCAGAGATAGTGCGTGTTGGAAAATCATTAATGTTTCATGTACTTCTGCAGAGTGAAAAAGTAAGTCTGATAAAATGCAGAATGCGATCAACTATTGAAAATAGAAATAATGTCATTTTCCTTGAAATCAAGAGCAAATGTAACGGAGCTCAAAATCATTTGAAGTATATCTTTCTTTTTTTTGGTCAGAGCTGCATCTTTTTTCTTTTTTCTTTACGAATTTTAATTGAATAGTAAAATTCCATCAAATTGAATTGAATAATCCGTACATATTATTCATATTATGAATTAAGAATCACATAAACTAAATGGTCCATTCCCTTGGTCCATTAAGATTTACACAAAATGTTTTATTAAACTCTAGTATTTATTTTAATTTTTTTTACTTAATCTATAATGAATAATATGCAAGGATTATTCAAATCAATTCGATGGAATTTTACTATACAAATGAAATTTGTAAATCTTAAAAAAAGGCTTACTTTTTTTCTTCTTTTTTTTTTTAGTACACCTCTTACTAATAAAACTAATAAAGTTGCTAATATATTTGATACTCAGTAAAACTACAAAGTGGCCAAAAAGTAACAAATTATATTTACTCAAATACTTTACAACATTGATTGTTTGTGTGTATTTTTTTTTTCTTTTCAACAACCGATGGATAGAACCAAGTCCCCACCCTACATTTTTTACTTTTTCTTTATTCCGATTCACTCGGATGAAAAGAAAAAAAATCTGTCGCTACTTTCGTTACATTGAACCTTTCAAGGCATTGTTGACCCCAAAATGTTGACCCAATTTTTTACTCACCTTCACCGATGTTTTTCTTGGAATGGATTTTTGTATGGCTATTTGCGTGGCTTTAGAAGACATATGGTGTACAAGTTATGAATTGTCTTTTTGTCCTTTATTGATCTTGACAGACATGTCCACTACAAACTGAAAAGAACTGGATTAAGAGTATTTAAACTCTCCTAACGTGTTCGAATGAAAAATAATGACAGAACTTTCATTTACGGGTTCAAATATTCCTTTAAGTAGCCCAAATGAAACCATTTTAAGGCTCAATCGTTTCCTTATGAATGCAAGTATGTGAAACCTAGTATAAAACCCAGTTATTGTATTAAAACCAACAAATTACTGTCTTATCAGCGTTTCTGCAAATGGTTTTCTGACCTGTGCAAATGATCAAACAATGATTATGAGATATCATTATTTAAACCAAGAAGTCTTTGTTTCATATCTAACCACACATGAAAGTGCATAAATGTCACTTAGAGTACAATTCCCTTTCAGAGTCTGTGCCTGTGGGAAAAGATTTTACATAAAGCTGTCTAATCTCAAATATGAAAAAATTGCTGAACTCGTGAATAATGTTTCTCTTCCCATTTTCACACACTGAGAAAAAAAAAAAGGTTTTCTTAAAAACACGTATGAAACAAGATACACTTTTACAATTGTGATAACATGATGATGTGCTCTGCATTCAGCTCCCAAGATAAATACTGTTCGTAAATGTAATATATGACATATATGTTCCTATATCGAGAGTGGTGTTGTCAATTATGTTTTCATATAAACCAATACATTAGTTCCACATATATACATCCTCAGGATATATAAAGATATTAGTTTATAGTAAAATTTGTTTATATAGCTACATGAAACAAAATATTTAAATGATGAATTTTTACATGGTACTGTATTTTAAGACCAATATACAATGAGAATATATTTTGTGCATGGATATTTCATATATGAGATATACATGTCAAAATATGCATTATAGATACATAAACAGATATATTTATAAGGGATAAATGAATATGTCGATATGTGGAATTGCTTCAATTTCGAATAAGTTTCATATATAGCTATGAATGTTATGTACATATTGGTATATGTTTTTACTAATTTTCATATATGGATATTTCATGCATGTACATATTTGCGAAGGGGGCGAGCCACAGTGAAATGTGGAGGGACAAAGTGCAAAATGTAGTTTGTGATAGAGATGGTCAACTAATGAATCCACTTCTCTCGAGAGCACGTGTCAAAACAGAGAACTGCAAATAATATTACAAATCTAGTGCAAAGTTCAAAACATGACATGGCATTCATGTGGTCAGCTGAGTTACAAGTCCTTATGTAGTATAGGTTTACTTCATTATCCATACATAATTGTTTAGAAAAGTCATTTAAAAATCATCTTATTAAGACTATTGGGAATATTATTGGGAGATACAGAGTGACAACTGATATTTCTATGAATTTTTTCTGTAAGTCTGTTATACTGTTATAAAAATCTCATTGATTTATATTACAAACTACAAAAAAATTTGACCATATAGCTAAACCAAATTGCATAATTTTCTCAGTTTGGCCTCTGAATTCTCCTTGAGTGTAAGCCTCATATTCTCACTGTATTACGGAGCCCCACACATAAAATGCAAGAAAAAAAAAGTATATCGTGGCCACAAATTAACAATTTGTTCCCGCAACTTACTAATATGTCAGCATGTTTTACTAATTTGCTCCTTGTTTTAAGAAGTAAATAGTGCGCACAATTAGTAATCAGTTTCCTTAATTTACTAAATCATGGCCATGGCCTAATTTGTTCCCTTGTTTTAGTTAAATCAGCATGGACACGATTTACTAAAACGAGAGAACAAATTGTTAATTCATGGCCACAATTTACTAAAATGAGAATTTAATTCTTAATTAAAATAACTTAATTCATACTTACAGGTTGTGATTCTGAGGAGCAAGTTGGTCCAAATAAACGGTACTACTACCGACCCATATTTCAAGAGCGAGCATTTTGCGAATCCTGTGTTGAACTGTGTAAAATTACGTGTTTGAGGTAGGGTCAAGTTGCATTGGACCACGGGCGGTCATTATGCAAATGTATTTTCTAGTGACGTAGAACCGTCACACAGTGGGATACGAATTACAAACACCTCGTTTAGGCGGTTCAGAGTTGATTTAGTTGAACAACTTTTGCAGAACATTTACATTCACATTTCACAAAAAGGTTTATGGAAGATCTAAAGTGTTTGTTTCACTTCAATAACTCTGCATTTCACAAAGTAAACAGTATTGTCCACAAAGCTGGTCAGCATGTTGTTGAATAACTTCATTTTTGTCACCACTGAGATGAAGGACAAAAGTGACCCAATTTACCAGAATTTGTTCACTCATTGCAGCTTGTCATATTACATGTTACATGTTGTATTGGTCACTTACGATGTTCATATTGACTTCAGGGTCCAGTCCTGCCTCGTCCTGAAAAGGCAGCCTGCACTGAACCAGCCCAAGTGTAAGCAATACCAGAGACAAGAACAGCCATGATATCTTCTTTCTGTTGAACATTCACAAACAGTGAATTAACATACATGGTTTCCCAAGACTAATCTAAACCAATGTTAAAAAGCTATGCTTTTCTTCAGCAGCCATTAATACATTGTTTAGTGTTGCTCAACATGTGTGACTGAAAGGTAAGCAATTAATACATAAAAAAATCCAATGTAGCTGAATCCTAGTTTGTTCAGACGAAATCAACTGTAAAAACAAACATTGCTAAACATCACTGTACTTTATTATACAAGAGCAGTTTGACTGGTAAAAAAAAAATTCTCACTTTTTTTTTTCCTATTCAAACATTTCTGCCACCAAATAGTGTATGGGGCTATATATAATTTAAGCAACGTTTAATTTTACAATTCTGCATTTTCACCAAGCGAAAGCAGTTCAGTTAGCACATCCGAGTGGTATGAATGACAAGAAGCCAAGCCAGTGCTTTTGAAAAAACAAACTTTAAGCGTTACAAATACATCAGAAGTCAGCCAGTGCAAACATACAGTAGTTACATTGTCGTACAGTATTTTCGTTCACAGCTAACGTTAATTAATATACTAACCTGCACTATTCTACATCATTCTTTGCAGCACACGAAGAAACATGTTTGTCTTATTATAATCTGATCGAGATTAATGATCTAATGAACCGTGTTTGTTGAAGGGTCCTATAAGCACTGAATAACGAAAATAACGAAACTCACCCAACGTCGGATGAGCTCTCCATAGCAGCGCACTGAACTCAAACGTGTGGAGAGTTAGGTCAGTACTAAGTAACTACTTGCTAACCACACTGACTGATAGCGATGATAATGCTTTAACATAACATCAGCTGACAGTGACATCATGACATGATCACTGTGCTTAAACGCCTTTAATCAATCAGTCCCCCTTCCTGAAGAAGCTTCATACATGTATTAGCTGCTTTCTCCTTTGATTCAATTACTCCTCCATTATTATTTAAATGCGTCAAACTGACGTCGTCATTATTTGTTTTTAGATAATGAGACTAAATAAATTGTGCTTTACAGTGGTCAGTTAAGCCAAGTTTTTTTCGACTACGAAAATAAATTAATTAAAAAATTACACTAAATGCAATTAAGACATTTGAGTGAGTACTCTTCAAATATCTGCACAACTGACATATAACTTTATTATTATTTTGAAGTTTGGATATTATGTGCATACTTATCAGTCAAACATTGAACAAACAAAGGGAATGTTTTAGTTGGCCAACAAAAAACCCTTCAGCCTTTCATAATTCTTAAAGTGACAGTAAGCCATATCGAGTGATATCTTCAAACTAGCGAGATCACTTGGCTAATTCAGCTTAAGTAACGTTAGCTGCTTACTTTACATTCTCTAAAAAAATGTCTCGAGTTCTAATAGTTGGTGCTGGACTTACTGGCAGTATATGTGCCTGTCTGCTGCGGAGGGAGCTGCCAAACAAGGTTAATATAGTCGTGTGGGACAAATCTCGGGGTTCAGGTTAGCATCTTCTTATTTGTTTTGACATACAGAATGCTTTTTTATATAAACTAATATGAAACACTTTATCGAGTGGTGAATGTTTCTGTGTTGGAATCATTGCATTGGTGGTATGTGCTGCAAATCACTCATTATGGGTTAAACATAAATCCAAAAGCTGCTAAACTGGTGACCTGCTCCTCTCTACAAGGTGAGCAGAAAATGAACAGATATAAAGTAACTTCAACTTTATTATACAAAAGTTTTTATTTTATTTTTTTATGTCAAATTCCTATTGACTCTGCCTGAAAGGACAGAATGAATGAACAAGTAACGTTACTCAATAATGTACTTCAGACATGACCAGAAAGTAATGCTGCCTTCACGTGCTATCGGAAATTTCCTACTTTCCACTTCAGAAGTCGTCATTACGAGCTCATCGCATTAACATTGTTGAGAGGGCGTTCATGTCCAATTTTTTTTTGTAATAGGATTATAGGAAACTAATATTTATTTACGATAATTGTGATAGCATGATGTGAAGGCAGCATCTCTTGAACTTCCCCACTTCAAACACTCCCACTTCAAATATCGTCAAATAACAATGATTAGAATGTGGTATAGAACAGAATAGTTAACGCCACATTACAACAGCTGTTTAAAACAATTAAAAACTGGGTTAAGATGGGAAAAGATGCCGCCTCTGTGTAAACTTTTACTGACTGTGTAAATAACTTAATATAATTTCTATTGAAGGGGTCATGAACTGCATTGATTTATTGTTTTATAATGTTTCCTGTGGTGCACTTATAATGTTAGTATGATTTTTACACCCAAAAATTGTCATAATTTAGAAATAAAAGGCATTTTACTACCCTGATTTTAGCCCTCTTATTTGACCGCTCTGTTTTAAGGGGCGTGTCTGCTGTGGGACTTCGGGACAAAAGTGGGCGTTTCTAAATTTGTGGGGTTTTTCAAACTGGTGGGTGTTTATAAATCATGCAATGAAAATTATGCCCTTCACCCAACCCCACCCCTAAACCCTACCCTCACTGCGACATGGGCAAATCAGTTAACAAGGTCGAAAACGCCCCTATGTTTATGGCCTCGCCCACTGATCTGGTAACTCCTATTACTGTCCTATACTTGCGTCAGTGTAAACGCCCACTGCTGTGATTGGCTAATATCTTTGTATATGAAATAGCTAAGTATAACATGTTTAACTCTCTCAAAAACTTGTAGCAAGTTTTTACTATTACAGCTCTCAAGGTTAAAGCTGCATTCCGTAACTCTATCGGTTAATAAACAGAACTGCACGCGTCTTGTGAAAGAACATTAGCCGGAGCTACTTCTCTCTGTTGTCTATGACGAGTCACGCGTGTATTTGGCTACTCCGCAGTGGTACGACCCGAACCAGTCTAAAATAGTCTGAAAATAAACGTAGTGATTCAGGATAAGACAAAAACGCAGTTTGGAAAATGGATTCATGATGTATTCGCTCATTATATAATTTTTGTACATTTTGAACACAAAAAATGTTACGGACTGCAGCTTTAACTAATCGCGAGACCAAAAGTGTTGATTATAGCATTGTATAGATCTATAGCATTATATTTAGATTGTGGCTTGATTGCAGCATGAGCATGTAGCTGATCACAGACATGGGCTGCGTCCGAAATCGCATACTCTCTTGAGTAGGTACTTATTTTGAATTTGAGTAATTACTTCAGGGCTGCTAAAAAAGTATGTTCTATATAGTATCATATGCACACCAGAATCTTGCTGGAAGTTGGAGGTCTTCCAGGTACTTTGTTGCCTACTCTTTTATCAGTACTGTGAATTTGGACATACTGTTTATTATTTCGTCTACTATAGGGAAGTATGCGATTTCGGACGCAGCTATGTTGAGCGCATGAATGCAGCAATCTCATCATTGTAACTCGATTTCTGAACAATAGCGCATGCTTTCATCATAATCAACAGTGCAAACACAATGTAAATAAGAGATTTGTCCGAGATTTGACGTGAGTTTTGGTGCGAGTCCAGAAATCAGTCACTGATGGGGCAGTTGTGTAGGAAAATGTAGGTGGGGGGAGTGAATGAAACAGTGCTCTCTTCCACTCTCATTACCCACAACTGGATGCCCTTGAGCAAGGCACCTAACCCCCAATCGCTCCCCAGGCGCCGCAGCAAAAAATGGCTGCCGGCTGCTTTGGGTGTGTTGAAGGTGTGTGTGTGTGTGCACTTCGATGGGTGAAATGCAGAGCATAAATTCTGATTATGGGACTCCATACTTGGAGCTTTTTTTGATCGCTTTCTATAACTTAATCACAGTTTAAATAATTTAAAGCTTAATTTCATCCTACTAAGAGAAGCAATGTGAAGTTGACTGTTTAGTCACTGGTTTGATTTACTGGCACATAGACAAAGACATCTGACTGAATATCAGAAATTACTGGTCACAGATCATGCATTAGAATTAACACGGTTATTTACATGTTGTTACTGTCGAGAGAGAGATAAGACAATAGAGCTGCACGATTCATCTTTAAAAGACTGATCTCGATTCAGACACCCACGCAATCTTTCAATTCGTCTGTCTATTAAACTTTGACAAAATCATATCACAACATTCAAATCTCTGTTGGTGCTGCCACTGACCCGGAGAGAGATGTCATGAAACAGCAGTCTTTTCAACCTCATAGTATCATTATTTCTGTGATGCAATAGTTAAAATGATCATAGAAGTACTTGGATAAAAGTTTAAAGTTCAAATATGAACACTGATGGCGATCAAAATCAGCTTTTGATAGAAGCTTGCCGATGGTCTAGTGTTAAAAAAATTTGCAATATATTGCAATATTGAATTGCAATAGGTCAAATTGCTTTGTCCCGCGTTAATTTGGCCCCGGTTCTCCCTCTACTAAAAAAATCGCAATATATATCGTATCGGCACCCAAGTATCGTGATAGTTTCGAATCGGGAGATAGGTGTATCATCCCAGCCCTAGTGAAATGTACTGCATACAAATAAATAGGCCTAATGCTTAACTGAGACATTCACATTGTTGATAATAAAAAATAACCACATTCTTAGCATTAGGATCCTTTGGAAGGTAATATTATATAAGTAGAGGCGGTCTTTCACCTATTTGTCATGGATAGGCACATTCCACAATGAGCCATTCGTTGGGCTTGGTTACATTTAAAGCTGTTTTTGGACTAAACAGGAAGTTTTCAGTTCTGAAACTTACAGGATATTCTGATAGTATGATGAAATCTGTATGTCAAAAGCTTAAGGAAAATTTGACTTCTTAGTTCATGACCCCTTTAATATATATGGTTGGAGCCATTCAGGTTTGAATATTTGAATTGTATTTATTGTAACTTAAACTGCGATTTAATGTTTTGATGAATTTAAAGAAGACTTTTATTTTGTAAGGTGGCTCTGTATAAGGAAGTAGGCTGACTGGAATCAGGTGTGAAGGTGGAGAGAGCACATGTTTCGACCATACATTGTTTGATAGACCAAGATTAACCTTTTTTGTTGCTTTCTTGTGGAAAACGTTCTAAATTTGGCATTCATATTGGGTATTTCTTCTTGGATTATGTGCTTCAAAGAATCCCTCAACCTTTACGCAAGATGGGTGGCTTTAATTTTGGATTTATTTGTGGACAAAAAGCCCCTACATTTATTTTTAAATGTCATTAATGTAAAATACTAATTCAACTATTCTATTTAAAATCCTTTTTGACAATTATATTAAACAATTGAATAACAGATGACAGACAAAGTAAAATATTGAAATATATTTTTCCTCCCATCTCATATTTTTTCCATGTCCGTAGTAGCTTGTAGAAGATTGTGCACAACAGGCTTTTTACAGCAGCTTTGATCACGTTGATAATTTAGAGGCCTTAGAAATGTATAGGGTTATATCTCAACATATTTAGTGATTAAAAATGATTATATCCCATTTTTATAAAGGCATTTTATCAGATTATATAAGCATTTTTAACAGTGAATTTCAAAGTGTTAAACTTTTAGCCTTTCAGCTTTCAAACCATATGTACTTTTGTACTTAACTAGATGTACCGCATCGCGGTACAAAATATGACCGCCGCTCAGGCCTGCACTGGCTTTCCACAAAAATAAATGACGTGGAGTAATTTGGCTGTATTGCGTGTTTATGTATATACCTAAAAAAAGTAATAGTATGTGCATGTCTGTCTGTTTGTGTGTGTGTGTATGTGTGTGTGTTTGTGTATGTGTGTGTCTGTGTGTGTGTGTGTGTGTGTGTGTCTGTGCGTGTATGTATGTGTGCGTACATGTGTGCGCGTGTGTGTTTGTGTGTGTGTGTCTGTGCATGTGGATTTGTATGTGTGTGTATGGGTGTGTGTCTGTGCGTGTGGATGTCAGTGTGTGTGCATGCTTGCGTTTGTTTGTATTCCTGCATGTGTGTGTGTGACAGTATCATCCTAAACCAGCAACCCTTCGCTCAACAGCACCATCTACAGGCCGATGAGTGTACAGTCACTAAATGTGCACATAAATGGCCCCCGGGGACCAAACGAAATTTTTCCGTAGAAGTCTAGTGGGGCTACATGCCCACCAAATTTCATGTTCCCCGGTGCTTCGGTGTCCCTGGTATCGTTGACGAAAAATTTACGGGGGCCCCAGCGCGGGGGGGGGGAGTGGCCCCCGGGGACCAAACAAAATTTTTCCGTAAAAGTCTAGTAGACCAACATACCATAAAAATTTCTTCATCCTCGGTGCCACGGTTCAGGTAGTTATTTAGGAAAAACTGAATTTTTTTGGGTTAAGGGGGGCCCAGCGCGGGGGGGGAGTGGCCCCCGGGGACCAAACGAAATTTTTCCGTAGAAGTCTAGTGGGGCTACATGCCCACCAAATTTCATGTTCCCCGGTGTTTCGGTGTCCCTGGTATCGTTGACGAAAAATTTATGGGGGCCCCAGCGCGGGGGGGGGGAGTGGCCCCCGGGGACCAAACAAAATTTTTCCGTAAAAGTCTAGTAGACCAACATACCATAAAAATTTCTTCATCCTCGGTGCCACGGTTCAGGTAGTTATTTAGTAAAAACTGAATTTTTTTGGGTTAAGGGGGGCCCAGCGCGGGGGGGGAGTGGCCCCCGGGGACCAAACGAAATTTTTCCGTAGAAGTCTAGTGGGGCTACATGCCCACCAAATTTCATGTTCCCCGGTGTTTCGGTGTCCCTGGTATCGTTGACGAAAAATTTATGGGGGCCCCAGCGCGGGGGGGGGAAGTGGCCTCCGGGGACCAAACGAAATTTTTCCGTAAAAGTCTAGTAGACCAACATACCATAAAAATGTCTTCATCCTCGGTGCCACGGTTCAGGTAGTTATTTAGGAAAAACTGCATTTTTTGGGGTTTGGGGGGGCCCAGCGCGGGGGGGGAGTGGCCCCCGGGGACCAAACGAAATTTTTCCTTAGAAGTCTAGTGGGGCTACATGCCCACCAAATTTCATGTTCCCCGGTGCTTCGGTGTCCCTGGTATCGTTGACGAAAAATTCAGTAAGGTGACGAAAAAAAAAAAAAAAAAAAAACTTTGACAATCCCTATATGACCGCTTTCGCTAGCTACGCTAGCGGCGGTCATAATTATAGTGGTGACATTTTTCCCAATACTGACAACGTTCCTAAACTCAGCCATAAATATGGTAAGAATTCCTGATATTGTCATCAGTGGTTTCCAAAACCACTTTCAAGAAGGAAAAAATAGGCCTACATAATATTATGATGATATTAATATGTCATATCCATTTATGTCCACTCATCTATAATCCACAACATATTGTTTTTACAATAATTACAATAATTGTAAAAGTTTGATGTCTGATTTCTTATTTCTTTACATTAATGCTGAATCATCATTGTTTACATTCAAATGTTTATTTATTTTTTTAGCTCTAAAGATTAAAACAGCATTTTTATGTTTCACATTGATCGGACCTGATGATATTTAATTTTATAGGAGGAAGAATGTCCACAAGCAGAAGTCCAAACAATCCTTCATGCACGGTTGACCTTGGTGCTCAATACATAAGTGCCACACCATACTACGCTCGTATTCACAGCAGGTGGGCTACTTCTCAGTACTATATCTGATCTGTATGGTGTGGATACAATTTTTTGCAAATGTATTTTCTTATATTTTTAGTTTTTATGAAGAACTCTTAGCACAAGACATTTTAAAACCTCTCGTTGCTCCTGTTGAAGACATGATGTCTAAGGAAGAAGGAATTATGAACTATGTGACGCCCCATGGGGTCTCGTCCATCGTCAAACACTACCTCAAAGAGTCAGGTAGGTCATTTGAATTCAGGTTCAACTTATTTCCTAGCATGTCATTTCTGATTTCTTCTTCTGGTTCTGCTGTAAGTCATATTGATATACAGTACCAGTCAAAAGTTTGGAAACGCTACTATTTTTAATGCTTTTGCAAGAAGTCTCTTATGCTCATCAAGCCTGCAGTTAAAAAACAAAACAAAAAACAGTAATATTATGAAATATTATTACAATTTAAAATAATGGTTCTCTTTTTTAATATACTTTAAAATGTCATTTATTTTTGTGATGCAAAGCTGAATTTTCATCAGCAAGTACTCCAGTCTTTGGTGTCTTATGATCCTTCAGAAATCATTCTAATATGCTGATTTATGATCAATGTTGGAAACAGTTGTGCTGCTTAATATTTTTTTATAACCTGAGATACTTTTTTCAGGATTATTTGATGAATAAAAAGTTAAAAAGAACTGTATTTATTTAGAATAGAAATCTTTTGTAACAATATACACTACCGTTCAAAAGTTTGGGAACAATAACTATTTTTTTTTAAAGAAATTAGTACTTTAATTCAACAAGAATGCGTTAAATTGATAAAAGGTGATGGTAACGATTTATATTGTTAGAAATGTTTTTATTTTGAATAAATGCTGTTTTTATGAATAAATGCTGTTAACGTTTTACTCATCAATGAATCCTGAAAAAAGTATTCCAAAAAAATATATTAAACAGCACAACTGTTTCCATCATTGATAATAACTGAGTATCAAATTATCATATTAGAATGATTTCTGAAGGATCATAAGACACCAAAGACTGGAGTACTTGCTGATGAAAATTCAGCTTTGCATCACAAAAATAAATTACATTTTAAAGTATATTAAAAAAGAGAACCATTATTTTAAATTGTAATAATATTTCATAATATTACTGTTTTTTTTTTTTTTTAACTGCAGGCTTGATGAGCATAAGAGACTTGACATGTTTTGGTGTCAGAAAGATTTGTTTTTATAAAGAAATGAATACTTTTATCCAGCAAAGATGCATTAAATTGATCAAAAGTTACAGTAAAGACATTTATAATGTTACAGCATATTTCTATTTCTATCTTTCTAATATTAAGCATCCCAACTGTTTTCAACACTAATAATAATAAGAAATGCTTCTTGAGCGCCAACTAAGCATATTAGAATGATTTTTGAAGGATCATGTGACACAAAATTCAGCTTTGCCATCACAGGAATTAAAAGATTGTAAAATTTAATAAAATAGAAAACAGTTATTTTAAATTGTAACAGTAATTCACAATATTACTGTTTTTACTGTGTATTTATTAAAATAAATGCAGCCATGGCAAGCATAAGACTTTTAAACCTGCAGTTCTTCATAAAAAAATGATTATAATGCAAATATCTACATTTAATTTAAAACATGTATTAAAATAGCAAAAAAAATATGCTGTTGCATAAAGTTTTTTTTTTTTTTTTTTATCAGGGCAATTTCACACAGAAATCTTTTTATTTATTCACACTTCAGAGAAGCAAGACAGATTAAATAACCGATTTTATCGCTGTTCATAAAGCAGCTGTTTTTCATCAGCTGTTTAATAACAGAAATGTGCTGCCAGAAAATTATTTTTGGGTCAGCAAGACCCGAGTCTTCCAGCTGTTTTGTTCCATCTAAATGTTACCTTTCTAGAAGAAAAAAAAATCCGATTTCCTAGAGAGAGCCCAGAAGAATTTGGCCAGACTGCAAGCTGATTTATGAACTCAAAGATCACAGCTCTTAGTCAATAATCTGACTGAGTCTTTAGAAACAGTTCAGGATGTTTTGATGTTTTGCATGTGAACAAAAAACAGCAGTCAGATGGAACTGCTGTAATGTAGCAACATTGTGAAACAACACAATTCAACACAGTTATTCAAAGATCAGCAAAACAGTAAGGGATTTGCATGAAAAGTGAATTGTGTATTTTCTGTCATCTAAAGCCCTTCTTAAGCCTAATTCACATAAGATATATTAACTGGAATTGGGTTTCTTTTAGGGGTGTAACGATATATCCTTATGGATGCAACAAATGCCTGCATTGAAAGCGTATTACATTAAACTACTATACATAATGTTGAATATAAATGATTATAATGCAGTGGGGGACTATTTGTGGGTCCTGGTAATGTCAAATGTCTGATTTTACTAGTAAAATGGGGCCTACGTTATCAGAATCAGAAAGAGTTGTTTATAAATGTAACATTCTATTGAAGCTTCCAGTACACACATAAAAATATAACAAGTCACTTAATAACATTTAAGAATAAAGAAACATTTACAGACAACGAATATATTTATAGTATTGTGAATAATAACATGAATAAATGAGACAAATTAATTGCACAAAAAAGTATGGTATTCCACAAGCATACATGTCAAAACAAGCAAACAAAATCCTGTATTTTCAGCTTCAGAATAATGAATATTTTTATTCTGGTGTCACCATTGCCCTGTGCATTGGGGACCAGGAGGACCAAGTCCTAGCCTATTCAAGTCCACCCCTGATGTAAAACCAAATTTAGCATTTTAATAAACAGTACATTTTGTAAACTGTTAACCATATGTCTAAAAAGTAATTATAATAAAAAACTCTTCTTTCTTTTGGCTTGAAGTATTGCGATAATATCGTGATTTGAGGGTTGTGAATTAAATCAAATTACATGCGAGTACAAGTTACAAGTTACACCCCTAGTTTTTTTTTTTCACCTTTACTCTTGTTTCTAAAATTAGGGATCATGTGCCATAAACCAAATCTTGACTTTTCTATGATGCATAATCTTCTGCGTGACTTTCTTTGGAATTCTTTCCTTCTATGTTTCTCTCTCCTTTTTTTTTCTATTTTCTACTTCTTTTGCTATGTGCAAAATTGCCAACTGTGCCCCTCCGCACTCAAGCAGGAGCAGAGGTGCTCTACGACCGACACGTCACTCACATTCACCGGAAAGACTCTGGCTGGGAAGTGTGTCACAAAGGGGGAGCATCGCAGCAGTTTGACGTTGTGGTTTTAACCATGCCAGTACCCCAAATACTTCAGCTGCAAGGAGACGTGGGATCTTGTGAGTACATTACAACACCACCACAAACACAAATACACACACACACACACACACACACACACACTTTGGCCTTCAAATTTAAATATGACTTTTGGTTTTGCTGTCTGCCATTGTTTCTGTTCAAAATATCCTGTGAAATGGCATAATTTTATTCTTTTATTTAATTTTAGAAATAGCGACAGAGCTGAATGGAAATTCCTAATAAAAAAATATTCCCTTTAATGCATTGTGTGAACTGCAGTGGACAGATGTATTTTTAGTTATAGAAACTAAATTACAACAAATGCATTCATTATAAAACTGTTTCTTACATTGTATTCTAAGGAAATTATTTTTTTATTTTTACTGCATAGATCTCCTGGAATAAAAGATAAAGGTTTATCCACCATACCTTGATGGTTCACTATTTTTGTCAGCCATTATAATTTGTCTTGTCATAAATTAAAGACAAAAAACACATACATACAGTACACAAACAACTAAGCTAGGGTCAAAGGTTAACTCCTATGGTTGTTTACATATACTGTATCTTTACATCATGAATGCTTAAAAGTGTTGGTCTACCCAAACAAAAATAAAAAAATAAAAAATGATGTCATCATATACTTACCCTCTGTGGTCCAAACCGGTATGACTTTTATTTCTCCTGTGGAGCTTAAAAGGAGATATTTTGAAGAATGTTGGTTACCAAACAGTTTTGATTAAAATGGACTTCCATTATATGGACAAAAAAATACAATGGAAGTCAATGGGAACCGAAACTCTTTGGTAACCAACATTCTTCAAAATATCTTCCTCTGTGTTCTGGAGAAAAAATAAGTCATACAGGTTTGGAACGACATGATGGCGAGTAAAATTACAGATTTTTCATTTTTGGGTGGACTATACCATCAAAAATGTTTTTTAAAGTTCCCCCATTATGATTTTTCTAATATTACCTTTCATGTCGTGTGTAATATAGCTGTTTGTGAATGTAAAATGTCTGCAAAGTTTTAAAAATCAAACAAATAAAGTTATAGTCTCCTAAAAGAAAGGATCAATTCCGAACTGTGGAAATGAGTCGACAGTTTGTTACATACCAACGTAACATATTTGCATAATACCAGCGTATGATCCTTCACTGGCTGCCCATGAACAACGTCTACTTTGACCCGTTCTCAAACACTGTAGTTGTAGCCGAGGCCTAGAAGAGGTTGATTTGTGTTGTCGACAGGTCGAGATGATGCTGTTTTTTGTGCTGTGAATCCACTTTGCATGCTTTTCAAAAGGACGAGGACTCGCGCTGGAATTGATACGGAAAAACTACCGCCATGGTTACTGTTCGTATTACTGTGCCTCAAGCACTGAGGAAGCCTCTGAAGCTGAAATTCAGATTTCCAACACGCGCTGTAAGCGGTCAACTAATCACAACAGACTGGGTTGTGCCAGTCTGACCAATCAGAGCAGAGTAGACTCTTGGAAAGGAGGGGTTTGGAGAGACTGAATCTTCGAACGAACCGTTTTCAGACTCTTTTTATGTGCATTGTATATTATGAGAAAATTAAAGTGTTTTTTGACCTAGGATTCATGTAAACCTACTGTAGGAGACCAATTAGGAACCATTAAAATAGCATAATATGGGCACTTTAACTTAATCTTTTTATTGTAGTCAGAGGGTTTAAATGAACAATAGCCAGATTGTATGTTCAATAGTCTTAGATCTGTTTTCAGAGTCACAGGTCCACCTCTCCGTTATAGCCATTCAGTCTTTTGCCCTGGGCTGGTGGGCTTCAGAGACCCCATATCTCCATCTTAAACTGTTTTCCAGCTGCCACATGACTGCAGGTCTTGCATCAATGTCCAAATTGGTATTCTCAGTATGACGTGTTTGAAATGGTAAAACATAAGTCCTTAAGTAGAAATATGGAAATGGAAGAGTCAGGTCTAGGTCTTCTGGGTGTTGGAGCTTCTGAGAAACTGTGAATAATGCAGGGTGCGAGGAGAAAGTCGCAGGCTCTGAAAAAGAGCTGCATCGCAAATTAAGGGATAAATGAAAAATGGAATGAGACAGCTGAAAATGGTGGAGGAGTCGCTAGCGAAAAAACGGCGCTTTAAATGGTTGTGGTGTCACGCACAGAGCAGCAGAAGTAGGGCAGAGGCGGATGGGTCTCTTCACTGTTGATACGCTATGAAACGGCTGCAATGGAGCAGCTGAAAAATTCATCTGAAGTGGTCTGGATGGAGATGGAGGCCATGTGATCAATGTCACAGTGCAGTTGCACAGGACTCCTCATATCCGAATGCAATTTAGAAGAGGGTCGAAACTGTAAGAGGCCCTTAAGATTGTGCAAAAAAAAATACAAATAAAATCATGCCCAAATAATTGGCTGGTTTCCTTCTTAAATACCCATTCAGATTTGGAGGTGAGGATGTTTTCCACAGAGATTTAAGTTGATTTATTCTCTGGCTGGCTCCAGTCAATGTAGGCTCTCATTTAACTGCTTCTCTGTCAAATCATAGTTATTTTAAAGCCACTTCAACAAGACATGGCTTTTTGGACTCTTTTAAGTGTTATTCTGTTTTGTGTCAGGACTGTGAGAAAACCCATGTGTTCAGAAAAACACTGCTCCTGGGAGAGACATTACAGCCATTTCTTGAAATTCCTTAAACCCTTCTGATCTTTCATTTTTAGTGGGCTATGTTTCTCATTTGTAACTTTTTTTTTCTTCTTCTGCGTACATCTTTGTTTTCTAGAACATATTATCATATTCAGTTGGAGGTTTTGTAACGGTTTGTGACCCGGCTGAATCTATATTCTTTGGTTTGTGTTCATAATTTGAAAGCAAATGAATCATCTAGCAGAGGTACAGGTCTTATATTTAGGTTCTTCATAATTCTAGATGTAGTTATGGTGCCTTTGGGACTGAATTATGACTGAGCTGACTATTCAGGGCAATTTGTGTAAACTGTCCACATAATTGCACATAAGTGCGTACAATGTATGCCACATCATATAGGTTTTATTGTTCAAAATTTTGGGGTCAGTAAGATTATTATTATTTTATTTTTTATTTTTATTTTTTTAAGAAATGTATTATTTTATTCAGCAAGGATGCGTTAAATTGATTTAAAGTGACAGTAAAGACATTTATAATGTTACAAAATAATTATATTTCAAATAGATGCTGTTCTTTTAACAGCACTTAATAGCACAACTGTTTTCAACAATCTTGATAATAATAAATGTTTTTTTGAGCACCCACTCAACATATTAGAATGATTTCAGAAGGATCATGTGACACTGAAGAATGGCCATCACAGGAATAAAGTAAATTTCAAATATATTAAACTGCAGAAAAATTGTAATAATATTATTTATTTGATTATTTGACTGTATTCTTCTTGATCCTTTGAACCTTGGTGAGCATAAGACTTTTAAAAACCTTAAGAAATTGAACCAACCCCAAAGCTTTGAACGATAGTGTATATACAACTGAAATGGTTTGGAAAAAAGCTCATTCTCAAAATTGATAGTACTAACACGTAGATAAAATATGTTCATTTTGTCTTGATTGTCCTGTGCCATGATGTCACTGTTTTAGCGGTTCTGTTTGTAGTGTCGGCTGCTGGACAGTTGGGGGCAGCAGGCAGGTATGAGCCACTGGCACTTGCAAGATGCAATCTGGAAATAATTTTCACAGATTCTAGCTGCACACTGAAAAAAAAAAATGAATGCCTCACGCTTCCTGCTTCATTTACAGCACGATTTCACAGAAGTATCTATTGACCTCAATTTTTAGGTCTAATTTGTGTGAAAAACAATTATCAATGGAAAAGCAAAATGATTGGAATTATTTAATGCCAATTTTGGACGTTGAAAGAGTCATGTAAGCAACCATAACTCAAAGAATATGTTTTTTATTTTACTTTCATTGTTCACTCCAAAATCTGTGCTCTCTTTGTCAGATTCCATGCAGTTTAGTGGACGACACAAATCTAAAAAAAGAAAAGAAAAGAATCCAACAAGAAAATCCAAAATGGCCCAGAAAAACCTGTAGATGATAAAGTTCAATAATGACATTCAGAAAATTCAGGCTTTACTTTGTCATAGCTATTTTTTTATATCATAGACTTGCAAAGATATTTATTGCAAGTTATAATTGTTTTTTTTTTATTGTTTTGATTATGAAGTAAAAAATAAAAAAAGATATTTAAAATTGCAGCATGTATAAGGAATCACATAGTTCATATTCCACATGAATGTTGTCTATTCTCAGCTTTCGGCAAAGATTGCATATGTTTTGTGGTATAATGCCGACCTGAACATTTTTTTGACAAATAGGATTTGCAGAAGTTTGCAAAGTGCAAAATGAGCGCAATTTAAGACGACCTACATCTTGAACAGTTCTTTACATGGTTGTTACATTCGCTCGTAGTTTGTATGTGGTTACAGTATATTAGCAGAATAGCCATAGAAACCAATGAAATCCAGAGCAGCCATATTTCTTTTAACCTGAATGCAGTGACAGTCACGTCCTTTCATTCATTGGACTTTAGTTTTCCCAGCGGCTTTCCATGTGCTGAGGAAATATGAGCGTGTATCATTTGCAAAAGATGAATGAACTCTATGCGTGCCGCTGGGCTGTGGCGTGCCTGATGTGGATCGGAGCCCTCTCTGGACTTGACTCTGATTTGTTTCCTCTAATATATTACTGAACATTTTGGGTTAGCGGTTTGACTAGGGTTATGGAACATACGTTTGGGCCAGAGGTGCTTTGCCAACTCTAGTGCATTCTGTTGCAGCCGACTTCCTGACAGATTCTGCACTTTTCTTGGCCAGAAATTCCCCTCCTTAACGTTTGGATGTTTTTCATTGTGTTCTGCAACACTTTCCTCCTTAATTCTTTCATTCGAGCTTTCTTCTGTCACCGACGTGCTCCACCAGCTGTCAGAAATTAACATGAGAGAATGGGATGCAGCTTTTGCAAGCGCTGAATTGGAGTTACATAACTTGTTTGAGCGCTCTCAGACGTCTGATTTCCTTCATAGTAACTCCACAGTCACTTCGGGGAAGTTTTTGAGCCTAGGACACATGCCACACGCATACACACACCCTAACGCAAATTATGAAGAGTGCATTTTTGAACATAAAACGCTGGGTCTGGCTCTTCCTGCTCATCAGAGTATGTAATCTATAACAGGTGGTCGGGCCTGTTCTCCAGCGACACAGTAAGAGGCTGAACATGTACATTTCAAAATTAGAATCTGATCAGAAATCACTTCCACTTTGGCAAGCTTGCTTAAGCCTATGCAGAACCATTTCTGCTTTTGTGGTTAAAGACAGAGAAGACCCTAAAGAGGAAGTTGACCCAGTGCCTATACAAAAACGGTTTAGATGTTCTGCTCTTTAACCAGAGTAAAAATTTGAGCAAATGCTTCCCAGACTATCTAGTTTTTTATTATATACACTACTGGTCAAAAGTCTGACATTAGTACAAAATTTTTTTTTTTTTTTTTTTTTTTTGAAAGCAAGGATGCATTGATCGAAATTGACTGTAAATACATTTAGAATGTTAAAAATGTCTGTTCTTTCTATTCATCAAAATACTGACAAAAAAACTTGTTGCATCATTGATAATAATAAATGCATTAAATCAGCATATTAGAATGATTTCTGAAGTCATGTGACACTGACGACTGGAGTAATGGCTGCTGAATATTAAACTTTGCTTCATTTACAGAAATAAATTACATTTTAAAATTTTTACTATATTTTCAATCAAATGAATGCAGCCTTAAAGAGCATTAGAGACTTCTTTCAAAAACAAATCTTACATGCCACAAACTTTTGAATGATAATGTATTACATGTTGGCCCCGACTGAGCCTGGGTTCTCCCAAGGTTTTTTTCTCCATTCTGTCACCTTGATGGAGTTTTGGTTCCTTGGCTTTTGGCTTGCTTAGTTGGGGACATTTAATATTCAACAATATTATTGATCTGCCTTACTTAAGGTGGACGATGATGCAATTTTCTTCTAGAAACTAGATGTATTATTTTCATGTTATCACTGTTCACAAATCATCCACCTTAAGTGTTATCACTGTGAAGCTGCTTTGATACAATTTGTATTGTAAAAAGTGCTATATAAATAAAGGTGACTTGACTTGACTTGACTTGACATGTGCTAGTTCCCTGCTGTGAAACTATTTCTTTTGAAATGTTATATTATTTTATTAACGCTTCATGATCATACTTGAGGATTTGGTTTGTGATTCCAAGCAGCTGTTTAGTTTTAAAGTCACACTCTAATCTAGGGAGTCCAAAATTTACATTCGCCTTCCAAGTGCTAAATGACCACTTCTAACCTCTTTATATGAGATTAAAGCTGTGAATCATAACTCCTGATTCACTCAATGGTAGTTTATGGACCACTTACAGATGCATTTATGCAAACTGCAGCTTGATATGTAAGGATGACAAAGGCAAAATTGATGTCTGCATATAGAAGCCATTGACTCAATTGCCCGTTCCGTTACTCAGTTACTCGTGCCCACACCCTTTCCTATTATGTGCTTTTACTTCCTGCCCTGCCCGCTTGCAGGTCTGTCAGGGTGCCCCATCTTAGCAAGCCTTTGTGCTATAAGTGATTACATCATTGTGCTGAAATAGGGCATTTTTGCAGCTAACCTCCGTGTGGCCGACAGTAACACACAGCCCGGATCCCCTGACGGCCTTGAAACTCTGCTGATGTTGAGAAACATGATTCTTCATTTCTAATGAAATTAAAGCTCTATTTTTGGCAGGCTCGCTCTCTCATGTGGTAATCAGTCTTCCTGGCTGCGTTATTTGATTTGGGGCCTGGCTGTGCGAGATAGGTAGCATGCTGATTATTTCCTTGTTTTAGAGTTGAATTTAAAGAGCGGTTGTTAATCAGCAGATATGATAAAAGGCATGACAGGATGCGCCATTAAACTTAAAACGGTGCTTCTTTTGTTCCCCTCCACCAAACATAAATATCTGAGCATTTTGTTTGGCTAGCAATTACCTTGAGCTCCGTCCCGTGCTCGGAATACAATAAATGTGTCAAGTTACATCATCCTCCTCTTGGTTAGAGATTCTCTTTTTGTCTCTCATCGAGTGGCTGTCTGGGTCTGCTGCTTTCAAGTCTGGCATGATGTAATCCCTTGTTCTGACTCCTGACAGAAAGGCACGCTTATTTCCCCTGCACTGTCTGGGTGTTGTGCGCTAAAAGGATACTTAGTCCTCATCTCTCCACAGTTCTCTCAAAGGCACTCAGGAGACCAAACAATAGAGGCATAGTTTTTTTTTTTTTTATCTCTCTCTCTCTCTTTATAATTGGGTCTCTTAACCCTGTCAAAGGAGCTCTCGGTTTGTTGTTGACACTGTGATGTACCTTTGTTTTGTGAGTCACCTTTTGACACATCAAACTGATTTGACAGATCATGTAAATTTTGTATCAAAACAATGCTGTATTAAAGTTTTTACCTTTAGTGAATAAGTAGTTAATTTGGATTAATATGTCTTTTATTTAGAATTCAGAATAGGAGTGCCACTTGAAAATAAAATGAAGAAATCAGTGTATTTAAAAAGAAATAAAAATTGACAAAAGAAATAAATGACATGAATCTAAAACAGTTGCTTTAATTCATATTTAAAAGTAATTGTTAAATTGTGAATTGTGCAAATAAATAATGTCTATAGATGTGCATTTAAAAAAAGGTATTTACAAATTGATTTTCTTTATCTATTTACCTTTATGGTAATATGGTGGCCATCATGCATGAAAGGGACGTGTCTTCATTGTTTGGTCCCATGTGTCAAGTCGCTTTCATTTATATAGCGCTTTTAACAATATAGATTGTTTCAAAGCAGCTTTACAGTGATAATAGGAAATTTAATTATCGGAGATTGTTTGGGCTTTACAGCAGCTCTAGAATAAAGTTATTGTCCAGCTAAAGTTAGTTTTGATTGATTCACTTCCGTTGCAAAGATCATTAGTTATTAACTTAGGAGCCGCTAACACGACACCGTTCTAACAGAAAACCCTTAACGCTCTCCGGCCTGCTCATTTGCACAACAACAGTGCCTGGTGGCTCGAGAACGCAAACCTTGAAATAGATTCCAAGGTGCAAGCGTTTTTATCATCTAAAAATTGAACTGGTTGACACTTCAGGAATGCGTTGTCGTCGTGTCCAGGCTCAGGTCCTTCATCAGATCTGGATCCGGCGGACTGCGGTAAACTTCAGGATAAACAGAGAGATTAATATTAGCGTAGACGCCATTCTTCTTATGATGTAACGAGCACATCAGGATTTATGGGAAGTGTTCCCCGTTCTGGCTGACCTAATCTAGCAGCCTAACATTGAATTATAGAAGTTGATAATGTGTTATGTGTATGCTAGGTCAAAGAGATGTGTTTTTAGTCTAGATTTGAACTGACAGAGTGTGTCTGCTTCCCGGACAATGTTAGGAAGACTGTTCCAAAGTTTTGGTGCTAAATAGGAAAAGGATCTACCGCCTGCAGTCGATTTTGATATTCTAGGTATTATCAACTGGCCGGAATTTTGAGATCGCAATAGACGTGAAGGACTATAATGCGTTAAGAGCTCGCTCAAGTACTGGGGAGCTAAACCATTCAGAGCTTTGTAAGTAATCAGAAATATTTTAAAATTTATACAACGTTTAATAGGGAGCCAATGCAGTGTTGACAGAACCGGGCTAATATGGTCATACTTCCTGGTTCTGGTAAGAACTCTAGCTGCTGCGTTTTGGACCAGTTGTAGTTTGTTTATTATGCGTGCAGGGCAACCACCCATAATAGCATTACAATAATCTAGCCCTGATGTCATGAACGCATGAACTAACTGTTCCGCATTTGTCATTGAAAACATATGTCGTAATTTCATTTAGATAGAAGTTGGAAGAATGCGGTTTTACAGATAATAGAAACGGTGATTTTGAAATGAAAGATTGGTATCAAAGAGCACACCCAGGTTCCTTACCGACAACTTGACAGAGCAGCCATCAAGTGTTATAATCTAGGTTATTACATGAGGAAGGTTTTTGTCCAATCATTAGAATCTCAGTTTTTTTCAGAATTAAGTAGTAGGAAATTGCTAGTCATCCAGTTTTTTTATATCAACTATGCATATCAGCTATGCATGTGTGAACTTTCCAATGACATTTTTTTAACAAATTGATTAAAAAAAAGAGAGATGTTTTTGCTGCTGTTAAGAAGATTTTTTAAAAAGCGGTAGTTCACCCAAAAATGAAAAAAATGTCATCATTTATTCTCACCCTCATGTTGTTCCAAACCTGTATGAGTTTCTTTCTTCTGTTGAACACAAATATATTTAGAGTAATGTTGGTAACCAGGCAGTTATTTTTTTTCCCTACTATATGGAAGTCAATAGCTACTATCAACTGTTTGATTACCAACATTCTTTAAAATATCTTCTTTTGTGTTCAACAGAAGAAAGAAAACTCATACAGGTTTGAAACAACTTGAGGGTGAGTAACTAATGACAACATTTTTATTTTTTGGTGAACTATCCCTTTAAGAAATGCAACAGGCCAATGCAGAAATTAAAAAATGCGTTACTAATTGTATTATAATTTGCAGTTATTAATTTGTTACATTTAATTAACATGTTAAACATAAATATAAAAAATGTAAGTCAATGGTGTTTGGTTATCATCATTCTTCAAAATATCTTCTTTAATGTTCCTTAAAAGAAAGAAAGTCATAGAGTTTTGAAATGACATTTGCATTTTTGCGTGAGCAATTTGCATTTTTAAGTGTAGTATCCCTTTAATTAATAACATAATTTGAAATATACATTTTTATTTGTTAGTTTAATAAGTGGTTTGTTTATTTACCTTTTTTAAATTGATAAATTGATAAACTGATAATTCTTTTCAAGTTGAACATCCAACTGAGAACAGGGCTTGTTTAAGGATATCAACCAGAGCATGCATCACACATGTTTATTGCAGAAACATATACACATTTTTTGCATACATTTCAACGTTTCTTCATACAAACCTCATTCAGGAAACTGTGCATAAAAAGAGGAAGATGTAAAATGCACAAAGCTAAAATTAGAGGCACACCCAGAAAAGAAGACACCATAGTCAAGCATGTGAGAAATTGAGGCCAAACCTCAGAATTGTGAGTGTAAAATCCTCCGCTGCCTGAAGAGCCTCATTGTGACTTCAGAGGCTTGAGATAATCTCACCCCTGGTGTGCCAAGAGCGAATGCCATTTTTGGGTAGTGCCATGATCTGTATTTGGATTAGAACAGAAGATTAATGAGCAGTGAATTGCCCTCTAAATTAAGAGGAATTTGTGATGCAGAGAAAGAGCTTCTTTTGACAAGGCCGGTAACGGCTCTGGCTAAGTCGTGCTCCTAATAGCAGTTCCCTTGCCAAGCCTTCTTAAAACTGAAATGATCTTTCATGAGTAATGGCGGCTCTTGCACATTTGCATGTCAGTTCTCTGCTTCGTCTGTTTCATCATGCGCTCCCGATTTAACTTCAGCTATGCTGCACAAAAAATAACCGTCTGCCCTTTTAAAATAGAGCTTGTTCTGTGCGAAAAATTTTTTTTTTCTTCTTCTTTTAAATACAGGAAGAATGTGTGTTTTAAACTGGTTAGTCATATATTTGAGGAAGCACATAATACCACATTATGATGTTTTTGTAAAAGCTCTTTGTACACCCTTCTCTAAGAACTGCCTTAAAACATTACTTGCTACCTTTATAACTCTTGCCAATCTCCATTTTGTCAGCTTTTGTTCTATTCTAATGGAGAATATGTGTATTTGGATAGTTTTAAACACTATTTTACATAAGTTATCCAAAAATATGGCGTTGCAAGGTCACTTATTGTTACTTTTTCGTTTCTTTTCATGCTATGAAAAGGGACGAGGGATATTTGGTCATCAAATCTGTTATAGGCCGTACCATGGTTTTAGCAACCTAGGGAACAAATGTGCCTCTACCTACATTTTTGCACAACTTCAAAAACGAATCTGTACATACAATTCACTGCCGTTTCTAGGTGAAATGAACACTTGCGGCAGTAAAACACCAATAACTTTTATTCCTTTTCACACAAATTATGATTGCAGGGGAATATCAGCAATTTAATAAATACTTATTTTTACACAGGTCCTAATAATATGTACAATACTATGTTATGACCTCAGAACACTTTTACCATAGTGCATGATTTGTAAACGAATACATTTTGATGTTTGCATCACATAATCAACTCCATATTGCTTTTCTGACTTAGTAAACTTGCTCTGTAGCTCACCAGGTACACTTGCGAGGTGGAACAGGTCAAGTTTAAATGAAATGTTTGCTTTTGTTAATGCTATCGGTTTAGGTTAAGGGTAGGGTTTATTGTAGGTGATACAATATTTTCAAACCCAATAGACCAATAACATTTAGCATTTTCGAACTGCCATGATACGTACAACAAACAACTTAATAAAACGTCGCAGATTCACAATCAGCTGTTTCCTGAACTCGCTTTTAGCGCCACTCACTATACAATCACATTGAAAGTTTCACTAAAGATGCAAGAAGCAACATTATAATTTTGCAAAAATGTCGCCACAGTCACGTTTTTACAATGAGCCTTGGCTGGATTTTAGATAGTTTTAAAAAATGTTTGCATTACATCCGTAAAGTATTGTAACACTCCTGAAGTAATTTACTATAATTTAGATAACCAAATTGATTGCATTGCCACACTAAAGCAGCTTTTATTTGCTCTCTGAATGAGTCTGGAGTTAGAAATGGGACATATTGATTTCCTATACCACATCACTGAAAGTCCACTGCAGCGCCAGACACTCCATACACATTTATGATGAAGGCTTTTAGCATTGTCCATTAGTTAAAAACAGACTTTTACACTATAACATAGATTTCAGTTCACCATGTTGGGGCAAAATATTCTGTAAAAGAAATAGGTCACCTTTGACCCACTGCTTAAAATAACATGTGGCTTGACGTCAGCGCCGAAGCCCTCAGGTAGCTGCCCTAAATGTCTCTGTTTGGTCCCAAATTATACTCGAGCTATCTATGAAACAAACCGCACGGTCGTGTTGGCAGTCGCCTTGTTTATCCAGCAGCTATTTCAGCTGACATCAGAGCGGTTTCGTCTTCATTTACCTGGCTACACAAAAGTGTCCATTATTGCCCTGTTTGCAGGGAAACCGAAAAAAAAAGTCCCTCCAGCGAAAAACATTAATAAACATCCCTGAAAACCTGTGCCGCTTTAAAGTGGCCTGCAGCTGTGGAGGTACATCCGTCTCTCTAGCGGCCAGGGCTCAAACTCCGGATATAAAGAGCTGAGAAATTTTCATTTATAGCATCGGCCAAAGCCTGCGGTTTATGGATGATCTGTAGTTGGCCCACAGATTCCTCTGTGTTCTGGGCCAGTGCTGTAGGAGAAAACCTGGATATGTTTTACAGTGAGGGCCATTATCTCTAATGTGTATATAAGCTTCTTTAATAGATGGAGAACATCCTCAAGAACATCTTGTTGCGGATGAATTACAGTGCACACTACGGTTCTTTGCATGTTTAATCACATTTGGCAGACATATGAAAAGATTGAGCATGTGTTAAAGACTTTGCCGCACTCGAAACCAAAAATGCCCTAAATTGAAGTTCTTTTCAGGCTAAGACTTGAAGGGCAAAACCTCATTCACAAGATCAGCATTTAAGTGAATCCAACGAACATGGAGGCCTATTTATGAGTCACCTTTAATAAAATCACATGGCAAATAAGAGTGATGATTTATCAGTGTTTGGATATTACAGTTTTCAGAAAACTTGGAGGCATCTATAATGTCGCTTTACTTCTTTAATTGCGTACATGAGACGAAGTGCTTTCACATTCAGGTGGTTTGGCAGCGCTAGCTTCAGCTTGCCTTGGCACCAGGCGCACATCACATTGGCTTTGTTTTTTCAAGTGACTCAAAGTTAACCTGGCTCTCGGTGAGCAGTTGGAAAAGCAATTCAGGTCTCTTCCCTCCCAACGTGCTGTACATCATCCCAATCACATGACATTTGAGCAAATGCGTGTTGAAACGTGGTCCATTAGGAGCTACGGCTAATGATGGACCTCTCGCTCCTGTTCAAATCCCCTTTGAAGCTGAATGGTGTCAGGCCCCCTCCACTTCACCCAGACTAATAAATACTTCTTATTTTTGGACACAGTTCACCAACAAGTGCATTAAATGTTAGATAAACAACACTCGACTCCCTTTTTGGTTTTGTTTTATTTGGGGGAGGGGGTTGGGGTTCTCTCGTCCTTTTTATTTTCGGGAAGCTTTCCAGAACCTCTCAGGCAAATATTAAATCAACCTTTAAAGGGCTGAGAGATCATAAATTGGGAAATGGTTCAGCTCTCTTGTGCACTCTGTGTAGCCTTCCAGTATGCCGTGCTGCTGTGTGGCGTCCCCAGAGGGAAGCAGCAAAGGCCAGCCCTTCCAGGGAACAATGATGAATGCTTGGGAGTTGGTGCGCTTGCAACAATGTTGCCTCAAACAATCAAACAATGCCAATGTGAAAAAAAAAAATGACCACCCAAATTCAAAAATAAACTTGTTTTGGATTTCTCTGCATGCTGGATGTGGCATTTTATTTCATTCAGTATTTTAGTTTGAGTCAACCCAGTATGTAATTTATCATTTGGCCAAATCTGTACGCAGTCCACGATACTTTGCTGCACTGTTGAAGATAGCCTTTTTGTGAATGCTGTTTCTTCTGAATGCCATTGAATAAACGATTAAAATTGAATGTTGGGCTTTTTACTTTGCCATATTTCTGCAAATTTGTATTAATTAATGCTGCTAAAACAACAGTTCGCACAGTAATGCAACCTCTTTCATCATTTACATACCTGTATGCTGTTATTTTATTTATTTTGTTGTTATTTTGTGCATGAGACTTTTCTGTTCGAGGAAACAAAAAAGTCATACTGGTTTGGAACAACACGAGGGTGAGGTATACTCCACTCCAAAGTGAAAATTCTCTCATCATTTGCTTACCCTCATGCCATTGCAGATGTATAAGACTTTCTTTCTTCATATGAACACAAACAAAGATTTTTGGAAAAATAATCAATCTGTGTGAGTCCATATAATGCAAGTGTACGGGACCTCCAAAGTTGATGCTTCAAAAACAACACAAAGCAAACACGACGGTAATGTTCAACAACTTTGTTTGAATGGCTTAACCTCATAGTCTCTTTGTGTGGTTTTTGAAGCGTTAACTTTGAAGGTCCCGTACGCAATTTTCATTTTGGTGCGTAGTACTGCACCTTTAAAACCGCTGCAGTTGACCCCTCATTTTTCACAAAGGTCCCTTTTGTAATTGCTTCCCCAGCGCTGAACACCAATGAGTCCTAATTAGTCTACTTGACCATGGGACAGTTACACCTCCTAAAAGAGGTTTATATCACATCCCCTGACACCCTGCACTGATGTCTCCAATTAGGCCAATTGTTGAGAAGAAAAAAAAACTTGATCCCCAAGACCTATTCCTTTAGGGAATATTCACATGTATTCCATAACCACTGCTGGAATGGTCCCAGCTGACTCTGTGTGCTTAGAAATGACACATTAGCAGCCAAAATATGCACTTTGTTTCGTGAGAAAATGCCCTTGTATAGTAATTCATCACCTTCTGCCTTTTACCCCTCAATGATTGCCTGTGAACCAGAGAGCTTGTCGCAAAATAACACTGGATTCATATTTTCAAGCCAAGCAGCATTTATGATGTGTAACCAGCCCAGCAAATGACATGTAGCTCTGCATGAAATCAGAACCCAAATGTTTACATGCAAATAGCACTTTTCATCAGCGTCATTTGTTATGCTAACTATTGCTAATTATATCCACACAAGCTCATTTGAAAATGGCACATTTCCTTGTTCTAAAATAGAGGCTTCCTGATATAAGCAGGTTTGAAAAAAAATATGGCTCTGTTCCAAAACACAGTGAGCTGTCTTGCTGTCTACAGCCTACATAGGCAGCCATTTAAGGGAGCATTCTGAAATAGAATCTCTTGAGTGACTGATTTGAAACTTTTTACACAACTCTGTGTCAAAAAATTTGTCGTCATGAGCAATGCATGTGTTACAATGTATATTAATCTTTTTTTAATGTTAGTTAAAGTCACTGATTTTCAACACGCTTTGTATTGTTACAATGTCGGTAGTAAATGCACAGAGGTGGAAAGAGTACTGAAAATTTGTACTCAAGTACAAGTACCGTTACATTGCTGAAATAATACTCAATTACAAGTAAAAGTACTGGTGTCAAAAAAGTAATTAAGTAAAAGTACAAATTACTCTTCTCAAAAACTACTCAGAGTACTAGTTACTAATTACTTTTTAGCTGGCGATAGTTAATGCATTACCAATAAAAATATACAACCAAATCATAGATTTATGTAGAAAATAGCTACTTTTAACACATTTTTACCTTATTGTCGAAGGACATTAATTAGTGGATACTGGAATTTCTAACTTCAATATGACACCTTGAAATATGTCAATATTCAGTAGGCCTAGCCTATAATTTTTAATACCATCGGGAAAACTACTACATACTAAATATTTTAATATCTACATTTTTGTCCATCCATTTTGTCAAAGCAATCATTATTTTCAAGCATTGAAAAGCACAACACTCATTGTAACAGTAATCTATTTGAATGGAAAAGTTTAATTCAAGTCTTCTGAAGAGACACGTCCACTTTATAAGGTGAGATTTAAATTTAGGCTTTTGTTTACATATTTAAACATTGATCAATAACCATTACAATAATCTAATATTTACTCACTCAGTGTATTTGTCTTTACAATAGGGTAACGTGAACTGTTGCAATAGCTCACACACAGCACAAGGAAGCTTGATTTCAATTCAAACTGAATTTAATTTGCAAAAAGACTAGATTTTTCATAACCTTTGACAGCGTTTAATTCAAGAGCATGGAGAGATTGGAGCTGGACGTCATTTGAGTCTGCAGTGAGAACCACTTGGAGAGATTCGCGATTACACATGATATGACACACAATCCGAGAGCGCACACTCAATATCCGAGTCCAGTTCATTCGTAGCCTACATTTGAGAGCTCGCGTCCAGTTTTCTGCGATTACATGAATGTGCCCTCGCGTTATAATATTGTTCGTGACATTTGCCATTAAAATATGCCATAGAAACTTGCAGGTATTAATAAAAGTATGCGTAATAGGCCTACCTGCAATTCCGCGCTGAGGGGAGGCGGGTGTGTCAAACTCGCTGTTGTTGAGATGAGAGAATGAGAACGCGCAGCTGGTATCGTTTTGGTGTTGTAGGCTATAGGCCAAAATGAGTATTGACAGATATTTCAGTATTGATATGTATCAAAATATAGATATTTTGACAGTAGGCTACTACTATGTAGTTTGTTGTTCCAAACTTTCAGTCCAGCCATTAATCACTCTGAGCTCCTCGCCTCCTTCATGATCAGCTCTTCAAAACCTGCTGCGACTGCGGCGGCTTTAATTCAGTCCAAATATCAGGGGTTTTATTGGTCCGTTTACGATCGAATATTTTTATTGGCTACCGAAATGCCATTCAAAGATTTGAATATCAATTCAAATTGTACTCAGTAACGAAGTGTGATTTTACAAGTAGCGAAGTAGATTACTTAGCTTAATATGTACTTGAGTACAAGTAAAATTACAGCTTTAAAAATATACTCAAAAAAGTACAAGTACCCAAAAAAACGACTTAATTACAGTAACGTGAGTAGTTGTAATTCGTTACTTCCACCTATGCACAATGTTTACCTGGACCGAGAAATTCACGTTTATTTGTCAGCAAAAGACTTTTAACAGCTCCAGGGCTTTCGTTAAATCTACAAATTGTAGTTCGCATTTTTGTATCTCCGAGCACAGACAGTCAGGTCGACAGAGGGTTATTAACAGAACAGGTATTGTAATTGTATCGTATTATGTCTACTTTTCAAACAGCATTATGGTAAAAATGGAACACTGTGGCAATAGTGTTCTTACCAGTACGCGACAGCGTTTTGCTTCGGGAGGGTTGGGCGGAATTGCCAGAACTGAATAATAATTAATAAAATCCTTTCAGTTTTTGCCAGAACTGAATAATAATTTAAAAAATCCTTTCTGTGTTTGGCCTAAAACACGATGTTCGTGGTCATCCAGTTTGAAATGTTTGACTACAAACATGGAGGTTTTTCAGATTTTCCATCGTGGCATTGCTCAATGCAGCCTCTTCTAGCCACTGTCTACAACACGCTGGAGCCTTCACTGGGAACCGGAAGTAACTCACTCCACTAAATGTTTCATCTGTGAATTCTTACATGCGGGAACAGTACAAGTTTGCTAAGTAGTATTTCCTACTAAAGCAAGGCAGTATTTGTGGTAAGCGTATCCATAGCTGATTGGTGGGTGTGGTTTTGGACGGCAACATGCCCAGTGCATTATAGGTGTTGAAGGTTTCATAATTAATTGGCAAAAGGCAAGACAACAGCTTTGTTTCTGTTTTTCAGCCAGGTAGGTTTTTTTTTTTTTTTTTTTTTTGCCTTTACACTGTATAGGCAGCCAAGTTTTATTGAAGGCCCATTTTTCCAGCATTGAAGTACCCCTTTAATAAAAATTGTTGTTTATTATATATGATTTTTAGGGGTTCAAGCATGAAATGCTGAAACCCTATTGTAATTGTAAGGATTTGTAAAACTGATCGTGCAGGCCAAACCGTAAGGCCTAGAGACTTGAAACCTGGCCAGATGGTAGGCCTCAATTTGGGGACAACCTATCAGAGTATGACCCCCGATTGGCCCATAGGTGGCGCTACAGCAACAAAAAGTACAAAATCGCTCATAACTCTTAGATCGTTTGTCCCAGACTCAAGTGTCTTACACCACTGTGATCCCTGGCTCAAGGTGGACAAAATTGTCCAAAACCTACTTTTGCGTAGGAAACTCAGAACTTCACAAAAATCGATGAGCATATGTAAAATAACATCATTAACAAGCATGCAAAATTTTATGGAGATCGGACGATAGGTGGCGCTATAACTGTTAAACAGCTTTAAAACCATACATTTCCTATGGTACATTGCCTGTATTGGCTGTAAATGGTGTTTTCCATCTATTATGTCAGTGGTTACATGCTTGCTAAATAAAACTTAATAACTTTTGATGCTTTTGTGCTTAAAAACCTTAAAGGCCTTAAATCGCTTGAACCCCGATAAATGCTGCTTGCAGCTTTAATTGTAATTATATTTGTCTTGCATTGTCCACCATCTTGATTAGATTTTTGGTATTTAGATTTTGGTTTTGCCTATGATGGATACATTCAACATTTCTTTCGAATTTAGCAAAAATAAGGTATCTTAGAAGGCAGGATTGTCATGCTGCCTACCTTTTTAGAACAGCCCACAAATTGGTAGCGTGCCTTAAAATGGTGCTTCTTTAGAAAGCTCACTAGGCTTTGGAAAAGTGTGTCAATAGGAATGAATTCATGTATATATTTAAAATATATTTCTGAATATTCTCAGTACTGTAAACATTATGCATTCATCATGAAAGACTTATACATGTATACACTGAACATAGGTATTTAACCTTATCCACATCCAAATGCTTATTTAAGTTGAGATACTCCTCTCTGGATCCACAGCATTACTGCTCATGAGTAATTTGAGATTCTGTGTGTGTGTGTGTGTGTGTGTGTGTGTGTGTGTGGGGATGTAATGCAGATGTGCATAACTTCCTGGGCTTCAGCCAGATTCACTCCTACAGGTTCCCTTGGGTCCTTACTTTTCTAATCACCCCGTAGCTCAGTAATTCTCCACCCCCTTATCCGAACACACACACATGCGTGCTTAAGAGAGGAAGATTTAGAAGGAAGCCTCATATCTCATGCTTTAGCATGAGACCACCAGACCTTTGGTACTTTTGTACACACAACCTCTGCATTTAAGTTCTAGATTAAAGGAAATGCTAGATGTCATTTTTTTTTTTAGTTAAAAGTTGTTTGGTGACCATGTAAGTGCAGTCACTGTGCAGAAACATATTGTAGGACTCACTGTATTGATTAAGGATCGCTCTGTCAACATGCTGAGTTTCATGAACGTTTCACCCACTCCCACATCAAAGATCCAGGGGCCACAAGTGCAGGGTTCAACACATGCCCCCGAGCGGCCAACTGGAAAATGTTAACCTTCTCGTCCCAGAGCTGCACACACACACGCTCACAGATACTAATGTAGTCACTCGCACAGCCAAACACGTGTCAATGACTAGCCTCGGGTTCCTGCTATAGAGCTGCGTACAGTTTGCTTTTTCAGGTTAGAAGAGGGAAACGCTTACAGTCAGGTGGCGGCTAATTTGCAGTCAGCTTATGATGCTTTGGGTTTTGCTGGGAGTATCTTGAAATCCAGGCTTTTGTCTCTTAAGTGTGCTGTCAAATGTGCTGCATATGTGTGTCGGAAAGGTGGCGGTTAGCATTGCCCTATTTTCCTTTCTTCGTTTTATATACACTACTGTTCAAAAGTTTGGGGTCAGTAGGATTTTCTTTAAAGGTCCCATTGCATGGATTATTTTATTATTTTAGAATGTTTCCTGGAGTGCCCTTATAATGTTAGTATGTTTTTTAGATCAAAAGTTGTTATAATTTAGAAATAAAAGGCATTTTTCCTAGACAGATTTTAGCCTCTGATTTGAACGCTCTGTTTGAAGGGGCGTGTCTGCTGTGAGACTTCAGTGTAAACGCCCACTGCTGTGATTGGCTGACATGCTTGCATATGAAATATTTAGCATTACATGTGGAACTATCTCGAAAACTTTTACTATTACAGCTATTACACATTTTTACTATTACAGCTATCGGGATTAACGAATCTTGAGAAGTTTTTTAAGCATTTATATCTTTTCCCATCACATAAAAGGTTGCAGTGATGAGCATTGAGCAGATGACAGCCTGTTGATCGCGTGAATGAAGATCTTATTTCTGCACTCTCACTAATGATTTCACCAGTGCAAACATGAGGTAAGTACAGTAAGAGCTTCGTTATGCAGTGTAACAGCGTCATTGATTTCATAATGAGTTTTGGCAAGTGTCCAGATAAACTCGCGCTGTGTGATTGACAGCTTGGGCAAATGGAAAGGGATTGATCTTTGATTGCTTTCTGTATATATATTAATCACAGTTTAAGTAAGATTATTTTCATCCTACTAAGAGAAACGACGTGAAGTTGATCGTTTAGTCACTGGCTTGATTTACTGATGCATAAACAGTATTGAACGACTTTGAGAGAGAGATTATCTGTCTGAACTTGAATAATTACACATCAGAAATTCACATAACCCACTGGTTCTTCAGAGGCTCAGATGAAGGAACTAAAAAAATACTTTTGTGTTCATTTGTACATCCAAACACTGAGCAACTGCCATGCTTCGCTCGTTTGCAAGCCATGATGTCTCTCGAGGAAAAACCAATATCGCAGCTCATTTTCTCATGGGTGGGCCAAATTCTCTTTGCGGGCAAAGAAGAGAAAGGGGAGGTAACCTTTCCTCTTATGACGACATAAGGGGAAGATTTCTAGATTTGCCCAAAAATACCCAGGGCTTGGTTTACACCCATCAAAACGTCTAGCCACTGGGGAACCATAGGCAGGCTAGGGAAACTCATATTAAGGTTAAAAAACCTCATAAAGTGAAATTTTCATGCAATGGGACCTTTAAAGAAATTATTTTTATTCAGCAAGGATGCCTTAAATTGATATAATTAAAATAAAACTTTGAACTTTATATTAATCAAAGAATCTTGAGAAAAAAAAAAATATTAAGCAGCACAACTGTTTTTAAATGTTTCTTGAGCACCAAATCAGCATGTTAGAAATGATTTCTGAAGGATCATGCGACCCTGAAGACTGGAGTAATATCTGCTGAAAATTTCGCTGGGTCATTAATTAATATTGTATATGATCAAATAAATGCAGCCTTGGTCTTTCCAAAACAAAATCCCATATTCCAAATTTCCAAAAATAAAATAAAAAAATCGTACCACCTCAAACATTTGAGTGTAATAGCAGAATTCGGCATTCAGTTTTATCTGGAGTGCTAAATATGTTTGTTCACACCCAGATTTGGTTAAAGTCCCCCTGTAGTCAATAATTGTATCCCTTAAAACTCATCTTTGATCACCCATATTTAAAGATTTTCCTGTGAAAAAAAAATAAACTTCATTCCTGAAAATATCTTGAATGTAACTCTACACCCTTGCTTCATTTAGTATATGCAGAAACATGAATATGCAAATTAGCCCTGCCTCCACTAAATCACACAAGCTCAGAATACCTGATCCACTCGCTCAACTTTACTTTAGTAAGCCCTGCACAGTGGCAAGTGGAAATACTGGTTCAATACCATATATTTTTGAACCAGAAACTGATTCATCAACAGGTTGTCTACAAGTCGATGTATCAGAATTGTAATGTGTTTTATGTATCGCTCTCTACAACGTCGGACATTCTATACATTACGGTAAATTGATTCGTTTTTTGCTTGACTGCATTATCAAACAGCTAATAATGTGTTGCTAATGCTACACAAACGAAAAAAAAAAAAGAAGGTTCCTGTTCACTAACTCAGAGTCAGACAACTGCCTTCTAAAAATCTGAATGCTTAGAAATGCTTTGAACAACTTAGAACATCAGTGGAGAAAGGCAGTGGAGAATAGTTCATCATAACATCGTAATATTACAATATTCTTATGGCATTCTTAAAGCGATTGTTCACCTAAAAATACTGCCTTGTAAACTCACAATCAAAATTGAATTGTGGGTTCTAAAAATGTAAAGCTAAAAGTAAAAGTTTGCTGTGAACGTTTACTTATATTTACTCCCCCGCATGTCATTACAAACTTGTATGGCTTTAACTTGTATGGTTTTTGGGTGAACTGTGTTTTTTGGGTGAATTTTCTGTGAACCGAACCTAGTCAGGACACAACAAAAATGCTGCACTCTATGCTCATTTAAAAATAAACAAAACATATGAAGATGATTTTGATTAAGTAAGATTTGACAGATTTTTACATTTAGATGTCGTCATCTAAAAAAAAAAAAAAAAAAACACACTCAATTAAACATGCTAATAATTTAATGTAGAAGCAAATTTCTAAATGTTTCAAAATTTCAAATCTTTTTTTTTTTTTTACTTTAGACAAAATTGTATAGAATATTAATATCAGCCATTTAACAGCATGAAAATTACTCTATCAACAAGAATTTTAATGTACATCTCAAGTACATCCCAACACCTGTCAGTATAGTTGCACAGGAGTATAAATGCAGCTTGACTAGGCAGTATTAGAGCTGCTCCTGTAAGCTGTTGTATGAACAGGACAGTTTCAGAGTCACATCTGTCAGTAAATACAGTTGCCAATCACTGACTTTGTGAATGTAGCTGGTGTGAGGTGGTCCCGCACATACAGCACATGCTGTCAGAAGCCCCTCCGCTCTGCCCTGATTGGAGATTTATAAGGTCCAGACAGATGTAAAGCAGACTCTAGTGGTGACAAGTGTCTGAAGAGGAAGAGGACATCAGGTGCGTGTGTGTGTATAGCCCAGTAAGTGAATGTGGTTTCGTGGAAGGTATGTCTCACATTGAGGCTATGCAGGGCCCATAGAGCAACTGTTTTTTTCCCTTCAGGATATTGAATAAACTTGACTGTTCGTGTAGATTTGTGCTCATGTGGATTTGTTAGTCCTTCGACCGGAGGATGTGTCAGGGAAGGAGGCTAAAGATCACAGATGTGTGTAATGAAATCAAATCCCTCTGGTCTAAACTAAGAGGACATTTTTTACTGAAGGGCTCACTAGTGCTCTCATTGCACATTAGTGCCATTACTTATCATTAAGCAAGGAAACCATCAGAGTGAGCAAACAAAGGATATTCATCTTTTATAAAGAAGTGGTAAACGTAAAACTGCACATTTTAGTGAATAATTTATATATATAAAAAAGCATACATCATCTCTCCATGGGCTGAGGACAACTGGGAGAGGAAAAATGGATAATATTCCACCAGGTGAACATAATTTGTGCAGGTGGATGTATAATTCATTTTAAGTATAGCTAAAGCCAACTCTTGCTTCCTTGATGAAGAACCTTGATTAAGCAAAAAGCCACATACCAAGAGGACTCTGGGAATAATTTTGTAATATTGCTTAAGTTAACTTGCTTGAAGTATACTACTCATAAGCATTTCAAACATTGCCCTTTGTCCTTAAAATAATTTTCTCTAGAAAATATATTGTTGGATAAATTAAAGATTTAATAAAAAAAAAAATTCTCATGCTTTAAGAACTGGACAGAAGTTTTAGGATATTGAAAAGTTTGAAAAAAGAAAAGTTATGACAAAATAGAGATGGAATATTTTAGACATGCACCAGTATAAAAAAAAAAGAAAAAGATTCTGTCCCATTTTTTGCTCACTAATCAAATGTAAGCAAATTTGTGACATTGACCTTGTGAAAAAAGGCCAGATTTTCTTGCTTCCATTGAATGTCAGCCAGTAAAGCAAAAAGGTGTCATAACAGATATTTAAATATATATATTTTTTCATTTTATTGTAATTATGTTGACAATATAATTTGTAATGAAAAAAAAAATTAAATACTGTGTCTATAAAATATGATTTTAACCTAAGTAGGAAGCATTATGTAGATTATTTGTTTTGCTATTTCTCTCAGTTCAGCTGTTTTGTGTGTATGTGATTGAGCTGAAATCTAGAAGACCCACAACCCAAACCTGTCAGAGGTAATTGCCAACCCTGAGCGGGCGGGAAGGGATTGGGGGTAATGTAGGGCAGTATACACTTTACACCATCACGCAGAACTTTACTTACCATAGCAGCCAGAAAATACATAGCCTGTGCTTTTCTATTTTAAATGCACAGCTCTAAAAACATCTCAATAGTTGTGGCTAAGCTGAAGTCATTCAGACCACCAAATAGGTGGTCTCGTTTTACTTGAAATGGAAGTCATAGCCTTTTGAAAGGAGATGATTCATTAATGTGCATCTGCACTCATTGTCTAGCTCTAGGGAAAGTGTTTTCTGACAACTTAAATGGGTTAATGTGGTAAAAAGCGTTCTCATATCTGTATTAGATAACCCTTCCCGCGTCAAGATCTTTTATGCCGATTAACAATGGTGTGTTCTGTAACCAGATTCCATTACCATGAGAAAAAGAAAGCCTCTTTATGGATTCAGCTGACAGGGTTTGCATTATCCTTGGCTTTCCACGCTCAGATGCTGCAGAAGATTGTCTCTGTACCAAGGGGCACATTTACATGCTCCTAATCTTCCCCAGATGTTCCGCAATGACACAAAAAGTGATAAAAGGGACATGTCCGGGGATAGTCATGTGACTGCTTAACATCTATTGTCGTATTCCATCATTGTCAATTGGTTACTTTCTAATCAAACTTACAGTTGGTGAAGCGTTTCTTCTGACAACAAAATTACAGCAGTGGTTCACTGTCATTCGGTGAGCCAGGTGCCAATTCCATTTTAACTTTGGGATTGGATGTTTGTTTGTTTTTTTATCTTTTACAGGGGTCCTATTATGCTTTTTTACATTTTCAACTTTCTTTAGTGTGTAATGTTGGTGTTTGTGCTTGAAAAAGTTCTGCACAAATTCTCTATATCAGTTAGCACTGTTTTTAAACTCCTTGAAATGCCTTGATTGTAGCCTTGAGTTTTCTTCCGGGAATGTACATCACAATTTTCCTTATTTAAATAATTCCTAAATGCATCTGGTTATTTGATCAGATAGCAATCTGATCAGTAAAAATGCATGAAGTGACCAGGTGTAAACAGGCCCATAGAGACCAGAACTAAACAGAATGTTAATGACAGACTGGGAAGAGAGGTGCTGCATCAATATGTGAAAAATATAAATTTGTTGAAATATGAAGCATGAAAACCTTTTCTAGTAGACCCTCAAAAAACTAAATCAAGACTTTGATACTGGGCATAATAGGTCAACTTTAAAAACGTCTCGGTTACTAATGTAACCCCTGTTTCCTGAAGGAGGGAAATAAGACATTACGTCAGAACTGACTGAAGCATTGGGATCTCGCCTGAGAGCCCAATCACCTTTGAGTGGTAACAAAACAAGCCAATATACATTGGTGAGTGAGATTTGCATGGCAAGCTCACTCATTCAAGTTTGCGCTGAGGAGCCAAAACGAGGGTCTCGACCAAGTGGTACAGCAACTCTGTGGCAGGCAACTGTGGTACAGCGGTTGTGGCAGGCAGGACGTAACATCTTCATTCCGTCCTTTAGGGAAGGGGGGTTACATTAGTAACCAAGATGTTCCCTATCAGTCAGTCACGTTCGACGTTGCGTCAGAACTGACTGATGCATTGGGATCCCTGTGGAAAGCGCCACAATCGCTGACCCTTCCCAGCGACCTGTGTAAGCCTCATAGACCTGCGTACCTGGTGGAACGGAAGGACATAACTTTCCAAGGGGAAGGTCGATAGCTGCTGTTCCTTTCGGTTTAGCCTATACAACCATGACTGGTTGGATAACACTGGGAAAGCGTGCTGAATCCAGATGGAGAGGGACGCAACAGAGACCACATCCTGCCTGTAGGGAGGTAACATGGAAATACACATATGGACTAAACCTCAGGGCAGAAGCCAGCTTCTCCCTTAGATTGTAGAATCTCGCGAATGTGTTAGAGTTGCCCAGACCTCAGCTCTGTAGATGTCTGCCAGAGAGGTGCTTTGCGCCAACACTCGCATGGCTCGCCTTGGGACTGAAACGCCAAGACGATGGCAACCACTATCCAGTGGGCCAACCTCTGTTTGGAGACAGCCTTTACCTTCTGCTGACCTCCAAAGCAAACAAAGAGTTGCTCAGAGCTTCCGAAGCTCTGTGTGCAGTCCACGTAAACATGCAGTGTGCAAACGGCACACAGTGGTGGGAACTTTGGGCACATATCCGGGCTGGGGTCTTACGGGAATTACTTGAGTGAGCTAGTCCGAATTCCAGGCATGTTTCGCTGAACGAAAATGCCTGAAGGTCCCCACCCTCTTGAATGACGTGATCCTGTCTTGAAAGACAGGATCTTAAGCTTAAACTTACTGCAATGGTTCAAAGGGCCCTCTCTGTAGGGCTGTTAATACCACAGAGAGGTCCCAAGAGGGGATGAGGCATGGTCGATGAGGATTCAGTCTCCTTTCTCCCTGTTTTTCCACATACTTACTACTGCGTCGTAATAGCATCAACATACACTTTTAAGGTGGAGGGAGATGGCCTTCGCTCCAATTCTTCTTGCAGGAAAGAAAGCACGGCGCTGATCGGGCTTTTATGGGGTTCTGCCTGATGGGAAGAACACCAATCAACGAACAGACTGTACTTCAAGTAATAAGCTTGCGTCGTAGAGGGGACTCTGGCATGAGTCATTGTGTCAACTGCTGGTGGTAGACCAAAGGAGTCACTTGCGCTTCAGCCTGGTTGGTGCTCACAGAACAGGACGCAAAGATCAAGAGAGGAAACCCAAGGTCTAGCTAGGACCAAGGAACAGAACCGGAGCACACAACGTTTTAAATAATTTATTAATGGTACAAAACGACTAACGTTTCGACGCCCATGCGTCTTCTTCAGAGTCAAACAGTCAATGGCAACAATGTACAAATTTTAAAGAATCCAAAAAAAAAAAAAACGTCGAAACGTTAGTCGTTTTGTACCATTAATAAATTATTTAAAACGTTGTGTGCTCCGGTTCTGTTCCTTGGTCCTAGCTAGACCTTGGGTTTCCTCTCTTGCTGGTGGTAGACCACTTAAGTCCTCCGCGTCCCATCCAGATACCACCCGTGGAGTTTCCAGAGGTCTGGCCACGGGTGCCATAGGGAGCCCCGTCCCTGAAAAGCAGGTCCTTCCTCAGTGGAATCCGCCAGGGAGGGGCCGTAACAATGAGCATCAGGTAAGAGAACCAGGTCCAGGTGGCCAGTAAGGCGCAACCATCAGAAGCTCCTCCCCAACCTCCCTGACCTTGCGGCTCACTGGGGGAAACGCATATTTGCATAGGCCCTGGGGCCAGCTGTGTGCCAGTGTTTTCGACACATAACTTATGATTAATTATTTATATTTGGATCAGTTAATCTGATTATCTTGATGTAGCTAACTTAATATTACAATCAATGAATCCGTTCGTCCCATTAATTCTAAGAAAAGGGTATTTTTCATAGCGACAGAAAAATAATTCTGTCTTACCATGTACAGTGCTTAGAGTATGTAACAAGACCAGAAATCGTTAAATTGTAAAACAGAGAATCAGAACTAAATATGTATTGTGCGCAAGCTTTATTAACTTAATCATTAACACAACTAATCTAAACAAAACACATACACATACACACAATTATAATACATGGGTAAAATGTTAAGCGAAAGAATGAAACCGGAAACAGAAACAGGGAATGAAGCTATGGAAAAGATTAGAAACAAAAAGAACCATCAGCTTGTTATTTTCAAAGCCTTGTAGAAGGCTTCACAGCTTATTACTAAACCTCTGTTTAGTCAGTTAATTGTACGATACTTGCATTGCCGTTGAAGCAGTTTCATAAAGTTCCTGATTTGATGGTTCCGTGAGTCGATGGAGTTGAAGTTGCAATCGATTTCTACTGCATTGAATGAAGAAGATATGATGAACTTGCATGTTTAGTTCAACTCCGTCATGGTCGAGGAAGTTGCACATGGCTTGATGTGTTGGTACGACCGCGTGGTAGGACCGGGCTTGACGACCGCGTGGTAGGACCGAGTTTCCGGTCCCACACACGCACAGCGACAAGCAGAAGCAGGAAGAGAGAGAGGAGGAACTTGTGTGGAGGCTTTTAACCTCTGAGGATGGCCTCTCCTCCTATGGGGTCAGTGAGCCAATCGTACTTAAGCTTTCAGAGGGAAAGTGAGCTCAGCTAGAGTGAGCCAGAGTTAAGATAGTTGAGAATGCGAACGCCCACTTCCCTTAGCGGGCCAAGGAGAGCCTCTGTGACTTTTGTGAAGATGCAAGGCGACAGGGACAGCAAAAAGGGGAGGATCTTGTACTGATATGCCCTACCCTGGAAACAAAGCGTTGGAACTGTCTGTCGGGGTAAAGTCAAGACATGAAAGTACACGTCCTTCAAGTCGATCGCTCAATCTTGGGGGCGAACACATGAGGATGCACTTCTGCGTTAGCATCTTGAATGGGAAGCTTGTGAAGGGCCTGATTCAAGACACGCAGATCCAAGATCGACCATAACCCACCACCTTTTTTGGGTACAATGAAGTATGATTTGTAAAACCCTGACCTATCTCGGCTGGAGGGACCGGCTCTATTGCGTCCTTTGCCAGCAGGACTGCATCTCCGTAAGCAGGACAGGAGCATGCTTGTCTGCCACTGAGGTAAACAAATGCTTCTGAAACGGGGGGGACGACAGGTGAACTGAATTGCACAGCCTAGTCTGATTGTCTGAATGAGCCAACGAGATAGGCTAGGAAGCGCTAGCCAGGCCCCCAGACACTGTGCAAGCGGCACCAGCTTAACCACAGACGCAACCGTGGAGGGGCAGTAGGCCTGTCGCGATAATTAAATAACCGTCTGATCGCGATTATTTGATCTAACCGCGATTGTTTTAGACAACCACGATTATTTCGCTATTTTATAGGCCTACGGCACAAGGGGAGGATCTTGTACTGATATGCCCTACCCTTGAAGCAAAACATTGGAAATGTCTGTCGGGGTAAAGTCAAGACATGAAAGTACGCGTCCTTCAAGTCGATCGCTCAATCTTGGGGGCGAACACATGAGGATGCACTTCTGCGTTAGCATCTTGAATGGAAGCTTGTGAAGGGCCTGATTCAAGACACACAGATCCAAGATCGACCATAACCCACCACCTTTTTTGGGTACAATGAAGTACGATTTGTAAATATAAAATTAACATAAAACATAAAATTACGGTGTAGATTTTTTCAAGAATTACTTTTGCTGCTGATTAATACACTCACTAAGTTTATTAAGAAAATTGTCATAGCTATTGAATACATTTACTTAATATTTAAAGGTGTAAACTGTAATCTTACACTGCAAAATGATAACTTACAAAGGATTAAATTCATCACAATTATTTAATGAATGAAGTACACAAAAAAAAAGATTAATTAGATAAAACTGGCAATTAATCGGCATAACCACGATTATTTTTTAGACAATTAATCGTCACCCAAATTTCATAATCGTGACAGGCCTAAGGGGCAGTGAGGTGAATCGCTGGGGCCCAACCAGGGAGGCGTAGTGTCCCAAAGTAGAGGAAGTGAATGGCTCCTTGGATCCCTTTTATGATGGATGGAAGCATTTTTTCTGGGCTTTAAAATCTATGGTACAATTCACTCACATTATAAAGTTTTAGATATAACTAAACTAAATGTTCCTGTTCTGTTTCGTGCTGCAGTCATCAAGTCTAACGAAGGTAGTGTAAATTGTAGTTTATATAGATTTTAGGAGGCAGAGCTTAGAAATGCCGACAAAGCACCTGGCTGACGACCTTAAACAAAGCATGCTTAAACCCGCCCCAGACTCTGGAGTGTCACCAGTCCTAATCCAATCAGCATAACTATTCAAAGAATGGGACAGTGGCTCCAAGAGCCATTAAAGACAAAGGGTGAGATTGTCAGTAATCTGACTCGAGAACAGGACTGACAGGAACCTCTTGCTAAAATCTTTACTTAAACGAATCATTCATCTGATGTCATCATCTTTACCTTAAGTGCTAAATACAATGTACTTCCCCTCAGTTTTTCATGTGATGTTATGTAAAGATGCAAGATCAGCAGATATTAAACAGATTCTTAAATGTGTAATTCCTTGCTTGCCATGCAAATCTCATGTTTTGTTACCACTCAAAGGTGATTGGGCTCTCGGCCAAGATCCCAATGCATCAGTCAGTTCTGACATAACGTCGAAAAGTGACTGACTGAGAGGGAACTTTGAGGTCATCTATATTCTGCTGTACATTTATTGTCTATATGCTTATTACAGCTATAAGTGACAGAATACACTTTTAGCAGATATACACATTTGAAATGAACAGCCTTTCTCTTCTCGGAAAACAGAGCAAAAAATTGCTGACTCATCTGAACAGATTTTATCTGAATTAAGAACTGTTTACACAGTGGAAAAAATACTGGAATCAAATTACGTTTGTTTCGTTTTTCGGTTCTTGCATCTGTATTCTTTCAGTGATACAGACAGAATCAACAAAATCATACAGGTTACAACTGTGCAACAAATTAATATTAATAATAATGAATCTTAATGTAATGTTAATTGAATATATTTCATAATTAAATATATGTAAAATAATAGGCTTTTTAATTAATATAAATGTGTTAATTGAACAGTTAGGGAACCCGGAATCATTAAAAGAAGAATAAAAAAATTCTGACTTTTTTTTTCTTTGCTTTTTTATAAAGGACAGGCCATTCGATAAGTCCCACCTAAATTTCCTGTTTCAATTGGAATTACATCAACACAGGAAAGGAAACTGATTTCATGAGGTCTTTAAACGGTATATGGATTTACTGGGGCCACAGAGGGGTGCCCGAGCTTGTTGACACTGACACTGCCCTTTGGAACTGAATTACACATGTGCAAAGGGAAAATTATGAGTTAGCATTCTGTTCAACACTTTTCACCAAACATCTGTTTGTTGCTTCAGGAGGGGAAGATACTGCTCAGATAGACTAACGTTGATCAAGTCTCTCTGTCGGTTGTCCGTGAAATGCTTTCTTCCTTACTGGAAACAGGGGTGTCTTTGAGTAGAAATATGCATTTGATTCCACAAGGGCTGACCTTTGACCTCCACTACACTCAGTACCTGTGGGCCCTAAATAACTAAAGCAGGCCTTAGTGTGACTGCTTGTTTCCAATAAATAACAGATGTTCCAGACAGGAAACAAGGACAGCATTTTTCAACAACAAAAAAAAGAGCCCCACATGCACAAGCGAATCAGTCCATGCACCGCGTTCTCATTAAAGTGTCACTCACTGTCCATTTCAACCTCCGCACGGCTCATCTCAGCTGCAAAAAGGGGCTAGTTGGTTGTGTTTTATCGGCACTACACATCAACCACACACTCAAATCACACTAACCCATGTGTGTTATCAGACTTGGTGCTGTAGAAGCTCTGTGAGTTGACGGCACAGTGTTCCCTCATTTGATCTGTGCGTTATAAATGCTACAGGCCCGTTCTTCACAGGCACCAACTCTGGCGTCTGTCTGAAGTGAACAGAGAGATGAACTAACGGAGGCCCAGAGGCTTCATCCTGTGCTGTTGTGTTTGTGTGTGTCTGTGCAGTGATGGGGGAGAATCAGAGGAAGAAGCTGGAGGCTGTCAGCTACTCTTCCCGCTACGCACTTGGACTCTTCTACAAAGCCGACGCACGAATCGACGTCCCTTGGGCGGCCAAGTACGTCTCCAATAATCCCTGCATTCGCTTCATTGCCATAGATGATAAAAAGCGCAATTTAGGTCAGTGCCTTCATATTTTCCTCCTCTCATCTCCAACTCCCGCTCTGACGTTTCGTTCTGTTTCTCTGCATTTTCTGTTTCTTTCTCTCACTGTGTTTCAAGATCTTTGTTCACACTGCACACAAATCTGATTTGGTTTTTAAATCCGATTTATTTTTTCAAATCCAAACTGATGCCCATTGACTTTTACACATGGTCATGGTCATGGTCATAATCAGTTTCAGACAGTGTCAAAAATGACACTGTTTCGATGGTGACACGTCTGTTTTTATTTTCATTTTTTGGTTGACAGCCCTAAAGACATTTCTAATACCCTGTCCCTATTCCACCCTGTTCCTGTCAGTGTCTGTCCTTTTCTGCCTTTTCTTTAAATTGCAGCACTGAGTTTGTCTGCCTTGAAAACATATCAAGTCTAGTCAAATTTATTAGCAAGTCAAATTCACTAGTCAAATTTAATAGCGCTTTTCACCATACACACTGTTTTTAAAGCAGCTTTACAGAAAGTCATACTGTTATGTCTATTATGCCTTAGTGCTTTACTATAGAGCAAGATTTAGAGCCTGGGGATATTACAATATAAAACGATGATATAGATTTTAGATAAATAGCTATATTGTATTTATAATTTTGTCTAGCACATATAAAAGTGCTGTAACAAAGGCAATAACAGAGATTTATATCCTGGTAAGGATTTTTGTCATATCACACGTTTAAGTAATTAAAACAGGGAGCTGCTAGAAAGTCAACAGATGATGAGCCAGAGGCGAAATGGAACGAAAAACTCAGTTCTGTCAGGACCACTACCGTCAAATATGATTGACAATTAGCATACAGTTTGGATTGGCGGAATGGTTCCGTTCTGGGCGAGAACTCCCTGCGCATCCATGCAGCCTAGCATGGATAAGAGCAGGGAGAGCAGCAATAACCCCCCTTGGGGTAAACAGAACAGAACCAACATGAAAATTTGCAAATATATTTAATTCAAGATTTAAAGTACAACATTATTCAATAATTATTCTGATTCAAGGGGAATCAGAAAGTCAAATCCTGACGGGGGCGAGAGGAGGAGCTGGGGATGGAGGAGGGTAATTTGCTCCTGAGAAACGCGATAGCTGCTGATAATACTGAAGGAGCTTATATATGTATACGGTGATAGGTGTCGTATTCCTATAGGTAGATGTGGATCAGCTGAGGGTCAGCTGATGCGAGCTTGACTAACGTGACCTGCCAGAACTAACGCTATGCTTGATTTTTGTCACTGTTTGTGTGTCATTTGTGTTAGACCGTTTTAAAGCATTTAATTTTATTAGTTGGTTTTGTTTTTTGTTTTATTAAGTCTATGTGGACAGCAAACATTGAGGCACCTCACTAGGTTTGGGAACAGAGCTCATGTGTATTCTAGATATGTGTGTGTGTGTGCGCGTGTCTTGTTGTTTATGATTTTTGTGTACGCATGACTAAAAAAAAAGCTTTTTTATTTGTGAAGAATTTGTATGTGATTTGTGAGTTTTTCCTCACAAAGCCTGAAAGTCCATGACGGTGTATCTGCAGTAGCCCAGTGGAAATAGTCTTGTGAAAACAGCCTCTACACCTGTCACCTTTCATCCACTCCAGTGTTTCCGAGGGCAACATCATAATTAGGGGAGCTGTTAAATTTTGCATTCTGCTGTGCTGTTCTTTTAGCCCGGCACACTCCTTCCAGCCTCCTCAGCTTTCACACGACCATGCTTTAATCTTCCTTTTCATTTCTGTAATGTGTTTTGCTTGTAGTTCCAGTAAAGTAGGTCTGAGTCTGATCTCACAGAGCACCCCAAGCTCTCTTTGAAAACTTTTTGGCAGGCCGCTAATGATAAGCTATTACTGTGTTCCTGAGAGTCTGGCGAGAAACCCATTTATGCCGTTCAGTAAATGTAGAATGAGGTAGATCAGGGCTAGATGATGGTTTCCCAAAAACAGAACTGGTTCATAATTGATATGAATTTGATTACATATGAAGTATGAAACTTGCTACCAGAATGCCAAAGAAAAATGACTATTCAGACAGGATTCATTTTCTATAGGACGTCTAAGTTATAATCATGGGATGTCTGTCATTTCATGTACTGATTCAGATGGGATTGGGATCACTGTAGTTAATACTAATGTGTCTGGATGTGGGCGTTATGGACGTTAATGTTCTCTGGATGTGATTAATTATCTAATTAAAACATTATGTATATAATTAAGGGAGGAAATTGTAGGTATAGTCCAATCAATAATGAAATTTCTGTTATTTTTACTCACCCTCATGTTGCTCCAAACAAGTTTGACTTTCTTTCGTCTGTGGAAGACAAAAAGAGAAATTTGCCAGTTTCTCTTTTCATTGAGTTTAGTACCCATGGCTAATGAGGCTTTCAAGCTTCGAAAAGGATGGTAAATCACCATAAAGGTATCGTAAATGTGGTCCAAACAACTTTGCTATATTCAGAGTCTTCTGAAATCATATAGCTTTTTGTGAAGAATAGACCAAAGTAACTCAGTAAAAATCCTTCCCTCTAGTGAGCTGCTGTAAATCATTGAGTTGAACTCGAGAACCAGATCAGTAAGATTTGGGAAAGAATTTTTCAAGTATTCATTGAAAAGATTTGACCCAACAGATTTGTTCATGAATCAAATATCACTACTTCTCTTATGAACTCTCAAGAACAACTAGGGCTAACCGTATTATGTACTTTTATGATATCTTTATGGTGCTTTTACGTCGTTTTTGAAGCATTAAAAAAGTCCCAATTCAATAAAGCCGAATGAAAAGAATTTTTATCCTACAACATTTCTTTGTTCGTGTTCAGCATAAGAAAAAATGTCATACACGTTTAGAATGTCATGATGGTGAGTGAATTTCTTGAGCCAGTGGTGTTATGTCAGGGAGTATTTTAGCATGAAAAGTGACACACTTCACTAATTGTAAAGATGATCTGGTTGCAGTCAGACTCTGCATGATTCATTTATTCCACAAGCGAAGGGGTTATCAAGATGAAGTTATTAGTGTTTGACTGATGCTCTCAAATTACTAAGCAACCGCTGAATGGAATAACACAAAATATGTATCACAAAATCATGTATCACAAGCTTAGAAACTTTTTAATGCTCAGCTTTTTAATGCATCTAACCACTTTGATCGAATAGTCCCTCTAAAACGGAGTGTTCTGCCAGCAGAAAAAAATTAATAATTATATATTTCAAAACAACTGCCTTGATCAACACAAAAAGTGTCATTTGAAAGCGTAGAGTCTGACCTTTACGATGCATTTAGCCAATTTGATTAACTCCTAGGTTGTGCTGAGTTATTTGCTGATATATAAAAAGAGTTTTCATAATTTATTAAATACTTTTTTATACTATGCGTGTAATATGTCAAAAACATCATACAGCTCAGATAGTCATATTTCATTAGAAAGGTATCACAGAGTAGAATACAAGCATAAATGTTTTGGGCTTTGACTAAACTTGAACGGGTTTTTGTATGTGAAGCCACCCCAGACTCAATAATATACGGATGCAGCATTTATGTTGTTTTTGCTCATAACTTCATGAAACATGCTCTGATCGTGGAAAGTGGCACATCATTATTTACTGCAGATCACGATTAAAAAGAGCCCAAACTCACCATAATCTGTCATTTCGATCTGAAGATATACTCTCATAGAGTTATAACACATAAAACTCCATAGGCGCACATTTAGCTATGTAAAATCAAATGTAGCTTTCATGTGGCGTTTACGCTTGTAACTTCATGAAACATGCACAGAAAATCGCATTACAAAAAATCATTCCTTACAGTGGATGCTCCCGATTGATTCCAAAATCAACATAATCCATTGCGTTGATCATGAGATATTCCTCACGGAGGAACAACAATTTTAAAAATGCCTTCCTAGGCTAAACAAAAAAGCTACCTTGGTTCCTAATGCTGTAACTTTTGATTACTTTGTGCTATCTCCACAAAATTTGATCCAGATGCAGCTTGTCCTCCTATACCTTATTTCCTTCCTGAGTAATTGCATATCAAACAAGAAATATATGTACAATTTCACTAGAGCACACTTTTTTTGTTGTTGTCTTTTATCAGCAGTTTCCCAGCATGAGAATGTAATGATTTTTTCCCCCTAAAAATGTAAAATGTTTTCTATCAAACGATACCTACATTTGGACTCTGCTTGCTATTTGGAGTTATGAGTCTTTACTTTTGTGTATGTCACTTTGGAAAAAACTACTCTAAAAATGCCTTCAGGGCTTAAAGGGTTAATGAGGGGAAAAAAATGACTATACGTTTAATTCATATGCAAGTTATTTTCTGTCAGGCAGTACATGCAGTTTCCTATTCACCCTGTGAACTTTGTGACAAGCTCTGCCCCCACCAAGAAATAAGTGACTCAACCAGCAGGCACGATGCCAGCCCTCTACCCACGCTTTATGACCTCTCTCTCTCATGCACAGTCACATTCTGGCACATGCACACTTACAAATAAACACTCAAACTCTTTTTTTTTTTAAGGAATCTCTCTCTCTCTCTCTCTCTCTCTCTCTCTCTCTCTCTCTCACCCTCTGCTTCTCCTTTTCCCCTCCTCTCTGCCTGGCACTGTGCCAAACACGTATATAGTCTGACTGCTCTGCAAACGGAAAATGACCATGTCTCTGTGTTTCAGCCCTGTTCTGATATTCATAATGGTCAGCCAAAGTCAACCTAGACTGGTTAGAACAATAATTTCAGCTATCATCTCTTCAGATACTCTGTTCTTTTTACAAAAACAGTTCTCTATAATTGTGAAGTTAATCCTTCCATCAATCCTGCCATAAATTTGGCTGATTTGAAGTGAAATGAAAAAGTTATGTGGTAATCTCTTTAGGTTTAGCTTGTAATGCTTGTAAACTCTTACATAAGCAAGAGAATACCACTGAAAAAATGACTTCCTCTTTCCCTCGCTTGAACCATGCCAGCATTGCAGCTAATATCTGAAACCTTTTCCTACATCCTCAAACAGCATGTTCTCATGGTTTGTGTTCTCTAATTTATTGCTTTTTTCATATTTGTATTTAAATGGTTTTAAGAAATAGGAAAATTAACCAAATAAACTAGTGAGCCATTTTAACACAAACTCAAAAGCCTAATTAACCCTCTGGTGGTCTTCACGTTTTTTATTTAATATTTTGTATTTTTACGCGATTTTATGGTACTAAATTATATTTATGCTGTAGTTATTATAATCCATTTATTCATTTGTGAGCATAGGCCTGAAAATGAAATTTCCAACTTAAACTGTCATAAATCTTGAATGCTTTAGAGCACAGACTTAAGTTTGATCTCTTTTTAAAGACGACACTGGGCAAATTATTGCTGAAGTGGAAAAAGTTTTAAAAAGTGAACTTAAAAAAGTTACAGAATTTTACATTTATTGTCATGAAAAATGCACAAAAATACTATTTTCAATTTTTATATCAAATATTATATTTAAAAAAAACACGTTTTACTCTAAAACCTCAAGAAAATCAAAGCCATACATCTAAACAAGTTGTGTTCCAAATTTGAGCTTGATATCTTAAAAAATTAGCTTTCAGTAAGATTTTGTTTGAGTGCAGTACCAAAAGCTTCCACTAGATGAAATTCATCTCCCATTAATTTCCAATGTGGTCATTTTTGATCTTGAGTAGCTCAAGTGTGACTATTTTTTTCAGGACCATTTAACCTTTATGAATCATCTCCATGATTTGTTTTGTTGTTGTTGTTGTTGTACATAGTAAGTGTCAAAACCTTTACCAAGTTTCCATTCCGTTCCAACGTACCATTCCGATTAAGTTAAAAAAATAATAAAAAAAACTTATTATTTTTAGGTAAAAAAAAAATGACAGAAGAACAGAGGGTTAAGTAAACATACTGTAAGTCAAACACAAATAAATGAGTTACAAATAAATTGCCATTGACATATAATAAAATGATCAATATTCTATTCAAGTAATTAAATTAAATTAAATGTAAATAATTAGTCTGTAAAAAAAGTGTTAAAGTTTTTTTCAAAGAAATTAATACTTTTATTCAGCAAATGATGCACTAAATTAATCAAAATTGACATTAAAAAACTTATACATTAACAAAAAAATTACATTAAAATAAAAGCTGTTCTTTTTAACCTCATATCTTTCCACAAAAATATTAAGTAGCACAACTATTGTCAACATTAATATTAGTAAGAAATGTTTCTGGAGCAGCAAATCAGCATATCATGATTTCTGAAGGATCATGTGACACTGTTGAAAATCATTCTTTACCATCAGAGTAATAAATGAAATTTTTAAATATATTAAAATAGAAAACAGTTATTTTATATTGTAATAAAGTTTCACAATATTACTGTTTTTACTGTATTTTTGATTAAGTAAATGCAGCTTTGGTGAGCATAAGTAACTTCTCTCAAAAGCATAAAAACAAATCTAACCAACACTGAACTTGTGAATGGTAGTGCAAACATACAGGTATATAACTATGAGGGGCACAGTCTAGTATTTCATGACCTGGAATTTTGGACAAGAATTTATATCTATCCATTTTCTTCTGTTATTTATCCAACAGAGGCACTTGACGTACCTCCTCTATTGACACAGTCTGTTACCTGTGGTGGTATTGACTTAAACCAGCCTTTCAGACTTTTCACAATTGAAAAATGTGAAGTTGAACCCTGGGTCATTCTTAACTTTATCTTAAACTTTATTCTCTTGTACTGTTATTTATCCTGGGTAATCTAGTTTCAACATTTCACACTGAAAACTGTAAACTGGGTTATTTATTGCATATTTTTGAGGATAATACTCATATTGATTATGCAAATGCAACATTCAACGACTTTGTTTTAATAACTTCTTGTCTATCTGTGGAAATGTTGTTGTCCGACGTCTTCTGAAACTCATCAAAAACTAGCCTTATCTGCAGTTTAAAAAGACTTAATCTCACTGTTAAGTGTAGTGTGAAAAGCCCTGTTTGGATGCTATTAGTCATAAACTAACCTTAATCGTTTGTTATTCATCAAGGGTTTTATCCACAACTTTATTTTCAGGCGTACTTGATTTATTTATTAGCCCAATATTGTTTAAGGACCAGGCATGGGTATAGCATGTGGATGTGATTTGCTTGACTTTTTCCACATTTATGCCAGTGGTCATGATTTAAATGGCTCATCGTTCTCTGTTGGTCCATAAAACTTTACTGAACAGAATAGATCTTACTTAAGTATAAAGCTCCTCCTCACAGGTGATCATAAACTCAATCTGTTACCATGTGAATCTGCCAGAGGCTTTAATATTAAGCTTTAGCTAGTCTCTTGGGCTTTATTCAGACCCAGCCCTCGTTCCTCAAGCATTGATCAACAATGGCTTTCAGCATCTTCATCCTACTTGGAGTCATTGGGCCAAATCACTCCAGCTGCTCAAGCACAGGCCCATGTTTATGGAGCCCAATAAAGCATGATTTCCTCCAATCATATTAAATATGTGTTTTAAAACAGTTTCATTAGAGAAATGAACACTATGTGCAAGGCTGATATATCAGGCCTGTTCTCAGTCATGGGTCATGTCTCTGCCGATGAGCTCGGCCCGTAAAGCATTAGATCATGGGGTTTGGTGTGCCCATAGATGATATCACTAGGAAACCATCGTATGGAGAAGGGAAGGCTGCTGAGTACTGTTACTTAACACTACTCACACTAACTTGTTATGACTAACAAATAAAGTTGGTCATGTTATATGTGCAGTGAATATGCAACAGCTAGCTTGACTAGTTTAAGAGATACATTTTACAAAAATGAAACTTTTGCCATCATTTACTCATCCTCATGTTATTCCAAACCTGTATGAATGGAAAAAGATACACTGTATTGGCAAAATAAATGTCAGCCTTTACATGCACATGAACTTTAATGACATCCCGTTCTTAATCCATAGGGTTTAATATGGAGTTGGCCCACCCTTTGCAGCTAAAACAGCTTCAACTCTTCTGGAAAGGCTTTCCACAAGGTTTTGGAGTGTGTTTATGGGAATTTTTGACTATTCTTCTAGAAGCGCATTTGTGAGGTCACGCACTGATGTTGGACGAAAAGGCCTGGCTCGCAGTCTCCGCTCTAATTCATCCCAAAGGTGTTCTATCGGGTTGAGGTTAGGACTCTGTGCAGGCCAGTCAAGTTCCTCCACACCAAACTCGCTCATCCATGTCTTTATGGACCTTGTCATGTTGGAACAGGAAGGTATGGCCATCCTCAAACTGTTCCCACAAAGTTGGGAGCATGAAATTGTCCAAAATGTCTTGGTATGCTGAAGCATTAAGAGTTCCTTTCACTGGAACTAAGGGGCCAAGCCCAACCCCTGAAAAACAACCCCACACCATAATCCCCCCTCCACCAAACCTTACACTTGGCACAATGCAATCAGGCAAGTACCGTTCTCCTGGCAACCGGCAAACCCCAAGTCGTCCACCGGATTGTCAGACAGAGAAGCGTGATTCGTCACTCCAGAGAACACGTCTCCACTGCTCTAGAGTCCAGTGGCGGCGTGCTATACACTGCATCCGATGCTTTGCACTGCACTTGGTGATGTAAGGCTTGAATGCAGCTGCTCGGCCATGGAAACCCATTCCATGAAGCTCTCTACGCACTGTTCTTAAGCTAATCTGAAGGCCACACGAAGTTTGGAGGTCTGACTCTGACTCTGTAGCTATTGACTCAGCATGCGCTGAACCGTTCTGTGATTTTACATGGCCTACCACTTCGTGGCTGAGTTGCTGTTGTTCCCAATTGCTTATTGCTCATGGGGCAACCTATCACAGTACCACGCTTGAATTCACTGAGCTCCTGAGAACGACCCATTCTTTCACGTGAAAGACGTCTTGTAACGTGTGTCTGTGTTTTTTGTTAATGTGATCCAGTGTTGTTTATTTCCCACTGACTTTCATTCTTTTGTGTTACACCATGTCCTAACTACACGCAACGCCGCGACACAAGGTATCTTTTCCATGTGAATCAGAGTTTTTGTCCTAACCAGTCACGACGGCGACACGCGACGATTCTATTTTAGAAACGGTTTCTATTTTTCTGCAACGTCGCGGCTGGAACAAAGTGTGGCAATGATAATCTCAGGTACTGTTTATGTGCTTTATTTAATGTTAAAAGCATGCAATGTGACTTTTGAATATCATTTAGTGCTCCCAGTTATAACTGTAAAAGCAACAATGGATAATTCACCTCAGATCTTGAAATTAAACAAATGGAAACAAGAATGTTCAAACTGTGAACAAACAAGTGTAATCTTTGACAAAGATTGTTTTAGTAACTCAGTAGCCTATGTATTTTTAATAATGTTTAAATGGTGTAATATTTGTGAATTTGATTATGTAGCCTACTTATCCATTTTCTTGAGAGAGCCGTCAAGATTACTCTCTGGTGCTGTGCACTTGCCGCGAGACTCCGCCCGCATGCTGTTCTGATTGGCTGTGAGTTTTGATTGATTTTGATGCATATCGCAGTTGCGTCGCTTCTTGTGTGGACAGACAAATTATTTGTCGCTGGAATCTTATCGCATCACGTCTGGTTAGGACACGGTGTTACACAGGAGAATGAAAGACATAGATGATTGGAATGACAAAAGGGTGAGTACATGATGACCGAATGTTCTGTTTTTGGTGCAGTGTCCCTTTAAAACTTGCATAACATTATGTCAAAGACATCCTCCAGTTGATGTTTTCTATGACATGCAAAATAAATTAAAATATATATATATACATTTTTTAATAAAGAATAAACTGGTTGTGGCATTTCCAGCCTGTGTCGTTGCTTTTCTGCTGCTGTGTTTGTTGTTTATCTCACCATCATTTCTTTCTCTATTTGTAATTTCCTTACTTAACTTTTCGCAATCCTCCTCTCACAGTAGCACACAATGTAGGATCTGTGAATTAGGTACTTCATGACTTAAGCAGGCACATGTGAGCCTGATGATTATCTGTGTATCATTGGCAGCATCGAAGGACTGTGGACCTTCTGTGGTGGTCCACACCAGTGTGCCCTTTGGCATCCAGCACCTGGAGGAAGAAAATAATGTGGTACAGCCCATCATCCTGGAAGAGCTGCAAAAGGTGATGCCAGAGCTTCCTGAACCTGACAGCATCAAGTGTCAGAAATGGAGGTACTCACAGGTGAGACAACATTAATCTATGTGTGAGAATTTGACTGAGAAACTCAAAACACTACCAATCAGATATACAGTGAGGAAAATAAGTATTTGAACACCCTGCTAATTTGCAAGTTCTCCCACTTGGAAATCATGGAGGGGTCTGAAATTGTCATCGTAGGTGCATGTCCACTGTGAGAGACATAATCTAAAAAAAAAAATCCAGAAATCACAATATATGATTTTTTTAACTATTTATTTGTATGATACAGCTGCAAATAAGTATTTGAACACCTGTCTATCAGCTAGAATTCTGACCCTCAAAGACCTGTTAGTCTGCCTTTAAAATGTCCACCTCCACTCCATTTATTATCCTAAATTAGATGCACCTGTTTGAGGTCGTTAGCTGCATAAAGACACCTGTCCACCCCATACAATCAGTAAGAATCCAACTACTAACATGGCCAAGACCAAAGAGCTGTCCAAAGACGCTAGAGACAAAATTGTACACCTCCACAAGGCTGGAAAGGGCTACAGGGAAATTGCCAAGCAGCTTGGTGAAAAAAGGTCCACTGTTGGAGCAATCATTAGAAAATGGAAGAAGCTAAACATGACTGTCAATCTCCCTCGGACTAGGGCTCCATGCAAGATCTCACCTCGTGGGGTCTCAATGATCCTAAGAAAGGTGAGAAATCAGCCCAGAACTACACGGGA